>NC_089508.1:181724351-183191851 GCF_036850995.1 Saccopteryx leptura
CTTGATGCGGATATAATGTATGGCAATTTAAACTGAGTCAAAAAGTTAATAACTTTGAAATAATGCATGCCTCCCACCCGGAGTTTAATCAGGGTTTATTCAAAGATGGGTTACTTATGTCTGCCTGTTTGCCCTTCGTGTAGGTTCACTGAAAAACAAGCTTGCCAGGAATTAAACAAAAGCCTTCACCGCGCTCTTAATATTTTTCTGAATCGAGAGCTCTTTATGCGAATGACACGTCAGAACGTAAAGGGTTAAGAGAGCTTCCGCCGCCCTCCTTCACCGCGCCTCAGGTACACTATCAGCAAAAAGCACATTTCTCGTCACTTCGAAATTGTAGAAAATGACACTGCTGTGAAGCCTCCGAGACTCCTCACTAAACATGAATATTCAGCACCAAGAACAGAAGCCTCAGCACATCAAATTAAATGTAACCTTAAGAAGAGCTTATCATTTTGAAGTCATTTGCATCTCCCTCCGCCCCCAGACTTCCTTTCCCAACTGTGGACCATGACGGGGCACCTCTAGCCTGTGAGCATCATGTTAGATATCTCAGCGAAAAGGCAAACGGTCGCTTTCCCTGGGGCTCCAGGGTGAAGAGCTCCGGCCGGTCACCTGTAACAGCCATGCAGCCACCAAAGAGGCAGTGTTACATAGAATAAGGTTATCATGGACAAGCCTTGCAATACCATTCAAGTCCTATAAGAGTAAGGATTATCAATTAGAATTGTTTAGTTATAGCCCTGGCCAGTTGGCTCAGAGGTAGAGCGTTGGCCCAGCGTGTGGATGTCCTAGGTTCAATCCCTGGTCAGGGTACACAGGTGACATGCCCATCTGCTTCTCCACCCCTCCCTATCCCCCTTCTATATCTCTTTCTTTTCCCCTCCTGCAGCCATGGTTCAATTGATTGAGAATGGCTCCATGGAGCCTATGTCTCAGGCCCTAAAAATAGCTCCATTGCAAGCATGAACCCAGATGAGGAGAGCATCGGCCCCAGACTGACAGAGGTTGCCCGTATCGGGACACATGTGAGAATCTGCCTTTCTGTCTCCTCTCGTCTCATTTGGGAAAGGAAGAAGAAGAAGAAAAGAATTGTTTGGTATCAAAAACTCAACTGAAGCTGGTTAAGCAACAGCAGGAATATAGCGTGATGCTTCACTTGAATGTCACAGGGGAGTGGACTGGCCTCAGGCACAGATGGCTGAGGGGTGAAAACAATGTCATCCCCTCTCTTGCTCCCTCCCTAATCCTTGCTATCGCAGATAGCCCTCACTGTCTAAAGGCAGAACTAACGGATGTGGTCCTCAGAGCCTGCCCATGCAGCAGAAAGAGTACCCCGGAGAATCCGTGTCAGCCTCTTGACTGTGCCATCCTTATGTGGGGTACACGTCCATGCTTTCGGCAGAGAACTCAGGGTCAAATAATTAAAAACTCTTTCAGGATTGCAGGCTATATGGTTAACAACAACAACAAAAAAAAGACTGTTCCCTAGAATAGATGCAAAACACAGCAAAAATAAATAAAATTGCCAACACTGAAAAATAGCCTTTCAAAGAGCCAATAGGCGTGGTAGGTAGGGAGGATACAGATGGGGTTAATGTAAAGGACACACACTTTGGAGCGACAGTTCTGTCTTTGAAAACTGTTCCCACCATCTACAAACAGTGAGTACCTAAGTCACTCATCTCCCTGCGCTGGTTTTCCCACCTGCAGAGCCAGTTCTAGCTTGCAAGACTATTTCAAGAATTAGATATTCTCTTTGTAAAGCACCTTGCATGGGGCCTGCCAGATAACATGCATTCAGAAAAGGGTAGTTCGTATTTGGATGAGACCAAGGAACTGAAATTAATTCTAAGTGGAAAAGCTATGAAAACATATAAAGCTTTACTCTCTCCAACAGAGTAAATAAATGCTTTGAAATATTTCAGATAAAAGTTAGCATAAACTTACAAAATAACAATTACATTTAATAAAAATGTAAAGCCAGTAGCCACAGCCACCATCACAGCCGCCTGGCCCATGCAGGTTCACATTGGATTTGGACAGACGGTAATGAAACAACGGAGGCAAGAACTGGTGGGCCATCATCTTTAATCCTAGCTTGCACTGGGTGGGCAAGAAATACACACACTGGGCTCCAAAACCCACTCATTCAGTGCTCACAAAGCTACTGACTTATCTGAGTTTCCTAGAATCAAAGGTTTCTAACCTCAACAGTCTCATTCACCTCTGTTCCCCCTTCTCCTTTCTGCACAAACTCTGCACTAACTGGCTTCTCCTTCAGCACTCCACCATCTTGGCTGCTTCTCCAGGCCTCCTCCACGTGGCCTTACTCTGCTCTCCTCTCTAATACTAATCTCAGGAACCAAGAGGGAGCAAGCTCCTGGTCTGCCCCATTTTATAGTGTAGAAATCAAAACCTTTAATCCAATATACAAATAAGAAAGTCTCTAATACAAAGTCACTTATCTGAGGCATAATGGGATTCCTCATAAGAGTGCACCACCCCACATCATGCAATCAGTCAAGGGTGTGGGGAAAAGCTTAGTCTTAAAACTAAGCCTTCAGCTATAACAACCCGGCCTGCTTACAGCCTGTCCCCCACACAAAATGCAAACTATAAATGAGCAAAATATATATCATTATTTACAAACTTATTTGACCAACAAAAAGTATCAATGGATTGTTACAGGGTAAAATACTATCTTGATTCCTTTACAAACCAAGCATGCACTCAGAGTGCATAGCTGCAGTAAGTCTGTGAGAAATACTTTCAGTCTCAATATTCACATCGATATTTGATACACGCCGAGTAATGATCGCAATTCAAAATGGGCTAAATGTGTTTCCATAAAACAAGAAAACAAACAGAACTAAGAGAAGGTGGAAGCAAAGCCTGTGTTGAGTAAGGAATGGAAGGCTGTTTAGAGCTGAAATCCCATTTCTGGCTCTGACACTCACCTTGTCTGTGACCTTGCCTGCCAGCCCATTAACTTCTCAATGCTCTCCTCATCTAAAAAAGAGGAGGCTGATGGGCTCCAATCACCTCCCAAAGGTAGTTTGTGTTTGAAAACATGGTGTGAAAAAGGAAGAACATTTATTTCAATCCATAAATTTCACTTCATTTCCCAGGGAAGTTTTATTCAATGAGCAATTAATTAATCCTTACCTGTTTTTCTTATTAGTTGCTCATATATATTAACTGGCTTTTCATATGTGAGACTGACTCTATTAAATAGGCATATTTCATAGTTAATACAGGAATTCACATCCACAGAATCACAGACCTATAGAGCCAGAGGTAATTGTTGAATTGAACTAGTCCAACCTCTTCGTTTGATCGATGGGCAAAAGCAGAAATAAATTCATGTTTTCTAGACCTGAACCTCTTTTCAACCATTCCACTTATGCCTGACCAGTGGTGGCGCAGTGGATCAAGTGTCAACTTGGAAACACTGAGGTTGACGGTTCAAAACCCTGGGCTTGCCTGGTCAAGGCACAAATGGGAGTTGATACTTCCGGCTTCTCCCTCGTTTTCTCTCTCTCTCTCTCTCTCTCTCTCTCTCTCTCTCTCTCTCTCCTCCCTCTCTAAAATGAATAAATAAAAAAATATTTAAAAAATTAAGCAAGAGATTGAAAGGTTATTTTTAAGGCAGCATTATAGTCTCTCAACTACAAAGAGGAGAAGAAGGGAAATAAGATAAAGAAAGATGCAAGAGGAAGGACTGAGCCCAGATGATCCAGGCTGGGGTCAGAAACGGGCTGAAAAGACGTCCTTCAGCAGGAGAGTCAGGAGTGGGAAGCCACGAGCCGCAGAGACGAATGAGAGAGTAGGAGGGGAATGAGAGTCTCCGGGAGCTTTGACTTAGTAATCTCCACGTCCGACAAAGACAGCCTGTGATGCCTGCACAGTCAAGAGTCAGGTGGCCCTGCGTCAGAGAGCAACCCAAACACTGGAATTCAATGCGGATGTTCACTTTCCTGACCAATGTAAGGTTGCTAAATTAACAGTTGATAAGAAAAATGTGAAATAAAATGTCCTCACGCCATACAACTGTTTGGAGCAGCCACAAGCAAATTCTAAACAAAGAGAGGGAGATTGTTAGTGGGCATTGTGTGCCCAATGCCTACAAAGTCAACTAGCCAATTGTATTCAATGAAAGAAAAATATTTAAAATATTTCTTTTATGTCTCAAATAAACAGCTTTTGTAAACTTATTTCTAGGGCCCTGAGAAAAACTGCTAGAAAGAAACATGAGCAGGATTTCCAGAATTCTGGCATAGGGCTCTCAACAGAGTCTTTCCTCAAAAAAGAAAAACAGTGAAAAAACTAAACAAACTGTCAAAAACTATCAGTTCAGAATTCTGGAATGAACCAAAGGCAAATTTTCATTGGAAATGGAGCAAAGGCATACAAAAAAATGAGAAATGTTTGTTTGTGAACATTTATAAACGTTGTTTAGTTATAAACATTTATAAAATCAAGAAAAAAATGCTGAAATCTTGGGTAATAACTGTGGGAACCTGTCGGGTTTTAGCCTAGAGTGGCTTCCCCACCAGCCTCTCGGCCCTCCAAGGGCAGGGAGAGCTGGGCAGAGCAGCAGTTTTACCCCCTGAGAGGCATAGGATATCTGATTTGGAGAAACGACAGAAAAACCCAATGTTCCTGGGCACTGTCAGACAGAGCAGCCACCTTGATGTTAAAAGGATGGAGAAGATCCAGCCACAGTGAGCCCGTGGTGATGAGCGTGGTCGGGTCTAGTAACGAACGGGTTGACTTGCTAGAAACTTAGTAGGGAGACAGAGACTGAGACATGCCTACAGGGCCCTGATAAGCAACTACATATCCCTGGGAGTCGGGAGTCGGGGAGGCTATGGATAGGCACAAGGGAGACTAGAACGCAGAGCACCAGCCCTGGCCGGATAAGTGGCCATGCGAACATGCAAAGGTCAGAGAAGAGAGCTGAGCCGCAAGTAACAGGCAGGGAAAATCTGTGAACTTGACTATCTCAATAAATGCAGAAAAGGCATCTGACAGAAAGCCAACATATTCAGGATTTAAACTCTCAACCAAGTAGGAAAAGAAGGGAACCTTCTTGAACTTGAGAGAAAGCATTCAAAATCTACAGCCATCATCAAAGTAGACTTTGCTTTCCCCCTATGTTTGAGGACCAAGCAAGCCTGTCACTGTTTGCTGTTACCAATTCTATTCAGCATGGTACTGGAGGTGCAATAAAGCTAATAACAGTAATAGTAATAATAATAATAATAGAAAGAGAGAAATAAACAGGAAAGAAGTAAAAGTATACGTTTTTCTTCAACTACAGGCAATAAAATACTGTGAAAAAAATCTCAAGAAACCCACAAAAACATGACTAGAACAAATAAACAAGATCATCAAGTTCACAAAATACAAGATTAAATAATAATTTATTGTACATATACATTAACAATGAGCAATCAGAAAAGGATATTAAGAAATAAATTCTATTCACAGTGGCATCAAAAAAGAATAAAGTACTTAGAAATAAATTTGACAAAGGAAGCGCAAGACTAATATAATGAAAACTATAAAACATGCTGAGAAAAATTAATGATTCAAATAAATGAGAGATATTCGATAGTAATGAATTGAAAAATTCAATAATGTTAAGATGGCCAATTTTGGAAAATAATCTTTAGATTCAGTGTAATAGTTATCAATATTCTTTTTTCTTTTTCTTTTTTTTTCTTACAGAAATTGACAAGTTGACCTTAAAATTTATATGGAAAAGCTAAGGATCCAGCATAGTCAAAACAATTGGAAAAAATAAGAAGACTTATTCTAATTTCAAAACATACAATAAAACTACAGCAATCAGACTATATGGTACTGGCATAAGGACAGACATAGAGATCAGCAGAATAAAATTGAGAGTTTAGAAAGAAACTCTTACATTTATAGCTAAATGATTCTCACCGAGAGTGTCAAGAATTGGAAAGGGACAATACTGGGACAATCATATATCAATAAAAAAAGTGATAAATTTAGATCCTTTATTCACATCATACAAAAATTAGCTCACCATGAATCATAGATCTAAATGTAAAAGTTGAAATTATAAAATTTTTATCAAAATGCATGGGAGAAGATCATTGTGACTTTAGTTTCAGCAAAGTGTTCTTCGGTTCAACATCAAAAGCATGACCCATAAAAGAAAAAAAAAGTGGTTAATTGGATATTAACACAATGTAAAGCTATTATACTTCAAAGACACCATTAAATTTTTTAAATAATTTTAAAGTCCGCAACTGCAATAAAATATTTATATATCTGATATAGCTCTTATTTCTACTATTTTTTTAATATTGCCATTGATTTGAGAGTGAGAAAGGAAGACAGAGAGAGGGGAAGAGAAAGAGAGAAAGAGAGAGAAGGAGAGAGAAGCATCAACTCATGGTTCACTTAGTGTTCCATATATACTACTATTTTGAAAAGAGGAAAAAAAAAACTGTTACAACTCAAAACAATGCAAATGTAAACAACCAATTAAAAATGGGCTAAAGATTTGACTACTATTTCATTAAAGAAGACACACAAATGACTAATAATCACATGAAAATGTGCTCAACATTATTAGTCATTAGGGAAATGCAAATTAAAATCACAATGATATCCCACTTCATACTTTCCAGAATAACTGTACTCTAAGGCAGACAATCACAAGTATGGGCAAATCTGTGCAGAAATGGCAACTCTCATGCATTGCTGACAAGAATACAAAACGGTGCAGCCACCTTGGGAAACAGTTCAGCAGTTTCTTAAAAAGTTAAAATGGGACGTCACGGAAATGGCGCCGTGAGAAGCGCGTCCGACAGATCTCCCCAAAATCACAACAAATTTATCAACTAGAAACAGGAAAATTTATCTTCGGAGCAAACTGAAAGCAATAGGACTGTTATCGCTCGAATCTGAGAGACGAGGGTGTGGAGGAAGCTACCGCAGGGACGTTCATTCAAGCCGCGAGAAAGTTCGCTTGTGGTAAGTCATCCCGCACTCGGAAGCCGCCGCCGCCGCCGCCAGCGGCCGCGGACAATGCCCCGGTCGGTTGCAGAACGAGCGGCAAGCAGCTGCTGGCGCGCTCCCGGTCTGGTTGCAGACCGAGCATTGCAGACCGAGCACCGCTAAGTTCCCAGCGGCCCGGGCACGGGGAGCGGGAGAGGCCCCAGGGCGGTATTCCCTACTTGGGAGATTCTCTCCGCGGGCGGGGCACCTCACCCAGCCATTCAAGCTAACAATCAAGCGTTGGGGGAGGGGCGCGCGCAGGCAGCCTGAAATACCTTCGGGAGCACAGCTGCGACCCAATTACTAAAATTAACTTAACCCGTGAAATCTGCGCACCCTCGGTTCTAATTGATAAGATCTCTCTCAGTTCACCGACCCAAGACAAGAGGCGTGATATTTTTTGGTACCTCTCGCTAAAGGGGCGGGGGGCAACTTCTGATTGATAGAGCCTCCATATTCAGGGATAAACGCTAACAAGAAGGACTTGGCAGATAATAAGATCTATACCAAACTAGTCGCAAGCAGAGACTAGTACCTCTTCTTACTGGCCAAAACAGGCTACAAAGTGTGGAAAGCCTGGGTTGAGAGGTCCAACGGAATGCTAGGCGCTGAACAATCACCTTGACAACAATTGACTCCCACCCCCGCCTGATTACACTGGAGGCCCTGACTGTCAGAGCCCTTCCCAGAGCCTTGCACTGAGTGGGGATAGAGTGGGGATTTCCCAGCTCTGTGAGCCTCTTACTCCCCAGGCAGAAGCGGTGGCAGCCTTGTGGCTGGATCGCCAGGCTGCTGGTTCGGGAGGGGGGGACTGGGAGAGAGAATCCACGAAGGCGAACTCTCTCGTCGTTAGACCCTGCAGACGCCGGCAGGCCTTGATTACCAGCAAGACTAAAGCCAATTGTGTGACATTGCCGTAGAACCCCATCAACTGCAAGTCCCTGCCTGGGTGTGGCGCAGGGGCAGGGCCTGGGGTGCAGAGTCGCCGACCGGGAAGAGGGAGAGAGGAGAAGGAGGAAGAGGCTGACATCTCAAAATCAGGAAAAATCCACAGACTTTGCAGCTTGTTCCACTGGTTTTTTTTTGTTTTTTTTTTGTTGTTTGTTCCTTCTATCTTATTGTCTTTATTTCCTCCACCTCAGTCCTTCTATTCTCTGCCCATCTTATGCTTCCCTTTTCTTGAACTACACTACCCATAAGTGTTACATTTTATTTCTCTTCTTCATCCTCACCCTCCTTTGGGGTTATACTCCAGGACACTTAATTCTCACTCTCTCCTCTTTTGTTTTTTTTTTGCCTTATTTTGTTTTTTTCTCTTGCTTTCTTATTTCTTCCTTCGTTTTTCTCTTTTTCTTATTTTTCCCTTTATATTCGTTTTTTCTTTTCTCGTGTTACTTTCCTCCCATTTAATCCTCAATCACGAGCAAATTGGTTAATTTGGGACTCAAGGGTTTTTTTTTTTTTTGGCTTTGTTTTTCTTTTTCGGTTTTGTTTTTGTTTTTTTTCTGGTTGGTTTGTTTTTGTGACATTTTGGGTCCTCCCAACCCAAGGTCTCCATTGTATTTGGTCTTTGCTCCACTTAATACAGCGTATTTTTACTTATTATTTTTATTTTTTCTTCATTATTCCTTTTTTTGTCCTTTTTTCTGGTTCCCTCTTCTCCCTCTCATTATATCTCTTGGTTGACCGTCACCTGCAGGCAGATCAACTTATGCTTGTCTAAGATTTTCTTCCTTTTTTTATTTTTAATTTTTTTTTTTTTTTTTTTTTTTTTTTGCCCCCTTGAACTCTTCACCGCAAACCAGGCCCTCCATTATAGGCACGATATTTCCCTGAGGAGGGGAGAGGAGGGAAGGGGAACAAAGAAAAAAAAAAAAAAGGGGGGAAACAATAAATTATTACTGCTTTTTTTGTGGGGTGTTTTACCCTCTGGTTTTTTGTTTTTTTTTTTGTTGTTGTTTTTGTTTTTTTTGTTTTTGTTTTTGTTTTTTGTTTTTTACTTTTTACTCCTTATCAATTCTAATTAGTGCTATCAACAAGACCACCACCAGATGCCAATAAGAAAGAGGAAATCGAATATTATGGATACAAAAGAAAGAGAGGTAACACAAATAGATGTGGAAAAATCTATGGAGAAAAGACTTAACATATTGGAAGCCTTGGAGCTAAATGACAGAGAATTTAAAATAGAAATCTTAAAAATACTCAGAGATATACAAGAAAACACGGAAAGGCAATATAGGGAGATCAGAAAACAACTCAATGAACACAAAGAATATATTACCAAGGAAATTGAAACTATAAAAACAAATCAAACAGAAATGAAAAACTCAATTCACGAGCTGAAAAACGAGGTAACAAGCTTAGCTAGCAGAACAACCCAGATTGAAGATAGGATTAGTGAAATAGAAGACAAACAACTTGAGGCACAACAGAGAGAAGAAGAAAGAGACTCAAAAATAATAAAAAACGAGAAAGCCCTACAGGAATTATCTGACTCCATCAGAAAGAATAACATAAGAATAATAGGTATATCAGAGGGAGAAGAGAAAGAAAATGGAATGGAGAATATACTCAAACAAATAATAGACGAGAACTTCCCAAGCCTGTGGAAAGAACTAAAGCCTCAAATTCAAGAAGCAAACAGAACACCGAGTTTTCTTAACCCCAACAAACCCACTCCAAGGCACATCATAATAAAGATGACACAAACCAATGACAAAGAAAAAATTCTCAAGGCAGCCAGGGAAAAGAAGAGTACAACATATAAAGGAAGGCCTATTAGATTATCATCAGATTTCTCAGCAGAAACTCTACAAGCTAGAAGAGAGTGGACCCCAATATTTAAAGCCCTGAAAGAGAGGAACTTTCAGCCAAGAATACTATACCCATCAAAGCTATCCTTCAAGTATGAAGGAGATATAAAAACATTCACAAATACAGAAAAGATGAGAGAATTTATCACGAGAAAGCCCCCACTCCAGGAAATACTAAAGGGGGTTTTCCAACCAGATTCAAAGAACAAAAGAAAACAACACAATAAAACCAAACTTAAACTGTGACAACAAAGGAAAAAAAAAAGGGGGGGAGAGAATGGAGATTAACAGTAGCAAAGGACGATGAAGTGCAGAAATACTTATAAGATAGGGTACTACAATGAATATGGTAGGTACCCTTTTCATTACTTAATGGTAACCACCCTAGAAAAAGCCACCACAAAAACACATGACTTAAAAAAGGTAGCAACAGAGGAAAGAAGTATGGAACACAAACAAACAGAAACAAATGATAGAAAAACAAAAGAGAAGAATCAAACTAGATACAAAACTAACAGAAAGCAATTTATAAAATGGCAGTAGGGAACCCACAAGTGTCAATAATTACACTAAATGTAAATGGATTAAACTTACCAATAAAAAGACACAGAGTAGCAGAATGGATTAAAAAAGAAAATCCAACTATATGCTGCCTACAAGAAACACATCTAAGCAACAAGGATAAAAACAAATTCAAAGTGAAAGGCTGGAAAACAATACTCCAAGCAAACAACACCCAAAAAAAAGCAGGTGTAGCAATACTCATATCTGATAATGCTGACTACAAGACAGAAAAAGTACTCAGAGACAAAAATGGTCACTTCATAATGATTAAGGGGACACTGAATCAAGAAGACATAACAATCCTTAATATATATGCACCAAACCAAGGAGCACCAAAATATATAAGACAGCTACTTATTGACCTTAAAACAAAAACTAACAAAAATACAATCATACTTGGAGACCTCAATACTCCGCTGACGGCTCTAGATCGGTCATCCAAACAGAGAATCAATAAAGATATAGTGGCCTTGAACGAAATACTAGAACACCTGGATATGATAGACATCTACAGGACACTTCATCCCAAAGCGACAGAGTATACATTTTTCTCTAGTGTACATGGATCATTCTCAAGAATTGACCATATGTTGGGCCACAAAGACAATATCAGCAAATTTAGAAAAATTGAAATTGTACCAAGCATATTTTCTGATCATAAAGCCTTGAAACTAGAATTCAACTGCAAAAAAGAGGGGGAAAAAACCACAAAAATGTGGAAACTAAACAACATACTTCTAAAAAATGAATGGGTCAAAGAAGAAATAAGCGCAGAGATCAAAAGATACATACAGACAAATGAAAATGAAAATACGACATATCAGAATCTCTGGGATGCTGCAAAAGCAGTAATAAGAGGAAAGTTCATATCACTTCAGGCCTATATGAACAAACAAGAGAGAGCCGAAGTAAACCACTTAACTTCACACCTTAAGGAACTAGAAAAAGAAGAACAAAGACAACCCAAAACCAGCCGAAGAAAGGAGATAATAAAAATCAGAGGAGAAATAAATGAAATAGAGAACAGAAAAACTATAGAAAAAATCAATAAAACAAGGAGCTGGTTCTTTGAAAAGATCAACAAAATTGACAAACCCTTGGCAAGACTCACCAAGGAAAAAAGGCACAGGACTCAAATAAATAAAATCCAAAATGAAAGAGGAGAGATCACCACAGACATCATAGATATACAAAGAATTATTGTAGAATACTATGAAAAATTATATGCCACCAAATACAACAATCTAGAAGAAATGGATAAATTCCTAGAACAATACAACCTTCCTAGACTGAGTCATGAAGAAGCAGAAAGCCTAAACAGACCAATCAGCAGGGAGGAAATAGAAAAAACTATTAAAAACCTCCCCAAAAATAAAAGTCCAGGCCCAGACGGTTATACTAGTGAATTCTATCAAACATTCAAAGAAGACTTGGTTCCTATTCTACTCAAAGTCTTCCAAAAAATTGAAGAAGAAGGAATACTTCCAAACACATTTTATGAGGCCAACATAACCCTCATACCAAAACCTGGCAAGGATGGCACAAAGAAAGAAAACTACAGACCAATATCTCTAATGAATACAGATGCTAAAATTCTAAACAAAATACTGGCAAACCGAATACAACAACATATTAAAAAAATAATACATCATGATCAAGTGGGATTCATCCCAGAATCTCAAGGATGGTTCAACATACGCAAAACGGTTAACGTAATACACCATATCAACAAAACAAAGAACAAAAACCATATGATCTTATCAATAGATGCAGAAAAGGCTTTTGATAAAATACAACACAATTTTATGTTTAAGACTCTCAACAAAATGGGTATAGAAGGAAAATATCTCAACATGATAAAGGCCATATATGATAAACCATCAGCCAACATCATTTTAAATGGCATAAAACTGAGGACTTTCTACCTTAAATCAGGAACAAGACAGGGTTGTCCACTCTCTCCACTCTTATTTAATGTGGTGCTAGAAGTTCTGGCCAGAGCAATCAGACAAGACAAAGAAATAAAAGGCATCCATATTGGAAAAGAAGAAGTAAAGGTATCACTTTTTGCTGATGATATGATCCTATACATCGAAAACCCGAAGGACTCCACACAAAGATTATTAGAAACAATAAACCAATACAGTAAGGTCGCAGGATACAAAATTAACATACAGAAGTCCATAGCCTTTCTCTATGCCAACAATGAAATATTAGAAAACGAACTCAAAAAAATAATCCCCTTCACGATTGCAACAAAAAAAATAAAATACCTAGGAATAAACATAACAAAGAATGTAAAGGACCTATATAATGAAAATTACAAAGCATTGTTAAGAGAAATCGAAAAAGATACAATGAGATGGAAAAATATTCCTTGTTCTTGGATAGGAAGAATAAATATAATCAAAATGGCCATATTACCCAAAGCAATATACAAATTTAATGCAATTCCCATCAAAATCCCTATGGGATTTTTTAAAGAAATGGAACAAAAAATCATCAGATTTATATGGAACTATAAAAAACCCCGAATAGCCAAAACAATCCTAAGGAAAAAGAATGAAGCTGGGGGCATTACAATACCTGACTTTAAACTATATTATAGGGCCACAATAATCAAAACAGCATGGTATTGGCAGAAAAATAGACACTCAGACCAATGGAACAGAATAGAAAGCCCAGAAATAAAACCACATATATATGGTCAAATAATCTTTGATAAAGGGGCCAACAACACACAATGGAGAAAAGAAAGCCTCTTCAACAAATGGTGTTGGGAAAACTGGAAAGCCACATGCAAAAGAATGAAACTCGACTACAGCCTGTCCCCGTGTACTAAAATTAATTCAAAATGGATCAAAGACCTAAATATAAGACCTGAAACAATAAAGTACATAGAAGAAGACATAGGTACTAAACTCATGGACCTGGGTTTTAAAGAACATTTTATGAACTTGACTCCAATGGCAAGAGAAGTGAAGGCAAAGATAAATGAATGGGACTACATCAGAATAAAAAGTTTTTGCTCAGCAAGAGAAACTGATATCAAAATAAACAGACAGCCAACTAAATGGGAAATGATATTTTCAAACAACAGCTCAGATAAGGGCCTAATTTCCAAAATTTACAAAGAACTCATAAAACTCAACAACAAACAAACAAACAATCCAATAAAAAAATGGGAAGAAGACATGAATAGACACTTCTCCCAGGAAGAGATACAAATGGCCAACAGATATATGAAAAAATGCTCAGCTTCATTAGTTATTAGGGAAATGCAAATCAAAACTACAATGAGATACCACCTCACCCCTGTTAGATTAGCTATGATCAACAAGACGGGTAATAGCAAATGTTGGAGAGGCTGTGGAGAAAAAGGAACCCTCATTCACTGTTGGTGGGACTGTAAAGTAGTACAACCATTATGGAGGAAAGTATGGTGGTTCCTCAAAAAACTGCAAATAGAACTACCTTATGACCCAGCAATCCCTCTACTGGGTATATACCCCAAAACCTCAGAAACATTGATACGTGAAGACACATGTAGCCCCATGTTCATTGCAGCACTGTTCACAGTGGCCAAGACATGGAAACAACCAAAAAGCCCTTCAATAGAAGACTGGATAAAGAAGATGTGGCACATATACACTATGGAATACTACTCAGCCATAAGAAATGACATCAGATCATTTACAGCAAAATGGTGGGATCTTGATAACATTATAAGGAGTGAAATAAGTAAATCAGAAAAAAACAAGAACTACATGATTCCATACATTGGTGGAACATAAAAATGAGACTAAGAGACATGGACAAGAGTGTGGTGGTTACCAGGGGTGGGGGGAGGGAGAACAGGGGGAGAGTTAGGGGGAGGGGGAGGGGCACAGAGAACTAGATAGAGGGTGGCGAAGGACAATCTGACTTTGGGCGAGGGGTATGCAACATAATTTAATGACAAAATAACCTAGACATGTTTTCTTTGAATATATGTACCCTGATTTATTAATGTCATCCCATTACCATTAATAAAAATTTATTTAAAAAAAAAAAAAAAAAAGTTAAAATGATAAAATTACCATATGACCCAACAATGTTATTCCTATCTAAGAGAAACAAAAACATATCCAAACAAAGATTTATTTATAAATATTCATAGCAGTATTATTCATAGTAGCTGAAAACTGGGAACAATTCAAATGTCTACCAACTGAAGAATGAATGAAGAAACCAGTATAGGCACTCGATGAAATACTATTGGTGCTACAATATGCTCAAAAACATGATGCAAAAAATGTAAAATGCTGCACTTTGCATAATGTTCAGAACAGAAAATGTGTAGAAATAGCAGCTCACTGGTTCCGTGATGCTGGAGGTGGGGGTAGAAATTGACTGCAATGAGGCACCAAAATTTTTTTTGATTTGGTAAAAAAATGTTCTAAAATTGGATCATAGTGATGATTGCATAATTCTATAAATTTACAAACATTATTAAATTTTCACTTAAAATAGGTTAATTTTATGTTCTATAAATTTAACTTCAATAATACTATTCAAATAAATGAATGATAGATTAAAAAGATAAATAAAAAAGAAGGTGGTTGGAAGTAATATAATTCATGGCACTAATAAATGATGCCTATTGAAATTACATACAGATATCTGAAACAATTTCTATCGTTCCTCGATATCCCTTACAGTAGGGGATGATTCCATCAGTCAGTCACCTGTCAATTTTAAAGTATGATTTAGAGGAGATTTAAGAACGGAACTGAGTAAAGAAGACAAGTAAGGGAGGAGGTTTTAAAGAGTAACTGAAAAATTAAGGCATCATGTATGACCGTCCTAGAAGGTCAACATCACATGTAGGTCACTGAGTACTAATTTTCATGTCACTCCACATAAATAACAAGTAAAATGATAATAAATGAATGAAATCATGAATGTGGATATCTCCAAGTTCTAATATTATACTAACATAAAAAAATGAGTGAATAGATCAAAAAGTCAGAAAACTTAAATATTTACATGTTGCATTTTTATCTCTGTCCTAACCAAGATATTGATAAACTGTGAGTGTTCTGAAATCATTAATTTCTCAGATAAAGAACTGCAGAAATCCTTTTCCCACATTTACAATAATTTCTTACCTCAAGACGACAAATAACATTTTCTTCCTTCTTTCTAAGGATTGCATTAAGCTGGGGGGGGGGGGGGAGTGTGTTTTCCTTATACCTTACATATATTCAAAGACAATAAGGATGTTTTTATTTCTTGATATTCATTGATACTGCAGTTGCAACCCCAGAAACTTAAAATATTATTATACGAGGCACTGGAGAGTCTGGGACATTTGATCTTTAAAATTTAATTGGCAGAGTTGTAGACCATAGAGCATCAACAAGAGCAAAGGTTGCCTGAGAAGCAAACATCAGAGGCTAGAGGAAACTGCGTTCTTATTAATAACTCCAGTTCTCATGGGATGAGGGTTGTTATGGAAACTGAAGGAAGGATGAGGAAAATTAGGAGACTAAGAAATACTGTCTTAATGGGCAGGAGTTGGTCTACCAACTCTATATAAAATCTTTCTTCTTTGAGTTATGTCCAATATCAGCCTGATCTTGCTGTTATCAAGTTCAAAATAAGTCCACCAAGGTTTTAGAAGCCAGTCTGATCACTATTTCTGCTTTTGTTTACTCAGAATTCATATGGAGCCTGAGTTAAGGGGTGTAGGGAAGGGTATCTTGGTATCAATAAGAAATTAACCTTATTCAACAAGTTCGAGTCATTACAAAGATCTTGAACACTAGAGTTTGATTCCTATTTTTATAAAGAAAATATGGCATTATCCTCTTTCTCAGAATTAAACTGGAAGGCAGTGAGATGCTTTAAAATAGGAACCTTTAGTCACATTCAGCCTAAGACAGGAATGGGGCTGTCACCTAGACCAGTGGTCCCCAACTTTTTTGGGGCCACGGACCAATTTAATGTCAGAAAATATTTTCAAGGACTGGCCTTTAGGGTGGGACAGATAAATGTATCACATGACCGAGAAAAGCGTCAAGAGTGAGTCTTAGACAGATGTAATAGAGGGAATCCGGTCATTTTTAAAAAATAAAACATCGTTCAGACTTAAATATAAATAAAATGGAAATAATATAAGTTATTTATTCCTTCTCTGTGGACCGGTACCAAATGGCCCAAGGACCAGTACCAGTCTGCGGCCCCGGGGGTTGGGGACAACTGACCTAGACCAAACTTTTAATAAAGTAACTCTACATAAGGGATTTAAAAAGCCCTCCTGATTGGCTGTTCTGTGTCTTAAAGGTACAGAGCTCAAAACTGCACCACCAATGCCGTAAGCAGCCAGAAGAAGCTTGGGGTGTGTCCAGGGAGCATCTCTCATCAAGACCTCATGTCTCTCAATAACAGTGTCTCCTCTTATCACAAGAGGAACAACCCTCTCTGTTCACTGAGCACTCTTCTAGATCATATCCAGCTCATATTTTCCTGAACATTCAAAAATGATCTACTTTTTTTCCACTATAGAAGATTGCAGCCTGGTGTTTAGCTTACTTTTTAGATGTTGGTGTTGATGTTATTATTGCTACTCAGAGTGTTTCTTTCTGAAATCATGAAGCTAGCTATCATTAAGTAAACAATAAGGTATGTGCATTTATTTCAATCTTACTGGCTAGCAAGGAAAAAGAATGTTCTAGTGCAGTGGTCGGCAAACTCATTAGTCAACAGAGCCAAATATCAACAGTACAATAATCGAAATTTCTTTTGAGACAAATTTTTTAAACTTAAACTATATAGGTAGGTGCATCCCTTATCGAGGTAGCGCCACACGTGGTATTTTGTGGAAGAGCCACATTCAACGGGCCAAAGAGCCACATGTGGCTCATGAGCCGCAGTTTGCCGATGAGGGTTCTAGTGAAAAGAGTTTTGAGGTCAACAGGCTTAAGAAAAGTCTAGACTTTGCCTCTAACCAGCTATGAAATCCTGGGCCATGTGCCTCATCTCTCAGACCCCCCCCCCCAAAGGCTAGCGATGCCCATGACGATGCCTATGTAGAGGGCTGGAGAGATGGTTTAAAGAAATAACATACATAAACCATTTATGATGGAGCTTGACTGAGAGGGTACATTCAATAAGACAAATAAAGGGACATTTTCAAAATCAAATCTGAGTGTTTGATCTTAGGAATTGCCTGGCTCCTGCAATTCGATTTTTGTGTTACAGGAAAATGAAAGTTAAAGAAAATTGCATTATATTGAGAGTCTTCCAGATCTTAATATCTCTTCTACTGGGCCAGGGGCAAGCAAAGGACAACCAGTCTACCACGTGTTTCTGCAAACGAGGTCATATTAGAATACCACAAGAAGAGCCAGTTAGCTACATATTGTCTATGATGGCTTTTGTGCTGAGAAAGGCAAGTTAAGTAGATATGAAGAAACTTCATTGCTTGTGAAGCCAAAAATATTTACTATTGGACCCTTTATGGAAAATGTTTACCCACTCTTTCTGATACTAGGTCACACTATACAGGCATATTGGAACCTATATAGTCTTGTAGATAAGTTTAAGCTTAATCATTCAAACTGAATCAACTTATATAAGGAACTATGAGTAGAGGGGGAAAACTGTGGCTAATAACTACCTAGTCTGTGACAAAAATTCCAGAGGAATATGGTACAGTTGTGGTCCAACAGAACTTCTTAGAAATTCTACCTTCTGACCAGAGGAGGAAGAAGGGAGTTGAAAGCAAAATAAAGCTTTTTTATATATATTTACCAACTGGAATAATCAACATCAGGTAATTCACAGAACAACAAGTTTATTCCTAAATAGACCTGTCATTTGAGTGACATCAAGGTACCAAAAAGTCACAGAAATGTTATTTCATAGGCCCTGCGAGTCATTTTTCTTGTGTGTTCGTTTTTAAAGTTCTAACAGTTAACAGTGCTCAAGTGACAGGGACCCATGGAAGGTGACAGTCTATCAGCCTCTCTCATTCAGGATTCCATGAGAGCATTAAACCCTGATGGCCCAAGACATCCATCATTAATAATGAATTAATGTATCCCCTATGCAGCCAGAACGGTACAACCCTACCAGTCCTGGGAGACTTGAGGAAAGAGTAGCTCATTTTCTGTACGCCTTTATTTTCTCATTAAACCACAGTAGACAAAAGCTGTAAGAACCACGAAAAGGCATCCCAGAAAGGAAGTCTGGATAATGTTTGCTCCTAGGCTCCAGGAAATTCAACTCTGGTAAAGCGAGACTCTTTTCCAACTTACAGCAAACAAGCGCAATTTAAATTTAAAACCAAACAAAACTGAATAGGCCATCAAGGCCTTAATATCAATAATTTTTTAAAACATTATTTTTCTTAAGGAGTAGAAAAGTTCATATTTATGTCAGAAAGTAAAATAAAAGTTCCCTGTTACGTTTCAGCTTACTGTGAAGAAGTTAGAAGATTCAGGGTTCTATCACTTATTTCTTGCTGGGTTCCCAATAATAATTATCCCAGCGTTTATAGTTTACAAAGCACCTACATACATCGTTTCATTTCATTTTTGTGTTAGATGAGAAGAATTTTTTCCCATTAAAAAGATTAGAGAATAGAGACTCAGAGAGATTATAATAGACTGTCCCTAGCCAGATAACATTCTGCAAAAAAAAAAAAAATGGGGCATTTTTCTTCATCTGAAGGAAGAGTCTAGATTTGCAAATATAATATTTAATAATTAGAAAAAATATAATAAAGTTTTTCATTTTTTCTCCATAATTAACAGCAGGAAACTTTTTATACCATGCTGATATGATTACAGTAATTAGCATGGTAACAAGAATAGAACATACCGCAAGGAAAGAGACAAATATCAGCCTAAGCTTTTCTTAGAATTCCCAGAAATGTTCAAAATGACACCTTGTTCTTTTCAGATCTTTCCCTACCACACATTTGTTCCCTCCATCCAGAGTGTTACTGGTCATTTAACTTTTCGTGTCCACAGCTTAGCTTAGTAAGATACTATACCAATGATGAGACTATCAGGAAATACAACACAAAAGAGTTTATTTTCCAAAGGTAAGGCTTTGAAATCATATACTGTGAATTCCAAGAACAGGTTTGCTTCAGGTTTGTCTTGACCCAGCATTCAAACAATGAAGTAAAGACCCAGACCCTTTCTTTTGACTCATTCTGCTGTCCTCAATGTTAGTGTCCATCTCGGGGTCAAAATAATCACTAGCGAGTCCAGACCACAGGCTTCCAGGTTCAAATCCAGTAGGAAAAGTGTACAGAGCCTTTCCTTAGCACCTTCATAAGACTTTTTTTTTGCCTCATTGGCTCGTGTGTGTGTGTGTGTGTGTGTGACAAAGACAGAGAGAGTCAGAGAGAGGGACAGATAGGGACAGACAGACAGGAAGGTAGAGAGATGAGAATCATCAATTCTTCATTGCAGTTCCTTAGGTGTTCATTGATTGATTTCTCATATGTGCCTTGACGGGGGGGGGGGGGGGTACAGCAGACCGAATGACCCCTTGCTTGAGCCAGTGACCTTGGGTCCAAGCTGGTGAGCTTGCTCAAACCAGATGAACCCACGCTCAAGCTGGCAACCTCGGGGTCTCAAACCTGGGTCCTCCACATCCCAGTCCGATGCTCTATCCACTGAGCCACCACCTGATCAGGCCCCTCGTTGGCTCTTAATGAGTGCCATGCTTATTCTTGAACTTTGGCCAGAGAACAGTGATACTTTCAAGGATGTGATATAAATCTCAAGGCAATGGCTTAAATTGGGAGTAAGCCAATGTCATGCAAAGCACACAGAATGAGAAGGAACATAAAGTGTATAAAGTGTATCCTCACAGGAAAACCAGTGTAGTTGCCAGAAGAAAGCTGAATGCACTCTGAGGGGCAGAATCAATAGTCACACACGACAGTTCCACAGAGGTCTCAAACTGAACCCCAAGTTCAACTGTATATTAACCAAAAGCTTAGAGTTGGTTCTATGGCATAAAGCTACTAAGGGGAAGGAAAGGTGATACAGATCAGGTTCCCTGGGGAGCAGACTGCAGTGGAGATTGTATGCAAGAAGGTCACTGGAACACCTGTTTGTCAGCACCTGTACGCAGGTGAAGAAAGCTTTATCGCGACGCGGAAGTTGAACTCTGAAAAAATAGGTCTCAGCCAATCCCACAGGGAGCTCTGATGCTAGTATGGTCTTCCAAGTTGTCCCAAACTGAGGCAAGGGGACCAGGCCTCTGTACCGGCACACTGTCCTATAACTGCATGCAGACTGCTTCAAGGAGAGGACAGTTTCTGGGAAAGACTCAGCTGGGCCCTCTCAACAGATGACACTACCAGAGCTGAGGGCATGAGTGCCCTGATGTCGCTGTAGTTACTTAGATGACACATCACAACATTCATGGCTTTAGCCCATGCACTCCCCAGATTCATCGACAGTAAGTAAGTTCACCTCATTTGGGAACTCTTCCTCCCGGATCCGGTTAATCTCTGGTCCTGGAGAAACTTGCCTGGGGGAAGGTAGTGAGGAAAACTCCAGCCTTCCGCCACTGTGACTGATCTCTGGGCCTCACCTGATACACGTTTTCTATCAATTCTATTCCCTCCTCTGCTCCAAAGTCTAGATGCCCCGCCCCCTCAGCCAGCACCTTTGCCAGTCTAAGCCTGAGGGTGTAAGCCCCTATGAATCATAAGTTTATCAGACTGTGCTTGTCCCACTTGTTCATTTATGGTTAGAACCCCAGGGTGGAGTGGGAACCAAGAAACACCCAGGTGATGGACTGGGTGTATTCATTCGATAACAACAATCAGCCTTGGCTGATCCCACAGGGTGCTCTGAAGCTGGGGTTTCCCAAAGAGGAGCAAGAGGACCCAGCCCACATGCTCCACATTGTTCATTCTTTGGATGTGAGCTTTCCTGGGCATGGGGCACAATCTCAGCCAAGAAGACTCTCCTTTGCTGAAGGCACATTCCGCCGTGAGCTGTCGTCAATCAGGCAGACTATGACCAATTAAGTATGTGCACTATAAACTTTAGCTTAACTTCCACAGTAATAGCAGAGTGAGTAGTGCCTTGGTGCTGGAGTTCAAGGTGCTAGGGAGAAAGGGGATTTAGGCTAGCTACCACTGATCTACCACATAGAAAGTGAAAAGGGGCAAATAAACAGTTACTTCTGTTTCTTTTCTTTTTCTTTCCATCCCACTTTTTCTTTCAATGTTTATTGAATTTATTGGGGTGACATTGGTTCATAAAATTACGTAGGTGTCAGATGTACACTTCTATAACACATCATCTGTACACTGTATTGTGCGTTCACCACCCCAAGTCAAGGCTCCTTCCGTCACCATTTACCCCCCTTTTACCCGCTTCTACCTCCCCTCCTCCCTTTTCCTCTGACGATCGTCATACTGTTGTCTGTGTCTGTAAGTTTCTTTTTTGTAATTAATCCCTTCACCTTTTCATCCAACCCCCCCAAACCCTCCTTTCCTCTGACAGCTGTCAGTCTGTTTTCTGTATCGAAGAGTCTGTTTCTATTTTATTTATTGTGTTCATTAGATTCCACGTATGAGTGGAATCATATGGTATTTTTCTTCCTCCAACTGGCTTATTTCACTCAGGATTAATACTCTACAGGTGCATCCATGCCGTCACAACAGGTAACATTTCCTTCTTTTTATGGCTAACTAGTATTCCACAATTTTGTTTCTATTCTTAGAGCTACATGATTTTTAAAAAGTACCATTACTGCCTCACTTTCTTGGGGGATGAGGAAGGGAAATGATCATGAACAAAGGCTTCAGTAGGAAAATTTTGGCATCTTTTTCTAACACAACCTAAAGAAATATTTTGCTTTACTTACAGTTCTCAAGTATTTACACACCTATTATTATAAACGTAGTTATTTTACTTCAGGTTGAGGGATGAACACGTGCATCTATCAGAGATAGAAGGTTTAAAAAGGAAACAAACCTGATACTCATTTTCAAATCAAACTAAACTACTTCTGCGTGCTAATTTCTCCAAATTGTGAACGTGAACTCAACACTATCACAGTTTCATTGAATCCATATAATAGGAGTGATCGTCTCAATCCAGTAATAATTCTGTCAAAATCATTTTTTATGTATAGACAAAAAAATCATCTGAAATTTTTCCAATTAATTATCATGTGAAATAAATATTTTGAGACTTTTTCCTGCCTCCATTTTACTCAAATTTTCCATTAAAAAAAGCTTTTCTCCTTAGAGTTTATACAAAACAGACATATAAGCAAAGAACTGCTCAAAAAACATAAGTATCAGTTTCATTTCCTTGACCAGAACTAGTTTTACTCCAAATTTGATTTTAAATACAACTCAGTAAGACCTCACCCTATACATCCTCCAAATGGTTCCTAACAAGGTCACAAGAAGCTATCCACACCCAGCCATCACAGGTGTCAACTACACTCTCAAGCAGGGGTCCCCAAACTATGGCCCACAGGCCACATGCAGCCCCCTGAGGCCATCTTTCCGGACCCCGCCGCACTTCCGGAAGGGGCACCTCTTTCATTGGTGGTCAGTGAGAGGAGCGTAGTTCCCATTGAAATACTGGTCGGTTTGTTGATTTAAATTTACTTGTTCTTTATTTTAAATATTGTATTTGTTCCCGTTTTGTTTTGTTTTGTTTTGTTTTTACTTTAAAATAAGATATGTGCAGTGTGCATAGGGATTTATTCATAGTTGGTTTTTTTTTTTATAGTCCGGCCCTCCAACGGTCTGAGAGACAGTGAACTGGCCCCCTGTGTAAAAAGTTTGGGGACCCCTGCTCTCAAGTAAGCTTTGGAAAAGTGCACGTCGCCTGACTTGTGGTGGTGCAGTGGATCAAGAGTCAACCTGGAATGCTGAGGTCACCAGTTCAAATCCCTGGTCTTGCCCAGTCAAGGCACATATGGGAGTTGATGCTTCCTGCTCCTCCCCACCTTCTCTCTCTCTCTCTCTCTCTCTCTCTCTCTCTCTGGCTCTCTTCTCTAAAATGAATAAATAAAAATAATTAAAAATTTAAAAAGCACATGTCAAGCAGCCCATTTCATAGGACCACCACACTGTCAAAGATTCAGAACAGAAATAACACCTGCCGCCCTTCAATAGAAGACTGGATAAAGAAGATGTGGCACATATACACTATGGAATACTACTCAGCCATAAGAAATGATGACATCAGATCATTTACAGCAAAATGGTGGGATCTTGATAACATTATAAGGAGTGAAATAAGTAAATCAGAAAAAAACAAGAACTACATGGTTCCATACATTGGTGGAACATAAAAATGAGACTAAGAGACATGGACAAGAGTGTGGTGGTTACCAAGGGTGGGGGGAGGGAGGACATGGGAGGGAGAGAGGGAGAGAGTTAGGGGGAGGGGGAGGGGCACAGAGAACTAGATAGAGGGTGGCGGAGGACAGTCTGACTTTGGGCGAGGGGTTTGCAACATAATTTAATGACAAAATAACCTAGACATGTTTTCTTTGAATATATGTACCCTGATTTATTAATGTCATCCCATTACCATTAATAAAAATTTATTATAAAAAAAAAAAAAAAAAAAAAAAAGAAATAACACCTGCCTTTACATTCCAAAGAACCATCACGTAACTTTGATGCTTGGGGTACTCACACCAGGGTGACAAAATAACAAACTGCATTAGTCTGCTCAGGATGACAAATTACCATAAACTGGATGGCTTAAACAACAAAAATGTATTTCTCACAGCTCTGGAGGCTAAGAAGTTCAAAATCAGAGCCAACCTATTCAGTCCCTGGTAAGAAGCCTTGTCTTGCAGTGTCTTTATTTAACAGAAAGAAAGCTTTGGTCTCTTTTCTTTTTATCTGGACACTAATCCCATGATAATAGCCTCACTCTCATGACCCCATCTAAACCTAATTACCTTCCAAAGGCCCCATTTCCAAATACCATCACACTGGGGTTTAGAGCCTCATTCAATATATGAATTCTGAAGGGGACATAAACATTCAGTCTATAATACTAACATAACTGAGATTCAAGATTATACTTTTTTTTTTTTTTTTGGTCAACATTTTTAAGGCTGTTTTTGGTGTATTAAATGAACTGCCTACATTAACAGCTTATTATATAAGGATTAAAACTGGTCACAAAAGTACATTTTAACAACTTTTTTTAAACACCGTTTTAGTAAGTAATTGGCTAGATAAACACTTTTTGTGCTACACTCTTGAATTTCATTTTTGTATTTTAATTGGATGTTTTATCAGCTAATCTAAACATTTAACATTATACAGAAGCTCAAGCATTGAGAAACTGATTCAGGTGTCTGGTTAGCTAAATAATAAGGCAGATATCCTTTAACTCAAAAAATTTCTGAATCCATATATATCTTATATCTTTCTTTTCTACCTATAGCTGTATAGTTTAAATGCAAACATTTAAGTTAGCCTTGCTTGGTGTTTCAGGCTCTTACAAGGCTTTTAGAAGACTTTGATCAGCAATAATAATATTATACTATAAATGTATACAGTCAACATTAGTCTGTTTTGTGCATATCACAGAGTAAGTGTGTGTATTTTTCATCTATTAAAAAGGAAATGGAAAACCATTTAGAGTTCTCCATTAAATGGATGTTTTACATGTTGATAAAGAACTTGTACAAGTCCAGATAGTGCTTCAGAGTCACCAAGAGCAGCATCTCTCTGTTCCCTACAACCACCAAAACATCACAAACAGTCATAATAAAGGGGTGAAACGACTTATAATAGCATAGCCATGCTGGCTTTGGTCCTTGTACCTACAGAATATGCAATGGCTTTAGTAATAATTGCTCATAGTTGTTTATTCTTTAAAGATACAACAAATATGAACTGAAAGACGTAAATAATCTTTCTCTGCCCAGTAGTTATACTCCCCAAAACTGAACATAGGAAGTTTGTATTACACCTCTTAGCTATTTACTCACTTCTAACCCAGATGTAACTGGGGAGCAACCAACTCCCCCCATATTTACCTCACTTAGAGACCCTAGCCCAGGGTCCCCAAACTATGGCCCGTGGGCCCCTGCCGCATTTCCAGAAGGGGCACCTCTTTCATTGGTGGTCAGTGAGAGGAGCACATTGACCATCTCATTAGTCAAAAGCAGGCCCATAGTTCCCACTGAAATACTGGTCAGTTTGTTGATTTAAATTTACTTGTTCTTTATTTTAAATATTGTATTTGTTCCCATTTTGTTTTACTTTAAAATAAGATATGTGCAGTGTGCATAGGGATTTGTTCATAGTTGTTGTTTTTTTATAGTCTGGTCCTCCAACGGTCTGAGGAACAGTGAACTGGCCCCCTGTGTAAAAAGTTTGGGGACCCCTGCCCTAGCCCCTGGCTCAGTCATCTGTGTTAATCTAACAACTGGCTCTATCTCCCTAGCAGAAGCATTCTGCAAGGACAGCTGAGACTGAGGCACAGAAGTAACAAGAGTAAGACTACATGGAGTCCAATCTGTCAGGTTTGGGTATAATCGAAGTTAACTGGCAGGAGTCTATGTGCTAGAGTTTTTGATGTAGGAAGCCCTCAACAGCACCACCTCTTCCAAAGTTCATTTGCCCTGACTTCACCAAACCAAACAAATATGAACTCTTTCTCTTTACAGACTGAACACTGAGTCCACCTTTTATACAGTTCCCAAACTTTTCCTTCTATGACTAACAACTCTTCTACCCAAGTCTCATTTGATTATCTTATTCCCTGGAATCAGTATGATTCTAATCACTTTTAATCCTTTTTGGAAGCATACATCTACTATACTTAGTAATAATTTCACTAGAAAAGTGTATTTCTATTCTATATATCCTAGACCTTATTCTGAAAATTTCTGGCTACTTGCCTATTTGATTCTTGGGTTGGGTGCTGAAATGGTGATCTTTGGTCACACTGGGAAAAAAAAAGAGAAATGATCAATCCATATTCATGTAATTCCACTTTTCCCTCCTCTGGAATAAGTAGTGGGCTTGTAAGTTTTTTATTGAAACTGACAGATAAAGGTTGTATCTTTGTTATGTCCCCAAGAGAATTACCCACCCCCAAAATTGGTTAAGAGATGTAGTTGGTTAATATTTTTATTAGTTTGGCTTAACTTTAAACCTATAAAATGAAAAATATCCTTACCCAAAGCAAGATGACATAAAACAGGCAATAAGAGGATGTTTGTGGTCTTTGATGCACCCATCTTCAAATTTCTCACTTTCTGGAAACTCTCTGGACTGAGAACCTTTCTTTTTCCTGCTTAACATTCAGGATGCAGCAGTGTACACCTCTATAGTCCTATTTGTCAAAAATAAAAGTAAGGAATGAGAGTCACATTTGAATAATAAGAGTGAACTAGACATGAGAGAATAGAACAGGCCCAGGCAGCTTCAATTCTCCACCTTAAAATTGCTTACTATTGTTGGGACTAATAGAACATCAAAAGGATAAGTTCAGAACTCAAATTAGTTCCTGTCCTCCCAGAAGAGACCTCTTGCCTGATTCCTGCCTGATTCTAATCTGTCTTTCATATGCCGTTCTCACTCAAACTTACGATTTCAAGGGCTAGAATGTCATTCCAATATGCAAAGGACTGTTGGCATTAATGAGAGTTATATTTAGAAATTCTTCTACTGCGAGATAGAATATAACATTAAACTTATGAATTTTAAGGTCACGACAAGGACCTATTGACAAGATAGAGTTTCAAAACTATGTAAATTAGCTACTTTGGTAATCATAGGCTCCACAAATCTTCTGCTCAAATTAGAAAGGACACATTTATTCAGTCTTTCCACGATGAAGGATCTCAGAATAGAGCTATATTACGTCCTGCCAGAAACAAGGCCCAAATCTCACTGACACGAAAGTAAAGGTCTATTTCTCCCTCATACCACATGGCTGCCATTCCTGGTCTTTTCACTCCTGGTGCCCCCATCTCAAATGTGGCTGGTCACCCTGACAATGGAAAAGTTACTTCTAGATTGTGTTTATAAATGATTCTGTTTCTGCCTAGAAATGACTCTCACTTCCTATACAATTCATTGTATATAACTCCATCCAACCATAATGGAAAAAAAGTTCAATCTCTCCAGATACCTAAAAACAGGATTACTATCAGAGCAGTGATCCCACCAACAAAAGGCCCTCACCTTAGAAGTGTATTAGTGATGGGAGTCACACAAATACAAAACATGCAAATAAATAAGGGGGAAATGTCCCACTGGAGTGAGTGATATGGAGGAGATGACCAATGATGTGATGAAAAGAAACATGAGGGAAGAGAGAAGAAGGTGTCTATTTTAGACAAGACGGTTAGTTATAAGATAAAGTAGACAGCAGGGATAGTTTGATGTCGTTGCCCTTCCAAGTCCACTTTCTTTCCTTTTCCATCCTGTTCTGTGTCTTTAGTAGTTGACACGAGAAAAGTAGAAAAATATACTGCCACAATATATAACAACAGGTGTTCAAGACACGCCACCCCAAAATACCACATTGTGGTATATTGATGACTTTGAGTTCT
Source organism: Saccopteryx leptura (assembly GCF_036850995.1). NCBI lineage: Eukaryota > Metazoa > Chordata > Mammalia > Chiroptera > Emballonuridae > Saccopteryx > Saccopteryx leptura. The sequence continues at coordinate 181,752,359 of NC_089508.1, forward strand.
AAATACTTGAAAAACAGAAATTTCAGGGAGAGGCTTTCTATGAACTGTCCTAAGTCTCCTCCGTGGAGTGTCATCAGCCAGGGAAGATTGCCTCTTATTACAGAAGAGTAGCAGTCAACACCACACCCAGACAAACTCTCACAATCCATCATACCTTCCCCTACATTCTTCACAGGGCCCATTTATCTTCCTTAAAGCACTACTCTCCCCTCTCCTTTCCCTCCTAAGATGATATTTAAGTCTGAATTCTAGGACATCTTCAGAAGTTCCTCATTTCCCACTGCGTATCTCCCATGTACACATGAGGTCTGTATGTTAATAAACATCTGTTTTTTCTTTGTACTGTCTTTTATTACAGAGGTCTCAGCTAAAAACTCAGAAGAGTAGAAGAAAAATTATTTTTCCCCCCTTACACAAGTATGGCCTCCATCAGTGGACTTCTTTCCCCATGGTTTCCAGGTAGGTTCCGGCGCTGAGAAGCACAGGACAAAATCAGGGAGGCAGGAGAAGTAAGCCCTCACTCCCTCTGGGACAGGGCTGCTGCTGACTGACACAACTATGGGTACAGCTCCCAACCAGCAGCCCTCCCAATCCACTCTCTCTCTCTGACCGGTGGAGGAGCCAAACCCTCCCCAGATCCTACAGGCTTAACAGTGGTACATCCCTAATGTTTCTGGCCCCAGGGTACTTCACTATACATTGTTGTTTCCCTGACCACTCTAGAATGAATTGCATCCTCCTAAAAGTCACATAGGAGGACACAGCAAGAAGGCAGTTCTCTGCAAACCAGAAAAAGAGCCCTCACCGCAACCAGATCATGCTGGCAACTTGACCTCCCACCTCTAGCCTGTGAGACAGTAAGTCTCTGTTGGTTAAGCCATCCAGTCTATGGTATTTTGCTATGGCAGTCTGGGAAGACTTAAGACACTGAGCTATACTCTTACAATAATCCCTTTATTAAACTCTTTTCAAATTACCTAAGATGAGAATGCCATCTCTTTCCTGCTGAGATCCTTACTAGTGCAAAATATGTATTTTTAATTCTCATTTGTTTGCACCTATAATTTCTTTCCAACTTGTAATTTCCTGTATATATGACAGCTTAATTATGACTTAGAAAATTAGAACAACATTTTGTTTAAAAAGCCCAAATATTTAAGTAAATATTCCATTTACGTTTTACGTAAGGCATTGTAAAAAAAAATGTAAAGAAAGACACAATACAGCATGATCATTCAGAGAATGGAACCGGAGATTCAGGCAGATTTGGGGCTCACTCCCATCTCTGCACATAGCAGCAGAGCTACTTGGTCAACTTACTTCTCTAATGTTCATGTTCCTCACCTGTCAAGTAAGAATCACCGTTTGACTTATAACAAGTGCCGTTGCAGTAATAACCCAAAGTGAAACAGTGAAAACTATTACTCTTCCTATTAATTATTACTATTACTCTTTTACCAAAGACACTGCTATGTTTGGAAGCTTCTTAAAAGTTGAGCATATCCATAGGTGCTAGTCCTCACAATCCCTACAGCCTATGGGATATTAAGGAGAAAGAGTGAGTAGCCATCAACAGGCTCCCAAAGCAACATGAACTGATTTAAGGCCAGGAGACATCAGGCATTTTGCCTACAGACCATTCTCTTTAGAGGGGAAGCTAATCAAAGCCCTATCAACTTAAATGATGTTTTAAAACATATGAAATGCAGGACACAATATAATTTAGCCTGACTAATTACTTTTTTATGCTTAGTATCAGTTGTTTGACAAATTATTGGTTCTGTCTGTACATTCTCTCTTGATCCCTGTTCTTGCCTTCTCTCCCGTCAGACATAGGCATGACTTACACAGAGAGCTGAGAAATACTAACAAGCATTAGCCCCTACCTCAGCAGCTAATGGAAGGCTTATTCACACAAGACATCACTTAATTTTTCTTTACTAACACCGAATTTTCTATGGCACAGTCAATAGCATCTTACAGGGGAGTCAAGCCAGACTCTGAAGTCTGCACATATTATCAGTCTTTGCAATAGGAAAAAGGATATCTCAGCAGGCAGAGTCAACTGTGAAAAGTCTGAAAACCAACAATTTATGCAACAAGGTTATGCAACGAAGAACGCTTGGCTTTTTAAATCCAGCATGTAAAAATATTTCTAATAAATTGCTACCTACACATGACCTTGAAAAATACCTAATCAGCCCATACTTCCAAAATAAGAGTATTAAACAAATGAGTTGTAAGACCTTGATCAACTTCCTTAACCTCTCTAGTTTTTAGATGCCTTATTTAAATGGGGGAACTAATAATACATAAGGCAAAGGCTCCTAGGAAAATTAAATAAGGCATGCAAAGGATTCTTCCTGATATATGACAGAACTCAATAATTATTAGATGTTCTATTATATCTTATATCCATTCTAATCATAAAATAATATGACCCACTGCCATTTTGAAAATTTTACTGATCTCACCATAGAAAGGGATTATTATTGTTACATTATCATTCTTTTATTTTTTAAGTTTCTTTTTCAATTATAATTTAAATTCAATATTATTTTGTATTAGTTTTAAGTGTACAGCATAGGCTGTGATGGCGAACCTTTTTATAAAAACTGTCCACTTTTGCAGTGCTGGTTAACCTGGTCCTTCCCGCCCACTTGTGGGCAATCTAGCTTTCATGGTAGGTGGTAGCGGAGCAACCAAACGGTGCCGCGATTGGCCCACCATGAAAGCTGGAACGCCCACTAGTGGGCAGGAGGGCCCAGGTTGACCAGCGCTGCAAAAGTGGGTGATTTTTATAAAAGGGTTCACCATCATGGGCATAGAGGTTAGACAATCATATACTTTACAAAGTGGTTCCCCAATAGTTCAAGTACCACCTGGCACCATATATAGTTAGTGCAATATTACCAACCATATTCCTTGCACTGTGCTTTACATGCCCACTCTTTTCATTTAAAGCTTTCCTGTAAATATTTTTATCCCAAAATCATTTGACAGTTTTCAAGTTCATCCCATGTGGGTGTGCCCATGAAGGCCGTGGGTGTGCCCATGAAGGTCATGGGCTTATTAAATAATTCCATACTAACAAGCAAAACAATTTTCTCACTTTTTTTTCTCATCACAGTCTAAAATAAAAGCAGGGTAAATTGTTCCCTAAATATCTTAGCAAGACCAGGAAACCAGGTTTTAAACATTAAACCTTAAACATCTACTAATTTGCTTCAATGATTCATTTTAACTGTAGAATTTATAACTTTAAAAAATTAGGGGAATGTGAACAGAGAGTAGTTTTTTTTTTATTGAATGTTCATTTTATTAAATTTGTGCACAAGAGAAGCATAGAAAACTACCAGCCTTCAACAACATTCAAGAATTTCTTGCCTGACCTGTAGTGGCGCAGTGGATAAAGCGTCAACCTGGAAATGCTGAGGTCGCCGGTTCGAAACCCTGGGCTTGCCTGGCCAAGGCACATATGGGAGTTGATGCTTCCAGCTCCTCCCCCCTTCTCTCTCTCTGTCTCTCCTCTCTCTCTCTCTCTCTCTCTCTCTCTGTCTCTCCCTCTCCTCTCTAAAATGAATAAATAAAAAATAAATAAAAACTTATAAAGTGTATGCCTTTAAAAAAATATTATAAAAAAAAAGGATTTCTTATTCATGTTTTGAGATTTCTAAGTTTTCTTTCTTAACTGCAAAGTACATTTTTAAAATGGGGAGGGAGTCTAATCCCAAATAGACGTCCATTCAGGCAATGTTTCTACATGCACTGACGCCAGTCGGTCATTGCTGTTGGATGAACTTGTCAAAAGGAAAGCATGTCTATGCAATCAAATACTTCACAGTTTACTTCTTTTGTCCTCAGTCAGCACCCAAAGTGTGAGGAATTAAGCAAATGGAACTTCATCCCTTCTAAATATGTTTCTGATTTGTTAATTTTCTTTGAAAAAAAGAGAAAAATCTTCACATGAAATTAACAATTTTTGCTTCAGAAATTAACTGTTGTTATATTAGTTTAAGAGCATAAAGGCTATCATATAAGAATACAATGGAATCAAAGGTGACATGCTATTCAAGATATTCCACTTCTATATTAAAGTCTAAAGCCACAAGTAATTTAAGCTTTCCTAAATGATAAGAACAAAAAGGATGTAATATTGATTTTCCCAGAATAAATGTTCACAAGACAAATTCCCAGTATCTTGCCATGGGCAAACATCTCATACGTTATACTCATTTTTACTGGAGTTACCAACCAGAGAATTAATAAAGTGACTGACCGCCCATGCACGACTGGGAAATGAAAGGGCCCAATACCTACTGCCTTTTAAAATACTTTCAAAAACTTCTGAATGTAGACTGTTCTACAAGATGATATTTTTGGATTTTACAAAAGTCTATGTCATTAAAAACACCTGTCAAAAATTAATTAATTCATTAACTGGGAGTACACCTATTTAAATGGCTAAAATTTATTAAAAACTGAATTTGCCAAGTGTTGGCAAATTGGATTTCACATACACTGCTCTTGTAAAATGGTACAACCACTTTGGAAAACAGTTTTACAGTTTCTGGAGGAAAGGTTAAACATACACCTAGTATATGATTTGGCTATTCCAACTCCAAAAATATACCCAAGACAAAAAAATAAAAATAAAGTGTATGTTAATACAAAACCTTTACTTGTAATAAATACCCTCCCAAAAGAAGAAAAGAAAAAAAGAGAAACAACCCAAATGTCTATAAACTAGTAAATGGGTCAAAACAAATCGTCATATAGCCACAAAAGGGAAGCTATGCGACAATAAAACAGTGAATTTTTAATATATGCAAAAAGCATGGAGGTATTTCATATGATGACGCGAAAGGAAAGACGTTAGACACAAAATAGTACACACTGTATATCCCCATTTGTAGGAAATTCTGGGAAATGTAACTTATCTCTAGTGACAGAAAGGTCAGTCGTTGCCTGGGGATGGGAGAGGAGGGCAGAGAGGGGGTAGAAGGGAGGATGAGAGGAATGAAGAGGCTTTGGGGGTGACGTATGTGTTCACTGTCATCATTGTGGGGACAGCCTCACAGTGTATTCGTGTCTCAGCTTGCCAAATGACACTTTAACATATGTGGTTTTATGTCAATTATACCTCAATTTAAAAAAAAAAAAAGTGGATATCCCTGGTTTACAAATTTATTACAATGTGAGACCATTTATTAGAGCCTTCTTTTAAAAATCCTGTAAGAAGCCTGACCGGGCGGTGGCGCAGTGGATAGAGCGTCGGACTGGGATGCAGAAGGACCCAGGTTCTAGACCCCAAGGTCGCCAGCTTGAGCGTGGGCTCATCTGGCTTGAGCAAAGCTCACCAGCTTGGACCCAAGGTAGCTGGCTCGAGCAAGGGGTTATTTGGTCTGGTGAAGGCCCGCGGTCAAGGCACATAAGAGAAAGTAATCAATGAACAACTAAGGTGTCACAACGAAAAACTGATGATTGATGCTTCTCATCTCTCTGTTCCTGTCTGTCTGTCCCTGTCTATCCCTCTCTCTGACTCTCTCTCTGTCACTGTAAAAAAAAAAAAAAAATCCTGTAAGATAGGCCTGACCTGTGGTGGCGCAGTGGATAAAGCGTCAACCTGGAAATGCTGAGGTCGCCGGTTCGAAACCCTGGGCTTGCCTGGTCAGGGCACATATGGGAGTTGATGCTTCCAGCTCCTCCCCCCCCCTCTCTCTGTCTCTCCTCTCTCTCTCTCTCTCTCCCTCTGTCTCTCCCTCTCCTCTCTAAAATGAATAATAAAAAAAAAAAATTTTAAAGAAAAAAGAAAAAAAAATCCTGTAAGATAATTGTAGGACAGTTGGGGAAATGGGTGTTGGAACCCATGAGATATATGCAAATCAGGGGTTTTTTCTTAGGTATAACAACAATCTTGTAGGGAAGTGTTTTTATTTTTGTTTTGTTTTTGTGTTTTTCCTTAGAAGATGTACCTGAAAGGATTCAGGATGAACAGTTAATTTCTGCAAATTAAATTTTAAAAAATACTGAGAGCGAGAGAAAGAAAGTAAATGTGATATAATCTCAATTCTTGAATCTAGTTTAAGGTTACACAAATGTCCTTTTTGCTATCTTATTTTTTTGTATTTTTGAAATTCTTCATTATAAAAAATATGAATATAGCACTTTACTTCCTTTCATTTTACCCTTCTCTTTATTTAGAAAGCAGTAACACTCAATATATTTTTTAAATATTCCCCTATGTAACAGGAAACAACAGTCAAAAATTCTTCAGTCTTTTAACTGGTGATCATTTATTCTCTCTATGGGTGGCTGAGATCATATATAATAATAGCTCAGGCTATTAATGAAACAACTAACCCAGTTAATCTAACAATAATAATGATCATAGCAGCAAATTATCATGGGCACTAACCATGATCTATAGCAGGGGTCCCCAAACTTTTTACACAGGGGGCCAGTTCACCGTCCCTCAGACCATTGGAGGGCCAGACTATAAAAAAAACTATGAACAAATCCCTATGCACACTGCACATATCTTATTTTAAAGTAAAAAAACAAAACGGGAACAAATACAATATTTAAAATAAAGAACAAGTAAATTTAAATCAACAAACTGACCAGTATTTCAATGGGAACTATGCTCCTCTCACTGACCACCAATGAAAGAGGTGCCTCTTCTGGAAGTGCGGTGGGGGCCGGATAAATGGCCTCAGGGGGCCGCATGCGGCCCGCGGGCCGTAGTTTGGGGACCCCTGATCTATAGCCTTTATATATATATGTTTTTAAGTCTCACCTCTCTTAATGCAATTCTCTTAACAATAAAATGATGTAGATATTACTATCATCATCCTTGTTACACAGATATGAAAATAACAAGGAGGATTAACTAGCTCCCTGAGAGTTACATAGGAGCAACAGAAGAGTGGATCCTCTCACCTACGCAACCTGAGCCAAAGGTGTACGCTTTTAAGTCTAAGGTCACAAACCCCAGTTTCTCTGGAGTCCAAGCCAAGTGGGAATGACCAGGTAGAGGCTGCAACAAATTGTTGCATTTGCTCCCTGCTTCCTGGCCAAGTGACTTTGAAATTTGCAAGAAAAGCCAGTGCACCAAGAAGACTTAAACTAGTCTTCAGAGCCTTGCCTAGAATCTGTGCACCAGAATCACCTGGAAATTTTTATGTGAAATGTCCTGGTTGTTTTTGTTTGATTATTTTAATTATTTGTTTACATTGGTGACATCCTTTTTTAAAAATACAGTACTGCTACAAAGTAAAAATTTTGAAAGAATGAGTTTGGCCCACAGCTGCCAGTTTGCAATCTATAACAAAACAATCAAAGGCTTCTGGCGTTGCTGCATTAAGAAAACTATATTGACCTGACCAGATGGTGGTGCAATGGATAGAGCATCAGACTGGGATGCAGAGGAACCAGGTTTGAAACCCCGAAGTTGCCAGCTTGAGCAGAGGCTCACCAGCTTGAGTAGGGGCTCACCAGCTTGAGTGCAGGGTCACTGGCTTGAACATGGGATCATAGACATGACCCCAGGGTTGCTGGCTTGAGGTTGGTGGCTTGAAGCCCAAGGTCGCTGACTTGAGCCCAAAGTTGCTGACTTGAGCAAGGGGTCACTCACTCTGCTGTAGTCCCCTGGTCAAGGCACATATGAGAAAGCAATCAATGAACACTTAAGGTGCTGCAAGAAAGAATTGATGCTTCTCATCTCTCTCCCTTCCTGCCTGTCCCTATCTCTGTCTCTTTCACGAAAGAAAGAAAGAAAGAAAGAAAGAAAGAAAGAAAGAAAGAAAGAAAGAAAGAAAGAAAGAAAGAAAGAAAGAAAGAAAACTATATTGGCCCTGGCTGGTTGGCTAAGTAGTAGAGCATTAGCTTGGTGTGTGGATGTCCCAGGTTCAATTCCTGGTGAGGGCACACAGAAAAAGTGACCACCCCTCCTCCTTTCCCTTCTCTCTCTCTCACTCCCTCTCTTCCCCTCCCACAGACATAGCTCAGTTGGAGTAAAGTTGGCCCTGGGCACTGAGGATGGCCCCATGGCCTCCACCTCAGATGCTAGAATAGTTTGATTGTCAAGCAATGGAGCAATGCCCCAGATGGGCAGAGCATTGCCTCCTAGTGAGCTTGCCATGTGGATCCCAGTTTGGGCACATGCAGGAATCTATCTCCCTCCCTGCTTCTCACTTAAGAAAAAAAAATATTGTTTTTAAATGAAAAGAAAGAAAACTACATTAAGAGTCCCCAAGAAATTCTTTTGTGGATCCATAATTTATGCTATTGGTTCAAAAACTGGTCCTCACACACAGAATGCAAGGAAAGACCAAAGAAAAAGACAAACCTCTTTAGATTGGCAGGTGGCTATTTGAATAAGCAGAAGAACTTACAAACAAGGCTTGTCTTGGCAGCTGCAAGACAAATAGTTCTCTGTACTTGCCCACCAGAATCTTAAAAGTCTATATTGAGGCATTAACCAGTTCAGTCACATATACATGTCCAGGTGATCTCAACAATACATCGCTCTCTCATGGTGACATCTTTCAAACAGCTCTGGCTGTGGAAATGGCGGCCGAACAGACATTCCAAGGACTTCTGATTGCCCAGGTTCTGCTCATAGGTCAACTGGCCATCACATCTTCTCAAGTACCTTCTCCAACAAAAGCCAGAGTTACCATATTTACTCCTATCCATGGATCCCTGTTCAATGGTAATAATGAAACTAGAAACTCCTGCCAAAACACTGGATGGGTAACAGGCCTTGTGAATTCACAGCAGTGTACACAGAACTTCGAGCATACCTTAACTTTCAACCGTTTCTTCACATTTCTGTGTCAGTGGTGCACAAAGGGGATATGGAATACAGAAGGGGCAGTGTTAACAAAAAAAAGAAATCTTGCCTGACCGGGCGGTGGTGCAGTAGATAAAGCATTGGACTAGGACACTGAGGACCCAGGTTCAAAACCCCAAGGTTACCAGCTTGAGCGTGGGGTTGCCAGCTTGAGTGTGAGATTATATGACTCCACGGTCACTGGCTTGAGCCCAAAGGTCGCTGGCTTGAAGCCCAAGGTTGCTGGCTTGAGTAGGAGGTCACTGGCTTGGCTGGAGCCCCCCAGTTGAGGCACATATGAGAAAGCAATCAATGAACAACTAAGGTGCTGCAACTATGAGTTGATGCTTCTCATCTCTCTTCCTTCCTGTCTGTCCCTGTCTGTCTCTCTCTCTCAGTTAAAAAAAAAAAAGATATATTTTTCTAACCTCTATTCATGCTCAATTCCACCTTGTTGATGTTCAAGAAGAAAAGGCCGATGTGAAACAGATGACAGTGTCTCCTTTTCCTGCTCAGTGCCCCCAACTGACAACACAAACGTGCACAGCCTCCACTCCTTCACGCTGCCTTGTGCTTCCCTACTGGCCCCTGCGTGATGTTTCTGAGATCTCGCTGTCGGCATGGTCTCTGCTCTGGTCTTGGTCTGGTAGCACTCCCCTGCCTTTACCTTATGACCAGGCTCACTCCTCACGGATAGATCTTAACCCAGAGTGCAAGTGAAAGGAGCAAAGGTCTGTGGTGAAAGAGGGAAGACATGAGGGTTAGAAAAAAGATTTAAAACCACTTTCAGAGCAGAGATAGACACTGCCCCAACCTGAGCTCCCGCCCCCAGCCCAGGAAGATGTGAACTAGTCCTCATAGCCGTACCTAGCATCTGTGAATCAGAACCACCTGGGGAAAGAATTTAAAATGCAGAACCCTGGGCTCTGGTCCAGACCTAATGAATCCACCTCTCCAAGGTAGGGACCAGGAATTTGCAATTGTAATTGCACCCCCACTGTGAATATTAACCAGTTCTTCATGTAAGCCACTGAATTTGGTGAGTCAGAAAAGGAGGAAGGTGGGGGTCTAAATATCTCTAACAAATATTCAGACTTTAAAAAAACAAAACAAAAAAAGACATTTTAAAATAACAACCCAAGAAGGAACTTTAGCTGTCAGACTTACACAATTTTTAATTTTCTTAGAATAACAATTATTATCGACAAACATCCAAAGGAAATCTAGTCCATTTATTTTACTTGTTTTGACATCTGCAGATAATGACAAGCTTGAGGGAAAAACAGGTTTAAGAATTGTAGCAATTAGTTTATTTGTGACTGATTATTTAAAAAATAATAATATACGCATCGCCCTGCTGCTCCAGAGGGGACAGTTACAAATTACTGTGGTTGTTGCTGTTGCCGCTGCCACTGTTGACGGTACAGTTGTTTTTAAAGGATGGCAGCCTCCCTATGTTTGTGAATACCAACATGGTGTGAGGTTTGTTAGGCTGCCAGCGTCACGTCAGGCAGGACGGGATGGTCCCGGGAGTCAGAATTGCAAAGGAGCACATATGTAGATGCAACCTGGGAAGCAGTTGCACCTAGAAATGACCTCTTCCCTGCCCACAATTCCCTGCCTTTGTTCCACTGGCCAAAATGCACCTGCTTTCTGCCCGCTTGCCCACCTACATCTGTCTTCTCTCCAGCTCCACCACCCACCCACCTCGCTCGATTCCCCTAGGGCCCTTCACTGTGCTCTCTCGAACTTGTGGACACACCTGCTCACTCAGCACTCTCTCTCGGCAACCCTTCCCTACCTTCTTTTTAGGATTTTTTTCAAAATGAGAAGAGGGGAGGCAGAGAGACAGACTCCTGCATACACCGACTGGGATCCACCCGGCATGCCCACCAGGGGGCGATGCTCTGCCCAGCTGGGGTTGCTCTGCTGCAACCAGAGCCATTCTAGTGCCTGAGGCAGAGGCCATGGAGCCAGCCTCAGCACCCAGGCCAACTTTGCTCCAATAGAGCCTTGGCTATGGGAAGGGAAGAGAGAGACAGAGAGAGGGGGGAGGGGAAAGGGTGGAGAAGTAGATGGGCGCTTCTCCTGTGTGCCCTGGCTGGGAATCGAACCCAAGACCTCCACATGCCGGGCTGATACTCTGCTACCTTCTTCCATAAACTGAAACCTGCCTTTTTCCCTGATGATGATAATACTGCAGTCTTAAGTGTACAAAGATCCTGGTGATGTCATTTTTCCCCCTAACTCCCTTCTAGTCCCTTCATCCTAGTACTTTGGGAACTAGATGTAGGTCAGTCTCAACCTCAATATATCTGTTTCCTCCTCTGCTTCACCGTGTTCTTCCAGGACTCTTTCCACTTCTTGACCTCCATCTAGTTATGCCATTGTCTTCCTGATCTTGCTCTTCATCTTCTAACCTCTGGGGGATGCCCAAGCTTTCCTGTGGGTCCTGTCCCTTCTCGTCCCTCTGAGAGACAAGCGTGGACAGGAGCCCAGCCTCTGCTGTTTCACCTCCCCTGCTCCAGAGCTGTGGCTTCAGCCTCCTCTCCTGGTGAGTTTCAGCAGCAGGCCCCGACAACAATGCTTCCAGCATTGCGATGAGACTCCTAGAACTTGACTGACGTTCTCTCTGCGTCCCCAAAGCCCACAAAGCAGAGCTGTAGGGTCTAGTGCTTAGTGAGGTGGTGTCAATCCCAGCTTTGCCGCTCAAGACTTGGGAGGTTCGGGGCAAGCTATTCGACCTTTCTAGGCCTCAGTTTCTTCACCCGTAAAATGATGACCATAAAATCATCTGTTTCATAAGGTTGGGATGGGATTGAAAAAGAATACTCCTGGGTATAATTTAAACAAAAGTGTTTCCTTGGCCCACTTATCTCAACGTCCACAGGCTTCAGGTTTGGTTTGACGCAGTGGTTCAGTTACAGGATCAAGGGCCTGTTTCTTTCTCTCTCCCTCTGCCTCTGCCTTCTCATGTGTCAGATTGAGCTTAAGGCTAATTCTCCTTCACAGTTACAAGAGGCTATCGTGAGGTTATAGACCTCCTCATCCAAAATGAAAGAGTGAACGAAATGATCACTTTAAAAAGCTCTCTCAGAATAGTGAAGAACTGTTCCAGACATTCTCAGAAACCCTCTCATGTCCCCTTGTCCAGGTGTCATTAGCGAGCCCATTTCTGAACCGTTGCCTGGAACAGAAACATCCCTAACTGGCTCAGACCTGCTCAAATGGATTACTCACTACAGCACAGGAGAGAGGATTACAAACCCTCGAGACTCCCCTTCTGCTTATAAACAGTACAGTAAGTATTAGGTAGGAAAATAGTGGGGAACGGACATTGGAGAGATGACCTAACACACTGTGGGGGGTTAACCCCTTAGCTAATAATGGGCAATTCATGAAGACGATGCTAATATCACTTACTGTTGTCAGTTTCACCTTTGATGACTGCTGCTCATTCTTCTTTGTATTATCATTTCTTCTTTACACAATTGCCTCTCTCTGCTCTTCTATCCTCAAACCTGTTAAATCCTTAAGGCAGTGTGCTTTTTTTATCTCCCCCCACACACACACCATGGCCCACCCAAGCTCTGGACCTAGCAGAGTGCCTAAGAACATCGATTGCTTCAGTCAGTGCTGGTTGGGTACATGAATACTACAAAAATGGTTCTAGCCAGTGACAGAGCCTCTCTCCCTCAGGAATTACAAGATTATGTAATGCCCTCATGCCTTTCAATAAGAACAATTTAACCTGTTTTTAAAATACTCATTCTTCTACAAAATAAAATTATGAATCCACCACTGATTACACAGTTACAGAGCACGAGTACCTCTTCGGTATTTTTTAACTGATCGTTAAAAGCTTAGGCATTACCACAATTGCATGTAACATATTCTTCTTTTTAGTTTTCTTTCACAATAATTTTGAAATAGACAATTCCATTTGAGCAGACTACATGCAATACAAAGAATACCATAGGACATATGATGGTTTTCTGGTCTGTGTACTCTCACAAAGAAACTAAGAAATCTTCAAATCAGTATTTTACCTAGACCGATAGTTCTCAAAAACACAAACTACCAAGAAAATCTCTAGTATTACATGTGAAGTATACAGGAAAAGACTTCCCTGTTAAGATCAATCTTTAAAATGTCCCATTTTCCATAAAATAAACTTCAATTTTACTGCTGCTGAAGAAATATATGCCTTATTCATCCCTATTTTTTTTAGTAAACAGCATTACTTCAACCAAGTTTATTTTCACGCTTTTGAAAAGTAAGTAAGATCAGCAATTCCGTAATAATACAACTAGCAAACAGGGTAGCTATAGTTTTTAGGTCGACGTGGTTAATGCCTCTCTGTATGGGGGGGGGGGGGGAGAGGTTGCTTTCATTCTTTGCATTTCTTTTAAAGTCTGCAGGATTCCAGAATTTTATTATCTGACTTTTAAAAAATATGTATCATTAAATTTAAACATGTCTTTGAGAGATGAAAAGTGCATGGGAGATTATGAAACACTCTGGCAGTCTAAGAGTGAAATGGGGGAGGGTGGATTCCCTTGTAACTGAAAGACTGGAGCCATGCACAACCTTCACTCTCGTCTGTACAGACCATGCAGGGAATCTTAATAGTGAAATCTGATGAAAGTGTAAAATAAGAAATGCTTAGAGAATATAAACTAGCCAGACTACCTGAACTTCATGGAAAAAAAAAAGAAATACTAATATATTTTAAAATCATAATTATAACACGTAAGCCCCATCCAGGTAACACTACATCTATAAAGTTATATTATACATTTAACATCTAATAATCCACGCGCACGAGCAGTCACGTTTTTTTATTTTATGTGCCTCTTAAAACACCCACTTGCCATAAGCTTTTCATAATCCAATACAAAGTAAAGCCTCAGAAAATAATGAAATGGCACGAAGGATAGTTATATGCAGCGGACAGTAGTATATCCCCATAGATTTCAGTGCCTGATCCAACTCTAGGAAGTAGATATTGTTACCTGAGGCCAGGATGTTAAATAATTTTTCCTCTATGCTTCTGAATATAGGGGATCAGGTCCCAAAGCCCCTGACTGCATTGTAATGTGAGGTCTAACCAATAAATCTCTTTCCCAAAGCAAAATCCTGCGGAGAAAGTGGGTGCCATTGATCTCACACAGCCGACTAAACAGCCGAAAGGCTATGCAATGTAAGTTATTCTATTACCTCTGTAGGAGTTGGGTGATGAGTCACTCGGGGGAAGCTTTTGATGTTTCCTCAGTAATCAGCCTGCTTGATGAAGCAGCCAGAGTTCATTCAGACCCGTACCGCCTGCAGCCTCCACTCTGGCTTCTTTGTTGACCCTAAGCACAGAAACAGTTTAAGATGCAACCAGTACCATGGAAAGAGCCCTAATCTCAGTAACATTTATAAAATGACCTCTTTGAGATGCTCAATTATCTGTCATTATTTTTTAAAAAGGAAAACAAAAAAAAGAGAAAAATTAAATGTCTTATTTTGCCCATAAAAATTTTTAAAGGCAATTTTCTCACTTTTCAGAGGATAAATTAATATACTTTTGTTGGCCCTAAATTTTAAACATGCGCCGTTTTAAACCAGGAATTCCATTTCTATAAATGTATCCCTAAACCCCTGGCCGGTTGACTCAGTGGTAGAGCGTCAGCCTGGCGTGCAGGAGTCCCAGGTTCGATTCCCAGCCAGGGCACACAGGAGAAGCGCCCATCTGCTTCTCCACCCCTCCCCCTCTCCTTCTTCTCTGTCTCTCTCTTCCCCTCCTGCAGCCAAGGCTCTATTAGAGCAAAGTTGGCCTGGGCGCTAAGGATGGCTCCATGGCCTCTGCCTCAGGCGCTAGAATGGCCCCAGATGGGCAGAGCATCGCCCCCTGGTGGGCGTGCCGGGTGGATCCCGGTCAGGCGCATGTGGGAGTCTGTCTGACTGTCTCCCCGTTTCCAGCTTCGGAAAAATACATAAATAAATAAATAAATAAATAAATAAATAAATAAATATAAATAAATAAATAAATGTAACCCTAGAAAAGTGTCCAAAGAAACATACAGAGATATTACAATGTTGAATAAGGAAGTGGCTAAATTTATTATAGTAAAACCTATGTAACAGCATGACATGAAGACCCCATTAATGCAGTAAATCTATATATACTGATATTTAAAATATCCCAAGTATATCACACAGTGAGGAAAAGCGGTTTCGATAATATCTACTATATGATTCTTAATTGTATATTATGATTCTCATCTGTGAAAAAGTGTATACACATTTTTCCCTATACACATAGATATTTCTGGAAGTACTCACAAAATACTGATAAGTTTGTGGAGTAGGGAAAAGGCCAATGTGGAATACAACAAAAGTTTTAACTTTCTACATTTGTTTTTTTACTTGTTAAACATTTTTACCATGAGAGGGCAAAGAAATTTTTTTCTCCCATGTCTTGCTTATATGAAGGTAAGGGTGAATGATATAAATGTCCACTCTAAAGAGCCTGTCAGACACCAGGAACCCAGTGAATGCTGGGTCTCCTGTTCAACACTGCACACGTGTACACACACACACATGCACACCCACCACTCCCTTCCAACATCTTCTGAACCCTGATATCATTTACATGCTGCCAACTTTATGATACATTTCCATTATCTTCTAAATACCATTCTTTCAAAAGGAACTGGAAAACGGACAGGAGAAAAGTTCATTGGAACACTGCTGTCCCCTAATACCTAGTGTTAGTTTTTCAAAAAAAAAGAAAGGTAGAATCTTGTATTTTACTTTTTGCTTTCAAAACAGAGGGAGCTAGACTCTTCCGAGGGACTATCAGTGACAGAGGGAAAGGCTTCATCCGGCTCCCTTCTTCAATCAATCTTGAAAGAAAGCCTAGAGTGAGAACACTTAAAATATACCTCTGCTGTAATTGAAAACCATAAGAATGATGAAACTTCATGCATAATGATGTTGAAATAACCCCCAGTAAACTGTGGGCATTCTGACAGGCCGTGAGATTTATGACTTCTTTCCTCCATCCCAAATCACAGAAACAGTAAAAAGCTACCGCCCAGATCAATGGCTTCTAAAATAGATGTTGATCTCCTACCCTAGCAGTAAGGAAATCCTGAGCAAGCATCCTTAACATAATTTTACTTATTTACAAAGCAGATACTTCACATCACTGTACTAACATATTATGAACATTAGCAAATATAAAAGTAGATGCCTGACCTGTGGTGGCACAGTGGGTAAAAGCATCGACCTGGAACACTGAGGTTGCTGGTTCAAAACCCTGGGCTTCCCTGGTCAAGGCACATATGGGAGTTGATCCTTTCTGCTCCTCCCTCCCTTCTCTCTCTGTCTCTCTCTCTAAAATGAATATATAAAATCTAAAAAAAAAAAAGTAGAAATAAAAACAGATGAAATTTCAAACAGATAATAAAGCTTCTAATATTATTACCTTCCCATATTCACCTGATGGGATTTTGTTCCCAAACAACTCAAATGGCAATTATTATGGTGTCTAATACACAATTATAATATTCACAACCTTAAAATATCACAACTGGAGTTATTATACCAATGAAAAAATTTTCAGGACAACTTTTGCTACTGAAATGCCTGTATAGATGGCCTATAGACCTAAATTGAGAAAATAAATTATTCTTCTTTCAGTTGTGAAAGGGATAATATTTAACAAATACTTTCTTATACCAACTATTGCTAAGAGCCTCAAAACTTATTTAATATTTGCAACAACTTGGTATGGTAGATATTATTTCTCCCATTTTAGAGATAGAGAAAATGAGGATTAAAGTGGCTCCAGATCAGCTCATTAGAAACTGGTAAGATATATAGCAGAATCTAGTTTGACTGATTCCAAAATCTAAATGCTTAATCAGTACTATTGACTGCCTATGAAAGGAAAATATTAGGGGTCTAAAATGTCAAAATGTGGTTACAGAATACAAAACCACAAAATATTAGATAATGAATGAGACGAGAAGCAATTTGAGAGTTAGGTCTTCTCTTGCTTTTATCTCTTAGCCCTGTCATGCTGTGGACACATAGAGAGAATTTCCTGTAGCCAAAGATGAAATAGAACCCCACGGTATTCATCACTGGGCAATCTAAGCTCTAGGAAATGGTAGGAAGGGTTTAAAAGAAAATTGTATGAATTTTTAAGTTGTCTCTTTATATTCTTATATTACTTTTCTTCAAACTGAAAATAAGACTCCACACAGATATTTAAAAAAAAAAAAAAAACCTTTAATTTGTGCATACTATTTATGTAGCAAACTGCTCTTCAAAGAATTTACTCATTGTGCCTGACCTGTGGTGGTGCAGTGGATAAAGCATCAACCTGGAAATGCTGAGGTTGCCAGTTCAAAACCCTGGGCTTGCCTGGTCAAGGCATATATGGGAGTTGATGCTTCCAGCTCCTCCCCCTTTCTCTCTCTCTGCCTCTCCTCTCTCTCTCTCTCTCTCTCTCTCTCTCTCTCTCTCTCTCTCTGTCTCTCCCTCTCCTCTCTAAAATGAATAAATAAATAAAAAAAGAATTTACTCATTGCCAGTGATTATCAATGAGGGAGAAATTTTGGCTCCCAGGGGGACATTTGGCAATGCCTGGGGACAGTCTGGGTTTTCACCACTAAGAATGAAGGTGCAACTGGCATCAGTGGAAACAGACCAGGGATGCTGCTAAACACTACTGAGTACAGCACAGTTCCCTGTTCACAAAATGTCAATAGTGCCAAGTTTGAAAAACTTTTCTCTAAAGCATGAATCAATGATATGTCAAAGATAGCTATCAAGATGTGTTCATTTCAGCACTGCTGGTGACAGTTCAGTAGTACGAGACTTGTTAAACACCAGTGAATCTATTCATTGGAATACTGTAGCCATTAACAGTGATGTTATAGTATGATACTTAAAAACGTGAAGAAATGTTTAGTATGGTTATGGTACTGTAAAAGTATACATACGCTTTCATAAAGGCATAGAAAATATTTCAAAAGAATATCAACCAAAAATACTAATACTACTCATTTCTGAAGAGTGGTAAGTTCATTTGAAAGAATCCCTCATGTCCAATGTTGTTAAAAATACCTACACCATTATCATCCTGAGGAGAAGCACAGTTGAAAATAAGCCATCATCTCAAAATCTATCTAAGCTTCTTACACACACAAGAGTTAGTACCTTTTCTTTTTAGAACGTGTCACCGGAAGAGTTTGATTTCCCCAGCATCAAGTTCTTTAATGATAGAAAAGAGGAGCAGCAGGTGTTCTCCACCAGGTGCCTTTGTGATGGCAGCAGAGTTCGCTGGATATTTTTGTTCGGAGCCAAAATAGCACCTCCAATTCTCAGTCCCTCTCTTTAAAAGCCTTCATTGTTATACTATGATTCAAAAGTGGAATTACTCGCTTCCACCCACACCAAAAGCAGGATGATCACGACACTCTACAAACTTAATAAATGGATAAAACATCATGAACCTTCAACATCCTCATTTCAGAATGTTTCATGAATAAGAGGCATGATGCTATTGTCTTTCTGCAGCCTTATAATTCCCACATTGGCATTCAGAAGTACTGATGTCCCTCTGGAGACATATGCTGACAAATTATCCTTTATTTTAGTGACCAGTAGCCCCATGTGAAGAAGAAAGCAAGACTGCTACACAGTCTCACAAATACCACAGTGTTGATATCAACCAACAAAACCAATTGAGAGAGAACTTGTTCACCGGTTAAACTGAACTTTTAATCTGCTTTGTAAAGAAAGAGGGGTGGGGACAAGAAGAGGAGACTATTTGGCCAACATACTTAATGACAATAATGCAATTAGAAATTTAAAATTATTACAGCATAGTAAAGAAATAAAAAAATAAACTCCCATCAAAGAAATAGATCTCCCATACAAAACTCCAAATAATTTGTATAGATACTGTCCCCTGAAGGAGCTGGATCTTAACTTCCCACTCCTGAGTTTAGGCCATGCTTAGTGACTTGCTTCCAAAGAGTAAGAGCATGGAAACAAGAAAATGGAAACTTCAGAGTGGAAATCCTGACAACCAGCACCTTGGCCAGTTACCAAGGTCAATATCATCCATGTTACATTGACAATATATTTTCTTGATATGATATAATGAAAAGAGTACTTTTCTCTGAGATCCTCTTTTCACTACCATATAGTAATCATGATTTTAAAAAAACTTCCAACAAACCCAAATAGACATTCTATTTAAAAATTTGATCTCAAAATGTTAAAGTCATCGAAGAAAAAGAAGTCTGAAAAACTGTCATGACCAAAAGAGATTAAGGAGACATGTAATGTAGTATCCTCAACTCTAGGCCCAGACAGTTTCCAGGATGCACATTTAAGGGAAAAAATAACACAAATCTACATTAACTCACAAAATAAAAAAAAGGAGAAAGTACTTCTCAACTTGTTTTATGAGATCAACATAATCTTAATACCAAAACCTGATAAAGGACAAAAAAAGAAAAAGCACAAATCAACATCACTTAAAATTATATATTAAAATATCATTTTTAAATGTCAAATTATTTTCAACAATACATACTAAGAATAAACCATCATTAACAAGTAGGGTCACCAAGGTATGCAAAGTAGGTTCAACATTTGAAAATCAACATCACCTGACCAGGTGGTGGTGCAGTGAATAGAGCATCCGCCTGGGATGCTGAGGAACCTCGTTTGAAACCCCAAGGTCACCAGCTCATCTGACCTGAGCACAATCTCACCAGCTTGAGCACAGGGTCGCTGGCTTGAGCATGGGATCATAGACATGACCCCATGGTCACTGACTTGAGCCCAAAGGTTGCTGGCTTAAAGCCCAAGTTCACTAGCTTGAAGCCCACAGTTGCTAGCTTGAGCCCAAGGTCACTGACTTGAGCAAGAGTGTCACTGGCTTGGCTGGAGCCCTCTGGTCAAGGCACATATGAGAAAGCAATCAATGAACAACTAAGGTGCCACAACTATGAGTTGATGTTTCTCATCTTTCTCGTTTCCTATCTGTCTTTCCCTGTCTGTCCTCTCTCTAGCAAAAGAGAGAGAGAGAAAAAAAATCAATATGTATAATTCACCATGTTCAGACTGAGACTAAAAAGCCATATGACAATCTCAATGGATGAAGAAATGAGCATTTGACACACTATAACACCCATTCATGATTGAAACCCCCAGTCAACTAGGAACAGAAGAGAACAACCTTCATCCAAATAAAGGAAATCTATGAAAAAGCAATAACTAAGATTAAACTTAATTGTGAAATAGAGTATATTTTCTCACTAAATAAGGAATAGGACAAAAATGCCAAATCTCACCAATATTTTTTAAGTTCCATTTATAATAGCATCAAAAATACAAACTAAAGCTTTTAAAGAAAACAGAAGATCTTCATGACTTAAGGGAGATAACTGTTCCCTGTGCAAGTCACAGAAAGTAAAGTATTAAAATTTGATAAATCAAGTTTCATCAAAAATTTTAGCTTCTGTTCATCAAAAGATACTATTTAGAAAAATAAGAAGGTAATGCAGAAGTATTTGCAAAACACACTGGACAAAGGAGTATTATTCAGATTATATAATGAAAAATAACCCAATCAGAAATTTGAACAGGAACCTCACAAACATATGTAAGTGGCCAATTAATACATGAGAAGATAATAGTAAAAACTGGAAACAGCTCAGATGTTCATCAATAGGAGACTGGATAAACAAACTGTGGAATAGTCGTACAACAGAATACTACTCAGAAATAAAAATGAATAAATTACTGAAACCTGCATAAATCTTGGATGAGTTTCAAAAATATTCTGTATGCAATGTAAAAGAAATCTTATACATGGAAACACCTCATTGATTTGATTCACAGAATATTCTAGAAATGCAAAGCTAACCCATGGTTTAAAAAGAAAAAAAGTCAGAACACCAGTGGCTTCTGGAGGTGTGGGGCAGAGACTGAGAAGGACAGGACATAAGGGAACTCTGGAATCATGGTAAGAGTCTACATCTCACTAGGGGGTTTGATAGCACAGAAATATGCATTTGTCAAAACTCAACAAACGTACACTTTAGATCTGTGCATTTTTCATTGAATATAATTTCTAAATCCAATAAAATTACCTGTAAATGAATACTGCACTCTGGTTAAAGATATGCATGGTGAAGCATGCAGAAGGAAATATACTGAAGTCTACAATTTACTTTGAAATGTATCTATAAGAATATAATGGCTGGATGTATAGATAGAGCAATGGTAGATGAATATGTATGCGTAAGCAGTAGAATAAAAGGGTAATAGTAGAATCTAGGTAGTGGGGATGTGGGTCTTACTCTCAAATTATTTCAAAACTGCTGAATGTTTATAATAAAATACAAGAAAGGACAATTTAAAATTAAACCATACTAAAGATCAAAAACTGTAAGATATTAGCTATTAGAGAAATGCAAATCAAAACGGCAATGAGATACCACCTCACACCTGTTCGATTAGCTGTTATTAGCAAGTCAGGTAATAGCAAATGTTGGAGAGGCTGTGGAGAAAAAGGAACCCTCATACACTGTTGGTGGGAATGTAAAGTAGTACAACCATTATGGAAGAAAGTATGGTGGTTCCTCAAAAAACTGAAAATAGAACTACCTTATGACCCAGCAATCCCTCTACTGGGTATATATCCCAAAAACTCAGAAACATTGATACGTGAAGACACATGCAGCCCCATGTTTATTGCAGCATTGTTCACAGTGGCCAGGACATGGAAACAACCAAAAAGCCCATCAATAGATGACTGGATAAAGAAGATGTGGCACATATACACTATGGAATACTACTCAGCCATAAGAAATGATGACATCGGATCATTTACAGCAAAATGGTGGGATCTTGATAACATGATACGAAGCGAAATAAGTAAATCAGAAAAAACCAGGAACTGTATTATTCCATACGTAGGTGGGACATAATAGTGAAACTAAGAGACATTGATAAGAGTGTGGTGGTTACGGGGGGCAGGGGGGAATGGGAGAGGGATAGGGGGTGGGGAGGGGCACAAAGAAAACAAGATAGAAGGTGACAGAGGACAATCTGACTTTGGGTGGTGGGTATGCAACATAATTGAACGACAAGATAACCTGGACTTGTTATCTTTGAATATATGTATCCTGATTTATTGATGTCACCCCATTAAAAAAATAAAATTATTAAAAAAAAAAAAACAAAAAAAAACCTGTAAGATAAGTTTAAATTTATGGTAATGATAGTTTGAGGTGATGATGTGGTCAAAGAACTGTTATATCGGGAGAAAGTGCTTGAGAAGCTGGAGAACACGGGTACTTGAGAAATAGATGGAGATACCAGGTTGTGTTCAAGGTCATACGTTGACATTTGAGGGTACAGATGAGGCTCCACTTTTTACGTGGTTCTGAGTGTGTCCATGAAACTGAAAGGCTGGTGGAGTGAAGGAAAGGGTCATTAAGAATAAATTCTGGGAATGAAGAAGCCAGAGAAAGATGGCAACCTGGATTTGCCAAGAATGGTGACAGCACGTGAAGTCACAAGGAAGATCATGTAATGCTGTCGGGAAATCATGGAGAAAGAGATTATACATTTGCAGAAGCAGCAGGCTTTTTTTCAAGGGGAGAGTCCTGATCTAGAAGAGACAATAGAGAACAGGAGGGTCCCTACTGTGGCATCTGGTCTTGAGGTGCATGGAGCATGAGAGAAGGAAAAGTCATGTTTGTAAGAAAGTTTAGCCCACAGAACACACCTACATTTCATTTACAAAAACAAGAAAACATAGGAAGGAAGGAGAGAGACAAGGTAGTTTACTACTTAACATTGCAGGTCCCAGAGGACCCGGTGGGGGATGGCAATATACACAGATGACAGAAATGTTCAGGAAGATTTTCTCTCCTAGAGGGGACTGAGATAAGCAGGACTGTGTGGCATGATGGGATGAGTCCTCAAGTCTCTTAGGGGAGAGTGGGAGTCTGGTGCTATGGACTGAAGTGTTTGTGGAAAAACTCCCAACCCTCACTCCTCACTTGGGTAGCATCTAGGGGTATGGCCAGAATAAAGCTGAAGAAAGGAGAAGAACAGGATAAACCGGGGTGGGGGGATCATAAATTATTAGAGAATAAAACAAGTTTTAAAGTTGTAGACTACTACAAAAAAAAACAACCTGGTTCTTATGAAAGAATAGCAAAATAGACAAACTTCTAGAAAGCTTTATCAAGAAAAAAAGAAAAATTATAAGCAATATATGTCATAAAAGGGTAACATAACTAAAAATACAAAGATTTGGAGGATTTTGGAAAATTTCAAATATATATAAAAGTAGAAGAAATAGAATAATGACTTCTAATGTACCCATTAGCCAGCTTTAGAATTACTAAATCATAGCTAATTTTGTTTCATCTCTACCCCTTATCCACTTCCTTCTAGCCTAGATGATTTTGAAGCAAATCTCAGACATCAAATGATTTTTATCTGTAAATATTTAGTATGAATCACTAAAAGGTAGTATTTTTTTCAAAGTCAGCCATACTCTCAACATTATATTTTCAGTATTCATATTTCAGTTTTTATATTTCCCAGCCATCTTACCATTTTTTAAGTTGGTTTGTTTGAACCAGAATCCAAATAAGATCCATATACTGCCATTACTCTGTTTCTTTTCATTTATGATTCGCTTCTCTTTTTATCTCTGTATTTCCTGTAATGTTTCTGTGGAAGAAACTGTCTTCTGTCCTGTCCTCTGCCCGCAGCCTGGATTGTGGTTATTACAGCCTGCAGGTCATCTACTATGTTCTCTGTACTCTTCATTTGCTGAAAATGAACAGTCAGATTTGAAAGCTTCATAAGATTTAGGTTCCATTATTAAGTAAGACAACTTACTTCATAGGTGACATTGTGTACTTTCATCAAGACCCGATTCACTGTTTTGTGCTATAACAGCCATTGATAATAATTGCTTAGATAAATTAATTATTAGGAATGAAAAATGATGATATTCTATCATCAAAAATGTTTCAGAGAATATTCTATACAGCTTCATACTAGTAACTCAATAACTAAAGGAAATAGACTACTCTCTTAGGACATATGGTATGAACATTGAGTCTTGAATCAGTAAGATACTTTAATAGGCTAATTACCATACAAGGCATTGAAATGAGAATTAATGAAACACCCATCTTTTAAGGACACAATTCTCAAACCTTCAAGGAACAGATAATTCCTTTATTATAAACAGTTTTAGACCACAGAAAAAGATGAGAAACTTCACAGTTCATTTTATGAAGTAATAATCACTTTAATATGAAACCCAATAAGAGTATAATAAAAATTATAAAAGTTTTATTGTGAGATTTTAAAAGTCAGTAACAAAATGAATCTAGTAATACATTAGAATAATTTAAAATAATAACCAATTGGGTTGGACCCAAAAATGCAGAGGTGGTTAAATATTAAAAAATTATTTATATTAAAAATTCAGGCCCTGGCCGGTTGGCTCAGCGGTAGAGCGTCGGCCTGGCGTGCGGGGGACCCGGGTTTGATTCCCAGCCAGGGCACATAGGAGAAGCGCCCATTTGCTTCTCCACCCCCCACCCCCTCCTTCCTCTCTGTCTCTCTCTTCCCCTCCCGCAGCCAAGGCTCCATTGCAGCAAAAGATGGCCCGGGCGCTGGGGATGGCTCCTTGGCCTCTGCCCCAGGCGCTAGAGTGGCTCTGGTCGCGGCAGAGCGACGCCCCCTGGTGGGCAGAGCGTCGCCCCTGGTGGGCGTGCCGGGTGGATCCCGGTCAGGCGCATGCAGGAGTCTGTCTGTCTCTCCCCGTTTCCAGCTTCAGAATAAAAAGAAAAAAAATAATAATAAAATTCAGATGATGTTCTCTCTTATTTCAATCATTGAACATTATTCTGAATATTCTAGTTATAGTATAAATAAAATGTAAAATTGTTTAATATTTGAAGATATGACTTTATACCAGAAAAATCTAAGGTTTCATCTAAAAAAGCTGTTATCAAAATACTACAAAAATGTAGGTTGGAATAACATTTATATACATAAGTTAATGGCTTTCATATTTGCAAACAATAACCACTGGGAACAAATATCGAGATAAAATTCTGTAAGGTTCACAGCAAAAAAATCACATAGCCAAGAATAAACATCACAAGAAATTTATAAGCTCTAAATAAAAAAAAGTTTTAAATGTTCTTGAAAGATCTAAAAAGATGAACCAATAAAAGCATACCATGTATTCAGCAGGGAAGGTTAAACATGTAGAAATGTCATTTCTTCTGGAATTCATTTATCATTGTAGGGCGATCTTAACTCTAAAATTCATACAAAACAATAAACAATCTGACCGGGCGATGGCTCAGTGGATAGAGCATCAAACTGGGACACGGAGTACCCAGGTTCGAAACCCTGAGGTCACCAGCTTGAGCGCGGGGTCGCTGGCTTCAACATGGTATCATAGACATGATCCCATGGTCACTGGCTTGAAGCCCAAGGTCACTGGCTTGAGCCCAAAGTCGCTGGCTTGAGCAAGGGGTCACTTGCTCTGCTGTAGCCCCCCAGTCAAGGTACATATAAGAAAGCAATCATTGAACAACTAAGGTGCCACAACAAAGAATTGATGCTTCTCATCACTCTCCCTTCCTGTCTGTCTGTCCCTATCTGTCCCTCTCTCTGACTCTCTCTCTCTTGTCTCTGTCAAATAAATAAATAAGTAAATAAATAATTAATGGAGAGTAGCTAGGGAAAAAATCTAAGAGAGCAAATCAGTGTAGTTAAGTAGGCATCTGAAACTCCTAAAGCCACAACAATTAAGGCAGTGTGGGGGCAGCACGGGCAGGGAGAGTCGAAGGATGAGAACCGAGAGTGCGAAATGGAGCCAAATGCATACAGGAAATGCATATATGCTAAAGAGCATCTTCTATCAGTAAGGAAAAGATGGCTCTGTGCAGTCAGAACAAATGGAGAGCCATTTGGAAAATTAGCTCCATCTTCGACCTTAAGCAAATCAAACCAAACAAAAAAGATGAAATATTTTATGAAAACATGAAAGTGTTAGAGAAACCGCTTGCAAATTCTTTTTGAACCTCAAACTGGGGAAGATATGACGAACTATGCCACCAAGAAAACTTGATAAAAGACAAACAAGGCAAAGATATTGCCAACTAATATTATAAATAATGCCTCAATGCCTGTCAAATATGGGAACTATAGAAAGAGTCCAGCCACAGTAGGTGAACCTTCTGTAACACCTTTGTCAAAACCATGTGCTAACTACTTTTGCCACACTGGTAGGGGAAACACATTATTTTCACATAACTTAAGTTCATGTTATGCATTTTTAATTTAAACTCTCTGTGTTCACTTCAAAAAAAGAGAGGGAAGGAGAGAAACTACTTTCCATATTATCTGTAGCAGGTGAATACCCAGCTTTGATGACAGTGAAAAGTATCCCCCAAATTGGAGTCGAACTGAGCAGCTCAGTCCAAAACTCAGCTCTGCCACTTCTCCAATCTGCATCTTTGCATAAATTACTACTTATGGTTAACCAACCTGTGCATCTTCCTCTGTAACAAAGTGGCTGGTAATGTCTATTTCATAGGGTTCTTGTTAGAAAGAAAATGAGACACCTCTGTGGAGCTCTAGGCACCGGATGGGGACGTTCCCCTGTGTCCTTTTGTTGCCCTCAAACCGAGGGCAGTGACACGTCTTTAAAAGGCAAACTGACCTGGCTGGGAAGTCCAGTAAAAACACCCTAGACTCACAGAATGCTTGCAAGAGACAAGGAGCACAGGAACCAGCTAATAGAAGCCATTCATTTTACAGATAGTGAAATTGAAGCAGGCCCTTCAGGGACGTCTCCAGAGGAGCATCCCATGAAGATGGGGATGAACAATATTGGTTCCTTTCTGTCCCCCAGAAACTGTCCAAACCATAGCCAACTGCTTGAACCTTAAGCTCCCAACTTCTACAGGCTTCTGGCTGGTTTGCCCACGTCCCGTGAAATCTCATCAATCCAGTCTCCTCCACAAACTATTCAAGGTGGCAATCCAGGAGTTACAAAACAGTCACAATATTTTGGCTGGCCTGCGTCCTTCCTGAAACTGCATAAACAAGTTTGGAAGAGTTGGTGCCGAGAATATCTCCAGGACACGGCACAAGGGCTCCATCTTCAGCTCACAGACTGAAGAGGATGTTTTTCAGAAATGCTTCTGAGTCTTGACAAAGAAGATTTGAAATACAACCTCTTCTCATAAAATTTAAACTGCACAAGCTTTCACTTTGATAAATATTCAGTCCAAACTGTTTATCCACTGTCTACAGGCAAAATGAAAGGTAAGAGTCCTACGATGTGTTCTATTTATATTAAATAGACAAGATTTTTAAAAGTATCGCATTTTCCTTATATTCTTAAGTATACACGTCTAGATGTCATTTTCTTTAAAGCTGCAGCAGAGTCTGATCAGCTAGTCCATTCTAATTCTCCTCCGGTTTCACTCCATTGGACTTACGGTTTTGTAATAAAGGAAAATGTTAATTCTTGCTCAGCAGAACTAATTCATAACTTACAAGCAGGTTTTGAATATCCCACTAAAACATATGTCAGATTGGGGAGGGAAATTTTGTCTGGACTAAGAGAAGTGAAATTCAATTCTATGAAGGGAAATTCGCTGGCCCTTGAAGATGGATATCTACCAGTGGTAGTGGTAAGGAATATTAATTTATAAAAACAAAAATGAACAGCAAATTGCCAAAAGATATCCCCATAATTCCACAGAATGAAACTTCCAAATCTAAGTAGAATTCAGAAGCAATTTATATAATTCCATAATAGAGTGAACCAATCTTTCTTCCATTGCATATTTTATGGTAAATCTATTGAAGGTGACAAAGTGCCTGCTTCTTTACAAATTGTGTAATGTAGGAGGGAAATTAGTCACTTTCCTACATTGAAAGAGATCAGTAGATGTGGATTATAAACAAATATGTATATACACAAGATAATGACTGTTTCAAAATCTGACAAATTTACTGCTAATTTTTTCCCTATTGTTTTCTTCTTGGCTCAACCAAATTCTCAGGTTTCTGATTCTCAGTGAAAGGAAGTCATAGATATTCAGAGTTACAGAACTGTGTCTAGGTAAGAAAAACCACTAAATTAAACTGAAGTGTCATTGTTGGGCAAATGAGTTTGTAAAATATGATTTTTTGAGTTTGCTCACTTTTATTGTTAAAAATGGCGCTGGCCTGTGAAATTGCTCATCACCTTCCTGTTTGGGAAGGGCCATTGTAATGCTAATGTTTCTGGAGGAGAGGTTTTTGGTGCAAAAGAAGTTTTAAAAGGAGGGAAGAAGGAGGAAGGAAGGAAACCATTTTTTGCAGAGTGAGGAAGGAGGAGAGAAGCCAAGATGGCAGGGTGCTGAAAGAGAAGCCAGTTTGTGCAGAGAGGAGAAGGGAGAAGGCGTGCAGATGGGGAACCAGAGGCGACTGAGACTAGTGGGGGCCTTTGATTCTAGGAAAACTGGATGAGTCAATAGCTTTGTGAGCTCTGAGTGAAAGGGAAGTGTTTTCCCTCTGTTTGTGTTTTTACTCGCCTGCCAGTGCAAGGTTAGAATAAAGGAATGGCCCACCATTTTTTGGCTCCACTATTTCTTTACCATCTGCTCGAATCTACTGGGAACCTGCATGCAAATGACCACGATGGCCACGACTACTGGCCATATAGTCATATCCTAGGAAGTTTCTCCATGCTTCCTAATGGTGCCCTGAATTCTTACTATTTTTGCCTGTAGGCTGTATACAAGCCTGGAATCAGAAATTTCCACAGAGAAATGTGAGTTTTTTTGTGTCCCAAGGACCCTGAAATGGGATTACCATGCCACCAGAGCAAGGATTGAAACCAAGTCCAAGCTTTTGTTTCTGTTCAACACCCATCTTAAATTTCCTTTGTACTAATGAGTAGTTAAAATTTGTAGAACAGTTCCTATGTGCCTAGCTTCCTGACAAATATTTTTTAAGTGTTTTCTAAGCCTCATAATGATCCAATGACTTAATTTTCTTATTACCCTATTGTTTTATCATTGAGAAAGCCAAGGCTTAAAGAGATTATGATGATATGAAGTACAGTATAGGATAGTCAATAATATTTTAATAATTATGTTCCAGTGCCAGGTGGGCACTGGAAATGTCAAAGGAAACACTTTATAAAGTATATGACTGCCCAACCACTATGCTGTACACCTAAAACTAATACAAAATAATGCTGAATATAAACTGTAATTGAAAAATTACAAATACAATAAAATAAAGTGTAAAAAGAAGGCTGGAAAAGGACATGTTTAGATGCCATACACACACACACACACACAAATTAAATAAGCCCACAGTCATGTAGGTGGACAGCCAGCCTAAACTCTTAATCCCTTTATCCTATAAACATAGCATCCTCATCATAACCCTGTCTGCAGGTGAGTATCCAATTTAAATAAACAAATTTTTTTTTTGAGTAATTTCTATTTGACAGATATTACGGATGATTAAAATGAAGCCTAGAAATGTTAAAGGACTTGCCTAGAATCTCGCAGAAATTCCACAAATGCTAGAACTGGAACGTGTGCACTGACAGGCTAACCAGGAAAACCTGGTGAAAGAGCAAAGGCTGTGGAATCAGACGGGTCCACATTCTAATCCCAACTCCCCCACAGGGTAGCCGGGCAAGTACTCACTATTTCTATGCCTCAGGTCAAGTTATTCATCATTTCTATACCTCCGTTTTCTCTTCAATGAGCCTGGAACATGGTTGTGCTCAAATATCTAATGGAAATATTGTTGTAGGTGGAAAAGTAACAATATATGCCCATTCTCCTTTGCTCTAGCCTCCCTCCTTTTCTCTCTCTCTCTCTTCTCTCTCTCTTTCTCACACACACACACAGGCAAGTGTTTCATCTTCACGTAGAACCTTCAATAAGATTCAAGTGTTTCACTCAATAGAAATACAAGAATACAATCTCTACAGAAAGATACTGGATTCTAGTATTGCTTTCTCTCTGATGGTAGACGAAGATCTCTCAATGACAAATAATTACCATTAGGCTAATTATTTCAATTGAAAAAATAAAAGTTATGACATTATGCCTTTTAAAGTCCTCTCCTGTCTGACTTCATATCAGATTTGGCTCTTCTATAAAATAAGAAAAAAGTCCAGGAGTTATCAGCGATATATTCATTACTGAGATAATTTGACAATTTT
Source organism: Saccopteryx leptura (assembly GCF_036850995.1). Taxonomy (NCBI): domain Eukaryota; kingdom Metazoa; phylum Chordata; class Mammalia; order Chiroptera; family Emballonuridae; genus Saccopteryx; species Saccopteryx leptura. The sequence continues at coordinate 181,782,514 of NC_089508.1, forward strand.
AAGAAAAGACTTTCCACCTTCTGAATTTCATCACCAAGGCCATGCTTCAGCGGAAAAGTTCTGGATTGCATTAAATTATAATTCCTTCCCCTCCTCTTCCTTCCAGTTTAAGAGACCAGAGAGATGCTCTCCCTGCTTCAGAACCTACTGAGGTCTTGTTCCCTCTTTGCCGAAAGTTGGCTCCCACCAAGTACCGGTGTGGACCACTCAGCTGCATTTGTAACACATGGTTCTTCCCTACCTGCTCCCAGGAGTGGATCGCTAAACCAAAGTGGGAGGATCACATCAGACGTGAGCCCAGGGAAGCTAATTAGCCTCTGGAGTTAAACTAGAAGCTGGAGAAGCCATCTTTGATCCCATGCATACCTGGGCAAAGAAATGAGTCTACAGTATAGGAGAAAATAAAACATAAATTCAAGAAAAGAATGCATGTGGAATGAGAGAGGGCTAGGAAAGGAGAAAAAAATAAAGAAGTTTCCTCAGACCCAGACCATTTCCTGGTTTCCATTATTGTCTTAATAATTCATGAGACCAAGCTCTGCTTTCTGCCGTGGGTTTCCACGCCTACTCCTCAGTATTTATGGTCCCTTTCTCCACCCTTGAGTTACATTATCTTGCTTCTAACAAAGAAACAATCCGTCACTAAAATATTAGACCAATGTTCTCTTTCAAAACCATTTTACAGAACAGAGCAAGATTCAGAGGAGCAGATCTGCTGCCCATTGTCACATACGCAATCAGTAGCCCTAAATTCAGTTATTTTGTTTACAGCTGAAGTCCTCTTTGTACCCTAACTTCCACTTAATTCCCTTAAGTGCTGAAAAGAAACTATGAGAAACCCAAATGCCATATTTTACAATATCTCAGATCCATCATTTGTATTATATATCAAACATTACAAATTAAACTATGACTCATTGCTAAGATGCCAATGATTGTAAGAGAGACTCATATTTCAGATCTATTAAAATGTGCAATAAAACGTTCAGTTGAGAAGCAGTGAAAATAGTAATATACTGCTCACAAAAATTAGGGGATATTTCAAAATGAATATAAAGCGATAAAAAACAAGTTAAAGAAAGTTTTTTTAGCCCTGGCCGGTTGGCTCAGTGGTAGAGCGTCGGCCTGGTGTGCAGAAGTCCCAGATTTGATTCCCGGCCAGGGCACACAGGAGAAGCGCCCATCTGCTTCTCCACCCCTCCCCTTCTCCTTCCTCTCTGTCTCTCTCTTCCCCTTCCGCAGCGAGGCTCCATTGGAGCAAAGATGGCCCGGGCGCTGGGGATGGCTCCTTGGCCTCTGCCCCAGGCGCTGGAGTGGCTCTGGTCGCGACAGAGCGATGCCCCGGAGGGGCAGAGCATCGCCCCCTGGTGGGCAGAGCGTCGCCCCCTGGTGGGCGTGCAGGGTGGATCCTGGTCGGGTGCATGCAGGAGTCTGTCTGACTGTCTCTCCCCATTTCCAGCTTCAGAGAAATACAAAAAAAAAAGAAAGTTTTTTTATATGCAAATGAGATACAAAACCAACTTTTCTTTCATTGGTGAAAATGCACTATACAAAAGGCTGAGAGTACTGGAGTATCTGCATGTTCCCTGATCCCCTAATTTTTGTGAGCAGTGTGTGTGTGTGTGAGCAGTGTGTGTGTGTGAGCAGTGTGTGTGTGTGTGTGTGTGTGTGTGTGTGTGTGTGTGTGTGTAAAAGCCTAGGAGGGCTTGCATCAAATATTAGCATTGATTGATCTCTGGATGACAGGATTCTTGATGGTATTTTTCTGCACCAACTGTTTTTCCTCTCTTTCTGGAACTCCTATAACCTGTTCAATCTTTTGTTGTTGGGCCACACGTTGGGGGCTGTGCTTATTTCTTTCTTTTTGAATCTTTTTCTTCCTGTTCTTCATCATACATATTGACCTAATTAAATTTCTCTCTTTCCTTTTTCATCTCCATTTGTCTACTGAGCTCAGCCAGTTTATTTTTCTAATTTAAGTTATATTTATAATTTCTAAAATTTTCATTTACTTCTTTTTTTGGTTTAACTTTTGCTTCTTGAGTACCTTAATCTTTCCATTAATTTCAATCGTGTTCCTCTTTACTTCATGAAGGATTGTTATAGTAGCTACTTTAATGTCTTTGATCATTCATTCCAACATCTGGGTCATCTCAGGTTCGCCTGTTATCTGTGGATTGTCTATACTCTGGAATGTTGGTAATAATTTTGGTTCTTTGTATGTTAAATTATTTTGAATTGTAGCCTGAATGATTTGAATATTCTGATGATAGACTGGGTTCTGTTAAATCCTTTGCAGAATTTTTGTTTGGCAATTTTGGTTAGGCTCAGACGACAAGTTCCTAATGCTCTTGAGGATAGTGTTTCCAACGTCAGTTCAGCTTTCTGACTTTTCTATCCTTATTTTTAGATCAGCCTGGCACGGTTACCTCTTGGGGTTAGTCACAGACTTGGGCAGCGGTCTATGTGATAGTTCATGTCCTGGAGCCATTGCTGTTTCCTTTGGGTCTGTTCTGTATGTGCACAGCTTGCAGGTAAGCCCAGGAAAGCCCAGGGTTTATGTTACTTTCTACACAGATTTAGAGGAATCTCATTCTCCAGTTCTCTCCTTTCTGGGACTTATTTCACACTCCCTAGCTCCCAGGGGTCTCCTTCCCAATACTTCTGGTCAGAAAGATTTATTTCCCTTAGACATTTAGCTTTCCTTCTCCACTGTTTTGAAGTTCTTCTTGATCAGAGCCTTTCACTTTGCAAACTATTATTTAAATTCTGATTTTAGTCCTCAATCTACCTGTGATTTAAAAAAAATGTAGAGGCCTCAAAGTGATGTGTTTTGCATTTAGCTCAGATTTTCTAGTTGTAATCAGTGGGCGGGAACCTGTATTGGCTCCTCCATCTTAGCTGGTGTCACAACTCCTCTGATACTTTATTTTCCTGTAAGTGTTTATTTTCTAAAATTTCTCCCATGAATGCATACTATTTATAAGAGTAAACACACTGCTCACAAAAATGAGGGGATATTTTATTGCTTCATAATCCTTTAGAAATAACTCCTAACTCTGCTCACAAAAATTGGGGGATATTTCTAAAGGAATATGAAGCAATAAAATATCCCCTCATTTTTGTGAACAGTATAATTACACACACGTACAGACATACACACAAATACATACACACACACACTGCATGGGAGACTAGAGTACCTGCTGCTAGCAAAATGTTTTTTCCTTTAATAATACATTGAAAATGTTTGTATACTTCCATAAATGCATAATATTTTTAATGGCTGGTTCATCGTTTATTGAATGTGTAACCATAATTTTGTTATTAAGTAACCTGCCACTGCTTACTTAGTTTTTTCCCCTCTTGTTTAACTATTATAAAAATTCTTCTTACCCTTATTGATAAATCATCATCACATCATTTTTAGTTTTTCAACATCAGTCATTTTGAATAGACAACATTTAAAAATATGCATGTCTTTGGCTTCAATAGAACAAGAAAAGTTGGTCTCAAGGGGACATTAATGGTACAAGGTCAAGTCTCCAAAAAACTCTTTAAGTCGAGTCAAATCCTTAAATATTAAGAATACAGGGAATATGTTGATTCATTTTCTTGCACATTTATTTTCTTAAGTAATATGAAGTGTCTTTTAGAAGTTTCAAAATTAGTTCATGTTAGAGCTATCCATTTTGTATAATAAACATATTCTTAGTGTGAGATGGTGTTATTGCTTAACTGGGACAATAATGGTCAAGTATTTTGGGTCACTCTTTCCTTTGTGACCTCAATTTATTTTGGATATACAACTAATATATGAAGCACAAAGTAACCAACTATAAGATGATGTTCTTTGAAGTCTGTCTCTTCTAGTATACTCTGCCTTTTAGGACAAGGTAAGAATCTCACTCATTTTTATATTTTCATCATCTAACTCAGAAAATGCAAGGTACAGGTATGCTAACTTTTAATATATTTTTATCTCAAAAATAAAGTGCATTAAAACAACCTATGGCTGTAAGATAAAATCCAAGGCACCCATTTAAATTTGAATTTAAGAAAATAATTTTTTGCCTGACCTGGAGGTGGCGCATTAGATAGAGCATCCGACTGGGAAGCAGAGGACCCAGGTTCAAGACTCCGAGGTTGCCAGCTTGAGCGTAGGCTCATCTGGTTTGAGCAAGGCTCACCAGCTTGGACCCAAGGTCACTGGCTCGAGCAAGGGGCTACTCACTCTGCTGTAGCCCCACGGTCAAGGCACATATGAGAAAGCAATCAATGAACAACTAAGGTGCTACAACAAAGAAGTGATGCTTCTCATCTCTCTCCCTTCCTGTCTGTCCCTATCTGTCCCTCTCTCTGTCTCTGTCTCTTTCTCAAAAAAAAAAAAAAAAAAAAAAAAAGGATATAATTTTTTAGTAATACATCTACCCCAAATAATGCATGTTTATCTAAAATACAAATTTAACTGGACAGGTCTTAGTTTTATCTGCTAAGTCTGGCAGCATGAAAATGAATGTAACTTGAAATAACTGAACATTTCCAGGACTATCACTCAATCCGAGCAAAAGTTTCTCCCTGATCTAGGAAGGAAGAGTCCCCCAAATCACAAACGGACTGCGGGACTTTGCAGCTAACAGCTCTCTAGAGAAGTTTCAACTGGGGTAGGTTAAGCCACATCATCAGAAATGCTGTAGAAGAGATTTCTGGATGGCTTAACGGTCTGGACAAGGTCACATCCACCAAGTCTTCACCTTCTGGCACATTATCAGTGTCCCTGGCCTTTGATTTCTAGAGTCCTTTTTGCTAGCAGAATTAGAAAATCTTCAAGTTTTGTATTTTATTGATTTATCTCCACTAGTGACTCTTGTGGCTTTGAACTAGACATCTGTCTCCACCAACGGGTCCCCTGCCCTGCTCAGGAAAGGCAGCCCCCGTGGCTCTGCCCAGGGGGAGAGCCTTTGGAGGGAAGACCCGTGTGGAGATCACAGCGGCTACATCAGTGCACGGCCTGTCTCACTTTAGAAGCTTTCTGTAAGCACAGATTCATTCCGGAGCAGATCATTCTTGCTCAGTTACCTTCCCCAAATCCCCGACTGCTGCCAAGGTTAATGCAGGCCCTGACTCTGCCTGTTGATTCTTATTAATTAAGCCAATCAATGAACTTGTATCATATAGTGCCTGTTTTTAATATAACCTATTTGACGAGGCTGTATTAATTTAGAAGAAATAGGCACTGGCATTCTGACACGTACTTTTCCTAATTAGCTCACAGCCCTCGCTCGGCGGTGAAATTAGTCTGTGGTTATCACCGTTAATGGAAGCCCATAGCTCTGAGTTAAGTGAGCTCCACCATTCACCTGATCTTTTCCGGCTCTCGGCTGCATCAACATGACTGCGCTATCTGTGCAGTCCCTGGTGAATGCATAATTTGAGAGTGGGTGTGAATGTTTTAGCAGAATCTCCTGCTTCGGAACAACAAGATGGCTCTCTATTCTGGTACGTTTCTTTAAGTGGATGGATGACAAGATTGGGAAGACAAGACAGAGAAAGGGAAAGTTACACAATAACAGGGAGGAGGTAGGGAGAAGCAGTTTCTTAGGACACACCGGAAACTTGCAACATGACCTCGCAGTCACGCGCTAAAGGTCAGAAGATGGGTTCTCCTTCAAAGGCAGGTAAGAGCCTCAAAGCCTCCATGTCCTTGCTGATGGTGCTTCCTCTTTTAAACTCTTTGGAGTTCCTAGTCAAAACTATTCATTTTTCCTCTATGTTCTCATTTACTATAATTCTTCCTCCTTCCCTCCCTCCCTTCCTCCCTCCCTTCCTTACTGCCTTCCTGCTTCATTCATTCTAGTAGTCCCTACTGGACACCAGACACTGTGAAATGCACTGGGGACAAACCTGAGGAAAAAAGAGAAATAGTCCCTCGTCTCATCAAACCTCAGCCTAGTCCACGAGACAGGCAACTAACTAAACAAGTCCATCAAAAGAGATCATTATGAATTGTTGAAATGCTGGAAATGAAAACAAAAAGACACGGTGTGCTCTGATAGAAAATGACCAGGTGGAACCAGCTTTTGAAAGGGTGTTCCAGGAAGGCTTCTCTGAGGAGGTGATACATGAGCTGAGACCTAAGTCATCAGAAGGAGCCAGTGCCTCTAAGAACTAATCAGAATGATGCAGCAAAGAAGCCACAAACACACAAGTTTAGGGGCAGGAATAAGCTTAGTACATTCCAGAAACTGAAAGTAGGGTACCTGGAGAAGAGGAGAGAGGAGAAAACAACCCACAATCCTCTATTAACCCTTTCTGCCATTGGAATTGGGTTATAATGGTGTCTGGATGTCTCCTTCCCAAAGTGAATAACTGAAGGGCAGAAATAACACAGTATTTGGTTTTTTCATTACTCACAGTGTCAAGTATGATGCCTTGTATAAAGTAGGTGGCCAAAAAATGTTAATTGAGTTTTTTTTCTATTTATTTACATGGACTATGAATTCCAATTGTATCTGTGAAATAGAAACCTGCTTGGTCTCTGAAAAACGTGTTTGTTATAATAGTTGATATTTATTGAACTGTTATTCTTTACCAGGCACTGTTCTGGGTGCCTAGATATATTCATTTCTTTAAAGTTTACAAAATCCCTATGAGTTGATATTTTTGTTTCCATTTTAAAGATGAGACTAAGGAGCAGATAGGTCAAAAAACTAACATTGAGAGTACAAGTGTCTGAGTCGGATATGAACCTAGCAGTAAGGCTCAACAGTGTGTCCACAGTCATAATGTTCATGCTTCTAACACTCTAAATACGCCTTGGAAAAGTAACTAAGCCATTAAGATTCAGCAGGACTTAATATTCTAGGATTTTAGTCATAAGTATGACATGACATGAAAGAAATATTCTTACCCTGAACATGTGCTATTCCATGAATATAAAATATACCTTTAATAAATTTTCATCTCTGCTTCCTTAGTTATAAGAAAGGATTCTCTAGTCTTCCTTCAAATTGTTTGAGTGTTGCTATAGAAACTGCTTTTCCTTAAGTTTGTGAGGTGGCTCTCTCAACTTTTAAGACACTCAGCTGTGGAAATAGTAGAATATCAGTCCTACCAACTATGTCAACACTGAGGAGTGACTTGGGGAAGTCTGCAATTTTTCCCAATATCATCTTCTTCTCTCCTTATTCCCTCAATCCAATGGAAATACAGAATTCAGATAAATTTGTGTACTTGCTATGCAAATATAGTTTTAAGACAAATCCCAACTCCCTCCTTCCATACAATCTGCTTGTTTCTAAGACTCTCTTAAATAAAGGTCTGCCCCATTCAACCCTGGTTGATGATGGGGAACAACTATTTCTTAAAAGACTCGTGTTTCTTCATTATTGCCTTCTCTTAGGACTTTTTTCCTACAGGGAAAAGGCTAAGGCTAGTGAAAAACACATTAATGATACTCAGAAAAGCAGAAATATAAAGTTTTCTGCAAAGGGGTGAGAACAAAGTATTGAATTTTTGCCAGGTTAAGGGATTTGTCCTGGAAACCCACGTCTTCCTCTTCCTTTTATCCATGGCATCTTACCAGTGCAGCTCCTGGTACTCCTTAAGTGCCCAGTAAATGTTGAATACATAGACCATGTCCCTCGTCCTTACAGAGATAACTGTGCGAAGAAGGAAAGACGGTAGGAAAGATATAGAATTAGCAGAAGGCTATTTTCCTAATTATTCCAACCACAGCAATTCCTAACTCCTTTGGCCCGTATTACCAGACCTGCCCAACCAACATCCACACTTGTTTGGCAATTGTTTTGAATTTTTTTTGTGTGTAGTCAAGCATGATAATCACACGCTTACATATTCATTTATATTTATTTAGGTTTATATACTGTGTCTGCAAGGAGATGTGAAGACAATTGTGGGACCATCTTCCATCTCGATGCTCTTTTCACACAGCCTTTTTGCTAACACAGTGCTGCCTGTGGCACATTGCAGAGACTCAACAGTATTCATTAGCAGCTGAAAAATGCAGAGAGGTGGACAGGCTCCTGAGTGGTCTTGATCTCACAGTGCATACCATTTAGTCACTCGAGTTAGAAGATTTCCACAGATGTCTACCATTCACCATCATTCAGAAATATCTTAAAAAGAAGGCAGAGAGAGACAGAGGGAGGAGGAAAGAAAGGGAGGAAAGAAGGAAGGAGGATTTATTCACCCAAAGTAGCCCAAAAGATAGTATGAGTTGGGCTCGTATTTTTTTGACACCGAATTATTAGTCTTAGCTCTTTTTGCTAAACCACATGGTCAATTTTTGAGAGTCAATCTCTGTGGAGGGCTTTCCACAACTTCAAATAAAGACTAGGACTATACTTTTCCTGCAGAGAAAAGGTAAATGTAAAACGTAGGAATAATAATCTTTGACAAACTAAGGCTGGCTTTGGTTAAAAGTACAAAATGAATGCTTGATGGTCATCAAGATGATGACAATATTAAGTCAAAATACTTAAACATACATACTCTCTATACAGAAGAAAGCTGATGAAAAAGACCTCACCTGAAAGACTTAGCCATGGGCCTTTCAAAATATAAAGCATTTTTCAAACTAAAAAAATACATATATTCAGCAGGTTTTCCTTTCATCTCTAAAAAAATGCGCTAAAGGGATTTAGAGAATTAAAACATCATCATCCAATTTCCATTTTTTATTGAAAAGAAGTTTAACCAAGACGTATAACTTTGCTTGCACAGAAAAAAAAAAAAAAAAACCACTACAGATGCAAAACTTTCTAAGTTATTTTATTGAATGATTTCTAATTTGGGATGGTATTGGTTGTTATTGTTGTTTTGTCTTACTTTATGTTTGATTTCCACTGTAAAGCAGCATGCCAGAATGTCTCCACTTTGGAAGAAAATTAAAATGAGATTCTATTTCAGATTATCAGTTTGAGAATCATAGAACAAACAGGAAAGTGTGGCCATTGATTTAAGGAGCCTTCACTGCACCAAGATGAGTGTGAGGCTGGGCACAGACAGGTAGAGTCTGGGGAAGCAGACGGCATCGTTCCAAACACACCCGGGCAGAATCCAGACCTGAAGGCTATAGCCCAAGGGCAATCAATTTGCTGGGGACAGAAAAACAAACAAGCCAATCAGATAGCACTGATTTTTTTTTTATTTTCAGACAAATGACAATCCCCGTGGAAAGTAATTTTTTAAAATAGCATAAAAAGATATAAAAACAAATCAAACTGCTGCATCTGGGAGAACTCCATGGGCATCAATTGAAGACAGCTAACATCCTATGTAAAAAACAGTTTTCATATTTTCCATCCATTTATTTACATATAATAAATTATGTACATAATATAAATTTACATATTATAAAAATTTCTATCATATAAATTTTTATATAATAATATTAATTTATATAATTGTATATAATATATTGTTTTTACACAGGATGTTAGTATGCTATATATATATATATACACGCATATATTCTAAAATTTAGAATAAATTTAGAATATATATTCTAAAATTCCTAACTATATAAATACCACATGAGGAGCCACTGCGCCACTTCACCCACAGGTGTTGTAAGGTACCAAAGACTACAGAATTAATATTAATATTTTAAGAGGCTTGAAGAACATTTTATTAATTTGGGTTAAGGTGTGCAGAGAAATTGTGAGAATAGTCTCTGTACTGTGTGATTGGCATTGTATTGTAAATGCAAAAGGAAGGAAAAGATGAATTCCCAGACATTCCACCACACCTGTGGGGAAAGGGGTGAATGGCTAGCCAGGTGCAGGGAGAGCAAAGCCAAAATAAACCTTTTCTTATAGCAATGAGCCATTTGCGGGCATTTGTCCCCACAGAAACTACCACTCCTATGTAAATGCATATGGTTAATACGTGTGACTCTGGACAGAGAGATGGCGGATAAACACTAGAAAATATAGGAATGCCTTTTAATATGTAAAGAGACATCTTTCTACCATTGTGTTGACTTATAAATTTTGTTTTCTCCAAGATGATGTATGGCTTGCAAATTGAACTTGGTCCTATCATGTTAAAGGACATATGACTATAACCAATAGTGGTAAAGGGCTCCTAACTGCATTTTTTGCTTCTGTACTTCCCACTTACAAAACTATAAAAACTAAGTAAAACAAAGGGCCAGCGCGCTCTCCCTCAGACTTCTGTCGGAGTTGCCGCCACTTGGCCAAGCTAGACAATAAAGCTTTGGTGTGTAATCGACGGACTTTGTTCGTGTCTTCAATATTTCGGGTCCCTCCAGATTAGGCTTAACACCACACATACACAGACACACACACATATATACAAAGATATGCAAGTATTCTAAAACCCTCTGTAAAACAGAAGCAAAACTAAGCACAGTAGTTAAAGGTCTTATTAAAACAATGTGAGACATTTAAAATTGGGCTTGCGGCCCTGGCGGTTGGCTCAGTGGTAGAGTGGCAGCCTGGCGTGCGGGGGACCAGGGTTCGATTCCCGGCCAGGACACATAGGAGAAGCGCCCATTTGCTTCTCCACCCCCCCCCTTCCTGTCTCTCTCTTTCCCTCCCGCAGCCAAGGCTCCATTGGAGCAGAGATGGCCCGGGCGCTGGGGATGGCTCCTTGGCCTCTGCCCCAGGCGCTGGAGTGGCTCTGGTCGCGGCAGAGCAACGCCCCGGAGGTGCAGAGCATTGCCCCCTGGTGGGCAGAGCGTCGCCCCTGGTGGGCAGAGCATCGCCCCTGGTGGGCGAGCCCGGTGGATCCCGGTCGGGCGCATGCGGGAGTCTGTCTGACTGTCTCTCCCCGTTTCCAGCTTCAGAAAAATACAAAAAAAAAATTAAAATTGGGTTTGCTATTTCTCATGCAGGAGAAGAATTTAGCCAATTTAATATTGAAAAGAAAAATGGGCACTATTACACATGCAGGCTGGGGCAAAAGCAGGTTTACAGCTGTGAGTATGCAAAAGTTTATTCTTGCATCATTTCTTATTCATTATATGATCTTCTATACAAACAATGGTAGACCTACCTTTGCCCCACCCTGGGTATCCAATGGAAAGTAAAAGAGAAGTGAAGTAACTGAGTCCAGGCATTTCACTGGAGAAGAGAGTGAGAGAGGAGAGACCAGATGGAAGCAGGTGATGACAAACGAGCACTGGTGTGTGGAAGCGTGGCTGCTCTCCTGTGGCCAGATCTGAGCCTGAGATAGGGGTGGGGAGGGTGGTCGGCAAGGCGCACTACCAGACAGGCTTGAGGCACACATTCTGTGGAAACCTCTGCTTTGGGGCCCCTGGACTAGATCCTGACCCAGAGATGCCCACACCTTCTGGCTCTCACAGAAAAGAGCCTCGGTTTGGATCCCTAGCCCTACTTTGCTTCTCATTCACCCAGCCACCCTCGAGTCCATATTTCAGCTCTGGGGATTCAGGACACAGTGTGCTTCTCTTTGCCTCAGCAGACTTTTCTGGCCTCTGGGCATTAGCCTACCTTGTTCTGTTATTGTGCCAGCTTGCTGCCCCCAGCCACTGGTTACCACTCTGTCGCTCACTCCCCGTCCGCCTGGCTCACTGTGCCTGTCAATGAAAGGCCACATGATTCAGCGGAAGGAAGTTTCGGAGTCACACGGAGCTGAACGCACATCCGCTCCTCCACAGACATCTGTGTGACTCTCCGCACGCCTCTCCACCTCTGAGTTACAGTTTTGTCCTTGCAGAGCTGTGGTCTGAGTTTACAATGATTTTTAAAACCTGACTCATTGCCATATCACATTAGCTCAAAAGTTGTGGTTATTATTATCTTTATTTTCTAAATTCCAGGCTTGACATTCTATCCTACTAATTTGTTGTTTTTGATCTGCCATTGGACTAAGGAAAAAAAGATCTCACACTTCATTAATTCATTCACTCAAAATTTATTTTATTGGGTACCTACTGAGATACCATCTTCTGTGGTAGACACCAGAAACGCAACAAAAAGCAACAGAAACACAAGCACAGTGACTGCCCTTGTCAATCCTTCAGTTGAGTCAAAATATATATATATCGCCCTGGCCGGTTGGCTCAGTGGTAGAACGTCGGCCCAGCATGTGGAAGTCCCAGGTTTGATTCCTGGTCAGGACACACAGGAGAAGCACCCATCTGCTTCTCCACCCTTCCCCCTCTCCTTCCTCTCTGTCTCTCTCTTCCCCTCCTGCATCCAAGGCTCCATTGGAGCAAAGTTGGCCCTGGTGCTGAGGACGGCTCCATGGCCTCTGCCTTAGGTGTTAAAATGGCTCCAGTTGCAATGGAGCAATGCCTCAGATGGACAGAGCATCACCCCCTGGTGGGCGTGCCGGGTAGATCCCGGTTGGGCCCATGCGGGAGTCTGCTGCCCCCCCCCTGCACCCTGCTTCTCACTTTCGAAAAATACAAAAAAATAAATTAAATTAAATATATATATATATATATATAGTAAATAAATAATTATATATTGTGCTAGTGTTATGGTAATAAGTCCATGAAAAAAAAGTACAGAGGGGTCTAAGTTATTCTAGAGTCGGGTAGGTCAGAGAAAACCCTGAGAAAAGCTCCTGCAAGCTGAGGCCTGAATAATGGGTAAGATGACTTGTTCAAGCAAAGAGAGCAGGAGGCATCTCAAGAGAAAACAGTGTGTGAGGGTCAGGAGACAAAGGCAGAATGCACAGGGGCAAGAGAGTCATTGTTAAATATATAAATAGCAAAACACAGAAACGAAACCATAGAAGGAGTGCCCCCAGCAAGCATTCCCAAGTCTGAGATGCTCAGAGAACAAGGGAGCACACAGTCTTCATGGCAGCGCAATAGTCACAGGGACTTGTTTGCACAGAAGTGAGCTATAGGTGCTGATTGTCACAGCAATGCTGGGACCACAACTGCTTCCTGGAGAATTCCTGCCTTGCAAATATATCTCAGCCTATTTTAGAGACGCTTTAAGGTGGCACCTGACAACTAACTAATGTTCAGCCAGCGGACGTCAGTCAGACTCATCACATTCTAGCCACAAAATCTGTTCCCTCTCTGTGCTCCCTTAGAAACATGTCTCTACACCTCTTTTAACATTTCACAACATTGACTCTAACTACCCACTCACTTAGGTACGTTCCCATGTAAACTGAGACTGTTATGCCCAGTGCCTAGAACAGCTGGACACAGATCAAATGCTCACTAAAATCTGTATTCACAGTTTCTTCCAAGCCTAGAATATCCTTCCCCTCTTTCTTTTTTAAATAACTTACCTTCCAGACAAATAGATAGCCTTTCTGTATATTTCCTCAAGACTTGACTCATCACTGTCAGCTATCCACCTGTAATGTTGTCTCTTTTCTTCCCTCTATCTGATCAGATCCAAAACCTCCAGGAAAGGGTCACAGCTACTTCATTCACTGTGCTCCTAACATCAATAGAACATGCTTAGTAAATGCAGGTTGAATTACTGTATTGAATTCATGAAAGATGGATTTATTCTTGTGGCCTCAGAGGCTCATGTTCATTTTCTAGATAATGAGATCGGTCCAGGCAGCGAATTTAGAGCGGCACTAGATTCAGAACTCACCAAGCCTGAGCTAGAACTACAAACTACAAAATTTATCCCACGGAATTTGGCTGATTTCCTATAGCGGACTCTAGAATAACTTAAACCCCTCTGTACTTTTTTTCATGGACTTAATACCATAACATTAGCACAATATATAATTATTTATTTGAAAGTGAGAAGCAGGGTGCGGTGCAGGGGGGGGATGGCAGCAGACACTCCCGCATGCGCCCAACTTGGATCCACCCGGCATGCCCACCAGGGGGCAATGCTCTGTCCATCTGGGGCGTTGCTCCATTGCAACTGGAGCTATTTTAGCACCTAAGGTGGAGGCCATGGAGCCGTCCTCAGCACCAGGGCCAACTTTGCTCCAATAGAGCCTTGGCTGCGGGAGGGGAAGAGAGAGACAGAGAGGACGGAGAGGGGGAAGGGTGGAGAAGCAGATGGGCGCCTCTCCTGTGTGCCCTGACCAGGAATCAAACCCGGGACTTTAAAGTTCATTAAAGATGAACTATTGCCATTTGGGTTTTGTTTCCTTGTTTTATTCATTTAGTACTCTAAACGGAGATGCTTTGGTATTAGTATTCACTATTTAAAAAGAAAAAGAAGAAAAGACACAAAGGCAGAGTATCCTAAGTACCTAGAAAAAGGTAACCAAGTAAGAAACCGAATGAAACCCATTCAAGACGAACAGAAAACAACAGATTAATTCTAAAGCACTCTGGGAGCTGAAAGCAACAGGTAAATAAGTGCTAGCAATGCTACATAATATTCAACAACCATGAGCCTGATTTTGTTCCCGAAACGGAAAGAATCCGGCCGTTTCACCGTGGAGTCTTTGCCTATGTGTTTTTCATGGATCTTCTCTGTGAGGCTTCCCTGGTCACATGGGTTTGGGATGAATGCCTCATCCTCCTTTGCAATTAATTAATGTGTGCGACAGTGAAAAAAACGGCTTTCACCTGTTTAACCCAGTACTTCCCAAACATATTTAAATTCAAAAAGCTTTTTTCTCCTCCTTTTAACATGAGTCAATACTTAGAAATAGTAATGTTACCCAAAACACCTTTTGGAAAACACTTGTATATAGAGCAGGAGACTAGAAGCGAATAAAAAGAAAAGTCTATCTCAAGAATGGGTATCTACTCATAGATCCCTAACTACATATAAATGTAAAGCTTTTCTGATAGAACGTGCTCTCATTACTGCCTTCAATTCTGCTACTGGAGGTATAATATTTCTGTGTCTCCAAAAATCAAGGTTAGTTAGACCATAAGGAGGATTGTCGGTGATGATTGTCCTCCCCCAAATGAAATAAAGTTAGTTTGATATAAAGTTAGAAATTCCAACAGCTTTAATAATACAGTTTCCATTGTCAATCACATCTTTTAATAGACACACAGCCCCCAGCAACCTCCTAGTCCATTTGCAGGCGCTTTGTACAAAATGTGCTGAGAATTTTATTTTCTCCCTTCTCACTCTAACTTAGTATGACCTTGTCTATTTCAAACACACAGCTAATGATGTTTCTGGGGATTTAGTGGTAGGAGATACAGAAAGGCCTACAGAAAAATGTGACAGTCATCAAATCCTCCAGACATGAGTTGTGTAGTTAGCAGACACGGTTTCCCATGGTTGAGTTGCAATTAAAAAAGAAAAAAACAGGCCCTGGCTGGCTGGCTCAGCGGTAGAGTGTCGGCCTGGCGTGCGGGGGTCCCGGGTTCGATTCCTGGCCAGGGCACATAGGAGAAGCGCCCATTTGCTTCTCCACCACCACCCCTTACTTCCTCTCTGTCTCTCTCTTCCCCTCCCACAGCCAAGGCTCCATTGGAGCAAAGATGGCCCGGGCGCTGGGGATGGCTCTTTGGCCTCTGCCCCAGGCACTAGAGTGGCTCTGGTCGTGGCAGAGCGACGCCCCGGAGGGGCAGAACATCGCCCCCTGGTGGGCAGAGCGTCGCCCCTGGTGGGCGTGCTGGGTGGATCCCGGTCCAGCGCGTGCGGGAGTCTATCTGACTGTCTCTCCCCGTTTCCAGCTTCAGAAAAATACAAAAAAAAAAAAAATTATTAAAAAAAAAAACAGTGTTATGGACTGAATGTTTGTGTCCCTGCAAAACTCTTCTGCTGAGCCTTCTCTGTGATGATGGTTGAAGTGGCGCCTTCGGGAGGTGATCAGGATCAGATGAGACAATGAGAGGAGCCCTCATGAACAGGATCAGTGCTGGTAGCCAAGTCAGGAGAAAGCTTGCTTCCTCTCTCTGCTCTGTGCCAGTGAGGCTGGGCCCCTCGTCATGGTGGTCCAGCCTCCAGCACTGTCAGAGAGAAATTTCTGTTGTTTCTCAGCTACCAGACTATGTGGTTGTTTTGTTACAGCAGCTAGAATGGGCTAAAACACATAATTTTTTTTAATGTATTAGTAATAAAAAAAAATATTTCTAACATACCGTTTATGTGATCGTCTTATCATTTTCCAAGAAGTTTTAAATGTACCGAGCATCAGTACCTTTAAGTGACACATTCCCTTGGGACTTTTGTCAAGATGTGCTCAATATTTATGAAGCATTTTTCAGTATTGCAAAATATACTACAGTTGCAAAAATTCAAGAGGCTGCCCTGTAGGAGTTCACAGTTAAATGGTAGAAACAAACGTGTAGTTAGATAATTGAAATAGTATTCAATGAATGTGCTTGTAACATCAGATCACACAGATTAGCATCACGGTAGGACAAAGTTACTCACAAAGCTTAGAAAGTAGGGGTGGGTTAGATCACAGAGAAGATGCTCGACTTAAGTCTGCATGGGCATACTGGAGAAGGCCATTTCAAGCAAGGGAAATCACATGAGATACTGAAAGTCTGGTTGATTCAAGAAAGTGTGAGGCAGCGGGTGGTGCTGGTTATTACGAAGCAAGCAGGGGAGGCTCTGGCCGGTTGGCTCAGCAGTAGAGTGTTGGCCTGGCATGTGGAAGTCCTGGATTCAATTCCTGGCCAGGGCACACAGGAGAAGCAACCATCTGCTTCTCCACCCTTCCCCCTCTCCTTCCTCTCTATCTCTCTTCCCCTCCTGCAGCCAAGGCTCCATTGGAGCAAAGTGGCCCACTGAGGCACTGAGGATGGTTCCATGGCCTCCACCTCAGGTTCTAGAATGGCTCCAGTTGCAATGGAGCAGCACCCCAGATGAGCAGAGCATCACACCCGGTGGGCATGCCGGGTGGATCTGAGTCGGGCACATGCAGGAGTCTGTCTGACTGCCTCCCTGCTTCTAACTTCAGAAAAATAATAATAATAATAAGAAGAAGAAGAAGAAGAAGAAGAAGAAGAAAGCAGGGGAGAGAAGGTAATGAGGTTGAGGGTTATATGTCTTACCCTAGAATGTGATCATAACTTTAACCATTTCTAAGCTACTTCACACCTGTCAACCAAGACTATTTTATCCTCATTTAAAAGATAAATTAAATGCAATTCCTGGCTTTTTGGCTTAGTGGTAGAGCATCCACCTGGTGTGTGGATGTCCTGGGTTCGATTCCCAGTCAGGGCACACAGGAGAAGCACCCATTTGCTTCTCTAACCCTTCCCCCTCTCCTTCCTCTCTGCCTCTCTCTTCCTCTCCCGCAGCCAAGGCTCAATTAGAGTGACTTGGCCTTGTGCACTGAGGATGGCTCCATGGCCTCCACCTCAGGTGCTAAAATGGCTCCAGTTGCAATGGAGCAATGCCCAGATGGGCAGAGCATCGCCCCCTGGTGGGCTTGCCAGGTGGATCCTGGTCAGGTGCATGTGGGAATCTGTCTCTGCCTCCCTTCCCATCACTAAAAAAAAAGAAAAGATAAATTAAATGTGATAAAAGAAGAATTTAATAGCATTTTTATAACAGCAAGTTAACACCAGAACTCATAGTCTTTTGCCCATAATCCTTTCTACTGGACAACAGGAGCTTCTGAGTGAAAACAGAATTCATTTCTTACCCCAAATCCATTTCTAACCCAAAATTTTTAACTTTTGTGACACACAATGGCAAAGGGCTATTTGCAAGGAAGAACAAAGTTCCTATCAATTTAGACGGTAAGAAAGCTACAGGCCGAAAGCATCCTCTCGCCTCTCCTTCAAGCCGCGAACCTCTGTCACGCTGCCGCTCTGAAGCCAGGGAGGCCCTCCCATACCACCACTGCTTCAGTCTGATGGAGCAGCTGTCAGAGGGTACATTAAGATCCGTGGGCCACACGTAAAATGAAGAGAATCATTACAACAGGCAGAAGGGAAGGTATGGGAAGGACACGAGAGGGCTTTCAGAATGGAAGGGAAAGCCCCTCCCCAGACTACAGAGAGGGCCCAGTGAGAGCAGCATCAGGAATCATGATTCATAGTGAGAACTCGGATCGGTCTGTGCCAGAGTGCTTATCGGGATGAAAAGCTGCAGCTATTTCAGCTCTTTCTTATTCCCCTTAAGATTCAAAATCCAGTGACAGGAGTTGATCCAGCCAGCTTGCAACCCTTATCTCCCCCCCTTAGCCAAGGACAGGCAGGCAGGGCACCAGAATAAACACGATGACGGAAGGATCCTCTCCCTAAGCTAGACTGGGATGCTGACACCAACATGAGAGAGAGGAGACGCTAAGCTAACAAAATCAATAACGGCCCTCCACCAGCCATTATCATATATATCACGCATCGGGCAGTTCGTAAA
The DNA here is from genome assembly GCF_036850995.1 of Saccopteryx leptura. Classification (NCBI taxonomy): domain Eukaryota; kingdom Metazoa; phylum Chordata; class Mammalia; order Chiroptera; family Emballonuridae; genus Saccopteryx; species Saccopteryx leptura. The sequence goes on from NC_089508.1 coordinate 181,800,753, forward strand.
CAAGCATTTCGCTTATCCACTGAGTTCTGCACCCTGTTCACATCTAAAGGGAAGGAGATGGAGGATGTGTTCCAAGGCAGGGAGGCAGAGAGTGAGAAGGTAAGAGCAAGATCCAGGGAGGCAAACCTCAGAATCAAATCTTGGGGCCACTGTTGATGAGTGGTGAGAATGCAGCCAAGTATCTTAACTGCTCTGTGTCTCCGCTCACATCTGTACAATTAAGATAACGATATGAGGCAGGGGCTCACTCCAAGATGGCGACATTATAGAGTTGTTAGGTGGAAGTATGAGCAAAAGCATATAATGTATTCAGTGCTGTGCTGGCATCCTATAAGCACTCGTTAAACATGACTTATTGTCATGTCACATGGTTGTCTAACACTGCGACTTCTTTAGATAACTCTCTTCCTCTTTAAAAATTTCTTTTTTTTCTTTTCTTTTCTAGGTCTTCATATACCATCATAATATCATAATAGAAATTCAGGGTGAGAAGCATCTCCGTCCCTCTTTCCTCTCGTTCCCCTCTTACCTAAGAGGAACAATCAAGGCTCCATTTAGATTTCAAACTGTTCCGTGGCAATTGTTCAGCATGGGTAGCATTCGAAATGTAACTCCCGTGAATTATTTCCTGAGAAGCATGTAGCTAAGATGAATAGAAGTACCACTGTCAAAATATATCTGCCCCGGGTGTCATAAAAGGATTATTTAAGAGGGCACAGGGCCTAGGACACACCCACATAGTAAAAGGCTTAGCAACTAAAATTAATGTTACAAGCTCCCATACACAATTTTCATTGACTCTGAAGAGATGATCTGAATTACATTTTCCCTCTCATTCAGGGAGGTCTAAAAAATAAATGAGTAAGAAAAAGAAAAACCCTTTCATCTGCAGACCAATGCAAAGACACCACCTGCAGAACTTTGTCCTTTTGTTGTTTCTCTCTTCTGTTTTTCTCTGCAGAGTTGATTGACAGCAGTAACCAAACAAAAATAAAATACTATTTCCCCTCATTGAGTCTCTCCTTTGCTTTTTAAAATTATCTTAGTCTTCATCTGCAAATACCCTATCTGTGAGAACAGATGCTTTGAAATTTGCAAAGAAGAGTGGCTTTCTCTGCTTTTTAATAATAAAAAATATATATATATATATATATATATCTTCAACATAAGTAAAATAGAGGAGGCCTGACCTGTGGTGGCGCAATGGATAAAGCGTCGACCTGGACTGCTGAGGTCGCCGGTTCAAAACCCTGGGCTTGCCCAGTCAAGGAACATATGGGAGTTGATGCTTTCTGCTCCTCCCCCACTTCTCTCTCTCTCTCTCTCTCTCTCTCTCTCTCTCTCCCTCTCTCTCTCTCTCCTCTAAAATGAATAAATAAATAAATAATTTAAAATAAAGGAAGATTTCTGATTTTTCAAAAATTTTCTTCATGGCCCTAACATGCTAATTTTTGTTAATTTGTTCAAAGTTTAAAATAGAGGATAAAGTTCTAAATTAAACTAGATTATTTTTTCACTTACATTCCTGGGATAGATATTTAAAATAAACTTCAAGCTAACAAATTGTTGGTCAAAATGCTCTCAAAAATATTTCAAAGTCCAAAATTATGCCTTTATTGTCTTACACTTGTTTAGGAATTTATCTCCATTAAATTATTTAAATTATTATTCAAACGTAACTTCATTCTTTTTGATTCTTAATTGGTTCTGTTGATTTAGAACTGTACTGCATAATTTTACTTTTAAAGTTATTTAAATTAGCTGAATGCTATTTACATATTACATAATTCAAAGACCAATAAACCAAGATACTATAGAAGGGAAAAATTTTAGTTCTGTAATTTGTTAATGAAGACTGCAGTACTCACCTAAGATTTCTCTAGATAAACTAGAAGTCTCTAGGAATAAGCCAATTATTCCATATTATAGGAAAAAGAAAACAAAAAGGTGACAAAATTTTAAATATCATAACATGACATGATGTGTTCTTTGGTGCAAATTTTGCCCTATTCCATAAACTTCCTTACTTGAGCTCCTAATTTACAAGACAGAAATGCCCTGACTGGTTGGCTGAGTGGTAGTCTCAGCCCAGTGGGTGGACATCCCAGGTTTGATTCCCAGTCAGGGCTGAGGATGACTTCATGGAGCCTTTGCCTCAGGCACTGAAAATAGCTTAGTTGTGAGCATGGCCCCAGATGGGCAGAGCATCAGCCCCAGACAGGGTCGCCAGGTAGATCCTGGTCAGGGCGCATGCGGGAGTCTGCCTCTCTATCTCCCTTCCTCTCACTTGGAAAAGAAGAGAAAAAAAGAAATAAAAATAAAAGATAGAAAAAGGTAAAGGGCCCTGGCCGGGTGGCTCAGCGGTAGAGCGTCGGCCTGGCGTGCGGGGGACCCAGGTTCGATTCCCGGCCAGGGCACATAGGAGAAGCACCCATTTGCTTCTCCACCCCCCTCCCCTCCTTCCTCTCTGTCTCTCTCTTCTCCTCCCACAGCCAAGGCTCCACTGGAGCAAAGATGGCCTGGGTGCTGGGGATGGCTCCTTGGCCTCTGCCCCAGGTGCTAGAGTGGCTCTGGTCGCAGCAGAGCGACGCCCCAGAGGGGCAGAGCATCGCCCCCTGGTGGGCAGAACGTCGCCCCTGGTGGGCGTGCCGGGTGGATCCCGGTCGGGCGCATGCGGGAGTCTGTCTGTCTCTCCCCGTTTCCAGCTTCAGAAAAATACAAAAAAAAAAAAGAAAAGAAAAAGAAAAAGAAAAAGGTAAAGGGACTGTGATGAAGATCCTCCTAACTCCTCACCAAAAAATGCTCTCGTGAATACTCCTACATAATAATAACTACCAAAAGGAAAAAAACTTAGAATAAACACATACATTCTTGTCAAATCAAATAGGAATTTCTCACAATGCTACAGCTATAAAACTGGATAAAGAAATAAACATCCTTTACCCACGATTTGGTTCACAAAACAGAGCAACATTAAGAGAAGATGGAAAGACGTTTCACTTCCCTTCCTCTCTAGCCAGATGCCTGAGAGATCCGGGATCTGTACCATAAGGAAACAGGATGGGCATTCACCTACTAAGAGAATGCTACTTGGAGATGGACAGAGTCATATCCAGTATTTTATATCATATCCAGATCTCCGTAAGCATCTTTGCCACAGACATGTCTGCAGCAAGCATTTCCCCCAGGTAACTAATTAGCCAGAAGGCAATTTTGCCATAAAATAAATGGTGGATAGTTTGGAGTTTTCTTGATTGGTTGGTTTTACTTCTTCCTTGACAACCAACCATTTTTGGCAACTTGATGCATTTAAGCTAGTTGTCAGTTTGGCTTCAATTTCTCCATTGATGAAGTTTTTGCAGTTATTCCCATTTTTATGTTACCTGTAAATCTTAGCCCAGGGGTCCCCAAACTATGGCCTGCGGGCCGCATGCACCTGCCTGAGGCCATTTATCCAGCCCCCGCTGCACTTCCGGAAAGGGCACCTCTTTCATTGGTGGTCAGTGAGAGGAGCATAGTTCCCATTGAAATACGGGTCAGTTTGTTGATTTAAGTTTACTTGTTCTTTATTTTAAATATTGTATTTGTTCCCGTTTTGTTTTTTTACTTTAAAATAAGATAAGTGCATTGTGCACAGGGATTTGTTCATAGTTTTTTTTATAGTCTGGCCCTCCAATGGTCTGAGGGACAGTGAACTGGCCCCCTGTGTAAAAAGTTTGGGGACCCCTGGTCTCCACAGTGACAGACATGGTGGTGGTCTTAAAATAGTTAGCATTGCTTCCAGATGACAATGATCTGCCCCAGAACTCGGTTTCTCACTTCGAAAGACAGGACCGTGGGAAGAGAAAGAGAGGCTCAAGGAACTCTTTAAGGGCACAGAGTTGAACCCATATTTCCCATAGAACGAGGACAAGTGTTCAGGTACAACCCACAAAATAAAAGCAGTTATCTGCCCAGTACTGTCATGAATCACACACAATTTAAATGTATTAGAATATTTGGGATTTCACAATAGTCTATTTATAATTTTGTTACATCCTTTTGAGTGTTCTTTTTCTTTTTATCTTTTGTAATTATATCCTTTTCACACCCAAATTGCCTTACACCCAATTAGTTATGCAAGGAAAAGTGTTTGTGGGGGAAAATGTTGGTGGCGAAGATGCTTACAGTGGAAATACCTACAACGGCACTGAATACTGGCTCCTCACACTGCTTACAGGAACTTTGGGTTCCGACAGTTATTTGGCACGCACCTGCCCCCTTTACAATTTCAGAAGAGTCCCCCATTATGTGTTGTATTAGCTTCCTAGGATTGTATTTATAATAACAAATTTTTAAAAATACTAAAACAGGTGGCTTAGAACAACAGAAATTTATTCTCTCGCAGTTCTTGAGTCTAGAAGTCCGAAATCAAGGTGTCAGCAAGCGCATGTCTTCTCTAACGGCTCCAGTACTCAGACACAACCCACAAAACCAAGTCAGCTGTTTGTACAGTACTCCCGTGAATCCACCCACGTTTTTAAATGTATTCAAATACTTTGTATTTTGCAATGAAGTCTTTTGCATTTTATTAATAGACAATCCTCCCTTTCCTCTTCCTGCCTTCTTGGTTGCTGGCAATTCTTGATGTTCCTAGGTTTGCAGCTACCTCACGGTAATCGTAGCTTCCATCATCAGTCACATGGTTTTGTCCCTCTGGATCTATGTCCAGAGTTCCCTCTTCTCATAAGAATACCAAGCATTGCCTGACCTGTGGTGGCGCAGTGGATAAAGAGTCGACCTGGAAATGCTGAGGTCGCTGGTTCAAAACCCTGAGCTTGCCTGGTCAAGGCACATATGGGAGTTGATGCTTCCAGCTCCTCCCCCCCTTCTCTCTGTCTGTCTCTCCCTCTCCTCTCTAAAATGAATAAATAAATTAAAAAAATATACAAGAATAAAAGAATACCAAGCACTGGAGTAAATTTCTCTCCAATCACATATGACCTTACCATTTTTCATTGAATTGTATTGGGGTGACACGGCTTAACATAATTATACAGGTTTCAAGTGTTCAGTTCTATAACTCATCTCTGGACACTGTGTTGTGTGTCCACACCCCCCTCAAGTCAAGTCTCCCTCCGTCACTCTTCATCCCCCACACCCTCCTCCACCTCCCCCCGGCAATCACTACACTGTTGTCCACGTTCATGAGTTTTGTTTTTTGTCCTTTTTTGCTCTGTCCCGCCACCTCTCTCACCCAACCCACCGCCCTGACAGCTGTCAGTATGCTCTCTATGACTCTGTCTCTATTTTACTTGTTAGCTCATTTTGCTGACTCGATTACACACAGGAGTAAAATCATGTGCTACATGTCTTTCTCTGACTGGCTTGTCTCACTCAGCATAATGCTCTCCAGGTCCATCCCTGCTGTTGCAATAGGTAAGATTTCTTTCTTTTTCAGGGCCATGTAGTATTCCTAGGATATATTCCCAGAAGTGGGATCGCTGGGTCAAAAGGCAGTTTCGTTTTTAATGTTTTCTTTTTCTTTTTTTATTTTGGTGGGGTTTTTTACTTCTTTTTTTCTATTTTTTTATTTTTATTTTTCCTTTCCTTTTTAATTTTTTGAGGTAACTACACACTGCTTTCCACAGTAGCATTCCCACCAACAGTGCACCAGGGTTTCCTTTTGTCCACACCCTCACCTGAAATCCACATTTACCATGCCTCTCCCAATAGAGAGCTGTCTTCTACAATTAAAGTAGAATTAACCAAGAAAAAAAAATGTCTTTGTTTCCTGAACCACTACAAACTGTCATGTCAGCCGACAGTTTGTTTGCCATATTTATCTGATACTTGAAACGAATAGCATAGTGTTTTAGAGCTAAATCTTTTAACAAGCAAATTTGGAACAGTGAGTCTAACTGAACATATACTTGGATGGAAAACAATAAGTTATACGTCAACACACTGTGAAAAGATACTATACATTAGGCCTCAGAGAAACAACTTCTTACACTTCGTCACCCTTACTGTCTCACTTCCATTAAAGAGAAACTGGTCAAAACTTCAGCTTTCTCCAGAAAAAAAACTGAGCAAACAGGCTTCCACACTTTTCTTCATCCCTTATAGGATAAATAGCTTGGGAGTTTGGTACTGATCTCACATCTACACACTGACCTTTCCATACCAAAGTTCTCAGTGAGGGTGATGTTGACTGCGAAGGGAGACTGGGCAATGTTTGGAGACTTTTTCTGCTGTTGTTTATTTCTGTGACTTTAGGCAGGGAAATAAAGTTGCCTGATTCAATAAAGAAAATGCTAGTTAGAAATCTGTGATTTCCTCTAATTACCCATTGTTCACAAAGCAAATCAAAATTGTGTTTTGATCCTACTGCAATCTTGGAGTAACTATATCACAACTGACCTTGTGGGAAATCTGACCGTTGCATTTAAACCCTGATTCGTATGTGTCTGTGTATGTGTATGTGTACGTGTCTTTCTCTGTTACGGTTTCAACATGCTGCAGTTGTTCTTTGACTTCTAAAAGGTCATGTTCACCCACAGCGATTCCAAACCTGTTCAGTTAGAGCAGAGACTGCACGCTGAGCCCCGTACAGAAGGCTCCTCCTTCACACAGCTCCATGGGCGTTTGGGGCATTCAGTTATTGCTAGAACTACCATCATGAACTGTTTAAAGAGAGATCAGTGGGAACAAATGGATCATAAAGAATTGTACGGAAACATTCAGGGGGAAAAATAAATAAATAATCTCAGGCATTCAGACAAGTGCCGATGAATGCCAATTAGGAAGATAATACACCATGAGCTAAAAAGGCTACTGGGAAAATGGTGATAATGGAAAGAATTTTGTGCCTATTTGTTCTTTTTTCTTTTCTTTTCTTTTTTTTTTTTTTTTTACTAAAATGACATCACCCAACAACAAGAATCCTCATCTGTGCATTTTGTAGCTAGAGGAGGACCTTGAGAACAGGCGAATTTGTTTTTTATTCCGCAATCCTGCGCACTCCTCCGGGAGCAATGCCGATTATACCACCGTCAACACAAATGGCACTGTAAAGAGTTAGTACGGCAGACAGAGAACATTAATGCTGCTGCGAAGGGCCCATGCGCACTGTAGACTTTCCCCTGAAGTCTGCAGCCCAACACACGTCTTCATTCATTCGGGTCTAATCCTATCAACTGAGCGGACAGGCCACTGGCTGGCTCCCTGCCTTTGTCACTCAAACTCACCTATTAAAAACAATCCATTTGCTAAAGTCGGACAGTGTGGAGGGCAGGTTTGGCAGCCAGAAGATAAACTCCTATATACAGAGCACGGTAACGCGGCATTTTCTTGCTTGATGGGTTATGCTTAAGATAAAATGTATTCCAAAAGCGACTCAGACACATAAAAATCAATTAGTTCGTAAAAAGTTATGGGACCTTAGACTTTCAAATGAAGGAAACAAATGTAATAGACACGATGAACTGGAACTCAGGAGAAAAGTGTTGCCAGCAGAAAGCTTTCCCTCGGTTGTGTTCTCGAACATTCCAGTATCACAGAAAAGAATCTCGTAACTGGTATCATGAGAATTTAGACGGCATGATAACTGAATCATCTCTACTGAGCTTTTGTGTGATGAATGCTTAATTTGTGGTAACAAATAAAGCCTGTACGTAATTACCGTCTATTGATCGAGAATCTACCGTGTACAAGGCCCTGTGCTAGACATGGTGCAGGGAAAAGAAAGTGTCAGATCAAAAACAGGTCTTGACCAAAGGAAGCGATCGTGTAGTAGAGGAAATATAATATAATAACCAGAATTCAGGAGGAGACAGCAAGCTGCAATGTCATAACAGGGCACCACATTCCCCCATGTATAAGACGCACCATTTTTCAAAAATTTGGGGGTCTAAAAACTGGGTGCATCCTATACAGTGGTCAGAGATTATTTTACTTGTATTTCCTGCTTTTTCACGCTCGTTTTTGTGCTCATTGTTGAAGACAGTGATTCGTCATCTGACACAGATGAGGACAAGCTAATGGATGGGAGTTTTGACAGCGATGAGAAGACGTATGAATTTTAGGATGAATAAAACTTGAGTTCAATAACTTTCTGTAATACATTTTTTTTTCAAACTTTGGGCCCCCAAATTAAGGTATGTCTTGTACATGGGAGCATCTTATACATGGGGAAATACAGTAAATGTGTGCAAACAGTAACCCTATAGAAACTCAGACACTAATAAAGACACAGCAACAGCCCTTACTGAGATGGGCTGAGATCTGGTGAGGAGCCATAAGTCTTGGTATATGAACTCAAGTCTCTAGGCAATGAAGAACTAAAGAATCTGAGCAGACAGGTGATGTGGTGAAGCACTGGAGTAAGATAACACTGTTAGTGATATATAAATTTGGACTAGAAAGAGAGTTTATCATGATGATATAGAACATGATTTTAGGTGGTACATGCACATAGGAATTAAATAATATTAATTTTCATTTCTAGAAGACTTGAGGGAGAAAATTTTTGGTGTGGTACTAACAGGGCTTTAACACCACTTAATGCTTTGTTAATATCCCTTCTGCCAAGGAGAGCAGGCAATCACGTCTGCTTAGAATTCAATAAAAATATTTTTATTGAATTTGCATTTGCTCTTCTAGTTGTCATCTATTTATGGCAAGTGACACTCATTTCCTATTTACACATATATGTAAAAATGAATACTAAAAAGCTACTTAAAATTAAATTTAAAATAGATCATTTAAGGGAGATATTAAGTGTACAACATAGTGGCAAAAAATTAAGAAATGAAATGTATTTGAGTTAAGTTTGGAAAACAAAGACCTAGGCTAGGAATCACTAAACATCTTAATACATGTACACATGTAAATAAAAAGGTTGTTTCACATATGTTCATCAGAGTATTACTATAATACAGAAGATAATGGAAACAAATTAAATGTTCCTAAATAGAGAAACGGTAAAGTGAAAAATGGTACCAATGCCCTATAATACCACACAGCTGTCCAACTAATGGGGAAGAACTACTCGTACTTATGTGGAAAGATCAAGTAAGAAAAAACAAAACAACTCATAAAACCATATGTTTGGTATGATCCCAATTACTTTTTGAAATGTATGCATGTATAAGTGTGTGTAACTACACAGGAAAAGAACTAAAATGTAATCAAATAGTTACTATTATTCATCTCTGGAGAGGTGAGTATGGCATTCAAGGCATGGGAGAGGGGAGGTGGCCACATTTTCTTTGATAGAGAGGTGAACTGTTTTTATCTAAAATCCGTGTATATTTTAAGAGTTGTAATATTTTAAATTATTAAGAAAACAAGAGAAGCCTTTAGGCAAATTTTCATTTCTTTTATTCCCTCTCAAAACTATACTAAGATATAAAATATACCACAGAACCACATGGTTTTAAAGGGCACAAAACCACAAGGACAAAGAAAACAGACACCAGCAGCAACATTTTAGAAGCTGGAAGGAGTGGTTGAGTCTCAAGAAAAGACCCTAAAGAAAGCTCAAACTGAAACCAGCGGAAGAAGAATCCAAGGAGAAACCCAGTATGCTTTGCAGAATCTACGAAGGCTCTGGAATTGGCAATTAAGAAGTCCTCTGGAAATGGACGAGGAACTGGTGTTTGTTAAAAGCAAAAGTATTGTTTGAAAGACGATGAAAGAAATAGCGAGCGAATCTGGAGAATCAGTTGCAGCCCTGATCTTTTCCCTACTCCCTGTAGCCAGTCTGTGTCTCATCTCTGGGGTGATCCTCAAGAGGAAATCAGGTAGGTTCCCTCCCAAGAGGCATAGAGAAGGAGGGAGATAGCATATGGAAAACAGTGCTCCTCCACCACGAGTTCCCTCAGTGAAAGGGTCCGTGAAGATCACACTGTCATGGTGCTCACAGATCGGGAGCCCCACACCGGCACTCAAGAGCTCCCTGAGGGCTGCTCACTGTCCCACGCTTGAAAGATCACCAACACCAGGAAAACAAGAAAGCCTCAAACATGAAAGGCAGGGTTTCAAAGAACCCAAAGCCACTTGGAGGAAACAAAGATGTGACAAGGAAAATAAAACTTCAAATAAACTATCTCTGCTTTATTGAAAAGATTAGACAAACTATATTATACATGAAATAAGAACAAGGTACTATTAAAAGAAAAAGAACTATATGATCTCACACATAAGTGGCATAAAAAAATGAGAGTCCTGGACATAGACAGAAGTGAAGTGGCTACCAGAAGAAGAAGGCGGAGGGGAGTCAAGAGAGGCAAATACACAGTGATGGAAAATGACTGGACTTTGGGTGAGGGGCACACAACACAATCAGCAGTTCAAACGCCATAGAGATGCTCACCTGGAACCCATGGACCCTTATTGATCAATGTCATCCCATTAAATTTAATTTTGCAAATAAAATTTAAAAAAGAAAAGAAAATGGAGGAGAAGCAGAGGGGAAAGGAAGAGAGAAAAATAAAATAAAAAAAAAATAGAACAAAAAAAGAACTCCTGGGGAAAATCTCCACACTTAAATGCATATAGATATATGTGTGTCTATGGGAATGTGTGCATGCTGTAATCAGACGGCACTCTGTGGTACAACAGTCGATCACTGGAATGACTTTCTTTATATACGTATATATTATAGATATATGTGTGTCTATGGGAATGTGTGCATGCTCTAATCAGACAGCACTCAGTGGTACAACAGTCAATCACTGGCATGACTTTCTTTATATATATATATATGTATATGTGACTCACGGTTTCCCATTTGTTATGAGGTAACCTTTGAAAAATGCCCCAGATGAACCTTAGAGCCCTCACCTCTGCCTCATGACAAGCATTTTTTTTTTTCTTCTTGTTGGAAGCAGCTGGTATAACAGGCTGTGAGTTATTCTTTCCTACTTAATGTTTTCTTAATTTTAGCAGAGTAATACATTCACATGTCTTTAAAGTAACAATCAGATGGTGGGATAGAGACTGAGCCACTTGGGTGGGGAGTACCCAACTGTCGGCACTTGTGCATCCCCCTCATCTGGGGGAATAAGCCAGGCGGTAGGTGTGCTGAAAGCTTTTCAGAATAATAGGGACAGAGGATGTCACCATTTAAGTTGCAGACATTCAACATCTTACCATGATCCCCAGTTACACCAACCTCTCCAATGTGAACCTCCCATTTTCTACAAGGATGGACAAGAAGCGGTTTCCATCCAGGTTAGGAGGGGTCAGAGAGGTGATCTGGGTCTCAGTACCCGTTACGGAAGAGCTTAACCAGCCCCCCTCTCTCTCCTGTTGCCATGCCCCACTTTAGGTCCAATTCCTAAGCCTTTCCAGAGTGTGGGCCGTGGCTTTTCTCTTCTCTCGTTGGCTTCACCCACAGCAGGTTTAACTTTCAACTTTCCCACTTTGCTAATTCAATTTCTACTATCCCATCTGCCTCCAGTTTCCAAAATGTTGTGGACTTCTTTCTTTTACTGTCATTATCTCTAAAGTCTCATTTTTTTTTAAATAAACCATACTTTTTATTTATCTTGGAGGGTTTAGGAAGGTACAAAGATAAATGTATGTGTTCAATCCTCCACGTTTAACTGAAAGTCTTTATTCAATGTCCTTAAGCCAATATCCATGTGCCCTCCCAGGAAATAAACTCTCTGTCTGTACTGAGAAGAGAAAATTTTATGATGTCCTTAAATCTCCCATTAAAAGATTTTAAAAGTAAGTAGTCAGCCGTGGCTGGTTGGCTCAGTGGTAGAGCATCTGCCCAGCATGTGGATGTCCTGGGTTGGAATCCCAGTCAGGGCACACAGGAGAAGCAACCATCTGCTTCTCCATCCCTCCTGTTCTTGCTTCTCTCTCTCTCTCTCTTTTCCTCTCCCACAGCCATGGCTCAATTGGTTGAAGCACATTGTCCCCGAGAGCCAAGGATGGCTCTGTGAAGCCTCCACCTCAGGCACTAAACATAGCTTGGTTGCAAGCATGGGCCCAGATGGGCAGAGCATCAGCCCCAGACGGGGGTTTCCAGGTGGATCCTGGTCAGGGTACATGTGGGAGTCTGTCTTTCTACGTCTCCTTCTCTCACTTGGAAAAATAAAATAAAATAAATAAGTCACATGTCTTGGCTTTTCAGGATTTTATAAAACACTAGTGATCCAAATAAGGGGAAATAATTTTATGCAGATGTGTCACCAAAGGTCCATAATTTCTACCCTAAGGGAAATAATAAAGGCAACAGAAAAGTCACACCCCCACAAACACATCCACCCACACATACATCAGACACACTCAGGTGGTACCTTTGTCAAAACTGCAGAAGGTTGGTAGACTTGCTAGAAGTCCATCTCCACTTACCTGTCCATGTTCCTTCCCTTGGAGCCACCTCAGCTTAGAGGCAAAGACTTTTCAAGAAAGTTCAAGCATCCCATCTTTGGCAATTTTCAGGGGCTGTGTGGGTCACATCTGAGAAGGAACTTGGTACCGTCTCAGACAGAACGTAAATAGAAAACAAAACCTTCTGATGGGTCTCTGTCTCTTAGTGTCCTGCAATTTCCATTTCACTTGAGATCAGAAAGAATTCAAGTAAGCAACAACTCCCAAAAAAGCATAGATTAGAGGGGCTTCCTGAAGATTACTCCCGGCATATTGCTCTTGTTCCTATCAGACATCTGGGAGTCAGTCGTTACTACGATACATACTGTATTAGTACGGTATACTGTAGATAACACCATCAAGCTTTGGTCCCTTCCTTCTATATTTTGCATCCAGGTTCCTGGTTCGTAATCCTGATCACTACTATGCTAGGCTTGCTTTCCCATATCCACCTCAACTGCCTGACTCACATACCTCTGAACACTGATCCATCTGCGATCTCATGCTGACCCCACAGCCAACACCATCAGCCCTATTAGCACTGATCTTATTCCTTCTCTCCTTTTTCTGAGTCATAGTTGACAAGTGTTAACCTTTTGCCAGCCACGTCTGTGACAGCTTCACTGTTGCTCAGACATCTCAAAGGTCTCCTTAGTCATTGTCGATAAATGCACCGTACTTAACCTATAAACAAAGACATGCACAAAACATCTTTCTCCAAAAATGACCCAAACGGGGGGAATACCACTCCTGGTTCAGCATCTTTTCCACCAGCTATCTACCTAAATATCACTCTGAGGGGTCCGCATTAGGCCTGCTCGGTCCTATATGTTCTTAAAGATCGCACGTTACCTACGTAAGAATTGAGCAATTAAGTAGACAGATGGCAAACGGTGGGAGCAGGCTTGTCATTATTGAAGTGGGAATTTACAGTTAGGCAAGAAAAGAAGCCAGAACAATACATGTGGTAATCAGTTAGAATAGGAGACATCAGTGTGACCTCGTGTTTAGCTTAGCCTAGATCCAGAGGCTTACATACAGAGATATCTTTAGATACGTGTTAAACACATGGGTATCAAACACACATATATTCCTTTGCTTTGTCAGCCATGAGGGCCAAGGAGCCACAATAAACCAGTAGCAATGAACACACATAGTATCAAGATTTTGTTTTCTAAAACTATTCTCTTGTACGGGAACTAGGGCTCCTTGGAGATACAGCTGAGTCCAGACTGGGACAGCAAATAAAAAATTTTTTTTAAAAAGAATGATCTCGTGCTACCCTCTCTAATGTCTCACTTAATATTTTGAGTTTACTTTCACCCTTTTCCGCTCCCCTCAGTTTCCCACTTCGCTGTATGCTGCCTAACATTGTTATTAACTCTTCCGATTAAGAAAAGGACAAAATGATGACTTGGATGAGAATAGATGATACAGGCAGAGAAGAGAAAATGGTGAGCCAAACTAGGATTCATACACATTCCCAACCAATGAAACAGAGCAACTGGGACAAAAGTAATTACTCGTGTATACAGTTACAGTTATGTAAGCTTGTTATAAAATAGAAATGATTACCTCATGCGGTTAAGTCTCAACTCCACGATGACTTCCCAAATTTATTGACTGCTAAAGATTGAGACCTTATGAAATCAGAATTGCTCAATTTTGTATTTCCTTTCAGTCTTTCTCTAGGTTTCAGTAATTGCTAACTAGCACTTCCACCTGCTTACCAATAGTCATCTGGCCCCTAGCGACCTGGATTTCCCTGTAGCATTAAAGTTAGGCCACTTGAATGTTCTGATGTAAGAGAAATCTATCTTTGATTCCAGTATTGTGAGAAAAACACACTCAGGTAGATTGCCAGTTATATTCAAAAGAATATAACTGAAAAATATGGGCAAAAAAACCAAAGAAACAAATGGCTTCTCCCCCCCACCCCCAGCTTGGAAAAAGGTGTTTCTGTAATCCATGTATAATTGACTTAAAAGTACTCCTTTCAAGCATAACATTGTCTCATGATGTGGATAATAAAATTGTCCTGGATCACAAAGAATGAGTTTGCTATATTTTCTAGGTAAACTCAGTATCTATAAAAGACTACAGGAGAGTATTTCTAATGCTAAAACATGGATCATTAAAGATATAATCAAAGAAAACATTCCTCTGTGGAAAAAATGGGGGGGGGGGCATGAGACTGTAGCATGAATACATTCACCCATGTTCCAGACCAAATCACTGGCGATTCAGATCAGGCACATCATGACGAATATTTTGGTTTACAAGGGCAAAGAAAACATCCTAAAAGCACTCAGGCATAAGGAAAAAAACAATTTGTCTACAATGATTCAAAATTAGGCTGGCCTACCTGACTGGTGGTGATGCAGTGGCCAGAGTGACAACCTGGGATGCTGAGGTCCCAGGTTTGAAACCCCAAGGTCGCCAGCTTGAATGTGGGTTCATCAGCTTGTATGCAGGGTCCCCAGCCTGGGCATGGGATCACTGACGTAATTCCATGGTTGCTGGCTTGAGCGCAAAGGTCACTGGCTTGAGCCCAAAGGTTGATGGCTTGGCCAGAGCCCCCAACCTCATCAAAGCACATATGAGAAGCAATCAATGAACTAAAGTGCTGCAGCTACAAACTGATGCATTTCATCTCTCTCCCTTCCTCTCTCTCTCTCTCTCTCTCTCTCTCTCTCTCTCAAAATAATATAAATAAATAAATTAGGCTGGCCTAAGAGTTAACCTTAAAATTATATTTTGCAGAAAAAATCCAATGACCCAGTAATTTGGTATTCAAATCACTTGTCTTAAATGTATGAAGGTATAGTCAGGGGCACAAGAGCTCCAAAAACAAACACAAAAAATCCTACTTGAAGATACATTAGAGCAAACTCAAAGGAAAAATCAGGCACTAAATTGAGAAAGACATGAAAGAAATTGATCCCCACACGTAATTTGTACCAAACGTTAGGAATCTGGTTTGATGATGTGTTGTTACCCACTGCACTCAGGGATGAAGCTTGGCCCTATAGTGCCTTGTTCTATTCTTCTGTGTAGCTGCCTTTCTTCATTCCGGAAGATATATTGCTTCAGCCCTCTAAGAAATGCAGCAAAAAATACAGCCCAAAAAATGCTCCAAATTTTTATAGCAATTTATGGCAATCTACAGCAAAAAGAACATTAAGTCCTTAAATAATTTGCCGAACCTAATGAACTTACTATCTCCAAAAGAAAACAGAAACCACAATTCTAGTGCCAAAGCTATTTTTTTTAAGTATAAATAATAGGAAAGTTAGAAATATAATGGGAAATCACCGATCATTGTCCAAAGCAGAAATTATATTGTCTAGGGTCTGTCCTCCAAATATGATGTTTACATATCCACTTAAGCAGGGAAAATGTCTATTATCAAAATTATTAAACTTCAAATACTGGCCACAAGCACTCAATTTGGAAGTTTCTGTTGTAATTCAACACGAAGCTACCCAACATAATTGGAAAGCATTGTGCTATAGAAAACACTGCTCACTTGTGGGGAAAACTGAATTTATTTGCAATAGCAGTGTTCCTTTCACTGATTTTAAGAGGAAAAGATGCCACATGGATTATCCAGAGAGATGTGTTCATATCATTTTCCAAGCTATTTATCGAAGTTTTAGAGCAGTGGAAAATGTGTATTTAAAAAGCAAATTATTTGTATGTGGGTGTTTTGTTTGGTTCTTTTTGCACACAGATGCCACGGCCACAAACATAAGTCTTGAGAAGATTTCTTTATTTTAAAAAAATTTACTCCCTACCTAGATTACTTTCTCTTGCCACTTATGGCTGTGCAACGCTGCTCATGCCAAGAAGGGTAGAAGTATGGACCAGGAGATTGGATGTGACTTGCAACATCTGAACAGTAGAGAAAGCCCCCAGGGACCCAACATCCTATCAGAAGGACCAATATGAAGAGACTGGAGTTGTTCCAAGGAACAGACTACTTCTGTAATGAAGAATATCCACTCAGAAAATCTCTTCTGCTCTAAAGCCATGACTTAGAACCCAAACATATTTTCATCTGAAACTTAATGGGAAAAATAATCACATAATATAACAGAAAATGTTTAAGCTTTAGAATCAGAAAGACCTAAATTCAAACCCTAACCATCTATCTCCTGGCTTACAGTCTGGACAAGTTATTGGAAATCTCTGACCCTCTGTTTGTTCACGGGCAACATGAGGATAATAGTACCTGCCTCATAGAATGCTTAAGAAGCTTTGAGTTAACATATATAAACCATCTGGTTAGTCCATAAATGATATTAATGATGTTCCCAGATCAATGGAGAGAAAAGAGGAAACTGAAGGGCTTAATACTAAAATAAATAATAATGAGATCAACCAGAAAAAAGTGCATATTGTAAACTTATCATGTGTCCTTCAAAGTTTTGGGTTTCATGCAGTATTTTTAAAATATGGTTTTACCCCATTAATCAAATAATAAACTCCTGGGGGTTATGGACTAAATGATGAGCAATGGAAAAAAGTAAAAAGAAGAAATCTCTGAGAAGAGGAAGATGGGAACTGAGCCTTAAAGGATAAGCAAATGAGAGTAGAGAAAGCAAGGGAGAATAGAGCGATTCTCAGAGGAAATAAATCAGTTAGATATGTATGTGGGTGTGTGTGTGTGTATATGTAGGTGTGTATGTGTGTAAGAGAGAGAGAGACAGAGACAGAGACAAAGAGAAAAATAGAGAGGGAGACAGAGGCCCTGTCAAATGAACTCAAAAAGCGTCGGGAGGCTTTGGCTAGAAATAAATGATAAAGATTTACTCAAGGGTCTTATTGTTGATAAACTGTGAACACAGCTAACTAAGCAAAAACCCAGAAGTGTTCCACAGAAGAAAGAAAAGTTAAATTTTCCTATAATTAAAATGACATTCTTGAGAATGCTCAGTCCTGCATCCTCAGCCCAAGGAGTGGTCCAGGCTGGTTATCATTCAGATGTCAGGCAGTCAAGATGATGGATGCCAGGCGGGCCGGAACCCAGAGGTCTGGTCACCTCCAGAGGCCTGTATAGTAGATCTCAGGTGGATGTATACATGAAACCTTCAAGAGGTAATCAGTCAGGTGGTCTAGAGACATGAGTCCTTCAGGAGGAAATCAGAGGGTTGTCTGGAGGTCCGGATGTACTGTGTTTCCTCATGTATAAGATGCACCCTTTTGTGAAAAATCTGGGGTCTAAAAACTGGGTGCATCTTATACAGTGGTTGTGGCATTTCAAATGCCAGAGGTGGAACTGAGGATGAGGCAATACATGAAGACAGTGATTCATCATCAGACACAGATGAGGACACGCTAATGGATGGGAGTTTTGACAGTGATGAGGAGTTGTCTGAATTTTATGATGAATAAAATCTGAGTTCAATAACTTTATATAATACATTTTTTTTTTCAAATTTTGGGCCCCCAAATTAAGGTGCGTCTTATACACGGGAAAATCCGGTATATCCCAGCATCGACACAGGACGGGAAAGTTCAAGAGAGTTTCAGTTCCCAGACTCGGTAGAGAACAGTGTCTCTCCCTGTGCCTCAGCCTTCATAATGTCAATAATTTTTTTTTTTTTTTTTTTTTTTTTAATATATAATTTTATTTTTTTAATGGGGTGACATCAATAAATCAGGATACATATATTCAAAGATAACAAGTCCAGGTTATCTTGTCGTTCAATTATGTTGCATACCCACCACCCAAAGTCAGATTGTCCTCTGTCACCTTCTATCTTGTTTTCTTTGTGCCCCTCCCCACCCCCTATCCCTCTCCCATTCCCCCCTCCCCCCCGTAACCACCACACTCTTATAAATGTCTCTTAGTTTCACTATTATGTCCCACCTACGTATGGAATAATACAGTTCCTGGTTTTTTCTGATTTACTTATTTCGCTTCGTATCATGTTATCAAGATCCCACCATTTTGCTGTAAATGTTCCGATGTCATCATTTCTTATGGCTGAGTAGTATTCCATAGTGTATATGTGCCACATCTTCTTTATCCAGTCATCTATTGATGGGCTTTTTGGTTGTTTCCATGTCCTGGCCACTGTGAACAATGCTGCAATAAACATGGGGCTGCATGTGTCTTTACGTATCAATGTTTCTGAGTTTTTGGGATATATACCCAGTAGAGGGATTGCTGGGTCATAAGGTAGTTCTATTTTCAGTTTTTTGAGGAACCACCATACTTTCTTCCATAATGGTTGTACTACTTTACATTCCCACCAACAGTGTATGAGGGTTCCTTTTTCTCCACAGCCTCTCCAACATTTGCTGTTACCTGACTTGCTAATAACAGCTAATCGAACAGGTGTGAGGTGGTATCTCATTGCCGTTTTGATTTGCCATAATGTCAATAATTTTAGCGGCTTGGTTCAAGTGCCTCCACTTCATATAACCGCTATCTTCACTGTTTCCTCACACCATACGTTGGGTACCCATCTGAGTGCCAGGCCTCCATTAATTGCCTACATAGTAATCACATTTAATCAGAGTAATTCTGCAAAGTAGAATCTCTATTTTTATGTGTCAGGAACTGAGGTTCAGAGACTTTAAAACACACTGCTGTCAGGGACAGAGCCAGCATTTGGACCCAGATCTGCCCAATCCAATACCGAAGCTTTCCTCAACATCATAGTTGTCAAAGTAATGATAAAAACGATCAGACTGGCATGTCCCCTTCCTGCTGAGAACAGTCCTTTTATGTTCAGAGGCCTCTGCCTGTCTGCTGTGTGACAAAAAATTTTCTTTGAACCCCAAGATTGAGGTAAATGTCCCATTAACCACTCTAAAGTGAAGGAATTCAGCTGTTTTCCCCACAGGCACAATGTACTTAGAAGATCCAAGAACCCCTAGAAAACCTACTATTCCCTTCACATACTAAATTCCCTCCTCACCGACCGCCTCACCCCAGTAAGTTCTGTTTCTCACTCAGGGAGGAACCGATTTTCATTGGTATTCACTTAAAGTAGGGAAGGTCAAGGCTTAGAACATTGGAAATGTGTTGTCTAAAGAGCACAGTTTGTATCGTGCGTCCTGAGAGAAGATCTTTAAAGATGCTTTGGCTGAGCTGACTTTTGTTCCCCTCCTGCATCCAAAAAAACATCCTCCAGGGAGAAAGTCAATTTCCAGTCTCCACACTGCAGAGGCTCTGGGGCAGTCAGGTGCAGAATGCAGATCAGCCTGTTTCCTCCCTTTTGAGATAAGTGGGATCTGGGAAGAGTTGTGAAAGAAAGGCGTCCGAGCAGTGCTGAGGACCCGGACTGTGCTCCCATCAGACCGAGAAACGCGGTTCTCATCGGAAAACCAGCGTGTTCCAATCTGACAGCCAACCTGACTCCAGCTTGATCCCCCCTAGGAGCAGTTATGTTATTCCCAGACCCTCCTCAAGCTTTGCGTTTGATCTGTAAGCACTTGCAGTCAGGGCAGTCATTAAATAGCACTTCTCTGCCATGTCTCCTCCGGGACGGTAAGTGTGTTCTTGAAGTGCCGTGTGTGCGTGAGAAATGAGTTCTTCGGCCGTTTCCGGAGAAAACGCTCTTTAGAATCTGGAAGCACTTGAGGTATTCTTAATTACTCAGACCCAGAATCATCAAAGCATACAGTGACTCCACAGACCCTGTTCTGGTATCTCACTCTAATTTTCTTTATTATAATGTCTGTATTGGACATAAAATTGGGGTGGATAGTTAAGAGTATACTTTAGGCCCTGGCCGGTTGGCTCAGTGGTAGAGCGTCGGCCTGGCGTGCGGGAGTGCTGGGTTCGATTCCCAGCCAGGGCACACAGGAGAAGCGCCCATCTGCTTCTCCACCCCTCCCCCCTCCTTCCTTTCTGTCTCTCTCTTCCCCTCCCGCAGCGAGGCTCCATTGGAGCAAAGATGGCCTGGGCGCTGGGGATGGCTGCTTGGCCTCTGCCTCAGGGGCTAGAGTGGCTCTGGTCGCAGCAGAGCGACGCCCCGGAGGCGCAGAGCATCGCCCCCTGGTGGGCGTGCCGGGTGGGTCCCGCTGGGGCGCATGCGGGAGTCTGCCTGACTGTCTCTCCCTGTTTCCAGCTTCAGAAAAATACAAAATACAAAAAAAAAAAAAAAAAGAAAGAAAAAGTATACTTTAGACAGCAAAATTCTCTGCTGGGACTGGTTTCAGCAAAGGTCTTAAATATTCATGCAGAACACTTCTTAAAAACCGTATGAAGTGAAGATCACGTCCTTTGTCTCTTTCCCCAGCATTTTCCCACTTGGATGAGAATAATTCGAATAGTTGGGCTGGGCACCAGCCAGATTACATAATTTGTGAATTTCACTTTTTTGACGAATGGCCAAGTTCGAAGCTTACAGGAGCTCTTTCCTGAGTGAGGAGACTGGGCAGCTCTCCTGACCGACAGACAGGTCCACTCAAGTAGGGAGCGAATGAAGATGACCCAAGAGGTCACCTGCCGAGAGCCGTACGCCAGAGACTCCAAAGGAAGAT
Source organism: Saccopteryx leptura (assembly GCF_036850995.1). Lineage (NCBI taxonomy): Eukaryota > Metazoa > Chordata > Mammalia > Chiroptera > Emballonuridae > Saccopteryx > Saccopteryx leptura. The sequence goes on from NC_089508.1 coordinate 181,821,624, forward strand.
GAAAGCCCCTATACTTGGAAAACCGTGCTATGTGTTAGCACACGTGCCAGGCCTGTGGGAATTGTTTCGCATGCATTCCACCACTTCATCTTTAAAGCGGTAAGAGGCATCACGATCATCCATAAATGAGGGACTTGAGCATAGAGCCGGCACACAGTACGTAAGGGGCGGGGCCGGGGTTTTCACCAGCCTGACCCCGGATCGTGCGCTTGGAGCCACTGTGCAGTTGCATGTCTTTCATCTACTTTTTTCATCTGTAAGCCCCATAAAACCAAGGACGTGATCCATCTTGTTCGTCTGAATACCTCTGAAATCCTAGAACTACATCTGACACATAGCAGGTACCCAAGAAATGGTTAATTATTTAATTAAAAGATGAAAACATAAATCAATGAAATTCCCAGTCTAGCTTGTTCCCTTGCTCCTCAGATTTTTGGGGGACAGAGAACAGGTTACTCCCAAGTGCATGAAACATATGACCGAGTGAACAATCCTTGCCCCAGCCGTTTCTGTGATGTGGACCCAGCCAGTGGGCACAGAAGACGGCAATGCCCCTTTCCCCCATCCCACTGAATTTTTTTCTTCTTTTCCTGTAGTCTCGATTAGCCTCCCATGTACCATTCCCAGACACCATTCTTTTCCAGCATTTAATTAAATGGCATTTGAGGGCCACAGAAAGGAAACAATTTGGCTCTCCACCCTGATCCACAGTCTCACAGCATGAGGTCCACGGAACCCCTGCTTCAGAACCACCCAGGGTGCTTGCCGGATTCCAGGAGCTGATTTCAGACCTGCTGGTTCAGAATGCCAGGGCTCAGGAATATGAACGTGTAACCCGCTTCCTATGGGGTTATTGGGCCCAGGAATATGAACGTGTAACCCACTTCCTATGGGATTATTGTGCAGACTTGTGTTTGGCAAGCAGCACCACTGTCCAATCTCTTGCCCCACACCCGAGGCTCCGAGCTCCTCTTCAAAAGCCCCTGACATTGAGGCCCAGCACTTCAGGGAAGCCCTCTGCGAGGAGCCCCTTCCCCTCCATGCCGAACCTGTTCGCTCCTCCCTGATGTCTGTAGTCTCTTCCTGCTGCGTGCGTCCGACTCCGGCCAGCTCCACTCGGTACTCCTCTGGCTGAATGGTGTGCCTGACTCCACTACGGCCTCCTGCCTGGCTGCTTGCTTTACGATCGCCTCGGTGCGTCCTTGACAGACTTGACAGCCATACAGACCAAGCTCAAACTCTTAGAACCCCAGGCCCATCCAATTCCCGGCTCCCGTTACTAGGGCCAGAATTTGCACGTCTATGAACTGGTCCAAGTCACCTGCATGCCCCTTCTCCCAAACACTGTTATTCTGAGGACATATCGAGTTTACCCATGCAGATTCTGGAGCCAGAGGGAATTCACTGCCTACCTATGACCTTGGTCAAGTTAGTTTTCTTCTCTGTCCTGAGTCTCTCCATTCACAACAGGACCTTCCTTGTAGGCTGGCTGCAAGGGTTAAATAACATGCCAAGCGCTGGAACCCGGTAGGTTCTCAATCAGTGTGAGCTGTTGTCACTGGGGCCATGTTTCAGGTGAAATACGGTATCGTGAACATCCAAGGAGAGGCTTAGAGTGGGGAAAAAAACATGTCACGAACATGAACCCCAAGAGGACCTCGGTGAAAAAGAGCTCTCCATCCCCGCCCTGCAGAATGTGCTATATAAACAAGGCCAGAGTACACGAACAACCACCTTCTTTGCTCCGAATGAGGTCAGCAGAACTTCTGCCCTTGCAGTCCTTAAGTCCAGAAGCCACAACCAAAGGACAACTTTACATCTCCCTTTCAGAAGAAATATATTTAGATTTTTTATGTCTTTTTTGTGACTTCCCTCTGACTAACAAGGAAAGTTAAGAATCCTGGGGAACTGGGCAAAAGAATGAATCTCCCTAGGCCTCAGCTTACCAGTAAATGAGAGTGGTGAATGTGAACGACCCAGCCCAATACCCCGTAGTGTGCTGAGCTCCTGGGCTCGAGCTAACTTCCCTGAGCCACAGAAAATCAAGTCCTCCGATGGTCAGTGTTCCCGCTGCCCTAGGAGCGAGATGTGGCTGTTACTTTCAAACACACCAGAAAACACGGGAGAAGCCTCAGGCTGTGGAAGGACAAAGAGACTGGGATGACAAGGTCAGAGTGCACCGACATCAGCCCCAAGGGGTTCAATTATTTAAGATGTGCTAGAAATCTAGAATTTGCAAAATATGTCACGTGCAGCAACAGAAGTGGGTTAAACAAACCGTAGTAGCATCGAAAATGAAATGTTATGCTGCCTTTTAAAATAATTAGGCAGCTCTATGCTTTATGACTCCTGTTAAAGAAAGATGTCCAAGGCATATTGTTATTGTGTAAAAAGCAAGGTCACACCATAAATGTGATTATCTCCCTATCTCCCTGTCTGTGTCTGTTTGTCTCTCTGTCTCTCTCTCTCTCTCTCTCTCTCTCACACACACACACACACACATTTATAAATGCATAGAATATCTATGAACAAATAACTTAGAAAAAAGCCACTAAAGAAAGACAGTGAGAAGAGAAGACTGACCTTTTTAATAATACCCTTTTGAATCTTTAGAATTTTGAACCATATCTATGTACTACCTACTAAAACATTAAAAAAGTCATCCAAGAAAAAAATAAATTTATAAACATTTAACTTATATAGAGCAAGCATATGCAATTCTACTGACTTAAATTAAAAAAAAAAAAAAAAAAAGCTTCATTAATCTAATACCCGGGGATTTCTACAAGATTATACAGGAGGAGGAAATATGGATGGGGGTTTAGATGAAAACATGCAGGTCGACCAGCTGGTACTACTGCCTGAAGCCGGGCTGGCGACGGGTGCCGAGGTATTCTTTTATTTTCCCATAACGCATGCAGGGATTCTGTCTACTTTCATAAGTGGCGAAATTTTTCCATGATAAAAGATACTTTTAAGTGGCTTTATAAGACTCTATAAATAAGTAGACAGGCAATTCATAGGGCTCTGAAGTAGATCAAATCGATCACAGAATATGAATTTTGTGAGCACAGACTCAGTTATGAGAAAAAGCACTTCGTTAGTATTGAGCACCAGGAGCTGGGGCAAGCAGCCACGGGGGTCAGAGCAGGCAGGCCGCGGGGCCCTCTCCGCGGCCAAATTACACCTCACTTCCTAGATCCGGGGGCCGTGCTGGAGCTCCACACACAGGAGAGAAGAGAAAAGGGGAAAGGACCGCCACCGGCTAACACGGTGGCGGAAGGATCTGCACACCTTTTACAGGGACTTGGTTACTTTCACGGAAACCTGTCAATAGGGGAAGTCCCGGTGTCTGACAAGAGGCCAGTGTTAACCTAGCCACTGCAGGAGAATTTCATAATACAAAACACAACCTGCTTTTCTGCAGCTACAAGAGAGGGTGGAGATTTTTCTCCTTGTGGCACTGAGACTTCTGCACCAGCGATTAAAGGAGGCTATCGTTGGAAGGCCACTATGGGAATAATCTGACCTCTCTTCCAGGTTCCTGATAGGTATTCCCCAGCTGCTCGCTTGGAAGCCCCAATTACATGGCTCACGAGCACCTCGAAGTGAATATATCTAAAGCTGAGCCCATGGTTTTGGGTCCTCAGCACCTTCCCCTGCCTTCTGTCATTGACATCTACCCTAAGTGGCACCGTGGTGAGCTACCCAGTTTTCCAGACCAGAAATCTGAAAGTCATCCTTGACCCTTCTCTCTTCTTATCGCCACCTCATCCCCTCATTGTTAACCTGTGCCCTGATTCTGTCAGCTCTGCTAAGCTCCACTCCCATGACCCAAGTCACGACCGTGACCACCTCTTGCCCGAGCTATTGCAATCATCTTCCAAATTGATCACCTCCTTTCATTCTTGCCCCGAATCCAATCCATTCTCCCTACAACAGTCAGCCAGATCCTTTTGAAGGAACATTTAAGTCCCTTGCTTAAATTAAATAAGACCATTTTAAGCCCCTTGCTCAAATGCTTTCAATGCCTTTCTCTTCTATTTACCAAATCATCCAGACTCCTTCGCGTGTCTCCAAGAGTTGACACGCTCTGGGGCTGCGCCGTCTCTGTATTCTTTCTGACCTCATCTCACCCCTCACACTAGCTTTATTCAGTTCCTCTAACAGCCCAAGTTCTTTCCCACCTCAACACTGGTCAAGTCACTAGCCCCACGACCTGGAACAACCTTCTGCTCATCCTCTAGATTAGAAGCCTAGCACCATCTTACTCCTCCAGGTGCAGCTCAACTGTCCCCTGTTCGGAGAGTCTTCCTGAAGTGTCACCTCTAGAGAGAACCACCTTTCATGGCTTCCTGTTGTTCTCCTTCATGACATGCATCTTAAATTTTGTTTAAGTGTTTCCTTATTTCTTTACTTGTCATGGTCTAACTCATCCACAAGACTGACCCATATGAAGACAAAGACCACAACTAGTTCTTTCTTCATCACACACCAGCACCCAGCACAGGGCCTAGCATGGAGTAAGACTTCTGAAATCTGCATATAAAAACCCCATTTGCAAATTTATCATTTTTAGGATTGTGTAAGACAGAAAATACATGTAAATATAGCTCTGATTCCTCAAGGGGCAAAAAAGAAAAATCTTCAACTCCTTTCCCGATAATGGCACTTATTTGATGTGGTGGGAGAAGGACAGGCTGGGGCCTGTCCTGGACACTGTATGTTGCTTTAGCATAACTTCCAGATTTTATCCACCAAATTTCAGCAGCAGTGCCCCGCCCTCACATGTGACAATCAAAATGTCCCTAGATATTGGCAAATGTCCACTAGGGAGCTACAGTGCACCCAACTAAGGACCACCGACCTACATAATAAGTACTTAATATTCCATTTATCCTTCTCTCCCCCCAAAGTAAAATATTAAGAAAGGAAGGTAATGCATCAAGAGTATAAGTTACCAGCATAAGGTTGCATATAATTAGGAGTAAAAAGGAGAGCAAAATCCAGCAGACTCTTGGTTTCTAAGCACCTGGCTGATCCACTTTTCTGGATGTGAATATATTCACATTGAAAGATAACAGTAATTATATTCCCATCAAAATTAACATTAGTTAATGTCAATTAACTGGAAAGACAGTTACACTGAGTTTATAAAAATTCTTTTAAGCATGCAACTGTTTTTCCCCAGTCTTCAGAAAGCCTTCTTACAAATGCATGGTTTCTAACTGTTCTGGTTTATGAAGCTTTTACGCAGAATTATTTCAAATAATAAATTTATATTTCATAGTTAGCTTTTTCCAGTAAAGTCGCAGAATCACATAAACCTTCTAAAATTTGGTTAGTTTTTTAAATAAATCATACCATGCACATCCCTATCTGACTTCAATGAGTGCTTAAAACACTCCGAATGTGAATTATATGCTCATGTTTCATACCTTGGCTTGTCTTATTTCTTAATCTAATCCATTTGTCTTCTGGACCAGGTGTAGCTTTGGATTGTCCTAGCAATAAAGCCAAAGTTATGTTTAGAAAATATTAAGGCATTATCGTCAAAGCCACATCAGCAGAGGATGGAAAAGCCTTGTCATAGAATAGTATCTACCTACCACTCATTAGTTTCTGCTACGAGGCTGATGCTGTACTAACCGCTTTACATACTTTATATCACTCAGGCTTTATAATAAAATAACCTTTTGACGTAAGAACTAGTATATCCATTTCACAGATGAGATAGACAGAAATTAGGGAACTCCCCTAAGCCCTTATACAAGGTCAGGTCCCTTTGACTCCCAAGCCCCAATTATTAACAACCATATGATATGTTCTTCTGGGCGGGGCTGAAACTCAGTCCATTCTGTACATCTCTTACGGCCATTCTAGCCATGATCCCTCATCGCTGATGTTTCTGAAAAATACCTGAGGCTTGAAAAACCTTCATCTCTCATCCTAGAGCCCCCGCCACTAACTAGAGGTGACTAGAGGTGATCGGAGTCAAGTAAACTGTTCCCACGTTCATCGTAGACCTTGGATCAAATCAGGTATGACAACGAGGAAGTTGGGAAAAGATCCATCTACACTTACTAGGCTCCCAGAATTGAACTCTTAGATTTTGGCCACGTGGGCCAGGATGCTCAATGATCGTCCTGGTGTGCCCAGGACCATCCCGGCTTCAGCACTGGAAGTCCTGCATCTGGGAAACCCTGTCTATAATTGCGCCTCCTTCTTCTGCCTTCTACCAAGTCTTTCTGATGCCGGCTGCCTTTCTATATCTCTAAATGTTGCCTTTTGTTCATTTTTTGAGGAAACATTGACTTTACTATGAGATAAGCATTATACTAGGTACTATGGATAGCAAGGCAAAAAACCTCAGAATCTCCCTACAGGTACTGTGTGCCTGCTGTATCATCTTTTCAAAGTGATATCCATCCTTTCAAACACCAGCCAGGACTAAGATGTACCACCTGCCATCATACTCTATAAATACCAGGTCCCATCTGCCTGGCTCTTCTTCCTCCAGCTAGTTGCTCTAGCAACTGCCTGTGTCCAACTGCTGTTCCCGCACGGACTGGTCTTGTCACCCACTGATTGAACTCCTCGCCTAACACTGACAAAGCCTTCCGTCCTTCTTGCCTGGATATATCCATTATTTCTTGTTTCAGAGCGAGATATTCTGGATGACTTTAGGGATGCAATCATTTTCTTTATAGCGCTGATGATCCTTGACCCTCAGTTACCGGGGAAACTGTTCAGTGGTTCCCCACAAACTGATATAGACTCTTCTTATGAAAGAAAGCGGGAATGACTGAAAAATAGAAGACAAGGGGAAATGGAGTCTAACAAGGAGCTACCTGTCTAACTAGCCTACCTAGCTAAGAAGGAAGCCGGAAGCAGCAGGAAGCAAAAACGTGCCTCGGAAGAGCTGCTGAGTTATCAGTGTGTCTTCTTCACTTCCGGACCATAAAGCTTCAAGGAAAACTCCAGACAATAAAATGGTAATCAGAGGACCTCCCTTTCAAAAGATAAATGTGTATTCTCAAAATCCAGTTTTCCCGTCCCCAGTACTTCCCTGTCTTGGCCCCGTGTGCTGTGTCTGTCCACCCCCCAGAGACCCTCACTTGATGCAGCACCCAGGTTCACCATCAAGCCCTTCTCAGTACCTCCTGTGTCTGCTTTTCGCACAGAGCATATTCTGGGTATGTTGGTATCAGCTCTGCCACTCGCCGCCTCTTGAGGTGCCTTCCCTTGAGGAAGACCCTTCGTCGTTCAGGACCCCCGTTTCTCTGACATGAGCAGCAGGATGGTCCTATTTTAATGAAGTTAACTCACTTTTACTGACTTCTGGGTCATGGATACAAAAGTAGGGTTACAGTTGTGAGTACTCAAAACACAGAGTTTTATTCTTATATTATTATTTATTAATTATTTGTATTATTTACCATACAAGCAACTACAAACCTTCTTTTGCCCACCCTTTGTATGTGTATGTAGATAGATAGATAGATAGATAGATAGATAGATAGATAGATAGATAGATAGATAGATTTCTTCACCTTCTATCTCATAACAGAACCCATATAACAAGTGACAGAATCATTACAAGTAGTCTGGACTGAGTTCATGCCATCAGCATACACTTCTACCCACCAACACTACACTGATTTTCATTGTGGAACTGACATCTCCACATTCTAAGTCATGCTCAAGCTGAATGAGCTACTTTTAACTTAATACAATTGATAGAACTCACCATCCGGGCCACAGATACAGTTCAATGGGAGGCATGTGACCCAGTGCCAGTCCGTGAGAAAGAGGGTGGATGCTGGAAATTGTTGAGGGACACTGAGCGGATGTTCTTAACCTGGACCCCATGGCGTGAGGTATAGAATCGTTTGACCTGTGAAGAGAACCTACAGCTGTCAGGGCGCGGCATGGAGCCTGATAATGAAGTCACCGAGACTGGACCCCAAGGGAGAGACAGGGAGAAACCTGATCCCTATTGACATTGTTTATAAATTGATCTTTACTTGAAATCAAATCTTTTATGAGCCAATAGATTTCCTTTATTGCTTCTAACAGTTTAAATTGATTTTTTTTTTCCTCTTGCAAACAAACCAGCTTGAGACCCAGGCCTGGCCAATTAGAGCATATCCGTCCCTCAGATAACAGTAATTAGGGTTCAAGGATGCTAAAAGAAGCCAAGGCCGGATCTCCCCAGGGCTGTTCAGCCAGCAATCTTGGAGGAAAAAAATGTTTCTTTCCTTTCCCAAGGTTATTAAGCATTCTGTCCTTGCCCTCTCTGCAAGGTGGCATCCTATCTCGGAAAGAAGTCTCTCTTCCTAATCACAGTCTTTAAATTGTGAAATTCAGCAGTGACAAATTCAGGTCTAGCTTTGTTTTTAGTTAACTGAGTTCAATTATGTTTCTGCTTCTTAACACTGAAAAGGTCTTGACTAACCCCCTCTATGCTTGATACTTTGATAAGACATTTATTACATTAAAAAACCATAATTATCTCAATTTTTAAAATGGGAAAACTGTGGCTCAGAGAAGTTAAGTGACTTGTCCAAGGTCACACAGAAAGTAATTAAGAGCTCCTGAACTCAAACCTTTGCTCTTAATAATTGGGTGAAATGGCTTCCACATGATTTTCTGAGGTCCCACAATTCTCAGGTTTCAATTTAGCATCTGAGCTCTATCAGACAAGATGAGACGGGGCAGTCTTGCTGGGTAATTTCACCGGCATACCTCCAGGAAAAAAAAAAAAAATTTTTCCATTAAAGGTTTAGCCTGCTAAGTTCCTCCACGAAGTCCTCACAGCTATGGCTTCTGTTTGTCACTGTCAACCTCAAGTACTTCAGCATTATTTGTTTTCCTCCCAAACGAAGAGTGCTCCCCCTGTGGACATTTGCCACCCGGTTTAAAGGAGTCTATAATATTGATGCCCAAAAGAAAGTCAGTAACATTCAGATTCCACTGCTTATTTACAGAGAGAAAGAAAGAAAGAAAGAAAGAAAGAAAGAAAGAAAGAAAGAAAGAAAGAAAGAAAGAAAGAAAGAAAGAAAGAGAGAGAGAGAGGGAGGGAGGGAGGGAGGGAGGGAGGGAGGGAGGGAGGAAGGAAGGAAGGAAAAGGAAAGAAAGAAAAGAAAGAAAGGAAGGAAGGAAGGAAGGAAGGAAGGAAGGAAGGAAGGAAGGAAGGAAGGAAGGAAAGGAAAGAAAGCAGTCAGCTTAAGCATGTCAAATGGAAGCACCTTCTAGTGTCCATTTCAATTGTTCTTGGTGTTGATGGTGCTGCGAGTGTCTTGAAAACAGACATTGAAATCCAAGCAGGAAGAGCTAACTCTACTAGAGAGTAGGGGGAACAGCCTGAACGAAAGCACCCAGTCAGTCAGTCCATCGCATCCCCTGATAGACTCTGATTTCATGTTCCATCACTCCTTCCCCTTTCCCAGAGCAGAGAAAGCCAGAGGGAAATGTGGGTTTGGTTGCACATTTTCCCCATGCTGCCATTCATTACTGCCTCGACACTGGACAGCGTTTAGAGCTGGGGTCTGTTTATGCCTTACGCTCAGATACAGTCGTGTTCTCTGGCTCCAAGAGGAGAGTCAGGATTTAGTTAAGCAATTGGACTCGCCTCTGAAAACGGCTACGTCCACAGAACTCCGCAGTAGTGTATCAATCTGCTGCTGCTGCTGCAACAGTTCACTGCCAGTGTAGCGACTTAAACCGGCACATTTCCTCTCCTATGGTTTGGATGTCTGACGCCACGATGAGTGTTAAGGGGCTAACGGCAAGCTGTTGGCAAGGCCGCTCCCTTCTCAAGGCTCCAGGAGAGAACCTGCTCTTGCCAGTTTCTAGCAGCGGCCCCGCGTCCCATGGCTCCTGGCAGCGTTCCCTCCACATCCGCTTCCGCAGTCCCGCCGCCTTCTCCCACCTCGGGTCTCCCTGCCGCCCTCTCCTAGGGGCCATTACGATTACCATTAGGGCACACAGGATGATCCAAGATAATCTTCCTGTCTCAAGATCCTTAACTTAATCACATCTCCAAAGCTTCTTTGTGGCATTTGGAACATTCACGGGCTCTGGAAACCAGGGTACAAATGCCTTTAGGGGGATCATCATTCAGCCTACCACAATAAGGAAGCCTGAATTCCAATCGATTATTTGCACAGAGGGGCAAAATCTAAAATAGAAATTTTTGAACAATCAGATAAACAGCCAGTTATGGAAAAAAAAAAAAAAAAACTCATTTGGATGAAAAACAGCCATTCATCATCATGAGTAGAAACAGTCTAATTAATAACATGGTACAATTAGGCCAGACCAAGAAAAACCAGACTTGGAATAAAAAAATAATTTAAAAAAAAGGGGTTGTTTCCAAGTTCCACCACATCCCAGCCCTTATATGAGTTATTAAACCTCTCTAAACTGCGATACTCTCTGTGAAGCGAGGTATTTACCGTCCTCAGAGTGCTATTGTAAGTATAAAGTGTAATCCACGTCAAACATAAGCCTAATGCCTGCAATGTAGCAAGTAGCCTGTAAGTGGTAACTATTTGTATAATACTAATGACAGTAATAGCAATAATAATTTCTGATTGTTAAACTTGTGAAATAATTGACTATATTGGCCAGGTAGATTTGAAATGTCTTAGAGTCATTTTGCTTTGTTTTAACTAAGACTAGAAAACTATTTTTCTCACAGACTGTCATGATTTTTCAGAAACAAAAGGGATCATTTTTGCCTGAGGTCTATCTCTAGCAAACAAGAAGAAGTTATCGATCTCCAACTTGTTATGCAACCCTGTGCTCTTCCTAGCAGATTAAAAAGACTTAAGATGTATTCTCCGTCCTCGGGAGCCTTGCACTATAGTTAATGTTGACAAGACCAACTTATTTAAAACACAGGGCAAAATAAGAGACAATATTGAGTTGAGTCTAAATTACACAGAATGGATTATAAATATAATAAAATCCCAGGAGAAAATTCAGCTTACTATGGGCAGGAATAGTCCAGCAAGAGAATAAGCATAAACTAGAACTTGAAGGATGAGTAAGTAACATTTGGATAGCCAGGAAGAGGGACGATTGTGAGACATGGACAGTTGAATGAGCAGAGAAGCAAAGACTAGAGGCCAAAGAGATAGCAATCACTGTAGCCCGGCACCAAGCTTATGAATGTTAAAAACAAATTAATGGCCCTAACCAGGCGGTGGCACAGTGGATAGAGCGTCAGCCTGGGATGCTGAGAACCAAAGTTTGAAACCCCGAGGTCACCAGCTTGAGCACAAGCTTATCCAGCTTGAGCGTGGGGTCACCAGCATAAGCATGGGACCATAGACATGACCCCATGGTTGGTGGCTTGCGGCCAAAGGTCACTGGATTGAAGCCCTAGGTCTCTGGCTTGAGCAAGGGGTCACTCACTCTGCTGTAGTCCCCCGGTCAACGCACATATGAGAAAGCAATCAATGAACAACTAAGGTGCTACAACTATGAGTCAATACTTCCCATCTCTCTCCCTTCCTACCTGTCTGTCCCTATCTGTCTCACTGTCTCTTGTGCAAAAAAAAGAAAAAATAATAACTAACAGAAGAACACAGATACTGGAAGAAAAGAAAAGATATTGGGCCATGGTTAAGACTAGGGACTCAGGAGTCAGAATGTTTAGGATTGGATCATGACTGCACCACTCGCTTAAATAAGGTTGATAATATCTACCTTGTAGTGTTGCCACAAGATTAAAGAACATAACCAGGCCCTAGCCGGTTGGCTCAGTGGTAGAGCGTCGGCCTGGTGTGCAGAAGTCCCGGGTTCGATTCCCCGGTCAGGGCACACAGGAGAAGCGCCCATCTGCTTCTCCACCCCTCCCCCTCTCCTTCCTCTCTGTCTCTCTCTTCCCCTCCCACAGCCAAGGCTCCATTGGAGCAAAGATGGCCCGGGCACTGGGGATGGCTCCTTGGCCTCTGCCCCAGGCGCTAGAGTGGCCCTGGTCACAACAGAGTGACACCCCAGATGGGCAGAGCGTCGCCCCCTGGTGGGTGTGCCGGGTGGATCCCGGTCGGGCGCATGCGGGAGTCTGTCTGACTGTCTCTCCCCGTTTCCAGCTTCAGAAAAATACAAAAAATAATAATAATAATAATAATTTAAAAAAAGAACATAACCAATGTGAAATACTTAACACAATGCCTGGTACACATTAATAATGCAATCGGTGCCATTGCTAGTAACAGGTATAATAGAAGTAGCAATCTTGTTTGTAGAATCATACCTAGTCAAACACAGAACAGACTATAGAGATTATTTTATCTCAATAGGCCCCTCATTTGAGAGAGAACTGAAGCCCCAGAGACAGGAGATAACTTCCTCAGACTCTCATTGGCTGACTCAGAATTTACTGTTCTTTCTACCATACCTTCCATATTCAACATACTTACTCCGAAATAACTAGTTATAGGAGCTATTGAATTTGCTAAATTAGCGGTTATGTGAGAATCTTTTTCAAAGGATTGCTGAGTGTTAGCAGACTTCAGCAGCAGGGAGGATATGACAAAGCCACGTTCTTCAAACAGAGGTTTCCCACCCTGTGAAAACTCCACCAAGAGCAGGCGCTGAACAAGGCCACCATGGGGTTAAGCTTACTTGTCTGGTCTCCCTCCAGCTAACTTCTTATCTCATCTCTCAGAGAAAAAAAAAATTCCCTGTGGTCTCCTGGAGTTTAAACCAATTGCATTAAAAACCTCTCACATATGTTTGAGGGGTTTTTCCTTTTTATTGAATTTATTGGGGTGACTCTGGTTAACAAAATTATATAGGTTTTAGGTGCACAATTCCAGAACACGCCATCTGTACACCGTCCTCTGGGCTCAGCACTCCTTCCATCATCATTTATCCCCCCATACCCTTGTTGGAGAAAATTATTAATGCTATGGAATTTCTCAGCCCAAGAAACATATGGAAAAATAATTTCACAAAACACTTGCGTAATAAAAACATTCTGAAATGCTTCTGAGACGGCACAATAAGTAAACTATGTTCTTATACTGCCCCCTTCTGGTAGATGGCCACAAGAGGCGGCCTGCACGGTTTGAGAAACTAGCTCAAATTCATTTTAAATAAAATGTCTTTTGTAATTTCCTTACCCCAGCCCTGTTGACAGGCAGGTATAGGTTATTTTCCTCGCCAGAAATAGTTACACCAGTTGAGTAGCTCGTACAGGTTAGAGTGAATACGACTTTGGTGCCCTACAAGGGCTGTAAGTAGGAGGAAATCACCCAGCTGCCTTTGCATCAGGCAGGAGCACTGAGGCTCAGAAGAAAAAGAACTTCCTTCTTAGTTTCTGAAAATGGATGGTGTTAGGCTTGCTCAGATGTCAAGTCCAGCCAGATCGCAGGAGGATTCCATTCAACATAAAGTAAGCAGCAGGAATATCCACCTGAGCTTTCTTCTCTGGTGAGACGAGAGAAGAAAAGGCCAACGTCTACAACATTGTGGCTAAATAGAGATCAATTTGTAAGATGAATCCTGGCCTCTGTTACATCTTTCTTCCTGAAACATGAAGAAAAGTCTTGAGAAATGACTTAGGCAGATCTATAGTAATTCCTCTTCATCCAGATGAATAATCAATCCATTAGTTATAAAACAGGCTATGCAGCTGTGACAACCATAAAACCTCAGTAGTTTAATAAAAATAAAAATAAATAAATAAATAATAAAAAGTTTATTTCTCACTCACATAAAATCCACACAGCTAAGGCTCGTTGTCATTATCACACTATATTGCAACTGCCTGTTTATTGTTTGTTTGTCATAGCAGACCATGAGCTGTCTTTGGGTAGGAAATATGTCACTTCAGTTCTCTGTCATACCCACAACACCTGCCACACAGGCGCTCAAGGACTGTTGCTGAATGGATAAAATAATGAAGGAATAGGTGGATGAATGAAGCAAAGCAAAGACGTCTGGGCATCATTTCGAGGAGCTGTGACTCCCTTCTCCCTCTCTGTGCCTGAGGTGTGGACCACCTAGCAAACGCCCATTATTTTACACTGGGGCAGCGTTCCCTGTGTCCTTCCAGGCCTCAGCCGCAGTGTAAGCGGCACAGCCTCTTTGAAAGGTTTTCTTAGTGAGACTTCGACACACTGGGGAGATGAGTCCACAAGGGGGGGAAGTAAATACTCTTTAACAACCGAGCTTTGTGATGCTTGGATTAGGGAGAAAGTGATGGACATAGGACATAGTCCCCTGGAGCCCTTATAGATGGGCCACCCGGGGGAGACGCTTCACAAAATGGTGCCCACCCAAAGCAAGAGAAGTCAACTAGGCAGTGTGAGACCAGGGGAGATCCCAGGGAGAAATGGACAGGGGAGATACTCTAGTTAGCAGGGAAAGAGAAGGAAATGGCCCCTTCAGATGTGATCACTCACCGTGTATGTATTCAAGAACTCACAGGTTATTATTTTGCAAATGAAGCTAGAAAGGGAGTGTGTGTGGAATCACAAATCGTCCTGGGACATAAAAGTCTCTGAACCATAAATCTTGCAGTTTAATACGAATTGTTCCAAAAGACAGAGTCTATCTGCATATGAGGTTTTGGAAAAAGAGAAATCCTATGGACCGGAATCCCACTGAGGCTGGCTTGCGATTTGTACTGAAACACAGAATTCTTCACCCCAATTTCTTTCTTCTTCCTGCCCCCCACCCCCCACCCTGTGCAACTCACTAGGCATTTCCCGCAGAAGGTGCAGCTCCTCACCTCCACCCCGTGGTTAGAGAGAGAACTGCACTGTCACCAGGGCTTAGATTTGCCTGACCTTTTTGCATACTCACATCAGGCAGTGGTGACTATTTCTGGACTGCAAAATGCTAACTGAAAGACAGATAGATTATATAGTATGCCTGCTAAGTGGCATGTTGCTATGGTTTCCCACGGAAAGAAGAGAATTCTCGCCATTAGGTTATCTGAAACCTGCAGGAATGCACCCAAATGTTTCGGCAGGGCAACCAACTATCCTAAACACAGCTCCTGCTGTAGGACTGAACCCAGTCTCAGCCTAGCAGGAGACACGGTGCGTTTCCGGAAGAATGTCTTCATCAAATGCAGTAGGATTCGCAGGTAATTTCTAAGACGAAAACCAAGGCACTGGCCTCTGTTGATAAGGGACCTTCCCTGTATGTGTTCTCTGTGTCTCCTGTGCCAAAAAGTTATTGAATCTCTACCACTCCTGTGCTTAGATGCCTTCAAAGGCTTCCCACTGCTCTTAAAATAAAATCCAAATCTTTTCTCCTGGCCAAACGTGGGCTACTTCTCTATCCTCACCTCACCTCGCCCCACCTTTCCCGGCAACTGGCAACCTCCTACTCTCAGCCTCTTTCACTGCATCCAAAGCTCCCTATAAAAGCCCAAGTGTTTCCCTGAGGTAGGTGTTTGCACCTGGTATTTCTTTTACATGGGATGCCCTTGCCCCATACCCAGCCTGCCTTATGTCTCACAAACCTTCCAGGCCCCGATTAAATACCCCATCCCGGGATACCCATCACTCCAATCTAAATTACATTCCCATATGGACCCTCTGTTGGGGCTCCACAGTCTGATTTCAGAGCACGTGTCAAAATCTGGAATTAATTGTATACTGCTGTGATTGTTGAATAGACATCTCCTCCACTAAAGTGAAGCCTTGAAGACACGGGTGATGTATTTTTGTTCTCTGCTAAGTCCCCAGCACTTGCTACAAACTTGGTACACAGTAGGCCTTCGCTGCTGGATAAATGAATCAGCCTGCTGATTTCAATCCCCATTTACTTAGTGATTAGGAGAAGCTGAATGTCTGTTTACTCACTGATCCATTGAGCAAGTATTAAAACTGAGCAAATTCAAAGAGGTCTTGCTCTGAAGTAGTTTATGGATGCAGTAGAGGGGAATGGGAGAGGGAAAACAGATAGCCACATATACAAATAAACTACATTTGTAGTTTATTTACATTGTAGTTTATTACAAATTTACATTGAGACATTTCTTCTTGTCTTCCAGGAGCCTAATGACAATCACGGGAAATGGATGTCCACACAGTGAACAAAGCTCTGCTAGACCCACCTCTGAAGGACTTGCTAAGACAACACAAGCAGCCCAGTAGTGACCCCTAGTTAGTTCACCACAGACGGAGCAGGATACAAGAAGCCCAGCAGTTCAGGAAGAACAGAGTACACACTGAAGGGCATCAGTGGGGAAGGAGTGCGGTGATATCTGTCCCTTCTCTCTGCTCAAGCCCTGTGCAGGGCCAGCCAGAGAGGCCTGCAGGGAGTCGGGGAGCACAGATCCAGAGTGCTGGGGGCAGGGCAGCAGGTGCTCACACAGACAGGACTCCTGCTTCAGGACAAAGGGAATGGCGGCAGTGCGTGGCCAACGGACAGGAGCTTGTTGAAGGCCAATAGCCCAGGAGGTCTGTACTCATTCCTCATGGAGTATTGAGAAGTCCTTCCAGGTGCTCATGATAGAAAGAGCCAGGAGGTTACCCTTAAAGAAAGCACCAGCCACCAAATTAACCAGCACAAGGTGTTGGGAAAAGAGCTGTGCTAGGCTTGCTCACGTATACTTGGCCTGATTCGTGTGTGAGCATGTGGCAGTGCCCTATGTGTGTGGTCTATGTAGGGCTATGAGTGCTTGCCCTCGGAACAGATTGCGGATTGCCTGCCCGCCACAGCAAGGGGCCATTTTTGCTGTTCGTTTGCCTGAGAAGCGGTTTCCCTGCCTGTTTGCTCGTTCACCTTTGGGAGACTCTATTAAACGGGAACGGCCCATCGCTGTCCAGCTCCACAGTCCCTCTCTCATCTGCCGGAATCCCATGGGGACCTGCCTGGCCTCCGCATTCCCTAAGGGCAAGTAACATTGTTGCCCTTTCTCTGTAAACTCAGCTCCCACGCTTGCCACAGGAGCACGTTCACGCACTCACACACTCGATACGCATACACTCATACACGCGCCATGCTCAACTCCAGAGGAGCCAGAGCAGCAGGCTGAGTGGGAGCTTCCGGTGCAGCAAGTGGAACCCGAGAATGAACCTTGTAGCCCTTTCCCACAGGTCGGCCGGGCAGCAAGGGTCAGGCCTGGCCCGGGGGGGGGGGGGGGGGGGGGGGGCGGGCGAGCAGTGGACATATAGACACCTCGAACTGGACGAGATATGAACATTTTCGTTTAGGTTGTACTAGAATTCATCATACCTGATAATGAGACTATTCGAACACTTGAAAATGTATGAGATGTGCGCAAGGTATCTTCTGAGCTGGGAAAGCAGATCCATTGCTGAAGGCAATGCACGCAGAACAACGAAGCTGGTTCCGGATTGTTCTTTCTCAAGTCCTTTAATCCAACTGCAGCAAACGGAAAAGAAGTTCAATTAGGAGAGTCAAAATAAAGTGCAATAGGATGTCCAAGTTGGCAATCAGCTCAAACCCTGCTCTGCTTAGGAAGTCATTTACCAACCAACGTTCTGGGAATATTAGGAACGTGGAACACCAGGGCCGAGGCCAGGCAGGTTCACATTGGATTCCGGCGGAGAGTAGGGGAATGCGGAGCCGGAAAGCGTCAGGCTGTTACCCATTTATGGAGGCTCACAGAGACAGGCGAGCCCACAAACAAAGGGAAACCACTTTCACAGTGGAGGGCAAGGAATCAGGAAAACCGCCCCTGGCAGTGGTGTGACAGCTGAGGGAATCAGGGACCACATGGTACAGGGGTGGGGAGCGATCTGCGAGACTCGCCAGCGAGGGAAAGCACCCATCGCTTTTCACAGGGGCACACACGTGGCTTTCTGCCACATGCTCACGCACTTATCGTGCAAAGTGCTTGCAGCTGGGACACCAGCAAGCAAGCCTAACACAGCTGATTTCTCCACAGAATAATAGAATCAAACGTGTACCTATTACATATAAAACGTGTGTTCATATTTTTCTGTTCTGCAAAAATTATTCATGAGAAGGACAAATATCTCAACTCCCAGGAAATTATGCATCCTACAACTATGGATGATTTAAAATTTTTTGTGAATATAAAATGATAATATATTACATTTGGATATATGTCTCTCAGTTGATCATAACCACCCTGAGTGGTAAGTCGAGAAAATACATTCTAATGATTGCAGGTGGGGAATGTGAGACGAAACAGGAGTCTGCAAATTAAGGCCCACCACCTGTTTTTCTGTACGGTCCATGAACTAAAAATGATTTTTACAATTTTAATTTATTAAAAGAATCAAAAAAAGAATAATATTTCATGACACATGAAAATAATATGAAATTCAAATTTCACTATTCATAAAATTTTATTGAAACACAGCCAAAGCTCATTCATTTGCATATTGTTAATATCTGCTTCCATGCTACAATAATAAGAATGAGTCGTTGTAACAGAGAGTATGTTGATGGCAAAGCTTAAAATATTTACTGCCCTGGCCGGTTGGCTCAGTGGTAGAGCGTCGGCCTGGCGTGCGGGGGACCTGGGTTCGATTCCCGGCCAGGGCACATAGGAGAGGCGCCCATTTGCTTCTCCACCCCCTCTCCTTCCTCTCTGTCTCTCTCTTCCCCTCCCACAGCCAAGGCTCCATTGGAGCAAAGATGGCCCGGGCGCTGGGGATGGCTCCTTGGCCTCTGCCCCAGGCGCTAGAGTGGCTCTGGTCGCGGCAGAGTGACACCCCGGAGGGGCAGAGCATCGCCCCCTGGTGGGCAGAGCTTCGCCCCTGGTGGGCGTGCCGGGTGGATCCCGGTCGGGCGCATGCAGGAGTCTGTCTGACTGTCTCTCCCCGTTTCCAGCTTCAGAAAAAATACAAAAAAAAAAATTTTACTATTTTATCACAATATTATTGACTGTATACTCTAAAACTTTAAATGACACTGAATTTCACATGCTTAGTTAGCTACAAAAATATCATAACACCACTGATTCAGGACATAATCCTTTCATCATATTTCCTACACAATAACAATCAATATTGCTAGTGTTTATATGTTTTTACTTTCCCCATCTTTGGGGCCACCAAATTTTCTTTTGGAAATAAATTCTCATAAAACTTCTGTTTGGAATGTTCTTCTCCAATTCCTGGCCTGCCTAAATTTTTACAAATCCTGCAGGACTCAAATTAAATACCACATCCCACAATACCCATCACTAATCTAAACCGAGTTTCCTTTTACACCTCTGACAGGACCCTGCACTTCCATTTCTTTTTTTCTTTCTTTCTTTCTTTTTTTTTTTTCTCTCTTTTTTTTATTTTTTTTTTCTGAAGCTGGAAACGGGGAGAGGCAGTCAGACAGACTCCCGCATGCGCCCGACCGGGATCCACCCGGCACGCCCACCAGGGGCGATGCTCTGCCCACCAGGGGGCAATGCTCTGCCCCTCCGGGGCGTCGCTCTGCCACGACCAGAGCCACTCTAGCGCCTGGGGCAGAGGCCAAGGAGCCATCCCCAGCACCCGGGCCATCTTTGCTCCAATGGAGCCTTGGCTGCGGGAGGGGAAGAGAGAGACAGAGAGGAAGGAGGGGGGGTGGAGAAGCAAATGGGCGCCTCTCCTATGTGCCCTGGCCGGGAATCGAACCCAGGTCTCCTGCACGCCAGGCCGACGCTCTACCCCTGAGCCAACCGGCCAGGGCCTGCACTTCCATTTCATAGTACTCATGAGTAGAGTGCTATGAGCTGGGCAGGACCTTTACAATCATATAAGGCAGAAGTCAGCAAACCTGTAAAGGGCTCACAGTAAATATTTCAGGTGTTGCAGGCCATACAATCACTGTAGCAACCACTCGTTTCTGCGACACTAGAAGAAAAACAGCTACAGACAACCTAAATAAACGGGCATGGCTGTGTTCCAATACAACATTATTTACAAATACAGGGAATTGGCCAGATTTAGCCAGTGGTCTGCACTTTGCCAAACCCGGATATAGTCCTTACCCTCCTCTTAGTTTCATTAAATTTTTTCACCCCCTGGAACATATCACACAACCTTATATAGAGCAGATTTACATTTGATAAACTTTTTGATAAGTAAATGAGCAAAGCAAGGAAGAAGGAAGAAAGAGAAGAACATAGGAACATGAGCAATTGTACCCACAGTCCTTTCTTTGAAAGTGTTCTAGTGGGGGAACAAGCCCCACACAGGTGAAGATCCCTTGTGTCACAAAGCCGTGTAGGATAAGTGCCCAAGATCCCAAGGGCCAACTGAACTCAGAAGAAGTAGACGTCATCGGTGAGGTCAGATCTAAGCTGACTATCAAAGATTATTGTTTGGTTTGATTTGGTTTGGTTTGGGTGGTAGGAGAAGGTTGACATTGATCACATTCGTACAAAGAATCATCACCTGTGCAACAACACTATTTTCTTTATTAACTTTATTGAGGTGACATGAGGTGATAACATTATATGAGTTTCAAGTGTACAGTTCTATAAAGCAGCACCTGTGTATGCACTGTGTGCTGAAAGTCGCCCTTCACCATACATCTGACCCCTCTTCGTCCCTCTTCCTCCTCCTCCCACCCTCTCTTTCTCCTCTCACTCCCCCTTCTCCTGTGGTAATCATCATCTCTTATCTGCACTGGTTTTCAAACATGACATAAGTCTTTTTGTAGAACGAGAAATCCTTAAGTGATGCGTGTAATCATTTTCAGTTCTGGGATTTGGGTGTGTTAGGTTTTAAGACATGCCATATTTTTGTTGGAAGCAAAAGAATACTCAAACTAGGAATTCCTTTAGGCCAGTGGTTTTCACATTTTAGATGCTCAAGAGAGAGTCTCAGCATGTAGATTCCTGGGCTCTACCCCAGACCTTCTGAACCTCTAGGGTAGAACCAGGGAATCTGCATCTTAAAATTTTCTCCCTCCTGTAGTTCTGCAGCAGTTAGTCTGTGGAGAATACTGCACTAGGTTTTTGTTACTATGGAAATTGAACTTCTGTATTAATGGTAAAAATGTGATGATTGCATAGAAAAACACTTTTTAGTAGAAAGTAAATGTCAGCATGTCAATGACCATTGTTTTCTTGTTTTATTGTTTTTCCAAGTGTATATTTTTTGAGCATCTTCCTAAAACCAATTACCTTCCAAGATGCCAATTTTTTTGGTCTTCATTTGACAATTAATATATTAATTTAAAGGAGGACTATGTGTTGCTTAAAATCATTTGTCTTTTATTTTAGATTTCTCAATGCATTAACTACATTCCTAAAAATGAGAAGCTTATACACTCACCAACTATCCTATCAGGTAATAGAAAGAAAGAGTGTTGCTTTATTTTAAAACCATTTTATAATCTTAAAAAATCAAAATGTTGATGGAAGAAGACTTGACTTGGGGTGGTAAAGATACAATATACAGATGATGAGTGATAGAACTGTACCTCTGACTCCTGTATAAATTTATTAACCAATTTCATCCCAATAAATTCAATAAAAAGAAAAAAATTAAAATTAAAAAAGAAAACCAGGCCCTGGCTGGTTGGCTCAGTGGTAGAGCATCGGCCTGGCGTGCAGAGGTCCCGGGTTCGATTCCTGGCCAGGGCACACAGGAGAAGCGCCCATCTGCTTCTCCATCCCTCCCCCTCTCCTTCCTCGCTGTCTCTCTCTTCCCCTCCCGCAGCGAGGCTCCATCGGAGCAAAGATGGCCTGGGCACTGGGGATGGCTCCTTGGCCTCTGCCCCAGGCGCTAGAGTGGCTCTGGTCGCGGCAGAGCGATGCCCCGGAGGGGCAGAGCATCGCCCCCTGGTGGGCAGAGCGTCACCCCCTGGTGGGCGTGCCAGGTGGATCCTGGTCGGGCGCATGCGGGAGTCTGACTGTCTCTCCCCGTTTCCAGCTTCAGAAAAATACAAAAAAAAAAAACAAACAAAAAAAAAACCAAAATAATAAAACAGAAATAAAAAATATATCAAACTTTCTTAAATATGCACAGTTGCAACAATTCAGAGAGCATTTTCATTAATATTTGGTACCCCAAATTGGTGATTGGGTCCACTGATTGTCATTCCAATAAATGCATGCCAGACACTAACAGGGAGCACAGAATTTAAGATTTTCATTCTTACTGTCCAGCAAAATGTTCCCTACGGAAGGACATTTTCAGCCATTAGGTTGGCAAGTATTGATCACTGGACTGAACAATACTATTAAGCATGGACAAAGTTAAAATGCAAATGCTCAAGAACAAAATACTGGCTCCTTTGCTTCTCCCTACTAAAAAGAACCAATTCTGCCGTTAGTGTGAAAAAGTTTGGAGCTATAATGATAAAAGCTAATGAGCTGAGCATTTACTTTATACCAGACGCTATACTAAGCACTTGAAATATCGGCATCAACTCATCATGACAGCCTGTGATGGAGGTTCTATTCTCATCCTCATGTTACAGATGAGAAAACCAGAGATTAACTGACCCAAGTCTAATAGCTGTTAAACAGATGAGATTCATACTTGTGATCATCTGACTCCAAATCCTCTGCTACCTGTTTTCCCAAAAAGTATGAGATCCCAGTGAACTGGAATGAACACCAGGCTGAGATCCAAGCAATAAATGTTCTTGCCTCAGCTTGACACTAAGTAAGTGGGTAATTTTGACCATGATATTTCCCCTCTTTGGCTTTCCATTTCCGCTTCTACAAAGAGTGGAAATTGGACTACTGGTTGAATAACAAAATCGCTTCCAACACCACTATCCCGCGAGTTAAGAGCAGCTACTTTGCACAAATAAAAGGACTACAAAGACAATGAGAACCATCTGGATGTGAGAATGATGAATGGCGAAAGCTGTTGGCATGGATGGTCTCAGATTAGCATTCCTACAGTGGGGCCACACACCCCATTGCCAAACTGCCTGCAGCTGCTCTGATCTAGAGGCCATTTACGGCACAGAGCCCTTACCAGCTTGTTCAAGGGATTCAGTGTTGGGTTTCCCAAGGAGCCCCTTTCGGCCCACACAATTAGATTTCTTGTGATTTTGCCAACTTTGCTGTTCAAAGTGGAACAAAGTTTGGTTTCTGTTTGTTCGTTTGTTTGAGCTCAATGATCACGTCTATCCGGACAGCAAGGGAGCCTTTGCAGATTCTTTCTGGGTAGCTGACTGTGGAGGATTTTCACATCAGTCAATAAATGAACACCGTCTAGAGAGCTCCAGTGATGGGAAATGAGTTGCTGCATTCTCATAATCTACATGTGTGCTTCCACTTTTATAGAGTCTTGTCTCCAATACGCACGCCCCCAATCCATAATGCCTTTCCCAAGATTTTTACACATTTGTCAGGGACTCATATGCTCATTATTTTATTATTCTCATCTTTCAGATACCTCAGAAGTCTCACTTTCCCTCATTTCTAACCTCCCATGGCTATCTTTTTCTGTCTCTCCTTTCTTAGCCAAATGTTTCCCCAAAGTATGATTCCCAGTGGGCAGCGTTGGAGATGACAAAGGAGGAATCCATCACAGCATGCAGGGCAGAGCAAAGGGTTCTACCTCTAACATGACACATCCCCACTTGTTGGGCAAATGAGTTTGTAAAATACGATTTTTGAGTTTGCTCACTTTTATTGTTAAAAACGGTGCGCCAAGGCCCTGGCCGGTTGGCTCAGTGGTAGAGCGTCGGCCTGGCATGCAGAGGTCCCGGGTTCGATTCCCGGCCAGGGCACACAGGAGAGGCGCCCATCTGCCTCTCCACCCCTCCCCCTCTCCTTCCTCTCTGTCTCTCTCTTCCCCTCCAGCAGCAAGGCTCTATTGGAGCAAAGATGGCCCGGGCACTGGGGATGGCTTCTTGGCCTCTGCCCCAGGTGCTAGAGTGGCTCTGGTCGCGGCAGAGCGACGTCCCGGAGGGGCAGAGCATCGCCCCCTGGTGGGCAGAGCGTCGCCCCCTGGTGGGCGTGCCGGGTGGATCCTGGTCCGGCGCATGCGGGAGTCTGACTGTCTCTCCCCGTTTCCAGCTTCAGAAAAATACAAAAAAAAAAAATGGTGCGCCAGATACCTGATCTGTGAAATTGCAAATTACCTTCCTACTTGGGAAGAGCCATTGTTATGTTAATGTTTTGAAGAGGAGAGGGAGAGAGGAACCATGTTTGCAGAGAGAGAACAGAAAGAATGCAGACTGATGAAGAGAAAGAAGCCAAGATGGCAGGGAAAGAGAGAAGCCAGTTTTGCAGAAAGTGAGACGCCATGTTGGCAGATGGGGAACCAGAGGTGAGGGGCTTTGAGACTGCTAAGGTCTTTGATTCTAGGAGGAACCAGAGAAGATTCTTCTGGTTGTGGAATCAGATAATGTGTCAATAGCTTTGTGAACTCTGAATGAAGAGGGAAGTGTTTTTCTTACTGTGTGTTTCTCGTCGGCCTGTGAAAGACTTGAATAAGGGAATGGCCCACCATTCTTTGGCTCCACTGTTTCCTTACCCTCTTCCCAAATCTAATGGGAACCTGCATGTGAATGACCACGACGGCGATGGCGGCAGCCCATGGCCTTACACCACTCATAAAATTTTTAAAGCTATTGTCACCACTGGGAATTTGTCAATGGCCATAGTTTACCTAAAAGTCCTGGCATCTGTCATCATGTTGTTTGACTCTTGTCCCATATTGGCTCCTTAATTCATGGAGCTACATTCTCAAAAATGAAATTCCCATACTGTTCTTAGGCAGAAAATTTGTATTTATTGCTCCCTCTTCTCACACCATACCCAGAGACTTTTCCTTCAGATGCCTAAAGAACTCTGCCACTGGCATGCTAATTACAAAACAAAATGACTTGAAGCTCCACTAGCTATTACCCGACCCAGTATAAATATATTACACAAATATTAGTGGTGTTGTATATGTCCCAGTCTCACAACAATGGATCACTCAAAGAAAAATTAGAAATTCTGATTCGAACTCTTCAAGTTACTTTTTAAATATTTCTTAAGCCTGACCAGGTGGTGGTGCAGTAGATAGAGCGTCAGACTGGGATGCAGAGGACCCAGGTACAAAACCCCAAGGTTGCCAGCTTGACCTTAGACTCATTGGCTTGAGTGTGGGGTTGCCAGCTAGAGCGTGGGATCATAGATGTGACCCCATGGTCACTGGCTTGAAGCCCAACATCACTGGCTTAAACCCAAGGTTGCTGGCTTGAGCAAGGGGTCACTTACTTTGCTGCAGTCCCCTGGACAAGGCACATATGAGAAAGCAATCAATGAACAACTAAGGAAACTAAGAAGCCGCAATGAAGAATTGATGCTTCTCATTTCTCTCCCTTCCTGTCTGTCCCTATCTGTCCCTCTCTCTGTCTCTCTTTCTCTGTCACAAAATATATATACATATATACATATATATTTCTTTTTTTATATAAATAAATTTTCATTTTAATGGGGTGACATCAATAAATCAGGGTACATATATTCAAAGAAAACATTTTCAGGTTATCTTGTCATTTAGTTCTGTTGCATACCCATCACCCAAAGAGAGATCGTCCTTTGTCACCCCATATATATATATTTCTTAAAAAGAAAGCATCTCATCCCATCGCATCTTAAAATTTGTCCCGTTTCGCTCTACCCCAACATTCATGTTAACTGCCCAAAATTGTTCTCCCCATCCCTGTCTTTATTTTCTGAAAGCAATTTTTTAAATTATGCAATATTCCCATCTTCACAGACACTCTGGCTCTCTCATCTCTCATTCCCCTCCCAGACTCATTTTTTTTTGTCATGTTGCCATTTGCAGAACTTCTCAACCCTTTTTGAAAGAACCCCCACCCCATCCCTGGTTCACTGCTTGACCTGATCAGTATAATAGATAGAGGAGAGGCGATCATGTGGACAAGAACAAAATTTTCTGTTTCAGGTAGTAAGGAAAAAAGGAATGTGATACTCTTGTATCATAAAGTTTTGCCCCTTTTACAAATAAATTAAAATTTTGAGCACATGGAAAAAAACACGAAAACAAAGAAATTGCAGCTGAACTGTGCAGTGACAATTGTCATGCCTGGAGTTTTTAGGACTTAAAAAAAATAGCATGAAAAAAAAAATAGCATGCTAGAAACAAATGAAAGTTTATTTTGTTTTGTTTTTTTGACATAGTAAAAGACATGACTGAAAAGAGATTTAACTTGAGAACTGTGTCTGAAAAATGACAGCTGTGAATTGATTTGAATGCAACAACTATTAAAGGGAACCAAAAATAACTATTTGATACAAATGCAGTAGAAGCTTATAAAGAGTATATTTGTAGCTCACGGCAATATTCAGGCAACAAAACACAACAGGACCCACTATAAAGAAATCCAGACCAACCGAGTACCAATGCAGAAGGTTCCGGAATTCGGATAAGCTTCGCTAATTGCCAACAATAGAAAAATAGCCTAACTTCAGCAAAACAGAACATTATTTTTAAAAATATAAAGGAATGCACAGAATGAAGAGGAAGGTTTAAGTCTGGCCATTTCTCTCCCCTGCTGAAAATGCTTATGTGAATTTTTTTCAACCATAATTAAGATCATTTATATTGCCTATATATTGTGCATGGCCTGGCCCCTTCCCATCTCTGCAGAGATTTATTTCACCTCTATCTCCCTTAATCCTCTAAACTCTACTCACACTGACCACCTCATGGTTTATCTTCCATTATTCTCTAGCCACAGGACCTTTGCACATATTCCTCCCTCTTAATATAAGCTTTTCCTCTTCACACCACTTGTTCAACTAGTTCTCATCTAGTCATGCTGCAGGCAAAGTCTCAAACTTCATTTCTCAGGTGAGTTTGGGGGGTTGGGTACATACACAAAAATCAAAATAAAACAACTAAACAAGTATTAATTTCATCAGGAAATGTTTAAAAAACTTGTGAAAGAAATGAAAAATAATTAGTGGATACCACATGACTAAAACATGACTGATGTTTACAGACATCAGTCATATTGCTGAACACTGAATTTTCTATCCAAAATTATAATATAATTGGATGAAAGAGGGGGTCAAGAGAGTGAAATGAAAGAGGGGTCAAGAGAGTGATTATATAAGTAAAGAGGATGGGCAAAATAGAGCTAAAATTTTATCTTCCAAAGCACAGAAGTCAGCAAAGAAAATGCATAAAATTAAAAAATCAAGATATAACACTAAAAGCCTGTTGTTTAGAATTTTGAAAATAGATACCAAAAGAAATAGATGAAAGGACTCAAAGTATTTGCCTCTAGAGGATTGGACATAGGGGGAAACAGGAAATAGGGAAGTGACCACTGTCTTTAATATAAATCTTGAGAAATTATTTGATTCTTAAAGCCAGAGATACATATAACTTTAATTTAAAATGACAGTATTTTTTAAAAGCAGTAAATAGGCTAATGGGAAATTAAAATATGAAAAAATAATAATAATGAAGACAGGAACAAGGCTAATGCATGTTGTAAAAATTTGTGGCCCCCTAGAGATGGACCACCAAACTGATCTTCTCTAATAATAGACTTTTTTTTAAAGCCTTTTAGCCAAAAACTTCTTCTCAAAAAAAAATCTCTTGGTTTTAATTAGCACTTTATGTCTAAAAAAGTCTCTTCATTTTAAATTGTTCATTGGTAAGCTATTGGTAGAGTTTTCAGAAGTGGTAGGTCGCTAGGAAAGGACTGTGTTTAAAAGGATGAACTATACCAGCAAAAACAACACCACAGCCACCAACAATAGTAGCAGAAGTAATGGGGATGGGAAATAAAATAAGACTAACAGAATGTTGATGGTATGGAAACTGAGTGATAGGGACATCAGGTCCTGTTACATTTTTCTGTCTGCTTCTATATATGTTTGAAGTTTCTATAAGAAAAATAATTAAAGCTCCAAATAATTTGTAAGCAAGTCTCATGAACAAAGTGTTGATTAATATATACTGTTCTGTTTTTGTTGAACACTGTTTGTCTCCACCATAATGAGAGGTTTTCTTGTGTTTTTTTCTGAAGGCAATTCCAAAAGAGGAGAACTAGTTTTCATTAACATTCTAGTGACCTCGGAAACTAGGCCTCCACACATTCTGCTTTCTTTACCAGCAACTATGAAACTGAATAGATCACCAAGATATTTTGCAGAAATATTCTAGAACTGTATTTGCTCTACAATAGAATAGTTGGGTAAAGGGATGACTTTTTAATGCAATAATACATCACTTAATTATGTATACATAAATATTCATTTTTAAAATAATTTAAAAGACAGCTTCACTATCTACAATGATTATATTTAATATTTGACCACAGTGATTATACAAGGCCAGAAATGTTCAAATAAATCAATTCTATAACCAATACACTGATTTCATTTATACTTTTCCGGTAAGAGATAATCCACAATCCCTGGAATTTCTTACCTGCTTATAGTAATCCAATCTTGATTGTTTATATGGCTCAGATTACCAGATAATAGCTTCATTTACTACAGTAAATGGACTGAATGCCCCAACACATGGCAAGGATTCTTCAAAAAAAGTAATCTGATACTGTGTAGACTTTTAAAATGGGACAGGGCTTCTACTCTTGAAACAAGTGTGCTGATAACTTGAAGTTGACCTTGTGGAGCAAATACTGTCAACTGAACCATCATCTTCTATCCACACAGAGGTGAAGTGAGGACAGACGGATAATCCAGTTTGGAGGTTGGCATTTTGTCTTCGTCTCTGTGTCTGCTCTTTCATTCTCGGTTCATTATTTTCTTCCCAAATTTATTATCTACTCTTCCTATACGCTTTTGATTTCTAGGAACTTTTCCAATTTAGGATCAAACAAATCACTTTTTGAGAATAATGTTTTTATACCTTTCTTTTGACCATTTTCCCTAATTGAATTGCTAAATTATTAACGGCATGATATGACTCAAACTATTTTTCATAAGGCAGATTTTTTATGTTCAATGTTGCTCTTACTTAAGATGATTTGAAAACATCAAGTCACTGCATTTCAACAAGGGAAGAAATATAACTTGCAATCAGTAAAATAATTAAATATTTGTATTGGAACATGGTAGAGATAATTAACTACCCTAATTAGATTTAAATCTGAAATATTTGAATGATGACTAATTACCTTAAGAATAAAATTGCAGTTATTTACCTTTATTACTCAATAAGAATTTTTTCTTAATTACAAATAATAAACCAACCTGTCAATAATTTACATGTTAAAAGGTGTCTGATTTCAAAGAGAGTCGAATTTGATATTGCAGTTCTGAAGTTTTTAGAAATAGCTCTGGCTTCTTGCCTTGACTTAGGGAGATAGAAATCACACTCCACTTAGATTTAGAACTTTGAGACTTTATGCAATCACCTTTTGTTTCATTTTTCTAAGCCCTTTCAAGGTAAAAATTCTCTATTGGCTTGTAAAATGAGAGGTCTGATTCATTTGAAATAAAGGATTGCTTTTGAATTCCTTCATGAATTTCATATCACGCTATAAAATCACTAGATAATTCTAGATTGAAATGTTTGAATTTCCCTTGAAGTAAACCTCCCAATACAAATTACTGTTTTCAAAATCCCTGTGGAACACAACTTGAAACTTTCTGTACTTCAATTGTTAAACCAGAAAAACATATATCTCAACTTCTAATAGGCCGCCACATTGCATGCCTTCAAGCAGTAGCATGTCATCCTAGCCCATGTAAACAATGCCCCTTGGGCTATCCTGTCTGGCTGTGTGCACTGGCCCTTCACTGTGGTGATTGTTCAATTCCGTAGAAATGTTCTACCAAGAGTAAACATTCAATAATTATTTATTAATTAACTATGTAGTAACTCCATAGCAGCAGATTCAGTTGAATACTGTTATGATGTTAGAAGATTCCAGAACTTCATATAGTCATCAAGTAGTACCTGATGAGACAGTTTTTATTATATTTGACTCTCCTAATCTGTGTGACCTCCTCACAGTACAAAGTACACAGTTGGCAATCTTTGCATTCACTCATTAGGGAGAGAGAGACAAAATTGACTTGTAATTCAAACCAACAGTGTAATAACCGGCATTTACAGAACAAGTACAATGACTACCAAGTTCTGTTCTGCTCTTGAGAAAGACCTAACAATCACCGCGGTGCCCAACCCAGGATGAAGCTTTCTAGCTATAAATGCCTTGCTCTTAACGAAATGCTGTCACGGACATCTTATCTTTTTCTTTCCCACAATGATAGGAGGCGGTATTATTATCAATATTGTTATTACACACTGGAAGAGACTGAGACTTCAAAAATTTAAATAGATTAACCACGGTCACAGCAAGTGGTAGCGCCGGAACTGAAATCCAAGACTTCAGCACATTCCAACACACAAAGTCAAGTTCTATTTCAGTCATTCTTTAATTCTTCCAACCTGCTCTTAGTACTTGAATGTAAAAAAAAAAAAAAAATGTAAGAACCATAATAAAAAGAGAATTAGATTACTTGAAATAACTGCAATGAAAACTGCCAAAAATGAAGACAAGCAAGTCATTTTAATTTGCAAACTTTTGATTTGAAAGTTTATATAATGTTGGCAAGGAACATGTAGCCTAAATTGACCTTTGACGTTAAGAATTTTCCGCCCTCGGTAATTGGTAACAGTCGGGAGCAGGGAGAGGTAAAATAGAATGATAGAACTGAGCTCATTTTCTTTTTTTCTTTTTTTTTTTTTTAATTTTTATTTATTTATTTATTTTTTACAGAGACAGAGAGTGAGTCAGAGAGAGGGATAGACAGGGACAGACAGACAGGAACGGAGAGAGATGAGAAGCATCAATCATTAGTTTTTCATTGCGCGTTGCAACACCTTAGTTGTTCATTGATTGCTTTCTCATATGTGCCTTGACCGCAGGCCTTCAGCAGACCGAGTAACCCCTTGCTCTGGAGCCAGCGACCTTGGGTTCAAGCTGGTGAGCTTTTCCTCAAACCAGATGAGCCCGCACTCAAGCTGGCGACCTCGGGGTCTCGAACCCGGGTCCTCTGCATCCCTGTCCGACGCTCTATCCACTGTGCCACTGCCTGGTCAGGCTGAGCTCATTTTCTTAAAGCCCAAACGTATATGAAAAATCAGGGTTCAAATCCAACTGTGTGTCCTTGAGCTATACTGAATGTCACTGAACCTGTTTTCACATCTCTAAAATGGATAGACTAATACCCGCCCTCATTGAACTATTGTTGGATACAGTGAGATAGTGTATGAATGGTATTAGTACTTGACAATTGTTCAATGTACTTACATCAAGCCCGACATTTCCCAAACGGTAAGGGATGTTATTTTACTATCACTACACATACCGTACCATGTGACATATTGAGGTAGAAGCAGTTGTACTGAGCAATTGTCACTAGGTAGTTGAACAATTCTCATTGGGAAGTTTACACATAACTCACCAGATTCTGGCTAGCACAGTACCTCAAAAGGCAACCTGTTTGAACTGGTGTGGCTGGGAGTTGTCCTTCCGGCTCGCCTATTCTAAAACCACCAGCTTGTCTGACCCCTCCTGAGTCTCATCCATGCTCTGGTTCTCACCTCTGAGTCCCCCTAGAACTCCCCTCCCTGGCCTCCTCTCCCACCGGCACCTTCCCTCAGCCCCCCTTCCCTAAGGACCGTGCCACTTACTCTCCCCTGGCCATTGTCTTCACTACCCTTCACACTTGAATTACATTCTTCACACATGTACCTCTGAGTTGGGTACTCTCACCAAAACCATCTTTCCGTAGACATCTTTGCTGTAAATGCTGTTGCTGCAAACATTTTTTTCCACATTACTAATTGGCTAAAAGGCAATTTGGCTGTGGAACAGATAAGATAACCAGTTGGCAGTTTGGTTTCATGTCTCCACTGATGAAGTTCTAGCAATAACTGACACTTGTATATTACATGGTAACCTTGGCCCTCATAATGGTCTACACCAAGGGTCCCCAAACTTTTTTTTTTTTTTTTTTTTTTTTTTTTTTCATTTTTCTGAAGCTGGAAACAGGGAGAGACAGTCAGACAGACTCCCGCATGCGCCCGACCGGGATCCACCCGGCACGCCCACCAGGGGCGATGCTCTGCCCACCAGGGGGCGATGCTCTGCCCATCCTGGGCGTCGCCATGCTGCGACCAGAGCCACTCTAGCGCCTGAGGCAGAGGCCACAGAGCCATCCCCAGCGCCCGGGCCATCTTTGCTCCAATGGAGCCTTGGCTGCGGGAGGGGAAGAGAGAGACAGAGAGGAAAGCGCGGCGGAGGGGTGGAGAAGCAAATGGGTGCTTCTCCTGTGTGCCCTGGCCGGGAATCGAACCCGGGTCCTCCGCACGCTAGGCCGACGCTCTACCGCTGAGCCAACCGGCCAGGGCGGTCCCCAAACTTTTTACACAGGGGGCCAGTTCACTGTCCCTCAGACCATTGGAGGGCCAGACTATAAAAAAAAAACTATGAACAAATCCCTATGCACACTGCACATATCTTATTTTAAAGTAAAAAAACAAAATGAAACCAGTATTTCAATGGGAACTATAGGCCTGCTTTTGACTAATGAGATGGTCAATGTATGGTTCCATATTTGTCACTGCTAGCTGTAACAAGTGATATGATGCGCTTCTGGAGCCGTGACACGTGCATCCCGCGTCACCGGAAGTAGTACTGTAGGTGAGCGATGCCGTGCTTTGCGGTGCCGCCACATACAGTACTCAGCATCCTGTGCTCCTCTCACTGACCACCAATGAAAGAGGTGCCCCTTCCGGAAGTGTGGCGGGGGGGGGGGGGGGCTGGATAAATGACCTCAGGGGGCTGCATGCCACGGGCCGTAGTTCAGGGACCCCTGGTCTACACAATGACAAGCAAACATGGTGGCAGTTGTAAAATACTTAGCATTGCTTCCAGATGATGATGATTTGCCCCACGAGTCGGTTTCTGATTTTGAAACAGGACCGTGGGAGAAGAAAGAGAGGCTGAGGACACTCTTTGAGGGCACAGAACTGAATCCGTATTTCCATTAAACAAAGACAGGTGTTCAGGTACAACCCACAAAATAGAATCAGTTCTTTTCCCAGGATTGCCACGAATCTACACACATTTTAAATAGTCTTTTTAATTTTGCTATACATTTTTTTGTGCTTCATTATGTCCTTTTTTAATGTCCCTTTTTTATTTGTCATGCTTTTATGCTTTTAGGGAAAAATTGCCATATGACCAATTATTTATGTGGCAAAAAATGTTTGCGGGAAAAAATGCTTGCAGCAAAGGTGTCTACAACAAAGATCCTTACAGCAAACGTACCTAGAACAATTTACCTCGGTTAAAATGAAAAATCGTCTTTAAAAAAAAAATGTTAGCTCAATAGTATTATAGATGTTCCAGGATAGGGGGGAAAATGAAGAAGGATATATAGATAACTAACGTTTGAGGAACACTGCATTAACCCCACTGTCTTTCTCTTCGGAAAAGAAACTGCTGTGCAACGGCGTTGCACGAATTGTTCAGTCATAGGCTGACCAGAGCCCAAGCCCGAGCTTAGTCTTTCTTACAGCAAGTGTCCCGAAGAGAGACGCGTGCAGCTGAGCTGTGGTGATTCAACACAAACGCAGCATGCCTGTCATAAAGAGGCCGACCTCCCCACTCATTTGGACGTGCTTGACCATCCCTTTGTTTAAAGACTTCCTGGCCTCTTCCAATCCCCCATTTGAATGACAATCTCCAATTATGGAATAAATGTCTGTTGGGCTTTGGGGAGAGAGACGTGGCTAAGAAAGTATGATCACACGGTAAGAGCTACAAGACATAAACACACACACACAGACACAGACACACACACACACACACACACACACACACACACACGGCTCAGAGAAAGACCTTGGTGATTGATTTAAGTTTAAAATGAAAACTGCAATTATTTTTCTTTTGGTGATGAAAGATCGAATGAGAAAGAAAAGTCACACTGGGCACCTTTAATAGTGCTGAGTGACAGCATCTGAAGTTTTTTCAGGCATCTCCAAATGCCACCATCATTCCACTTCTAGAACTGGAATGTGGACTCTTTTTCCAAGAAAGAGAGTAAAGATAAGAAAGACCTTGTTACCTGGACTGAGGTTGAGTCACTGTGTAAACTGACTTCAGGTCCCAATGAATCAGTCACCTTCAAGAATGAATAGAGTGAGTCTTCCAGGTTCAGTCCTGTAACACAGTCCCACGCAGCATCGTCCTTAGAAGAGTGAAGTACCAGTCAATGTACCAAGTACAAAGAATGAAGTACAATAGTCCTGGGTTTGCTAGCTCTCTTCTGGTTTAGAATCTGAATTTGTCCAACAGACCTGCAAAGATGAGCAAATGACAGGAGAGAGTTGGTACAGTACTGTGAAGGCACAAGGGACCAGGAACTCGGAGACCCGGCTTTTCTTTGTTTGTTTGTTTTTTCACGGTCAAAACATAATAAAATTCCAAGGTCCGTGGAAAAAAGGAAAACTTATCAATACATTCCCAGTAAGATGCAGTGACAGCCCACGTAATTGATAGCTATTGTGTTTCTTATAATATCTATATGGCAGTGATGGTGTGGCCAGTTTGCATGTGGTGAGGGACAAAGATAAAGTTATAAATTTAAAAAGAGACAGCATTTTCCTTTCCTTAAGATTCTGCTTAAGGAATGAGACAGGTTTACAAGAGTAGGAAGCCAAGCACCAGAGGGTTTTCTGCATTTTCTTATAAAATCCAACCAGTCCTCATAAGAACGAACCCGATATTGACATATAGACTAGGATTGCCAGATTTTGCAAAGAAAACTACTGGACACCCAGTTAAATTTGAATTTCAGGTAAATAACGAATATTTTTACTATGAGTATTCCATAAAATGTTTAATACATGTCTTTACTTAATATGGATTTGCCGTATCTAAAACTTAAATTTAACTGGACATCTTGCGTGTTACTGGGAACCCTCATGAACACCTGGGTTCCAGAGAGCAGGAGAATCAGATGGTGTGCCTAGAACTATCGTCAAAGACTACATGTGGATGCCTGGGGGCTGATGAGATATATAGAGAAAATGCAAATACGATATTTACCTTCACTGGCTTGAATGGGTTTCTTTTTCTTGCAATCAAAAAGGTTTCAATACCAAAACATTTATCTTGCCTGATTTAGTTTTCTTATCTTAAAAGATGGAGAAATAATACTCATAGTGCTTTTGAAAAAAATAAATAAAAACTGAATGTCAAAGTGCTTTGTAAATGCAGGATTGGGGGCTTCCAGGTAAAAACGCTAGATTGAACACATGGTCTTTCCAGAAACTCTACTAAAATAAGAGGAAGTGGGTTTTTTGTTTCGTTTTGTTTTGTTTATGCATGGACCCAAAAGGAAAGGGAAAACAGAACCCAAAAAGACAGAGAGGACACAAAAGCAAAAGCACCTTTCAGGGAAGGGTCCTGATTGGCTCATTTGTTCACATGCCTACCCTTTGTCCAATCATTGTTCACCATTTGATGAACAATGGTGAACACGCAAGATGTCCAGTTAAATTTAAGTTTTAGATACGGCAAGCCCATATTAAGTAAAGACATGTATTAAACATTTTATGGAATACTCATAGTAAAAATATTCGTTATTCACCTGAAATTCAAATTTAACTAGGTAATATGATTGGCCAATGTTCAAAGAAGTGGCATCCCCAACAGATCCACCTGAAGTGAAGAATAACAGTTCCTACAAAAGAAGGGTTGAACAAGCTGTAAATCAGAAGCAGGGTGAAAGTGTTGCTGGGCTGGTTGAAAGAACAGATGCATTGCGCATGGCTATAATGACTGACTTTGTTTGCAGAATTACCGTTTGAAGAAATGAACCCTCATCCTTTTAGGGGCGGGGCTTACCTCTTCCTTCCTAATGCATTCTTTTCTTATCCCATCGCAATCTAGTCTGATTGACACTGGACTTAAGAAATCATAATCCTTGAGAGATTTAAACAATGTGTACATCACAAAGAAGGTCAATGAATAGACCCAGAGACATAACTCTCCTTTTCTGAGTACCAGACCTGTGGAGCCAAAACAAAACATTCGGGCGAGGATGGGTGCCTTGAGAGAAGGGAGAATAAAAATATAAACAACAAAGATAATGTGAAGAACAGATAAATTTTCCACTCCTGCACAGCAGATTTTTATTTCCAACCATCTCATTCCCTCTCCAAAACTGCAGTGCAGATTTTGCGAGCACGATGGGTTACGTAAGTAGGATTATGTGCTCTTCATGCAAACTCTGAAGCCAGCTGTCCATCCAGTTCTGTTTCCCAGATAGGAAAAAGGATTACTGCACAGCTTCAGCACAATGCTGGATAGATATTGATAAATTCTGACTCAACTTAAAAAGAGGAAAATACATTTGGAAAGCTTGTTCAGCTAGGCTCGCTTAATGACAGCAATGGCATTTTGATCATATAATTAGGGTGTTATCGTTATATATTGAGTGTGTATGTGTGTATCAGGATCTACACAGCATATTTGAGTATAATAGGTTTAATCATGTCTTCTAAAAATTCCTATGTTGAAGTCCTAACCTCCCTACCACCATACCAGAGGATGTGATCTTTTTTGGAAGATAGGGTCTTTCTATAGGTAATCCATTTAAAATGAGGTCATTTGCATGGGATCTAATCTAAAAGACTGGCATTTTTATAAAAAGGGTCAATTTTCAGGCAGACACACACAGGGATCATACTATGTGGAAATGAAGGCAGGGATCAGGGTGTTGCTTATATAAGTTCAAGAGCACCAATGATTGCCAACAAACCACAGACCACCAGACACTAGGCCAGAGGCACAGACAGATTCTCCCGTAGACATTTAGAAGCAACACGTTCTACCAACAGTTTGATCTTGGACTCCTATCCTCCAGGTCGGGAGACAATAAATCTTTCTGTTGTTTAAGCCACACAGTTTGGGGTCTAGGAGGTCAAGCCTAGGGGAAAGGGAGGTCTTTAGCAGACCAGGCTTAGAAACAACTGAGAAAATGCTGAGGGGAAAAAAAAAGAGAGAGAGACCTCTGAAAGAAAAAGGCACTCAAACCAAGTGGCCTTATTATAGATTCTAACTCTAGGAATATCTTGTGACTGAGATGGCATTCGACTCTGTCCCAAAATGGATAACCTTCAAACTGAAATTCACAAAAAGAAACATCACGCGAGTTAAAGCTTCCGTTGTCTATCGTTACACCAAATCTGGGGAGAAAAATCTATTTAAAACAAGCGTTTAGAAAAGCATCATTTCCCTGGTGTGATTATCATGTGCTTCATGCTGACAGGAAGAGATTTCATTTCCAGTGATATTTTCCAATTGCTAAAAAACAAAATCCCTGCCGCTTCCTTTGTAATCCATAATTTTGTATTTTTAATTTCGATAACTCAAGTGTCTCTAAGCAGAAATGAGCTGCATATTCATGAGCCCTGATCTGCTGTGATGATTATTTCTGAGGCTCTCTCTCTGTGTAGACTCCCAAGAACTTGAGTCCCTGTTCTCCGGTAATTAGATTGGCTCAGAGATGAGGAAGTTGGGAGACCCGAGTCTTTTCTTTTTGAAGGGCTCTGTTGGCCTATCTGAGGTCAACTTTTCTTGCTCCCAAATAGGGCTGGTAATTAGTTGCCTCAACACTAGCACAAGGAGAAAAAAAAAAACACCAAAAACCAAAACACCGGCAGGAGGAATAAAGTCTATTTAATATGTTAACTAGAGAATTGTTAACTTTCCATCAATCTGCCTATGGTTATAGACAGCAAAGAGGGAAAAAATCCAAAAGGGAAAACAGGATATATTAAAATGAGCAGAACAAAAAGTTAGGGAGGGAAACTATATATCAAAGGTGTTGGGTGTATGTGAAAAATATGAAGAAATTAAAAACATTTTAAATAATATAGATGGCCAGAGAAAAAAATATATACTAGTAGCTAGAAAAACTTCTAGAAATGATCTATCTATCTATCTAAAACTTGGCTTCTTTTAGTGGAAACATCCCAGGTTTGGGGTTCTATAAAAACAATGGGAGTTTGAATGTCAACTCTGCTACTTACCAGCTAGCTACCTGTTGACCAGCAGGCTCTGCGTTGCGTACCTTCCAGGCTCTGCTTTCTTCTATGGGACTGATGCCCTCATTCCTGAAAGGATAAGTCCACTTCCCTCTAATGGTTTGTTGGAAGATGTAAGTACAATGTATTGAAAGCATACACACAGTATGGAGTCTAGCACAAAGTATACACTCAATAAATGCTAGCATCTTGCTCTTCCTGATTTCTCCCTTTTTCCCCTCCTTGCTAAGTATCTGTTCTGCTTTTTAAGGCCTCAGATCCCATTAGCAACCATCCAGACTATAACAAGCATCCCATTTTGGTAGTTCTTCCTAAAATACAAATATCTAGAGGCCATCTATTCATTAGCATGCCATCAGACTATCTCTAGGTAAAGCTGAAAGAGCGCCAGCTAGGGTTCAACGTTTGGCTCACTGTGTATGAGATATATGACCATGGGTATTCTAACCTTTTGGAAAATGGTGATAAAATAATACCTACGTTGTAGAGGACTTTTTAGAATTAAAAAATATAAATTGTATGAAAGGATGAAGTAATAGATTAACAAATAACATTTGTTGTTGGTGTGTCTAGTCTACTCTTCCTAGTTCCCCATGAAAATGCTACATAGCAGAGGAAATCAAAGGAGGGTTTTGAAGACATGAGACCATAATGATTATGCATCTAGGAGCAACTTCAGTGTCCTGGACTGACTCAAATCACTGTCTTTAAAAATCCAACCCAACAAACGACATCTGCGTGTCAGTCAGTCCTTCAGTTTCTATGTTTAGGGGAAATTTAATCTGAGATCTAGGTTAACAAGCATACACAAAGCTACAGTATATTTATTTAATCATTGATTTAGAGAATGAACCTCTACTAGCGAAATGACATTTTCCGATATAATTTTGAGAGCAAGGACTTTGTCTTCATCGTTGGATCCCTAAAAGTACTTAGTACAATGCCTCCTCATCAGTTTTTATTAAATAAATCATGGAGAATGATCTCACTTGGGGGGGGGGGGCACTCCCCTTCCTTTCCCTGACTCCTTCTGTACTGTTGTACTGTGCCCGTTCACCGAGGACAGAGAAGCTCTTGCCCCCGTGAGCTTTTGCACCTGTTCCTGCTCTGCCTGACCTCTTCCCCATCTCATCAGGTAGCTGGCTCATTCTCTTCCTTCAGTTCCTGGCTTAAGTGCCACTTCTTCCCAGAAGACATCCCAGACCATCCTTTCTAAACTCCAGTTACTTACTATCTTACATCCCTGAATAGCTTTTTTTCATCCTGTCCGTCCCAAAAAAATAAATAAATAAAACTTTAAAAAGAAACTGTGCCCATCGCAATCAGAATGACCAGATGGTAAGTTTTACATAAGCAATGAGAACACATTGCTTATCTGACTTGTTCTCTGCTATATGCCTAGGGCCTCGCATTGTTCCTGGCAGCGAGAAAAGGTTCAACAATATTCACCAGAAAAGAATGAGCAGGAGAATGCAAAACAGGAACCCAAAGTGACTTTCGGAGCTAGTATTAGGATTACACGAACAGACGCCTATTCGTCTTCTGTTAGAGTGAGAAAATGTGGACTCAGAGCACTTGGTTTGCTTTCCTCGAAATTAAAAAAAGAAAAAGAAAAAGTAACTAATTAAATGTATATTCCAGGGTGCAAGTTTAGCACATTGGTGGATTCTGAAGGCTTCACGCCCCAACCTGAGACGTCAGCTTGATCCTGAGTGACTAGGAAGGCTCCCCACATCGAGATTGGTGATTCCATGGGAGAGTTGTGCGTTTCTGTTGAAAATTGAGTCCCACCTCCCATCCAAGAAACGAGCGCTTGCGCTTGCGTTTTCTTCTCATTGGGTGATGGAGAATGAGCAGAACGAGCAGGCCGACTCGCAGCACCAGGGTTAGAACAGGTTAGAACCGGCATCCTCCTCCCCCCTCCCTAGTCTTTCCACATAAGCCAATCAGAGCTGACAGGCCATTCCAGCAGCACAGGACCCAGCTGACAACATTGACTGAAAAGCAACTACAGGGCTTATTTTCTGTTGACTTAATGATGGGACAGGCACACACACAGCTTGCTGTCTTAGCTTTTAGTCCGTAATCCTGTCTGAGTGCTTAACCGCTACCATATTGGTCATGGAGAGAGAGGGAGACCAAACTGAAAATAAAAGCCCTATCTCTTCCTACAGAGTTTTCTCCCTTACACCATATTAATGAATCATAGGAAAATACACTCCCAAATGCTTCCTTCAAAACAATATTTGGCTATATAAACATTCTTAAACATTTTATAAATTTGGTTCTACAGAGAACATTCAATTCATATCAGTGATCATTGCACAAATAGGAATTCCTACAAAGTGAGAAAATTAATCATAAAAAAGTTTTCAAACTGAATAAAATTTTAAGACTAATACATTTAAGACTTATTGAAATTAACGGCCCTGGCCGGTTGGCTCAATGGTAGGGCGTCGGCCTGGCGTGCAGAAGTCCCGGGTTCGATTCCCGGCCAGGGCACACAGGAGAAGCATCCATCTGCTTCTCCACCCCTCTCCCTTTCCTTCCTCTCTGTCTCTCTCTTCCCCTCCCGCAGCCAAGGCTCCATTGGAGCAAAGATGGCCCGGGCGCTGGGGATGGCTCCTTGGCCTCTACCCCAGGCGCTAGAGTGGTTCTGGTCGCAACAGAGCGACCCCCCCCCCCCGGGAGGGGCAGAGCATCGCCCCCTAGTGGGCAGAGCGTCGCCCCCTGGTGGGCGTGCCGGGTGGATCCCCGTCGGGCGCATGTGGGAGTCTGACTGTCTCTCCCCGTTTCTAACTTCAGAAAAAAAAATACAAAAAAAAAAAATTAAAGTATTTTTGTAATATTTAATGACATTTATTCCATTATGATTTTTTTTAGGTTTTTCTTGCATATTTGAGTCTTTTGAATCAAAAGACTGTGTGTGTGTGTGTGTGTGTGTGTGTGTGTGTGTGTGTGTGTGTGTTTAGGTCTCAAACACAGCCCTTTAAAAAGCCCAGAGAACCAAATCTCTTGGTGGGTAAATCATTCCTGCATGTGCCTAAAATATATGCAAGAAAAAGTCAGATTTAGAACCGATCACTTTCCATAGATAATCATTCCTCTCGTGGGTTATCCTGAAATTGCACAAAAGTAAAATAACATTTAATTTATAGGGTAGAAAAATGAACAGGCTCCTGACCCCCTCAGAAAAAGACTAACAGAGAGATGTTTTGACAAACAATATTTTCACTCATGTGGATTTATATTTCCACAGCGTGTTTATATTACATAGAGTACACAAAACTATCTCTAGTTCCTCTGCCTAAACCAAAGACCCATGCATCTTCATTTGGTGGTGGACATGACTAAATTATAACACCTTAGCCTGAATGTATGTTTCTTTGATGTCCAACTGTTAAGAAGCTTCCTGTACCCCAGGTATTTTTGCAAAAGTTGTTACAACCCATTGCAAAGAAATAGTTTGCATACTATATATCCTTATATAGACACTCAAAGGGCTTTTAACCACTGACATTTTTTTTTGAGACAGTGTATGTTTGGTGCAAATAAGAGGATGAAATAATCCAGGGCATTATATATCCATCGTCTCAGTTCCTCACGGTTCAGTATTAGCATTTGTCATCATTTAAAACAACCTTTTTCAATCACATTGGTGATTAGGTAATTTTCCTCTCCGGCTATCCAATTTTTTGTGAAGCTCATCCCTTGAACTTAGGGCATTAATATTAAAGTTTGCAAAATAGCAATATTAGGAAAAATGTATGCTCTGACTCTTCCCCTCTCCGAAGGGACTTCAGCAGTGGCTGCAGTCATCTGACCCCCAATCAGTTTAATACCAAAGATGATAACTAATATTTATTGAGCACCTGTAATATGCCAACACTGCTGATCACTGTATAAATATCACTTTATTTCATCTCTACAGCAATTCTATGGGACAGGGATGATCTCCATTGTACAGATGAGGGAACTGAGGCTCAAAAAGTTTAAGAAAGTTATAAAAGTCTTACAGCTGGCAAGCGGTGTAATTCAGGATTCACAGCCAAGCAGTCTGACCCAAAAGGTTCACACTCTTATTACCAGTTCTTTTAAATGGATAGTTTAATTCAATTGATTATTTACCAGATACAGACAAAATTCTACACAATGGATTTAAACTAGACCAACAATCCTGACATTGTGATGATAAAAGCAATACAGCCAGAACTCCCAACTAAACTGATTATTTTTTTACTGTCAATTACTCATTATGGTTTAATTGGTAGTGAATATTGAAAACCTTTCTAAATATGAGAGGGAGAGGCAGCCAGTCATCCTCATATCAGTGGCATCAGCTTAAAAGACGTACTCTCAAAAAGCAGCAGCTTCAGGCCCTGGCTGGTTGGCTCAGTGGTAGAGCATCGGCCTGGCGTACAGGAATCCCAGGTTCGATTCCCGACCAGGGCACACAGGAGAAGCACCCATCTGCTTCTCTACCACTCCCCCTCTCCTTTCTCTCTGTCTCTCTCTTCCCCTCCCGCAGCCAAGGCTCCATTGGAGCAAAGTTGGCCCGGACGTTGAGGATGGCTCCATGGCCTCTACCTCAGGCGCTAGAAGGGCACTGGTTGCAACAGAGCAACGCCCCAGATGGGCAGAGAATCGCCCCCTGGTGGGCATGCCGGGTGGATCCTGGTTGGGCGCATGCGGGAGTCTGTCTGACTGCCTCCCCGTTTCCAACTTCAGAAAAATACCAAAAAAAAAAAAAAAAAAAAAAAAAGCAGCAGTTTTTAATCTTCAAAGTAAATATTGATTGACCTGGTTTTTTTTCCTCCAACTTTGAAAAAGATGTGGAAAGAGAATAAAAGGGTGAGTTAAACTGAGAACATGATCAAGGAAGGGAAGATCAAGGAGAAAAGAAAAGAAAACCTACACTCTTCTGTGCTCTTGGCTTTATATGTATTTACTCTGATATCTATTAGAATAACCTCACTTGATTTTGGTGATTTGTCACCAAAGGGGACATTGATGGTCATAGAACTGGGACATGGGAATGTCCTTTCCCACTTGAAAAACTCTATATTGTCTTCGTGAAGCTTTCTCTTTTGGTTTTTATTAAACATGAGCAGAGGAAGCACAAAAATGGTCCCCTGGATCCATTGGAGATCCTCACTGACCTCACATGTTAGACCAGTTAGGCTGCTGTGACAAATACCGGAGACAGGGGCCTGAGCAACTACAGAAATGTATTCCTCACAGTTCTGGAGACTGGAGGTCCAAGATCAAGGTGCCCACAGGGTGGCTTCTGGTGAAGGCCCTCTTCCAGGTCACAGACTGCTGACTTCCCAGTGTGTGTCCTCACTTGTTGGAAGGGGTGAGCTTGCTCTTGGGAGCCTTTTTTTGCTTTTTGGTTTTTTTGTGTGTGGGCCATTATTTTTAATGCTAGCTCTCACCTGGTGGGCAATAAAATACACACAGTGGGAAACATTTCCCTTTCCATTCAGGGCTCCCAAAGCAACTGACTCATTCGAGTTTCCTAGAATCAAAGGCCCCACCAGCCTTATTCACCTCTGTTCCCCATCTCCCTCTCCCTGCACAAACTCTGCACAAACTGGCTTCTCCTTCAGCACTCTGCCATCTTGCCTGCCTCTCCTCTGCAATGCTGATGACAGGATCTGGGGGAGCCTCTTACATAAAGGTATTAATCTCATTTGTGAGAG
Organism: Saccopteryx leptura; assembly: GCF_036850995.1. Lineage (NCBI taxonomy): Eukaryota > Metazoa > Chordata > Mammalia > Chiroptera > Emballonuridae > Saccopteryx > Saccopteryx leptura. The sequence continues at coordinate 181,865,326 of NC_089508.1, forward strand.
TGGAGTTTTGTGACCTAGTTCCACCCACTTCCTAATACCATCACATTGGGCGTTAGAATTTAAACACATGAATTTGGGCAGTACACAAGAATTCACCAGATCATAGTACTTCCCCAGAGAGATATACTCTTTCTTATTCTCTCTCTCTCTTTCTCTCTCTCTCTCACACACACATCATCATCAAAATACCCTTTATTTACTTCACAATTGCATGTACATCTCAAGCTACTTAAGGGTTTTTATGATTCTAATATTCATTCATTTCGACATGCTCTCATCAAAGGTTTATTGAGTATCTGTTAAATCCCAGACACTATTAACAGCACCAACTATACAAAATAAATCATTTATAGTTCCTATTGGTTCTTTAGTTAAGACAAACATCATTTTTTTAAAAAAAATAGAGAGCTTTCTCCAGCACTTATACAGCAATCTGAGTGATTTCCATTTATTCTCTCAGTCATCACAAGAGCCTCATGATGTAGGCATTATTTTTTCTTTCATTTGCCAATTAATTGCAGCTTAGATAAACCAAGTCATTTACACAGAACTACCGCTATTACAAGTAAAAACATACACACATAGAAAGCATTTATAATGTACCAAGGATTGTTTTAAGCACTTTACATAGATCAGCTTATTGACTTTTGCTCCCTTCCTTTTACCAGTGAGGAAACAATAGCATAGAAATGGTCAATAAATTTGCCAAAGTTACCCAACTAGAAGTGATAGAGCCTGGAGGTGAACCCCAGCTCTACAATACCAGCTCTTACTAACTTACAAACTCATGTCTGCCCGTCCCCAAACCCGCTCAAATAACTACAAAACTGAAAAATAATACATGGCGTCTTCAGTTATGCAAAGGTTTCTCTATCTTCTGACTCAGAATACCAAAGTAAAGAGAGGGTCTAAGGCAGGGGTCCCCAAACTATAGCCCACGGGGCCGCATGCAGCCCCCTGAGGCCATTTATCCAGCCCCCGCCGCACTTCCTGAAGGGGCATCTCTTTCATTGGTGGTCAGTGAGAGGAGCATATTGACCATCTCATTAGCCAAAAGCAGGCCCATAGTTCCCATTGAAATACTGGTCAGTTTGTTGATTTAAATTTACTTGTTCTTTATTTTAAATATTGTATTTGTTCCCGTTTTGTTTTCCTTACTTTAAAATAAGATATGTGCAGTGTGCATAGGGATTTGTTCATAGTTTTTTTATAGTCCGGCCCTCCAGCAGTCTGAGGGACAGTGAACTGGCCCCCTGTGTAAAAAGTTTGGGGACCCCTGGCCTAAGGACTACGGTTTACTTCAATATGTCAGACTTCTTTCAGAATACTTTCTGATCTCAATCTACAGATTCTACTCAGAAGTTACAAAATTCAGGAGAGAAATTAGGTTCTACTATAATGCTATTCTCAGTTCACACCTATTTTTTTTTCTGTTTATAACAAAGGAGTGAGTGACTACTCATCGTTTACTACATAATAATGCTTTCCGACGTTGAGTGGTGTGTTCTCTAAGCTCCGTGAGGGCAGAAATCAGGTCCATTTTGACTTACCGTTGTGTTGAGAAAACTGAGCATAATGATAGGTATGTAGTAGTCACTCAATAATTATTTGTTATTAATTAAGTTTATTGGAATGGCACTGGTTCCCAAAACCATACAGGCTTCAAGTGTACACCTGGGTAAGACACCATCTGCACACCGCATGATGTGCCCTCCACCTCAGGCCAAGTGTCTTCCTGCCATCTTTTCCCCCCACTCTGCCCACCTCCACCTACCCTCTGGCTATGCGCACACTGGTTCTCTGTGTCTGTGTGTTACGTATAGACTTTTTGGGACTAAACCCTTCTTCACCTTCTTTCATCCAGTCCCCTCCCCCCACCACAGCTGTCAGTCTGTTCCATGTGTCCATGCCTTTGTTTCTATTTTGTTCATCATTTTATTTTGTTTATTAGATTCCACACTTTTATTGGCTACGTGTTGAGAAAACCTGTCTGAACAAGCACTTGGGAGTGTTTCCAGGGCACCAGGGACCAGGAACCAGGACCAGGCAAGTGAAGCATCCATCTTGAGAACTAAATTTAAGGGGCATCAAGATACACCTTTGGCCTCAGGCTCTGACAAGACTCAGCACGGCGTTGTTATGAATTCCGTCTTCACGTGAAATTTTGATACTTTGCTCACATATGGGTTACTTTGCATATATGTCTTTCTCCACTGTGCTTACATGCATTCTGATTACTCACAAACTCAATGAAAGTGATATAAGGTAAGAATATAAAGAAATCATTCAAGTGTGGATTCTATTTTCCTGAAATCACTGGGAAGTACCTGACTTCATCTATCACCACACATTTATAGTACAGAGTAGAAAGTGATGTATGATGTACACCATAAAAATCACATCTAAATTTCTGAGCTTTGAAGCAAAAATTAGAGATTTTAATTTTCTTTTTATTTATTTTTTTTTTATTTTTTCTGAAGTGAGAAACTGGGAGACAAGCAAACAGACTCCCACAAGTACCTGACCAAGATCTACCTGACATGCCCACCAGAGGGCGATGTTCTGCCCATCTGGGGCATTGCTCTGTTGCAGCCAGAGCCACTCTAGAGCCTGTGGCGGAGGCCATGGAGCCATCCTCAGCACCCGGGACAGCTTTGCTCCGATGGAGCCTTGGATGCGGGAGGGGAAGAGAGAAAGAGAGAGGAAGGAGAGGGGGAAGGGTGGAGAAGCAGATGGGCGCTTCTCCTGTGAGCCCTGGCCGGGAATCAAACCCAGAACTTCCACACACTGGGCCAATGCTCTACCACTGAGCTAACCAGACAGGGCCTCAAAGATTTTAATTTCTCAATCCTAATTAAATTCATTTTTCTATAATAAATCTAGAAAAGGCTAAAATACCATCTCAGCAAATAAAACGAATTAAACTTATAATGTTGCCATATGGAGAACAGTTAAAGCCTTATGTTTGATCCTTATATTATAAAAATTGGGGTTGAATCTAACTATAACACTGAGATTTCAAATTTAAAAAAATAATAATTTCAATGACTATTCCTCAAGGGCTTACTGAGAGTGGTTTACTGACAAGTGAAGTTAGCCTGGGTTCCAAACCCCTTGGTCTTCTCCATTATAAAGGGAGAAGTAATAATACTTATTTCATGGGGATGTTATGAGAATTAAATAAAACCACTGATGTGACATTCCCGAAACACGCCAGTTACCGAGGCAGTGCCCCCACGGGTTTAATTAAAGCTTTGGCTCCCTGTCTCTCAGTGCACAAAAAACTTCGAGTGTCATAATTAATGGAAGGAATCCAAAAAAACAGAATGTCAAAACCATGCACAAGAGAGAAATGAATGAGCTGGCATCCTTACAAACTCCTAGGTTCCTTTATTCCTTCCTAAACTTAGATTTTTCTGGCTGCTTGAAAAGTGACACAAGGCTGCCATCCAGTGGGTTCAATGAATGAAAAACAAACGTTTGTATTTAAGAACCACAATTCTGAGTCTTTTCAAAAGTATCTCTATATTAGCAAGACAGGTAATAGCAAATGTTGGAGAGGCTGTGGAGAAAAAGGAACCCTCATACACTGTTGGTGGGAATGTAAAGTAATACAATCATTATGGAAGAAAGTATGGTGGTTCCTCAAAAAACTGAAAATAGAACTACCTTATGACCCAGCAATCCCTCTACTGGGTATATATCCCAAAAACTCAGAAACATTGATTCGTAAAGACACATGCAGCCCCATGTTTATTGCAGCATTGTTCACAGTGGCCAGGACATGGAAACAACCAAAAAGCCCATCAATAGATGACTGGATAAAGAAGATGTGGCACATATACACTATGGAATACTACTCAGCCATAAGAAATGATGACATCGGAACATTTACAGCAAAATGGTGGGATCTTGATAACATGATACGAAGCGAAATAAGTAAATCAGAAAAAACCAGGAACTGTATTATTCCATACGTAGGTGGGACATAATAGTGAAACTAAGAGACATTTATAAGAGTGTGGTGGTTACGGGGGGAGGGGGGAATGGGAGAGGGAAAGGGGGTGGGGGAGGGGCACAAAGAAAACTAGATAGAAGGTGACAGAGGACAATCTGACTTTGGGTGGTGGGTATGCAACATAATTGAACGACAAGATAACCTGGACTTGTTATCTTTGAATATATGTATCCTGATTTATTGATGTCACCCCATTAAAAAAATAAAATTATTATAAAAAAAAAAAGTATCTCTAATTAAAAAAAAAAAAATCGGCACAAGACTCGATTGGCGGCAAAGTGCAGTCTTCCGTAGTCACAGCAACAGATCTACTGACACAAACACTTTCTTTGAGTTCATCCCTTATCCCCTCCTTCCCCGCCAGTCTTATTGCTCTGTGGGCCTAGCCCTGTCCACCTCATCAAAACCTGATGCCCGCCACTGACAATGTTGGAAAGAGTCTGATTAACATACACTGTTATTTGTTATTTTTAAAAAATTCCTAATGTGAGGTTTTTCCCTGAGATTTACATTTTAGTTTTGACTTGATGTAGCTTTTTTGTTTTTGCGTTACACTTGACAGTGTATTCAGTTAAGGACTCCATCGCCGAAGGCAGTGTTTCTCAAACTTTAGTGTGCATCAAAATTATCCCGAGGGCTTTTTAGAAATCCATGGCTACACTCTCTGGAAATGTCGATTTCTAATGAGTTCCCAGATGATAGGACGTTGCTGGTGTAGGGAACATACTTCAGGAACTACCAGCCAATGTCCGACAGAATTTCATTCTGTGACACGGCTGGTGAGGGAGGCCATTTTTAAAGGTGCCCCCCTGCAGTGCAGACCCTTCCTAGGCTACTTCCTAAATTTCTGAGCTCCACCCACCGCCACCTGAGTGCTAAGTGACCACCTCCAAGCTCTTCCATTCCTGCAAAGGTCCCCTGCGCTTAGCCCCTCTGCAGGGGAACCTCCATATGCAGACTGAAGCAGTCAAGAGCTTGTCACCGTCAAGACCCATCAAAGGCTTCCCAGGTTGACAGCAGCTGTGCATCTCATCCTGTGTTAGGAACTGGAATCCTATTGAGACGTATTTAAATGGTGTTACAGCCAACGAACTCAGGAATAAGGGAATTATCCAAACTATTATCATTACTTCTATCCAGGTATAGAAAAGGAAAGGAATCTGTTATACCAGCTTTGGCCTGAAACCCTAATCTTATCACCAGGTTGGACCACATGGAAGCTTTCTTTCTCCTAAACCTCAAACCAAAACCGACTCTGAGGTTGGCTTTCCCTATGTCCCCTCCCCCCACCCTAATGCTCTTTACCATCACACTGCAGTAAAAGCAAACTGTTCAAAGATAAACGAAGACACATTAAAATTTTCAAGAGTTTATTTGAGTATACAACCGTTCAAATCAGACAGAGCACCAGAGCAGCAGTGGGTAGGAGCACTCCACCCACCGGGGTGCTAGGGGCTACTTTTTTATAGAGAACACAAGCAAGAACATGATTTGATTGGCTGTAGCTTAAGCAGTTGCCTCGTTCGCTGTTTGTGATTGGTTGTTCTGAAGTTTCATTTTCTTGAATTCCAGCGCATTGACTGTGGCTTAGGGTTTGCTTACAGAGATCACCAAGGCATTAGTGTTGCCCTGGTCTAAAGGTTTTCTCGCCCTGGCCGGTTGGCTCAGCGGTAGAGCGTCGGCCTAGCGTGCGGAGGACCCGGGTTCGATTCCCGGCCAGGGCACACAGGAGAAGCGCCCATTTGCTTCTCCACCCCTCCGCCGCGCTTTCCTCTCTGTCTCTCTCTTCCCCTTCCGCAGCCAAGGCTCCATTGGAGCAAAGATGGCCCGGGCGCTGGGGATGGCTCTGTGGCCTCTGCCTCAGGCGCTAGAGTGGCTCTGGTCCCAACATGGCGACCCCCAGGATGGGCAGAGCGTCGCCCCCTGGTGGGCAGAGCGTCGCCCCATGGTGGGCAGAGCGTCGCCCCATGGTGGGCGTGCCGGGTGGAGCCCGGTCGGGCGCATGCGGGAGTCTATCTGACTGTCTCTCCCTGTTTCCAGCTTCAGAAAAATGAAAAAAAAAAAAAATTAAAAAAAAAAAAATTAAAGGTTTTCTCGTCTAATCACTTTAGCAAAACCAAGCCCCAGGCCTGGCGGGAGAGTTGTTTACCGGACAGTGCCTGGCACCCAGGCATCCTGTGCAAAGCAAGCAGTTTCAAGGAAAAAACGAGATAAACAGCTATATTTTTACTGAAAGAAGACCTCCTCAGTCTACTTCTTTGGAACATAGGATCCACCTCAACCAAGATTTAATTTTACTTTGAAGATAGTTCCTCTCTGTCTCCAGGCCAAATGTTCCCATTTTCCTACCCTCAGAAACTGCATACAAGCTGCACCCAAGGTCCCAGAGCTCACCAGTCTGGGTTTGGTGCAGACTGCCCCAACCTAATATTCAGTTAATGCTCTGCCGCAGTCAGCATTTGGTACCAGTGATAAGACCGGCGTCTGCATAAAAACATCCAATGTATCTATCTGTAAAACTTCCTAATCGGCAAAGTGACAAACAGTAAACTTTTGGAACAGTTCTTCTCTCCCCAGTTCTGAGTAATTTTCTCAACAAGCACACATTGACCATGCAAGTAATCAGACCTGGTTACACAAATGCAAGTCACTTAGACTTTAAGTTAAGAAATAGCATGAATAAGGCACTGCCTATATTATTGCCACTGAAATGCCACAGAATTACCTTCTCCGTAGACTTTTCTAGATGACCTTCAAATCCATGTCATTCTGACTTTCTTTGACATTACTTTTTTCAACATTCACTTTTCAAACTGTCTAATCTTTACCAATTTTATAATTAGGTGGCTTCAGAGTTTTAAAAAAGAACCCGCACTGATAACAGCCTGACAATTTTGGATGACAATATTCCTCTAGAAGTTTAAGCAGCAATGATAAGGAAACTTATTAAAACATTCCCTTCAAATCCTGAGATTAATGAGTGCAAAAATAAATTCAACTTTGCATGGGCAGCTTGGCTCACTTAATCCTTGGAAAGTTTGTTTCCGTTCAGAACTGGCCCACGTATTGCAGAATATACATATATTTGTCTGCCCGATGTTATTGAAAGAGCTGCCGAAATATCTCTGCCAGAGGTGTGCTTTATTGTCTGAAGTCCCCACTTTAACAATCATTTCTTTAGACTTTGATGTTGCCATTTTAGAATGTGTCTATTAGCATTGGGAGGTATGGAGATTGTATTTTCCAAAAATAGTCATAGCAATATATCTTCCGGTTTTATCTGCCCTTCCAGAACTTTGCAGTTTTCCATTGAGAAGTGGAGCCTATTTTTTCTGCCCTTGAACTGGGCTAAGCTACTTGGCCAATAGGACAAAAGAAGAAATGTGGTATGACTTCAGAAATGAATTCACAGAAAACAATAGGGCTTCTGTCTGTTCTTTCTCTCTCTCTAAGTGCTCGACCTTGGGACCCAGACACCATGCGGCCATGCTCTTAGAAAGCCCAGCAGCCAGAAGTAAAGGTCACCTGTAAGTATTGTGGCCGTAGCCAAAGCTGAACACATCATCACTGAAAAGCAATAAAGTAGTGATACGTGCCACAACCCGGAAAACACTATGGTAAGTGAAAGAAGCCAGTCACAAAGGAACATATACTGAAAGATTCCATTCATATACTATGTCCAGAATAGGCAAATATCATGACAGAAAATAAATAATTGATAGCCAAGAGCTGGGAGAGTGGGAGGAGGGAATGAAGAATGACTGAAAATAGATGTGGGGGTTATTTGTGATGAAATGTTCTAAGTTAGATTGTGGTCATGGTTGCACAACTCAATATAAAAAACTCCATCGAATCATACACACTTTAAATGAATGAATCTTATTATACGTGAGTTAAATCTTGATAAAGATGTTCAAAAGGTTTTAAAAATTGAGAAAAATTGTATATATGACCATTAGAAATTGATAGAAGAAATTATACCTAAAAAAATTATACAAATGATCATTCATGAAAGGTACATACATTTGAGAAAGAGGTGTGTAAATTCAGAAACAAATACAATTGTGCATAAGTTCATTAAATCCTGTAGAGTTCTGATCTGAAATTGGAGGTAGGAAAAGGGAAAGAGGTCTATACCTTTTGTATAGATAGTGTTCTATAGAATATTGATTTGATTACCTGCCCTTGGGGAAAAAAGGGGGGGATTATAGTCATACCAGCTGTGAAAACATCTTCTGTGTAAAAGGTACTATGAATCAGAGTAAAGTCTGTATTAAACATTTTTTAAAGATACAATGAGTCAAGTATAAATAGGTAAGTGTAATAAACTCTCTGATTTAAAACAGGTTTTGAGTCCTACAATATTACCAAATCATGTTATCTAAAATTATATAAATATTTTGAGACTTGTGAGAGCTGCATCAAGGTGGTCTGATCTGGATGAACTGCAGGGTGAGGGAGAAAAGAACTGAAACTCCGGGTTCCACAGTGGACATTTCATTTGTTGTGATACTCACAGATGTCCCTATTAATTCACCTGTTTTTAAAAAAATGGAAACTTAGAACCATAATCCATTCATGGCCCAAGAGGGATTCTTAACATCACATTCCTCACCAACCATTTCATAATAGGCTCTTCTTTTTTAAGTGCGTACTGTTAAGGCGTTTGTGCTAGTGAGTACTTGAATAAACTAACCCTTAATTCCTTAAGCTGGTCCAAAAGCAACTGTGAATTGACTGTCTAAAAATTAACCATAGTGAAGTCTAAGACAGTGAGTTTAGTTGAATAAAGTATAACTAAGAAAAGAAATTGTGAGTGTAGATTTCACGTGTGAATAAATAGCATTCTTTTGTCCATGAACCTAAAATCATTTTCATAAACACATGCTATCAAGAAAGCATTTCTGGGGAAGTAATTCCAGAAAGGAATATGATGTGTACAATGAAGGAAAACAGAAGAATAAAAGTCCACAAGCTGGCCCTGGCCGGTTGGCTCAGTGGTAGAGCGTCGGCCTGGCGTGCGGGGGGACCCGGGTTCGATTCCCGGCCAGGGCACATAGGAGAGGCTCCCATTTGCTTCTCCACCCCCCCCCCACTCCTTCCTCTCTGTCTCTCTCTTCCCCTCCTGCAGCCAAGGCTCCATTGGAGCAAAGATGGCCTGGGCGCTGGGGATGGCTCCTTGGCCTCTGCCCCAGGCGCTAGAGTGGCTCTGGTCGCGGGGAAGCGACGCCCCGGAGGGGCAGAGCATCGCCCCCTGGTGGGCAGAGCATTGCCCCTGGTGGGCGTGCCGGGTGGATCCCGGTCGGGCGCATGCGGGAGTCTGTCTGCCTGTCTCTCCCCGTTTCCAGCTTCGGAAAAAAAAAAAAAAAAAAAAAAAAAAAAAAAAATCCACAAGCCAAATGTCCCTGAATAAATCATGTAACCTGCCCTATCAAAAAAATATAGATCACAATCTGTTATAGACTGAATTGTGTTATCTCCAAAATTCAAATGTTGAAGTCTTAGCTCCAAGGTGACTGTATTTGGATGAAGGTTCTTTAGAAAGGGAAAGTTAAATGAGGTCATAGGGTGGGGCCCTACCAATATGACTGTTGTCTTGATAAGAAGAGGCAGAAACACCAAAAAGATGTGAATACAGAGAAAAGTAAGTCCATGTGAAGTCACAGGGAGGTGGAGGCCATCTGCAAGTCAAGCAGAGGCTTGAGGAGAACCTAAATCTGCTGCCACTCTGATCTTGGACTTCAGCACCCAGAACTGTGAAAAAATTAACTTTTGTTGGCCCTGGCCGGTTGGCTCAGTGGTAGAGCGTCGGCCTGGCGTGCAGAAGTCCTGGGTTCGATTCCCAGCCAGGGCACACAGGAGAAGCGTCCATCTGCTTCTCCACCCCTCCCCCTCTCCTTCCTCTCTGTCTCTCTCTTCCCTTCCAGCAGCCGAGGCTCCATTGGAGCAAAGATGGCCCGGGCGCTGGGGATGGCTCGTTGGCCTCTGCCCCAGGCGCTAGAGTGGCTCTGGTTGCAATAGAGTGACCCCCCGGAGGGCAGAGCATCGCCCCCTGGTGGGCATGCCGGGTGGATCCCGGTCGGGCGCATGCGGGAGTCTGTCTGACTGTCTCTCCCCATTTCTAGCTTCAGAAAAATACCAAAAAAAAAAAAATAATTAACTTTTGTTGACCCTGCCTGTGGTATTTTGTTATACCAGCCTAAAAACAAATACACAATCTCTTCCCTGAAAATCTGGAAAGGATTCTAGGAAGTTTGGACTTGAAAATATATTATGAAGGCTCTCTACAAACTATGGAGTTAAGAAAAAAATAAAAGACACCATTATCTCTTGATGGGAATCATCAGACACTTTCAAAAATAAGGGAGATTGCACTTAAGGAAAATGCTTAATAGAAGAAAGACTAAAGGAAAGCCTAAAATATTGGTTTCTGCTTATTAGTTGGTTGGTCTTAAGCCAAATCCAGTTTATGAGGGCTTATATCTGGTGTGTTAGGAGATGAATTCTCACTTTACATTCAAAACAACCAGAAGAGTAACTTATAAATAAGTAATGAAGTGCAAAGATCCTGATAATATTGCTCAGTTTAAATATATGTAGTGATTGAAGGGTATTATGCTAAGTGAAATGTCAGAGGGAGAAAAGAAAATACCATACAGGCTGGGCAAAGTGGGTTTACAATTGTTCCTACGGAAAAAGACATGCAGTTACGATAATAATAATACTAAAAGATTACACTCTGTGTTTTGCATACTCACAACTGTAAACCTACTTTTGCCCTCCCTTGTCTTTATATGTGGAATCTAAAGAACAAAATAAATAAACAAACAAAATAGAAACAGGCTCATAGATACAGAGAACAGACTGACAGTTGTCAGAGGGGAGGGGGCTGAGGTCTGGGTCAAGAAGGTGAAGGGATTAAGAAGTACAAATCAGTAGTTCCAGAATAGTCACTGAGGCTGACAAGGCGGTGGCGCAGTGGATAGAGCGTCGGACCGGGATGCGGAGGACCCAGGTTCGAGACCCCGAAGTCACCAGCTTGAGCATGAGCTCATCTGGTTTGAGCAAAAGCTCACCAGCTTGGACCCAAGGCCCCTGGCTCAAGCAAGGGGTTACTCAGTCTGCTGTAGCCCCATGGTCAAGGCACATATGAGAAAGCAATCAATGAACAACTAAGGTGTCACAGCGAAAAACTAATGATTGATGCTTCTCATCTCTCTCCATTCCTGTCTGTCTGTCCCTGTCTATCCCTCTCTTTAACTCTGTAAAACAAAACAAAACAAAACAAAACAGAATAGTCACTGAGATGTAGATGACGGCATAGGGCAGAGATGGGCAATCTTTTGAGCTTGGTGTGTCAAAATTCACCAAAAAACCGAGCATAACTTGGGTGGTGTATTACTTTGAGGAAAAAAAACATAAGTTTGCGATATTTATAGTTTATTATTATTTTTTTTTTTGTATTTTTCTGAAGTTGGAAACGGGGAGGCAGTCAGACAGACTCCTGCATGTGCCCGACCGGGATCCACCCGGCACACCCACCAGGGGGAGATGCTCTGCCCATATGCGGCGCCGCTCGGTTGCAACCAGAGCCATTCTAGCACCTGAGGCAGAGGCCACAGAGCCATCCTCAGCACCCAGGCCAACTTTGCTCCAATGGAGCCTTGGCTGCGGGAGGGGAAGAGAGAGACAGAGGGGAAGGAGAGGGGGAGGGGTGGAGAAGCAGATGGGTGTTTCTCCTGTGTGCTCTGGCCGGGAATCGAACCCGGGACTCCTGCACGCCAGGCCGACGCTCTACCATTGAGCCAACCAGCCAGGGCCGATATTTATAGTTTAAATCAGTGGTCCCCAACCCCTGGGCCGTGGACCAGTACCGGTCCATGGGCCATTTGGTACCGGTCCACAGAGAAAGAATGAATAACTTACATTATTTCCATTTTATTTATATATTTTTGAACTGTTTTGTTTATATTTAAGTTTGAACAATGTTTTATTTTTTTAAAATGACCAGATTCCCTCTGTAACATCCGTCTAAGACTCACTCTTGATGCTTGTCTCAGTCACGTGACACATTTATCCGTCCCACCCTAAAGGCCGGTCCGTGAAAATATTTTCTGACATTAAACCGGTCTGTGGCTCAAAAAAGGTTGGGGACCACTGGTTTAAATAACAAAAATGTATAATTGTAATATATAACTGTATTTAATAAACCAAAAACTAATTATTTAACTTACTTGCTTAGTGACTTCTTTGTTCATCTGTCAGATGGTTTCTTTTGTTGGTCTTGATATTATTTAACTTGTGTGGGGTGCCATGAACTAAGATAAGTGAGGGGGAGGGGGAATTCTTTAACTAATCTGCCTATTTTGACTTTTTTGTTGCTGAATTTCATTGGCTAAATCTTCAGTTGAAGGTTGGTATTTTGCACACTTCAAGACCAAACAAGCGCTACTAACTTCATCTGTCAATCTGTTTCTTTTGTTGGTTTTGATATTATTTAACACTGAAAATAAGGTCTCACAAAAGTACGTAGAGAAAAATTGTGAGTAAAGCCATTGCTATACTTTTCAGGGTGCTAAAAGCGTCTGGTAATCGGTTCCAGGCACTCCAAATTTCCTGTTTGTAGTGGCACTCCTCTGGATTCTCCAAGCGACACTTTTCCAGATTCTCAAGCTTTGACCTCAAGTCGACAAACACCTGAGCCCAGATGCTGTCTTGAAATTCTGCCAGTTGCATCTTATGTAAATTAAGATGGCTGCCACCGCCCTGGCCGGTTGGCTCAGCGGTAGAGCGTCGACCTAGCGTGCAGAGGACCCGGGTTCGATTCCCGGCCAGGGCACACAGGAGAAGCGCCCATTTGCTTCTCCACCCCTCCGCTGCGCTTTCCTCTCTGTCTCTCTCTTCCCCTCCCGCAGCCGAGGCTCCATTGGAGCGGGGATGGCCCCGGCGCTGGGGATGGCTCTGTGGCCTCTGCCTCAGGCGCTAGAGTGGCTCTGGTCGCAACATGGCATCGCCCAGGATGGGCGGAGCATCGCCCCCTGGTGGGCAGAGCATCGCCCCCTGGTGGGCAGAGCGTCGCCCCTGGTGGGCGTGCCGGGTGGATCCCGGTCGGGCGCGTGCGGGAGTCTGTCTGACTGTTTCTCCCCGTTTCCAGCTTCAGATAAATGAAAAAAAAAAAAAAAAAAAGGATGGCTGCCACCATTTCTAATGGCGGGAAACAGCACCCATTGCACAGGCCCTCGCCTCTCCCAGCCTCCCCCTCACTTATCTCAGTAATGAAGGTCAATTAGAAATCCACGACACCCCAGAACAGTAGTTGGATGATGGTTGCTGTGGTTATGCGGTTGCTGGTAGTGGCGATCACAGGGCCCCCAGAGATGCGTCCCCCGCAGCATTCTGCTGCTCCCTGCTCCGCCGGCCGGAAGTGAGGTCAAAGATCCCCTAACGGCCTAACCGGAAGTCCCAGAACTAGACGCTCTATGCTGGTGTTCTGTTGTTCTGGCCTACAGATCTCCGGCAGAGAGTGTCTATACTGCAGCAAATGTTTTATTCTCGGCTACTGCACCTGGCTGTGTAGGAGCCGAGGATGAAACGTCCTTCTCGGCATGTGGCCCCATACTTCCCTGGTATGCGGCCGCATGCGGCTGTGTGTCATTGAAAATGTCTATGCGTGTCAGTGCTGACATGTGTGTCATAGGTTCGCCATCACGGGCATAGGGAATACAGTCAGTAATATCATAATAACTGGAGGGGCCAGGTGCACACTTGAAACAATGGGGAGACCACTGTGTAAAGTACATGAATAGATATATTTAGTCAGTGATGTCAGCAGTGCCATGAGCTATAGGCTACTTCTTTGAAGATTACTTATTTCTACAGACAATAATAATATCCAACATTTATTGAGCCCTTACATGTGCTCTTTGCACATATTAGCTCAATTCATCCTCACAACAACCTTTGACTCTGACATGGTAGTTATTTTTCCTCAATTACAGTAGGCCCCTCATCTGCAAGGGATATGTTCCAAGAACCCCCAATGGATGCCTAAAGTCATGGATAGTACTGAATCCTCGATATACTGTTTACTTCCTATACATCTATACCTATGAGAAAGTTTAATTTATAAATTAGGTACAATCAGAGATTAACAATAACTAAGCAGGCCCTGGCCAGTTGGCTCAACAGTAGAGCATCAGCCCTGCATGTAGAAGTCCTGGGTTCGATTCCCGGCCAGGGCACACAGGAGAAGCACCCATCTGCTTCTCCACCCTTCCCCCTCTCCTTTCTCTCTCTCTCTCGCTCTTCCCCTCCCGCAGCCAAGGCTCCATGGGAGCAAAGTTGGCCCGGGGGCTGAGGATGGCTCCATGGCCTCCACCTCAGGCGCTAGAATGGCTCCCTTTGCAGCCGAGCAACGCCCCAGATGGACAGAGCATTGCCCTCTGGTGGGCATGCCGGGTGGATCCCAGTCGGGCCCATGTGGGAGTCTGTCTGACTGCCTCCCTGCTTCTAACTTCGGAAAAATACAAAAACAAAAAAACAAACAAACAATAATTAATCATAAAATAGAACAATTGTAACAATACACTGTAATAGAAGTTGTGTGAGTGTGGTCTCTCTCTCAAAATATCTTACTGTGCTGTTCTCACTCTCTTGTGACATTGTGGAAGGGTACAACACCCAAGTGATGAGACGATGTGAGGGGGATGAGGTAGGTTGTGACTGAATGTTGTAAGGTCATATCTTCCTCCCACAAACGTAATGCCTTTTCCACTTCAACTAAGCCCTTGTCATGCACTGGAACCACAACTTTTGCAGTTTGAGGTGCGGCAGCAAAACTAGCATAAACCTTTCCTCCTTTCTCAAAATTTCACTGGGAGAAGATTCGTTCTTACCGTCGACATGAGCAACTTCAGGCTAAGATTTTTTTTTTTTCATTTCTTTTGCCTTTTCGCTTAAAGGACGCACTTTACAGCTTCTCTCTGGCACACTCCAATGGCCAGCATCACCGCTCTTCCACTTTGCGGACACTGTTAAGTAAAGCAAGGGTGACAATGAACACAAGCTCCGCCATACCTGCAGGGTGGCGCTGGTAAGCGCAGGGGAGCGCCTACCGCGTGGAGACAACAGATGCGTGATTCACGTCCATCACGGGGCCTGAGCATGGGAGTCAAGAGATTTCATCACGCTACTCAGAACAGTGCACAGTTTAAAACTGAGGAATGGTTTATTTCTGGGATTTTTCCATTTAATATATTTTGGACCATGGCTGACCACAGGTAATTGAAACCTCAGAAAGCAAAACCACAGGTAGGAAGTGACCGCAGTAAAATACCCAAGTTCCCAGGCTGTAAACTATTAACTGAGAAAACGAATGGCTAAACTGCAGCCCAGCCCTTAATGCTTCAATCAAACCACTGCTTTTAGTTATTAAAAGTTCTACAAGGCCAGGATTGACAGATTTCTTATACAGTGTGTCTGTAAAGTCATGGTGCACTTTTGACCGGTCACAGGAAAGCAACAAAAGACGATAGAAATGTGAAATCTGCACCAAGTAAAAGGAAAACCCTCCCAGTTTCTGTAGGATGATGTGGCAGCATGTGCGCATGTGCAGATGATGACGTAACACCATGTACACAGCGGAGCAGCCCACGGCCATGCCAGTCGAGATGTGGACGGTACAGAGGAAAGTTCAGTGTGTTCTGTGGCTTGCTAAATTTGAATCCGTGACCAAAGTGCAACGTGAATATCGTTTATAACGAAGCGCCACCACATAGGAATAACATGACTCGGTGGGATAAGCAGTTGAAGGAAACCGGCAGTTTGGTGGAGAAACCCCGTTCTGGTAGGCCATCAGTCAGTGACGAGTCTGTAGAGGCTATACGGGATAGCTACCTAAGGAGCCCTAAGAAATCTGTGCATGAGCCCACATCAAACTGCACTAAATAGGTATAAAAAAAAGTTTCAAGGCTATTTGGCAATATTATTTATTATATCCAAGTATTTTCATGCTCATACACATTGTATTTATTGTTGCGTGATGTACATATATGTATGCTCCCATTAAAATAGGAACTTCTATAATGTGCCTTGCAGTGTTTATTCTTTTTGAATCTATGCATGGGTGACTTCCAACGAAAGCTAGATATTTTAAGAAGTCTTGAGCAAATAGATTCCTCGTTCCATCATATTGTAACAACATATAGGTAAAAATAAAATGCATGTTTTTATTATTCTTATGTCAGCTCTGATATGAAGCTCCTGAACTTGACAACACAGAATATTTTCAATAAAAGAGTCCTTTGAATAATTTGAAACTAGAAATTATGAATATAAGATCAACGTATAAAACATAAACAATTATAAAGGATTTAGTGATATTTCTTTACATCGAGTCAAAGAATTTTAATCAGCCTAATTTAATCAGAATTTCTGCTTCTTTATGTGGTTTGCTTCCATGGTAATCTGTGAGAATGTGACTAGAAGTTTCTACAACAATACAGCTGACCGAATGCAAATTTACTGGTGTCACATGAGGCCTTCGATTATTCCAGTAGTCAGATACTTCTTTTTCTCTGCTGGCTCTTTCCTGTCATTATTTAAACATGCACAAATCTAGCTCATTGAAAAGCAAAATCTCTCTTTCAGTATCATATCCACCCCTCTGCCTCTACCCACCACAGTCAAGCTCCTTGCAAAAGTGCTTTATATATTCATTGATTTCATTTTCTCTCTTTCTTGTTCATATTTCATTGTATTTGTTTTTGCAGCATTAGCTACTGGTCTCACTCTCTCTTTAAAACATTTTCTCTTGATTCCTCTAACATATTCCCTCCTGTCCCTTCTGCCCCTATCTAATCTACTGCCATGACTCAAATCGCCTCCTATATTCTTCTGATGAACCCCAAAGCTTTCTGCAGCCCCCCATGTTCCTGCAGGTGCATTTCAGACAGCTGTGCTTGAAAGTCCTTCAGGCATCTCTAGCTCACAGTCTTCCCCACAAACCTGGTCTTTCCCCTCCTATATCCTCTGATCTTAGCATATATATAGAATCTCCATTCAACCTTTGGCATAAACCAGAAATGTTAACATTATTCCCGATTCCTCCTTCCTCATCCCCTAATCAATCAATTCAAATCGATCAGCACAATCCGTCAGCTTTACCTCCTAAATTCCCTTGAATCCATCTCCTTTCCATTCCCACTTTCACTTCCTCACCTCAGTTCAGTGTGGCCACTCAAAGAATATTTGTTGGATGGTTGGAAAAACAGAAAATAAATAGGCGACATGGGCACATTCTTAATGATTATTAAAGCCAAGTAATGAGTTCAAAATATTCCAAAATAAAAACTTTTTGAAAAAACAATTCAGGAAATTAAAATTCAAGTTATGTGTAACCTATATTTAGTAAATATAAATAGTAGTTACTAAGCAGGTTATATACAAGATATGCCTTATTTCTGAAGAAAATAATAGTAACAATATCAGAGTTCTTAGAGGACTAAAGGAGCTCATGTGTGTTCAAGTTCAGTACATGGCCTGGCATCTGGGAAACACATCACAAATGGGAACTCTTTTTATTATTGGCTCATCTTGGCTTTGAACCCTGCACTCAACAGAAATATATGGCCATTAAACTAAATAGTCTCCCTAATGTCTCCCAGTGTCTTTAGATAGCAGTGGTTTGCTTGACAAATAAGTTTAACTTTCCATGGTATATAGTAAAGCCTCAATTAATTGGAAGGGGTTCCTTTATCTGAAGTAGCAGCTAGGCTCTCTGAAAGGTAAGGATACATAGTTTCTCTATGTATCCTTCTCCCTGCCTCCCCACCAACACCCAGACCATACATAATTTCTCTGTTATTCCAGTGGCTAATAAAGAGTCAAAGAAGCCACTGCCTAGCAGGCTCTCTTCAAATGAGTAAGACAGAGCAGATGTACTAGAAAACAGCTGGAGAGATGGCAGAGGCCTGTAATAAGTAATTCCAGGAAGAATCACTAAACAGTACAGAAGGGACTCTGCTGAGATCCTTTTTTTTTGTTTGTTTTACAGAGACAGAGAGAGAGTCACAGAGGGGGATAGCTAGGGACAGATAGACAGGAACAGAGAGAGATGAGAAGCATCAATCATCAGTTTTTCATTGGGACACCTTAGTTGTTCATTGATTACTTTCTCATATATGCCTTCCAAGTAACCTGTTGCTTAAGCCAGCAACCTTGGGTCCAAGCTGGTAAACTTTGCTCAAACCAGATGAGCCCGCGCTCAAGCTGGCAACCTCGGGGTCTTGAACCTGGGTCTTCTGCATCCCAGTCCAACTCTCTAACCACTGCGCCACTGCCTGGTCAGGCTCAGCTGAGATCCTTTTGATCCCTACTTCTCGTAGCTTTCATCATGGTTAAACAAGCCCACATCCAAAACTTCTGGCCGTTTCTCAGGGAGCCTGAACAGAGGGTGATGTGCAAAGGCTTCTCCAGTCTCCTGGATGAAAACCTAATCACAGAGGAATTTCCCTAGGAGTCAGGCAGCCTTTGGCACACCACCACTGATAACACCTGCTTATTAGAATTTTTGTTGCTGAGAGGCACTTCTGTGGTCTACAGGGTAGAGAACATGATTAAACCCTCCTGGGATTCTTGCCCAGTCTCAAGGCCATTTTTTTTCAAGGCCGTTTTTCTTCTGAGCTTCGGTTCTTGCTGCACTTAACTGTTGTTGATGGAGAAGGAAGTAGGAAAATGGCCACTGAATAGTGGCCATTTCTCGAGCCAAGAAAAAGGCGTAGAAGTCAGTCATTTAGAAAATTCCTCAGAGAAGTTCAATTCTAAATCTACACAAAGTCATAGTTAATGAAGGGCTCATTTCTTTCCTTTACATGAGTACATAATTGAGTCTTACCCTTGCACATTTTGCTAAGTAGGTCTTTTAAATTATTTAAATGATAGTCTGTAGGCTAACATTATGAAATAAATGTTACTTTGGACCAATTTTTCTTCAGTGGTTAAAGAAACATCTTTTTTCATGTCGATTTTCAGATTTTAATAAAAGTGAGAACAAGATCGTAAGGTGAAACATTTTTATTACATAAACAATGATATATTATCTAAATAGCCTCATGTGCCAATTTCAAGTATAAATAAGGTGTGGAAATTAGTATAAGCAACTCAGATACTTTTATAAGTGTTAAATACATAATTCTAATACTCTAATTCTAGCCTAAGAATAGAAGACTTAATCTGACAATAGAGAAAACACAATCAAATGTATGTTTAAACAAGACCTTTTAAAGTAATTTAATAATTTATCAAGCTCTTACTGTGTTCTGGGCACAGTGCCTACCTCTTTATGTACTTTGCATTATTTAATCATCTCAGTAACTGTATAAATAAAATACTTTTACTTCCTATTTTTGAGAAAAGTTTTTTCTAGTCAGCATCTTGTGATTTCAAAGCGACTCAGTTTTATTCCAAAGTCTTTGCGTTTATATCGTCCACAGGACTACATGGCCCACAATGACAGGGACCAGTACATATTGTTCTCCACTGGCACATTTTATGTGTTCAATAGATACCAGTGAATGAGTGCATGTGTGTATATATTATATTTATAATTTTGTTACTAAAAGCCAAAAGAAGGAACATACATATTTGTAAAGTCACAAAAGAAGTACTTTTTAAATGTTCCAAGTCCCCCTCTTCTATTCATTTCATAAGTTTATTTTCAAGGAGAACCGAGACCACGTCTCCCCATTTGCAAGGCTGCTCCTTGTCAAACTGACCTGGTTATGTGACTGACGTCTTTATTTTGCAGTATTAACTAATTTAAAAAAAAAATTGATTGTTTTTAGAGAGACAGAGAGAGAAGTGGAGGGATGGGGGAAGAGAGAGTCCAGAAAGACCCCAAGTTCATTATTTTCCCCCTAAGCTGGCATAGGCTCACAGCCATCAAGTTTATTGGCAGCGCATAAAAAGAGGAATGTTACTTCACACAGGCATCTGTGAACTGAGATTCAGTCACTACAATCACTTTTTGCCCATGTAGTCCTCTTAAGAGTCAACCACACACTTTTCATTTTAAGCCGCTAAAAAAACTTATCAACTTTATTTCAATTGCCTAAAATATCAAATCCAGAAAATCGGTGTAAGACCAAGACTTTAGCCCAATTCCATCACTTCAACATCTATACATCCGTAATGAGAAAGAAGTCTTTACTTTTATTTTTGTTTTATTTTTTTTTTGAAACTACCCACGGTACTTTTGGAAAGAGGGGGCTGAAGCGCTCTACTAAAGCGCACCGGAGGGAAAGTCCCTGTACATTCTGGAATGATATTCTGCCCAATCCACCCTCCAGCGGACGCCGACCCGGGCCAGGATTGGTGGGTGCCGCGTCTATTTCGCCCTCCTCTTCATTGATGACAATTGGAAAATTCTCCAATGAGAGACGCTTAGAGGTAGGGGGCGTGGTCTCAAGAGCCGAAGTATATCACTTTTTCCCTCTACAGGCCAGCCGTCTTTGGTCCGCGGGGGCCATCCATCAAACGAACTACACCAATTAGCGGCGACAATGCCCCCCTTGCCCGTGGCAGGAAGGCCCCGCCCCCCAATATATGACTCAGAAGGCCCGTTCGGGTCCCTTCGGCTCCGAGCTGACCCTGCGGAGGGGCGGTGTCGTCTGGACGGCGCTGCGGAGACCTCCACCCAGGACAGCTCCCCCTCCCCGGGCCTCTCCCCTCGTGCCCGCGAGTCCCCTCGCCTCGTAGGCCGCTCGGATCTGACATCGTGGGCTGAGGTGAGAGCAGGCCCGGGGAGGGTGATTCCAGCGAAGGAGCCGCATTCGTGATCAAGGTGAGCGGGGACCGCGGGGTGGGCCGAGGGGGGCGCAGGGAGCGGGGTTGGGGCGCAGGCTGAGGGGGCAGTTCGGCCTTTTCCCCGAGGAGCTCTCCCGCTGCAGTAAGCAACAAGTCCCGGCTTGTCCGCGCCCGGAGGGGCGGGGCCCCACCCGCCGTGCCGGGTCCGAGGTGTCGGAGGGTCGGCGGGCAGGGGGCCCCGGGGTTGAGCCCGTAGAGTGGGGGGTGGTTCCTCCTCCGCGCACCCCGGCCGTCGCCCAGCTGCAGAGGGACCCTGTGTGTGTCCAGGGCTTCGCATGCTGCCCGGGACAGAAATGTGCAATTCGAATAAGTGATAAAATTACCATACACTCTCGACTAATTAAAAAAAGAAACAAACAAACAAACAAACCCTCCCAGGTTCCGCCTGCAGCTAGATGAGCCCCCCGCCCCCTCTCTGCTCCCGCGACCCCCTTTAGGCTTCCTTTCCTAACGCGGTAAAAGTTCCCAGTGATGGAGGCGTGAATCGTCGGGTTTCCTCTCCACGGGCCCAGAGACAGACTGCTGCCTCGTCTTACAGACGCAGAACTAAGTCTATTAATATTGTCCACTGTTGATTAGGCACCTAACTGTCTGCGCTAGGTGACCTCATAGGTAATAACCTCACACCCACTTTGCAGACGAGCTAAGGGCTAAGAAACGGGAACTTGAACCGTTGGCATTGTTGATATGCGGCAGGATTCGTACTGCGGTGGTCGCATTTCACCGTTCTGGTATCCTGTCTCACAACTCATAGATATCTCCTGACAGTCAATAACTCGAACGAGTATTTCTTGGAAGATTTACTATATATACATGTTAAAGGCATGTCATATATATATATATATATATATATATATATATATATATATATATATATGTTAAAGGCATGTCTCCTACCCTCTAGGAACTCGCAGTTTAGGGTGTGACCAACTGATTGATGGAGGGTGGGCATAACAGATGGCTTTGCTGTGGCTTAGATTCACCAGCAGCCTTGGGGGAGGGGAGACTTCTGTTATCTTGCACTTGGCACAACACAATGCAGGAAAGGCTATTCTTACCCTTTTGGGCTCTGTTCTATATATAGATGATAGAGGTACTCCCAACAACTGACTCGCAGAAACTGCTACACCAGCTGAATGCCCTGTTGGAACAGGAGCCGAAATGTCAGCCAAAGGTCTGCGGCTTGAGACTAATTGAATCTGCACACGATAACGGCCTCAGGATGACTGCAAGACTAAGGGACTTTGAAGTAAAAGATCTTCTCAGTCTAATTCAGTTCTTCGGCTTCGACACAGAGACGTTTTCTCTAGCTGTGAATTTGCTGGACAGATTCCTGTCCAAAATGAAGGTATGTTGAAAGCCATATTACGCTGAAGGGTCCTAGTTTTGCTTAATGTGCTTTAGAGATGGAATTTCAGCTTCGGGCTGATATTCGAAGATTTGACCCTTTTTATTTTCAGCAGGTAGCCCAAACATGGAAGTCTGTGTACAACAACATTGATGAATACTCTTTCTTATTATAATCAAGAGTAATGCATTATTTATTAGATTCAACTTCTGACACTGAAAAATAGTCCATTATCAGATAATTGTAGTCTCTCAGTAAAGAGTTGGCTGTTTTTAAAAATCTTTCTGGGTAGGTTGGGTGTTTTCACTTATTTACCATCTTTAAATTTTTAAAAATATGTTAGTGCCTGGCCTGTGGTAGTGCAGTGGATGAAGTGTCCACTTGGAATGCTGAGGTCACAGGCGCAAAACGCTAGGCTTATCGGCTCAATGCATATATGACAAGCAACCAATGAACAACTAATGTGAAGCAACTATAGGCTGATGCTTCTTGCTACCCTCTCCCCCATAAAATCAATAAAATCTTTAAAAATATATTAGCAGCAGAATATGCTAGATTGTGATTCAGAATTAGAGGTGTCTTTCCCGCTTTTTCTGAGCTATCCCACTGCAATAAGCAACAAGTCCAAGCTTGTCCGAGCCTAGAGGGGCAGGGCCACATCCAACCACATCCACTTGGTCAATAAACTTGTTTGATCTCCACTCAAGTCTTTATGTTCGGCATTTCCAATATCTGTTTATATACAATAGAGTATCTTCTGATGAAGAGGCATTTATATAATTCCCTATATTGGATAAGCAGGACAATGGGGGAATCTCTCAGAACTAGCTTAGCCATTAAAAATACATCTACCTGCCCTGGCTGGTTGGCTGAGCGGTAGAGTGTTGGCCTGGCATGTGGAAGTCCCAGGTTCGATTCCCGGTCAGGACACACAGGAGAAGCACCCATCTGCTTCTCCACCCTTCCCCCTCTCTTTCCTTTCTTTCTCTCTCTTCCCCTCCTGTAGCCAAGGCTCCATTGGAGCAAAGTGGGCCCGGGTGCTGAGGACGACTCCATGGCCTCTGCCTCAGGCAATAGAATGGCTCTGACCACAACAGAACAACACCCCAGATGGGCAGAGCATTGCCCCCTGGTGGGCATGCTGAGTGGATCCGGGTTGGGCGCATGCAGGAGTCTGTCTGACTGCCTCCCAGCTTCTAACTTCAGAAAAATATAAAAAACGTAAATAAAAAAAAATAATACATCTACCTTCTCTGTGTGCCCATGGTCATTGGTGGATAATCAGATAATCTGACAATTACAATAAAACTCATGTTTTAATCTTCAGTACCTAATAACACAGTGTATCCTATAGAAGCAAGTCAATACTGTATTTGTATAATTGGATGGTTTAAGAAATTTAACAGTCTAAAAAACTCTTTAGACCACATGTACAGGAATTACCTTTGAATCTATAAACGTTACACAAATGAGTAATATACATCTGTCCCTTGAGTATATATTAGTCTTATGTGAGAATGTTTGCCACAATAACTATCATACAATACATGGCATAAAAGGAGAGTAAGCACATTATTCCTATAAAGAGGCCTAATGCTGACGGGTTCCAAGAAGAGGAGAGGACAAACGCTGGGAAAGGCTTCTTCCAGTTTTATTTGAACTGCAACATAAGAGCGGGCAGAATTTTGACTCTCACATTGTAGACATTCAGAAAATGATGAATAAATAAAAAAGAGCTTGAGTGAAATGTATGTGCTATTGTGTTCTGAAACTACCCTACATGTGTTACTACAAAGAAAACAGCCTGAAAAACAACATTCTAGAAAGAAATTTTCTGGAAAGAAGAAGCTGTAAGGATGTTTCAGTCTTCATTCAAGCTTTTGACTAGTTAAGTTATTTGCTACACCTAGAATGCTTATAGTTTGATAGTGATCTTTTTTAAAAAAAGTAATTTTTTTTAAGATTATTCAATTTTTTTTTTTTCAGAGAGGAGAGGGGTGGGAGAAGAAAGAGAGAGAGAGAGAGAGAGAGAAGGGAGAGGAGCAGGAAGCATCAACTCCCATATGTGCTTTGACCAGGCAAGCCCAGGGTTTTGAACCAGGGACCTCAGTGTTCCAGGTCGACACTTTCTCCCACTGCGCTACCACAGGTCAGGGTAAAAAAGTAATTTTTATGTGCTGAACCGAAATATTATACTACAGCTTAGTTTGGTTACTCCAAAATTGGTTCCACGTCGGTGTATAAGGTTGATGGGCTATAGCTGATCTTGTTAATTCCTTCATTGACAGATATTTCTCAAAGATACAGTTTCCTAGTGATGAGTTCTAGATTATCCTTTATGATTTTATTTTTAATCGCAATAAGGTAAAGATATGGGCTTGTCTTTTTAGGTACAGCCCAAGCACCTTGGGTGTGTTGGTCTAAGCTGCTTCTACCTGGCTGTGAAATCAATAGAAGAGGAAAGGAACGTCCCATTGGCAAGTGACTTGATCCGAATAAGCCAGTATAGGTTCACGGTTTCAGACCTGATGAGAATGGAAAAGATTGTGTTGGAGAAAGTGTGTTGGAAAGTCAAAGCTACTACTGCCTTTCAATTTCTGCAACTCTATTATTCCCTCATTCAAGAGAACTTACCATTTGAAAGGTATGTGATCTTTGTCTTGAAACAGGGATATTTGGAAATCAGAATGGTATTGTCTGCATGATGCTTAAAATCGGTATCCTGGGAGAGTTCCTATCAAAGGAGCTCCTTGAATTTCACTTCAGTGAGACTTGCAGTTATCAATAGCTTGTGGAAGTAGTAAAGGCTAATTCTTGGGACTGAAGGACATTTCATCTTTGAATTTTCCATTTATAGACTAGTTAACTTATAGAACCTAGTAGGATAAGCATCTAACACAGATTTATGGGAAATAGATTAAAATACAAAGAAACTTTGATAGTTGTGGCATGATACTTGTTCATTTTTGGCCTAAATCACTTGAAATCCATGTATGTTATCCTTAAGAAGTTTATGTGTCTGAAGGAATTGTTTACTTCAGGTAGTTTAGTTTCTATAAATGTGTATACACTTTAAAATAGACTT
Organism: Saccopteryx leptura; assembly: GCF_036850995.1. NCBI lineage: Eukaryota > Metazoa > Chordata > Mammalia > Chiroptera > Emballonuridae > Saccopteryx > Saccopteryx leptura. The sequence goes on from NC_089508.1 coordinate 181,890,640, forward strand.
TTCTAACAATTTGCCTTTTGACTAGATGTAAAATTATCTACTTAAAATTAACCTTATTTTTTAAAGGAGGAATAGCCTTAATTTTGAGAGATTAGCAGCGCAGCTGAAGGCATGCCACTGCAGGATCATATTTTCTAAAGCAAAGGTAAGTATTTTATGTAAAGAGTAAACCTGTTTTTGCACCTGTTTTTACAGGCATTTACTTAAGAATTTATCTCTTCTAGCCTTCTGTGTTGGCACTGTCTATCATTGCACTGGAGATCCAAGCACAGAAGTGTGTCGAGTTAACAGAAGGCGTAGAATGCCTTCAGAAACATTCCAAGGTATGTCAAGGTCATTCCTGTTAACAGCTGTAAAAGAAACCACTAAACCACTTGTGCTGTCTCCTAAAGTAAAATGAGATATCATGTGTTTGAAACTTAAGTAGCCTATCTTCAAATACTTTTGATGAGGAAAGACACATGTTAATAAGATTGCAATTATTATTATAGTTAAATACTATAAAACTTTTCATTGAGTGATAATTTTTAAAAATTTATCCCCAGATAAATGGCAGAGATTTGACCGTCTGGCAAGAGCTTGTATCCAAGTGTTTAACTGAATATTCATCAAACAAGTGTTCCAAACCGAATGTTCAGAAGCTGAAATGGATTGTTTCCGGGCGCACGGCACGACAACTGAAGCATAGTTACTACAGAATAACCCACCTGCCAACAATTCCTGAAACGGCTCCTTGATAGGTAATCTGGTTCGTAGTTAGTATTCTGAATATAGAGAAAATTCTCTAATACTAGTAATCTACAATTCAAGAATTAAAATCCGAATTATTTTCAAAATAAACAAAATTGTTGTACTAGCAAAGGGGAAAATGACTTCACTGATCTAATCAGCTAATGTTTAGAGCATTTGCTACATTCAAGGTACAACACCGTAACAGTAAGGAATTATCCACCTTTTGATATGTACATTAGCCATTTCGCTAAACTGTCAGCTTAGAAAACAGCATTCTCTTTAATAATTTTTAAATTTTAAAAGTAGCCTAAAATAGTAATTTTTAATTGCACAACGTTGTGCTTTTTGTAGACTCAAGCTGTGGCTCATTTAAAAGATACAAGCCTAAATAGGACATCAGGACCAAAAGTGAACCACATGAACTAATTTGAGACTGCAGCTTATAAGCAAAAGCAGTATGCTCTTAGATGTTGTATTTAAAGAAAAAGTAAGCTATGGCAGATGGTCTTCACATTGGGCGTTGGGAAACTGCCAGGGTACACTAGAGTTTGTGTTGTTTCTATATGCAGTTGGAACACTGGAAAGTAGTTATGTACCTTATTGTCATTTGACATAAATATTCTTGCCATCTGTATTTAATTCACAGTGATTTAACTTTTTTTCCTATTGAGAACTAAATGTTAACATTTAACACACTTTTCACATGATTATGGATCTTAGATATAAGCAGTAAGTCATTTTTCAGTTAGTAGTATTTGTTTGGCAAACTTCTGATCACTTGCTTTTTCATTGTTTCAGATAGGATTATAAAGCAACTGAAACTCTTCTCTGAAGCCACTCTCTACAATCCTGAAGTACGGATTCCGTAATGGAATAGTGGATTTAAGCTGTGAATCCTCAAAACATCACTAGATTAGCATTGATGTTCTCAGATCTGGGAAAACTGCCTAACTAACATTATGCTTTAGTTGAATTATGTTTAAATCTGAATTCATCTGAGGCATACAAACAAAGCCAAGGATCAATGTGAAATATTAATGACAAGTTTGGGGAGGTAAACTGTGAATCTTTATTTTTAACATTGATCCAACTTTCTATATTGGGTCAGGATATTTAGGTGGTATTAAAAATGGTAACCAACTTAATTTAAATTTAAAATTTAAGTTATGAGGTTAACATCAAAACGAACATTTCACAAATGCACTTTTAATACATAATAAGGGTCAGTATTTTAGGCAGTGAAAATGGTTTCCTAGCACCCATAATGCACACAATAGATTAGCCAGAGATGTGGACTTTATTGTTACATGGGAATTTCATTTAAATTTGCAGGCATTAACGGTGAAGGATGAACACGTGACTTGAGGGGTGAACACATAGTATGGTGTACAGACGTGTGTTGTAGAACTGGGCACCTGAAACCTGTACAGTTATGTTAACCAGTGTCACCCCAATAAAATTCAAAATAAAATTTAAAAAGGAAAGAAATTTGAGGACCTATTATATAAAACAAAACTACACACTTAATAATTTTGGCATATGAATTTATCTTTAATATGTTTTGTAGAAAAGTGATGTTTGTGTCCAGGGAAAAAAAAAGTTTTTATACAAAATCTATTGTTTCAATATAGTCCAATTGAGAAAATTAGTTGTAGTGTATTGGTGACTCATAATAAATTAATGTCACCCTAAAAACTTGCAGATTTTTAACCCTCCAGAGTTTTTACTAAGGACTGTTTTTATGAAACTGACATTGCTTCTAATTTAGAATCTTGTTTAAAATGAAGGGAGTATACTTTCAGTAATTTCCCCTACTGTGCCCACAGAAAGTCTTAAGAAAATGGCATCTTCACAATCATGAGGCCGCTGGAGTAGTGCTCAGGCTTTTCTACTGAGGCAGTGAATCAGGAGAGGGACAGTGGTAAGTGTTACAAGTGGTCACTCAGTGCAGTGTGTAGCCTGAGTCCATCCAGGATGACTGGACCCAATTTTGACATCATGTTACGGATAAAATATACACTGGAAAATAAACCAAAGAACCACAGTGTATCTTATACTTTTGTACACATGTTTTGTAGATAACTTTTCAGTTTTCCCAAAAGGCTGATATATTTCAGTATTTTGATAACATCATGTTAATTTTGAGTTGGCAGAGGAAACCTAACCAACTACCATTATGGGATATACATTTCAATAAACTTACTGAAGTGCATTTCTTTGCTGAGTGGTTTTCTGTTTGTTTTTCTTAGAACTCAACAGACTATTGGCAACATGATGGCAAAGCCACTATGAAAAGCTATCTATTCAATCTACTTAAATTTAGTAGTAAAACCTGGTGGGGCTGCTCAGTGAATACCATTTTCCCCACACAGAGGTGTCAGGTTCCACCTCTGATCAGAGGAGACTCAACCAATGAGTGCACAACTAAGTGGAGCCAGGTGGAGAGATGAGTTGATGCTTCTCTGTCTCTTTCCCTTCCCCTCCCTCCCTTCCTCTGTCTCAATCAGTGGGAAAACTGCCTGACCTGTGGTGGCTCATTGGATAAAGCCTTGACCTGGAATGCTGAGGTCGCCGGTTTGAAACCCTGGGCTTGCCTGGTCAGGGCACATATGGGAGTTGATGCTTCCTGCTCCTCCCCCACTTCTCTCTCTCTCTCTCTCTCTCTCTCTTTGAAATGAATAAATAAAAATAATTTAATAAAATATCAATGGGAAACTAAAATAAACTTAGCACCTAAGGAAAATGCATAGTAACAAAATAAATCTCTAGTAGTATGGCCATTACCTACTTGAAGCGTCAATGGTTTTTTAAAATAGACACATGATGATGACGAATGTTTAATGCACATTAAAGAATTGATTTTTATACACTGAGATTATCCTTATCATTTAGGTTCATTACTACTATGGATATTGTTCATACAACTTTACTGTTAGATTCAGCCCACCTAAAGTTTTGTGCAAACACCTAATTAAACAGCATTCTATATGGTGGTTGGTAACAGCAGGTAACTGCCCAGTATTGTGTTAGCTTACTTAGATCAATTGGCAATGATTGAACTAAAACACTATGTGCCCTGGCCGGATAGCTCGGCTGGTTGGAACGTTGTCCTGAGGCACAGAGGTTGCCAGTTCAACCCCCAGTCAGGGTACAGACAGGAACTGATCAATGTTTCTGCCTCTCTCTTGCTCTCTATCTTCCTCTCTATAAAATCAATAAAATAAACAAAAAATAATAAAAAGATAAAATATGTAACTTTGAACTGTCCATGTTTAATTAACAAAAGTGGACCCTGCAAAGAATAACTGATGAAAAACTTAAGTCTGTTGCACTTGACTCAGATTAGATATTTAATAAGCCTTTGTTGCACAAGTGTTATTTTTAAAAAGGGTACCAGAACCTTATTTGTATTTTCAGTTATGTGATATTCTATCTAAACAGGCATTTCTGGTCTACACTTTGTGGTTAGCAATGATAGTTTTACTATCAGGTACCACTGTCAGATGTTTTATATGAATGATCTCATGTAACCCTCCAAACTATGAGGTTATCCCAATTTACAAATGAACTGGAGCACAGGGCAGGTAGGTAAGCAATTACCTCAAGGTCATATATCTGAAGGTGGGATCCAAATCCAGGCAGTTCTGACTAAATGGCTGTGCATATTATCGCCCAAAACATTATATGGACTCATGTGAAACTGTATAATTTCTCTAAACTGACCACATTCGGTAATGTTAGCTATATTATGCATACAGCATAAATATTATATTCTGGCCATAATTAACTTCCCATCATGATCATAGAAGAATAACGAGATTATTTTCCCTATTTTACACTAACAGTAATTTTTAAAAAAATGTATTATTGCTTATTCTGTGAAATCTCTAATTTTTCATAAACTAAAAACAGTAAACAAATAAGATGAATTAAATATTCAACAAAGTAGATTTAGGAGCAATAACAATGACCAGAGATAAACAAGGGCACCAAATAATGATAAAATCAGCAATTTACCAAAAAGATATGATAAGCCTGACCAGGCGGTGGCACAGCGGATAAAGCATCGGACTGGGATGGGGAGGACCCAAGTTCGAAAGCCAGAGGTTGCCAGCTTGAGCACGGGCTCTCCAGTTTGAGCGAGGGGTCACTGGCTCGAGCTCAAAGGTCACTGGCTTGAAGCCCAAGGTCTCTGGCTTGAGCAAGGGGTCACTCACTCTGCTGTAGCCCCCCCCATCAAGGCACCTATGAGAAAGCAATCAATGAACAACTACGGAGCTCCAATGAAGAATTGATGCTTCTCATTTCTCTCCTTTCCTGTATGTCTGTCCCTCTCTCTCTCTGTAAAAAAAAAAAAAAAAAAAAAAAAAAAAAAAAAAGACATAACAAACCTAAATATACATGCACCTACCATCAGAACTTAAAAATAGAAGTGAAAACAGCACCTAAAGGGAAAAATGGACAGAGCTTCAATTACAATTGGAGACTGAAACACCCCTCTTAGAAATCGACAGAACCAGTAGAAATCTGCAAGGGTGCAGAACTGAGCATACAAACGCCCCCCTAAAACAGCAGAACAGGCATTCTTTTCAAGTACACATGGAACTCTCACCAATACAGACCATGTCCTAGCTCATAAAATAAACCTTAAATTTAAAAGAACATACAAGTTTGTGATGGGGCAAGATACAAAGCTGGTTCAAAATCTGAAAAGCAATCAAATATAATCTACTGTATTAACAGTCTAAAGAAAAAAACATGATTAAATTAATTGATACACCCCCTCCCCCTCAAAAAAAGCACTTTGAGAACACTGAAATCCCCTGAGAAAAATTCAGCTAAGTAGAAATTAATATAGATGAGAACTTTCTCAACTTGCTAACGGTTATCTATAAAAACCCACAGCTAACATAACACTTAATGGTGAAAGGCTTATATATGCTTTAGAAACTAACATCCAGAATAAGACAGATGGCTGCTTTCATTTCTATTCTAGCAAGTGCAACGAAGCAAAAACAAGAGATAAAAGACCTATAGACTAGAACAAACGAAATTAACCTGTTTGCATTTGTGGTGTTTGCAGAAAATCCCAAAGAATTAACAGAAACTTCCTACAACTAATAAATGAGTATAGCAAGATCACAGGATACAAGACCAACAAACAAAAATCAAACATAGTTCTATGCACAAACAATGTGAAATTAGAAACCAAAATTTAAAAAAAATATTTAGCCTGACCAGGCAGTGGTGCAGTGGGTAGAGTGTCGGACTGGGACACAGAAGACCCAGGTTTGAAACCCTGAGGTCACAGGCTTGAGCGTGGGCTCATTCCAGCTTGAGTGCAGGGTCACTGGCTTAAGCATGGGATCATAGACCTGACCCCATGGTCACTGTCTTGAGCCCAAGGTTGCTGGCTTGAGCAAGGGGTCACTTGCTCTGCTGTAGGCCCACCCCCACCCTGGTCAAGGCACATATGAGAAAGCAATCAATGAACATAAGGAGCTACAACAAAGAACTGATGCGTCTCATCTCTCTCCCTTCCTGTCAGTTTGTCTCTATCTGTCCCTCTCTTTGTCTCTATCACAGGAAAAAAGATAAAACTGTTAACAGCTCCAGGAAATGAACACTTAGGGATAAATGCCACAAAAGATATAGTTTCCATAAGATGAAAAAACACAAAATGGTGATGACTGAAGTCAGAGTCCTAAATAGAAAGACAGCTCACATTCACGGATTATAAAACTTAAGTGCTATTCCCATGAAAACCCCAGAAGCACTTTCTGTAGATATGGACTAGCTGATGCTAAACTTTATACAGAAAGGCAAAGAAACTTAAAATAGCCAAAATTAGGCCCTGGCCAGTTGGCTCAGCGGTAGAGCGTCGGCCTGGCGTGTGGGGGACCCGGGTTCGATTCCCGGCCAGGGCACATAGGAGAAGCGCCCATTTGCTTCTCCACCCCCCCCTCCTTCCTCTCTGTCTCTCTCTTCCCCTCCCGCAGCCAAGGCTCCATTGGAGCAAAGATGGCCCGGGCGCTGGGGATAGCTCCTTGGCCTCTGTCCCAGGCGCTAGAGTGGCTCTGGTCCCGGCAGAGCAATGCCCCGGAGGGGCAGAGCATCGCCCCCTGGTGGGCAGAGCGTCACCCTTGGTGGGCGTGCTGGGTGGATCCCGGTCGGGCGCATGCAGGAGTCTGACTCTCTCCCCATTTCCAGCTTCAGAAAGAAATAAAAAATAAATAAATAAATAAAAAGAAAAAAGAAAAAAAATAGCCAAAATTATTCTGAGAAAGAATTAAAGTTGAAGGAATCATGCTACCCAATTTTAAGACTTACAATAAAGCTGTAATTGTCAAGGCAGTGTGGTATTGGCAAAGAGACACAGAGATCAATGGAACAGAATAGAGGAGTGAGTTTTCAACCTTTTTACATTTGGGGACTGGTAAAAGAATTATTTAGGGGACCACTAAGGCAGAAGTCACCCTGAGCATAAGTGAACTTGACTAAGATCATCGGGCCTGTATTCTTCATACAACATCAGGATGTTTAAATCTTTCACGGACCGGCACAAAATCTCTGGCGGACTGGTTCACGGGATAACAATTGAAAAACATTGAAATGGAGACCAAAATCAAACCCATATAAAATAGCAGCTTATTTTTGACAAAAGTGCAAAATAAATTTAATGGAGAAAAGTCTTTTCAATAAATAATTTTGAAACAAAAGGACATTGACATGTAAAAAATGAACCTGTATTTCACAGCTTATACAAAAAATAAGATAGGTCACAGATGTAAATGTAAAACAAAAGTATAAATCTTTTAGAAGAAAACATTGGTAAAAATCCTTACAACTTGGGATTATAGAGTTCTTAGATATGACACCAAAAGTATGATCTACCAAAAGCATGATGAATTAAACTATATCAAAATTAAAAAACATTCATGCTTCAAAAGACACCATCAAGAATGTAAAAAAACAAAACCAAAAAACAAACCCTACACAATAGAAAATATATACAAATTTCTATCTGATATGGGACTTATATCCAGAATATATTAAAACTCTTACAACTCAATAGAAAAAGATAACCAGTTTAAAAACGGACCAAGGATTTGAATAAACATTTCTCCAAAACAGATACACAAGTTAATAAGCACAGGAAAAGATGCTCAACATAATTAGTCAGGGAAACACAAATCAAAACCACGTGATACTAATTCATATCGACTAGAACGGCTAGAATAAAAAAGTCACATAACAAGTGTTGACAAAGATGTGGAGAAATCGGAAGTCCCATACACTGCTGGTGGGAATGTAAAACGGTGTAGCCACATGGAACAATTTAGCAGTTCCACAAATGATTAAACATAAAGTTTCCACCTAACCTGAAATGCCATTCCTATGTAAGAAATGAATATATACCTGCACATAAAAACTTGGATTTGAATGTTTACAAACAGCATTATTTGTAAGAGCCAAAAGGTGGAAACCTCCCAATGTCCATCAATGGACAAATGGATACACAATGTGTGGAAGTCACACACTTAATATTAGCCATACAAACAACAACAACAAAAGCATTAGCATAGATCATGAAAAAACCTCTAAATCATTATTTTAAGTGAAAAAAGGCAGTAAATAAAATACCACATATGATGATTTCATAGAAATGAAATGTCCAGAAAAGGAAAATCTATGAGATGGAGGTAAATTACTGGTTGCTTGGGTAGGAACTGGGAAAGGATGACCGCTAGAAGGGATGGGTTTTCTTTTTGAGGTAATGAAAATGAAATGAACCATGGTGACGGCTGAATGTGACTCTACTAGAGGCCACTGAATTATACAATTTAAATGGGTGAAATGCAGGATATATGAATAATATCTCAATAAAACTTTTTTAAAAAAAGATTACACATTTCCATTTATATGCACTTCTTGAAAAGATAAAGCTAGCATGAAAGGCCTTTGTGATTCAACTCTTCAATCTCCTGCTTTTGGAGGTAACTTATCTCCACGTGTTAAAATTCACAAAATTGCAAACGAAAGAGTTAATTTTACTGTATGTTTATTTAAAATATAAAACTTTTTACATGTCAAAATGAGAAGCCAAATAATAGAAAAAAGCCTCTTCGCCAACAATTCATGCCTAAAGTCACTGGGGAACTTGAACAAGACGAGGACCTTGCCAAAAGCTGTGGCTGGGCTGCAGTGGCTTAGGGTGTTGGAGCCTAACAGTGAAAAGGCCACTCATTCACGGGGACATGGCCCAGAATAAGGAAATAAATACATTAAGGACAACAGAACCAGTTTCTCACTGTTGTTGAAAGGAGTTACATAGAGAGAAAACCAAAACGACCCCATAAGATTAGAAATGAAAGTTTAAACATGAACTCAGTTTTTAGTACATATAAATACAGATATGTGCATGCCCTATACACACATCAACAGCAATCTGCTCATTAGCACACAGAGACCTTGACTTCTAAAACCATTCTCCATTAAGGAGAACCAGGATTCCTTGGTAAACTGCTGATTCTTGGGCTGGGGCAGGGAAAGTGTAAGCCTCATACACTTTGCGACAGATTAAGATCTTAAATTGCTCAAATAATGATGGGACATGTTAAAAGGACATAGAAGCCACATAGAATGATCTGGCAATGGCCAAATCTAGAAAAGTTTTGAGCACCAAAGTAATGGGAACAATAGATTTTAACCCACTGAATAAAGTAGGAAATCATGAGTCTACAAAGATACAAATAAAATGAAAATTTGGTGAGACAGTAGTAATTTGAAACTACCTTCCACAAAGTATTTAATTATAACATAAAGAGTAGCTTTACAATGGAGAAGACTAGCAGATGCCGCTTAATCAGTGATCAAAGTAATCACCATCAGAAAAAGAACAGACATGAATTCACGATAGGATATAATAAGAACGTAGCAACATTTCTTGCCAAAGATGCACAACCTGAATCTAGTAATGAAGATACATCAGGCAGAATTCAAAATAAGGAATATTGTGAAAAGCCAGTCAAGATTGTCAAAAGTGACAAGGCTGTAGAAGTCAAGGAAGAAAACGAGGACTTGTTTCAGATTTAAGCAGATAAAGACATGACATCTAAAGGAAAGGCATGATTCTTACTGTATTCTTTTGCTAGAAGGCATTATTGGGACAACTGAACTTTAATGTAACAGAGGTCTGAGAATTAGATGGTTGTCATGTGTCAATGCTTATTTCCTGATTTTAATGTATTGTGGTTATATAAGCACTTTTCTTTTTCATGGAAATATACACTAAGGTACACAGAGGGCTTCATGTCATCGACTTATACATAAACAGTTCAGGGGGAAAAAAACTCTGTGCCTTTACTTGTAACTTCCCTTTACGTTTGATATTGTTTAAAATACCTTTTTCTTTAATTAAAAAGAAGATAAAATAAATGAAATAAAACTTCAAGACAATTCTTACCTCTATGACTGGATCACTGAAGATCAAAATGATGTCACTGATTTATAACCACTGACCATAATTTGTTATCACTAATAATGTACTTGCCCAATAATCGTATACACACCTCACCAAGTGTTTTTCAGGGTTACTTTTCAGGTTCTTGAGGTAAAGTGATGTCTCAAAAAACAATATACTAATTCAGAGATTTTCATTAATTCTTAAAATTAACTTACAATGTATCATATTTGTGAATTTTTTTCTTTTCTAAAATTGTCTGTAGTAATGTAATTTCCTTGCGAGACCTCGTACACTTAGACAAAGGGGTAAGCAATTCCTATTAAGATGAGTTTATTGAACATTATTCCTACATCACACTTATTAAAATAAAAACCTTAATTTGCCCTGAAGGCACCCTGTCAGTTCACATGATCTATAATCTAATGTTTTTTTGTATTAAAAATATAGATTAAATATGAAATTAGAAAAATGCAGCATATGAACCTTCATGCCGAGCAAAAACAAGTTCAAAAAAAGTTACCATATATCAGTACTCTAGTTTCCACAGTATTTAAGATGTTTCCTATGTAAATCATATTTGAATGCAATTTTTAGAACCGTAAATATATTTTGCAATTTGTTAAGTGTAGGCATCCACATTTCTCTTCCACCACACAATCTGTTGCTTTGATCGAGTTGGCAACATCTGCTAGGGTTCACTGAGGGCAGCAAAACCCCCAAGCAGTTATTTCTCAAGATTGGAGAAATCTGGTCCGCCTTTAGTGTAGTTTCCTGAGATTTCTGCTCCGCTGAAGTCAAAACCAGGATTCTAAAGGATATGAAAAAATTTATGATAAAAGTTAGAAGGAAAAATATAAGTAACCCAAAAGGAAAATGGTAAAAATATATGAACTGCTAAGTAACAAAAAAGAAAGTCTAAATGGCCAATAAACATGTAAAAATGTACTAAAATTCACTGTAATCACCAAAATGGAACTTAAAACTATCAGGTATTTTTCAATTTTCAGACTTACAAATATTTAGAAGTTCCAATATGTGTATGACAATGTTGACAAGTCTATGACAAGTATGACAAACATACTTTAGTACCAGTGTATAAACCGATTTTAAAAGCTAACATTTGTTCAGACTTTACTATATGATAGGGAGGGTTTTAAGAGTTATATATATATATATTAACATAGTTAATCCTCATAACCATCCATAGTTAATTTCCATAACAAAATGGAGAAATATAAATCTTATCAAATGGGAATAAGTAAATATTACAAACACATTCAAACTAGAAAATACCCTGACGCAGTTAAAGTGAGTTCTGTCTATGTGTACTAATAGGGAAAGAGACCCGAGATATAGCATTTAAAAAGAAACGTGGACAATATACAGTGTGACTCTCATTTATGTTAAAAATAAAACAGGCCAGTATATTGATGGGGTGAAACTGAGAGAGGCATGAATGCAGGGACGTTAGTGAAGGGGTCCTTTACTTTTTTACGCTATGATGGTCTACATCAAGTGTTGATGAGTTTATTCAGATACTACCGATGCACATTAAACAAAGTTAAAATTTAGAAATCATAATAGAATAAACTCTCAAGAAAAAAATTTAAAATATGAAATCCATACATTAAAAGGCCAATCATTCTTCTAAGCATTTAACTTTAAAAATCCCTCTACAGAACTTTTGTAATTGTTATAACCTCATGAGTTTACATTTCAAAAAAATAATTATTCAGTTCAGATGTTTAACTACAAATATTCATACATTTATCTGACTTACTTCTTTCTGGAACCTCTCTAATGTCAGCTTTCTTTGCATTTGGTCTTGTACCCAAGGATCAGCTGCATATTCAGACTCTAGAAGAGAAGTCCAACAATTTGCTGCATCTCTCTTTGTCTTTGTAAGAACGATACGAACCATTTTTCTGTCCTCTAAACAAACAAACGATAATCACAATGAAATTAGAGCTCATGATTAAATTTTATATTTTCAAAAACCATTGACATAACAATTGTTGTCAATACATTTCCATTACTATATCTTCCAAAGCTGCAAAGATGAAACTCCTTAATACAGGATGGGAAACATACTAAATTCCAAGATATAATTTTTAAAAAGACTAAGATTTATAATAGATTGCCCTTACCCAAAGTCCACGTTCCCTCATCAGCTATTGTAGAATCAAACAGTTTGCCCTGAAAGATAAACATATAAGGCACTAAAAATACAGAAACTTCATTAATTTTCATAAAGCTTTCATATTTACAACTTACCTATTACTATCTAATCCACATAGAATTGTCTAATTTGATTATAACAGAGATAAAAGAAAACTTTATACCATTTCAACGACAAATGTTCAACCCTATTTCCTCCTATTAAGAGAACTGAACCCCACTTTATACTGCTTGGAGTATTTACTATGACAAAGAACACAGGGCTCTCTAGAGAAAAATCAGGGTTCCATAATTATTAGAAGATGAAGAAATATAACTGATCAACTGATCACTGATTAACCAAATATTTATATATAGATATGAAATTAATATCTGAAATGCTTTATCAATTAAGAAGAAATTACGTCTTTTAAAACAAACTTTTAAAAACTGGCTCAATCTCTTTGTTGGGCAATTTGGCATTAAAAATTATTTTAACATAAAGTAATGTGTATGGACATACATGGATAGTACTTTAGAATCAGTGTATAAACAGATTTTAAGAACTAACGTTTTTTCAGATCTTACAATATGATAGGGAGAGTTCTAAGAGTTACATATACATTAACATACTTAGTCCTAATATCATCCGGGCATAGATGACATCAGATTCATGGTTCCCGCTGACTTCAGAAAGTCATTTTAAGAAAGAAGCAAACTGTAAACTTAAGAGAGAATGTATCTGCTGAAACCCTTTTGATTTGTTGCTTGCCAAATTTGTTTTAGAAAATATCTTAAAGAATATGTTTGCCCCATATAGCAATACTTATGAAAAGAATCCTACTGGTATACCTAAAATCCTAGCGTTGAGTCATTCCCAAATTCCCAAGTTTTTGTTATTTCTATGGAAAATTTGAATTGTAATCATAAACCACCGTTCAGGAAAATCTGAACTGTACAACTATTCAGAAAGGTCATTTAGATCTATGTTGGCAAAAATCAGTATCTTTAACACGAATCTTCCATTTCTCAAAGCACCTCCCTAGAAAATAGTTGACACGTCCTGTGTGCTTATTACACACAAGGCTCTACTCCAAGCTCTTCATTAACGTGGGTACCATGTTATGCTAAAAGAAAAAAGAACCTGTCCTATAAGAAAGACACTGTAATTCCTGCACTTTGTGAACGTCGGAAAAACTGAAAAATCTCTTGCCTCGGTTACAAAACTTGAAGAAGGGCAGAATCAGGATATTCTATCAGTCTCCACCACTGCCATCGTGGGCATCTAATCTGAAAAAGGAACCTAAGGTCGACTTCACTGACTTTAACTAGAGAGCTTACAGCAAAGTGGGTCCCAGACGCACAGGGCGCTGGCGAGAATAGAGCGGTATTCCTGTCTTCACACACCTTTTGACCATCTGCTGACCCACTCCAGAAACACGCAGAATTTATCTACTTAGATGAGGAAAAACCACCTGACATCATCTCTAAATCCTCATCCTAATATCCTTCTCCTTGATTTTCTTCTTTCCTTTCCTGCAACTGCATCAATGCCTGCTACTGGGACTCGCCACTTGCCGTGGTCTGAGGGGAGGAACCCTCCCCGTCTCCTTCCACGATGGCCTGCCCACACTCAGGGTGCTGCCTGGAAAAGTGTATGGAATAGCAAGTGTGCTTCTTTAACGCTCTAGTTAAGCTGTTCTCAGCTGACGTCCCGCAGAGGGGCAGCAGGAACAGCTTCACTGGGTTTTAGACATAAAGCCGGAAAAAATGGGCTCCGGCAGTTTCCACGTCGACTCAGGACTGGCCCTGGAGGTGGGGGGCTCCGACCAGACCACAACCAGGCCGATCCGGTCGCTCCTTCGGCCAGCCAGGAAAGCCCAGCGGCCTCCCAACAGTCCTCCTACTGACACCGGGAGCCCCGGGGCTCGGGGATTCGGGGAGGCACAAGCCCCGCGGCCGCTACCTTGAGGATCTCGCGGCCACCCACCGCCAGCGCCACATGCCGGCTCTGCAGGTCGCACCGGATATCCTGGGCGCGGGTGCCCGGCGGCACACGAACTTCAATGAACACCTCCTCCAAGGTCTGGTACCACTGGCCCCACGGCGTCCCACATGGAACCACCCCACTGCGTTCCTCAAACGGGGCCGACATCCTCCAGCTGCCTCTCCGCAGCAACTGTACCCAGCAAGCTGAGCGCATGCGCCGAAGCCCCACGCTCAGGCCACGCCCCGGCCTCGGTGCTCGGGTCACCGGTCATGCGCGGGGATGTGGGCAGGTGTCTCAGCGTTTGTTTTTTCCCTTTCAAAGGCTATTTAGGACACTGGCCGGACCCAACTGGTAAGAACTAAAATCCAGACAAGTTCTCATCCAAGGAATGGTAGGAGGAAACATTGGAAAAAAATTGGAAACAACGAGGCTAAAAGTCACTACATCGCCATCTACTTGAAGCCACAGACACCTAAACTTCTCAGATTTGAAGTGCGCTTGCGCAAATGCTGCTAGGCCGTAGGCTACAATTTACAGACGCCAGGAGTGACTGGGCACGCGCGGAGGCAGTAATGGTCTCCTATTGGCTGGTAGCCTAATATCCAAACCACCTCGTTGGGCGCGGCGCGCGGCTCGTTGCGCATGCTCTTTTCATGTTCCAGGCCTGGATTGGGGGGGCGGTGCCCAGGATTTTGCGTTTTCCAATTGGTTAACGCCGGTGGGCGGGGCATGAGCCGGGAGATTTGAATTTGAACCCAGTAATGCCAAAATCGGCACCGGGAAGCTGCCGAGGATCGCTAGTGCTCTTCGTTTTGTGTCCTGGTCGTCAGCATGTCCTTCCCTAAGGCGCCCCTGAAACGATTCAATGACCCTTCTGGTGCGTACGGGGGAAGGAAGGGGGGACCGGAGTTGCTGTCTCGCCCCCTTGCCCCTTTCGATTCCCTCTGTCGGAGGGAAGTAGGTGCTTTTAGGGCTGGCGTGGGGATCGTTCAGCTGATGCATTTCGTTTTGTTTTGTTTTTTTTTGTAAATATATACTAAGCGTTTACCACATGCGAAGCACAACTGAAGATGATAAGGATACAGCAGTGAGCGAAGCAAAGTCCTTGCCCCATGCAGCTTCCCGCAGTTGGAGAAGACAGCCAATAAACAGTGCTGTGTGGACACCAAAGCAGAGGAGTGGGCTGAGGAAGCGTTGGTAGCGAGTTGGATGGTCGTGTGTGGAAGGCCTTGCTGAGAAACAAACACTTGACCATCCTTTTTGTCTGACCTTGTGGATTTCAGTTTGGACATTATATTCGGGCATAAAAGTGGTTGGTAAAGGCAGTTTGCGGTTGTAAAATTATGGCAATATTGAAAACACTATAAATGAAGTTATGTCTATAGTTTGTCTTTATTGAGGTTAGTTCTGTTTAACTCCCCAACATCCTGTAGCAGTAATCCTATATTCATTATTTTACTGATAAAATAACATGGAGACTTCGATTTGTTCAGTGCTACACAACCAAACCGACAAAACAGCTGCATGAAACTGGGCCTTCACGAAACCCACTCTGTGCTCTGAGCCAATGCAGTGCATAAGCACAGTGACTAGGAAGCCTTGGGTGTGGTTAGTAAGACTGTTGGGCAGATAAAATATTATATTATGCTCACTTTGTTAAAGACAGCGCTGCCCACATGGAAGCTGTCGTCCAGGTAATATAAATGTGTGTTGGGGGCAGGCTGAAGGCAGGCAGGATCCTTGTAACCTGGGGCTTGGTTTTAGGACTAAGCCTTTCCCACCCTTTTTGATGTGGGGTGATACAATCCAATTATGCCTCAGATAAGTGACTTTGTATCAGAGACTTCCTTATTTTGTATATTGGATTAAAGGTTTTGATTTCTACACTATAAAATGGGGGCAGAACAGGAGCTTGCGCTCTTGGTTCCTGAGATTATCATTAGAGGAGAGAGGAGAGAAAGGCCATGTGGAGGAGGCCAGGAGAAGCAGCCAAGATGGCGGAGTGTTGAGTGAGGAGCCAGTTTGTGCAGAGTTTGTGCAGGGAGAAGGAAGGAGATGGGGAACAGAGGTGAATAAGTCTGGTGAGCTAGAAACCTTTGATTCTAGGAAACTCGGTTAAGTCAGTAGCTTTGTGAGCACTGAATGTTAGTGGGCTTGGAGCCCAGTGTGTGTTTTTACTTGCCCACCGGGTGCAAGCTAGGATTAAAGATGATGGTCCACCAGTTTTTGGCTCCGTTGTTTCTTTACCGACTGTCTGAATCCAATGCAAACCTGCATGGGCCAGGCGGCTGTGATAGTGGCAACTGGCTTTACAAAGACACTCATCATTTCTTAGAGGCTAACTATCTGCTAAGGTTTTTCTGACCAGATCTGGTTTATTCTTTTACAACAGTCAAATGAGGAAGGTACTGATATTGTCCTTATTTTACAGATGGGGAAACAGAGGGATTTTGTAACTACATTGAGTACCCTACAAGTGATATCGCTGAACCATCCAGTATAACATACACATTTAATGGTCACTTGTTACGTCTCTAATCTCTGCCCACAATATAGAAGTGGAAATGTTCTCATTCACCATCTTCTCCCAATGACTCCACAGTTCCCAGCACATAGTAATGGCTATTGATTGGCAGACAAAACTGGATTTGAATCCTAATCTGGCTGATTACAAAACCTTTTGTCACATCCCCAATTATTCTGTTTTTCTTCACCATAGCAAACCTCGACCGTGAGCTAAATACTAAGAGTACAATCATGATTAAGTCCATCCCTACCTCCAAGCAGTTTGACATTATTATAAACCTCTACAAAACTCAGAAGTTCTTTGATAGGAATGATATGCACAGGCTACTTTGTAACCTGATGGGGGATTCAGAAAAAAGAGTTGGCATCTAGCTGAGGTCTGAAGGATAAGTGAGAGCCAAGCAAAATGGAGGGTGGGCTAGCCCATTGAGGTGGAATAAATAGAAACTAAAGCGTTCTGGAAGTTTGGAGCATTTATTTAATGTAATGCATAAAATGTTTGTTTGCATACAGGTAATGACTGTCTGTGTTAGCTTCTGATTGTTGATGATCAAAATATAAGCTGTTCCTGAGAGTTCGTGATATCTTACAAGTTAACCTAATTCTTTTGTCTGATTTTCCCTTTCCCCAGATGTCTAGCAACTAACTACAATGTAGTGTATTTAAATATGTATATTAGTAAGAAAAGACCTATAGCATGAAAACAGCATGTGCCCAGTCTCAGAGATGGTAGGTACAGGATGGATTTTAACCTAGTACTTCTAATTTGACTCTTTAGTTTTTAGGGAATTGTTTTTTTATCTATCTATCTATCTTTTTTTTTTTTTTTTTTAAGTGAGAGGCAGGGAGGCAGAGAAACAGGTTCCCTCATGCACCCTCATTGGGATCCACCCGGCAAGCCCCCTCATGAGATGCTCTGCCCATCTGGGGCTGCTGTTTTGTTGCTTGGTAACTGAGCTATTTTAGTGCCTGAGGTGAAGCCATAGAGCCATCCTGGGACAGAGGGCATTTGCTTGAACCATTCGAGCCATGGCTACAGGAGGAGAAGAAAGAGAGAAGTGGGGTGAGGGTGAAGAAGCAGATGGCTTCTGTGTGCCCTGGTTGGGAATCGAACCTGGGACTTTTACATGCTGGGCCGATGCTCCACCACTGAGCCAACCGGCCAGGGCCAGGAAGAGTTTTCAAATAGGATTTTAATTGTTTTCAACTTGCATAATTCAGCTACTCTCCACTGTCCCATATTTTTTTTTGTTTGTTTGTTTTTTTGGTTTTTTGCATTTTTCTGAAGCTGGAAACGGGGAGGCAGTCAGATAGACTCCCGCATGTGCCTGACCGGTATCCACCCGGAATGCCCACCAGGGGGCGATGCTCTGCCCCTCTGGGGCATCACTCTGTTGCATCCAGAGCCATCCTAGTGCCTGAGGCAGAGGCCACAGAGCCATCCTCAGCACCCGGACCATCTTTGCTCCAATGGAGCCTCGGCTGCGGGAGGGGAAGAGAGAAACAGAGAGGAAGGAGAGGGAGGGGTGGAGAAGCAGATGGGCGCTTCTCCTGAGTGCCCTGGCCGGAAATTGAACCCAGGACTCCTGCACGCCAGGCCGACGCTGTACCACTGAGCCAACCGGCCAGGGCCTCCACTGTCCCATTTTTTGCTGGTTGTTATACCCTTTCGAGAGTGTGGATCTAATGATGAACTAGAATACTAGAGTTCAGCATCACTTTATTTCTGGCTGCGCTGCCAAGTCTAGAACAGTGCTTTTCACACTTTGCCAGAAAAGCATCCCTAAGAACAGAGCAAAAGATAACTATCCCTTCATTCCCACTTTCCCCCAAAAAGGCATAGCCCACAGCTGTGCTGGCAGTTTTCTTTGAAGTCTCCTCTGCTTTAAAATATAATGTGCTCCCTACTGACACCTCCACTCCTATCCCAAATGAGTAAAATAGATGCTCTAAGATGTGCCACCTCTGACCTCATTTTAGGGACCCCCCACCCTACTTACTGTCAGTATATGTAAACTATCACTGTTCCAGGTGGAGGAAGGAAAACAATTCCATCCTTGATGTTTTTACAGCTTACATAGAATAGAAAGCAGTGACTTTCATACTTTTTAATTGTGTTCCAGAATGAGAAATAAAATAAAATACCTCTATATGGGATATATTTTTCTATTTCTACACAAAACTGAAACAAA
The DNA here is from genome assembly GCF_036850995.1 of Saccopteryx leptura. Taxonomy (NCBI): domain Eukaryota; kingdom Metazoa; phylum Chordata; class Mammalia; order Chiroptera; family Emballonuridae; genus Saccopteryx; species Saccopteryx leptura. The sequence goes on from NC_089508.1 coordinate 181,909,703, forward strand.
AATACTACAAAAACTGCTTAAATTTGTTACATGTGAGTCACACTGATATTATCTGTTGTTTCACTTTTTAAGGAAATGCTAGTCAAGCTATACTAATGAGCCTTTATCATCTCATTTGAAAAACTCTTAAGGGACAGTAATAGTTGCCTTGGAACGGTCAGAATCCTTGCTGTGCCTATTTATTTGCATGAAGCTCTAGACTGAAGTAAATAGCTTTTCAGAGAAGAGTATATTGTAAGGTCAGCCGAAGGACGACACCAGAGTTCAGGCAAGAAAAGTTTACCGGAGGTCATCTGCTGGGCTGACAACTAAGGCGGAGGTCAGCAACCGCTTCTCTAACCGGTAGGGTTGAATAGGGATTCGAGGGTGGGGCTGGTAGTCATTAAGGAAAAATGTAGCTTTCAGCGATTTATATTAGATTAACCTTAAGTAAGCTAGGGGACTTTCCACACACCAGTTAGTCACCCGGAGGCCCAGGGGGTAGTGACCTGGAACATCCAGTTTGTCAGTGTCCCTTTGTCCACTTAAGGGAGGAGGGGGACATGGCCCCCACTTGCAACCTTATCAAGTATAACTAATGATTCCCAATCAGCTACAGCTTTATGCTAATGACATTTTTATTATTGTCAATCCTGAGAGCCAGATCTCACATTTGCTAAGCATAAAGCACTCTGAAATGCCCTCAATTTGGGACTCCGGTTTCTTGCATAAGGTTATACACTATAAATTTCTGAGACTCAGAAATATAGTCTATGGCTTTAGAAATTTTCTGAGATATTGCTATTAGCCAGTGATGGATTATCACTATAACTTTCTATTCTAGTCTAAATCTTAAGGGCTAGACACCTTGAGTTGCTTCTTTTCTAAAATCCAATTAGGTTTACCTCAGTGACTGAGTAGAGTTGATTCTAAAAATGTTATTTCTTATAGTCAATCCTTAATAAGAAAGCTATGTTGATTGTTCTTTTAGGATGTTTATCCTGAGAGTGTCTTATGCTGTTTTGCTCAGTTGTCTGTTTCTTTGACCCAACTGAAATAAAGGGCATTTAGAAAGGTAATGATACTGTTCCTCATATCACATGGGTGCTATTGTTACATTTGAGAGAAAACAATTTATTCATGGCATTTTTTTTTTTAATTTTTTTTTTTACAGAGAAAGAGAGTCAGAGAGAAGGTTAGACAGGGACAGACAGGAACGGAGAGAGATGAGAAGCATCAATCATTAGTTTTTCATTGCGCGTTGCAACACCCCAGTTGTTCATTGGTTGCTTTCTCATATGTGCCTTGACTGCGGGCCTTCAACAGACCGAGTAACCCCTGGCTAGAACCAGCGACCTTGGGCTCAAGCTGGTGGGCTTTTTGCTCAAACCAGATGAGCCCACACTCAAGCTGGCAACCTCTGGGTCTCGAACCTGGGTCCTCTGTATCCCAGTTCGACGCTCTATCCACTGCGCCACCGCCTGGTCAGGCTATTCATGGCATTTTTACACTTATATTACTTTACTTTGGCATGTTTATAACTTAAGATCGTAAGGAACATGAGATGAGACTTGAATGTTTCGTGTTTCCTCCAGGCTGTGCGCCATCTCCAGGTGCTTATGATGTGAAAACTTCAGAAGTATTGAAAGGACCGGTATCCTTTCAGAAATCACAAAGATTTAAAACACAAAAAGGTAAAGGATCCTAAGATAAAATAATGGTTATATGATCTCCCAAGTTTTAAAGTTATGAATAACAGTATCTAAATTTAAAGATGTTGCAGTATTTCTAAAAGTGTGAAACTACAGCTCTATTTAAATTTTTGTATGGGATGGATTTATGAAAAGGCCAACGACAGAATAATGAGTTCATCATAACACTGTGGTACAGCTGGGACAATTAAGCAAAACACGTAGGTATGTAGTTTCCTTTTTGGTAATTACCTTAGACTTCTGTCAGGGAACATTAGGATAGTCAGAATAATGTTAGATGTTTAAAAAATATTGTGTAGCTAGTTATTCAGAAATACATACTCAAGAAAAGAATAACTAGATTGCTTCACCAAAACTTGCAATAGAAATTTTGAAATTGTGTTTTATCTGTGGTTCCATCTATTGCAGAATCTCAGCAGAATCTTACTGTTGACAAAGATACTACCTTGCCTACTTCTGCAAGAAAAGTCAAAGATACTACCTTGCCTACTTCTGCAAGAAAAGTTAAGACTTTGGGAGTAAAGGTGAGGAGCTCCTGTGTTCTATCTGGTTTATGAACTGTATTGAAAAGTATCTGAAAAGTATCGTATTTGACTAGAATGGGTTAATTGTATACATTAGGTTATAAGTAAACCTATAAATAAATGAAATATACCATCATCAGACTCTAGTAAGCTTTATATTTCTGCCTATACCATTATTAAGTGTATGGTGCTTTAGCATGCCCCTAGTTCAGAATTACAGAATGGTCTTCACTTCTCAGTCATTTCTCTATCTAGATCAATTTTATAATACCTAGTAAGCTTTTAAGAATTATGTGATGCTTTGATTTGTTAGTTACCATCATTTGAGTTATTTTGTTTTTGTTTTGGGGGAAGGATAAATATTGGTAAAGAGAAAGAAGAAAATTATTCTAATGTGTTAAAGATGTTTACTATTCAGAAACTGCCAAAGAGTGGTAGGAGATTAAATTTGTATCAGTTTCACGTCAGTGCTTGCACAAGAGCCTAGTATTACAATTTCCATTGGTTCATAACAGCAAACTGGACTTTCTTAAGGAGAGATACAAATTCTTATTTTAATGTGAAAGATTGAGAGGTGGGAAACTGAAACCATAGGTTGAGCTTAAACTTGTTCGTTCATTTGGCAGTTAGACCCGCATCCCTTTCCCTGTAATTCAGACTGTATAGTCCAGTAAGGAAGAGATCAGTCAGCCACAGGGAACTCCTGAGCATTTGAAAGTGTGAAACCCATTTAATGTTTTTTTTGTTTGTTTTTTGGGGGTTTTTTTTGTTTTTTTTTTTTTGTATTTTTCTTAAGTTGGAAACAGGGAGGCAGTCAGACAGACTCCCGCATGCGCCCGACCGGGATCCACCCGGCATGCCCACCAGGGGGCGATGCTCTGTCCATCTGGGGCGTCACTCTGTTGCAACCAGAGCCATTCTAGCGCCTGAGGCAGAGGCCATGGAGCCGTCCTCAGCACCCAGGCCAACTTTGCTCCAATGGAGCCTTGGCTGCGGGAGGGGAAGAGAGAGATAGAAAGGAAGGAGAGGGGGAGGGGTGAAGAAGCAGATGGCTGCTTCTCCTGTGTGCCCTGGCCGGGAATCGAACCCAGGACTCTGGCACACCAGGCTGACGCTCTACCACTGAGCCAACCAGCCAGGGCCTAATGTTTAATTTTAATTAATATGCATATATTTAAAAACTGGTATTTGATTCTATTGTTAGACATTATTCACTCATTTATTTATTTATCTTCGCAAGAGACAGAGACAGGAAGGGAGAGAGAGAGAGAGAAAGCATCAACTCACAGTCGCGGCACCTTAGTTGTTCATTGCTTGTTTGTCATATGTGCCTTGACTGGGGGCTCCAGCCGAGCCAGTGACCTCTTGTTCAAGCCAGTGACTTTGGCTCAAGCCAGTGATCTTAGGCTTCCAATCAGTGATGTTGGCCTTCAAGCCAGTGACCTTTGGGCTCAAGCCAAAGAGCTCGGGGACCTCAGTGTCCCAGGTCGACACTATCAACTGTGTCACCACAGGCCAGGCCGAAAACTCCTAAATGTTTTCAAAACCTCTTAAGCATGTGAATCTTTTTCATCTGTATGTTTTATGAAATCTAAATACAGACACATATTTCTAGTCTTTTTATTTATTTATTTATTTTACTTTAGTGAGGAGAGAGAAAGAAAAGGGGGGAGGAGCAGGAAGTATCAACTCCCATGTGTGCCTTGCCCAGGCAAGCCCAGGGTTTTGATCTGGCGACCTCAGCATTCCAAGTCGATGCTTTATCCCCTGGGCCACCACAGGTCAGACAAATACATATTTCTGATGAAAATTTAGAACTTGAATTGAGATGTACTGTCAGTATGAAATACAGAGCAAATTTTGAATACCTAGAACAGAAAATATAAAATGTCTCATTAATAATTTTGTACTAATGACATGTTGAAATAGTATTTTTGATATTTTAGGATAAGTACAATATATTATTAAAAATTTTCCATTGTAAATATGGCTACTGGAAAATTTGCAAGTGGCCCTTCCTGGATGGCTTGGTTGGTTCGAGCATCGTCCCGAAGCGCAGAGGTGCTGGCTCGCCCCCGGTCAGGGCACAGACAGGAGCAGCGCCATGTCCTTTCTCTTTCTCTCTTTCTCCCCCTTCATCTCTCACTAAAATGAATAAATAAAAAACTTTAAAAATAAAGAAAATGAGTATATGGCTTGCATTATATTTCTGTTGGGCAGCGCTGACATAGACATTCTTCTTGGAATGTCACTGATGTAAATTTCTTGGAGAAACAGTTCTGAAATTTTGAATTAATTACAGAATTCAAAAATCCTCTTAGAAAACTAAATTAAAAATAAATTTCAAGTTTATGCAAAACCCCCCCAAAATAGGCCTTTCTTGATACAAAATGACATCAGGTGGTCAATCAATCAGCATGAGATTGCTGTGCCCCTCCCCCCTACTTAGAAAGATAGAAAACATTTCATATAAGATGTTTATGCATTTTTCTCCATTTTTAGATGGAAAAGATAGATACTCTGTTTTTGGTCATTGTCTCAAAAAGACTGCTGGATATAAAGAGATGTCTGAAAGTTATTTCTTATTTAGAATAAAGACATTCAGTAGGTTAGAGTAGAGCTGGTACTATTTCAGTTTTTCTTTATTTCTTTGCATTCCTCATCCTCTTTGGGTATCTAAATTTAAGGTGATTTCTCTTTGTAAATTGTTTTTTCTTTCTGAGGTAGCATAACTAAATATTCAAAACGTATTGCTGTTTAACATTAGAAAGAAGCAGTCAGTAGCTTTATTCATAAAGGTTTCACCAGTTCTTTTCACTGGACTTGTTGGGGGGGAAAAAAAAACTAATCTTTTGGGATGAAAACTTTGAAGCTTGAAATATTTTGAGATTTAAAGAAACTTTTCCCTCAGTTTCCAGGTAAGTCACCTACAAAATGTTTAAGAGACTTAGGGAGATGTTTAAAATAGAAAATCACTGGAATTCTTAATCTTTCCTGGTAACTAACCATCAAATTCAGCTATTCATATAATGATTGTGGCACTTAAATGTGATTATCACTGTTCTTTGACTTAAACAGAAGGAAGCTCAAAAGAATGATAAAGACTTGAAGCTGTTGGAGAAAGAGGTAAAGTGCTTTTAACTTATTGAAAAATAAGGAAAGAGACTGACACAGAATTAAGAGACAGGGATTATGTGGCACTTTGAGGATCACACTGAGTGGCAAATATACCGGCCAGACCAGTGCCCAGAGGGAAATCAGTCCTGGGCTTGGGCGGCACATTTCTGAGCCTGGCTGTCTGTGGTACGCTGGCAAAATCAAGTTGTTTGCCCTCGAATGGGCAGATTCAAGATGACCCACTTCATGAAAAAAAATGATAACTTAAAATCATCATGTTGATTTACTACAATTATGTGAAGATCAAATACTTATACTTACTTTTCCTGTGTGCTATTCTGTGTGTTAAGACAGTGACTAACTAGAGATTTGCTTAGCACAAGTCTTGCTTAGTCTTAGAGCATGGAGTCCTAGCAGGTTAGTTGGGTTGTGATGGAGTTAATGCTAAGCTAGGTATATGCCTTCCTCAAGGATAAAATGATTTAGAGCTGCACTGTGCTATGTGGTAGCTACTCACCACATGTGTCTATTTAAATTAAATAAAAGTGAGAACTCAGTCACCAGCATTCAAGTGCTCAGTAGCCACATGTAACGCGAGTCTGCCATACAGGACAGTGCATTCCCACCATCGCACACATTCTGCTGAGCACAGCTGACCTGGAGGGCTAAGCTTCTCACAGGGAGGTTTTCCTGGGTCTTGAATGTTTTAATCATCAGTAGCAGCTAGTTACGTTGGCATTGTGTCTGAAGTACTCGCTCGTCACCTTGTTTGCATCCAGATCCGGGTCCTTGTGCAGGAGCGGGGCGCCCAGGACAAGCGTCTCCAGGACCTGGAAGCCGAGCTGGAGAGGAAGGAAGCAAAGCTGAGCACCGCGGTCCGGGAGAAAACGTCTCTGTCTGCAAGCAACGCTGCTCTGGAGAAGCAGCTCACCGAGCTGTCCCGGACTAACGAGCTTCTGAAATCCAAGGTCTGAACCACATTATAACAGTTCTTATTTCTTACATGAGCATATTTATAACTGAAGAGCTAATAAACATGTTTTTCCTCATATACTGTTTGGGAATTTGAAACTCCATTCTTTTTCTAAACTAAATATACCTTAAATATTAAGCTGCTTCCAATAGGAATTATTTATTTATTTTGTTGGAAGAGAGACAGACAGAATGACAGGGACAGACAGACAGGAAGAGAGAGAGATGAGAAGCATCAATTCTTTGTTGTAGCACCTTAGTTCATTGATTGCTTTCTCATATGTGCCCTGTGGGGGGCTCCAGCCAAGTCAGTGACCCCTTGCTCAAACCAGTGACCTTGGGGTCATGTCTATGATCCCACACTCAAGCTGGCGACCCTGCACTCAAGCCAGTAAGCCCGTGCTCAAGCCAGTGACCTCAGGGTTTCAGACCTGGGGCAGCATCGCAGGCCGACACGCGGTCTGCTGCGCCACCGCCTGCTCAGGTTCCAGTAGGAATTATTGTGTCTTTTTTTATTAAATCACCCGGCACATACAAAGTTATAAACAAGTTACTTTTTGTTATAATACCTGCTGTTTTTTTCCCCTCCTTTAATGTAATTCCAGTAAATAAGGACACTAATCAAACCCACAGAATTTACATCTAGAAGTCTACAAAATGTTTAAGAGACTTAGGGAGATGTTTAAAATAGAGAATAACTGGAATTCTTAATCTTTTCTGGTAACTAACCATCAAATTCAGCTATTAATATAATGATTGTGGCACTTAAATTTGATTATCACTGTTCTTTGACTAAATAGATGTTTCTTTGAACTAAATAGTAGTATAATTCACCCTTTTGGGGAATGAAGTGCAGAATGAATAAATGTATGAAACAGATGGATTGTGTTTTTGGTATTAGTATACTAATGGGACTTGACCCGGTTATATTGCTTTGTACAGAAGTAGAAGGAGGCTGTAAATCACTGGTCAGTGCAGGAGTCATTCATTCAGGGACCGCAGTGTGCGGGCTGTTTGCTTACCGAGTGAGGGTGCAGAAGAGGGAGACATGGGGAAGGGAACAGATCCCGGGCTCCACCTATGGGATCTGCTTTACTTGGCCCGGGATGTACCCTGCAGTCCTCTTATATTTCAAAGTAGGTCAGGCAATTCAAGTGCGTTTTGTTAAGCAAACACCCCTTACGAAATCCTTTCCAAGAAGCTTGTTTTAGAGCCTTGCAGTGACCCTTCCGGCACGTAGTGGTAAGTGACCACCCAGGCTACTTTCCAGTGTAAAGCAGAAAGTCCCGTGCGGGAAAAGGAGGGACAAGAACAGTCGTGGAATAGTGATCCTGGCGCGGCCAGAGGCTCTTCGCTCTTTCAGGGTATATCGCAGGCAGGGAACGGTCCCCGTAGTTGGTAGGATGATCAGCTTTTCAGTGATTTGATATATGACTAAGCAGAAAATATTTCTGAATCTTTTGCACGTTTCTGGTACTTAGCTTTCTGAAGACGGTAACCAGAAGACTCTGGGAACGCTAAGCCTTGAGCTGATGAAACTTAGAAAGAAAAGAGAAACGAAGATGAGGGTGAGTGGTGCCCTCGCCGAGTGGGCTATGTCTGGATTTTTGGCTATGAATGATTTCTTATTTTCTACAACGTATTTCTGTTGTGTAGAATATGATGGCTAAACAGCAAGGCATGGAGGTGAAGCTGCAGGCCACGCAGAAGAACCTGGAAGCGTCCCAGGGGAAAGTAGCACAGCTGGAGGGGAAACTGTGAGTGCTGGCAGGGAAGAGGAAGCCTTAAGTGCGACCAGTTCGGGATCACCTGTCACCTGCTGTTGCTTCCTGAGCCCTGAACCTCCCCACAATGCCTGTCTCCCTCCTTCCTCTGATTGCCTTGTTTCCTCTTCCGAGCAGTAGTTGAGACCTATTCATTCCTGAACATTGTAGGCGGCAAAGATGTATGGCTGTTACTACTTTCGTATATCTTCTGTATCAGTGATCAGGAAAGGCCTCCTACTCTTGTGGAGGTGGTAAAATTAACCCAAAAATGAGAATCACTGATATAGGAGGCTGTGATTAATGCATAATCCTAACTTTGCTTTTACTGCTGAGCTGTAATATACATACAGTAACATGCAAAGATCACCGGTAGTCAGTTTGATGACTTAACAGTGTATATATCTGAATTCCACCACCCAAATATGATAGAAAACATTGCCATCCCCCAGAGAATTCCTTTGTGCCTGATCCTGCTCCTTTCCGTGTAATGGCCCGCCCCACACCCACTTTCTGACTTCCATGGTCATAAGTTAGTTTGACTTTTGGCAGGACATTTATCATAGGATGCTGTGTGTGTGTGTGTGTGTGTGTGTGTGTGTGTGAATGTGAATGTTATAATTTCTCCCTTTTTTATTACAATGATGTTCCACTATATGAAAAAACGTCCATTTGTTTACTTTTCTCCTGTTGATCAATCTTTGGGTATTATGAATAACACTGCTATGTATGCCCTTTTGTGGACATATGTGTTTCTTTCTCTTGAGTAACTATGTAGGAATGGAATTCCTGGGCAATAGGGTAGTATGTGTAAACTTTCAGCATCTCAAAAGGGAGGAATCGTGTTACCTGCCCACTTAGCAATGTATGATAGTTCCAGTGGTCTCACATCCTCACCAGTATTTGATATTGTCAGTGCGATTTCCACCCTTCTGGTAGCTAAGCAGTAGTACCTCATTTGTGATTTTAATTTATTGCTATTAATGTGGATTGTATTTCTATTGACCATTTGCATATATCCTTTTATAATGTGTCTATTTAAGTCTTTTGCCCATTTCTTAAATTGAGGTGTTTGGAGGAGGTAAATTCATAAGTAACCATATATAAGGCAGTCAAGAACAAAGGCTTTATACAAAATGCTATTTTTGTATGTGTGGTGGTGCCCCCCCCCCCCCCAACCAGGAAAACCACAGAAAAGATTTCTAACACTTGGGGTGTTGTAGATGATGAATCTTATCATCACAGCCCTGATATCAGAATATATTTGGAGAGCTTTCTCACATAAAAAGCACTTGTTTCCTATTTGCATATATTAAATTGTTAACCTGAGATGTCACATGAATTAACAGTTCAGAGTTTAGACTCTGGAGTCAGCCCGCCGGATACAATAGTACCTAGTGCAGAGTAAGCATCACGTGTGGCTATTGTATGTATTAATATATATATACTTTTCCTTTTTAGCATTTCAATAGAGAAAGGAAAGATGGATGAAAAATCTGAAACAGAGAAACTCTTAGAATACATTGAAGAAATAAGGTAATATCAATATTAGTTTTAAATTTGTCCTTTTTGTAGAAGCGTGATCAATATATTAATTTCATCTCTTTTTCAGTTAATTTTCCCTTTGCCAAAATAGATATGCTCTTCAAAATTATTTGTTTCAATGTAGTTGTGCCTCAGATCAAGTGGAAAAATACAAGCTAGACATTGCCCAGTTAGAAGAAAATTTGAAAGAGAAGGATCATGAAGTGTTAAGCCTTAAGCAGTCTCTTGAGGAAAACGTTGCTACATTGTCTAAACAAGTAGAAGACCTGAATGCTAAATGTCAGCTCCTTGAAAAGGAAAAAGGTATTCTGGTGTTTACAGTATTACTTTCTTCAGCTAAGTACCACATACAGTATTTAAGAAAAACACTGCTACGTTTAAAAATGACTTTTTATAATAATTATATAAGCAACAACAAAAATCCTTTTCTACATGTGAGAATTTTAGTCTCTTATAACATTTGTTCTGTTTATGTTAATATGTTGCTTGTCTTGATGTGAGTATATACAATTGTGCAGTGTTTGACTTCTCCATTTGGTGGCTATTTAAAATTGGTAGATACACAGAACTAGGTTTGGGGGGTTTATTATATAACATATAAAGTAATGATATAAACTTACATGGGTATTTTTACATCTTGAAAACACTTCATCTGTTAACATGGTATCTATGACAATAAAATATGTATATATAATGAAATATGGGAATATGGGTTGTTCAAAGTTAATATTAGTATCTATTTACAGCATTTTTAACTCTTTTTTCTAGAAGACCTCATCAACAGGGACAAAGATTGGGGTGAAAATCTAAATTCTGAAATGCAAAACTTGAATGAGAAGTTTATTCTTAAAAAACAAGAACATGAAAAGCTACAACAAAAACAGTTACAAGTTGACTCACTTCTGCAACAAGAGAAGGTGATATACTACAATATAGAATATGACTAGTGCTTCTTTTATGTCATACATTTTTCTGTGGTCAGAAAACCTTTAAATTGTATGTATCCCTTGACCCACCAATTCTAGTTTTAGAATTTTATCCTGAGGAAGTAATCATGCTTATGCAGCAGATTGAACTACAAAGATGCTCACCACAGGGTTATTGAACATGTGAAAATATGACAAGCAACAGGTGAAGCAAAATAAGGAAATTACTTAAAAACCTTTTTCAGCACATTCTTGTTAGATTACATGAGCATTTATAGTTATGGGTTTTGTTTTGTTTTTAATTTTCTATCATTGTGTTGTAAAAAAAAAAAGCATCTACATCGGCCTAGCGTGCGGAGGACCCGGGTTCAATTCCCGGCCAGAGCACACAGGAGAAGCGCCCATTTGCATCTCCACCCCTCCGCCGTGCCTTCCTCTCTGTCTCTCTCTTCCCCTCCCGCAGCCAAGGCTCCATTGGAGCAAAGATGGCCCGAGCGCTGGGGATGGCTCTGTGGCCTCTGCCTCAGGTGCTAGAGTGGCTCTGGTCGAAACATGACGATGCCCAGGATGGGCAGAGCATCGCCCCCTGGTGGGCAGAGCGTCGCCCCATGGTGAGCGTGCCGGGTGGATCCCGGTTGGGCGCATCCGGGAGTCTGTCTGACTGTCTCTCCCTGTTTCCAGCTTCAGAAAAAATGCAAACAAAAAAAACAAAAAAAACCCATCTAATTACATGAAGGGGAAAAAACTGACAATTTTTGCAAATCCAGACTTTAAAAATTTTTTATTTTATATATCAATGAGAAAAAAGGATAGTCTACTGAGAAAAAATGGGCATAGGGTAGAAATAGATAATTCTTAAAAATGGAAATTCACATAGCCCGTAACAGTGAATAACTATAATAATCAAAGAAATGGGCATCCTTTTTTTTCTAAACGTGTACAATTGGCACAAATTTAAACATCTGATTAAAAAACTCTTTGGGGGCCCTGGCCAGTTGGCTCAGCGGTAGAGCATCGGCCTGGCGTACAGGAGTCCCGGGTTCGATTCCCGGCCAGGGCACACAGGAGAAGCGCCCATCTGCTTCTCCACCCCTCCCCCTCTCCTTCCTCTCTGTCTCTCTCTTCCCCTCCCGCAGCCAAGGCTCCATTGGAGCAAAGATGGCCCGGGCGCTGGGGATGGCTCCTTGGCCTCTGCCCCAGGCGCTGGAGTTGCTCTGGTCGAGGCAGAGCGATGCCCCGGAGGGACAGAGCATCGCCCCCTGGTGGGCGGAGCTTCGCCCCTGGTGGGCGTGCCGGGTGGATCCTGGTCGGGCGCATGCGGGAGTCTGTCTGACTGTCTCTCCCCGTTTCCAGCTTCGGAAAAATGCAAAAAAAAAAAAAAAAACCTCTTTGGGGAGAGTTGGGCAATATTATATAAATATTTTTGGGGAACCTGCAATAACTAAAGGAATTAAGTAGAACTGTATATACCAACTTGAAAATATCTCAGCAGTCATTTTAATGTGTTTCTAAATGATCTTTACATACACAGTATATATCATTGACATTTGAAGAAGTATATAAATATATAGAAAAAGACCATGAGGCATATACACCAAGGTAGTGAGTATCAGTGGAATGGGGAAACCTAACATTGGGTTGGGGAGTAGTCAAAGGCAATTTTTACTTTATTTATAACGTCCAAAATTTTCACAGTGGTGATTGACTTATATTTATCTTTTTATTAGTATGGATGCAAATAACTTAAAATATTTTTTAGTCCTTTTTAGATAATATCATATGACCAAAAGTTATGATAACAGTCCGTTGTTACAATATGATTTTCATTTTATAAGAGATGTGTTTGTTTATATGTGTTGCATAGAAAAAAGACTAAAATAACATTCATCACAATGTTGACAAGTTCCAGGATTTAGTTCCTAACAAAGTGAATATGATGTCTTTACGATTTTTTCAAATTTCTCTGGGGATCCTGAATTTGGTATTCGTACTTCATCATCTGTACTTCTGTCCTTAGTAAAACCTCACACATTATTAAATTAAACGATTTAAATCTTTAAAGTTATTCTTGGTGGTTTCTCTATTGGCTGTAGGAATTATCTGCTCGCCTCCAGCAGCAGCTGTGTTCTTCCCAAGAGGAAATGGTGAAGGAGAGGAATCTCTTTGAGGAAGAACTAACGCGAGCTCTGGCTGAGCTGGATAAAGTACAGCAGAAGGAGGGACAAACGAAACAGCTGGTCAGACAGCTGGAAGAAGAAATAAAAGCGAGAGCCGAAGAACAGAACCTTCTAGAAGAAAAGCTGAAGGGGTTTGTATGAGTAGGACCTCATGCTTTCAGATGGCTTCAGATTTTACAAAGTATTTTTCTAGTACATTCTCTCTGGATTCTCACAACAATCATGCAAGTGGGTGAGATCAGAATTATTTTACAAGCGAGAAATTAAGTGCACAGGATGTCCATATAATATGACAACCAAGGCGGAAGCTATGCCGTTTCTTTATGAAAGGCAGTGGTTTAACTAAAAAGAGTTTTAATTTTAAAAATGACCAAAATTTTAGGTTCCTATAACTGCTCTCAGGTTTTCTAAAAATGATTGGGCATTAGCATTACAATAATGGTTTTGGAATAATACCCCAAAAGCTAAGACTTTCATCTTAGGAATTAAATAAAATAAGACACATTTCCATTTTTGTATATATGTACACCAGTTTATGTAATATAAGTTAGATCTTTACCTTTTTTGAGGGATCACAGACACTTTAGAAATAATGATCGTGAAGCAAAATGGGAAAAAACAACCAGATCTTGGAAGCATTCAAAACTAAGAAACGTGTCATTAGAAGTAGAAAGGCTGAGATCTCGTGCTTTTCTCTTTTATTCAGTTCTATGCGGTTTTCGTCACATGATGAGTCCTCCACTACAGTTACTTAAAACATCCAGGTTGATTATTGACTTCAACTTGCAAATAAAATAATTATATTATTTGAATCCTTAGGATTTCATCACTAAAATTATTTTCTAGCAAGGAACCATGCCCTTGATTAAAAAAGAAAATGCTCAGCAAGGTTTTACACATGCCTGCTTTAGGGGGAGCAATAAGACTGACCTGGGGGGTTTTCTATAAGCAGCCAGTCTCAGGGCAGCTGCTGCAAGGACCTGATAAGAGGATGTCAGTTTCAGAAAGAAAGTTGAAACAGTCATTCATACTGACCCAGAGAACCCGTCCAGAGGTCAGGAGAGAAGTGTTTTACTACAAAGATCTGTAACCAAGTGCGTGATTCTCAGCAAGACAATCTCCATCTCGTTAATTTTCTACTTCGTTAGATAGAAAGGAGTTCTATGAGATGGTCCCTGTGATCCCTTCCAGCCTGGAAATTTTACATTAAGGAGAAAAACTGAGAGAGGCGAAAGGGATTCCCTTTCAGGCATCCCCAAACTACGGCCCGCAGGCCGCATGTGGCCCCCTGAAACCATTTATACAGCTCCCGCCGTACTTCCGGAAAGGGGCACCTCTTTCACTGGTGGTCAGTGAGAGGAGCACTGTATGTGGCGGCCCCCCAACGGTCTGAGGGACAGTGAACTGGCCCCCTGTGTAAAAAGTTTGGGGACCCCTGCTAGGGGGTAGGGAAGAGAATGTCTTTATTATACACCGTTAGTACTATTGGATTGCGTTAGCTGCCGTGTGTATGTTTTTAAATCCCCCACTCATTACAGAATGCATCCGAGCCGCTATCTTATCCCAGTGTAAACTTAGTCTGTAAGTGAATGATACCTATTTATAGTTTTCAGTTCCAAATTTCTCTGAAAGATCTCATAAGCCCATATGCTTATCTAAAAATGTATACCACCATTTTGGTAATATACATTATTTATTTAAATCTCTATGATTTGTAGTATATATTTATAATGATGGCTAAAATGCCATTCCATCTAGGCAGAATAATCCAGTCAATAAGCTGTTGAACCTTTGAATAACAATTATGTGAATTATTGACATAATCTAAATAAATCTATATAATCCTATAACTTTCCAAAATAACTTTTAAAAAAGTTATTTTTTCCATTGATTTAAGAAAGAGAGTGGAGATGGGGGCTGAAGGAGAGACAGAGAGAGAAGCATCATCTCTTGTTCCACTTAGTTGCTCCATTTAGTTGTGTGCTCATGGATTGCTTCTCCTACATGACCTGACTGGGGATCAAACCGGTGACCTTGGTGTGCCAGGACAACGCTTTATCCACTGAGCTATTTGGCCAGGGCTCAAAAGAACTTCTAAAACAAAGAGTCCTTAATTGTACTTTGCATTTCTTAAATGTCTACATGCAGAGAATTAAACTTTATTCAGTCCAAATGCTTTTTTTTTTTTGAGACAGAGAGTGACAGAGAGAGGGACAGATAGGGACAGACAGACAGGAAGGGAGAGATGAGAAGCATCAGTTCTTCGTTGTGGCACCTTATTTGTTCATTTATTACTTTCTCATATGTGCTTTGACATGGGGGGAGAGGCTACAGCAGAGTGAGTGACCCCTTGCTCGAGCCAGTGACCTTGGGCTTCAAGCCAGCTACCTTTGGGCTCAAACCAGAGACCATGGGGTCATGTCTATGATCCCACGCTTAAGCCAGCGACCCCTCGCTCAAGCTGGTGAGCCTGCGCTCAAGCTGGCGACCACGGGGTTTCAAACCTGGGTTTTCCGTGTTCCAGTCTGTCACTCTATTCACTGTGCCACCACCTGGTCAGGCCCAAATGCTTTTTAACTAGTAATTCTTCACTTTCTTTCTTCTTGGCTGATGCTGTTAAGATTCTATTTGAGCCTTTTAATCCTAAATTTAAAATAAGTAAACGAGGATGAAACAGAAGTAAAACAAGGAGAGGGAAGACAAGATGAAGTCCTACGCAGCAATAAACACGCCTTTCGATGTGGCCGTAAGTTTAGACCCAAGCCGTCCAGTAGCTAATGTACGCAGGAAGATGCGGGATCCACCTTTGATACCCGCACTGTCAAAGGTAAATACTCATCTCTTTCTGAGGGTAATTGTTTAATTGTTCCCTTTTTCCTAGGAAGGAAGCTGAACTTGAGAACAACAGTGTCGCTCACACGCAGGCCACCCTGCTTATGCAGGAGAGGTGCGATAGTGCCGTGCGACACCTCGGAGATGTCACCGCTCAGTTTGAAAGGTATTTGTATTGGGACCCTGCCCTCTCAAGCATCAGAAGAGCAGGGTGGGGTGTTTAACCAGGAACAACAAAAGCAGTCACACAAATAAGACTATTGCTATCCCTTTAAATCCCGTAAGGACCGACCATAAATGGGCATTTACTGTTATATGTAGTCTTAGTGTATATAGTAATTCCCCTTCGATTTTAATGCAGTTAAATTTGTAGATTTTTATGCAAACACTTTGGCATCTCATTTAAGCACTTCTTTCTATCCCAAGAACATAAAGATATTCACTTCTTTTTTGCTAAAAGTTTGTTTCACTTTTCACTTTTTCACCTAGAACTGATTGCAGTTATAAGAGATAAAATGTATTTTTGTTTTTCCACGTGGATGATGAATTGCCTAGTGTACATTCATGTGAATAGTGCCCTCTTTCCCAGCGCTCTGCTCCTGCATGTGACATATGCAACATGTGTGCGTTCACACATAGGTATATGTACGTCTCTGTTTTAATTATACTTTTTATGGCAGAGCAGAAATAGAAGTTATATAATTTTTAGTGCTGTTCTCAATTCTCTAAAGTGATTTTCCTTCTTGCTACTTTGAAAAAGAATGCCTTAGGAGGTGCTTCGCCATTCTGTGACTTCACTCACCATCAGGATGCTAATAACATTAAAGCTTATTTCTTCGAACCCCACGTCTCCGTTCAGCTCTGTACCCGTGTGTCCAGCTGCCTACTTGACGGCTCCGAGTAGACCCCTCACCAGCTTCTGAGAGCAACCTGTCAACACCACCTGTGCATCTCCCTTCTGTCTCTTTCTACCTCTCGTCTTGTTCTTTTTTATCTCAGTAATATCTTCCCAGCTTCTCGTTCCCTAATTCTTACTATCATTTTTGATCATTCTCTCTCTCTCTCTCTCTCTTTCTCTCTCTCTCTCTCTCTCCCAACACTTAATCTAGTTCTGAAATTTTAAAATTCTGCCTCCAAAAGAGATCTCACATCTTTCCACGGGCAGCTCCTTAGTCTAAGCCGTTTCTTGCTCACCTGGACTGATCCCTGGGTGTTAGTTCATCTTCCCGGTGGCGCTCCTGCCCCGGTCCATTCTCCGCTCGTCCCGGAGTGACCCCCACACTTACTGGGAGACCACAAGTCAGCCCCTGTCCCCTGCAGTGTGGCTGGCCTCATCCTCTCTAGCTTCTGTTCTCACTCTCTTATTTGTCAGGCTCCATTCTCATCTTTTTTCTTTTTTTTGTTTGGTTTTAAAATATGAAACCCCTCACAAATTTGCATACCATCCTTGCGCGGGGGCCGTGCTGACGTTCCGTGAGTCCTTCCAGTTTCAGTGTACGTGTTGCCGAAGCGAACACTGCAGCCTCCTCTGTGGCGCTGGGTTTCACGGCCTCCGAGCACCTTTGCCCTGTGAAGTACTTGCCCTCACTGCCTCACTCAGTCTCCCATGTCCGTCATGTCTCAGCTTAACCAGAAGTTCCTGAGCAAGGTCTCTTCTGAATCACCAACCCAAATGTTGGGTCCCGTTTTATCAGAGTAAGGAGCTTGGAAGTTTTCCTGCATAACACCACAAATTTAATTATATACTTATTTTTTCAATTTTTTTTTTGTGTGTGAAAACCTGGAGGGTCATGTTTCTGTCTTCCCCCCAAAATCACAAACTGACAGGAAGTGCAGAGATTTTAGAATTTGTACTTGAGAGCAATTTTCGGTTTGGTAGTTGGCTTTTGTTCATCTCTATATGCATACTTCCTGCATATAGTAGGAGCTTGATTTATTTTTCCTTGAATGCACAGCATATGTGATATAAGCTCATTAGTCCTGACATCAGAACCCCGAGTTCTTGTGTAAATGCATAAGTAGATACGAAGGTTTTGTTTTACCTAAAGCGGTACGCACTATAAATTCATCAGCTCTGTGTTTGCCATGTAGACAGCAGCTAGAAAAACGCTTTAACTTATTTTTCTTATTAATTAGCTATAAAGCATCAACAGCTAGCGAGATAAACGATCTTAAGCTGGAGAACGCATCACTTAAGGAAAAAGTGGCCGAGGCCGAGGAAAGCGCAGAGAGCGTTCAGCATCAGATACTGGCAACTGAGAGCTCCAATCAAGAATATGCAAGGTAGGTAGCAGAAATAAAACCTGCCCACATCTCCGGCCCTCCACCGTGGAAACACCTCAGTGTCGCTGAAAGGGATGCAGGGAATTGTAGTTCATTTCATGGCTTGCTTTGGGTGATCTGAAATTGCAAATTAAGGATTTACTCAGTTAAAAAGATCAAAATTCTTGAAGAAAGGTCCTGAAGTTTAAAAAAGATTAAGGGGGAAAGAAGTTATTAAAATGGCTGTAACATGTTTAGTAAACTCTTCTCTCTCAAACCCAAGGATGCTTCTCGACCTGCAGACCAGATCAGCACTTAAAGAAGCAGAAATTAAAGAACTCACAGTGTCCTCCCTTCAGAAAATAGCTCATCTGGAGAACCAGCTCAGGCAACAGGGGGAGGACTTTAAGAAGCAGCTGGAAGAGGAAAAAGCAAGGTAAGCCAGATTCAGAACCCGCGGGCGGCACACCTCGGGTTACTTTCTCTAACACACTGTGTCTTTAACTTTCCTCTGCAGAAAAGCCGGAAAAGAAAACAGGACGGCAGAATTAACTGAGGAAATGAATAAGTGGCGGCTCCTTTACGAGGAGCTACATACTAAAACAGAGCCTTTCCAGGTTTGTGGCTTGGGACTAAGCTTACTTGTGTTTGTTTCAGGAACTCACTCTGTTCCCTGTCACAGCTACGACGGTGACGTGGCTTTTCCAGAAGATCGTGTTGCTGTGCGTTTAGTGCCAGCGTGACTTCCTATGAAAGAAGGCTCATACATTCTGTGGCTTTTCCAGAAGATCGTGTTGCTGTGCGTTTAGTGCCAGCGTAACTTCCTATGAAAGAAGGCTCATACATTCTGTTAAATTACTAGCATACATTTTTTTAATATAGCCTTTATTTATATATATAAAAAATATATCCTAGTAAGAGACTTAATAAAGTTAATAGCTTAGAAGGCTCTTTAGATCATTTATCTATGTAAATTTGTGGTCCCTGTTTGGTTGTGATCTTTCTTACTTTATCTCAAGGTAATACACTGATCTTAAAAAAGAAAAAGGATAAATGCTCATCTTGGTACTTAAATACGTTAGAAGTGCTGGTTACAATGTGATCCACTGGATCCAAATTAGGCTGGCTAGCAGGACCTCTTGCTTCTTTTCCGGTTCTTATGATCTTTTAAATGAAAAACACAGTTTCTAGAAAAGAATCTCGGAGAACATAGGAGAACCTTGAGACTATGTTCAACAAAGCTGTTTTGGTTCATTTTTCAATTTTACTTTTGTTTTCTGTATAGTGAGTACAGATAAATAAGATTTAAAAGTTTTCACTTTATGTAAAAACCTATCTTTCAGCTACAACTAGATGCATTTGAAGCAGAGAAACAGGCCTTGTTGAATGAACACGGCGCTGCTCAGGACCAGCTGAATAAACTGAGAGATTCGTACGCTAAGTTACTGGGTCACCAGAATCTAAAGCAAAAGATCAAGCATGTGGTGAAACTGAAAGATGAGAACAGCCAGCTCAAATCGGTTTGTCAACTAACAGCCCTATTGAGGATATTGGGGTGGGGTGCTTTTTATTCTGAGTATGGCATATAAGCAAAATGGGGGAATTTGGTAACAGAAAGAATGTGGTAGTTTATCTGAGCATTCAGCAAGAAGTTGATCCTGGCATTGAAGTCAGAGGTGAACTGTCACCAGCAATGTGCTGGTTCACCTGTAGAGGGGCAGGAAGATTTCAGTTACTTGTTATCTCTTTGTCACAATTGTTTCAGGTCATTTTATAATTCGTTGTCTTAAAGCCTCTAGTTAGTAGGGATGTGTGCCATTTGGTTTGATACCTGAGCAACTTCAGAAGTTGTCAGGAACATTGGTCACACGTTTCACCAGTATGATCTTAAGTTATTGTTTATTGTCTATATTTTTCTTACACAGGAGCTGTCAAAACTTCGCTCTCAGCTTTCTAAAACAAAGCAAAGTGAGAGGAAACTTCAGGAGGAGTTGAATCAAGTTCTGGGAATCAAACGCTTTGATCCTTCAAAAGCTTTTCTTCATGAAAGTAAAGAAAATCTTGCCCCCAAAACCCCATTAAAAGAAGGTAAGAAAGGAATGCCTAGAAGTGTCACCTTCCTTTGGATTCGCTTTGATAGCATTTAGCAAGCTATCCATTTTCATTATCTAAAAATTTGTTGACAGTTGCTGATATAAAAGAAATACCTTCTGAGATTTTTGTATAAAAAGCTTTTTCTTTTCTCCTTCCATACTTTCTATTTTCCATATGTCCAGAACTCACCTGTCCTTCAAGCTTCAAGCTGTGTTCAAACTCCATCTCCTTAAAGCCTTGTTAGGACATGGCACAGTGGATAGAGTGTCACACTGGACACGGAGGACCCAGGTTCAAAACCCTGAGGTCGCTGGATTGAGCGTGGGCTCTTCTGGCTTGAGTCCGGGCTCACCAGCTTGAGTGCCGGGTTGCTGGCTTGAGTGTGAGATCATAGACATGATCCCATGGTCGCTGGTTTGAGCCCAAGGTTCCTGGCTTGATCAAGAGGTCCCTCGATCTGCTGGAGCCCCCCACCCCCACCCCCCCCACCGTCAAAGCAGATATGAGAAAGCAATCAATGAATAGCTAAGGTGCCACAATGAATAAATAAATAAATAAATAAAGCCTCGTCTGACTTTGTTGCTCCTACTGGTTCCCACCAGGATGATTTCCTGTAACTCAGTGATCCCCAACCCTCAGGCCACAGAAAAAGAATAAATAACTTACATTATTTCCGTTTTATTTATATTTAAGTCTGAACGATGTTTTATTTTTCTAAAATGACCAGATTCCCTCTGTTACATCCGTCTAAGACTCACTCTTGACGCTTGTCTCGGTCACGTGATACATTTATCCGTCTCACCCTAAAGGCCGGTCCATGAAAATATTTCCTGAAATTAAACCAGTTCGTGGCCCAAAAAAGGTTGGGGACCACTGCTGTAACTTACCCTTAGTAGTTTAACCTAAATGAGTTGTACTTTAGGAGAAATAGTTATTCCCTCTTTTCTTGACTGAATCTTTGTGTCTTTTATTTTTTTAAGATTTTCCTTATTTATTTATTTAGCAAGAGAGACAGAGAGAGGGACAGATGGGGGTATAGACAGACAGGAAGGGTGAGAGATGAAAATCATCAGTTCTTCCTTGCGGCACCTTGATATGGCTGTTTCTGATACGTTACAATGGCTGTTAGTGATATATTGCTGACATGACTTTTCCATTTCTGGCAATTCCGCTTTTTGGTTTTGCTCCTCTAAACCCACCTGTGTGCTTCTTTTATCAGCCACAATAACTGTGTGACTATAAAAGGCCCAAGAAACTACCTGTCGGGCCTCAGACTTTGGAGCACTAACTCCTCTGAGCCCGCTCGTGTCATAAATCGGCTCTCCACCTGTCCGAGTGTTGCTGGATTCCTTGCTATTCCATTCTGCAGCAGCACCTTACTTGTTCATTGATTGCTTTCTCATATGTGCCTTGACCAGGGGGCTCCACCTGAGCCAGTGGCCCCTTGCTCAAGCCAGCAACCTTGGGCTTAAGCCATTGACCATGGGATCATTTCTATGCTCCCACACTCAAGCCAGTGACCCCGTGCTCCAGCTGGTGAGCCTGCACTCAAGCCTGCAACCTTGGGGTTTTGAACTTGGGTTCTCTTCATCCCAGGCCAACGCTCTGTCCACTGCTCCATTGTCTGGTCAGCCTAAGATTTTATTTTTTGATTTTAGAGAGAGAAAGGTGGGGGGAGTGGGAAGCATCAACTCCGTAGTAGTTGCTTCTCATATGTGTCTTACCAGACAAGTGCAGGGTTTCGAATTGGCAACCTCAGCATTCCAGGTTGATGCTTTATCCACTGCGCCACCACACTTCAGGCAAATCTTTGTATCTTTGACGATAAATCAAAATTGAGACTGTGAATGAAGATATATAAATAAAATTACACTACAGAATGCAGATGTTGCTTCACCTGCCTTGCAGAAGATGGCAGATGCCTGTTTTTAGTGTATACTGATGAATCAGTTTTGATTGAGAATGCTAACACCTCTCTTTAATGATCCCTCCAGGCAAAACGAACTGCTGTTAGCTCCTATGGAGTTTCAAGAATCATGCGAGTCAACATCTGAAAAACCAGTTGAAGATTATTTTATTCTTGCTCTTTTCATTGTTGTTGTTGCTTTTATTGTAATGTCTGTAATGAGTACTTTTACATGTATTTAATATTAACTTCCTGTTTTTAAGTATCGGAAAGCAAGTGCATCATTTTCACCAGTGTGTCCTCTGACATTTCTTCCTCCTTTGCCAGCGCCTCCGCCCTGGTGCTCATCTTCATCCCTTCATTCTAACCCCTCTGCCTGGCTCTCCAGGTTTACAACGCGTCCCGTCAATCAACAGTCCTTTAAAAGATCAGTTTTATTAAAAATTTTTCATAAAAAGAAAAATCATATTATTTCCCTATTCTGAAACTTTAGATCGTTTCGAGATTCTGATTGCCAGTTTGTTTAGTTTGGTCCTGGGTGACCTCACTAATCTGAACCCCTCCAGCTAGGCCAGAACCCCTTGCTCGCTCTTGCCTCTACTTTGCTTCTCCTAGTCATGCTCACTGTTTACCATCATCCATTTATCCAGTTCAAGTAAGAAGTCAGGGTGTGCTTAACTCCACAGTCTTCTCTTGTCCCTTAGCAGTCACCGAGCTGGTCAATAATCTGAAGATGTTTAGATTCCCTCCCTCCCAGTTCTACTAAATGAAAACCTGGAGTTTAGCCTGAAAATCTGCATTTTAAACAAACTCTGCAGTTAATACTTAGATACCTCAAAACTCTGAGAAACATTGCACTTAACTTTTTAGAGAATTTTTTTTTACACTGCTTGGCATCAGCCTGACGACTAGGTGTTTGATTAGTGTTTCTGTAATGTAAGCTAAAAATCACACATTAAGTCACTAACCTAATTATTCAATTTGTATTATATGAAGTCACATGAATGCTTCTATTTAAGGTGAATTTATTATCTGTGCCTCCTCTTCCCCCGTCCCCTGTCTATGGAAGTATAAATGTCTATAATAAATGGTGGTATACTCATAGAGATTGGGAATTCTCCATCTAAAATATCTGATTTACACAGTTAGTATATTATAAGGCACCTTTTCAAATAACATTTCTCCATGGATGGACCAGCAGAGACTATTACAATTATAATAACTTTTCATAATAAATTGTTATATTGCTTTTAATGCATAGTTGAATTTTTAAATGTCATTCTTTGAATTAAGTTTAAAGAAAATATAGAAATTATGAAATTTGAATGATAAAATCAAATAGCTCAAGACTTCTGGTTTTAGTCCAGATGGAATAACAGCATTTGGATTTTTTATCCCCCCCACCTTACACACACACACTTACACAACTAAAGCTGTCAAAAGACCAGACGTGAGACACGAAATAATGACTTGGAAGATGCTACACGTGAGACCGGGACAGACAGCAGTCCCTGAGAGATGGGAAGAATCAAGAGGCCTGCAGCTGTTCCTTATGTACAGCTTGAGAGACTTTCCAGACGTTGATGTAGGGACAGGGAACCCAGGCAGGGCCCACCCAGCCACCTGAGACAAGAAGACAGCTGAGATCTGGGGAGACCAAAGCGGCCAGAGTCTGCAGGACAGAGTAGTAGAAAGAAGAAGATGGTGTAGAGAGAGAACTCTGGAGAGCGACAGAGGGCCCCGCAGGTACTCATTAGTCGTGCACATGAGGAAACTTCTTGAGGCCAGGGAAAGAACCGCCCCCCAGAATGAGAAGTAACAGAGCTCAGAGCTGACACAAGGTTGGGAATACTACTGCCTGTTCCCACCAGCCAAGCCGGGAACACCTAAACATTGATAAGGCGCTGAGTAGGGTATACGGAGCGGTATTGGGGAATATAGGCATACCTCATTTTACTGCGCTTGGCGAAGAATGTGTTTTTTTACAAATTAATGGTTTGTGTTAAGCAAGTCTGTTGGCGTCAAAAAGATTATGATTTCCTAGAGATGTTTTCTCTGAACATATGATCCCTGATTTATCTATGTCACCCCATTAAAATTAATTTTAAAAAAAGATTATTTCCTGAAAGCCCAGATGATGGTTAACATTTTTAGCAATAAATTATTTTTTAATTAAGGCATGTTTATTGTTTTTTAAGACATAATGCTATTGAAAACTTAATAGACTACAGTGTAGTGGAAACATGATTTTTTATTTATTTTTTTACAGAGACAGAGAGAGTCAGAGAGAGGGATAGACAGACAGGAACAGAGAGATATGAGAAGCATCAATTATTAGTTTTTTGTTGCAACACCTTAGTTGTTCATTGATTGCTTTCTCATATGTGCCTTGACCGTGGGCCTTCAGCAGACCAAGTAACCCCTTGCTCGAGCCAGCAACCTTGGGTCCAAGCTGGTGAGCTTTTGCTCAAACCAGATGAGCTCGCGCTCAGACTGGTGACCTCGGGGTCTCGAACCTGGGTCCTCCACATCCCAGTCCGACTCTCTATCCACTGCACCACTGCCTGGTCAGGCATAAACATGATTTTCATATGCACTGAGCAACCACAAAGTTTGAGTGACTTGCTTTATTGTGATATTCGCTTTCCTGTGGTGGTTAGAACGGAAGCCACAGTATCCCTGGTATTAGTCCTAAAGTGAGTGCTTTCTGGTCCTGCCTAACAAATCTTAAGAATATTTATAGGATTATAAAAATATCAAGCACCCAAAAAGGTAGTTTCTAACATTCAGTTGAAAGATTAATAGACAGGCAGAAAACACTACCCACAGTGAAGAAAATAATTCACCTGGAATTAGCAGAGGTTATAATTAGCAGAGGGCCTCAAGAAGGTTATTCTGTGTATACCAAAACCTAGTGAAACACATAACATAAAAATAAGACCCAAATCAAATCTGTCGATGTAGAAACTGCAGTATGTCACAAAGAAACAAAACTTACTGTCAGTGGAAATAGCAGCAGATTAGGCTTTGGAAAGGGAAAGATCAGTGAATCTGAGAACAGCAGTAGGAACTGTCAAAACTGAAACACAGAAATGAGATTTTTAAAATGAGTTCCAAGGTGCTCTGGGACCACTTTGGCAGGCCGATGTATAGTATGTGATTGGAGTTCCCAGAGGAGGGAAGGAGGGGACAAAAACTATTTGAAGAAATAACAGTGGAAACATTTTCAGTGATGATGAAAACTATAAACCCGCAGAGCCAAGGAACATAATGCACCTTAAGAACAACACATATGAAACATCACAAACAAGTTGCCAAAAAATTTTTAAAAAAATGGCAGTGATAAAGAAAAACTGTCAGCCGAGGAGTGTTTCAACAAAATTGGTTTTCAGGAACAAAGATGACATAATCATTTACAGACCAAATGACTAATAAAAGAAGCCATCGCAAGACCCACTCAACAAGAAATCTGAGAGCATGTCGGGCAGGAGAAAAGTGATGCCAAAGAGAAATCAGTCTCCATCCAGCGCTGACGGGCACAGGCCTCGCCAAGTCCTGGCTCCGTATTCCTTCTTCCTTCTCACCCCGCTGGCAGCGCGACCACACACTTAACGGAAAATTGAAGCAGTTGGACAGGAACTTCCTCTTCTTTCCTCTTAAATTTGCCAAGATGAGTGTCTGTGTCCTCATAGCCTCTGCCTCGAGTCCTTGCAGCTCCTTGTGTTATTGTTTAAAATATAGTAATTCCAAGGGGAGGCTTATACATCTCCACTCCATGGATGTCAGGAGACTCTTACCTCCTTGTGCTGGTTCCTTAGCAACAATTAGTCTACCGCTCATGCATTACATGTACTGTCTCTCCCAGGGTACCTTTGGACTTGGTTAATTTTCCTTATTATTGTTGTTAGGCAGATATTTACAAAAGTCCATGGAGTCTACTGTGTTAATATTTTCCCTTTTGGTTTCTGAATGTCCTGATATGCTTAGACAAAATGACAAGAGGAAAATTCTGAACTCTCCACAATGACAGCAGGCCTGAGGGCGAGAGGAAGAGCAGGGGAAATCAGTTCACAGCCTGGGCCCAAACCACCCAAGACGGCTCGCCTTCCTGAATGTAGGTTGGAACTTGGGGTCAACTTCCAGGTCCTTATTTCTTTTTTTTTTTTTTTTTTTTTGTATTTTTTTTCTGAAGCTGGAAACGAGGAGAGACAGTCAGACAGACTCCCGCTTGCGCCGGACCGGGATCCACCCGGCACGCCCACCAGGGGGCGATGCTCTGCCGCGACCAGAGCCACTCTAGCATATCCAGCGCCCGGGCCATCCTTGCTCCAATGGAGCCTCGGCTGCGGGAGGGGAAGAGAGAGACAGGGGGGGGGGGGGGGTGGAGAAGCAAATGGGCGCTTCTCCTGTGTGCCCTGGCCGGGAATCAAACCCGGGTCCCCCGCACGCCAGGCCGATGCTCTACCGCTGAGCCAACCGGCCAGGGCTCAGCTCCTATCTTTAGATAAGAATAGCTAACTGCCAGACCCCAGGGCATCTCGCTTAGCAGTGAACTTTCCAGACTGTTTTCCACAACCAGTTCAAAAGCATCAAGTCCTTCTTCCTGTGGACTATTCACCTATCCCAGACCTTTCCTGCCTTCCCCTTGTCTGTAGCCAATGTAAGTCCTTCCAAAAGGACTTCTAGCTGTCTTACCCAATCTTTTTTTTTCTTTTTCTTTTTTTTTTTTTTTTAGAGACAGAGAGTCAGAGAGAGGGATAGACAGGGTCAGACAGACAGGAACGGAGAGATGAGAAGCATCAGTCATTAGTTTTTTGTTGCGCGTTGCGACACCGTAGTTGTTCATTGATTGCTTTCTCATATGTGCCTTGACTGCGGGCCTTCAGCAGACCGAGTAACCCCTTGCTAGCAGACCGAGTAACCCCTTGCTGGAGCCAGCGACCTTGGGTCCAAGCTGGTGAGCTTTTGCTCAAACCAGATGAGCCCGCACTAAGCTGGCAACCTTGGGGTTTCAAACCTGGGTCTTCTGCATCCCAGTCCGATGCTCTATCCACTGCGCCACCGCCTGGTCAGGGTGTCTTCCCCAATCTTATTGCATCAAAGAGCTCCTTCACCCCTAGGATGGGGGACAGGTTGGTCCTCTCCATTCATGCTGCTGGTGGTTTAGATTACATGCCCTAGGGCCTGGTCTCTTTTCAGGGTAGTGTTTGGCTCAAGGAATTCTTGCTTTCCAGATAACTTTTGGCCCCAAAATTATTGTGTAACAAAGGCTTCTTCATGCCCAAATTACTCCGCACATTTTCTTCTAGTATTTTTGTTCCACATTTTAATTTAAACATTTTTACCTGACAAGAACTTATTTTAGTATAAGTGAAGTTGGAATACAGCCTTGTTTTTTGTTGTTGTTGTTTGCTTTTTTGACTGAGACAGAGAGTCAGAGAGAGGGACAGATAGGGACAGATAGACAGGAAGGGAGAGAGATGAGAAGCATCCATTCTTCATTGCATCACCTTAGCTGTTCATGGATTGCTTTCTCATGTGCCTTGACAGGGGTGGGGAGGGGGTACGGGGGGCTACACCAGATCGAGTGACCCCTTGCTCAAGCCAGCGACCTTGGGCTCAAGCCAGCGACCATGGGGTCATACCTATGACCCCACGCTCAAGCCGGCAACCCCACACTTAAGCTGGTGAGCCCGTACTCAAGCCGGCAACCACAGAGTTTCAAACATGGGTCCTCTATATCCCAGTCCGATGCTCCATCCACTGCGCCACCACCTGGTCAATCCAGCCTTGTTTTTAATATTTTATTTTTTTCTTTATTCCCTAATAAATTCCCATATGCACATTTGAGTCTAGGCTGAGTCAGTTAGTATAATAATAGCCTTCACACAAACCTGGGAGGTTTAGAGGAAGACTGAGTTTGGAGAACAAGATGATGAGTTAATATTCAATTTACTTTCAGCTTCTTGGACCTCTGAGTTTGATATGTTGAAGGAACGTACAGGTAAAGATTCCATATAGGCCTCTGTATTGGGGAAGCCATAGATTGGGAGAGAATTTAGGTCAAAGCCATTCGTGTGAGTGTCACCATTATAGAAATGGGAACCCCTGGAGTGGTCAAAACAGGATGTAGTTTTACAAAGAGAGGGGATGTTGTAAAAAAGAAGAAGCAAAAACCCTTTGTTCTTGTCCTGGGGTATCATAATAACGTAGATATATTTCTCGAACTTGAAAAGTGTATGCATATCCTATCAAGGAAAATATTATATCCTAATGAGTTCAGAAAGTTAAATACTGTCCATTTATTTTGTCACTCCTACCAATGCAATGGGTAACACTACCTCCACCTAATATCTTGGAAATCATTGACTGAGTATAAGTTTGTTACCTACATGATTCAAAATTTTACTGTATTACTGTTTTAAATTGATCTGTAAATTACATACAGTGATAGACAATGAAATGAACAGATCTTAAGTTTTTAGTTTGATGAGTGTGATGAACATATTTAACCATGTTCCCCACACCCCTATCAAGTTATAAAACATTTCCGCCTGAACTCTGGTGGCGCAGTGGATAAAGTGTCAACCTGGAATGCTGAGGTTACTGGTTCAAAACCCCAGGCTTGTCTGGTCAAGGCACATAGGAGAAGCAACTACTATGAGTTGATGCTTCCAGCTCTTCCCCCACTTCTCTCTCTCTCTCTCTAAAATCAATAAATAAAAACTTTTAAAAATATTTTTTTTAAAAGATAGAAAACATTTCCATCATCTCAGAAAGTTCACTTATGGTCTTCACAGTCAGTCCCTACTTTCCTCCAAGGAAAGACCATTTCTTTCCACATAGATGAGTTTCACCTACTTTAGAATTTCACCTAAATGGAATCATACTCCTTTGTGTCCAGCTTCTTCCACTCAGCGTAATGACTTCAAGGTTAACTCATACAGTTCCTTTCTTTGTTTAGCTGAGCGATATTCCACAGTCTGGATATGCCACGATTTGTCTATCCAATTACCTCCTGAGGGATGTTTGGGTGGTTTCCCGTTTTAAGCTATTTGAATTAAACTGCCATAAATATTCTTGTAGAACTAACTCCTTAGGAATATATGATTTCATTTCTCTTGGGTAAGCATCTATAAGTAAAATGACTGTGTCATGGGGTAGGTTTATATTTAACTTTATAGTAAACTGCCAAACAGTTTTCTAAAGTAGTAGTATTATTTTATACTCCCGTTAGCAATGAATGAGCATTCTAGTTGCTCAAAATGCTCATTAGCATATGATGTTATCAGCCCTTTTCATTTTAGCCATTCTGTATGTAAGGGCATCTTAGTGTTATTATAATTTACATTCCCCTGATGTTGAGCACCTGTTACTGAACTCAAGGGGTTCCTTCCCTACGTGGGGTATTCTATTTAAGAATAAGAAGTTGTTGTCTCTTAGATAGTTTTATTTATTTACAATAAGTAAAGGAGAGAGGGAATTAACATTCAAAGCTCTGTCTCCCCAAAGGGAAGCTTAGCCACTGCTTATATCCATTATTTGGTTTAGTACATGTTGACTTTGGAATTGGTAAAGCCTATCAGGTTTGGTTCTTGTCAAGCTCATCTGGTTACAGTTGAGTCTGCAAAATACTGTGCTACATTTTAACATTTAGCAAGAATAGCATTTAGTAAGAACCACCAAGACCTTGAAACCCTTTGTCCTATGTAACATTTTAATGTGATTATTAGCCATTTTGTGTCTTCACTTTGTAAAGTATCTGTTCCAGACTATATCCGTTTTTAAAATGATTTTTAAAAATGTATTGAATTGTAGGAGCTCTTTAAATATTCTGAATATAGTTCTTTGCAGATACATATATGCATCAAGACCATTTCCCCAGTGTGACCTTTTCTTATTCATTTTTAAATATTAACCTTTAGTGAAGATATTTTAAATTTTGTTGAATTTTAATTTGTCAATTTTTTTTTTAAATTGTAAGTTCTTCATTCCTCATAGGCAGTCTGCAGGCCACAGCGTTTCCCATGTGCTCTGCACTGCAAGTGGGTAGTATATAGAGAGTTAAGTAACATTTTTAGGTTTATCTGAATGGCAATTTTGTTAAGTTGTTATAGAGCCATAATGGTTCAAAATTCAATTGACCATATTCATCACCCTTGAAATAGTTTTTAAAAATAAGATCACTGGACTCGACTCCTTCAGAATGATTGTTTCATTTGCTCTGTGGTGAAGGCAGGTTTTGGAATCACTGATCTGGAGTCCTTAAAGCTTTGGCCAAATTTAGGCTCAGCCCACATACCATCTTCTGGAACAGAGAGCAGGACAATGTTAATGGGAATGACCTGTTGCATTTTAATTTCTGCTTGCAGGTACCACGTGCCTTTTACCGACCTTTCGAATAGTTAATTAAAGAGCACTGGGGGTGGGGGTGGGGGGGCACGGGAAAACTTGACTAAATGCATTCTGTTGCAATGAGGCATAACTAAATCAAGTATTTCAGAACAGGAATCGGTTGCATGCTCTGCGTGCTTTCCAAATACTGGCTCTTGCTTTTTTTCTTCTGCGAGAGAAAACTGCAACAAGTCTTCACAGAAAGGTTTTGTTGCTTGTTCTTTCTTTTAAAAATAAGTTGGCTGACCTAATGGTTTTGCTAATGGACCTTCACTAGACTGGCAATTAAACAGGAAACTTCTCATTGGGCATTTTCAAGACTGCCACAGGGAATCAGCTGCCAGTTTACTGCAATGTTGAAAACTGCACGAGATTCTCGGATTGGCATCAAAATGCTAATTTGAAAGGTCGAGCGAGGCTGCGGCTCCCGTTTTCCGTGCTTGCGCTCTCCGCAGGAAGAACAAAGACCCAGCCAGCAGAGCCAGAGGCGGAGACTCATCCCGAATCTGTTTTTCCCAGATCGTTTTGGAACCATGCCTGAAATGCCGGAGAACATGGAACAGGTAAGAGCTAGCGGTTCAGGAAACGAAGCATTCTGGAGTTAGAGTTTCTTTAAAAGCATCCCCGTGAACGTCTGCTAAAAGCCTAAATGAATGGGTGTCATTCATTTCTTTTAAAACATACAACTTTGGGACATGAGAGAAGAAACCAGCTTTTAATTATTGACCCTATATGGAGAACTCAGCTAAGTCTCATTAATTGGAAAAAAATAAAATGCAGAACAGAACAGCAGTTTCATTGAGTAGACTAGACGCAGTGATGTAGGTGAAGGTTCTGTATAAATGAGGAATTTCTCTACAGTGTATATGCTCCAGCCTGTCTTTGTCTTGGCGTGAATTGAATCTGCTGACATAACTTTTAGCTCCAGGTTGCTCTCTTTAAATTTATACTCTTAGCCACAACACGAACTTGGATATTGCCTATGTAATGATGGCGTTTTTATTCACACGGAAACTTTGATCTTTAAAGAGAACGATTAAAAACCATTACATGCACGCATGCTCCTAGAACTATACCATGTTTTTCCTGTAATAATCGGACCAGATTCGCCAATGCTGGCAGTAAACTCTTTGTTCCTCACTCTAGACAGGGCTTCTTTGAGAATCAAACAGCTAACTGCATACTCTTGTCCTTAAATTGTCTTTACCTTGAGTACTTAATTTTTTCTCCATAGCTTAGATTGTATCACACGTTGCAACTAGAGCCTTTGATAAATCCCCAGTTTTTACAGGGAGAATTAAGAGGATCTTGAATATTCTCTCCCACCCCAATCCCATTCCTTCTTTACTTTGTTGTCTGCGGATAAGGCAGGTTCAAGGCTGGGGCTGTGCTCTCAATGTCGCTCTGCTGAACTGATGCATAGTAACAGTCTGCATTGAAACAAAAATCGAAAAGTGAGGGGCCTCAGGCTCTCTTCCATTACTGTTCCAAAGACACTACGTTTGCACAAAAAAGGATTGAGCTCCTGTTGGGGATAGGGCAGGAAAGTCACGGGACTTTTGAGAAAGGCTGCTTAGGCTCTAAACCAAAAAGGATTTTGGGAATAAGGTCTTGTTAGAACGATCTAAGCAGCAGTCACGTTTGTGGGCAACTTTTAGGTCTTGGTATTCTGTGTGTCTTTGGACAGGAACACTGCAACTGTTCTGTGAAAAATTGGCGAACCGTACAGAGTCTCGGCTGGGTTTTCCCTCGACTTAACAGGCTGAACTGGGACTTAACGTTTTGAGGTGCAAGTGACTTGATCTGTCACTTTAAAAAAAAAGCGTTTTACAGGTGGTTCAGCATTACTCTCTCCTGGGTTCCTTCTTCAACGTTTGGTCCTAGTTGTAGCATCCTAGAAAGACAAATGGGTTTCTGAGGTGGTAATGCCTCAGCTGCCAATACTTTATTTCTTCGTCTTTATCTAAATCTCTCAAAACACTCTTGATGCTCTAGAGATATTTGTCAATTTCGCCCTTTCGCCTCACTAGGCCCCCCCATAACTTTAAAATGTTTATCCCACTACACACACACACACACACACACACACACACACGCCCAGTTTATTTTATTTTTTAATTACAGTTTGCGTTCAATATTATTTTGTATTAGTTTCAGGTGTTACCTAGTTAATTCTTAGGAAACTTGAAATTCCAGGCGATTCAATTCAATTCTTCCCTAGTCAAGAAAAGGAAAAAAAGGGGGGTGGGAGTCCTACCAAACAGAACTTGTATTCTCTGCTTCAGGCCGAGGCCTTTGTTTGTGTATCCCTTTAAGAGTTGGCACGCAGGCTCAGCTCCCCCAGCGTGCCCGCCCCCTTTCTGGGGCATTGGTGCACCGTGGCCAATCAGCGGGCACGGCCTTGGCGCGGAAGCCGGAAGCGGTGAGCAGAGTCGCCTAGACCTAGCAGAGGCGGGCGGAGGGCATCAGAGCTGCGGCTCGCAGCGATCCTGCGCTGGAGGAAGTGGCGGTCCCTGCAGCGGCGACGCGGAGACCAAGACGGCCGGCATGGTGGGGCGGGAGAAGGAGCTCTCCATCCACTTTGTTCCCGGGAACTGCCAGCTGGTGGAGGTGAAGAAGTCGTCCCGGAGGTCTCGTGGGAACCTGGGTGTGGAGGAGTGGTTGTCCAGGCGCATCCTACCTGAGCCGAGCCGGAGCTCCGGGCTCAGCGACAACAACGTCTCAGCCCCGGGTGACAGGGCGGCGCCATCGAGTGTGTTTACCTCGGCGCGCACCCCTCAGGCGTCTCTCTTCCAGCCCCTGCGGCAGGAAATGAGTAGATCGGGTTTCACTTTGGCGTCTCCTTTCTCCCCTTCCCAGGAACGAAGCGGGGTTTTGATTGTATCTTTCTTAATTTCCTTTGCATCCTTTTTTCGTATTCCTCGTTAGATCTCTCTTAGGAAGAAGGGGAAATCTGGGTTTTCAGAAATAACAACAACATTGGGGATGACAGCTGGCTGAACTCTTCGTTTATGCAAGACACTCTGTCATGCATTGTAATCTTCCTAACTAGGAAGGGGTTCTCGCTCCATTTTACAGATGAGAAAATTGAGTCTTACAGGGCATGTGCTTGGTCCGAGTTCATTAAGTAAGTGCGTTTAGAGCTAGTATCCAAATACCAGTCTGTTTGAGGCTTTGAACCACAATGGAGGTTACATAAAGGAAGGCTTTTACTGTATTTGGGACCTACACCCCCGGCCACCCTTCTTTCTTCTGTTTTACCCCAGGCCTCCCGGCCTTCATCTGTCTACAGAATACATCTCGCAGTGGGGATAAGAAGACTGGTAATGCCTAGACCAATATGTCTTACGGATATAAGAGAGGATTATAGGAGATGACAGTTTCCAATCATGCAACATTGTAAAGCCTCCAAAATGTAGCATATGTAGTGTTTTCACATTATCTTGGGACTTTTTATTTTTGGAGGGAGTAAAGTTAAGATAGATGGGTTATTTAAAATTCTCTGTTGTTCCTGTGTACCCCCAAACAGTGCTGAGTATGGTATCTATTGTTAACATGTCCGTATATCCATATATATGTGTGTGTATAAATCTTTTCAGCGTAGTTCAATAGACTAGTGAAAATGGGTTTTCCTTCATTAAAAACGGTACGGCCAAAAGCTTGGGACACATTTGCTGCTATCAAAACCTATGGAATTAATTTAAAAGTTGCAAAGTAATATTATATTCACCACTAAAGTTTAAGAATATCCCGCTTTAGGTATTAGTGATTTTTTTTTTTTTTTTACCCTACTTTTTCTAGGACATTGTTAATGCAAATGCGGTAAGTTAGAAAATCACCGCCACAGAGTACTGTTTTGGGTCATTCTGAAAGAGCGGTTTTTATCTTTCATTACCTATACAATTTGTTCTTACTTCATTAGCATAATGAATAGTAGTTCTACATTTATTTATATATAATTTTTCAAAGATTTTTCTTTGTATTTGTAAGTCTGGTCATCTGATGTTATTGAGGGTTTTTTTTACATTTTTTTTAGTGAGGGAGAAGGTTGAGGGACAGACAGGGAAGGGAGAGAGAGAGATGAGAAGCATCAATTCGTCATTGTGGCACCCTAGTTGTTCACTGATTGCTTTCTCATATGTGCCTTAACTGGGGGGCTATAGCTATGCCAGTGACCTCTTGCTCAAGCCAGTGACATTGGGCTTCAAGCCAGTGACCTTGGGGTCATGTTTGATCCCACATTCAAGCCAGTGACATGGGGCTCAAACCAGTGACCAAAGAGGGTCGTGTCTATGATCCCACACTCAAGCCAGTGACGCCACATTCAAGCTGGCGACCTTGGGGTTTCAAAGCTGGGTCTTCAGCATCCCAGGCCCATGCTCTGCCCACTGCACCACTGCTTGGTCAGGCAAAATTCTGTACATCTAAGAGTTTATACAATAAGACAAATACGTTTAAAGTAACTTAAAGTGATGATTAATTTATCCATAAGGTAATTAAAATGAAAAAAGTAGACTTTTCCGGCACACAAAATATTTTTAGCTCTTGATTGTGGTATCGCGTAAGTAGACAGATTTTCATTCTTCCATTCCGAGTTCTTCAGGGTGTTTGTATATTCCAGTGTTTTCAGGACTAAATTTATAGAGTAACAAAGTAATGTTCAGAGGAATTTTTTTTTTCTTTTAAAAAGAGAACAATCGAAATAGTAATGCTTTTCAACATTTTAGGTAGAGTTTTGTTTATATAGAAACTCAAAAATAGAAGTTATTTTTGATTGCTGTCTTTTCATTTCAGCACTCTGAGTGGATTTCATTTCATATTTTACTTGCCAACCACTAAATAAACTTATGATCCAAATGGAAAGAGCTTATATTGGCCTCTGTACTAGTGACAGAAGGTGCTCATTGAGTCTCTAGAGAGAATATGTGAAGAGAGTAAAATTTACTTAAGTAGAGTCACTCTCTCCAGACCCCTTTGCGCTGAGGATAATCTAGAAACTGTTAGAATTGTGGGACTAAAGCTGAGGAGCGTTAGTCACCTTGTCCAAAGGCCTCATTTTCCCGATGAGGAAGTAGATCAACAGACATGGAATAACTTCTCAACGGCACAATTCTTGGCAGAGTAGATAAATAAAATTTGATCATCATGAAACCAAATATAAGTTCAAAGGATTGACACAAAACTCGGTATGTATTTGGCTGGACCATAGAAGCACGAAGATCCAAGTTCTGGTCCGAACCATTCCCTTTTATTGTGGGCAAAACCTTTAACATCCCTAGATTTCAGGTCCCTCACTTTGGAAATAATATGTGCCCTGCCTAGCAAGGTGGTTTTTATTATCAGAAAGTATGATAGCAGTCAGCAGGTATGACATAGGTTTGTGTAACGCTCGATGGTTTTGAAACATAAGACCGTTCAGAATCATTTTCATTTCAGAAAGTGCTTGCACGTCCTGCTCTGCTCTTTTAATAAAATTCTTGAGCATTGACGTCTGACCGCAGGGTCAGGGTATAAGGTTATAAGTTGGTGCTTTTTCTATACGTTTTTCCATCCTTTTTTAAAATAAGTGCATTATGTTCCCTGAAGAGCCTTGCTGTGCTTGTCAGAGTACTGGATTTCATCAAATTGGCGATGCTCTTGGTTACAAGATCATCTGGGCTCTTATTTTAAAATGTACTAAGACACAGAAAGCACTGCCAAACTGTGACGCATTCCTAAGGTGCAGCTCTTATTTTATCCGTTTCGCGGAGATGTTAGAGAGTCAGGAAACAGTGCGCTTCGCAGAGTCAACGAAGTGCACAGAAACCTCCACTTACTGTTCAGTCACTTGGATGGATCACATCCTGCTTGTTCTTTGACTTTTTCTAGTTTTCCTTCTTAAGGGGGAAAGGATGTCACTTTTAGGTAGATGGCAATTTGGGGAGTTTTTATTTGAATGGAGAACTTTATCTTTAGAAAAGCCTCTGACTTTCTTGGAATTGAAGATGACAGCTCTCAAAGTGCATGCCCAGGCCTTATGCCAGATCTGCTGTCTCGGAAAGGCTTCCAGACAGCTGGTCGGTGCCCCAGCCGGAGGACCACCGCCGGCTGCTCCTTTGCTCCTCTGGAGGGGAGTACAAGTGAGAAACTCAGAAGACTTCAGATCATATTTCCTCTATCAGATCTTCCCCCGGGTGCTTATAGTGTTCATCCTGTGGAAATTGTTTTCTGATTGTATCTCTACTAGACCTGGCATGTTTTCTCTAGAATTCAGTCTTCGTGGAGCTGTTTTCTTGCCAAATGCAAAGAAAATATTTTGTTGGCTGGAAACCTTGTTTTCATAGATCACTTGGCTTTGAGCCAGGTTTTCAACAGAAAGCGTACATGAATTTTCCTTCCACTTTTAAAGTGTCTTTCTTGAAATTGGTTGAACTAAGGAAAATATTTCTTTAAGAATTTACTTTTATACTGTCTCTGTCAACCGTTTCATTTCAGGTTTTTCCTATGATAGAAATACATGATTTTCTTGGCCTTTTCTTTTTTTCTTTTTCTTTTGTTTTAAATGTATCATCAGCCCTGTCCAGGTAGCTCAGTTGGTTAGAGCATTGTCCCGATTCCCCAGTGTCACAGGTTCTATTCTGAGTCAGGTCACATATGAAAATCAATCAGTGAATGCCTGACCTGTGGTGGCCCACTGGATAAAGTGTTGACCTCGAAACCCTAGGCTTGCCTGGTCAAGGCACATATGAGAGTTGATACTTCCTGCTCCTCCCCCTTCTCTCTCCCTCTCTCCCCCTCTTTCTTTCTCTCTCCTTCTCTCTCTCTCCTCTCTGAAAATTGAATAAAGTCTTAAAAGAATCAACCAGTGAATGCATAAATAAATGGAAACAACAAATCAATGTTTCACTCAAATCAATTTTTTTAAGAAAGAATAGTCTGCTACGATATTCAGGTGTTTGATTATTGTATGCATATTTAAAGTTTGCCACAGCTCAGAATTAGATGACTAACAATACTTAGAAATACAAAGTCTTCGAGATGATACAATTTAACAAGAATTCTGTTGTTCTTTAGTAGTAAATGCTGACTTTGTTCAAGATTTTGGGGCTTGACCAAGCAGTGGCGTAGTGGATAGAGCGCTGGCCTGGAATATTGAGGACCCAGGTTCAAAACCCTGATGTTGCCGGCTTGAATTTGGACTCACCAGCCTGAGGGCTGGATCGCCAACTTGAGAGTAGGATTGTAGACGTGATCCCATCCATGGTCACTGGCTTGAGCCCAAAAGTTGTTGGCTTGAGCTCAATGTCACTGGCTAGAGCCCAATGTCACTGGCTTGAACCCAATGTCACTGGCTTGAACCCAATGTCACTGGCTTGAGCAAGGGGTCACTGGCTTGGAGTCATCATCGTGTGTGCCCTCCCCCCCAATCAAGGCACATATGAGAGAGCAGTCAGTGAACAACTAAGATGCTGCAACTATGATTCGATGCTTCATCTCCCTTCTGTCCATCTGTCTTTTATAAAAAGGATTTGGGGAGGAAATGTGATATTACACATCTTGGTATTGTTTCAGAAAATGAAGTATCTGAGATGTAAAAGAAAACACAGGATTAAAAACTAGAGACCAGCCTGAGCAGGCAGTGGCGCAGTGGATAGAGCATTGGACTGGGGCGCAGAGGACCCAAGTTCGAGACTCCGAGGTCGTCAGCTTGAGCACAGGCTCATCTGGTTTGAGCAAGGCTCACCAACTTGAGTCCAAGGTCGCTGGCTCAAGCAAGGGATCACTTGGTCTGCCATAGCCCCCCGGTCAAGGCACATACATATGAGAAAGCAATCAATGAACAACTAAGGAGCCGCAACGAAGACTTGATGCTTCTTATCTCCCTTCCTGTCTGCTGTCCCTGTCTTTCCTTCTTTCTGTCTCTTTCTCAAAAACAAAAAAACCCCTAGAGACCACAAATGTCAACTTACCAATATATTTGTGGACTATAGCCCAAATATTTAATTAGGCCATAAAATAAGTAAGTATAAACCTAATTATAGATTTTATAAACTGAAGAACATAATTAAAATTGCTGTTTATTACCCAGTTGGACATCAGTGATCACAAAATTAAGATTTGTATCATTAACATAGGAAATCACACTCTCTTTGAGTAGCTAATTCCTTGTAGTATCCTCTTGCTCTTATTTTTTTCCTTAGGTAAAAGAAACTTTTTCTTAACTGGTTATCAATACAGGTTGATTGATCTTTGGTCTGACTTAAAAGGATTGGCTTATAGATACAGGACATGAGGCAAACGGATCCGAAGTATTTAGCGAGTGATGGTGTTGACTAGTTTTGTTGAGAGAATATTTTCAAAGTAAATAATCCTTTTTCCTCCCCCTTCACCTTTTAGGAGGAAGTTAATGTCCCCAGTAGGCGGGTTCTGGTGACTGGTGCCACCGGGCTTCTTGGCAGAGCTGTG
Organism: Saccopteryx leptura; assembly: GCF_036850995.1. Taxonomy (NCBI): domain Eukaryota; kingdom Metazoa; phylum Chordata; class Mammalia; order Chiroptera; family Emballonuridae; genus Saccopteryx; species Saccopteryx leptura. The sequence goes on from NC_089508.1 coordinate 181,948,351, forward strand.
TACAAAGAATTTCAGCAGAATAACTGGCATGCCATTGGCTGTGGCTTTAGAAGAGCAAGGCCCAAATTTGAACATGTCAATCTGCTGGATTCTAATGCGGTTCATCACATCATTTATGATTTTCAGGTAAGGCTTAGTTTGTTTATTTTACCAAATGTAAACCACATTACGAATCATCCAGATGATCTAGAAAATGATCTTGCTCTCAAGGAAGTTACTCTAATTAGGCTCCAACCTATTAAGCAGCAATTTGGAGTAGACTTTTATTTTTTAGCATGGCAGAGTGTATGCAGTCCTTAGAAAGATTAGATTCAGACATAGGTTGACAAAAGAGAGTCTATGAAACGTTTTATAACAAGCTTATGTTTCTGCCTGACCAGGCGGTTTTGCAGTGGATAGAGTGTCGGACTGGGATGTGGAGGACCCAGGTTCGAGACCCCGAGGTCGCCAGCTTGAGCGAGGTCGCCAGCTTGAGCGCAGGCTCATCTGGTTTGAGCAAGGTTTACCAGCTTTGGACCCAAGGTCGCTGGCTCGAGCAAGGGGTAATTTGGTCTGCTGAAGGCCCGTGGTCAAGGCACATATGAGAAAGCAATCAATGAACAACTAAGGTGTCAAAAACGAAAAACTGATAATTGATGCTTCTCATCTCTCTCTGTTCCTGTCTGTCTGTCCCTATCTATTCCTCTCTCTGAGTCTCTCTCTGTCCCTGTATAAAAAAAAAAAAAAAAAAAAAAATTATGTTTCTGAATTACTCTTCTGAATACCACTTCTTGGCAGCTGTTTTTTTAAAAAATCATCTGTAAATCTGACAACACAGCGAAATAGACAATGTTTCTATTTTGGAGACGACAAAGGCTCAGAGAGGTTAAATAGCATTTTGGCCACGGTCACAGGAAAGTTCCAGAAAACTTAGGTTCTGTTGCACTTCCAGTCAAATCGACAGGTTCAGGCTGTTTTCTAAAAATACGGTCGAAGTAACTCCTGCATCAGAATCTTTTGGGAAACTGGTCCTTCGGCCTCTTTCCCAAAGATTTTAATCCAGTCAGTCAGTTATGGGACCCAGGACTCTGCATTTTTAAGAAGCGTCTCATGTTTTGCACATTCGAGTTTGAAAACAGCTAAGATCATGCTTCCTCCAGGCAGATGTTGAGAAGAAGTTTGGGTTTGGGTAGAGGCTAGCCCGGCTTCTTACCCATATCTTAGCTCCGGCTGGGCTCCTCTGGGAAGTAGATGCCCGTTCTCTGCAAGGGGCCCTCCTTATGCCGCTAACCTTGTCGTCTGTCACGTGTTCCTGAAACGGCCTCTACGTATCTGCCTTTTCCTGTAGATGATGAACTCCTTGCTCCTCGCACAGTGCTTAGCATGCAAGTGGTGTTCTGAATGCCCACTGGGCGGATAATTCTTCTTTAAACGAGTGGTTCAAGAGATTTGAATTTGTGTATCTGGCTTGCAGTTGCTACTCCTCTCCCTTTAACATAGATTTGTTCATGTTTAGGTCACATCCATCACACAAATGATAGCTCTTTCCTCCCATCCAAATGAGGGGATGAAGCCTATTTTGATTTAGAAATACAGTTGTTGACATGGAGGTGTGTCTGGCTTTGCCTAGAGATTACTAAACTGCCTTTTTCTTTCTTAGAACCTACATATATTTTTAAGGAAGTCCAAACCTGGAAAAAAAAGTGTGACAAAATGCAATAATTCTTTAGTTGAGAGGATGTCAGTTTGACGTTTTCCTATGACTCTATTTACTGTTGGAAGGCTTTGATTCCTGATTTATTCCTTTTTGAGTTAAAAGTCAGTGTTTCACTTCCAGCCTCACGTCATAGTGCACTGCGCAGCAGAGAGAAGGCCAGATGTTGTAGAAACTCAGCCAGCTGCTGCTGCTCAGCTTAATGTGGATGCTTCTGGGAATATAGCAAAGGAAGCAGGTAATGACGACTTCGTAAAATCTTCATAAAACATGAAATGATGGCCGAAGACATTTGTTTTTATATACGATGTATAAGCTCTGACTGATTCCAGAAAAGAGCAACGTCATAATTTCATATAATAGATTGTTTGTTTGTTTGTTTTATAGCTGCAGTTGGGGCATTCCTAATCTATATCAGCTCAGATTATGTATTTGATGGAACAGACCCTCCGTACAGTGAAGAAGACATACCCAGCCCCCTGAACCTGTACGGCAGAACGAAACTGGAAGGAGAGAAGGCCGTCTTGGAGAACAATTTGGGTAAGACACAACCGGCTCCTCAGCCCCGGGCTGGTTTTGAGGATTCCCTTTTGTTTATGATATGTATGTGTATGTTTGTGTTTTTAATTAAAAAATAATTAGTCAGCCTGACCCGTGGTGGCACAGTGGGTAAAGCATCGCTCTGGACTGCTGAGGTCGCCAGTTCAAAACTCCCTGGTTTGCCTAGTCAAGGCACATATGAGAATCAACTACATACTACGAGTTGATGTTTCCACTTCTCCCTAACCCTGTTTTTTTTTCTCTCTCTCTCTTCATCACCCTCTCTCTTTTCTCTCTTAAAAAAAAAAATGGAATAAAATAAAAATTAAAAAAATTAGCCAAAGTACAAATCATTGGAGCAAAATTAGAGCATGTAGTTAATAAAAAAGAAAAATAAGAATTTTAGAAATCCTGAAGAATTTGTGAATCTCCAGATTTTTTTCTGTATTAGTATAGGGGCATAAATATCATTGTATATAGAAAGCAAAATCCTATAGTACAAAGTTTTGTAATCTGATTTCAAAACTAGGTCAATCTTATTTTCTTTGGTTGAAGTATCCTGTTATTGGACGGGGTTTTCTCTCCTGTGTATGTTTGTATATACTGTATATACATGTATAAACATATAGGTGCTGATTATAAAAGGTATATGCCCTCCTATTTTCTCCTTATTTTCCAAGTGAGAGAGGAGGGGAGATAGACTCCCGCCTGTACCCCGACCGGGATCCACTGGCAACCCCCATCTGGGGCCGATGCTCTGCCCATCTGGGGCTATGCTCGCAACCAAGCTATTTTTACTGCCTGGGAGCTCCCCAAAGCCATCCTTAGCCATGCAGAAATTTTCCCAGTTGTCCTAATCATGTCCTTTATTGCATGTTATTTTTAAATCTAGGATCCAATTAAGGATCATTCATTGCATTTAGTTGTCATGAGTTTTATTTTTAATGATCATAATAATGAAGAAATTACATATAAAAATACCCCAAATGAGAGGACGTTTAAAAACAGTTCAGGATGACATCTTGTTAAGTGGGCATCGTTACAGGTGAGCTGTGTCCTCTTGGCCCGTGACAAGTTTTCTACGACGCTGTTGAAATCCACAGCCCTTCGTCCTACATTAAGAACCGGTCAGAACCGGTCAGCGTTAACGTGCCACCTGCGTTAACGTGCCATCTGCGTTAACGTGCCACCTGCGTTAACGTGCCACCTGCGTTAACGTGCCATCTGCGTTAACGCACCACCTGCTTCTCTTGGTCGCCAGGAGCCGCCGTGTTGAGAATCCCCATTCTGTACGGAGAAGTGGAGAAGCTGGAGGAAAGTGCTGTGACCGTCATGTTTGACAAAGTGCAGTTCAGCAACAAGTCCGCCAACATGGACCACTGGCAGCAGCGGTTCCCCACGCATGTCAAGGACGTGGCCTCCGTGTGTCGTCAGTTAGCGGAGAAGAGGATGCTGGTGAGCAGCTGAGGCAGGGAGACTTCCTAACTTCCGTCTTAGTGCAAATCCTGCCACTGAGCGGAAGTGCAAGTGCTTTCTTTTTATTATTACTATTTATGATTTTCAAGTACAGCTGACATTCACTGAGTTTGCATGAGTCGCAGGTGTGCATGTAGTGGTTAGACAGTCATATACTGTGCAACCTGTTCCCTCTGCTATTTCTAGGACCCGGCTGGCACCAGACATAGTATTTCAGTATAACTGACTGTATTTCCTATGCTGTGCTTTATAGAAATTAGTGCTGTTTTAAAGCTACCAGGAGAGCAAAGAAAAACACTTGACAGATAGCAGGCTACATTTCCGGCTAATACAGATGTCATACCCTTGTGTGTGCGTTTATTCTCCGACACTGCAGACCCTCGCTGTCAATTCTTTTACTCCAAATTGAAAACTTACAGTTCTTGTGGGGGCAATGAAATAAACAGTTAATATCTTTAAAGCAGTTACTTTGTTTAATATCTATGTAATTTCTAAGAAGAATATACGTAGGAATTTATCACTTCATCCAAGTCATTTATTTTCTTTTTAAAGATTTTATTTATTGATTTGACAGGGGGTGGGGTGGGGATGAGCAGCAGTTGCTTCGCTCTAGCTGTTTGTAGACTGTTTGTGGTTTGTGCCTTGGCCGGGCAAGCCCAGGGCTCTGAACCAGCGACCTCAGGGTTCCAGGTTGGCACTCTGTCCACTGACCCGCCACAGGCCAGGTGATAATTTCAGACACTTTAAAAAGAATTTGTACTTTTTCTTTTTTCTAAATATTTGATAGGAGTTAACTTTAAACATTTGAAAATGTTGGAGCTAAATAGAATATCTATAAAACAAAAGATTATTGACATTTATTTTAGAATATTACTAATAGTATGACTAATTTATTAATACATAAAAACTTATATACATCTGTATTTTAACTATGTACTATGGCAACATTTAAGGGTTTTTTTTGTTTTTTTGTTTTGACAGAGTCAGATAGGGACAAACAGGAAGGAAGAGATGAGAAGTATCAAATCTCTGTTGTGGCACCTTAGTTGTTCATTGATTGCTTTCTCATATGTGCCTTGACTGGGGGGCTCCAGCAGAGCCAGTGACCTCTTGCTCAAACCAGTGACCGGGCTTCAAGCCGGTGACCTTTGGGCCCAAGCCAGCATCAATGGGGTCATGCCTAGGTTCCCACGCTCAAGCCAGTGACTCAAGCTGGTGAGCCCGTGCTCAAGCTGGGTGACCTTGTGGTTTTGAACCTGGGTCCTCCGCGTCCCAGTCTGACACACATATCCACTGTGCCACTGCCTGGTCAGGCAATATTTAAGGATGTTATAACTAATTAACTCATCTTGAAAAATGGTTTTATTAAGTTTTGTTTTTAGCTTCTTAGAATAATTAGAAATACTCTTTAAATTGGGCTTCATTTTCATAAAGATCTATAATCATTTTTGGGATTTCCACTAAATAGAATAGAGTCACTTATATTTTTATTTTTAAAAGTTCTCAAGGCTGAATTCTAGAAATTGCTTATCATGTTAGCCGGGATGCTGATAGGGATTTGATTTTCGATCCCTTGCTGAGAGAATTCCAGAAAGGAGGGATGCATTTTAATTCCTGGGCCTCCCCATTCCCTTTCTTGTCAAACCTACCTTCTGCTCAACTCAGAAAGCTGAAACGATTTTGAATTTTTGTGTTCTTATCAGGACCCATCAATTAAGGGAACTTTTCACTGGTCTGGCAACGAACAGATGACCAAGTATGAAATGGCATGTGCAATTGCAGACGCCTTCAACCTCCCCAGCAGTCACTTACGACCGGTAAGCACACCGCATTTCAAACCTCACTTTTCGAAAGCCCAGAACAGGGGTCCCCAAACTACAGCCCATGGGCCGCATGCGGCTCCCTGAGGCCATTTATCTGGTCCCCGCCACACTTCCGGGAGGGGCACCTCTTTCATTGGTGGTCAGTGAGAGGAGCATAGTTCCCATTGAAATATTGGTCAGTTTTTTTTGTTTGTTTTTTTTTTGTATTTTTTCTGAAGCTGGAAACGCCGAGAGACAGTCAGACAGACTCCCGCATGCGCCCGACCGGGATCCATCCAGCACGCCCACCAGGGGGCGATGCTCTGCCCACCAGGGGGCGATGCTCTGCCCCTCTGGGGCGTCGCTCTGCTGCGACCAGAGCCACTCCAGCGCCGGGGGCAGAGGCCAAGGAGCCATCCCCAGCGCCCGGGCCATCTTTGCTCCAATGGAGCCTTGGCTTCGGGAGGGGAAGAGAGAGACAGAGAGGAAGGAGAGGGGGAGGGGTGGAGAAGCAGATGGGCGCTTCTCCTGTGTGCCCTGGCCGGGAATCGAACCCGGGACTTCTGCACGCCAGGCCGACGCTCTACCACTGAGCCAACCGGCCAGGGCCAGTTTGTTGATTTACATTTACTTGTTCTTTATTTTAAATATTGTATTTGTTCCCGTTTTGTTTTTTTACTTTAAAATAAGATATGTGCAGTGTGCATAGGGATTTGTTCATAGTTTTTCTTATAGTCCGGCCCTCCAACGGTCTGAGGGACAGTGAACTGGCCCCCTGTGTAAAAAGTTTGGGGACCCCTGGCCCAGAACCATCAATGTTGTGTGTGTTACTGATAACCTTTTCTTGTTCCTTTGGAGTTACTGGTAACTTCACTTTCTGGTATTAATCACAGTGACCTTTGCTTGTATGTTGGCAGTTTATAATGGTACTTTTCTCTAAATTATTTTGTATAAAGAAGCCCGTCTGTATTGGTGTCATTTAAACAAAAGTATTGTCATGATTGTGGCAGACTCACACCACGCCACACCCCGCACACCCCAGAGATCAAGTCAGGTTTCCTGCACACGGGGCAAAGTGAAGTAGACTATAAAACCTCAACATGTAGCCTTTCATTTGGTTTTAATTTTCTGTTCTTATTTTTCTTTAAAGATAACTGACAGTCCTGTCTTAGGAGCACAACGCCCAAGAAATGCCCAGCTAGACTGCTCCAAATTGGAGACCTTGGGCATCGGCCAGAGAACACCATTTCGAATTGGAATCAAAGAATCACTCTGGCCTTTCCTCATTGACAAGAGATGGCGACAAACAGTCTTTCACTAGTGTATGTGTTCTTTTTTCTTTTTTTAATGATAAATAGGGTACGTGGTACTTTTTAAAGAAAAACAAAAGGAAATAGTTTTGTATGCGTGCTCTTTAATTGTGACTCACGATCTTTCAGGTTAATGACGCTCTTGCACTAGTGAAATTGTGTAAGCAAACGAAGGCCAGTGACGCCTGGTTTGAAGTAATGATGGTTTTTATTTATCATTTCGTTTGTCCTGGCTTAACTTGCTGTTTGAGGATAGTAGATGATGATCCTTCAGTATTGGAAAGTCAGGATGAAACAGGTCTGCTGTAAACATTTTTAGGGGGCGCAGAGGGATGAAATGCATCGTTCATTCCTCTGACCTCTACGTTTTCAGGACTATTGCAACTGTTGCCCCTTTTCTGTCTTCAAATGTTAAAGAGTATGAAAATCATTGGTGTCTGTTGTTCGCTTTGCTTGAGACCAGATCAACATGTCTGAAGAAAGAAACTTTATTTTTGCAACGTCTGTACGGTTTTTATGCTTGAGCTCTTCCCACGTGTTATGCATATTGGCCTCCTGCGCTTGATACCTCCTGCTTTTGTAGCAGCATATGGTGAACACTTGAGAGAGAGGGGATGTGTGTGTGTGTCTGTTTTTTAAAATATATATAAAACTGTCCTTTACACTCCATGTCACTAAGTGATATTTCATACGTGTGGTGGTAGTAATAATAATGCGCCTTGTAAGTCTTTTGACCATTCATGAATCATAATAAATATGTACTGCTGGCATGATAATGCTTAGTTTTCTTGTATTCTTATTTTAAATGTAAGGACCAACCATCTAAATGAAATGTTATTTTGTTGCTTTAATTTTTACAAATTACTTCTTAGCATGTAACATCGATGCGTACAAGAAAATATAGTTAATATAAATTGAGATATAAAATACAATAAAAATGAACCCAGCACTTGAGACCTAGAACTTGACAGATACTGTATCTACTTGTGTCATCTGGTTGTTTTCTAACTACCGTAACTATGTAACCTTGTTATGTATTTACACAGAATGTTCCTTCTGAAGAATACAGAGTATCTGAATGCATTATCTTATTACATAATACTCAGGTAACCCGAGCCTCAGCAAATCTTTGGTCCTCAGGAAGGAAGTGGAAAGGTAGAGTGACTTGTATGACTGATCTTCTATTTGGGGGTCAGCACAAACCCTGGGTTCAGATTTTCTGATTTTGCTTGTGGGTATTCATTCCCTAGGTTATGATCTTACTCATTCGTCAGACAGAAAATCCTCTTAATTTATTTAGTATGTAGAGTTTAGAGAAGATCAGATTTGGGTGATTTGGTTAAAGCAGCATTTCCAAACCATGCTATGTTTTATAATTAAGGAAGTGCCTATTATTATGGAGCGACACCTGAGCCCTACTGTGGACCCACTGAAACAGAATTTCGGGCATTGATGTTTGCTAATTTAGGTTTAAATGTCCCCCAGGTGCTTCTAAAGTAGTCAGCTGAGTATTTACATTTGAAGCCTTCCGGTTTTGTTTTGTTTTTTAAGTTACTTTACTTCGTGTGGGACAAAGAGAGTTAAAAACAAACCCTTTCTCATCCTTCTCCTCTAGCCACTGATTGTTCCAGCCGTGGAGGAGACCGAGACCAGTGTCGCTCTGGTTCTGGGGTGTTTCTAGAGGTCTCTGCACGTGTAAGACCACAGTCTTACAGCACAGGTGTCTGTGTTCATGCTCGCACCATCCCTTCTCCCCCCGCCCCTCCCCCCCAAAGTTAGAAATGGGAGGCAGAGAGACAGACTGCTGCGTACACCAGACCGGATCCACCAGGCATACCCACTAGGGGGCGATGCTTTGCCCATCTGGGGTATTCTAACCCGGGACTTCGACACACCAGGCTGACACTCTACCTACCGCTGAGCCAGCTGGCCAAGGCCTCGCACTATCCCTTCTTTACTTAAAAAAGAGGAGCCACAATACACGTTTTTCTGTACCTTTTTAAAATTTAATATGCCTTGGAATTTGTTTATATTTGTTATAAAGGAAAGTTCACGTCCTTTATTTTTTTTCCTATTTATTCATATTACGGAGGTGGGGGTCAGGAAGCATCAACTCCCATATGTGCCTTGACCAGGCAAGCCCAGGGTTTCGAACTGTCGACTTCTGTGTTCCAGGTCGACACTGTCCACTGCGCCACCACAGGTCAGGCTTTATGGTTGTTTTGTTGTTGTTTTTTTAATTCACTTTGAAATTTCACTCTAAACAGAAAAGCTGCCATAATAGCATAGAGGATGCCTGTTACTCCCTTTCCAGATTCCTCAAGTCTCAACATCGAGCCACATTTATCTTTTTCTCTCTTATATGCTCACACGATAGGGTATATGTTTTCCTGAACCATTTAAGAACAAGCTGCAGCCATGATGCCAAATTGTCTACTTTATAGTATAGTATTTATATATAAGCTTAATTACACTTATATATTATAAGAATGCACTTCCACAGAACCCTGTGATGTAACCATCAAGGTCAAGTAGTTAATATGCAACATCTAGTCCACAGACCCTGCTCACATTTCCTGAGTTGTCCCGAGAGGTCCTGTGTAGGTCCCCCAGTCCAGGCTTACTTGCCGCGTTATCTTGCGTTAGCGTCTCTCTGCAGCAGTTCCTCCTCTTTCCTTCGTGACATTCTTTTTTTTTTTTCCTGCACTTCTCCGAAGTTGGAAATGGGGAGGCAGTCAGACAGACTCCCGCATGCGCCTGACCAGGATCCACCCGGCACGTCCACCAGGGGGCGATGCTCTGCCCATCTGGGGCGTCGCTCTGTTGTGACCAGAGCCATTCTAGTGCCTGAGGCAGAGGCCACAGAGCCATCCCCAGCGCCCGGGCCAACTTTGCTCCAGTGGAGCCTTGGCTGTGGGAGGGGAAGCGAGAAAGAGAGGAAGGAGAGGGGGAGGGGTGGAGAAGCAGATGGGCACTTCTCCTGTGTGCCCTGGCCGGGAATCGAACCCAGGACTCCTGCATGCCAGGCCGACGCTCTACCATTGAGCCAACTGCCAGGGCCAGCCTTCGTGACATTCTTGACATCTATATAGGAAACTAAGTTCACAGGCATCCCTCCAGTTCCATTCCTGCGCCACAGGGCTTACTCTGGCTTCCGTCTTACCGTGTTTGTAGCTCCTTGACTCATTTGTTCACGTCATTGATAAGAATCACTCATCTGATCTCACCACGTGCCCCCTGCTTCCCTCGTCACCCAGGCCCCCGAGGGCCAGTTGAGCATTCCTGACTCCTGGGCCATGGCTCTGATGTCAGTCATTAGCAGTAAACATGGTAATAGATTTTAATTCAAGCGTATATGTTAATTGAGGGAATTTTCTGATTTGAAGGCAGTATTTTGTATAGTGAAAAAACTCAAGTCTGGATTTAAATGTGATTTCACCACTTACTCCTTAGCAAGCTATTTTTGTTTTCTCAAGAGTTCCAGGTTCTTTGTAGGGTTAAGCGGGAGGAGTAAGACCTATTTCACCAGCCTGTTGTGCAGATGGCTGGAACGCGGAAGAGAAGCAGATGTGACACTGGACTTCCCACGTGCCTGGGGTGGAGGCTTGGGGGAGGGGGCTGCGCTTGGTACTGCTACCTACATTATCTTCACTTTCTTTTTCCTTTTTTTTTTTTTAAATTCAGTGAGAGGAGGGGAGGCTGAGACAGACTCCCACATGTGTCCCCACCGGGATCCACCTGGCAAGCCCTCTAGGGGCAATGCTCTGCCCATCTGGGGCGTTGCCCTGTTGCTCAGCAACCGAGCCCTCCTTAGCCCTGGGGCAGAGGCGGTGGAGCCATTCTCAGTGAGTGGGGCCAACTTGCTGCAGTTGAGCCATGGCTTCAGGAGAAGAAGAAAGAGAGAGAAATGAGAGGGGGAGGAGTGGAGAAGCAGATGGTCGCTTCCCCTATGTGCCCTGACTGGGAATTGAACCTGGGACATCCACACACCAGGCTGACACTCAAGCACTGAGTCAGCTGGCCGGGGCCTATCTTGACTTTCTGACCTAAGACAGTAAGAGTTTTCTCCCATAAGTAGAATTGCCAGCATTTTGGGTGGTTGTTTTTTTTTTGCAAAAAATATTTTTTAAATTTTCTACAGTAAGTATAAGTATATTTTTAATATTTTGTCAGTTATAGAAGATTTTTAAGAAGATAATTTTTATAACTTATTTAGCCTAACGACTTCTGAGAAGATCTATATTTTGCCACACAAATGGCAAAATACTTGAGTTTATATGCACATAATTATATCTGGAAATTAGATAAATTAAAATTTGTGTATTTCCAGATGATCTATATCAAAGGATGTCTATGAAAATAGCTCATTTTATACAACTGTTTTGCTTTCCATGGTCCTCATCTTAGATTAAAAACTTTTTTAATTGTGAAGAGACTCCTACATAAAAGAGGAAATACAATGCATGTACAGTTTAAAGAAGAATGATGAACACCCACATAGCTACTGCCCCTAGGTCAAGAAACAGAACACGGTGAGTGCCTTTGAAACTTTCCCTAGGTCTTTCCCCTAATACATATGTGTTAGACTGGGCTGTCCAGGGAATCGGAACCAGTAGGATGTGTAGATACAGAGAAAGAGATTTGTTATACGGAATTGGCTCCATGATTATGAAGGCTGATGAGCTTAAAATCTGTGAGCTGAGCCAGCAGGCCAAAGACCAGGGAGAGCTGAGGTCCAGCTGAAGTCCCAAGGCCTTCTATGGAACCAGGAGGAGCTGACACTGCGGATGAAGCGAGGAGGCAGTCCACTGGAGAACTCTCCCACTAGGGTGAGGCCAGTCTCTTTGTTCTAGTCAACCCTTCAACTGATTAGACGAGGCCCACCCACATAGGGTTGGCAATCTGCTTTACTCAGAGTCTGCTATTTTAATTTTAATTTTTTTATTATTTTTTTTATTTTTTACAGAGACAGAGAGTGAGTCAGAGAGAGGGATAGACAGGGACAGACAGACAGAAACTGAGAGAGATGAGAAGCATCAATCATTAGTTTTTCATTGCACCTTGCAACACCTTAGTTGTTCATTGATTGCTTTCTCATACATGCCTTGACTGGGCCTTCAGCAGACCGAGTAACCCCTTGCTGGAGCCAGCGACCTTGGGTTCAAGCTGGTGGGCTCTTGCTCAAACCAGATGAGCCCTCGCTCAAGCTGGCGACCTCAGGGTCTCGAACCTGGGTCCTCTGCATCCCAGTCCAACGCTCTATCCACTGCGCCACCACCTGGTCAGGCAGAGTCTGCTATTTTAAATGTTAATTTTATCCAAAGCCACCCTTAAAGAAAAATGTGTGGCCAGATATTTGGGCAGTTGACACAACGATTATCATCTCACTCCCACTTCTTCCCACAGAAGTAATCATTATCCTCACTTAAAAAAAAAAAATTATTATTTTTTTAGCCCTAGCTGGATAGATCAGTTGATTAGAGCATCATCCCGATGTGCCAAGATTATGGGTTTGATCCCCAGTAAGGGCGCAACTGTTGGCTACAATTCAGCCTTTTGGAGTTGGTTAACTTCTTTACTGTTAATCTCTTTTCCTTCCCAGCTTCTGACATTTTGTTACTGTCGTTTCCTTTCCAATGCTCTCTGTTCTTGTTATTATATGTCTTTTTTTTTTTCCCCATTGGGGTTTGGAAAGGAAATGATAACTGTATTCCATCCACCATCTTAAAATGGAACATCACACTTTTATGGGTTTTTATAGATGGACCATGACTCTTGACCTGCTTTATGAGCTGAAGACTCCGTTTCCTTTAGTCTGATGTCTTCCGTGGCAGTTTCTGAGATCTCCTGGCTCACTTGAATTGCTATTTTTTGTCATCATGGCTCTGGGAAAGTTAATTAACTACAACTGGAACATAAGTGTCTTAGATTCTTAGATAAGGTCATCATTTTAATACAAATGAAGTACTGAATTAACCATTTTATTTTGGGTTATTGACATTGCCTGGCTTTCACCTGGAAAAAAATGCTAGGCATGAGGATTCCTATTGTTTTTGAGCACTTTTTAGTTAAAAAGATCTCAATATTTCTTGAATTCCCAGGGATGACTTATTCCAGACTGCCAAGGTTAAGCTTTAAAATTGAGAACAATCCAATCAATCCTCTGATTCTGCCAAGAGCAATTCTTAGGAGATGATTGAGGGTCAGCATAGCCTATTAACATAGTTGACCTAAAAGAAAGCTAATAATTTGTATCTTTTACCTAATGTCCCAATCAGTGGTCTTAAATTAATGTCAGCTTCCTGAAAGGACCCGAGAATCTTTATAGTTTTCATTTGTGAGATGTAATTTGATTTGATTTTAGCTGGTAGTATTTGAATTTTCGTTGCCCAGGGTGGTGCTTATTAAATACTAAATGGTAAGAAAATTAATTTTAAGTGTCTTATATTTGGACACGTCAAGGATGACCTGGATGCCAAAACGGTATTTTGCTATAGACAGCGTATTAGTTTTCCATGCGACTTTAACAAGGTACCGCCAATGGAGTGGCTTAAACAATTCGAACCCATAATCTTACAGACTTCTGGATGAAATGATTGACATGGGAACCACTGGGCTGAGACCAAAGTGTCTCCAGATTGCATATTTTTCAGGAGGTGCTAAAGAATACCTTTCCTGATCATTTGAGTTGGTAAAATTGAGTACCTTGTGTCTCTGGGAATGAGGTCTCCATTTTCTTGCTGGTTATAAGCTGAGGGCTGTTCCCAACTTTCACAGGTCACCATGTTCCTTGGCTTGTGGCCCCCTCCCTTCGTCTTCCAAGCCAGCTTGAGCAGGGTTGAGTCCTCATGTTGAATCTACCCAACCCTTCTGTCTCATCTCTCTTTGACCACAGCCAGGAAAGGCTCTCCAGTTTTAAGAAAGCATGTGATTAGATAGGGTACCCCAGAGAATCAGGGATAAACTTCCCTTCTCAAGGTCCGTCACACCCGCAAATTTTTTCATGGAAGGTTCTGGCGTTAAGAGTGTAGACCATATGTGGGTGACCATAATCCTGCCTAGAGTGTAAGTTGGAGGCAATTTGTTTTGTAACTAAAAAATGAAATTAACTAGATTTGGCAGCTGGAAAACTCAAGGTAAAAATATTCAACAACGAGGAAGTGTTCCATCATTTGCTTAAATCTAGAATCAGAAGAACAGAAACACAACCAGCCTTTGACAGTTTTCCCTCTCCCCAGATCTGCTTATTTTATTTTCACTTCAATCTTGATTTCATCTTTGGTTAAGATTCTTCATAATAACAAAGATTTGATTTTATTCCTTTTGTAAATATTGACTACATCTACCCCGAAAGTGACAGCCATCACAGTGGGGCAGATAAAAATGTGGGACTTCTTCTCCTTGCTATTCTCAGACATTGTCATTTAAATGGAAACCAAATTAAAATGGAGATACTGAATAGTTTTAAGAGGCAAATGTTGCCTTTCTGTGCTATCTCTTACCCAAAAACTTCAGCCTGATCCTAAGACAGACTGGCACTATTGTCTGCTGTCTTTTGTCATGCTCCAAAAAGCAGTTGATTATCTTGGAAGGGCTTCAAAAGCAATTAAGAAAATCCCTTATGTCAAGTTACATTTCAGACAGGACAAATTAGACGTGTGGGGAAATGTCCTGATAAAGTACTCCAGAAATAATGAGCCTGTGTACAATTTGCAATGGCTCCTGCAAAAATTTACAACATAAAAAGAGTCTGTTAACCTGAGACTTGGAAGCTCAGAGATGTATTTTTCTTTTTCCATTACACATGCAAATGCCTTATGAAATTAAGCCCAGAGCATTTTTAAACGTCCAAAATGTAATTCAAAACATGGTTTATTACATTTCTGTCTGGGCACTGCAGTGCATCACAAACGGCTTTGTAAACGCTGGTATTTTAAGCCAGCAGGTCTGCCGGTGAAACAATGGCCGATTTGGCTCCCTAGTGTGGTTCCCGAAGGGGGCTCCGCGCCAGAATGAAGGGTGAGGGCTTAGCACCCCTGCCCCAGAAGGGTGGTGATGGACGGTGACTGGAGAGACATGTTAGTTGTTCAGCGTCTGGAAGATTGTTGCATTTGTTCCTTCTTTATGAATTAAAAGAGAGATGGTCTTCAGTCTGCATAACCCCCATCCCTGAGACCACAGAACAATGCAGGCTCCAACAATGACCGTCATGAGTTAGTGGGGACAGGAGTTGGTGGTGTGAGGGTTGGTGGCTGGGGATCCTCACTCACAAAGAGGTATCAGTTAGATCAGTGGTAGTCAACCTGGTCCCTACCACCCACGAGTGGGTGTTCCAGCTTTCATGGTGGGCGGTAGCGGAGCAACAAAAGTATAAATAAAAAGATAGATTTAACTATAGTAAGTTGTTTTATAAAGATTTATTCTGCCAGACTTAGCGAAAATCCAACATAAAGTACTTGGTAGGTAATTATTATTACATGCTTTAACTTGCTGTAACTCTGCTTTATACATTTTATAAAGTAAAGTGACTTCCCCACTTTATAAATCACCATTACTGTGGAACTGGTGGGTGGTTAGAAAATTTTACTGCAAACAGAGATACAAAAGTGGGCGGTAGGTATAAAAAGGTTGACTACCCCTGGTTTAGATAGTCGACTTTCATCACAGTGCTGGGAAATTCAAATGCAATTTTCTTCCCTTACGAACTGCTATTCCCCATCTGCGTAAAATGATTTCAACTCTTCCAGGCGACTTGGATTTTCATCCTGCATAAAATTTACCCTAACTTTTGAAATAGGGGTGTGCCCAATTGCTAATTGTCTCACCCCCTCCCATGATAAACATTATTAGCCAGTAGGGAGTGATCCTAGAGTTATCATACAATATTTATAGGCCGCTTCTTATTTGTGAAGTGTTGGAAAGTCTCTTCTCTATGAACTGTTTCCAAATAACCTTGGGCTCATTTTTCATCTTCATCCAAATCCCATGAAAGCAAACCAATCATGAAACTCTTGAAAAAGTCATTGGGAGCCCCAGGCTCAGGACCCAGCTGTGGAGCGTGAACTGTTCGTTCTGTGCTGCCGAAGCTTCCAGGAACTGAACTGCGGGACCGACGTGCGCTTAGGAATCAAAGTCGGTACTTTCTTTCTGGAAGCCTTTGTCTGAGCCGGGGAAGGTAAACTATTCCTCATAGGACTTCACATTGTATAGACTTGGTTTTTTTCTACACAATGGCTTTTCAGATGCTTCAGTGCAGTGATGTCTTTTCTGTTTAAAGAACAGGAAACAACAGCAAAGCCGATGAAAATCAAACATCCAGTTATCCCCTATCCACAGGACGCCTCTGATTTCTAAGTTTGTCTTAATGTTCCATTGCACTTTGTATCGGTCCACGTTCACTCTTGGTGAGCTTTTCCCCCCACTCCCGTCCACAAATATCACCACAGGTCCATCCACGGAAGCCTCCCGGTTATTCCGTCCGTTTCCTTTGATCGACCTTCCACTGATTTACAACGTGATAGCGTTCCTTTCTAGCTCCCCCCGAAGTGTGTGTGCCCTCCACGCTGTCTGGAGTCAGCATTTGACATAATGATAATGCTTATACATTTCTAGGTGCTGGACTTGGGTAACTCCATTTATACTCCAGATAACCCTCTTGGGTAGCCACTGGTCTTGTGCTCACTTCACAGATGGGGAAAGGGAGACCCTGTGATGATCGGCGTGTTGTCTGTCTGAACAGCTGCCAAGTGGTGGGGTCAGGATTTATGTGGCCCGGAACCCTCACTCCTCACCTCTGCTTCTCACAGGCTTTCGTAGCGGGTTGAACATCGGCTTCAGGTCAGATAGACCTGGGTTGGTACGCAGGTCCTGACATTTCACCGGCTGGTTTACTTTGGGCATATTAACTACCTTCTCTGCTCTTTCCTCTGCAGTAAAGTAGGGGTATTTGTGGGAAGAAAGCTGAGATACCCCCCATAAAGGTTCATGGCCATCGTAGTGGTTGAGGAAACATGAAGCGTTAGCTAACCCTTTCCATCAATGTTTATTTGCTACATAATTTGCAAATGAGATGAGCTGATGTCTGTATGTCTACCGGGAATGTTTTAGTATTTCCCTCTCTCATAAGGTAACTTGAGGCATCCTGACACTTCAGGTTGGAAGACCCTTCAACACGTCAGCCCACCTAGGCGCCGACTGCACCTTCTCCGAGGCTGCACCAAGTCATGTCCTTGGGCACACTCGCTTCTAACCTTTTGTACTTGGCCGTCCATGTGCGCAGCGATGGAATCTTCAGGAAGCCCTTGCAGTGGGGCAGTGGGGCAGTGGAGGGCAGCGGGGTTTGTCTCATTTCACGGAGAGCTGGTGGGCTGGGTTCGTGCTCCAAGGACAGCAATGACCCATGGCAAATGCTTTGGTGGCCGTCGGTATCATCCCAGGCCGTGGGGCCAGCTGTTTCTAACTGCACACTCTGTGGTGGGCGGTCCTCTCTCCATGCTGGACCCTTTCTGGGAACAGCATGGGCTGTTAATTTTCCCGTGGCAACTGCAACTGCAGATGGTTGTGTGCCAAGACTGGGCTGCAGATGAGCATGATGAAGTAGTAGCCACTTTCCAGGGGCGAAATAGAAAGTTTTATCTTTTCTGTTAACTCGAAAATAGCCAGTGAACACACAGGCCTTTGCCAGGTTTCAGTTACGCTTATTTATATGAGATAAGAAGAATAGGAACTGGTGGTTGTATTTGTACTTCCTCAAATAAGTCCTCCTTGTTTCCATCGTCAGTTTGGATGACTGGACAAGTCCTGCTGGGGGTGAGGATGACGGAGATGCGAAGACCCGACTCCGGGGACCAGATTCAGTGACGCAGATCCACTTAATTCAGGAAATAGGCTAGCTTATATACACGGGTTCAGCCTATAGGGTGTTACAGCGTGTTCCTCAAAGCCAATGGCTGAAAAGACCAGGGAGCTGCGTGGTTGGCGCTAAGTCACTTCCTTATAGCAGGTGAGCTTCCTTCCTGGGTGTGCTCAGGAGGCTTCTGGGAGCTGGAGTATTCTCACAGCATTGCATCAGCCACAGCTGCTAGGAACGCGCTCTGTGCTCCACCCACATGACTCTCTGCCCCTTTCCTTACTTGGCTTTACTGTATGTGAGTCTGAGCATGTGAGTCCACAGCGGTTTCTTGAGTTTCTACTATGCGTCATTTTCTGTGCACATGGGAATATTAAGAAAAATGAAACATGATTCTTGTCTTAAAGGATCTTAAAATCTAAAGAGTTAAAAATCAAACATGTAAAAGTTACATTAACATACTAATATTTTTAGAACAACAGCTATTTGCAAACTACCAGTTATTTAGATACCCTTCCAGAGATAGCGCGTGCATGTAGTAATCATATACACTGCTCACAAAAATTAGGGGATATTTCAGAATGAATCTGAAGCGACAAAACATCCCCTAATATATATATATATATATATATATATATATATATATATATATATATTTTTTTTTTTTTTTTTTTTTTTTTTTCATTTTTCCGAAGCTGGAAACGGGGAGGCAGTCAGACAGACTCCCGCATGCGCCTGACCGGGATCCACCCGGCACGCCCACCAGGGGGCGATGCTTTGCCCCTCTGGGGCGTCCCTCTGTTGCGTCCAGAGCCATTCTAGCGCCTGAGGCAGAGGCCACAGAACCATCCCCAGCGCCAGGGCCATCTTTGCTCCAATGGAGCCTCGCTGCAGGAGGGGAAGAGAGAGACAGAGAGGAAGGAGAGGGGGAGGGGTGAAGAAGCAAATGGGCGCCTGGGCGCCTCTCCTGTGTGCCCTGCCCGGGAATCGAACCCGGGACTCCTGTACGCCAGGCCGACGCTCTACTGCTGAGCCAACCGGCCAGGGCCACATCCCCTAATTTTTGTGAGCAGTATATATCCACTGAATTATTTTTAATAGTTTCATTACATTCCATTATTTGGAAACCACTTATTTTCTTTCACCACTCCCTTGTTTTAATCTCAAACAAGTACAAAGGAACTCAGTCACTCACTTTAGTCTTAGATTTAAATGAATTTTAATTGATTTTTTAAAAGTCTGCTTTTAACGAGAAAAAAAATTTAGACACAGAAATTTGGAGCATTACTGAAATAAGTGTAACTGTCTTTTCTCTGCAGCTATTTTGAAGGTTTGGATTTATAGCCTGACTTGTCTGTTTAAAAACGCAGTCTCATGAAGCTGTAATTATATCAACATAACAAACAAATGCTATAAAAGTATTAGAGGGGTGCTGAGTATGGAGAGGCTGTTGGAGTGACTTTTAATAAAGTAGTACCTTCATGTGTCATGGTCCCCATCATAGGGTGTCCCTTTGCTCCACTCACATTTGAAACTGGACCTCTGGCTTCCTTACTCTGTTTTAAAATTTAATTTAATTGTATTTATCGTGGTAAGAACATTTAGCATGGGAGTTACCTTTTAATAAATTTATAGGGGTATAATACAGTATTGTTAATTACAGGGACTGTGTAATGCAGTAGATCTCCAGAACTTAATCATTTTGTGTAATTGAGACTTTAAACCCCTGATTATAATGCCCCATTTCCACCTAGCCTGTTAACCATCTATTCCCTGTTTCTATAAGTTTGACTATTTTAGATACTTCATATAAATGAAATCATGCAGTGTATGCCCTTCTGTTAATGGCTTATTTTACTTCCATCACGTCCTCAAGGTTTATGTATATCAGATTGCAGGGTTTTCTTCTGTTTTAAACCTAAATATAAATACTATTTTATTGTATGCATATAATACGTTTTCTTTCTTTATCTGTCATTGGACATTTAGAGTGTCACCACTTGGCTATTATAAATAATGTTGCAGAAAACGGGGTACAGCTATCTTATCTCTTTGAGATTCAAATTTCAATTCTTTTGGATAAATACTCAGAAGTGGAATTTCTAGATCTTAGCTGTTTCTGTGACTAAGTTTTTGAGGAACTTCCCTACTGTTTTCCATAGTGGCTGCACCATTTTATATTCTCACCAACAGTGTTCTGATTTTCTCTATATCCTTGCCAATGCTTGTTAGCTTACGTGTTTGTGATGGTAGCCATTTGAACATGTGTGAAGTGATCTCCTTGTGGTTTTGATTGCCATTTCTGTGACGATTAGTGGCATTGAGCATCTTTACATACACCTGTTAGCCATTTGTATGTTGTCTTTGGAAAAAATTTTATTTGAGACTTTAACCATTTGAGTTATTAGGGTATTTTTTTGCTATTGAGTTATTCAAGCTTATTACATATTTGGAAATAAACTTCTTGTTGCTATATAATTTGCAAATATTTTTTCCTACTCTGTAGGTTGCCTTTTCACTCGTGTGTGTGTGTGTGTGTGTGTGTGTGAGTGTGTATGTGTGTCCGTGTGACCGAGACAGAGAGAGGGACAGATAGACAGGAAGGGAGAGAGATGAGAAACATTAATTCTTCATTGCAGCTCCTTAGTTGTTCATTGATTGCTTTCTCATGTGTGCCTTGACTGACGGGCTACAGCAGAGCAAGTGACCCCTTGCTCAAGCCAGCGACATTAGGCTCAAGCCAGTGACCATGTGGTCGTGACTTTGATCCCATGCCGAAGCCAGAGATTCTGTGTTCAAGCCTCAGGGTTTCAAACCTGGGTCCTCTGCATCCCAGTCCTGCACTCCATCCACTGTGCCATTGCCTGGTCAGGCCACTCTGTTGTTTTTTGACTCTGGTTTTTGCTATTATTTGCTTGCTTCTTTGTTCCAAGGCAACATAAAAAAGAGAAATAACATGCTTAGTAAATTTTGTTAACTAGTAATTTTTATATTTTTTAATACAATAATAGCTGATGCTTATTATGATCTTTTGGAAATTCCAAGGTGCCTGTATTGTTGAAGAAAAACAAAATCCATGCATGTCACTGACTCCTCACATCATGTGAGGTATGTATAATTTCTTTTTACAGATGAACCAAGCTCAGGGAGGTGGAGTAATCCACCCAAGGTCACATAGCAAGTGGCAGAGTTGGAACTAAGGTAAGTCTACCTATGTCAAAAGCCCTATTATTTTTGTCCTGCCACACGACCTTCAAGACTTTCAGAACTGCAGAGAAACCTTGTAGAAGCTTATCTTGACTAAATGATCAAATTCAACATCACAGGGATGAGCCATGTTGACATATACCACCTGACCCGATGCCTTGAAGAGGACACATTATTACTTCTGTGGTATTCTTACCCAGTATGCACAACCTCAGTTTCAGTCACAACAAAATCACTGGCCAGTGTTCTTCGAACTTGGTAAAGTCAAGACAGGCAAAGGCCCTGGCCAGGTAGCTCAGTTAGTTAGAGTGTTGTCCCAGCATGCCAAGGTTGCAGGTTCAATCCCTGGTCAGGGTACATGCAAGAATCAACCAAAGAATGCATGAAGAAGTGGAACAAATCAGTGTTTCTCTCCCTCTCTTCCTTCCTCTATCTAAAATCAGTGTA
This sequence comes from Saccopteryx leptura, assembly GCF_036850995.1. Taxonomy (NCBI): domain Eukaryota; kingdom Metazoa; phylum Chordata; class Mammalia; order Chiroptera; family Emballonuridae; genus Saccopteryx; species Saccopteryx leptura. The sequence goes on from NC_089508.1 coordinate 181,969,675, forward strand.
AAGAAAAAGAAAAATAAAGAAAGACTGAGGAATTGTCCCAGACTAGAGGAGACTAAGGAGATAGGAAGTCTAAATCAGTGGTCCCCAACTCCCGGGCCATGGACCGGTACCGGTCCATGGGCCATTTGGTACCAGTCCACAGAGAAAGAATAAATAACTTACATTATTTCTGTTTTATTTATATTTAAGTCTGAACGATGTTTTATTTTTAAAAAATGACCAGATTCCCTCTGTTACATCCGTCTAAGACTCACTCTTGACACTTGTCTCAGTCACGTGATACATTTATCCGTCCCACCCTAAAGGCCAGTCCATGAAAATATTTTCTGACATTAAACCGGTCCATGGCCCAAAAAAGGTTGGGACCACTGGTCTAAATGCAATGTGGAAACCCAGACCAGAAAAAAGACAATTGCCCAAATCTGAATCAAGTCTGCAGAATAAGGTATTTTATCAATAATATTTCCTGGTTTCAATAATTTTATGACAGTTAACAAGTTTATATTTGGGGAAGCTGAGTGAAAGGTATGTAGAAACTATATAATATTTTTATAATTGTATTGGAGAAATAAAATTATTTTAATTAAGTTAATTCCTTCTGTTGTCATTTTATGTTTAAAATTATTTTATGTTGGATTTCTCTCATCTGAAGGTAAAAAATTCTCTAATTTAATAAATTTACTTTTTTTTATCATTTTCACAATGCTATAATATAAGGCTTACTATCTTTCTTTATAGGTCATGAAACTAAGGCTTAGGTAGTTTAAATAATTTCTCCAAATTCACACAGCAAGTGGCAGAGCTGGGATTTGAACCTATGTGTGCTTGACATCAGAATTTTATGTATATTTTTAAAATAATCAACTGGATCAGTAATCTGTCTTATTTTAAAACAATATATTTTCAAAAACTCTGCCTTGGTCTGGAGAAGACTTGAGAGTTGTGTACAGGTTGGGAGAAATACTGGCTAAATAGTAGAAAATGTTTTGGTGCTGGTGTTTTATATAAGCATACAACAGAACTCTTAATTCTGTGGTGCAGGAGGGCATTCCAGTTAGTCTCAAGATGGACTTCCTCTGAAAACATTTGACCGACAGTATGATAAAATAAACCAGATAATTGAGGCCTTTAGCCAATGGGATACATACTTGGTTTAAAATTTTGATGGATGGTTTTTTAAATATGAGAGTCGTTTAAATTTAAGGAAAAGCAAACAGTCGGGCATGTTAAAATATCCATTAAACTAAACACCCTGAAAGGGTATGAAATGCCTCCAGCTGCCAGAAAACAATTAGGCTGCAAGTGCGCCTTCGGTTACCTAACCACACGTTCCCTGAGCATTTAGTTCTAATTAATTTTCTTCATTACACAACAATGCCTCTCCTAATTACACTGGAGAAATTCTGTAAACCTACAAGCGATTCAGAGCCTTTATTGCACACTTTATTCTGGTTGGTCCCTATTCTAAGCTAATCCTTCCTCTCTCATTTACACATACCTTATCCCAGCAGACATGAGCTACTTAGTAAACCCTTGACAGCCAGGCAGACGGATCCTGTTCTGTGACCACATTCCAAATCAGTGATTTTAGCGTGACGGAACGTCCAGGCTGAAATCATTTCAAACATACCAAGATCAAGGTGAAGGGTACAAGTGCAAGGACCATGTAGCATCTGAATCGATACACATCTTGCCAACAAAGCTTGTGATCCCGGATCAGCAACAGAGGCCGGCGCAGGGGACGCAGCTCCCGTGCGGTCTCTGAACTCCGAGGGGCAGAGGACAGGCAGGGGCAGTCCGCATGCCCCAGAGGCAGCGCTGCGTGCACAAGCGTCAAGTTCTGAAGGGTAAGCGGAGACCCCAAACTCCTCACTCGGTCATCGAGGAAATCAAAGCCTAGTGCAGTGACGGGAGCTGGGACTGAAGGAGGGGACTCCTCGGGTGACTGACTGATGACACAGTACAATGTATCAGAGCCTGTTCGCTAACCGGTGTCTCTGTTTGTCAGTTTGGCCGAAGATAGGGTTTGATGCCGGTGAAACCATTTTTGGCTTCCTTTCCCAGCAACGTAAAAGTTTGTGATCTTGCATTCCAGGGTCTTGGCGGGTGACCTGTGGGCCCATCAGTACAAACGCACCCTTAGAATGCAAAGCTCAAAGCCAGCCGATGGTATTTCAGCAGCTTCCGCTTACAATGCCTGGAAGCGGGCTGAGCCACCTACCATTTCAGCCCAGGCCTGGGAAACCTGCTTAAGACTTTAAAAAAATTTTTTTAATAAGAGATTTCTCTTATGACAGTAGATAAATAAAAAACAAACAAGCCTGTGTTTCTCTACTCAAAGTGTGGTCTGGGAGTCAGTAGCATCAGCCTCACTTGGGAGACTATTAGCTCCTAAACCTACAGAAGACAATATGCATGTTAACGAGGTCCCAGGTGGTTGGTGTGTGCACTGGAGTTTGAAGAGCACGGGTCCAGGGTAGTGGTCCTCAAACTCCAGCCTGCCTCGGAGTCATCCAGAGGACGTCCCGACCCAGAGATTCCGACTCACCGGGTCTGTCGGCTGAGGCTGAGAATCTGCAGCCTTAACAAGTGTCTTAGGCTTCGGGGATACAGATTCCTCTCTTTGTCAAGGACTGGTGTTTGGAAGATTAAATTGCTGAAGGTTTTGGTAGCCACGGGCTCTACCAGAGTTACTGTTCATAGAGTGTAAATTTGTGCAGTTTTTTTTTTTTTTTAAAGGTGATTCCAGAAATTCTGCATATTTGAAGATAGTAAGAATTCGGTGGTTTCCAATACAATGAAATTGTTAACAGTGCAGAGTCCCGGGTCCCTCCATTCAAACCTCCCCCTAAACTACTGGGTCCTGGATGAGGTCCAGAAATATGCATATTTCATTCACATTCTGATGATTCTGAGACCGGTGGTCAACAGACACGCTCTGGGAAATATTGATTTAAATGCTGGACATCTTAGGGGGTGAGCGAAGTAAGTGCCCTCTTGGCGACAGAATTCCAACGTTCTCCCAAAGCAGCAACCAGTGTGTCTCATAATTCAGCAGTTGAAGCCGGTCCAGGAAACTGGTCCACTGGGCCTTTCCCTCACCAAAGCCCCAGTAGAAACTGCTTCTCTTTTCTTAATTACGTCTGGCCGGCAGTGAGCACTCCAAATGCTGGGCTCTTGAATCTGCTTATCCATCTTACAACTCTAATTAACAAGGTGCAGCCATCCATCTGGTTAGTATGAGGACGAGCTGTTAATTTGTGAATGAAGAAAGGTGAAAAGGCTGCAGACAACAGGGACTAGCTAGGAGTTCTGAAAAGGAGCATTTCTCTATCTTTACAAAGCAGGTTGAGGGGAGAAGGGAATTCATTGGTTATAATACAAGAAGGAAATGCTTTATCCTCAAGGGAAGCAAATAGAGATTTAGGCAGCTCTATGTACCCATGTCATCTTTGATTTTAGTGTCTTTAGCTGAAAAATAGGAAGATAATAGGACTTAATTTTCATTTTAGAGAAATTAGGAGAATTCCTTGAGATCAAGTGAGACAAAACACTTTGTAAAAGGTAACAAATATTTTCTTTAGGTTTTATACATTTCTAAACTTGTTTTATACATATATACAGGGGAATCTTTTCATGCACATCTGATGTATGCTTAGTGTTTTCTAGTGAGTAGATTGTACACTTTGATTACATGGTAGCTTTGCTGCTTTACAGTCTTAAAGTATGTCGCCTTTGGGATTCTTCATCTCTGTCTTTAAAGTTTCAATCTCCTTGGTGAGGTACTCATCTTGTTTTCTGAACTTAAGTTGCCTATCAGTGATTTCTCACATCTCATGGTGGATTTTAAGAACTTCAATTTTGAATTCTCTACTGTTTAACTCCAAGGTTTTCATGTGAGTGAGATTGCTTTCCGAAGACATTTCATTTTATTTCTGAACTGTGTTTCTTTCTTGGGGAGCCATGGTATTCATTTTTTTTTATTGCCTTGGGGGGCATTTGAGAATGATATTGTTAAGAAATCCAGCAAAAAAGAAAAAAAGAAAAAAATTTAAAAAAGAAAGTAAAACATAAATAAATAATAGGTAAAAATAAGAGAAAAACCACAAAAATAATAAAAAATAAACAACAGAAAACTAAAGAAAAAGAAAAAATTAGAAGAAAGATCCCCCTAAACACCCAAGCAAACATGAGTCCTAAGAGGTATTTCTATTATTTTCCAGTAGGTGTCGCTGGACTACAGGTTTCAGCTCTGACTTTCTTGGCACACCTCTGCTGAGAAGCTGTTGTCACCTTGATGGAAGCTGGGCTGTAGTTGTGATTATGGGCGGGCTGTGCTGTGAGTTTTACGGCTTTAGCAGTGGTGACCTCAGGTCTCCAGGTGCTCCTCTCTGTCCCAGCAGACCAGCGGAACAGCCGCAGAGCACCTCTGTTCTTCAGGGGAGAGAGTGGCCCTGGGGAACTAGCTGTAGGGTATGTCACTGTCACTCTCTGCACCCGCGAGGGGAGGGAGGCGGGATGTGCGAAGCTGGGGGGGGCCTCACTTTGTATTTTTGTGTCTCTGACAAAGTGTAAGCTGCCAGCAGACTGTGGGAACACTGATGGTAACCCCACTTCTGTGACTTTGGTTTCGTATCTTCAAATTTCCCACAATATGTCCACCGCTCCCAGCATAAGAAGACCCAGTCACTCTGGGCCTCCTCTTGGGAGCCAACCGCAGCTTCTTATCTCTCCCCTCCCCCTTTTTTACCCTTCCCACCTTTAGTCCCTTTGGGGCACAGATCTTTCAGGCTGCCTGCGAGCCCCACTGGGGTTGCTTCACTGAGTTACAGCTGTGCAATTTGTTGAAATATAAAGGGGAGGGATCATGGTTATCTTTCATGCTGCCAATACTCTGATGTCGTCTTTCTTTTGGATTCTAAAATCCATAGTAAAACAGGTTGTCCTGTTCTTTCCAACCCATCTTAAACTTGACCGTATGTTGGAATGTGTGTGTTACGGACTGAATGTTTGTGTCTCCCTTGAATTCACGGGTTAGAACGCTAGCCCTCAGTGGGATGGTATTTGGAGATGGGTCTTTGGGAGGTAATTACAATAGGTTTATATTATGTCTTGAGGGTGGGACCCTTTTGATGGGATTAGTGCCCATATAAGAAGAGGAAGAGCTCTCTCTCCCTCCTGGCCTGCCTCCTCGCCTCCCTTTCTCCCTCTCTCTCTCTCTCTCCCTCTCTTTCTTTCCATGTATACACAGTTAGGAAAGGCCATGTGAACACACAGCGAGAAGACGGTCATCTACAAACCAGGAAGAGAGCCCTCACCACGATCTAAATCTGCCGGCACCTGGTTCTCAGATGTCTCAGACTCCAGAACTGTGAGAAGAGGTGTGTGTTGTGGAAGCCACCGCAGTCTGCGCTGTTCTGTCCCAGCAGCCCGAGCTGACAGGACACAGTCACCAGAGAGTTTGCTAAAGTGCAGAGGGCTGGGTGGACCCCCAGAGTTTCAGATGCAGTGTGGGCCTGGGAATTGGCACTCTTGACACTCTTGACAAGATCGCTTTCTTAATTATGCTGGTTGTGGACTGCATTTTGAGAACCATTGCATTAAAACAAAACTTTCTTTTATTATAAAATATAAGATTCTTTTGTATTAAAAAGGATATTCTCCATCTTAAATTCCACTCCTGGTCTCCAGTTTAAAAGGATCCTTATTCCAGATCTACAGCTGGATTAAAATAGTAGACAATAGATACATCGTGACCTTGGGTGTACCTTTGTGACAACACTGTACTAAGCACAGTTTTTGTCTTTGCATGTCATTTAAAAAAAATGCAAAACCGTCCAGCTCCCCAGCAGTTTATGATCAAGCTGGAGAGACCAAATCTACCCTGTAAAACACTTTGTGAATAATTACTGAGCAAAATAAACTACAAATGCTAAACAGCATTGCCTAAAGTTCCCAGGTGAGAAGGCTGACACATTCTTCAAAGGAGAACTGGGGATATAAATCTCAAATGCTCAGAAAAGCTACTTCTACCTTCGGCTTTTTTTACAGCTAGCTAGAGGCACCCCTCCTGACTGCAGTTCAAGCACAGAAGGTGTGAAACTCTGAGACACTTCCATTGCCCTCGCTGTCTGTTCTGTGTCAGTAGATAAAGTTGAAAAGCTCTGTGTCTCAGAGTGTGATCTGTGGGCCGTGTGTAGCAGAACTGCCTTGGAAACCAGTGCGCCTGACTGTGGGATTACCCCACTGCCCTGGAGAACAGTCTGTATGGCAGGCATTAGTGAGCCTGTAGCTGTAAGGTGCTGTTGAGTTTTTAATGCGAGGCTCAGTTCCTGGGTAGAGTTTACGGTCCTGGCAGGGACTTGATCCTACTTGTGATAGGAGTCTTCCCTTTGCTCCTGTGAGACTCCTGTACACACATAATGGAAAAGGATGTGAGCCTGCGGGTAGTTGGAAGAACTGTGTTGCTTGGGTCCCAGGAGGTTTGGCAGACTAGGTTAAGAGATAGATGTGTTTTTGTTTGTTTTGCGAAAGAGCCTGATTTCTAAAAGGAAACTAGTTTTGATTCACCCACGCTGTCTCCGAAGGGTGGATGATATGGAAATAGAGGCCTGTGGTCCAATGGTGAGTTTCAGTGGGTGCAGCCTCTCTTCTTGAAGTTTCTCTTGAGGAATGAACACATATCCAATTCAGACACCTCTAAAAGCAGCAGTAAGGGCAAAGAAATCTAATCTCATCAAATTAATCTAATGATGATTAGTGAGTATATATCAGTTTGGGATTTCAGATTGTTAGAAAAAATGGAGCCACTCTATGCATTTTCTACCTACTATTTTCATCATTTTCCACCTTAAAATATATTCTGTGATCTGATTTTTTAAAATACCTGCATAACTTCTCAATGTGTTGATTACTTACTGTCTTTTTTTAAAATTTTTATTTATTCATTTTTAGAGAGGAGAGAGAGAGACAGAGAGAGAGAAGGGGGGAGGAGCTGGAAGCATCAACTCCTATATGTGCCTTGACCAGGCAAGCCCAGGGTTTCGAACCGGCGACCTCAGCATTTCCAGGTCGACGCTTTTATCTACTGCGCCACCACAGGTCAGGCTACTTACAGTCTTTGATGATAGAATGTGGCATCCTTTGATCACTCCCAAGATTTCTCTGTTTTATACCAAATGCCTTCCCTCGTTCTTGCCTAATGATCGAAGGATAATGTTCTGACTACAGTAGTTTTCCACTTCCCTCCATCTAGAGCAGGGAGTCCACCTTTTTATACCTACCGCCCACTTCTGTATCTCTGTTAGTAGTAACATTTTCTAACCATCCACCGGTTCCACAGTCATGGTGATTTATAAAGTAGGGAAGTCACTTTACTTTATAAAATTTATAAAGCAGTTATAGCAAGTGAAAGCATATAATAATAATTTCTTACCAAGTATTTTATGTCGGATTTTCGCAAAGTCTGGCAGAATAAATCTTTATAAAACAACTCACTATAGTTAAATCTATCTTTTTATTTATACTTTGGTTGCTCCGCTACCGCCCACCATGAAAGCTGGAACACCCACTAGCGGGCGGTAGGGACCAGGTTGACTACCACTGATCTAGATCATTTAACTTCTTATTTTTCTCTTCTGGAGTTTGCTGAAAGCAAATGCAGCAACCCCAACCACTTGTATTTCACTCACTGATTTATCTATTTGGCAAATGTTGAGGAAACGAAGGTGACCGGGGCACAGACCCCGCCTCTCCTGGGCGTCGTCCTGGTGGGGCCCAAGGGCAACGTACAACTAAAAGCACGCATGTCATTTAATACCAGACAGTGGTAATAATCACTTCAGCGGGCCTAGAATGATTGCTCTTAATAGGAATAACATCTGCTACATTATAAACACACTTGTCAGCAAAGTCGGAGTCAAGAGGGGGAATCGGGGACCCGTCCCCACCAGCATCCGCACCAGTGACTTCTGTGCAGTCACTGAGCGTCTTCGGATACCCCCCCCCCCCCAGTCTCTACCCTACAGAGACTGTCTGAGGATTCGCTGGAGGCATGCTAATTTTAAAATTAGGGAGAGAATGCTAGGCCTCTTTTCTAAAGCAGATAATTTTATTTATCATAGTCTTGGTTTTGGCTGGCTGCCCACCGATTCTGTGGTTTCTCTTGTGTTGGTGCCTCCTCTCCCCTCCCCTCTTTTTTCAAGTCAGTGAAGGATTTAGATTGGCACAGTGTTGGGAGTCTAGTTTCTCTTTTCAAGTTGAATAGGATGCTATTTATCGCGTTTCTGGGGTCAGACAAATCAATAAGAAGCCAACAAAAGCCTGCCCCCTGCGAAGGAAGCAGCTTTCTGAACGTGTGTTGTGGCGAACGCTGGACTTGAAATCGCAAGAACTGACTGGGCGGTGGTGCAGTGGATAGAGCGTCGGACTGGGATTTGGAGGACCCAGGTTCGAGACCCTGAGGTCGCCAGCTTGAGCATGGGCTCATCGGGTTTGAGCAAGGCTCACCAGCTTGGACCCAAGGTTGCTGGCTTGAGCAAGGGGTCACGTGGTTGGCTGTAGTGCCCCCCCCCCCATCAAGGCACATGTGAAAAATCAATCAATGAACAATTAAGGAACCGCAATGAAGATTTGATGTTTGTCATCTCTCTTCCTTTCTGTCTGTCTGTCCCTCTTCTGACTCTCTGTCTCTGCCACAAAAAAAACCCAAACAAACAAACAAACAAAAAAAAAAAAAAAAAAGAAAAAGAAAAAGAAAGAAAGAAAGAAAAGGGGATGGATCCCAATACCGACTCCCATGTCGGACAACCAATGATGGATAAACCTGTCCGGATAGTTGTTAGGATTCCTCACTGAATTTTCAGATGTCTGTTCCTGGATGAGCTTCTACTTAACCAAAGCCTGGCTCCCTTGGGGTTAGTAAAAAGCTGACCCCTTTCCAGAAGTAATTTTTAGAGCGACTTTCTGGTCATTTTAGAGAGCACTGAAGCATGAAAGCATTGTGCTTTCCAGGGGGAAGTTCTTTTCTGTTGGTGTCCAAGATAAAATCTCCACGATCCCTTTTCTGGTTTCTAAGCATCCAAACTAAACAATTCAAAGCATTTTCTCATCTTGTTTCTGTAATTCAAACTTAAGCCGGCTCACGGGGAACAATAATGGTATCTAGGATTGGCCTGGGTAGACCCAGATGGCTTTTACATAGTTTCATTATACAATGATTTGGTAATCAGAGGAAGTTATTTGGATTCTTATATATGCAGTTCCTCAGACAGAAGAAAGTGGGAATAGAGTGAACCATCAAGTGTCATGAATATTCCTTGTTAGGGGAAAGTATCCTTTTAGCCCCATCTTTACGGAAAAGGAATTAGAAAGGGCAAGTTCAAAACTTGGTAGGGCTGACCATTCTAGAATCTTATTTCCTTACTTGTGGCATGGTTAGATTTCGGTGGGTTAAGAAAGAAAGGGTGATGTATTAGTCGGTATGAGCTGCCATAAAAAGATATCCCAGCCTGGTGGCTTGAACAACAGACTTTGGTCTCCTCACTTCTAGAAGCTGGAAGTCTCAGATGAAGGTGCCTGTAGGGTGGGTTTCTGGTAAGGCTCTCTCTCTTCCTGGCTGGCAGAGAGAGCTTTCTCTCTGTGTTCTTACATGAACTTCTCTCTGCGTTTGCAAAGAGAACACTCAGGTTTCTTTTCCTCTTCTTATAAGGACACCAGCCCTATGGGATTAGGGCCCCACCCTGGTGACCTCATATAACCTTGTGGCCTCATTTATCTTCTGTAGGCCTTGTTTTCGGATATAGTCACATTATGGGGTAGGGCATCAACATAGGAATTAGGGGTGGGGGGTGCAATTCAGCCCATAGTAGATGGATTGATTCTGAGGGACTTTGTGTGGGAACTTTCTGGAAGAGGCCTTCCCGAGTGTGAAAAGCCTTTCAGGCTGTATCATTGAAATGGTTAGAGAGGGGAAGGACCACCTGAAACGAGCCCTTTCAGAGGAGCTGACAGAGCCTTGGACCTGACCATCCGTGTTGACAGAGGACCCATGGACCTGCCTTGGGAGCTCGCTGATACCTTTCAATCTAAATACGCGAGGGTGCCCAGACTCGAGTCGGAGACTGTCCCACAGGGTAGCGTGGTCCTTCAGGCTCCCGAAAGCTTTCTTCTCCAGGCTAAGGAAAGGCCACGTTTTGCTTTACCTTCAATGTTAATTCCTAGCCAAGCTATACACATCTCTGAACTCTGGCTTTAATGCATATCCAATGGCCAGTTTTGTCAAGAATTTACAGGCTCTTCCTTATGCTAGTTATTTATTATTTTGTTTCTTTTTATTGAATTTATTGGGGGTGATATTGGTTAATAAAATTATACGGGTTTCAGTTGTACAATTCGGTAACATCACCTGTAGATTGTACTGTGTGCTCGCCACCCCACGTCGAGTCTCCTGCCATCACCATTTACCCCCTTTACCCTCCCCTGCCCCTCCCACCCCCTTGCCTTGTGCTCTTTAGGAACTTAGGCAAGTCCACACAATTCTTTAACCCGCCTCACTCCATATAGGTCAAGTTTCCCAGCCTTCGTAAGGGAACAGCTGTGCTCTCCTTGGACATGAATACTCTCGCCGTCAGGGAACTCGTGTCTGTTTTCTGCTCCGTGCTATTTCAGGCTGCAGATACAACACGGTATACATCTTTAATCATGTCCCTGCTGTTGGCTTTTTAGGTTGTGGTGCCCCCTTTTTTGATGTCACTTTTCAGCACACCTGAACGGTCTACCAAGTAAGAACCAAAATGTCTATTGTCCGAGACCTGGATATTGACAGTGGGTTTGGAGGCTTGTTTGTTTGTTTTACTAACTGGAAACTGTCTATAGACATGCAGACTTTGGATATGAGCCTTTCTAGAAAGGGAGGGCAGACATCGAAATAACTCTGCAGCACAGGAAGCACCCCAGAATCCCCAGTGCTCTCACACCCCGACCCCTTCCTGCTCCCGGCCCCTCCCGGGTGGGGGGAGGGAAGTAGAGTGGGTCACTTTTTATTTTGATAAAGGTAGAAGTTTTTAAAAATACTTGTAAATATAATACAAAGAGCTCCCTTTTAAAAAGACGTAAATTTTTAAAAGAGTGGTTTTAGGTTCACAACAAAGTTAAGGGGAAGGGACAGAGAGTCCCCATATACCATCTGTCCCCACACGTGCACAGCCACCCCCATTGTCACCATCCCCCACCAGACCGGTACATAGTTACATAAATGAACCTACATTGATACATCATTGTCACCCGAAGCCCGTAGTTTCATTAGGGTCCACTCTTGGTACGGTGCATTCTGTGGGCTTGGACAAATGTATAATGACACATACCCATCATTAGAGTATCATACGGAGTGTTTTCACTGCCCTAAAAATCCCCTCTGCTCTTCCTGTTTTTTCCTCCCTTCCCCCCCCCCCCCACCCTGGGCAACCACTGATCTTTTTATAGTCTCCATGGTACTGCCTTTTCCAGAATGTTCTACAGTTGGGATCAGACAACCTGATCATTTTTAAGAAGAGGGCACAGAAGTCTGGACAGAGTGAGGTTGGGGGTTTCCAACTGTGAGCTGAATATACTCGCTGTCCCTTAACGTGGCCCAAATACCAGCAGTGTTAGGTTTTCCTCTTGGGCTGGTTTGAGTCTTTGGTTCTGTCTTGCCCAGAGGGTCTAATTTGGGGTGTCAACCTTCTGGGCTCAGGTGGGGGAGGAAGGCTGGCGGGGTCTCTTCTGGTAGATAGACTCTCTCTAATTCTCCCGATTTCGGTAGATGGCCGCTGCCTTGGCCCATGAGTTATCCTCACTGCAGAACGGGGAGACAGTCTGTGCACCTACCTGCTTATGAGACAGACTCCGCCAACCTGGAGGCTCTGGTCCCACCCTCACTTCATGGTCCCAGAGGCATTGAGTGTGATAACCTCAGCTGCACTTCGGGTTCGGATGCCACATGGGTTCTTCTTGGGTTTCCCGATGGTCAGCTGAGGATTCTCTTTCTTTCCCCAGGTCTGCTACATCAGTGCCCCCTTGGTTCAGAGCCCCCAATTTTATTTTCATTGTCTCTTCTTTGTCCCTATCAGTCTATGCCTTTTAAAACCTAATCCTTTTAGAATGGATATACAGTGTGTCCGTAAAGTCATGGTGCACTTTTGACCGGTCACAGGAAAACAACAAAAGATGATAGAAATGTGAAATCTGCACCAAATATAAAAGGAAAACTCTCCCAGTTTCATACCTATTCAGTGCAGTTCGATGTGGGCTCACGCACAGATTTTTTAGGGTTCCTTAGGTAGCTATCCCTATAGCCTCTATAGACTCGTCACTGACTGATGGCCTATCAGAATGGGGTTTCTCCACTAAACTGCCGGTTTCCTTCAACTGCTTATCCCACCGAGTAATGTTATTCCTATGTGGTAGTGCTTCATTATAAACGCGCCGATATTCACGTTGCACTTTGGTCACAGATTCGAATTTAGCGAGCCACAGAACACACTGAACTTTCCTCTGTACCGTCCACATCTTGACTGGCATGGCCGTGGGCTGCTCCGCTGTATACATGGTGTTACGTCATCATCTGCGCATGCGCACATGCTGCCACATCATCCTACAGAAACTGGGAGGGTTTTTCTTTTATTTGGTGCAGATTTCACATTTCTATTGTCTTCTGTTGCTTTCCTGTGACCAGTCAAAAGTGCACCATGACTTTACGGACACAGTGTAGTGAGGTTTGGGGGAGAGAGAGGAGATCATGTGTTCTGTTTGCTGAATTGTATTGACAGTTTCCTCACACTTCTCTGCACTCTGTTTTTATTCCCACTTGGGTGAAGCACACTGCTGATGGAGAAGCCCTGCTGGTTGATCTCACCGTACTGTTCTTACACTTCCTAGCTCTGGGGGCAGACAGAGTTCTGTTCCAGCAATGGCTCTGCCAGTCACTACTACTTCTGTGACCCGGGGAGAGTCACTGCATTGCCCCCAGCCTCAATCTCCTCACTTTACAAGGAAGAGGAAAATGAGGTACCTGCATCACATGACTGTTTCGGGGATTAACTAAGACCCAGGGTTAATGAGTCACCCTGAGCCTGCCCTTGGCCTTGGGCTAATCCTCACGTCAGTTTCAGAGATGAGCACAAAATGGTCAGAAGAGCGCTCTGACACTTTTAGGAATTGATCCTGTTTCTAAAATGCTAAATTTTTTGAAGAGGTAATCTTTAGATCTCAATTAGATAGGCAGCTTTTGACATTCGAAGCAGAGTGACCCAATCCACAGGTGAAGGCCATGGGAACCCCATTCATTTATTCATTTATTCATTCAGTCATTCTCAGTCCGTCACTCATTCAACAAAAAGTGCCCAGTGTGTAGAAGATTTTAAAGTATATATTATGCATCTTGTCAGAAAATCACTAAATACTTCCTACTGCCTCTCCTCTCTGTAAGGGTCATTGTTTCATAATAAGACTTAACGATATTAAGAAAATATACTTAACATTATCTAATATTCAGTATATATTAAAATTGTTTTGACTCATAAAATTTTTTTCTAAATAATTATGTTTTTTATTTGGTTTCTAAATGTGGTCCGTTTATTATTTTTTTGATTTTTAAATCTCAGTATTCTGTTAGCTCTCTTTTCTCCCCTCCCCAACATCATCCTCCTCCCCCTCCCTCCATTTCTGTGCTTGTTGAAGACAAGGCTATTGTCCCATAGAAAGTCCCGCATTCTGGATTTGGGCAGTTGCCTCCTTATGGTACAGATTAACTTCTTCTTCTCTCTCTAGGATTATTCTGTGTGATTGAGAAGGTAGAACTACAGGCAAATTACTTTCAACACCAATTTCTCTTTTATTTTGGAAGAATATGCTATAGTAGCACCGTATAGTTCATGCTTTATCATTCATGTGATGTGTTATATTGGTTGTTGACCATTTAGTGGCACTAATACTGATCATTGGCTCAGGCAGTGAAGTTCGCAACCCTTCAGAGTAAAGTCTCCCATCCACATTTAATTTTTTAAAATGATCAACTGATGATTATCATGCATTGAATTGTATGCCTCCCTCCCAAGATAGGTTGACATTCTAACCCCTGGTACCCGTGAATGTAACCTTATTTGGAAATAGGGTCTTTACAGGCACAACCAAGTTAAGATGAGGACATTAGGGAGGGCTTAGGTCCAATATAACTGATGTCCTCTAAGAAGAGGAAAAGGCTGCCACATGGAGTCAGAAACTGGAGTGACACAGCTGCAGCCAAGAAACACCAAGGATCAAGGGGACCACCAGCAGCCGCGAGGAAGAGGCAAGATAGAACCCTAGCAGGGGTCCCCAAACTTTTTACACAGAGGGCCAGTTTACTGTCCCTCAGACCGTTGGAGGGTCGCCACATACAGTGCTCCTCTCACTGACCACCAATGAAAGAGGTGGCCCTTCCGGAAGTGCGGTGGGGGGCTGGATAAATGGCCTCAGGGGGCTGCATGCGGCCCACAGGCCATAGTTTGGGAATGCCTGCTAGAGCCTCAGCAGGAGCGTAACCCAGCTGACACCTTCATTTCAGACGTTCAGCCTCCAGAGCGGGGAGCGGATACTTTTTCTGCTGTTTGAAGTCACCCCATTTGTGGTTCTTTGTCACAGTGGCCCCAGAAAGCTAACCCAAGGACTACTGCCTGGATTTGGTTATTTCAGGAGAGGTTATGAAATGATGCTTATAATATAATTCTTTCATCTCTTCTGAATGGATGAGCTGGAATTCTTTTAGATAGACGGACTTTGTTTCCTTCACTAAGGGTATTTTCATTGCCTTGAAATAGAGTCACCCTAGAAAGATATAGTAGACATGCTAGAGATTTCAGGATAATAAATTGGTTCTCTAGCGACCTTCAGTGTTGTCAGATGAGTTTATTTCATTGCCCTTTTTCCTTTTGAATGTATTATGAACTTAGGAAGAGAGCTTATTTAAAGAAAATATCATTAACAAATTCTTCTAGGTCTCTGGGCTTCTCCCCAGTGTAAATGGAACATAGGATGGATATCTAGCACATAAGTAAAATGTATACCCAGATAAATGACCTTGTTAGGATGTCTAAGTTAAGAAAATACCTTTTGTTGACCTAGTGAGCATCTCTCTAAGTTCTGACAGGATTAAAGTTGAGTTTGGTTCAGATAATTCTCTAAATGCCAGTATAATATTGGACAGAATCATATTACTGTTTGTTGTTCAGTTTGATAAATCTTATAATTTCTTGGAACTGCTGCTATTTATTTTCTGGAAAAATATTAAAGTTAGATGCAGCCTCAGAATTTCTCCCTTTCTCCAAATTATTATAAACTCTAAATAGAACCCCCTTTTTTATGGGGTAAGTGAGCAGTACAGAGGGTTGCATAGTAGCAACCAAACAGAGATTTGTGCTTATAATAAACTTGTCTTTGAAAATAAAAAGTTGGATATGAGACTCAGTGCACTTGAAGGAAAAGGATAGATTAATTAAAATTTTTTATTTATTCATTTTAGAGACAGGAGACAGAGAGAAAGAGAGAGAGAGAGAGAGGAGGGGGAGGAGCAGAAAGCATCAACTCCCATATGTGCCTTGACCAGGCAAGCCCAGAGTTTCGAACCGGTGACCTCAGCATTCCAGGTTGACGGTTTACCCACTGTGCCACCACAGGTCAGGCCAGGATAGATTAATTTAGAAATGTCTTGGAAAACCCAATTTTTTAGTCTTATCTTTGACTCTGCTAAATTCAAGCTCCTGTGTAAGACCTTGTCTAACTTACTTAATTCTCCAACCTTCAGTGTAATGTTTTCACAAAGTGGGTAGTTCCTAAATAAATGAATATAACCAGAATTCAGTGCAATTAAAGTCTCCCAAAAGATTAATAGTCTTGAGACACATGTAGCTCAATGAATATCATGTGAGAAGATGGACCAGATCCAATTACCTTAAAAATGGTATTTTAACTGTATGCAAAATGATGGGGAAGCTCATTGATAAAGCTGCTCCTATATAAACCAGGTGATGGTACAATATAGTATCCCTATTATATAAAGAAAAACAAGGCCCTGGCTGGTTGGCTCAGCGGTAGAGCATCGGCCTGGCATGCAGGAGTCCCGGGTTCGATTCCCGGCCAGGGCACACAGGAGAGGCACTCATTTGCTTCTCCACCCCTCCCCCTCTCCTTCCTCTCTCTCTCTCTCTCTTCCTCTCCTGCAGCGAGGCTCCATTGGAGCAAAAATGGCCCTGGTGCTGGGGATGGCTCTGTGGCCTCTGCCTCAGGCACTAGAATGGCTCTGGATGCAACAGAGCGACGCCCCAGAGGGGCAAAGCATCACCCCCTGGTGGGCATGCCAGGTGGATCCCGGTCGGGCGCATGCGGGAGTCTGTCTGACTGCCTCCCCGTCTCTAGCTTCGGAAAAATGAAAAAAAAAAAAAAAAAAGAAAAACAGTAGGAAGTATTTCCATATGAATGAAAAGAAAGTTAGAAGAATATCTATGTGCACAATGGGCTTAGTCATGATGAAATTCAAGCAGACCAGGCAGGTCAAAGGGGGCTGTATTTCCCTGCAAACAAACACCCCAAGGTAATGATGAAGTTGACTGGAAGAAATAGTGGGTCTACACAAAACAGTTGGGACTGAAGTTCACAGAAAAAATAATGAGGGATCAAGGGCCAGGTTTCCTGTCAGGAATTGGTCTATAGAAGAGCCGGAAAGACAAAATGGAGAACAGCCACTAGGTTGAAGGGAGTCTAGGGATGGGAACCTTAACCCGTCTGCCCAGAGCTTGACAGAGAGAAAACAAAGAAGGCTGTGGGCTTACTTTCAGCTGCACAAGGGACCCCATTTGAAACACTCCAGAGCAGGGCAGGGCAGGGCAGGGCCAGTCACCCTGTTGAGAAAAGTCTCTAGCAGCAGCCAGAGACACGTGGCGAAAGCCTTCTAGTTAGGAGTCATCACTGCGCCACTCACCCTTGTCAGCCCGGCCGCCGGGGTGGCTCAGAAGGGGAGGAAATGGTCAGGAGCGGTCCCTGACGGGTAACCAGGGAAGAAGGACATGTTTGACAAATGGCTGTGGGCCACGTTGGCCAGGCCGCCTGACTTCCCAATCCTGCCCTTGATCTTGATGCTGGAGAGCTTGCATCCCTCAGAGCCGCCAAGTCTGAATCATATCCAGGTCCTCCTGCATCCACCCTTTGGCTCACACCAAGCTAATAGGCACCTGGCCTTCAAAGCCCACTTCCTTATTTACATTTCCAGCTTTCCTATCATTCTTTAGCATGTGTGATAGGCCGGGGACCTTTGCTAAGATCCTTCCAAGTGTGCGTGCATTCTCACACACCAACCCTGAGGACTGAGGGACCGTTACCCTATTGTCTAGGTTGGGATACAAACTCAGAGGTGTGGCTTAACTTGCTGAGATCACACAGCTAGTAAGTGGCAGAGGTGAGGCTTGAACTTGGGTGTATCTGATGCCAAGAAGCCCACTGGTTCAGACTCTGCTACCCTGTCTTTCTGATGTGAATCCTCAGTGAGCCATCTTAGCTGTGGGTCTGATTAAAGATGAATATCTTTGGTCTGAAGGTGCACTACATAAACAATGAATTCTTCCCCTTACTGAGTGGGCGCTCACACAGAGCAGCAGACATGCATGGTATGAATAAAACAAAGACCAGCGATTTTGCCCCTCGCTCCTCAGTGCTGGGGAGTAAGGGTTCCACTCACTATGGGGGAGAGGTGGGAGCTGGGATTGGACGTCTGTCACAGCAGCCTGCAGCCGTCAGAAGTGCTCTGGTTAGGACCCAGCATGGCCAGCAATCTGTGGCAGCCTGGACCTAGCAGCTATGTCCCTCTCCTCTGGGGCTCGAGGGACCCCCCAGTCTGCAGCCAACTGGGCTGGCTTCAGCTGTTACTGGAACAACCAGACATTCAAGGGCTGGCTCACAAAACTCAAGGAACCTACTCAGCTTTCAGATTATCATCTAAGCAATCACCTTCATGAAATCAAAACCTAACACTTGTACCGAAATCCAAACTAGAACACTGTGAAAAAAGCCTATAGGCTTTGACCGATTCTGGGGAAGCTTCGAAGCTCAGGGTAGAAAGCCTGTTGCGTCTTGGCCCTCCACAGGGTGAAGGTAGGGTTACATAGAAGGCGTTAACCCATCTTCCACGTGAGAAAGCTGGTTCAGAGGGGTTTCTACCCTGAGAGGGCCTGCCACCTTGTTTTACTTGTGTAGATATTCTATTTTAAATATCTTTTCATTGACTGACTGAGACATTCTGTAGTTGGTGGAAGAGAGAAGAGAACAGGTATGAAGTTTTAGGTATAATGTCTCCATTCTGTCTGGTTCACATGCTGGGGAAGGTTTTCTTTCCAGTCTCTGTCTAGGCACTGGATCGCGCCACCCGTTAGAGCAGGGGTCCCCAAACTTTTTACACAGGGGGCCAGTTCACTGTCCCTCAGACTGTTGGAGGGCCAGACTATAAAAAAAAAACTATGAACAAATCCCTATGCACACTGCACATATCTTATTTTAAAGTAAAAATACAAAACAGGAACAAATACAATATTTAAAATAAAGAACAAGTAAATTTAAATCAACAAACTGACCAGTATTTCAATGGGAACTATGGGCCTGCTTTTGGCTAATGAGATGGTCAATGTCCGGTTCCATATTTGTCACTGCTAGCCGTAACAAGTGATATGACGCGCTTCCAGGGCCGTGACGCTTGCGTCCGCTGTCACTGGAAGTAGTACTGTACATGAGCGACACCGTGCTTTGCGGCGCCTCCACATACAGTACTCCAGGAGCACAGGGTGCGGATGCTTCCTGTGCTCCTCTCACTGACCACCAGTGAAAAAGGTGTCCCTTCCAGAAGTGGGGTGGGGGCTGGATAAATGGCCTCAGGGGGCCACATGCAGCCCGTGGGCCGTAGTTTGGGGACCCCTGCGTTAGAGGTTGCCTACCTAGGAGAAGCCTCTGGGATTACCTGGCCACCATGAACTTGAGTGGTGCAGTCGGGGTGGTGGCACAGGTTCATGGTATGGAGCCAATACAGGAGAGTGGGCAGTTAAAGGTCTCTCTCCCCAGCCCACGCAGGACGGCAGCATGGTGGGAAGCCAGGTATGGGCACTGTGGCAGGGTAGTGACTGATGTCATCATTAGGTCTCAGAATTGTGCGTCCCTGCCATCCATCTGCTTCCTAATGACATTTTTTCCCTCTTCATTTCTTCTTCTTTTGATAAGAAAGCCCAGCATGGAATGAGTGGTGGCTTTATTGTAATTGATATTTGTGTTTTTGAAAATGAAAGTGTCTTCATCTGTTGTCCTGTGTTATAAACAATTTATACAAGAAGGACATTTTCCCTTTGTCGTCTTTCAAACGTTTTTGGAAAATAGCTGCATTACATCTCTTGAGCACAAGGGGGAAGTGGTGTCACATGTAAAAGACGTCTGCCTTCTGCTTCCCGAACAGATGGCACATTTGTTAGACTTCACTGGATGTATTTTTTCCTTTACAGAAGCACAGGGGAGTTTCACATTTGCAGGTAGAATGGGGGTAAGATAGTTAAAATTTTATGCCATATTTTTATCTCTTTGTTTATGCTGATAAAGGTAGCACAGGCAGTTGATTTATCCTCCTCTTTGCTGTTTTGAGGGATGGGTGTGCTGACGAGCTTGGGTGAGCATTCATTACCCCTGTGAGACCCTGGCAGAGGATGTTCTGTTGATTTTACATCTAATTGGAAATGTCACAAAGATAATACATACTACCCATCCTTCCTCCAAACCTTCAACACCCTAGATATGACTTAAATCCTGCTGTTGCCATAAGGAAAAATTTGCATTTAATCTATCTCTCTGCTATTAGGTAAGCAGAACCCAGCCAGCTTTCTCTGAAGATGGAAGCCTGTGAGCTTTCCTCAACCCCATGATCATAGGGACTCTGAAGTGTCTCTTTCACAGTTAGTCCTGTTGGGTTCCAGTTGTCCCCTACCCCCTACAGAGGCGGGGTCCTTCAGCTGACTCTTCGAAAGGCAGGATGATGCAGAGGTTTTGATGCCAGGGTGGACGGTTCTAGCATCTGTCCTATGAGCATACCTGGTTTGTCACGCTGTAGTGGCCCATGCCCTGCTTGATGTATCTTTTAATTATTGCCAACATGTAAATGTAAAGAATTCTTATCGAAGATCCAGGTTTCCTGCTTTTCTTGAAACGCTGGACAATTGGGTATGACTGACCTGTACAGTCCCGGGTGACAATCGTGCCACTCGGTGGCAGCCACGTTCTTTGTGCCTGCTTGCAGTCACCACCCCTTTCATCTCCCTAACACCAAGGCATGTGCCCACTGAAATCACATTCGCATAGATTTTATTGCAAGCAAGAAGAAAATGAGAACTTCATGCTCATGTCTGTCTCAGGGAAGAAGAAAAGATAGAGTGTGGGAGTCCCGAGTCTAAAGAAAAATGAGCCTGAGTGTAGACCTCCCTGAGGCAGCACTGGGAGAAGTGACCTGGCCTCCCAAGCTCCTTGAATTTCGCACCATAGGAGTGCTCCGCCCACAAGGCGGTTGGGCCTGGGATTGACCTTGGTCAAGTACCTGCTCTAGCGACCCTTCTGGCACAGCCGGCCTTGGAGGCTGCGGCTCCTCGGAGCCCCCTAACCAGCGCTCCAGCACGGCGCAGATTTCCTGGCCCAGGGCTGGGGAGAGGAGAGGGCTCAGGGGGAGGGGAGGGGAGGGGAGAGGAGAGGGCTCAGGGGGAGGGGAGGGGAGGGGAGAGGGCTCAGGGGGAGGGGAGGGGAGAGGAGAGGAGGGCTCAGGGGGAGGGGAGGGGAGGGGAGAGGAGAGGGCTCAGGGGGAGGGGAGGGGAAGGGAGGAGAAGGGAGGGGAGGGGAGAGGAGAGGGCTCAGGGGGAGGGGAGGGGAAGGGAGGAGAAGGGAGGGGAGGGGAGAGGAGAGGGCTCAGGGGGAGGGGAGGGGAGGGGAGAGGAGAGGGCTCAGGGGGAGGGGAGGGGAAGGGAGGAGAAGGGAGGGGAGGGGAGAGGAGAGGGCTCAGGGGGAGGGGAGGGGAGGGGAGAGGAGAGGGCTCAGGGGGAGGGGAGGGGAAGGGAGGAGAAGGGAGGGGAGGGGAGAGGAGAGGGCTCAGGGGGAGGGGAGGGGAGGGGAGAGGAGAGGAGAGGGCTCAGGGGGAGGGGAGGGGAAGGGAGGAGAAGGGAGGGGAGGGGAGAGGAGAGGGCTCAGGGGGAGGGGAGGGGAGGGGAGAGGAGAGGAGAGGGCTCAGGGGGAGGGGAGGAGAGGGCAAGGTGGGGAGGGGAAAGGAAAGCCCCGTGGACGGGCTCCCACCTGGACACCGGTCCTCTCCTCGCCGGTTCTGGAGCTGGGATGGCAGCCCCAGCTCCGCGCCCCCGAGGCCCGGGGAGCAGACAGGAAATCCATTCTTGCTCAGTAGCTACATCGGCAAAACGCCCAAAGCAAACAGCAGGGGAAGTTTGCCTTAGTGGAGACAAACTCACAACTTTGCTCTTTCAAAGCCTCTGTTGACAAGTCAAAGCCGAGGCTCAGGCGGGCTTTCTTGGGGCGCTCACCCCCACAGAGGCCGCCTGCGGGCCTATGGCTGCAATGGCGCAGCGCGGGGTGGCTCCTGTCGCCCGGAGGGGGCGGCTCCGGTGGGGAATCGGCTCTCTCCCCCTGGGAGAGCCAGAGCCGCTCACCCCCGGCCGCCCAGGGTCCCACCTGGGAAACAAAGAGCTGAGAAAAACAGCCTTCAGCACGTGCTCGAGTTGAGCATCACCTGTGGGTTCTGGAGGGAAGTGGACACCGACAGGGGCGGGGCTGTAGGTGACTGACTGCAGCCTGGACCGAGGTGCCAAACCGCGCTGCCCGGAGAATAGGAACGGCCCCATAGACCTCTAAGCGTGTCCACTGCTATACCTGGACTGGGTGTATCTGTTAGCTGGAAATAAAATAACTGTAACAATAGTGTCTGGAATACAAATATATAGGCTAAATGCGGAGTTTGACAAACTAAAAACAACAACAACAACAACAATAACAAAACACAACACATCCTTGGCCGGGTGCTCAGTGGATACATAGAGCGTGGACCCAGCGCCTGGAGGTCACAGGTACAAATCCTGGTCAGGGCTCATGGGAGAAGTAACCAATGAGTACACAACTAATGAAGCAAATAAGTGGAACAGCCTGACCTGGTGGTGGCGCAGTGGATAGAGCGTCGGACTGGGATGCGGAAGGACCCAGGTTCGAGACCCCGAGCTCGCCAGCTTGAGTGCGGGCTCATCTGGTTTGAGCGAGGCTCATGAGCTTGGACCCAAGGTCGCTGGCTCCAGCAAGGAGTTGCTCGATCTGCTGAAGGCCCGCGGTCAAGGCACATGTGAGAGGGCAATGAACAACTAAGGTGTTGCAACGCGCAATGAAAAACTAATGATTGATGCTTCTCATCTCTCTCCGTTCCTGTCTGTCTGTCCCTGTCTATCCCACTCTCTGTCTCTGTAAAAAAAAAAAAAAAAAAAAAAAAAAGTGGAACAGCAAGTTGATCCTTCTCTCTCTATCCCCCCTCCCCCTTTTTTCCCTCTCTCTCTCTCAAATCAATGGAAACATTAAAAAAAAAAAAGCAATAACAGATGTTATGCACCTCTGTATTCCAATGAAATGTTTCCTAGGGGCAAGCTGACTAGTAGGGAAGTGGAGACCCAGAGGTACCAGGGAACCAAGTAGTTTGGGTGAGCGACTGGCTTACTTGGCGGTGAGGAGCCGGAGGTGAAAATATCTTGGA
This sequence comes from Saccopteryx leptura, assembly GCF_036850995.1. Lineage (NCBI taxonomy): Eukaryota > Metazoa > Chordata > Mammalia > Chiroptera > Emballonuridae > Saccopteryx > Saccopteryx leptura. The sequence goes on from NC_089508.1 coordinate 181,992,491, forward strand.
GATGTGTAATGTTACAGGCAAGCCCAAAGGTTCTGGAGGCAGCTACCTCTGGTCTCGAATCCTGGCTGTGATTTTTAACAGCGCAATGTTGGACAACTCATCTTCCTTCTTTAAACCTTTGTCTCCCTAGTGGCTGGAAAGGGAATGGAGTGAGATTAAGCCCGTCACTCAAGGTTACTCAGGAGGTGAATGGCAGTGCTGACATTTGCTGAGGAAATGAGTTTGTAAAATTTGTGTTTTTTGAGTTTGCTCACTTTTATTGTTAAAAATGGCACTGGGCAGCACCAGGTATGTGATCTGTGAAATTGCTAATTACCTTCCTGCTTGGGAAGGGCCATTGTTATGCTAATATTTTACTGGAGGAGAGGTTTTCAGGCCAAAGAGTTTTTAAAAGGAGGGAAGGAGAGGAGAAAGAAGCCAGGATGGCAGGGAAAGAGAGAGAAGCCAGTTTTGCCGAGTGAGAAGCCATGTTGGCAGATGGGGAACCGGAGGTGAGGGGCTTTGGGACTGGTGAGGCCTTTGATTCTAGGAGGAACCGGAGAAGATTCTCCTGGTTGTGGAACCAGATTATGTGTCAGTAGCTCTGTAAGCTCTGAATGAATGAAGAGGGAAGTGTTTTCCCCTGTGTGTTTCTCGTCCGCCGGTGCAAGACTTTAATAAAGAAATGGCCTGCTCCTTACAACATTCAAATAGAAATATCTGATTTCAAAGCCCCTGAACTTTTGACTGTATATGGTGCTACTGAGTAAAAACATGTCTCACCCCCAACCCCCTGCCCCCTGCCCCGCATCTCCTCCCCATTAGCTTCTGAGCTCTTAGATCAGGCATTGCAGTCTCTTTGTAATCTGGTCTTGATATTTTTTTCAGACAGAATCCCTGCCTCTTCCCAACCATAATTCCTGGTTAGTCGTTGCTCTTCCTCGTGCCTTTATCACAGGCTGGCCCCATTTTCTGTAATACGCATCCTGCCCCCACCCCAAGGCTGGTGTGGGTGGTTTTCGGCCCCCTGCGTGACTCTAAGCTATTCATTCATAAGCTGTACCTTGTGGTGCTCGGAAAACAAGTACATTTGGGAAAATGATTGTTGCTTTAAATGGCGTTTTCTGCCAATGTGCATTATACATTTGTCTAAGGGTGCTGCGGCAGGGGCGTTTCTCAAATATTTGGGCCTAAAAATTTAAAACTTTCTTACTTCTTTACCTCTCCTCTCCTCTCCTCTCCTCTCCTCTCCTCTCCTCTCCTCTCCTCCCCTCCCCTTCCCTCCGCTCCCCTCCTCTCCTCTTCTCTCCTCTTCTTCTTCTTCTCTTTTAATATTTTATGGGGCCAGATGTCGTGATACACATAAGGGAAGGCTTGAGCTCTGACCATTACAGTTGAGGTTACTGCATTCCTCAGTAGGGGGCGCCCAACGCCACACTCTGGGGCCAGTTGTGCTCGTAGGTGGAGTTTAATGAGAGCATCGTCGGCTCCACTGATGCTCTGCTGGGAACTCATGTTTTGCATCTACAGTTGTGCTCTTACCGTCTCACCTGGTAACCAGATCCCCTGCCTTTTCTTTTTTTCCTCCTAATTTTAATTTTGAATTACAGATTAGAATCAATATTATTCTGTATTAGTTTCAGGTGTGCAGCATAGTGATTAAACAATCGCATACTTTACAGAGAATGCGCGCCTGACCTGTGGTGGTGCAAGGGATAGAGCGTCGACCAGGAATGCTGAGGTCAACAGTTCCAAGCCCTGGGCTTGCTCCCTCAAGATGCATGCGAGAAGCAACTGCTGAGTTGATGCTTCCTGCTCCTCCCCCCTTCTCTCCCTCTGTTTCTCTCTCCTCTCTCTAAAAATTATTTTAAGAAAAAGTTTCTCCCAGTATGTCCAGTACCCACCTGGCATCATACATAGTTATTACAATATTGTATGCTGTACTTTATTTATTTATTTTTAAAAATTTTATTTATTCATTTTAGAGAGGAGAGAAGAGGAGAGAGGGAGAGAGAGAGAAAGGGAGGAGGACCAGGAAGCATCAACTCCTATATGTGCCTTGACCAGGCAAGCCCAGGGTTTCGAACCGGCGACCTCAGTGTTCCAGGTCGACGCTTTATCCACCGCGCCACCTCAGGTCAGGCCGTATGCTATACTTTACATCCCCAAACCTATTCTGTAACTACATCTTAATCTGTACTTCCTTAATCCCTTGACCTTTCTAACCCACCCCCTTCTGGCTTCCCTCAGTCTGTTCTCTGTATCCGTGAGTCTGTTTCTCTTTTGTTTGTTCATTTCCAAGTCTCTGTCTCATAAACTGTTCCAGGAAGAGCATTCTTGCTTTGGTTTCTTGTTCATTATCCCAGTTCCCGTGGCCTCATTTGTCATGCCGCGGTCTGGCACCCTATCCCGTCTCCAACCCTGACTCTGTCTTGCTATGTCCCCTCCTGGCACCTGTTTGCCTCCTTACCGGTTTTCTCTCTCTCGCAGGGAGTGCGCCTTTCCCTGTGGCATTTTTGGGTATCCCGGTCTTCATCCTTGGTCCCGTGTCTCTCTGATCCATCCTAGCTCTCCACCACGTGCTTGGTATGATTTAGTTGTCGAAGAATTCAGGCTCTGGAGGGTCAGACAAATTAGAAATATTTGAGTTCAAATTTCAGTTGCACTATATAATGTAAACTCTTGGGTAATTTATTTAAGCGTGGGCCTCAAGTTTTCTGGTCCATAAAGGAGTGTTAACTCCCTCACTGCAGACCGGATGAGGGTGAGTGAAATGAGGCAGTGCCTGTGAAGTGCTTCTCATATCACCTGGTGTAGGTAGAACGAGAACACCAGCCAACAGCTGTTAGGGCAGCCGGGTCCCTGGGGGCTGCTTTGGTCACTTTTAGTTTATGGTAGTGTCACAGACTTAGCACTGGCTTTTGCTTGTGACATAGTTAGAGCTCCCCACCCCATATTTGAACTTTTATTTTTAATTATGGATAATTCCAAACCTATCCTAAGCGTAGAGAATAATAGTATGGATCCGCTGGTGCGTGTCACCGGATTGGGTCTTTGTGATAGTTCTTCTTCACTGTGTTCTCACATGAAGTCTAGCTTTGCTCCCTGCTCGGGAGACAGGGCATAGGCTCCCGGTGAGGGAGACTGGGGCTCTGGGTAAGGATGTCTGCTCAGCCTGTCTTGGAGGACAGAGCCTCTAAGAAGTCTTTCTTTTCTCTCTCTCTCTCTCTCTCTCTCTCTCTCTCACTCTCGCTCTTGCTCTCGCTCTCGCTCTCGCTCTCTCTCTCTTTTAAGGGATGGGGAGATGGAGAAGTGGCAGCCTCCTGGATGGCTTTCTGAAGATAACACTTCGTTTTCCAAAGCTAAACTGTCCTTACCTTCTGCGCTCAGTTCTTCAAGGGCTTGAATTGTGTCTCATTCATTCTTATTGTCCCCAGCTGCTAGATGAGAACGGTGCAAAATAATGTTGGAATGAATGATTCTCCCTTTAAAAAAAGAAAGTTTTATGAGAACTGCTTCCTAGTATCAGATCTGAACTCCAGTCCTTAACCTTTGGGGCTAAAACTGCAGACTAGAGAAGACAGATCTCTGAGCTAAAGTTCTCTCTCTTTTTTTGCACTGAGTGATTGACATCCGGGGACAGAGAATATTGACTTTTCTCTCCAGATGTTGAACAAAATAAAAACTGTGTGCAGGAGGAAACATGACCCTACATTCATTAATGTGGCATCCGACAGTGTCTCTGGAAACAGGTGTTTTATGCCCCAAGTCCTCTTGATGGCACTGGAGGCTTAAATATCATTCCAAGTCCAGTCTTTCACATTCTAAATCCTATTATCTAGGTTAGCTCATCTGTATTCAAAAGATCAATGTTGCATTATTACAAAGATCCTTTCAAGTGTAAAAAGGATGGCACTTCATTACAGAAAGTAAAAGAAACTAATCAAACTTTCTTGGTGAAATCATTGACTTTTTTAAGTAAAGGGCAAATTTAAGAATTTGAAAGTCCGAGCTGCGAGGGAGCCGGGTTGTTTGGGCTCACTCCAGCACGGCTCTGGTCGTCGCCTGTGAGTCTTGGAAAAAACCCCGAAGAAGAAAGAGGCATCTTTGAAAGAGTCTCGGGGGCTTGAAGCTCTTTTTACTTCTTCTGTCGTTGCTTTATTGTGTGTCTCGGAAAATCTGGGCTGCCGGCGGGAAGACCCGAACAGACAATTCATGATGCGTGGCATACGGGCAACGACACTTCCGTTGACCTGGTTGGTAGAAATTGTTAGGGAAACAGCGGTGAATATTGGTTATTTGTTGTCTTAGCTCTAATTTCAGCAGACAGTTCTTGTTGCTCATCGTCACCTGTTGGGTTTTGAATTAACAGGTGGAATATTTATTAGGGAGTGCTTTCAGATTAACACCTGTGGAAGGGAGGGGAGGGGTGTAAGGATTCACAGGGCACGCCCAGGGACACGCACGCCGGGCCACAGGGCACGCCCAGGGACACGCAGGCCGGGCTACAGGGCACGCCCAGGGACACGCAGGCCGGGCCACAGGGCACGCCCAGGGACACGCACGCTGGGCCACAGGGCACGCCCAGGGACACGCAGGCCGGGCCACAGGGCTCGCCCAGGGACACGCAGGCCGGGCCACAGGGCTCTGGGGCTGGACGGCTTACAGGAGCTGTCTGCCCTCGAGGAGAAGGGAGCTGCCGGATGGGCATTGTATTGTCCGCAGACAGCCCTGGAGAAGAGGCTTGATTTAAGCAAGCCAGTGGTCTATAGCTGGGCCATCCCCGCAGGGTGATGACAGCCCTCAGCACTCCGGGCAATCTGGGAAAAAATTCTTTTTATTTCGAAGAGTGGGATCTGGGCAGCAGTTCACAGTGTCTACTGCTCTGAATAGCCTAAGAAGAAATGTTCCTTGGCCACCTTCGATGTACCAGGACTGTGCCAGGTGCTGGAGTCTGGGGCGAGGAGGAAGCCACTGTTCTGGCCTTCAAGGTATTCCTGACCAGCCTCCTCTGGCTGAGACAGTTGATTATTCTGACCTGCCAGGCACAGACAGCCAAGTACTCTGTTTGTATTCACTAATTTAACCCACTGAGCCGTACGAGACAGCTAGAGTTCTTCCCCTCTATTTACAGATGGGGAAACTGAGGCACATGGCGGTGAAGCTTGGGGCGGCCTTTTCCCAGGGTGCTGATCACCTGCCTCCAAGCCGTTGCTATTTCTGTGAGATCCAGGCTGTTCTTCAGCTTTTTCTTTTCCTTTTATTTATTTTTACTTAGAAAATTAAATTTAATGGGGTGACATTGATCAGTATGAGTAAGTCCATAGATTTCAGGTGAACACCGCTATAGCATTTGAAACGCTGATTGTGTTGTGTGTCCATCGCCCAAAGTCAACGCATTTTCCGTCACCGTGTATCTGTCCCTCCCATGCTTCAGCTTCTTGGAGCTTACGTCTGAGAATGTAGAAAGTCTCATCTATCTTTTTATATTAATTGCGTGATGAAATAAGATTTCAGCCTGACCAGGCGGTGGCGCAGTGGATAGAGCATCCGACTGGGATGCTGAGAATCCAGGTTCGAAACCCCGAGGTCGCCAGCTTGAGCGTGGGCTCATCTGGTTTGAGCAAAAAAAAAAAAAAAAAGCTCACCAGCTTGGACCCAAGGTCGCTGGCTCGAGCAAGGGGTTACTCAGTCTGTTGAAGGCCTGCGGTCAAGGCACATATTACAAATCAATCAATGAACAACTAAGACGTCGCAATGCGCAACGAAAAACTAATGATTGATGCTTCTCATTTCTCCATTCCTGTCTGTCTGTCCCTTTCTATCCCTCTCTCTGACTCTCTCTCTGTCTCTGTAAAAAATAAAAATAAAAAAAAAATTAAAAAAAATAAATAAATAAATAAATAAGATTTCAGTTATATTATGTGAAAAATTGATTTCACCTGTTCTTGGGTTTTAACTGTGGCTACTAGCAAAATTTTAGTTACTCAGTGGCTCCTCTTTGTAGCTTGAGTTTTATATTTACTGGGCAGAGTTATCTGCGAGTCGACCAGTAGAGGTGTATTTTGCTCTTAAATTTAGAGAAAATTGTATTTATTTTGGTATTGGGATCAGGTTCTTTGAATGTGCTTCATTTAATTTGTATTTATTAATAAGGATTGTATCCACCAAATGGCCACTACTGGCTGGTTGTTTAGTGACTGTTGAAAACTAGTTAGAGGCAGCCGGAGTGAGATGAATTAAAGTTCTGCTGCTGTAGGAGAACAAGGTCATCAACTTGAAATTAATCAACGGATTGCAAATCACCAGGAAAGGCTAGCTCACCCTCGGCTTTACAGTTTCAACATGTAAATTGCTATTTAGAGGAGAGCCAGTAAAAGCAGTCCAACCTTTCTCCCTTCAGAAATTAAAACCAATTTCTTTTTATTTTTGGCAAATCCTGAAAAGCACTTGTATGTCCAACTCCTTCACCCTGATGCCCCACCTGCGTGGCATGTGTTTTGGACTTTTGAGTTGAGAGGTGGGAAATTTGGTTGTCTTGGTGACCCACAAGATTTGGATGAGACCCCTCTGATTCCAGTTGGGGAGCCCATCTCTCCCCACCTGATATATTTTATTTCAAATGAGTCAGAAACCCCAAAGTTAAACTTGGCCAAAGTAGCGTAGATCATGTGGACTCCAACCGAAGCCATATAAATCATCCCCGAATCACACCATACTTGGCCCCCAAACTGGGCACCGGTTTTCCAATCTGCGTCTGGAGTTTGCCAGAAGGCAGAAGGACCGCAAAGATGTGTGGGATGCATCTGGCTGTTGTCCCAACTTCTGTGGTTAGTGAAGCTTGTCTGATCTGGGCTGGAGATAAACATAGCTAGTGGATTCAGAAGATACCACATCACCTTGAAAGGTCATTCAGTCAAAGACCCTGAGAAAAACACCCCCCGAAATAGCTGTTTATCCAATTGCCCTGGTCCATAACCCCTGACCCTCCCCTCCAGGAATAAAGAAAGATCCAGAAATTATTTGTAAGTATATATATAAGCAATCATTTGGAATGCTTATGTTAAGCATTCCAATGGATCATTCTCCCAGTACTTTTTAATATTAACATTTGGTGATAAGCCTAATTTGGGCCTGCAAGTGAATGAAATTTTATATCTTTCTGAATAGATAGGCAGGGGCTGCCTTATTTGGTAGACTGACACTTGAATATAGCAACAAGGTATTTTTTAAAATTTATTTTTATTATTTCTTTTATTGAGTCTATTGAGGTGACATTGGTTAATAGAATTACACAGGTGTCAGGTGTACAATTCTGTAACACATCCTCTGTATATGGTGTGTTCCCCACCCCAAGTCAAGTCTCCTTCCATCATCATTTATGCCCCTGTCCCCTCTTCCACCTCCCCCCACCCCGTTTCCCCTCTGGGAATCACCATTTATGCCCCCTGTCCCCTCTTCCACCTCCCCCCGCCCCGTTTCCCCTCTGGGAATCGCCGTGCTATGGTTTGTGTCTATGAGTCTTTGTGTATTGTCTTGTTTTGCTTTGTATTTTGCTCAATCCCTTTACCTTTTTTCCCCAGCCCTCAACCCCCTCCCCTCTGATAAGTGTAAGTTGTCTATGAGTCTGTTTATACTTTGTTTGTTAGTTTATTTTGTTCATTAGATTCCATATATGAGTCAAATTGTGCGATGCTTATCTTTCTCTGACTGGCTTATTTTGCTTAGCATAATGCTTTCCAGATCCATCCATGATGTGTCACCAAAGGTAAGGTTCCCTTCTCTTTTATGGCGGAGTAGTATTCCACTGGGTAAATGTGCCACAGCTTATTTTTTTTTTAATTTATCTGAGTAGCATCAACTCATAGTTGTGTCATTTAGTTATTCAGTGATTGCTTCCCATGTGTGCATTGACCAGGGGACTCAAGCTGAGCCAGTGACCCCTTGCTCAATCCATCAATCTTGGGCTGCAAGCCAGTGACTATGGGATTATGTCAGTGTTCCCATGCTTAAACTGGCAACTTCGGGGTTTCGAACCTGGGTCCTCAGTGGCCAGGTTGACTCTCAATCCACTGCGCCACCATCTGGTCAGGCTGGGATTGTTATTTTAATTTCCCTTTCTGATAACTCATTATTGGTATATACAACTGTAACTGATTTCTGGATATTTATTTTGTATCCTGTTACTTTTCTGAATTGACTTATCAATTCTAATAGTAGTCTTTCGGTGGAATCTTTAGGGTTCTCTATATGCAATATCATTTTATCTGAAAAAAAATGACAGTTTTACTTTTTCCTCTTCAATGTGGATGCCTTTGTTTCTTCTTGTCTGTTCGTTTGCTGTGCCTAGGATTTCCAGTACCATGTTGAATAAGAGTGGTGAAAGCAGACGTCCCTGTCTCATTCCTGCTCTTAAGGGAAATGTTTATAGTTTTTGCCCATTGAGTATGATGTTGGCTGTGGGTTTTTCATATATAGCTTTTATATATGAAATATAAATCTTATATATGGAGTATACATTGAGGTATGTTCCCTCTGTTCACATGTTGCTGAGAGTTTTTTATCATAAATGAATGCTGGAGTTATATCAAATGCTTCTTTTGCATCTGTTGATATGATTATGTGAGTTTTATCCTTCATTTTGCTTATGTGGTGTACTGCATTTATTGATTTGTGGATATTGTACCAGCCTTGCCTCCCCAGAATAAATCCCACTTGGTTATGGTGTATGATCTGTTTAATGTATTGCTGAATCTGGTTTGCTAATATTTTGTTGAGAATATTAGTATCTATGTTCACGGGATATTGATCTAGAATTTTCTTTGTCTGCGATGTCTTTATGGAAGGTCTTGAAATTAGAATAATTCTGGCCTTGTAAAATGAGCTTGTAAGTCTTCCCTCGTCTTGAATTTTTTAAAATAGTTTGAGAAGGATAAGTGTTAGTTCTTGGAATGTTTGGTAGAATTCACCTGTGAAGCCATCTAGTCCAGGACATTTGTTTGTTGGGAGTTTTTTGGTCACTGCTCCAATTTCATTAGTTGTCAGGTAAGGCCCTTAGTACATTGAGGTATGTGTATTCAGGTTTTCTGATGCTTTCTGATTTAGTTTTGGAAGGTTGCATTTTCTAGAAATTTATCCATTTCATCCAGATTATCCAATTTGTTGCTATATAATAGAGTTGTCCATAATATTTTTTTTCAGTGTATAATTTCCTAACTAATTCTCCAATAACTATCACCCAAGGTGGGCTTCTAATAAACTCAACAGTTACTAGATAGAGCCTTCAAACATTTACTTCACGGACCATTATCAGATCTCATATTTGTATAAATGCCTTTCTGCACTGAAAGGCAGAATTTGATTTTTGTGAATGGAAATTTTATCCTATTGACTTCAGCTGTTTATTCTCTTGGTAGCAGCGACCTTAAGACATCTGAGGAGTGTAGACACAGTTCAGAACGGGCTTGTGGCCCTGCTTGCTTTTGCTAATCCACTGCGGCTGGAGTGAGCTTCTTACAGGACACGTCTGTTTGTTGTTCCCCCTGCGTCCTACTCTTCAGGGTCCCAGGGTGTTGCCCTTAGGAAACAGTCTGACTTGTATGCATGGTCTACAAGATTTTGCGACAGATTTCCTAAGTACACTCTCACTCTCCCGCCCCCCTTTTTTTTGGTGGCAACAGCATACCTCTTTTGAATGCAGTCATTGAGAAGACATGGCTTGTGGTTGACCCGTGAGCTGGTCTTGGGCAATGAGAGGCTCTTCACGCCCTCCTCGGTCCTTGGCATGCACATTTTGCCCACCCTTCCCACACGACGCACTGTTTCAAGGACGCAGCCTTCAGAGAGTAGAGTGCTGTTGAGATCATCTGGACTGTGCAGGTACCTGAACTCCCTTAAGGCCTTTCTATAAGTTTATAAGATTATAGCAGGAAGGTGAGGGGGATCTACTGGTCTCATAACTGCCCGAGACAAACCTTGTATATGTTTCCTTGCTTACTCAAAACAGCCACCTACCAATCTGAAGTGTCCTGCCTCTCTCTCCAGTCTTTTCTTTTGCCCTCTGTGGAGCTCCTGAATTTGCAAACCAACAATGTCCTTTTAAAATTTTCTAATTGTTGACAGTTTGATATATATACATATATACTGTAAAAGAAATTGGTTTTCTATCTAACAAGTTTCTGAATTAAAAAAAAAAAATTGTTCTAGCAGTTTTTCCATAGAATAATCTGGATTGTCTGTGTTCACAATGTCATAGCCTTTGAATAATAATGGGTTGTTTTTTTTCTTTCCAATGTATGCCCTTTATTTCTTATTGAGTTGTCTGCCCTCTAGTTCAACGGGAAGAGAAGGGGTGGGTGGACAGCCTTGGCTTTCTTCTGACTTGAAAAGAAACACTTCGGGCTTTTTATCATTAAGTATTCTGTTTGCTGTAGGGTTTTATTAGACGATACTATTTATCAGTTTAAAGCAGTGTCTTTCTTTTTTTCCTAGTTTGCTTTATTTTTAATGCCTGGCTGAATATGGAATTTTATAAGGTCCTTTTACTGCATTCATTGATGATCATAACCTTCTTCTTTCCTTTAGTTATTAATGTGATGAATTACAGTGATAGGTTTCTGTAGTTAAACCCATGATTCATCCCTTTTTTATTGCTGAGTAATATTTCACTTATAATTTCAATATCACAGATTGTTTATCCACTTATTTGCTAATGGACATCTGGGATGTTTGCAGTGTTTGCTATTAAAAACAAGCTGTTATGAATATTTATGTACTAATGTTTCTGGAGTGAATACCTAGAAATAGAATGGCTGGGTCATATGGTAGGTGAATGTTTAATTTTAAAAAAAGAACTACTGCCTGACCAGGTGGTGGTGCAGTGGATAGAGCGTCAGACTGGGATGCGGAAGGACCTGGGTTCGAGACCCCGAGGTCGCCAGCTTGAGCACGGGCTCATCTGGTTTGAGCAAAAAGCTCACTAGCTTGGACCCAAGGTCGCTAAGCAGAGCAAGGGGTTGCTCGGTCTGCTGAAGGCCCACATCAAGGCACATGTGAGAGGGCAATCAATGAACAGCTAAGGCAGGGGTCCCCAAACTTTATACACATGGGGCCAGTTCACTGTCCCTCAGACCACTGGAGGGCCGAACTATAAAAAAAACTATGAACAAATCCCTATGCACACTGCACATATCTTATTTTAAAGTAAAAAAAACAAAACGGGAACAAATATAACATTTAAAATAAAGAACAAGTAAATTTAAATCAACAAACTGACCAGTATTTCAATGGGAACTATGCTCCTCTCACTGACCACCAATGAAAGAGGTGTCCCTTCCGGAAGTGCGGTGGGGGCTGGATAAATGGCCTCAGGGGGCCGCATGTGGCCCGTGGGCCGTAGTTTGGGGACCCCTGAGCTAAGGTGTTGCAACAAAAAACTGGTGATTGATGCTTCTCATCTCTTTCCGTTCCTGTCTCTCTGTCCCTATCTATCCCTCTCTCTGACTCTCGCTCTGTCTCTGTAATAAATAAATAAATAAATAAAAATTAAAAAAAAAAAAAAAAAGAACTACCAAGCTGTTTTATAAAGTGGTTGTGCTATTTCATATTCCTGTCAGCAAACTATGAGAGCTTCACTTGTTTCACATTGTTACCTTTACTCGGTATGAATATCTTTGGAAGTTTAGCCATCCCAATCTAGGTACTGTGGTAGTTTATGGTTTTCATTTATATTTCCCTGATGAGTAACGTTTTCCACTCTTCATGTGCTTCTCAGTTATTTCTATAACCTCTTTATAAAGTGTATTTCCAAGTTTTAGCATATTTTTGAGACTGGGTTTTTTTTTATTATTGAATTGTAGTGTTCTTTATATGTATTCTGGCTACACGTCCTTTATCTAATATGTTTTTAGAATATTTTCTCCAAGTCTGTGACTTGGCTTTTCACTTTTTAAAATGAGGTCTCATTTCTTAAAATTTTTGAACAGCAAAGTTGTTCAATTTTGAAGCCCAATTTATCATTTTTTTATTTTATGACTCGTGTCTTATGTGTTCTGTCTAAAAACTTATGTACCTCAAGGATGGAAAACTTCTCTTGTTTTCTTTTAGTAGCTTTAAAACATTCAAGTTTTATATGCAGTTCTGTGACCCACTGAGAATTAATATTTTGGTATGGTGTGAGGTAAGGGGTAGATGTGATTGGATTTTGTTTGCCAGGTTTTTTTTTTAAATTTTATATCTGTGCCTAGTGAGTTGGCTATATTTATTTCTTCATTGTAACTTTTTATCTGTTTTTGAGATAAAGTTGTTCCTGTCTCGTGAACAAATGAATCGGAGAGCTTGCCCCCTTTTCTACTGTGTGCAATAGTTTGTATGATGTTAAGATTACTTATTCCCTAAAATCGGGGAAAATTGACATTTTAAACGGTCACAGTGCTTGTCTGGTTCTGTGTGTGTATAAATATTGATTTAGTTTTTAAAATGATGTTATTCTATTTATATTTACTGTCTCTTTTAGTCATGTTTCAGTTATATTTTCACAGGAAAATATTTATTTTTATGTTTTAAAAATTATTGACACAAAGTCACTATGTTTTAGATTCTTTTCTTCTTTTTTGCTCTGTTTTGTAAGTTGGGAGGTAAATGAATAGAGCGTTGCTTTCTATTCTAGCCTGTGTGTCACTGTCCCAAAGTTTAATCAACAGAACAGGGACACTGTCCTGAACTGAACTCAGCACTTTGGATAGATATTTTTGTTGTTGTTGTTATTTATTTTTTTTTACCAGTCTCACTCATTGCGGTAAGTTGAGAGCTTCTACCAAGTCTTACTTTAGACTTTGACACAAGCACCGAAGCTTGAGTGTTACACACATTGGTGTACTGGAGTTCAGTGCAATAGCAAGTCTGGTCAGCCCTGTGTACGAGATCCACCCAACCACTCCTCACCGTCGCTTGTGCCCTTCACCTCTCCCCTTCCAGGTGTCATCACCTCTTGTCTGGACCTGCGCCACAGTCTAGAGCAGGGGTCTCAAACTCACGGCCCGCGGGCCGCATGCGGCCTGCTGAACAATTTTGTGCGGCCCGCAGACTAATCCACGAAGTTCAAAATATTTTGGATAAAATTAAGTAAGCCTAGGGGCCTACTTGTATTTTTCATTTCTCTAGCATCCTAGCTAGATATTAGCTTAGTTAACAGCAGTTGTGATGCAAACTACGGTTTCTGGTCGTTTTGTGACACTGAGTAAACTGCATGTACGATTGTGCTTGTTGTACTGATTTTTTTTTGTTTTCAACTGCAGTGAGAAAAGTGTTGCGTAACAGTTGCCTTTTGTAGACCTAGTGCGGTCCGCCGAACGGCTGTGATCTTGCTCTGAGGCCCACATGCTGAGTTGAGTTTGAGACCCCTGGTCTAGAGTTCTCTGGATCACTCTTGTGGCCTTACTTTGATCCGTTTCCCAGGACACTCCTTGTAAAACTTTTACCAGATTCTATGACTCTTTGCTCAAAACTCCCCATTGGCTTCTCATCCTGCAGATACATTCCAAGAGGAGCAGGAATGTAGAATGAACACGAGGCATTTTCAGAATCCCAAAGCTCTCTGCTTAGCAGACCCAACCGTAACCCTCAAAGCTTCCCCATAGGCACCGAACAGCTTTGTGTCCCGTCTTTGTACCCCAACTTCACACCCAAAACCCAGTCCCACCCATCTATTCGTCGTCTGGAATCTTCAGGATTTGGGAGAAGGTTTTACCGCTCCTTGATGAACATGTTTGCCTTCAAACATAGCGGCACCATTTGGCTAGGACCGGACAGGGCCACGATGCTGGAAACTGTCCTGGTTTGTGTCATTCATGACTTTAAAGCAGTACCACCATGTTGTTCACATTTGTTTCTTTTCATTCTTATTCAATTTATGAGGTGACACTGGTTAATAGAATTATATAGGTTTCCAATGTACAGTTCTATAATACCTCATCTGTGTCTTGTATTGTGTGTTCACTACCCCGAGTCATGTCTCCTTCTATCACCATTTCCTCCCCTTCGTCCTCGTCTACCTCCCCCACCAATTTCCCTCTGGTGATCGCCAGACCGTTGTCTGTGTCTCTGCGATTTTTTTCCTTAATCCCTTCACCCTTCCCACCCCTTTCAGACTGCTGCCTCCAGGCCCGGCTGACGTGACATTCGGGATCAGCTGTAACCTCCAGATTCTGGATTTGAGTGCTCTTCTTTTCCTTCTTTTTCTGGCTGACACCCTCAGAGCTAGCCCTGTGTTTGGTTCCTCGTAAGAGCTCAGTACATGTTAACAATCACTAAAATGATTCTGTGGTTTCTGTACGTGCATAAAAACAACTCGTGCATTTTTACAAGGAGAACTGTGGGCTTGTCTCCTTATCTGGTCATGTTAAAGGATAATCTTAGATGATAATTATGTAGGGACCAGTTGGTGGCTTAGATATAATTGTTAAAAATAGGATACCTAGATGCTTTCACACTTACACACTGAGCATTTTTACTTTTTTTCTTTTAAAGTATTTTATTTTATTTTATTTTTTACAGAGACAGAGAGTGAGTCAGAGAGAGGGATAGACAGGGACAGACAGACAGGAACAGAGAGAGATGAGAAGCATCAATCATTAGTTTTTCATTGCGCGTTGCAGCACCTTAGTTGTTCATTGATTGCTTTCTCATATGTGCCTTGACCGTGGGCCTTCAGCAGACTGAGTAACCCCTAGCTGGAGCCAGCGACCTTGGGTTCACGCTGGTGGGCTTTTTTCTCAAACCAGATGAGCCCGCGCTCAAGTTGGTGACCTCAGGGTCTCGAACCTGGGTCTTCCGCATCCCAGTCCGACGCTCTATCCACTGTACCACCGCCCAGTCAGGCTACTTTTTTTCTTTTAAATGAGAGCCTTTTACCTTCTTGATTTTCCATTTTCTTCTCTCAAAACTGACCACTTTCCAAGCATGTATATGAATGAGATCAAACCTTACACCTTGTTTGCTAACTTAACTTGAGCTTTGCATGTTGCTCTGTTTAACTTAAACCCACCTCAGTTTTTGGATGGTGGTGGAGGTTTCTCTTGATATATAATTTTGGGTTTTCCCACCTTCCTCCTGGTGGCTGATGGGCTGACCGAATTGTCTTCATGAAGATCTAGACTAATCAAGTTCTAGAATATTAATGCAGATAAAATGTTTTCACATTCAAGTAAATCATCATGCACTAGAGTAGGGATTCCCAAACTTTTTACACAGGGGGCCAGTTCACTGTCCCTCAGACCGTTGGAGGGCCGACTATAAAAAAACTATGAACAAATCCCTATGCACACTGCACACATCTTATTTTAAAGTAACAAAAACAAAACGGGAACAAATACAATATTTAAAATAAAGAACAAGTAAATTTAAATCAACAAACTGACCAGTATTTCAATGGGAACTATGCTCCTCTCACTGACCACCAATGAAAGAGGTGTCCCTTCCGGAAGTGCGGCAGGGGCGGATAAATGGCCTCAGGGGGCCGCATGCGGCCTGCAGGCCGTAGTTTGGGGACCCCTGCACTAGAGGGACAAAGGAAAATCAGCTTGCCCCAAAGGGAGAAAGGCCTCGATTTCAAAGGCACCGGAACAACAATAGTAAAATAAAATTAATTAACTTCCCTTTAAACTAATTCTTTTAAGTTTTCATGGCAATTTGTGCTTGTGAAAATAATTCTTGGAGTATCTTTTTCTTGGAAGGCACTTGCTCTCTGTAAACCCTAGAGATAGGAGGAAAAGGGGATGACTCCAAGTAGGACTTTGTTAACACTGAGCAGAGCAGAAAAATGTTATTTAAATGTTCACCGAAAGGCCCTTTGAAGCAATCTAAAACCACAGTGTTGATGCCACAATATAATTTCAATGTAGAAGAAAAAAGCATAGACCGGATACAATGAGGTCTCTCCTTTGTTTCCAGGTACCTTGTAGGTTCTCAGATGTCTGTGCAATGAATATGGTTGCGGTATTAATGACCAAATGCAGACCCCGGAGCAGAGGCGTGCCTGAGATCTTGTGGTGAGCCCCCCACTGCGTGTACCGTGAGCCTGGAGAAGGGTTGGCAGCCCACTCAGTACTGCTTCCGGGCTGCAAAGTGACCCCAAGATTCAAGAAAATCCCATGAACTGCAGTGAGCATGGGAAATACGGAAAGTACTTCCAACAGGGTCTGACTCTTAGTGGCCAGGTCCAAGTTAGGAAAGGTAGCCCCTGCAGGAAAAACCTTGGAGGGACCCTTCAAGGAGCACAACAGTGTAAGATTTTTTTTTGTTTTTTTTTACAAAGTTGAAGGGTTATTATTAAAAATAAAGGACGCTCTTATAAATCATGTCAGTGTACTATAGAGATCATTTTCTTTCTTTCTTTTTTTTTTTTTTTTTACAGAGACAGAGTCAGAGAGAGGGATAGACAGACAGGAACGGAGAGATGGGAAGCATCAATCATTAGTTTTTCGTTGCACATTGCGACTTCTTAGTTGTTCATTGATTGCTTTCTCATACGTGCCTTGACTGCGAGCCTTCAGCAGACTGAGTAACCCCTTGTTGGAGCCAGCGACCCTGGGTCCAAGCTGGTGAGCTTTTTTTGCTCAAGCCAGATGAGCCTGCGCTCAAGCTGGCGACCTCGGGGTCTCGAACCTGGGTCCTTCCACATCCCAGTCCAACGCTCTATCCACTGCGCCACCACCTGGTCAGGCTAGAGATCATTTTCAAAGGGACTGCCAGATGTTTTCATTGCTTTTAAAGACACGGTGGCCACAGAGTGGAGCTTTAATGTTTGACATTCACAGAGAAGGAAACACAGACCCATAGACTTAAACATTTTTTTTTTACTCTTCCTTTTTCAGATTGATACAAAAAGCTGTGATTCGGGTATCATGTGCTAGATAATTATTTCCCAGAACCCTAAATTATCACCCTGGGAATAACACAGCATGATGTAGTAGATCAAATAGCAGAGGTTGTGTGCTCTGATCCTCATTTTTGCTCCTTAACTACTTTTCTATCTTTGGGAAGGAAACTTAGCCTGACGAGGCTTTATCATCAGAAAGCCAGGAATAAAAATACCAGTCCTGTTTATTTTGCAAGGTTGTTTCAAGGAGGGAATGAAATAAATGAATGTGAAAACATTTTAAAAACAACTCTTATAGCCTGACCTGTGGTGGCGCAGTGGGTAAAGCGTCGACCTGGAATGCTGAGGTTGCCGGTTCAAAACCCTGGGTGGGCTTGCCTGGTCAAGGCACATATGGGAGTTGAAGCTTCCTGCTCCTCCCCCCTTCTCTCTCTCTCTCTCTCTCTCTCTCTCTCTCAATCTCTCTCTCCTCTAAAATGAATAAATAAATAAAAATAAAAAAAAACCAAAAAACAAACAAAAAAACCCCAACTCTTATACAACTTATAAAGTTTCAGCACTTGCTGAGTTTACAGTGTCCTCAAACTTGAGAACCGTTTGCGGCGCTCACCAAGAAGGCAGTTTCAAGAACTTCTATTTCCAGCCATACTTAAGGCAACAGAGTCCGAGAAACCCTCCCCTTACACAACTCCTAGACATGCTGGATAAAAGATAGCCAACATCATTATAAATGCACAGCTGAGCTTGTGATCAGGACAGGACAACTCCTAGGGCCAGAAACTGCAAGGAGCAGCGGTGACATGGAGATGTAATTAGGTGCTAAAACCACAGCTGCCTCAAGGGACAGTAATCTGGACTCCTGTCTCTTAAACTAGAGAGGAGCAGAAGATAAGACCTGATGCTCACCCTCGGTGCAGAGTGAGAATTGAGATTTCCCATATATCCATCTCTCCAAAGGGTTTTTTCTCCTCATGACAAAAGCAGACCAAAAAATAAAAATAAAATCTACCATTGACAAATGCCAAGGACACTAACCTTCTTGGTCTGAGTTGCAGGAGGGGCCAAGGGTGGGCTCTCCCTTGTGTATTATACCAGAGACTTGTCTGTTCATGACCTCACATTGGTATGGTCCACAAAGACCCAGGTCCTGAAAGCAACTCTGAGTTGCTGAGTTGGTGGAGATCAGGCATGGAAGGCAGACGCCAAAGAATTTTCCCTTCCAGGGATATGCCCTTTGCCCCTGTGTCTCTAGATTCTGGAAATAAAATGCAGTCTAACATTAACTCCACTTCCCAAGTCCATTTGTAACAAGACCCAGTGGAAATACAGATGTCCAAGGACTTCAGATATCAGATAGAAGACACAGAGTGTATTTTTAAAATGTTTGAAAAGTACAGATTCCTGGGGCCCCATGAATCAACAGCTGGAGTGGGCCCAGACATCTGCATTTTAAGGAGTAAGAAGCAGACGGCCCTCAGAGGACCCATTGGGATGTATACAGCTTTGCCAGTTTTCCATAATTTAATTCTATTGGCCCCTGAAAATACTAAAGGTATGGATTCCACCTCCACATTCATGGGCTGGTAGGATACCCTTTAATAACAAATTTTCACCTCTGTGACTATGGAGGCTTAATTAGTTTTCTGCTGGCCTGAAAACAACAATAACAACAACAACAAGCAAACAACAGCTAGTGATACTGAACCAACACGAAGAATCAATGCAGGTGACATTGTCTTCTCCTTCTCTGCTTCACTGGCCTCTCTACTGCCCTGCTGCTGAGTCCTCCAGGCTGGAGATGTCTCCTCGTTGTGTTATGACTTGTAGTGGTTAAATTGGTTCACAATGGGCCATGGAGGCAGGTGGTGACTTTCATTACTGTTTATGCTCTTGCCATATTGAAAACTTGTCACTGCTCTTTAGAAAGGGGTTGGGGCCCTGGCTGGTTGGCTCAGCGGTAGAGTTTCAGTCTGGCCTGTGGAAGTCCTGGGTTTGATTCCTGGTCAGGGCACACAGGAGAAGTGACCATCTGCTTCTCCACCCCTCCCCCTTCTTTCTCTCCCTCTCCCCCCTCCATAGCCACATGGCTTGAATGTTTTGAGCAAAATTGGCCCCAGGCACTGAGGTTGGCTTCATGGCCTCACCTCAGGCACTAAAATAGCTCAGTTGCCGAGCAACGAAGCAGCAGCCCCACACGAGCAGAGCATCACCCAGTAGAGGGCTTGCTGGGTGGATCCCAGTTACTGCGCATGCAGGAGTCTGTCTCTTTGCCTCCCTGCCTCTCACTTAATTAAGAAAAAAGAGAGAGAGAGAGGGAGGTTGGGAAGAAATTGAGGAAGGACTAGGGGGAGGTCTCCAGAGGACAGCCACCATGGAAATTTTAGTCCTGGCTCTCCACCTTCTCGTTCTTTGTTGTCTTTTTTTAAATTTTTTTTATTTTCTATTGAACTCAACATGAGATGGGCTTGCTTTTGAAAGCCCTGTGCAGGGAGAACTTCTTTTTCCTATCTTTGAGCCATCCGTCCCCATTTCTTCCTGGTTTTCTGTTATTTTCATCCTGCCTTTTATAAAGATTAACATGCAGTGCGACCACATATTCTATTAGGCTTGTCTCCTCACTCCTTTATCTCATTAACTGCTTGATCACTGTGAATAAAAATAATCTTCCATTAAGTCACAACTTCAAACGTCTCTGAGACGTTAGATCAAGCAAACCTTCAACAACTTAAACAAAAATCTCTTTAAATCCAAGAGGTTCACTTCAAAGGAAAACCTATGGGTGTTCTCAACCTAACTGACAGGTAAATAGTTATTTGTAACTAAAGGTGCACGAGTGGAGAAAGCAGGGCTTACTCTGGAATTTGTAGCTTCTCTTAACTCTTTCTCTGGTTAAGGCAACTTAGATTGAGTTAAGGACCCCTGGATGGGGTCCACACATGGAAATGGGGTGATACTGACAAGCAACTGTGCAGTTTTCTGTCTTATTTTTGTACTTTACTTTTCTGTTTATAAAATTAGTATGGAAAGAAATAGACCTTGGCCAGGCAGCTCAGTTGGTTGGAGCATCGTCTTGATATGCCAAGGTTGCAGGTTTAATCCCCAGTCAGGGCACATAAAAGAATCAATCAGTAAATGCATAAATGAGTAGAACAATAAATCAATATTTCTCTCTATATAAAAGCAATTAAAAAAGAGAAATAAATAAAAGAGAAAATAGAAAAAAAGTAGTGGGAGTGGTAAGGACAAATATCACCTTAAGCGGAAACAACCAATTAATATTTTGATAGTCTTTCTGGCTCTTGTGTGTGCGTACCTGTGAGCGTGAGTGTGTGTTGTAGCCACTCCCCCACCCCGCCCCCACATCCTTATCCCTTCTGCCTGCAAAGGAGAGCAGTTTTTGTGTGTGCTGTTTCCTCTGCCTGGACCGTCCTTCTTTTACTCGAGGGACTCCACTCTCCCTTCGGGTCGCCACTCTGAATCATCATGCTCCTGGGAGCCCTTCATGATTTTTCTGATCTATTCCCATTGGATATTCTTGCTGCTAGTGGTCTTCTTTCTGGGCACTGGTCACAGTCATTATTTTATTTTGGTGTGATTTTTTATTGTTCTTTCTCTATCACTGGACTGTGAGCTTTGAAAGGGTCAGTGTGGTGTATTCTTAAGGCCCAGCACAGTGCCTGACACACAGTAGGTGCTTCGAGAACTTTGGTTTGGATGAATGAATGGTGAGTTTTCAGGCCCACAAGACACTCCATGCTGGGATTAACCATTGCTTGTCCAGGTCTAGTTTAACTTTGAGGCTGCTTATTGGTTACTATAAATGGGATGATAGGTACTTCTCTGTGAAACAGCCTTGCCCACATCTCTAAATATTTCTTTAGAAAAATTCCTCAGAGAAGTATTACTGGACTGGAAGTATGGGACACTTCAGTGTGTGAGATACATACTGTTAAATAGTTTTCCAGAAAAGTACCAATATGACACAAGCTCTATTTGTAGAAGAGAGCACCTGTTTCCTCACATCTTTGACAACATTGCCATATTTATCATTATTTTTACTAATTTCAATTTTTTCTGCAAATTGACTATTTCTAGTCTTTTCCTGTTTTTCTATGTATATATCTATCTTTCTGTATTTAATAACAATTCCATGAATTAAGAATTGTTGGCCATTGATCATATAGTCTGTTTGTTGACTTAAATCTTTTATTTTTATTTTTTAGATTTTATTTATTCATGTGAGAGAGGAGAGAAAGAGAGAGAAAGAGAGAGAGAGAGAGAGAGAGAGAAAAGATGAGAGGGTGAGCAGGAAGCATCAATTTATATTTGCTTTCCATATGTGCCTTGACAGGCAAGCCTGGGGTTTCGAACTGGTGACCTCAACGTTCCAGGTCAATGCTTTATCCACTGCGCCACCACAGGTCAGGAGACTTCAGCTTTTTTTAACTTATCAATTAATGTATGTGTGTTATCTATCAATTGATGTAAAACTCTCCATCTTTTTTTATTATTGTTTTGTCTTTTATATTTACAAAGCTTTTTCCACAAGCTTTGTATAAAAATAATAGCTCAGTAAAAAACAATCAAGGGTATATATATGAGAATCTAGAAGAAAAAGGCTAGATTAATTTGTAAATGATGCTTGTGAATTGATCAATTAAATAGAGGAAGAAAAGCCATTCTCATCTAACATCAAATCAAATTTGATTATATTATATTATTATTATTATTTTTTAGATGAATGCTTTTTAAAATTTTTTAAAAACTTATTTATTCATTTTAGAGAGGAGGAGAGGAGCAGGAAGCATTAACTCCCATATGAGCCTTGACTAGACAAGTGCAGGGTTTCAAACTGGCGACCTCAGCATTCCAGGTTGACGCTTTATCCACTGCGCCACCACAGGACAGGCCTTTATTTTTATTTTTACTTTTTTTAGAGAGAGAAGGAAGGAGAGAGACACAGAAACATTCATCTGTTTCAGCATGTGCCCTGACTGGGAATCAAACCACCAACCTTTGCATTTCAGGGCAATGCTCTAATCAGCTGAGCTGTCTGGCTGAGGCCAAATCAAATGTTAGGAAGTATAAAAGGACTAGAAGACAATAGTGGTGAGTATAAGGTTCAACATCTATGTCTTATTTGACTGAAGACTCAAACTTGTGAGAGTTTAAGAATTACTTTCGATAAAATAATTCCTTATTGTTAAAAGTTTTGGTTAGAAATTTTGATAAGAAATTTCTCAAGAAGTTTAATGTTCATACACCCCCATGTTTATGGCAGCATTGTTCACAATAGCAAAGATATGGAAACAGCCCAAGTGTCCATCAGAGGATGAGTGGATTAAAAAGCTTTGGTATATATATACTATGGAATACTACTCAGCCATAAGAAATGATGACATAGGATCTTTTACAACAACATGGATGGGCCTTGATAACATTATATGGAGCGTAAGAAGTAATTCAGAAAAAACTAAGAACTATATGATTCCATACATAGGTGGGACATAAAGATGAGACTCAGAGATATGGACAACAGTGTTGGGGTTACAGGGTGGGGGGAGGAGAGGCAGGGGGTTGGGGGAGGGGAGGGGCACAAAGATCATGGCTTTTCAGCATTTGCCATATTCCCCCTTTAATCTATAGACAGACAGCAAATATTTACTTATGGTGTTTCCACTATAAAGACTGCTGTCTTAGGGACAAATGCTGATGAACTATTTCAGCAGTTCCTCCTTCTTCAAAGACTTATATGTCAACATAGAGCTCCATGTTTCATAGGACATACTCAAGCTCACTCCATGCTCCCTGGAGCTTTAGCACAAGGGAATGCCTTTTTTTCTCTTTTCTTTTCTTTTTTTTTTTTTTGGTTGTATTTTTTCTTTTATTTACTTATTTTTTGTATTTTTCTGAAGATGGAAATGGGGAGGCAGTCAGACAGACTCCCGCATGCGCCTGACCGGGATCCACCTGGCATGCCTACCAGGGGGGAATGCTCTGCCCATCTGGGGTGTTGCTCTGTTGCAACCAGAGCCATTCTAGCGCCTGAGGCAGAGGCAATGGGGCCATCCTTAGTGCCCGGGGTGGCTTTGCTCTGGTGGAGCCTTGGCTGCGGGAGGGGAAGAGAGAGACAGAGAGGAAGGAGAGGGGGAGGTGTGGAGAAGTAGAGGGGCGCTTCTTCTGTGTGCTCTGACTGGGAATTGAACCCGGGAATCCTGCACACCAGGCCAATGCTCTACCACTGAGCCAACCGGCCAGGGCCTAGGAATGCCCTTGTTGATCAAGCTACCCAAAAGAAAATTATATGGCCCTGGCCGGTTGGCTCAGCGGTAGAGCATCGGCCTGGTGTGCGGGGGGACACAGGTTCGATTCCCGGCCAGGGCACATAGGAGAAGTGCCCATTTGCTTCTCCACCCCCCCTCCTTCCTCTCTGTCTCTCTCTTCCCCTCCTGCAGCCAAGGCTCCATTGGAGTAAAGATGGCCCGGGCACTGGGGATGGCTCCTTGGCCTCTGCCCCAGGCGCTAGAATGGCTCTGGTTGCAGCAGAGCGACGGCCCGGAGGGGCAGAGCATCGCCCCCTGTGGGCAAGAGCGTCACCCCTGGAGGAAGTGCCGGGTGGATCCCGGTCGGGAGCATGCGGGAGTCTGTCTGACTGTCTCTCCCCGTTTCCAGCTTCAGAAAAATACAAAAAAAAAAAAAAAAAAGAAAGAAAAAGAAAAAGAAAAAAAGAAAATTATATGGAACAACCATGACAGGCCAAGCAAGTCAGTCTCATACTATTCATCACCAGAACGCTGCAGCCCGATGTAAAGAGCACGGCAGATTGGGAAATCCTGTCCAAGGGGTCCTATACTGCCCCTTCATTTGGAGTTAACCCTCAAGAACCCCTACCAGGACAACTTTGGTAGATGGATGTTACTCATATACCTTCATTTGACAAACAGTTGTATGTCCAAATTACAGTGGATATATATTCCGGATCTATAGTAACCTCGGTCAGAACAGGAGAGGCTGCTAAGCATGTTATAGCTCATTGTCTGTATGCATTGTTCTATTATTGGATTTCCTAAACTGGCTAAACTGAAAATGCTCCTGCATATGGAGCAAAAGCATTTACTGTATTTTGTCATGCTTACAATCTTTAAAGTTAAGGTATTATTAAAGTGTACTCAGCAAACGTTTTAAGGTCAATTTAAAAAAAAAATTAAGAGGGGGTAGTCATATCCTGGAACTCCTACGGGTCTACCATATCATGTTTTTTACTTAAAAAAAAATTTTACATTTCTTTGGAATGCTGATGAACAGGAGACACCAAATCCTTTTCGCCTGCAAACTACTATCTTCTTTATTAGATCCAGCTAATAACACTGTTTTTTCTTTTTCCAAATAGCTCCAGATATATGGAAAAGATTTATATAGGTGGAGGGGGATCCTCAAACCCCTCAGTGAGATCTTCTGAGCATGGCTTTTAAGATACCTAGAGGCAGAAAAAGCCCAATAGAGATCAGGGGAACTACCAGCTTTTAGGATACACCCTTAAAGGCTCCAACGCCTCAAAGGGGTCTCATAGGATGCCATCTGGGTCCTGCTTCAATAGTGGAAAGGAAGGTCATTGAGCTAAAGCCTGCCAGGCTTACATGCCTATGCTGTGAGGAAACAGGGACACTGGAAGGTAGGCTTCCCCCTCACTCCTCTAAGGGAGGGTTCAGTCTCTTCCAGCCCTGCTCCAGCCACCTGTGACCTAACCTTGCCCAGAATGCTGGGGTTTGCCACTGAAGGCTGAAGGTGCCCAGAGCCGTCGGCCCCATCTACGACATTGTGGACGAGCCTAGGGTATTTCTTCCAAGAAGCAGGTAAACTCATTTGCACAAGGGCCACTTAACTATGTTTCGCCTGAATAGTCAGGTTTTTTATTCTTCCCTCAAAGATCTCTGTTGTGGGTGTTGATAGTCCTATTTTCTGCTGCTTTACTTAATATATAGGGTTTCCTTTATCCCTCCTACCTCAATGTCCCACTCATATTTCAGGCTGGGACCTACTCCTAATTTAGAGCTCTCTTTCCCCCTTTTGCCAACTTCTATTATAAATCTACCTTGGCCACCCACCCAGCTTAGTGTATCCCAAGATTCTCTTTACCACGCCACAGTCGCAGAGCTCCAGGGAAAAGCAACCTGGTCTCATCTCTCCAGGCAGAGGAGAACAGAAGCTCCATATCCACGTATGCTGCAAATGGCTTTTCCAGTCTACCTGAACCATTACCAGCTAGAAGCAGCGGTCATTGGGACTTGGACATGAGCTGCAATGTATAGAATGGTGACGACAATTCCAGTGCCATGCGGACTTTTCCTGGATGTGGACTTTTCCTGGACTCCTGCTTCCTGTGACAGCTCCTAACAGACTGAACTGTGGTTGGGTTGCATTTTTCAGGGATTTGGCATGGTGATGGGGCCAACTTGGACTTGGTGAACATGTTAAGGACACTACTCTTTTATGGATTCTTGCTGTATTGGCCAAGAGTTTGCTTAAAGGCTTTTAATCACTGTAAAAAAAAGAGAAGACTGAATAAAGAAGATGGGACACATAAACACCATGGTATACTATTCAGCTAGAAGAAATGATGACATCGGAGCACTTACAGCAGAATGGTGGAATCTTGATAACATTATGCGGAGTGAAATAAGTGAATTAGAAAAAACAAGAACTGCAGGATTCCATACATTGGTGGGACATAAAAGCGAGACTAAGAGACATGGACAGGAGTGTGGTGGTTACAGGGGGTGGGGGGAGGGAAGGAGGGAGAGGGGGAGGGGTACAAAGAAAACTGGATAGAGGGTGACGGAGGATGATCTCTCTTTGGATGATGGGTATGCAACAGAACTAAATGACAAGATAACCTGGAAATGTTTTCTTTGAATATATGTACCCTGATTTATTGGTGTCACCCCATTAAAATAAAAATTTATTAAAAAAAAAAGTTTAATGTTCAGAGGGAGATTCTAACTCTTGGTCTTCAAATCCCAATTATCTTTTTCTGAACCCCACAACAGCGCTTCTAGTTAAATCGAGCCAGGTTAACTAAAGAATATGGTGGAGAAAAGACCCTGGACTTGGAGATTTAAGACACAGTGTGTAGTCTTAGCTTTTATCTAATTACTCATCTCATAGGTCATTTTGGAAGAATAACTTTTAGACACTCTCCTTATCTGTAAAATGGAATAACAAAAATCCTTGTGCACACTACTTCATAGAGTTGTTAGGAAGTTCAAACCAGATGCTGTAAATGAATAGTATCTATTACTGAAGAGTTCTATGCTACATAAAAATAGCACAGTGTGCTTGATATTATTGCTCTGTAAGGTATTTCCTGTCTCTCCTACAGAACTATTTTTTTTTTAAATATATAGCAAGTTTGTCCACCGCCATCCGCACTATAATAATGCCTAGTGTGACGGCTTTGCTTAATAGATTATATTTTGCAGTGAGTATGAGCTCTGACTCTGGAGTCCTGCTGAGTTTGGTTTGAATCCAGTTTCTGTCATTTGTATATATTTTTGCGACCTTGGGCAAGTTATTTAATATCTCTAAGTTCTAGTTTTCCCATCTTTGAAAGGAGGATAAAAGGGTCTCTCTTGATAAGTCAAGGCTCTTTGGTCATGTCAGTAATCCAAATTTTGGTCAGTGAAGCAAAAAAGGGATTGTAGCAGCGAATCTGTTTCTCTATATCTGTATATCTGTATAGCTCTCTATCTCTCCATATGGCCCTACTCCTCAGGAATGGTTAGTGAAGGTATGATTTTGTTACCCTCTTTTAAATTGCTTCTCCTTTTAGCCTCATTTTTTTTTTCCAAACAAAAACCTCTGCTAGGTTTTTCAACCTAGCAGAGAGGAAAGTGTGATAGCCTCTAATTTATATGTAGCTAATTCTCTAACTTGTAACTTAGACAATTTGCTGATTTTCAAAATTGTGGCAAAATAATTTTCATTGGTTCTACTTTGGCCATGTCCCCACCCTGGATCAACCACATGGTCTGGCCAAAGAGGAGCTTTGATTGTTCAGACGTGGCCTGTTCGCCTTCTTACGGCGAGGTGGTTGGGTACCAGCACTGGCGGACCCACCACCACTGCCCTATGATTGGACAAGGAACATTTCCCTAAAGGAACACATAGTCATTTTTTCTTTTCATGGGAGAGAGAGACAGAGAGAGAGACAGAGAGAGGAATGGGGTGGGGGAAAAAGAGAGAGGGCATGAGACAACAAGCATCAAGTTGTTGTTCCACTTAGTTGTGTATCCATTGCTTACATCTCATACATGCCCTTGCGTGTCTCAAACCGGAGATCCTCGGTGCTCCAAGACAAGGCTCTATCCACTGAGCCACTGGGCAGGGCCAAGTGGTCAGTCTTACACTTACAATTAAAGAAACCCAAGACTCTGATTTCTTTCCTTCCTGTTGCTTAGTCTGTCACACCTAGATGTTTGTCCATTTGTCTCCGCACGCTTGGATTTATCTTAGTTTGGACTTTTTTCATTTAGTCTGTAGAGATAGAGTCCAATATTAACATACAATGAGAAATATGAATTTAGTTTAGCTTCTCTGTGTGTATTACATTGTTGAAACTTAAAAAAAAATAAAAGGTTGAACTTTTTGAATGGGAACCATGGAAACACATTTCTTAAGCTCCATCAATTTATAGTTGAGGCTGGTAACTGGCACAGATCATCACAGCAAGTTGGCACATCTATTGAAACAAACCCAACTTTTTCCTTAAAGACAGACATCAGGCGCATATAACAGATTTGCACCGGGATGTATTCTGGATAGTAACTTTTTTTCTGATTAGAAACAGCATTTTGATGGACTTGTCTCTGAACCATCTCATCTCTGAGAAAGAGTTCGAGCGAACGGATAGCTTCTGCATTTCCTGATGGGATTTTCATCCCTCCACTTTGGCCGCTGAGGGACGACAACTTCATCTTTTATCAGTGACAAGAAGAAATAGCTCTATTTCCACGATCACGGAAAGTTCAAGTCAGATTGTAAACTCAGATAGGGCTGACCCACGGCTTATCAGAGCTGAAGCGGTGGAACTGTGTGAGAACAGGGAGGATTTAGTCAGAAAGAAAATTCTGCTGAAGAGCCCATCTTCGCCCTACCAAAAAAGATGCTAGAGTTTAGGACAGGGGTCCCCAGACTTTTTACACAAGGGGCCAGTTCACTGTCCCTCAGACTGTTGGAGGGCCGGACTATAAAAAAAAACTGAACAAATTCCTTTGCACACTGCACATATCTTATTTTAAAGTAAAAAAAAAAAAAAAAAAAAAAAAAAATGAACAAAACGAGAACAAATACAATATTTAAAATAAAGAACAAGTAAATTTAATCAACAAACTGACCAGTATTTCAATGGGAACTATGCTCCTCTCACTGACCACCAATGAAAGAGGTGCCCCTTCGGGAAGTGCGGCGGGGCCGGATAAATGGCCTCAGGGGGCCGCATGCGGCCCGCAGGCCGTAGTTTGGGGACCCCTGGTTTAGGAAGAAGGAGTATGGAAGATTAGAAAGAGAAACATCTCAAACATTTTTTTTTAAGTCATATTTTCCCCCTGGTAACTTCTGTACTTTGTTGGGTTTAAGAAAATAAACCTGCCTGTTCCCCAGGAAATGTCCTGGTTACATTCTTGAAGCAGGTGGAATAATCAAGATCTCTGCTGTATTGGAAAATAGCACCATCCGTTACCATTGCTTGTTTTCTTTGTCTTTTTTTTTTTTTTTTTTTTCTGCTGACTAGCCATCTCTTCTCTTCGTACCTTGACTGCTTTATTTATAGGCGTAGTGTTTATCTTTTCTTTTCCCAAAGGTGATGTTTGGAGGGCCAAGGGGACGGTTATGAAAGCAACTCTGGAGGGTGAATAACCAAGCCTGCCGGACTGTGCCAATGCCCTGAGCCCCTACCCGTTTGGGGCTTGGCGTGTTACTGAGGAAGAACTGGGCTCTGCTATGATTCAAGGCAGACAGATGTTGGCATCGATGTTGCTGCTACTGCAGGAATTTCCTGCTCGGGCAGAAGGATGTACTCTCACTAGAACTTTAATTTTAACAAGTAGTATGATTGTTACTTCTCTAATGTGTCCGATTAAGGTCAGCAGTAGACATTACTCGGGAGTAAGTAACTAAGATTGTTTTCATAGACAAATGACACGGGGGAATTTTTTTTTTCCTACTTTAAAATTGGAGGATGCCAGAAGGGAATGTGTTATATACAGATTGTATCAGTTATCTCCTAATACTGCGTAATGTATAAATATTACCCCAAAACATAGCGGTTTCAAACCACAGCCACTTAGTTACTCATACTGTGCAGTTCGGGCAGGGCTCAGCTGGGCTGGCTCATCTCTGCTGTGTGTGGTGTTAGCTGAACTCACTCATGTGTTTGTGGTCAGCTGGCTGGTTCCCACAGCCTCTGTGACATGCCTAGCAGTTGGCGGGGCTGCTTGGTTCTCCTCTGCATGGCTCCTCAACAAGCCTGGGCTTCTTACATTGAATTTGCAGCTTCCCAACTACATACCGTGAAACTCAGTGTTGTTAAGAACTATTTCTCCCAACCCTTTTCCCTGGACCCCTTCCGGTACTTCCTGAGGATGCATCACAAATGCTCTCAGAAGAGACCTGCCCACTGAGACGTCCTGCTCCACCAGCTGCTGCATTTGGCTGCTCCGCCATGAATTCCAGCACAACGCTGTTGCCATTGTAGCCATCTCTTCCTTCCTATCTTCATTCACGCATTGGCCTCTCACGTCCCCAAAGCCGTGTGGCTCTCTGGGTCAAGCGGGAACACAGCTCCTTCCACTTTGGGCTCCTATTTTAGAGGGGTCCCCAAGCAAGACCACCGTGTCCTCATTTTGTTCACCTCTCTCGACTCTCTGTTATTAATCCATTTCAGACGCGAGTCCGGCATGGGCTTGGCTGGGAGTGAATGGATATGACGACGAGCACCATACCGGATTCATCGAATGATACTGTGTTTGATTAATCCTATCATGCCCCATTCTCTCTGTCCCTGGGGTGAAGTCTCCCAAGGCCCTGACTTTCTAGACCGCCTTTGGTCTTCACCCAGCATCTCTCTCTCTTGAACTAGCACCATTATAAAGTGAGGCTTGTTCCGTTTCAGAGGTGAAAAAACTCAGCAAAGGAAGTGGGAAATTTAACTACTGTGACTTAGGCAGTCACTGAAGCTTGGGGTGGGGGTGGGGGGGGGGGAAATAAAAGCGAGATTCCAGAGCTCTATTTAGTCTACCCCTCAGTTGGCAAATCCTTCTTATCCTAAAAAATCGAAGCTCTCCGGTGGGGGCAGCAACGAGATCCTCCATATGGCATTCTGCTCTCGCTCACCCCTTCCCTTTGGCTCATTGTTCAATCTTAATTTGTAATTGTCACAGCTGCCATTACATTCCCAATGTTCCCCAACTCCCCCAACCCTTGAATCTGAACCCTTGGCGGTTTTCATTTTATTTTTGTTGAGAAAGGTTATGTTGTCACAGTGGGTAAAGCTAGCTCTTCCGGGAGAGAGTGTGTATATATATATATTGGAAGAAAGATAATTCTAATTTCGTATTAAGCTTCGGAATGGGCTGTAACCGAGGAGCCTCAAGTGCAGGGGAGTTGACGACTCAGCCACAATCAAGCTTAACTGAGTTGGACAGAGCAATGTGAGACATAATTAGCGATTCTGTTCAGCGAGCTGTCTCCTGAAACACTTAAAATACCTTCCCCGCCTCATGCATATGCGCTGCCTCATTTGCTATTGTTTTTATCCAACAGGTTGAGATTCAAAAGGATAAAAATTCCGAGTTGTCTGTCTCGCTTTCATCTTCCACAGTCAGCGGCTCCCCCTCCCCCACCAGGCGGTCCCAGGCCAATGCAGCAAGTCGCCCCAGTGCCAAGCGCACGCTGACAACTACAAAATGCTCTGAGCACCCCCCCCCCCCCCTCAATTAGATCCACTGAGCGGGTCCGTCGGCCCTGGGGAATTATGACCAGTTTGACTGTTGTGGTCAGGCTTCTGTCGGGAAATCTTTCTGTCACTTGGTTGCTGGGACATGGGTAGGTTTGTGCTGAGTGGAGATTGATGGATGAGCCCACGCCTTCCGTCCTGGTCCCCGTCCACCTTGATGGGGGCGGCTCTCCGTCCTTCATGTTTCGGGTGTTTGAGCTTTTCGCCTGCCGGTGTACAGCGTCACCTCCGAGGCCATGACAGGGGAGGGGGACAATCAGATACATTTCCATCTGCTGGTTTTGTCCCTCAGTGTAGCTGAGTTTAGCGGCTCCCCACTAAGAAGGCTGTCGGTTTGGCACCTACAGTGTGTTGGGTGGGATTGCTCTAGAACAGGGGTCCCCAAACTTTTTACACAGGGGGCCAGTTCACTGTCCCTCAGACCATTGGAGGGCCGGACTATAAAAAAAACTATGAACAAATCTCTATGCACACTGCACATATCTTATTTTAAAGTAAAAAAAAAAAAACCAAAAAAAAAAAAAAAAAGGGGGGGGTACAAATACAATATTTAAAATAAAGAACAAGTAAATTTAAATCAACAAACTGACCAGTATTTCAATGGGAACTATGCTCCTCTCACTGACCACCAATGAAAGAGGTGCCCCTTCTGGAAGTGCGGCAAGGGCCGGATAAATGGTCTCAGGGGGCCGCATGCGGCCCACGGGCCGTAGTTTGGGGACCCCTGCTCTAGAAGGACTCCCTTAAAGAATGACTGGTTGTTTGGAGAGACAGAATGGTACAGTGAAAACAAGCATCTGAGTTCGATCTAAAGTTCCGTGTTACAGAAGTGAGGAACAGGGTGGAGGCTACACTAGCAATCATTGCCCCTTTGACCGAATAACTTTCCTTAGATCTTCCAGGTGCCCTAACTAAACGTATCTGCCGCAGGAACTTGGTAGGCAGGGCTCACTGGAGGACTGAGAGAGCAAGTCCCCTGAAGAACGGGCACGAAATAGTGTCTGGACATTCGAAGCTTACGGAGAGGACCACACATGCTGTTAGCAGAGAGGAAGGCTCTCCTTTGCCTCCTTGCTCCGAAGTTCCCGAGTTCTGAAAGGAATGAATCTGATGTTTCTACTTGAACCCCAACTGAAACCTAAATCCTGAAAAGTCTCTGCAGTAAGTGTGCTCTGTTGACAGGTGATTGTACAGGGTCTAACCTCTGGCAAGAATCTTGTCGCATTCCACCGGCGTGGGAAAATGAGTGACACTGTGTCAGAGTCCTGACGGTGTGTGCTGGGTGGCCTTTGACTTTTTGCCTTTTTCTCCCTTACATTTTTGTAAGTAGGGAGTTTTCTTTTTTAGAAATCTTATTAAAAATCACAAACTAAACAGCAGATCTTTATTTACTTATTTTTGAGAACCAGAAACATTTTAAATGACAAAAAAAAAAAAATCCTTTAATCTTTTTGTAACATCTTGACAGTTTTGCCGAAAGATGTCTGCTACTGCCTTCAAAATATTATAGAATTGCTTTTGGTCTGAAATAGTTTATTTCCCACTCTTTCCTATCTATTGGAAATCCTTACCCTTTAAGCGAAGTATTTTCCCTGAATTCTGTGGTTTTTTTTTTTTTGTTTTGTTTTGTTTTTCCTGGATGGTAACAGAAAGGGGTAGGAGCCAAGACACTAAGAAGACCAGAGTGACTGTCATAATACAACGCCTTTGGAAGGTATAATGTGGACTAAAGAGAGCTTACGTGAACCAAGGAACAAAACAACTAACATTGTGTCATCAGAATGAGGTTAACTGAATACCGGGCGCCATGAAAGGCATTTGACCTTTTATAAAATCCATCAGAGCATGTGTCTGTTTTGTTTTCAATAACTCAAGTGAAGTCACATCACAGTTGAAAACCTTTTTAGCAGTTAGTATCTGAAAGATTCCAAAGATTACTTGTATTTTATCCGAAAGATCGCTTTATATATATTGGAATAAGAGTGTCATCAGCCTGACTAGGAGGTGGCACAGTGGA
This sequence comes from Saccopteryx leptura, assembly GCF_036850995.1. Taxonomy (NCBI): domain Eukaryota; kingdom Metazoa; phylum Chordata; class Mammalia; order Chiroptera; family Emballonuridae; genus Saccopteryx; species Saccopteryx leptura. The sequence continues at coordinate 182,025,374 of NC_089508.1, forward strand.
CAGAGCAATCAGCCTGGGACGCTGAGGACCCAGGTTCGAAACCCCAAGTTCACCAGCTTGAGTGTGGGATCATAGATATGACCCCATGGTCACTGGCCTGAAGCTCATGGTTGCTGACTTGAGCCCAAGGTTGCTGGCTTGAGCAAGGGGTCAGTGACTGGTCTGGATTCCCTCCCCACCCCCGTCAAGGCACATATGAGAAAGCAATCAATGAACAACTAAGGTGCCGCCTCTCTTGTCTGTCTGTCCCCCCGCCTCAAAAAAATAGTGTCATCAGATTGCAATACAATCTGCGTCGATGGACTCTTTAGCATGAGACATTTCTAATCTATAAAATAAACCTCATGGGAATCAGAAATAGATCATCTCAGCAGGAGGGGAGCTTGGAGAGCTTGAGAGCTCCCTCTCCAAGGGGAGTGGAGAGTTGAGGCATCAGTGAGGATCCCTAACTGTACAATAGCATGGTGTGTCCCTTTTAACACCAGAACTCACGTCTTGATTCACAGAAAAGTAATGACGATAAAGGGGGAGAAGGATGTGAAAGAGAGTTAGAGGTATTGACCATCTCAGTAAACCTAATAGTTTTGGGTTCCTCACAATGTAGTGTCCATTTCTTTCCCCATGTATTTCTTTCTTTTTTTATTTTTTTTTTCAATTTTTCCGAAGCTAGAAACAGGGAGGCAGACAGACTCCCTCATGCGCCCGACCGGGATCCACCCGGCACGCCCACCAGGGGGCGATGCTCTGCCCACCAGGGGGCGATGCTCTGCCCCTCCAGGGCGTCACTCTGTTGCATCCAGAGCCATTCTAGCACCTGAGGCAGAGGCCACAGAGCCATCCTCAGCACCTGGGTCATCTTTGCTCCAATGGAGCCTCGGCTGCGGGAGGGGAAGAGAGAGACAGAGAGGAAGGAGAGGGGGAGGGGTGGAGAAGCAGATGGGTGCTTGTCCTGTGTGCCCTGGCCGGGAATCAAATCCGGGACTCCCGCACACCAGGCCGACGCTCTACCACTGAGCCAACCAGCCAGGATCGGCCCCATGTATTTCTGTCATAGTTTTTTCCCCAAACTCGTTCTGTGAAGGTCAGTGTTCTGTGAATGTTTTTGGCTTCTTTGCATCTACTCCTCTCTGACCCCACGAGATGCTGGAAGAGGACCCTGCCACGTGGGGCTCGTGAGTTTAAGCAACTGACTCTGTGCTGCCTGCTTCTGTCCAGGTCTGATCTGCTGGATGAATGGAGGTCTGCCACTGCTCTGCTTTTCTAACTGCGTAGGAAAATAGGAAATACGTTATTTAATAAAAGGGGGGACAGGGAACCCCATGCCTCTGTGGCAGTACTCCTTAGAAAATGTGTCAGGCACACTGCTCTTCCACTGGCCTTGAGGCTACTTAGTTACTGAGGACCAGGGTGGAAACCGTGCATTTCTATGGAGGCTTCCTGAAATACTGTGACAAGAGAAGTATTGTGGTCCTGTCTCCATGCTATGGAAAAGGACGCTGAGACTCGTGGCTGATGTCTGTCATGGCCACACAATGAAGTGGTGTTGCCCATTATTCACCATTTCTCACAGAGTCACCCAATGAAAGGGGAAGGATGACAAGGTATTTAAGAGCTAGGTTTTGGGCTGCTTGAGACCGTATTCAAGTCCCAAATCCACAATGTACTTAACTGTGGGGTTCGGACCTACTGAAACTGACTCCGTTATTTCATTCTTTAGATGAGCATGGTCATAGTATCTCCTTTGGGGTTATTGTGAGGTTTCACCAAGACGGTGCATTTAAAGTCCATAAGACAGTGCTTGGCACACTAGGGCTTCATTAAATGCTACCCGTTAGATATAAATGTAGTGAGAACGGAAGGTGAACTTAGTAGACCACTTATTATCTTTTACTTTTCTTTCTCTAATCTTAGAGAGGCTATACCTCTCTAAAGATACCTAGTTGACATATTTTTCACAGTGACATAAAAGGGTAATTATTTTCCCATCTATTACCCTGACAGGTTTCTCTTCACTTCCTTAAGCCTAGAAGTCCTAATTTGGCTTAATTGATTTACTTAATAATGAGCACCAAATATTGAATGAGAGACTCGGGGAAGAATTCATACCGGAAACCCCAGAGGAGGAAGGCATGACAGACACATTTTGGAAAGTCAGGATGGGTGTAATCATTTTAAAGGACTGTAGGGGGCGCAGGGGAGAGAAAACCCTGATGTCCATGTTTTGGGGAAGATGCTACTGCTTTTGGAGACCGCAGTTTCTCTGTCTGCACTGCCTTGCGAGATAAGAGGAATATGAAAGGGATTTGGGAGGGGCTGGAACGGAGAAATGTAGCCACAAACCACTGTTTCTTGTTTCAGTTCCATTAGTGCCACACAGTCAAGTGCTCCGGGATTGTGAGTGTACTTGGGTAGCTTGTAATTGCCCTGTGCTTCAGTCAAGAGATGGGAAATTGCTCCTATGGGCCATGGATTTCCTGCTAGCAGCAACTGATTGAAAGCAGCCATTTATTGTGGTTAAAAACCCCAGACGTACTGCGGTGTTTACAGATAAACCTTCTGTGCGACAGTCATTTACTCTACCCAGCCATCCATATATTAAAGATATTACACACAACCCCCTCCTTTTCTCCTGAAGACAGAGCAACTGTTTCTTTTTTTTTTCAGTTTGATTAAGTTTTAGTATGTAGTGTTGTTATGCCAACTCTTTTATTTTGTAGCTTGTGCTTTAAATAAAGTTGCATTTCTTCCTGGCTTGTTCTGTTATCAGACAGGCCGGTGTAGGAAACTTTTACAAAGTTGCTTGCCCTCTTTTCTGTTCCTCCCATTAGCCAAATACAGATATTTGCCTGTGTGTCTGTTGGTGTCCTCATGACTTGGAATATAGTAAAGGCAAGCCGTTCACTTTTAACAATCATGAGCTCTTTGGGTTTGAGGGAAGCTGAAAGAGGACTGTGTGTTTTCTCGTTCTAGGGACACTTGCATCTGCAGTGGATACAATGAATGGTGCTATGTAACGGGTCGGGAACCTTTTTGGCTGAGAGAGCCACGAACGCCACATATTTTAAAATGTAATTCCATGAGAGCCATACAACGACCCATGCATGTTATGCATTATCCAATAAAAATTTGATGTTGTCCCGGAGGACAGCTGTGATTGGCTCTAGTCACCCGCAACCATGAACATGAGCGGTAGGAAATGAATGGATTGTAATACATGAGAATGTTTTATATTTTTAATGTTATTATTATTTTTTATTAAAGATTTGTCTGCGAGCCAGATGCAGCCATCAAAAGAGCCACATGTGGCTCATGAGCCATAGGTTCCCGACCCCTGCTATGTAATATCACAAGATAGTAAGATCATAAGATAGATGACTCTCTGTGACCATACTCAGCTTTTCTGGGTTCTCATTCCTCCACCCTGCATGTCTATTACAATCAGGTTTTAGGGGCTCTGTAAACAGTTTGACATCTACACATGATTCCAGTCTGGTCAGTGGCTATAGGAATTTGGGGTAGTTTTAAATGAGCTTTTCTGTTTATGAATAATGACCTTGATAGCATCGTCTAATTGCTCCCTTTATTCCTGTGCCAAGAATGAAAGGTAGCAATGGTTAAGAACCAGGAATACCCTGCACTTGGGAAATAAGAAAGTCTATCATTTCCCAAAATGCCCTTCTTTTTTCCCGCCTTTTTAAAAGAAACTTTCCTGCCAAATGTGTACACTTGGTTGGAATTCAAGAGTAATTTATGCTCTTTCTATAGGAAACAGATAAGATTATCCAGTGATCTTGACATTGATGTGTAAGTTCGTTAGGTTGATTGGTAGGGAAAAAAAAATGTTTAATCCATTTTCTAAAAAAACCAAGTGACTGTGAAGGATTTATATTATCAGTGTCAGATGTAGTCACATTACCAAAGGAGGTGGTATTTGTTTGTGTGTTTACTTCAGCTCTGTCTTCCTTACAAACGCAGAGCTGGACAGCTTATTTGCAAAGTCAAATCACAGGATACGTTAGTTACTGAGGATTCTCAGGGTTGTTTCTAAACGTGGGCTCCTGGCACCTCCGATAAAGACTACTAGTTTATCCTCCAGATTCTGGGGTTGAAATTAGTTGTTTGAGCAGAAGCAAAATGAATCAGTTGAATGAAAACAAAGCACACTTGTCCAAACACACAGATCCGTCCCTTGGTAGGTGGGCGTGGATGGCAGACGGCGTGGATGTGTCCAGGTGTTTAAGAACATGGCTACAGGACAAGGAAACAAAAATCTGACCCCGATGATTGTACAGTTGCATAAGCACCTTAGCAGATCCAAATTTAACACAAAGATGAATGGATTAATAGTTATATTTACAAAAATAATTCTTCTTAAAGGGTCAAGAGAAATGATGAATCAGTGAACGCTTGCTTATGTGCTCTGGTACTTTGCTTGTATCTGCTTTTTCATTGTATACACCATGAGGTGGATGTTATCTGCTCACCTAAACACGGGGGAGCAGGGAGTTCCGGAGATTAAACAACGTGGTCCATTGTCCTAAAGCTTGTACGAGAAACAGCCGGGACTCCAGGCCTGGCTCCTACAACTCACGTGCCTTCTCTTATTTCACCCAGGCCTTGCATTTTTCTCATGATTTCTCTGAATATCAGATTTCCTTCGTGTAGTTAAACAGGATTTGATTGATCAGTATTTGGTTTTCACTTGGCTTTTCAGGAACTCATTTAATTATTGATTCATTCAGCTAATATTTATTTTTGTATCTCCCGGGTGTCAGGCAGCGCTGGGCCCGCAGAACACAAGATTAATGAGTCGTGGTTTCTGTTCTTGAGAAGGAACTGATAGGTAAAGAAAAAATAATACTTGTGATGCAGGGTGAAAGCCACGTTAGAAGCATGGCCAGGTTTCAGGGGTGGAGCAGAAGAGGAAGGAGCCAGTTTGTTGGTGAAAAGCAGTTGTGTTTGGCAAAGGATTGTTTTCTTTTTACAAAAGAAAAAAAAAGGGGGGCAAAGCTTTAATGGAGGTCTTAAGAGATAGTGATGATGATGATGATGATGATGATGATGACAGTGATAACAGCTAATAGATTTTGAACACATAGTATATTCTCTAGACCAGTGGTCGGCAAACCGCGGCTCACAAGCCACATGCAGCTCTTTGGCCCCTTGTTTAGCAAAGGCCAGCTTAGGAGGACCCTAATTAAGTTAATAACAATGTACCTACCTATATAGTTTAAGTTTAAAAAATTTGACTCTCAAAAGAAATTTCAATCGTTGTACTGTTGGTATTTGACTAATGAGTTTGCCGACCACTGCCCTAGACCTATTTGATTTAAATCAGATGTGTGCGAGATTTATCAGGATGTGATCAACTGGTAAGTTATGTAATGTCTAATTGCTGGGAGGGAAGCTTGCCACTCACAGAATAATGTATGCCAACTGTAATTGAAAAATAAAAATGATTTAAAGGTAAAGAAAAAAAATAAAGCTATCAGAATCAAGTCTTACCTCATTTAAACTTCTCAACATCTCTAGACGTGATTCCTTTTCACATCTTAGTGATGAAGAAGCAAGTGAAGTAGCTACTCGATGGTGGAGCCAGGATACAAATCTAAGGTGGCCAGCTCCAAAGCCAGCCCCGTTCTGTGGCTTTGTGTTATTGAAGCTGCAGTGAACAAAGTTTTACCTGGAAGCTGGTGGGGCTGGGGAAGATGGTGAACTTTGGGAGGGTTTGCCTGGCTGAGTGAGCGACATGTGCGAAGATGTGGGTTGGGAAACATTGTGGCATCATGTGGGGATTTGTAAGGGGAGGGTTTGCCTGGCTGAGTGAGCCACATGTGCGAAGATGTGGATTGGGAAACATTGTGGCATCATGTGGGGATTTGTAAGGAGCAGCATAGGACTGAATGTGCCTTGCGTGTGGACAGCTGTTGTGGACCTGGGCCCTGGGCTGCACCCAGATCAGCAAGGGCCTATCTACGCATGGTAAGGAGCTTGGACTTGGTGCCCTTGAAGAATCTAAAATAGGGGAATGAAAGGGTCCCATCAGTTTCTATCACTAAGGTGCACACAGGTGGTTAGGAGAAGGTCTTCGGTTTTAGGGATCTACGTTAAAGCCCTCAAAATATTCATCTCAATATTTAAAGATGCAGTAACCTCAACTTTTAATTGCCTTGCATTTTTCTTCTAGTGCACGTGTTTCTAACAAAGAGGTGACATCAGTCCCTGGCACTGAAGTCCGCAATCACCGCGATCATTTATCCGCGTTTCAGACAGACCGGCCTAACCTTAATCACTCCCCGTGTCACCTGAGACAGAGATTCATTCCGAACTTGAGCGGCAGGTTAAATTGCTTTCTCCCAGAGGAGGGCCTCAGGAAGAATTTGTAAATGACAGACTTAACTTTCATGGTTATTTTTCTCAGGATTCCATTCTAAGGTTTCAGACCCTGACCCTGACTCCAGGCTTCCCAGCCCCCACAGACAGGTGTTGACAAGCCGTGTGGGGGAGGGAGAGCCCCTGGGTGATTGGCTCAGACGGCTGCCTGTCTAGGCTGCTGCCAGAGAGACTGTGCCCCCAGGGGGTTGACAGTTAAAGCCGCCTTAATCCCTTCTGCTAGGTTCCTCTTTAGGTTGGATCAAGCATTGCCTGGCACTAGCGGCTGTCCTCCCTGACATGCTTTCCTGTTATATGATGACCTTTTCTTTGTTTATTGTGTGTATGTGTCCCCCCCCTCCCCCAACTTGCTGGAAGCGTCTGTAATTGATGGGCTCCTGCGCTGCCCACCGGGTGTCTGAGAGTCGTGTTTCTTTCCTTCCTCCCCAACTCTCACCCTGATGGCTGGTACTCCACATCCCAACTGATAGGGTAGGAGAGGTGCTTTCTATATCTCAGAAGTGAAAGGTGTGGGTCCATCAGAGAACCTAGGGTCAACCTGTATTAGAAATTTCAACACTTTCTGGATAGTCTCTAGATCTCTGGTGTAATATACTGCTCACAAAAGTTAGGGGATATTTGAAAATGAATATGAAACAATAAAAAAAAGGAAAAAGGAGCATCTGATTGATTTTTTTATTAAATAAGAGCATCAGAAAAGCAAATGACAAGTCAAAGAAAGTTGTTTGATTATGCAAATGAGATGCAAAACCAACTTTTATTTCATTGGTGAAAACGCACTCTACAAAAGGCTGAAGGTATTGGAGTGTCTGCACGTTCCCTGATCCCCTAATTTTTGTGAGCAGTGTATTTTACTCAGGTATAATACCTGAGTTTCAGGTTTCAGTATGTTCCTGACCAAAGACCCGCCTCTGCTTCCATGGACTTGGCTTGAGTGGGGTGTTGAAATGTGCAGCTTATAAAATTATTCTTTACTCCGGAAGAATAAGCTGTATGCAATTGTCAATACGAGTTTGAGAGCTAATCATATGAAAGGCTTATTTGATTTTAAAAGCTATAGGCGTGAGAGAAAGACAAAAAAGATGAAAAAAAAAAAAGCAAGTTATGTAACAGTGCATAGCAGTGCATAGGATCCCAGTTTTGAACTAAATGATATATGATCTTAAATTTTAAAAATGTGGGAGAAAAAAACCCTCAAAGAGTTAGTAGTGATAAACTCTTACTCTCATGGATTAAGCACCTCCCAAAGGCCCCGCCTCTTAATACCATTATTTTGGGCATCAGGATTTCTACATATGAATTTGGGGGGGGGGTACAAACATTCAGACGACAGCCATTAGGCACTCATGTGTCCATATTGTTCTCAAATTATCCCCAGAGCCCGGATCTTCGTGATCAGGGAAGCCAACCAGGTTGCACGTAGTCGTGAGGCTCAGAAGTGCTCTTTGTTAGCAAGTATGTCTCGTGCATGTGTGGTCTTGGTCTGCAAAACATCAGGACACAGGCCTGGCGGACAGCTCGGTTGGTGGGAGCATCGTCCCGATATGCGAAGGTTGCTGGTTCCATCTCTGGTCTAGGCACATATAGGAAAAGATGGATATGTCTGTCGATTGGTCTGTCTCTCTCACTTTCTCTCTCTCTCAAATCAACAAATAAAATACTTTAAAAAGACAGTAGGACACAATTTTTTTTAAGCTAATGAATTTGGACAAATCTATGCCAGAAAGATAAAGGTAAAGAAAAATGCTTTCTCTTTGGTAATATTTTGGTTTTGAGAGAAACTATTCTGATTTTTAAAGGGACTTAATATTTTTCCATTTTATATCTACCTTCGTATGTAGATTTGACCTGCTTGTCTATTTATCTATCTATCTAAATTTAATCTATGTACATATATGAATCTGATCCAATTTTTTTGGCTTTGAAATACTTTTTTGCTTCACTGTCATGTATTGAAGAATTAAAGGTAGGGCATGATTTTAACTTAGTATTTTAGTTCACAGGATACAATGAACGTGTTGAACAATTTCAAAGGGGAATGAGTCTTTCTGGGTCAGATTTTCTTCGGAGGAATAACTGCATTCTAGATTTTACCTACATTTGGTCCGAACTGTTCTATCACTCATGGTGGTTTATTTACAGTTGATTGTTTATGTGTGGGAATTTATTGGGGAGGGAACACCTTTCACTTAGTCTTTTTTTCTTCTCATTTTTTCTTACCCTCTCTACATCCAAGCTTCAGGAAAACTGCAACAGGAGTCATAGTTTAGATTTCTCCAAATCATGTTGCAAAATACAATCCAAGAGAAAAACAGTCTCACCATTTCCATCCTAATTATCTGAACCCAATTCCTTCTGCTATAAGGTAGGGGAGATTAGTGCCTTCCTCTCCCAGTTTGGGGACGTGGTCTGGCATAAGGCAAGCGTTCAGACCGGTTTGTAGAACTAAGTTTAAAGTCCTTAGCAAAAAGTAAGGTGTTCAACAAATACTATGCTTCTTCCCCATCTTAACATGCTGGCGATGAGAAGTTAAGAGCGACACAGTTTCTGGTTCAAGGAGCTTGAGGTCTAATGGGCAAGAGAAACAGGTAACGTACGTAGAGCCAGCGAGACCTCTTATTTGAGGTGCTTTGGGTCTGAGGAAGCGAGGACGAAGGACCTGGTTTCCTTAGCCCCGTCAGCCATGTTCTTTACACATGGGTTCATTGCATGTTCACCCCAAAGACCTAAAGCCATTGGCGACCTATAAAAAGTGTTATGATGGTGAAAGCTATTAGTGTGTACACCCAGAAGACAATGGCTTTAGCAGAACACACGTGGACCAGTGCGGTAGGGCTGTTGTAACAAAGTAGCCCAGGCTGGGTGGCTGCAACTACAGCAGGTTATGGTCCTTCCATTCCGGAGACCAGAAGTCAGATCAAAGTGGCAGCTAGGTCGGCCCCTTCGGAAGGCTGGGGGGCAGCGTGGGTCCTCGCCTCTGTCGTCGGGCCTGGTGGTTTGCTGGCAAACTACATCTCCATCATTGTCTTCCCAGGGCAGTCTCCTTGGGGGCCGCTCTGTTCACAGAGGGTCCCTTTTGTAAGCTCACCAGACGTGTTGTATCAGGTGCCAACCCTATGCAGATATGACCTTATATTAACTAGTAATACCTGCAGCAACTCCCTTTCCAAATAAGGTCACATTGTGAGGTCCTGGGGGTGTGTGTGTATTAACAAATACACTTTTTTTGGAGGGAGGGGGACACAATTCAACTCATAACAGAGCCCCTTCTGATACAAAAAATGTTTTGGTATTTTCCAAGGTACAAGCTGGAGCGAGTGACTCGCATTTCTGTCAGATGCTCCAGGTGTTGGGAAGTTCCATCCATTATCCCGGTGAGAAAAGTGGAAACGCAGGTGTCGGGGGAGAAGAGAAGCAGTAGCTGGGCTTCAGGGCGTGGCTTCTACAATCTAGACACCATTCGATTCTTTGACCAAATTATCTCATGTAAAATAATTTTTTTTTTGTATTTTTCTGAAGCTGGAAACAGGGAGAGACAGTCAGACTCCCGCATGCGCCCGACCGGGATCCACCCGGCATGCCCACCAGGGGGCGATGCTCTGCCCCTCCGGGGCGTCGCTCTGTTGCGATCAGAGCCACTCTAGCGCCTGGGGCAGAGGCCAAGGAGCCATCCCCAGCGCCCGGCCATCTTTGCTCCAATGGAGCCTCGGCTGCGGGAGGGGAAGAGAGAGACAGAGAGGAAGGAGAGGGGGAGGGGTGGAGAAGCAAATGGGCGCTTCTCCTGTGTGCCCTGGCCGGGAATCGAACCCGGGACTTCTGCATGCCAGGCCGACGCTCTACCACTGAGCCAACTGGCCAGGGCTCATGTAAAATAATTTAATTCTCATTTAAACATGTTTGTAAGGTCATCTCCATTTTGCAGTTGCAGACACCAACACTCGGAAACAGAAAAATTCCTAGAGCTTGGAGCCACAAAGGTGCAGATCTGGGATCTGAAAGCTAATGGGTTGGGTTCCAGAGAACATCGGATGCCCCCAGGAAAAGCCGCAATAACTGTAAGACAGTGGAAGCCAAAGATCCTAGACAAGTTTTCTATAAATAGTGTCCAGGCCCTGGCTGGCTAGCTCAGCGGTAAAGTGTCGGCCCAGCACGTGGAAGTCCCAGGTTCGATTCCAAGTCAGGGCACACAGGAGAAGCACTATCTGCTTCTCCACCCTTCTGCTTCTCCTTCCTCTCTGTCTCTCTCTTCCCCTCCTGCAGCCAAGGCTCCTTTGGAGCAAAGTTGTCCTGTGTGATGAGGATGGCTCCATGGCCTCTACCTCAGATGCTAGAATGGCTCCGATTGCAGTGGAGCGACGCTCCAGATGGACAGAGCATCGCCCCCTGGTGGGCATGCCGGGTACATCCCAGACAGGGAGTCTGTCTCTCTGCCTCCCTGCTTCTCACTTCAGAAAAATACAAAAGAAAAAAAGAAAAAAAGGTGTCTAATCCCGCTGGAGAAATCTTATCAGTAACATTCTTGGCCATATTTTATTATATACATTTTAAAATTTTTATTTATTGATATATATATATACATATATATATATATATAGAGAGAGAGAGAGAGAGAGAGAGAGAGAAACATTGTTTTGTGTACCACTTAGTTATGCATTCATTGGTTGGTTCTTGTATGTGCCCTGACTGGGGATTGAACCCACAACCTTGGTATTTTGAGATGCTTCTCTAACCAACTGAGCTAACCCACCAGGCTCTTGGTCATATTTTAAAACTTTATAATGGAAGCAGATCCCCAAATGTTCTCTCATCCTTGCAAAGATCAGTTTATAGGCTGAAATGAGAAACTCATCGGTTTAAGTTTCATTTAAAAATTTGCAATTGTCTACCTGTTCTTACCTTACTCATCAGCTTTCTGACCACCGTGAGAAAGAGCTGGGCCCACAGTGCAGTCGTAAGGTGAGACTGTCGCGGTGGTTTCACGTGGAAAGTCTGGGCGCTGACATTTTGACTTTGCTTCTGGTTGGCACTCCACATATTCAATTTCTCCCCCATCCCCTTTTCTTCTTCTCTATTCTCGTCCTACCGCATCCGTGCGATGAAAACGGCTACTGAAATAAATTAGTTTAATTTGTGAAATCACATTACGGTTCTCTCTGCTCATGCCAGTTTGCCCAGATTAGCCCAGGCAGATGGCTGCGGAGTTTCATTGCTGGTGAGAAGAGGGGCCCTTTCCAGAGATGAAGTACAGTGTGGGAGAAGTGTCGTGGGTGCCAAAAATGTTGTGTGCTTGAGTTTTTGGACTACAGAAGCGGAGCCGTGCATCAGGTTGACTCTGCCTTCTGAGCAGAGGGCGCTCAGAGAGCTAGAAGCAGCTGGTTCTGGAGAAAAAAGATGGCTTGAAAAGAATCAGAGGCATTATGAGTCTTAAATTATTTAAGTTCCTCCTGTGGCAGCGAACTGTAATTGCTTCCTATTTCTGTAAATATTAGCAGCTGTGAGCCTTTCAAGTAAGGAGCTAAAACAGCGCTCAGTGTATCATACTTAAACTCTGGGATATTGTTAAATATCTGACCTTGGGCTGTCAAAGCACACTCATTACCCGCCCTAGCCCTTCTGCCAGGGAGCTATTGACACCCTGAACTGGTACATTACTTTCAGCCTGGTCTTTAATAGCCTCAGTAGATGGAGAACCGGCACAGGGAATTGCGAGTCACCAAGTAGCAATGTCGTGATGCACTTCCTCCAGGGAGGGTGCCTCTGTGCCGGATCCTGTCTTGTTTTCACACCTGTGGCTCCACCTACAGCTGTCATGGTGAATCCTTTATCAGACTGGCAAGAACTTGACACAGGAAGAATTCCTATACCAGTTCTTCTGTCTTCGGTCTCCGTTGATCTCTCTGCCTTGATCTCAGTGTTCGGCGATTTAGTCATACTAATTATCTTTCCCCCAGCCGTCAAACTCTGCATGTTCTTGCTTGTCTCTTGCACTTGGCCTTTGCCGAGGCTTCAACCTGGAGCAAACTCTGTGTGCCCCATAGCACTGTCTGTGCTAGCTTCTACTTATCCTGTTGACAACACCTGCTCATGGATAGGGGCTACTTATGTCTTCTTTACTATCCCATACGTGTAGGCATACCATACATATTTTTTTTCAAGAGAGATAGACAGGGACAGACAGACAGGAAAGGAGAGAGATAAGCATTAGCTCGTAGTTGTGCACTTGAGTTATTCATTAATTGCTTCTCATACATGCCTTGACCAGGGGGCTCCAGCTGAGTCAGTAACCCCTTTAATCAAGTCAATGACCTTGGGCTCAAGTCAGTGACCTTGGGGTCTTGTCTATGATTCCATGTCAGTTTTTTTAGTTGCAGGCTCTGTGTGGAGACTGGCAATCAGAAAGTGATTGACAATAGCTTGAATTCCTGGTCCCGTATCTGGCATTGTTGGGATATAATACCCATAGGCTTAGTCTGGAGTAGAGATGCCACATTCTCTGTATGTGGCAGAATCTCATAGATGTCTGCAGATAGTCATTTATTTGCCTTTCTTCCTTGTTAGTACATTTGTTTGGAATAGAATGTGACTGGCTTCTGTAGGTGGATTATGATTGACCTAAACCAGTCATCACAATCCCAATTCCTTTATGTCAGTGATTGGTCCAAGAGTGGGCACGTGACCCCCTTCTGGCCAATGAGACATAAGGGAAAGTATGTTACAATTTGGAGAATATTTATTTATTTATTTATTAAGATAGTGGCATGAGATGGAAGCCATTTTTATTCTTGTCCCTTTATTTCTACTTGGATGCTTTCAAGAAGATAAAAGGAAATGCAACAGCTCTTTGCCAACCACGAGGAAATAGGTGCAAAATAGTAACTACACTTGCATATGACAAATGGAAAGATGGAATATTCTTGGGTCCTTGATGTTGTTGAGCATTCAAATTCAACTCTGGGACCATTTACCTCCAGAGTTTGTAAAGTAAACAATAAGATGATTTTCTGACCTAAGCTAGTTTTTGCTAGGTTTTCTTTTACATGTAACTAAGCTTGGCCTAACTGATGTAGACATCAGGAAAAGGAAGGTGTGTGTGTGGATTTTGGAGCTCACTGCAGGAATGTATGAGTGAAGGCAGCATATAAAATACAGTGTGTCCGTAAAGTCATGGTGCACTTTTGACTGGTCATAGGAAAGCAACAAAAGATGATAGAAATGTGAAATCTACACCAAATAAAAGGAAAACTCTCCCAGTTTCGTACCTATTCAGTGCAGTTCGATGTGGGCTCACGCATAGAGTTTTTAGGGCTCCTTAGGTAGCTATCCCGAATAGCCTCTACAGACTCGTCACTGACTGATGGCCTACCAGAACGGGGTTTCTCCACCAAACTGCCGGTTTCCTTCACCTGCTTATCCCACCGAGTAATGTTATTCCTATGTGGTGGCGCTTCGTTATAAACGCGCCAGTATTCACATTGCACTTTGGTCACGGATTTGAATTTAGCGAGCCACAGAACACACTGAACTTTCCTCTGTACTGTCCACATCTTGACTGGCATGGCCATGGGCTGCTCCGCTGTATACCCAGTGTTACATTATCATCTGCGCATGTGCACATGCTGCCACATCATCCTACAGAAACTGGGAGGGTTTTCTTTTTATTTGGTGCAGATTTCACATTTCTATCATCTTTTGTTGCTTTCCTGTGACCGGTCAAAAGTGCACCATGACTTTACGGACACACTGTATATGGGGCTTCAAGTTGAGATCTTAGTTTACCTGAATATTTCTGGTGAAACCTTGGACAAGTCACTTAGTTTTCTAACTCTCTAGTCATGCAGGAACTTATTCAACAAGAACCAAAACTATCTCAATTGCCAACTGCGTGTTATATATTATGCTAAGTGCTTATTTGATTGCCAAAATATATTTGATTGCCAACTCTGCGTTATATACTATGCTAAGTGTCTATTTAGGAAAACAGTTAAATTAGATGATCTTTAAGCTATTTTATTTGTGAAACTGATTCACTTTTTATTTTTATGTCTTTGAAAAGAATTTTAGAAACTAGGAGTGCAAAAATTCTGTACAACTTCCCCCCACCCCAAGTTCTCTCATGATTCCAATCATCTTTTCCATTGGCTTTTCTCCTCATCCAAATTTCTTGCAAATCACTGTCTGATAGAATTTTTAAAAAGTAACCAAACTCCACCCCCCCCCCCCAAACCCCACAAGCATCTGTTTCTGGCAAGCATGCTCATGAGGCAGCTCTCCTGCTCTGCAAAGCGAAGTCTCACGGAACCAGCTGATGAGCAGGAGCACATAAAGAGGAGGCAGTCTGTTCAATTTATTCTAGGTCCAGCCCCCTATTTTCCATTCCACATGCACTTATTTATTCAGTCGCAAGGTCTTGGCAGGTGCAATCTATTTAGGTGACTGTGCTCTGGCTTGCCTCTCAAATTTCCTGGCTGGAGAGAGAGGCTAATGAGCTGTCTGTCATCGGGGGTGTTAGAGCCCACCACTGACCAGGCTCAGTGGATGATTTCCAACTGATTCATCACGATCCCACCTTGATTGAAGCCGGGGATCTTGATTCAAACTACCATGACCCTGCAAGTTTATGTATGTACTTGGTAACCCCCAGTTTTGGTTGTGGTCGGGGTGGGGTGGGATTACCATTGTTCCAGGTTGTTACATGGGGAGTCATCCATGTTTGATGGGGGCATTGGAGAATGCCTGGGGCAGATAGAAACATTACTTGGCATGAGACAGAGGGTGGTAAAGAACTCAGCAGGCCCTGGCCAGTGGCCCAGTGGATAGAGTGTCAGCCTGGCATATAGATGTCTGGGGTTCAATTCCTGGTCAAGGCACACAGGAGAACTAACCATCTGCTTCTCTCTCCCTCCTTCTCCCCCTTTTCTCCCTCTTCTCTTTCCATAGCCAGTGGCTTGATTGGTTTGAGCATGGCCCTGGATGCTGAGGATTGCTCCATTGGAGCGCATCAGCCTCAGGTGCTAAAAATAGCTTAGTTTTTGAGCATCATCCCTGGATGGGGTTGCCTGATAGATCTTGGTCAGGGTGCATGCAGGAGTCTGCCTCACTATCTCCCCTCCTTACCAAAAATAAAAAAGAAAAAGAAGAAGAAGAAGAACTGAGCAATAGCAGTGGTAAGCTTTAGAATATTGGTTCCGCTAATGACTGTAAGCAGTCTAGGGCTTGTATGAAGGATCTATTTTGTGGGGAGCCAGCACCTACCATGTTGCCACTCTTGGATTTTTAGCATGTGCCTGCTTACTCTTGATCTATGACGGGTGCATTTGCTTTCACTATTTTGTCTGAATTTCAGTGGGAGGGAGGGAGGGAGGGAGGGAGGGAGGAAAGGAAGGAAGGAAGGAAGGAAGGAAGGAAGGAAGGAAGGAAGGAAGGAAGGGAGGGAGGGAGGGAGGGAGGGAGGGAGGGAGGGAGGGAGGGAGGAAGGAAGGAAGGAAGGAAGGAAGGAAGGAAGGAAGGAAGGAAGGAAGGAAAGAAGGATAGAATTGCATATGCTTTATTTCTTAAGGGTCTGACCAGGAAGTTGCACAAGGGACCTGTGCTCATATTTCCTATTGGCTGGTACCTGGTCTAATACCACAACTAGCTTTAAGGAAGTCTGGGAAGTGTAGTCTTTCACCTGACAACCATGTACACAGATAAAGCTTATATTTTCTTAGATATGGGGTGGGGAAACTAGACATCTTAGGCCCCACAGTCCTCAAGGGACAGCAGCCTGTGTGAGCCCCAGCATCTGGGCAGCTCTGAGCTCTGGACGGAATGATTCCAGCCGTGGGTGGCCACAGCTCTACTTTTCCTCTTCCACGTCCTTGTTTGTGTTCCTGTCTCTTCTCCCAGCTTGCTTCTGCCTTCTGGGAATGGAGAAGCACGTTTTATCCCATGATCTTTCTATACTAGGCTTCGATCCCGGGGATTTTTTTTTATTTTTTTATTTTTTTATGAGTTGAACAGTATTTGTACACTTGCCTCTGTTTTTGCAGGCTGGAGAAACAGATTGACTCCTAAACAAATACCTTCAAGATAGAATTCTGCCCCACCCTTCCCTAGATGGTAGCGCAGCCCTCTGACTCTAAAGGAGAGGGCAGAACCCCAGACCCGGCTGGGACAGCATAAAACAGAGGTGTTTGCAGGCAGCTTTCTCCCGCCCGGTCAGGGTTTATTCTCTAGAGGGGCTTGTGCCTTCCTCAGGAAAAGCAACCAAACTGCTTTGGGTCCCTGTTGAAGAATTGTAAGAGGCAGCAGCAGCAAAGCTGCTCATTGCCTATTCTCCAGACACATCTGCTCTCCACGAGAGCTAAGGAGAAATGACAGATGATCTGTTTCCTGACAACATAATCGAGGGATCTTCCTCCGAAGAACAATTCTTAATTTGTACTTTATTTTGTCTTTTAAAGAGATACACTATTAGGGAATTTAAGAGTTGTAATATTTCATCCTGGAGGGATTTAGGTTCCTTTTTGTCTATTATTTTGTCTGTGAATTGGTGACATTTTCTCATTCCCCAATGAGTCTCCAGTATATCCTTGTAAAACTCTGCGAGCGGAGAGATCTATGCTCCGTTTTCTACAATGAGTGAAGAGAAATTTTGAGCCGTCCTTTTCTTCTGTTCTCTATATAACTAACAGTTTAAAAAATGAACAGTTCGTTCATTTGTTATGGTTGTTTAGGGAAAAGAGGCCATTGGCGGAATTTCCTATTGCATGGTGAAATTCATATATATATTTTCCTATAGACACATGAGGAAAATCAGAACTAAGTTGGTGCTAGGTGGGAAATGATGTTTGGAAGAATACTTGATTCCTGTTTCCTTGTAGCCTTCTCTTGCTTTTTGGTTCTGGGCTGGTCTGGAAGTGCCACCTGGGGACTGGTTTTCAGCATCCTCTGTGCTAGAGACGACTCAGGCTCCTGACCGCCGGCATTCTCTCCCTTGTGGACAAAGCTCATGTGCTTTTCCCACTTTCAGAGGCCAGCTCTCTGCTAAGTAGAGAGCTGACCAATCTAAGACGATGCTCTCGTGGGGGGGAGCTTCGGGGCACTTAGTGTGCGGTACCCAGGAGATCTTTTAGATATTTTAGGGCATGATTTTTTTTACATTTCTTAGAAGCCCATTCCTGTCTCATGTCAGAACCCTGGACTCTTCTGGGCTAAAATAACTCAAAGATAAAATACTTCCATGTGAATGAACAAATGAAAGAAACTCGAAGGGCAGATTCTTGAGAGTGAGAAAGTTCTCCACCCCTCCTTTTTGCTTGGTTTTACAAGAATATCTTTTTCTATGTATGTTTGTATACATGGATGAATGAATGAATGGATATGTTGTAAAATACCCAATCCTCAATTCTGTAGGTTTTCGTAGAGACACCAAGTCCAGATGAGTTTTGAAGAGTTTTATTAAAGGAGGAAATTTATTAAATATGCCAGCCACATATATCTTACATGGGGCAGCAGTCCCAAATCGTGTGTCTGATTAATATTCTAGGGCAGGGGTCTCCAAACTTTTTACACAGGGGGCCAGTTCACTGTCCCTCAGACCATTGGAGGGCTGCCAAATACAGTGGTCCTCTCACTGACCACCAATAAAAGAGGTGCCCCTTCCAGAAGTGCAGTGGGGGCTGGATAAATGGCCTCAGGGGGCTGCATTGCGGCCCGCGGGCCGTAGTTTGGGGACGCCTGTTCTAGGGGCTGGTTATATACCCTTAATTATACATGGGTGAGGAAAAAGCCTGACATCACGGTATGAGCTTATAACCTTTCTTTTCACCTATACAGGTTTGGGAAAAGGATGAAGGGGGGATGGGACACAATTCATTAGCAAGTTTATAACATTTGTCTATAGGGTTCATAAAAAGATGTTTCTACACATTAAAACTTACAGGGTAACATAATAGTAAAAATGTCACTCTACATATTAAAAGATATTCCTATATTTTCTAGTGTTCACCTGCCATTCCTTTGTTCAGAGATATATATACATTAACTACACACTTTTAGGAGGGGAGGGGTAGTTTCCATGGGGACAAATGCCTGTAAATGGTCCATCAATATAAGAAAAGGTTTAATTTAATCTTTTCTCTTCCTGCACCTGGCTAGCTATTCACTCGCTTCCTCACAAGTGTGGGGGGAGGTCAGAGAATCCAACTCTCCTTCCCCTCTGCATTTACAATACAATGCCATCGGCCATCCTGGTTTTATGCTAATCACACAAGCATAGAAATCCCATCTACAAAATCTCTCTCTCTGCCCTAGCCCAAATTAACAAAATGTTCTTTAAGCTTCCTAAAATATTAATATTAATTCTGTAACTTTTGATACCTTACAACAGATATAGGCATCTATCTATCTATAATCTATTTATGTATCTGGAGGGGGTGTTCTCTATGTATGTATGCTGCTAAAAAACTGCTTTTCACTATTTAAGTAAAGGGTAGAGCAGGTTGAGGGTGTAGAGCAGGGGTCTCAAACTTGTGGCCCACGGGCCGCATGCGGCCCACCGAACAATTTTGTGTGGCCCGCAGACTAATCCACGAAGTTCAAAATATTTTGGATAAAATTAAGTAAGCCTAGGGGCCTACTTGTATTTTTCATTTCTCTAGCATCCTAGCTAGATATTAGCTTAGTTAACAGCAGTTGTGATGTGAACTACAGTTTCTGGTCGTTTTGTGACACTGAGTAAACTGCATGTACGATTGTGCTTGTTGTACTGATTTTTTTTTGTTTTCAACTGCAGTGAGAAAAGTGTTGCGTAACAGTTGCCTTTTGTAGACCTAGCGCAGCCCGCCGAACAGCTGTGATCTTGCTCTGCGGCCCACATGCTGAGTTGAGTTTGAGACCCCTGGTGTAGAGGAAGGTATCTGAGTGCTGAAAATGAGGTTGATGCCATTCTAGACTTATCGATCCATTTTGTCCGAGATTAGTGATCTTTTGTAGACTCCCAGCATGTTTCGCTTTAGAAATCTGAAAACCATCTTGCCATGTGCTTATTTCACAGATACGGAAACGTCAAGGTCCAGAGATAAGCGACTTGCCTAAGGCCCCTCCCCCCTCCAAAAAGTTACTCTACTTTTTAGAAAGTTAACATTTTACTGAAGAATAACATACGTTTAGAATAGTTCAAAAATCTTTCCCAAGTAATGAGACTTATGTAACCAGCTTTTAGACCAAGCACTTCAAAATCTCCCTTCCCAGTCACTACCCTTTTCCCCACTCCAAAAGGTGGCATAAACATGTTATTCTACTTAAAACATAGCTTAATGCTACCTGTTTTTAAATGTTGTGTATAGCCCTGCTGGTTGGCTCAGCAGTAGAGCATTAGCCTGTAGTGTGGATGTCTTGGGTTTGACTCCTGGTCTGGGCAAATAGGAGAAGTGACTATCTGCTTCTCCACCCACCCCCTCTCCCTTCTTTTTCTCTCTCTCTCTTCCCCTCCTGCTACCATAGCTTAATTGGAGCAAGTTGGCCCTGGGCGCTGAGTACAGCTCCATGGCCTTGCTTCGGGTGCTAAAATAGCTCCATTGCTGAACAATGGAGCAAAGCTCCCAGAAGGGCAGAGCATCACCCCATAGGGGGCTTGCCCATGGATCCTGGTTGGTGGTGCATGTGGGAGTCTGTCTCTCTACCTCCCCCCTTCTCACTTAAGAAAATTAAATAAATTAAAATGATATGTTATGTACATTAAATCATACAGAATCTGTTGTTCTTTTCTTTTTCTTTCATTCAACATGTTTACAGAATCACTCCATTTTCCATGTTGTAATTGTCTTTCCATATGTTGCAATACTTTATTTCCAGTGTATGAATATAACAAAATTTATTTCCCTGTTGCATTCTTTTTAATGACCAGAGATCCCTAGCGCTGATTTTCAGCCTATCTCAATTATTTTTGCCTCTAGCCCAGAGCATTTTCTCAAAATCAACCTACAGGACAGCTGTCTGAGGTTGAACCCTTAAATACAACAACCAGGAAGCAAAATTATATACCAGCATTTACTGTTTGCTACAGCAATTCCGTTTTCCTTTGGCCTGACCCTCTTTGATTATTGAGAAACTAATTGAACACGAGTGAGATGACATTCATCCCCTTCTTTTTATTTCTTCATGATGGCCTTTTGCTGTTAAGCATTGATTGAAAAGATTGAAAATTTGGGTTTTGAACAAGTCGTGTTAAAGTGGTTTGTGCAGAGGAGTGACTTCCCTTGTTCATTTTCCCCAGCTCCTCTGGGAGAATCCAGATGGTTCTTGCATTTTTAGTGAATGAACAGTTGCCATCTTGCATAATCTAATTGTCTAAAACTGCCCACAATGCTTACCATCTGAGGAAGGGCTGTCTGCCAAAGGTGTCAGGTTATCTCTCGTGTGGTGCTAAGAAAGAAGGCATTTTAATCTGAAAACATGACATCAAAAAGCATCTCTCCTGGGTTGCTAAAACTGACAGTTCCTTAATGCCTTTATTAAAAATACAATTCACTGGTCTGAAAGAGAAAATCTAACTTTTTTAACTGCCAACAGGGTTCGCCACGGTAAAATAAACGTTAGGTGTTTACAAAATCAAGTTAGGTAGATTTTAACCAATTTACTTATTTAACCAAGTACTTAAAAAATCCATACCGTGCCTTGTAAGTTCTTCTAAACTCTTTTTATTTCCATCGATTTTGATGAAACAAGTAATTGGCAGTTGATCAATAGGCCCGATTCTGATGAGCTGGTTTGGTTGAGCCTTTCTTGTGACAGAGCTCGGGGAAGAGGGAACCCAGAGGTTTGCTGACACTCCAATCTATCTTCAATAAATGCAAGCTGGCTAATAAATATTTAAAGGGCAGTTGTTTGCAGCTAATAGAATTAGATAATTCTATTCGAATCCTGCTTGGAGACCTACAAGTATCATATATCACAGTTGAAGACATGCTTAATAATTTAAGCTAAGTGACTAGTAATTAGAGAGGCAGTCAGATTAAGCAGGAACTTTTGGTTTAAGCCATTTGGGTGTGTGTGTGTGTGTGTGTGTGTGTGTGTGTGTGTGTATGTGTGTGTGAAATAGAGAGGAGAATTGTGTAAGAATTCAGGGGTCCCCAAACTTTTTACACAGGGGGCTAGTTCACTCTCCCTCAGACCGTTGGAGGACCACCACATACAGTGCTCCTCTCACTGACCACCAATGAAGAGGTGCCCCTTCCAGAAGTGCGGCGGGGGGGAGGGGGATAAATGGCCTCAGGGGGCCGCATGCGGCCCGCGGGCTGTAGTTTGGGGGTGCCTGGTTTAGATTCTTAAACCATTATAAAGATTAGCTAATGCAGCAAGTCTGGGACCAGTCTTAACATCGTAACAAAGCAGGAGGCCCCTGAGGTTTATTTAATATCTCATCCTCTCAGTTAATGAGCTGGAAAATAGTTCACTGTTTATCTACACTAGATTGAGCAGATGTTGCCAGTTCCGTTTTATGGGATGTAATCTGGGTGAGATTGTCTTCTGCCCATTACCTTTTCATGGCCTTGATCTCTCCTGTACTCTTCCTGTTTGGTGGGGTGGCACAGATACCTTCCTGGCCATAGACTAGAAGAAAAAAACCTCTAAGTCAGGACTGAGTGGCCTTCCTTTTCATGTTATTATGGCCTTTTCCTCTAACATGGCCAAGCTGGTTGGTTGACACAGGAAGGTTTGTGGACCACACAGGGCCTTTAAATGTAAAGACTGTTATCTCTAAGGACTTTTCTCCCCAATTACTGTTTATGATACTCTTCAGATTTGTGACTTTATTTATTTCATTTGCCTCTTTAAAAACACTTCCCTTCTCTACAAATGCATAATATATTAATTTTTTGCAATGGGTCTAAGAAACCTAGTATGATTTCTTTTGGTAAAGATTTTCAATTTTCCAGAGCCATTGACTAATATTTTCCCAAATTGTGAGATCAGGAAACAACAAAAGCTAGTTTAGGAACATACGTTAGTAAATATTTAGTTGGAGGCAATAAGCTACTTTAGGAAGTGACCCATGAATGGATCTGTTAGCACTTCCCTTTAAGCAGAAAGCTGAATTTGTCATTGGCGTAAAAAGGTTTCTTTTGTTTTTCTTACGCAAAAATGTCTGAAGGTGAGTGGTACTTGGTGTTAGATCAGTGGTTTAAGATGTGAGCATGAAGTCTCTGTAATTCTCTTGCCTTCTTCCCCAAGGTGGTTGCTGTCGCTCCAGCCATTACGTTTGCATTCCAGGCAGGAACTAGCAGCCAGGAGTAGTGACTCCCAGAAATTCCCAGGTTGTTATACAAACATACTGTATAGTCCCTAGTAACAGATGAATCTGGAAAGTAGAGGAGAAGGAAGGTTTGGAATAATTTTGTGCATTTCAGTAATCAAGAATATAAAATTATGACAAGAGGATTCGGTTTTTATTGCCATTTAGTCCAAATGAAAGTGTGGAAGAATATATCTGATTATGCAATTTAGGAAATCTAAAGATGCCATGAATCTTTTCTTTTGTTGGGAATCATGCAAAATATGATTTGTCAGAGTTTCTTTCTTAATAGCGCAAAGGCAGGTGTCAGTCCTACAATCAGGGAGCAAACCTGTGTGTGATGTTGCATTTTTTTTTTCTGCATCCCAACGTCAGTGATGAATTTCTATCCACTCTGTTAGAAGAAAGGTGGAACTGTCTTTTTATTCTCATAGAGAAACTTACAGTACAAAATTATTGTCATTTGGAAAGGTGATCAAAGAACAAGCAGATAAAAGGAATAGGACAAAGTTATTACAGAAGTGTTATCAGCCAGTTTATTTTTTTAAATTAAGATATTCTTCTGGAGTTTTGTGGTACTTTTGACAACTGTCAACACTGAAAAATTTGCAGCTTGCTTCGATTTTTTTTTTATCCTTGGTAGAAATTCACTTTCATACTTAATTTAGATTGTGAAATAAGAGAGATCACCAAGTCCTTCTTCCCATCCACTGCTATTTAAGCTTTGGGCCCTATGAAAATTAGATCCTGCTTGATTTTTGTGACCCTGCTCTTACTTTATTTTCATGAGCTAACCCAGTTCCATCATTTCCAGAAATTTCTTCTCCTTTGTTGGTAGTGAGTTTCTGTTTTATACAACCAGAGAACTTTGACTACACAACCCCCTTTAGAGAAATAAGTGATTGTGAGGGACCCAAAGGAGAGCACGTGGGGTGGGGTGGGCAACGAAGGGTCCCAACTGGGGGCCATACCTCGGGGAGAAGATGCTTCTATGAGGATGAGTGTGTACAGGGGTCCTCACTGTCCCAAAGGCCCCCGGTGGTCAGAGGACAGAGGAAACCCCAGATCCCAGCCCCACAGAGAGAAAAAGCAAGGAAGGAAACTGACGGAAAGGAAATGCAGGACGCGGCCAGCAGCCAGCCCACGCCTGCGCAGGACGGACCGGCTCCGCAGGACACGGCGCTGACTCTGTTCCAGGCCGAGGGGCCGCCACCCACTCAGATGACACCGGTGCCTAATGAAACCGGAACAGCAGGAGCTGTGCAGTGGAGAGAGGGCTCTTTTGATGTGTAGCTATCTTTTGTTGCTTTCTTTTTGAGCTTCCTTGATTCCGTGGCTTGGACCTCCACAGACCTAGAAAAGTTCAGAAAGTTGAAAGAGAGAAAGCCCTTCCTCCCCGGAGCCGATTCCTCCACTTTCATCCCGGGTCAGGTGGTCACGCCTCACAAAGACGGCGGTGAATGGAGCTCTCTGCCACCCCTGGGCAGCCGGGAGTCCTTCTGAGATGTTATGTCCTGGCAAGAATGGAGTCTTGTTACTACGGGCTGTTAACATACACCTTGCCATTGTCGCAGAAAGACATCCAGGCGGCCACAGAGCACAGGGCTTCCCGTAGAATCGCGGGCTCAAGGGCCTCCCACAGAGTCCGGCTCTGTGAGAGGAACACAGAAACCTCAGGCCCTTACTTCTAAGAGCTCTTGTTCTCTCTCTCCCTGGGCGAGGTGTTTAATTTTATCTCTCTGTGCTGCAACAGGAGTTTCAAGTAGATGGTTGTAGGAAACAGCCAGGTCCAAGCAATTGTGAGGAAGGTACTTTGATATGTGGTTGTGTTGTCTTCTCTGAAGGATTGAGATTTGTAAGACCTGTATCAATCAATACCTGTGTCCATGTCTCTATCTGTGTCTGTTATCTAAATCTGTACATTAGGCTAGATTCCTCGCTTTCTGGAATTTTCTATGTATCATTCTACCTTGAATCTTACTGAGAATAAATACACGAACACTGTAGTCGATCATGGCCACGTTCTTCGCGCTAAGCCCTTGTGTGGCTTCCCAATCGTTGCTAAAGAGGGTTCAGCCGTGTCCCTCTCAGTCCACTGAAATTTGTGCCTTAGTAGAAAAAGATAATGTTGAGGGGGCAAAAAATGTTCCCTTTTACCTACAAAATTCATAGAGGCCAGATACTTTTTGCTTAATTCCAACATAAAAAAAAGGAGAATATGAAGTTTTATAGAAAGTTGAAAATAAACATGGGAAAACAGAGCTGGTGAAATGTGAGAGGGAGAGAGAGAGACGTGTTTAATTTATATTAGATATTTTTGTCTGCTAGGCTGATTATGGAAAAAAAAAAAAAGATACCTAAGCAAATCAATTCTAGTTAGAATGACAGGGAGCAATAGTAATATTGAGACAAGCTTCATTAGGCATTTGTGAGTGTGGCTGTTTTTCTTCTCAAAGGTCTACCTGGGTCACCGGCACAGTTCTGAGTTTGGGTCAAGGACCCGGGTGAGGAGGGGAAGGCTCATTTATCATCAACAGAAGGGCGAGACAACTGCCATCACTCCCTCTGATTCCAGCTGTGACGTTAACAGTTTCCTCTGTTTTAGTGATGATTTGAGAGACTCGTCAATAAAATCACCCATCCTGTGCAGTTCAGCAGTCTCTCAGAGAGAGTGTGTGTGCATGCCTGTGTTTGCACACATGCCTGCTGCAAGCCCAAAGAGAGAAAGCAGGACTCACTTCACCTCTGCACACGTGTTGACGTACGCCTTCCTCCCTTCTGCTCGCTGACGTTAGGCGCTCATCTCAGCCTCCAGCTGGTCCAGCATTGCCCCTGATGGTTAGCATATTCCAGCTTGCTTCACAGCTCCGTTTGCTCAAATGTGCTTCCGCTGCCTACTGTGCTACTCAAATAACCGAGCCCAGAGGATTCTTTGGAGGAAGGAGTGATTAACAGGAAGAAATGGACTAGGTAGCCTGTCATCAATCACTTCCCTGTATTTTCAAGAGCTCATCTCTTGAAACTTAGTCATTTTGAAGACTCTAAGGTCCTTGACACAATTTCCCGGGTACTCACTTAGCTGACATACACTGAGCCCTTATGATGTGCAAGGCACCGCGCTACATTTTTTTTCTTTCATAATTTCATTTAATTTCCACAACCACACTGTGAGGTAGGTACTAGCGTTACCCTTGCGTTAGTTAGTGTAGGCTAGCTGTTCTAACAAATAGGCCCCAAATGAATGATGGCTCTGATACCATCTGATACCAAGCTTCTTCCTTGCCCACGTAATAGTGCTGTGTAGGTAGAAAGCTTCGAGGGGGTGGCTTGCAGCCACCCTCTTATTCAGGGCTGATGGAAGCTTTGTTCTTTTTAACAAATAACTTTTAAAGTCACCTTAGGGGATTCCCTCCATTCTAGCCAGCTGCAAGGTGGAAAGAAGATGGATGAAGGACTGTCTGGGAGGTGGTTATACATCAGGCCATAAAGTAGTGATCTTTAATTCTGTAGACAGCTGGTTGGCTAGAACTTAGTCACAGGACTGCATCTACCGGGCAGTAACACTGGAAAATGTAGTCCCTGGCTGACCAGCCACTTCTCTGAGACATCTCCCCACCGCGGGGAAAGATTCTTGGAAATCTGTTAGCCATCTTTGTCCTCACTTGTTTCTTTGGCTACCGAATACCGAAGACCACTTGTCTTCTCGTGCTAGTCTCTAAGAAAGACACTCCAGAGGTACTTTCAGTGACTGCATCCAGGTCAGAGACCACACTTTCTGGGTAATGCTCTGTTCTACATCAGATGTGGACAGGTGTGATGGCCAGTGCCTTAGAACATGTGAACAGGAAGATAAGTCACCTTCCCTGCCCATATACCCGATAAGAAATGACAGGATGACACACCCTAACTCCAGCTGGGAAGTGAAAGCATGGGAGACAACCATCGCTGATTTGCAGCACTGATGGAATCTGCCCTGACCTAGTTAGTGTATGACACACTTCTCTAAAAGGTTTTATGGACATATTGAAAAGAACGCATCTTCTCTGTTTGGTACATACACACACACACATACACACATGTATGTATGTATATATGTATATAACTATACATTATATATACAGCTCACAAAAATTAGGGGTTATTTTAAAACGACTAGGAAGCTATAAAATATCCCTTAATTTTTGTGAGCAGTGTATTATCTTTTTTTTAGCAGTGTATTATCTTGATATGTATTTATTATGTTGAATCTATCTGCATATTTTATATTTATACCCGTATATGAAGATAGAACGCATGTGAATAAGTAGTGAATGAACCTCGTTGCTGTTCAAATCCTCTCGAGCTTTACTTCATCTTAAACCTTTTGTTATCTAAAATAAAGCATACATTCAGAAAAGTGCCTGAAACAGACATGATGTTTGACATCGTAATGACATGAACATCCATCAGTGAGTCATCATGTAGATCAAGAAATGGCCTCTCCCCTGTCGGTTCCTTATCACAGCCCTTTCTCTTGCTGCCTATGGTGGCTACTCTCCTTACTTAATGACACTCACTTCCCTGTTCTCCTATGTAATGTCACCCCCTACGCATGCGTTCCTAACATACGTACTTTCAATCTGTCTGTTTCCTGAAATTTATCTGAATAGACTCCTACTGTGTGCATTTCTGGTGCCTTATTCTTTTTGCTAAACATCGGGATATTTGTTGAATGCTGCTGTTGCTTTATTTTCACTCATGATTTAGAAATGCTTATCTGCTATTCTAGCCTATGACATTTTTTAAGTCTTACTTTTTAGGAACTATATGTTTAATCCTATGATCTGCTCCTTGGCCAGAAATTAATCAACAACAATTAACTCTGCATTAACTACAAAATATATTGATTTTATATTTTTGCTTACCTTCTCAGCTTTTAAACATGTTTGTTATATATACAACAAAGCACACAAACTTTGGCCCTGGCCGGTTAGCTCAGCAGTAGAGCGTCGGCCTGGCATGCGGGGGACCCGGGTTTGATTCCTGGCCAGGGCACATAGGAGAAGCGCCCATTTGCTTCTCCAACCCCCCCCTTCCTCTCTGACTCTCTCTTCCCCTCCCGCAGCCAAGGCTCCATTGGAGCAAAGATGGCCCGGGCGCTGGGGATGGCTCCTTGGCCTCTGCCCCAGGCGCTGGAGTGGCTCTGGTCACGGTAGAGCGACACCCCGGAGGGGCAGAGCATTGCCCCCTGGTGGGCAGAGCTTCGCCCCTGGTGGGCGTGCCGGGTGGATCCCGGTCGGGTGCATGCGGGAGTCTGTCTGACTGTCTCTCCCCGTTTCCAGCTTCAGGAAAAAAAAAAAAAAAAAAAAGCACACAAACTTTAAGTGAATTTTTACAAATGTGCCTTTGTAACTACAACTAAGACCAAGTTAGGGAACTTTCTAGCACCTAAAAAGGCTTCCTTATGACCTTTCCAGTCAATTAATACCCACCTTCCACAAACATCAACCTTTCTGATTTTTATCATCATAAGTTAATTTTTCCTTTTGCAGAATTTATATAGGTAAAAGCAGGCAGTAAATTTTCCTTTGTGTCTTTTTTTATAAGCTTTGGGTGTCACTCACGTGGTTGGGTGTTCTAGTAGTGTAGTCTTTCATTGTATGAACATATCACACTTTGTTTATCCATTTTGGATTATAATAACGAAAACTTCTCTGAGCAGTCTTGAACGTGTCTTCTTGCGGATATAGATACTCATTTTTGGAATATGCAGATATGGAATCGATGGGTTTACAAGGCAGCTGTATATTTAACTTTATCAAACCTGTTTTCCAAAAAGCTTGAGAACACTTTACACTCCAAATGGCCATGCCTGAGTACTTCAGTTGCTTTATATCATCATCACCACAGTGTTGTCAGTCTTTATAACATTCTAACCAGGGGCTGGCAAACTCCCTCTGTCACTGGCCAAATAAGAAATACATTAGACTTTATGGATGGACCATTTGACTCTGCCATTGTAGTGCAAAAGCAGACACTGACAGTAAGTAAACAAGTCAGCATGTTTTTATATGCTGATCACTGGTCTAAAGCGTCTTTTGTATCACCTTTGTGTACCCACCAATGGGTAAGGGAGAGCAAAGGTGGAAGGCATTGTTCTTTTCTTTCAAAGCCTGGCCCACAGTTACAGGTATCCTTCCAATCCACATCTTGTTGGTCAGGATTTTGTCACGTGACCAGTTTGCAAGAAAGAATAGAAAATTATTTAGCCTGGTCTTCTGTTATGAGCTGAAAGTCTCAGGGTTTCTATTAAAAGGAGAAAGGAAACATGGATATTGATAGACAATTAGCTGTCTTTCCCACAGTGGGCTATACCTTGTGAAAAATTTCTTTAAGAAAAATTTATTTTTATTTGTTTTATTTTATATTTCCTCCCCATATTTTTTTATTCGTTTTTTGGAACTCATGTTAGACAGGTATTAGCTTTCTAATATCGATCTATCTTTCATGATAGTTGTCACTTCTCTTATGAAGATTTCTATCTCTGTCCATTCGATAGATTTTTAGCTTGTTAAAATTCAATTGATGTCCATTTTGGTATCAAGTTAGTTCATTTCATTTTTAAAAAAGGATTAGCAGCCATATTTTAATTTGCAGACTGTGATTACTGCTTTTCACAGTGCTGCTTTATAGCTGTGACCTCCTATCAAATGTCTTGAAGATGTTTATAATATATTTAAATTTCTACTAAATAGTCTTCACAAGTCCTGTTGACAGGGATTGGTTGTTTTTGTTTTCAGCCCAATGTCTCATTCTCTCATTAGTTTTTCCTAAGTTTTGTTATTTTGGGATTCTAGCTTATATTTATGAATGGCTTCTTGATTGATAGTACTAAGAGTTGAATTGGATTTATTCAGCGCAAATGAAAATAGCTGATAGTTAATATTTAATAGCTGATTACAAGTATTCTTATAGATCATTCAATTATGATGACAGGGTTAGTGGCTCTACAGCTATGGAGGGCTAAGGACAGAGCAACGTTTGGCCGTGTACCGTCTCTATGGGTGCCTCAGTAGCCTAACTTTTAGATGCTAAGAATCTCATGCACGGCTAGTGTTCCCATGTTGCTTGAGTTGTCTTTTGGAGGGTGTATTTGCCATTCTCTGTAGAGTGGCATATTTGTGGCTTGTCACTCAAAATATATTGAAATCACTTAGAAATCAGGGACCAAAGCAGTTTTTCTCCAGCACTTCAATTAATTTTCTCACAGTCAATCACAAGATCCATGGTCTCTGCCAGGGCTTGTCCCTGGTCCCCAATTCTCTTATTTAGGGGGCTGTTTGGTAGTTCTGTTGGTCTGCCTGGGGTTGTAGATGTCTCAGTTCTATGGGAGGTCACGGGAAATCTTATGACATGTGTTTTTTTTTATCTTCCAGAGGTCCCGTAATGATCAGGTTGGTCAATGCGCCCTCTGTGCTCCGTCAGGCAGCCCTTCTGAAGCAGGGCTGTCTCTATCAGCTGAGTTCTGTGTCTAGGCTTTAGGAGAACAAGCCAAGAATCTCAGCAGGGTTCCTGGAACGGGCTCCTGACTTTGAAAGCCGTGTCCTTTCTGCGTTTCAATAGCTTGTTAAAAAACATTCCAACAGAATGTTTTATTTTGCTGGAATCTTTTGGAAGGACGGTTTCCTGGTAAGCCTGGGAGGTCTGTGTCTGGATAATCGCCCAGAGTCACCGGAGCCAGCTACCAGGCCGGCATGGCCTCGAGGAATGGGATTCGGTGACCAGGTGGGAGATGAGGGAGGGTTTCTATCTTAATTTGTTATATTGTGCCCTGGTTTTGTCTTCCTCTACATGTACTTAAAATTAAGCTCAGTCCTGGTCGGGTAGCTCAGTTGGTTAGAGTGTTGTCCCAGTATACCAAAGTTACAGGTTCGATCCCCGGTCAGGGCACATATAAGAATCAACCAATGAATGCATAAGTAAGTAGAACAACAAATCCATGTTTCTCTCTGCCCGATCTCTCACTCTGTCTCCCTTCCTCTCTCTCTAAAATCAATCAATCAAAATTTTAAAAACATTAAGCCCATTAACTTATTTTAAATTGACTTTTGGCATTTATTTACAATATTTAAAGGGAAAACATTGGGATCTGACTATTATTTGGATTTATTAAACATTGCTCTATTAAAACTATTATTTCATGTAAGTTCCAGTTTCCTTAGTTAAGTTTATTATATAACATGTTTTTCTTATTGAAAAAATGGAATATATGCTCAATTGTAAAAATCTTTGAAAAAATGCAGATAAATTCAACAGAAATAATTCAATGCTCAGTCCCTCTACCAAGGGATAATCGCTATTAACTCTAAAACCATCTATCTCTGGCTCTTCTGCTCCCATCTGTGAATTAGACTTCATAGGAATTAGGTAACTTACTGACTATTACACAGTAAGTGAAGAAGCCATGATATAAAACAAGGGAGACTTAATCCAAAGCCTTTGTTCTTAAACACTCCAATTTATACTTGGCCTCATGAATCGAATCCTGCCCTTAAGAAGTCTGGAAATGTAGGATTCTAGCAGCTGGTAGCCCTCAGCCTGGGGTCCTGCATGGAGGAGGTGGATTCCTGGGAAACATTCTGTATTCTGTTAGGTCCCAAGAAACATGTTGCTCTTTAGGGGGCCTGTTTCTTTTATATACAGTGTGTCCGTAAAGTCATGGTGCACTTTTGACCGGTCATAGGAAAGCAACAAAAGAAATGTGAAATCTGCACCAAATAAAAAAGAAAACCCTCCCAGTTTCTGTAGGATGACGTGGTAGCATGTGCACATGCACAGATGATGACGTAACGCTGTGTATACAGCTGAGCAGCCCACGGCCATGCCAGTCGAGATGTGGATGGTACAGAGGAAAGTTCAGTGTGTTCTGTGGCTCGCTAAATTCAAATCCGTGACCAAAGTGCAACGTGAATATCGGCGCGTTTATAATGAAGCGCCACCACATAGGAATAACATTACTCGGTGGGATAAGCAGTTGAAGGAAACAGGCAGTTTGGTGGAGAAACCCCGTTCTGGTAGGCCATCAGTCAGTGACGAGTCTGTAGAGGCTGTACAGGATAGATAGCTACCTAAGGAGCCCTAAAAACTCTATGCGTGAGCCCACATTGAACTGCACTGAATAGGTACGAAACTGGGAGAGTTTTCCTTTTATTTGATGCAGATTTCACATTTCTATCGTCTTTTGTTGCTTTCCTGTGACCAGTCAAAAGTGCACCATGACTTTACAGACACACTGTAGTTTCCCGAAGGTCCTGCTCTTGTTGATGACTCATAGATGGTTAGTTCTCAAATTCTACTCTCTGCCAAGTAGCCTACAGAATGGATTCATTATGCTTTTTTTTTTTTTTTTTTAAATAGAAATCTTCCCTGTTGAGTTCAACAGCAACACAACAAGAACAAGAAACTCACATGGATTTTAATCTTGTAATTATCAACTCGGGTGCAGTTTTCTCCTTGAGGATGAGCAGAGAGAGAGAGGAGGTGTTGTGCTATGCCACAACCTTCTTCATTATCCTCACATCGGCTCCTCTTCTTGGCAGGCTCATAGAAGTCTGCAAGGACCCAAACAACTGGGTTGTCATAGCCTCTTTCTGAGAATGGCTCCAGGTAGTGTATCTCCGCAAAGAGCGAGCCATGAATGATCACAGGTATCTGAAATTGCAGGTGATGGTCCACATTCTGGGCTCCAATGATAAAATTCTGATTCCCCTGACTGCTCTACTCTGGGCTTTCTTGCTCCGAGGCCAGCCTGGCACCGTTTGCACAAAGCTCTGTTCCCTCTGAAAACAGCTGTGCCCAGAAGCAGATGAGCGTCGGCAAAGCCGAGATCATAAGTCAGCAGAACTGTGCTGAGAGGCATTTTCTGTTGCTGCTTTTGGTGGATGCTGACTAGAAAATCAGACTCTCCATAATCAACAGAAATTTTACATCATGCGTTTTGGAAGTTAAAAAGCCTAAGCTCCGATCCTTAATGATTTGCACCGCTGGACAAAAGCTGCAGCTCGTAGATTCTGTACTTTTATGGCACAAATATTATTATCTCATCAAAATGGATGCTTGGACTTTTAAATAGGTTCTTTGCCGTTTGCTAACTTACCTTTCCAAGAACTGCCTATTGCTTCTCTGCTGAATGTCACACGATACCCACTTGGGTGACATAAGCCACTTCTACCTGCTGCCCATAAAAACACATCTTGGTATGATCTTAGCCATACACAGGGACAAAAGGGACACTGTCATTTCAGTGTGTTAGGGGGTTGGGGAGTGATGGTTCCTAACACCAGGCTGGGGATACAATACTATCCTGATTTCTTCAGAGCAGGTCTTATATACGTGGCGAGGTTTTGGTTTTTTTGTTTTGCTTTGTTTTTACATTTATGAGTCTATGGTCTTTTCTCCACTAAGAAGTCTAGCCGTCCCTGTTAGACTAAGAATTGTAAGTAAAGCAAGAGTTTGAGATTTTAACTGATATGTTGAATAAGGCATCTTTAAAAACCCCTCTGTTTCTTTCTCATACCGTCTGACCGTCAGCGTTGACTACGGCCGCTGAGTGCCACCAAGCTCCTCTCACCCAGCCGTGAGTTATGACCCTGAGTCTGGCCCCAGCAAGAAGCGACTGTGGGTAATGCTGATGGCAGCGCTGGTTTTGTACTCGCATCGTGACCCAGGTTCCTGAGGCGGAGTCAGACACTGCCACCAGCCTGTCACCATACTAGGTATGAAGTTGGGAAGCAGAGTAGCCAAAAAAAATTGAAGAAAAAGCAGTAGTTTCTCTTTCCTTATGAGAAAGGACCCTATTCCTGCTCCTAAGAGGACACCTGTGAGGCATCTTTGTTGTCGACTGCCATCTCCCCCAATACCTTGAAAAGAAAAATTTAGTGTGATAACCATACAGAGTTACTGGCCGTGAGAAAGTAGAAAGATGTGATGTGACACTCATTTGTGGTCAGTGATAAAGTATCAGTTAAAATATTTGGGATCTAAAATCAGCTCCTAAGTAGACACATTTGTGTAAGAAGGACATATCATTATAAAAGAGACTGGTTGTCCACCAAAAATTTAGTGCTGGAACTTCCATGGTGCAGGATCAACCCTGGGGTACAGTGCCCATTCGGGGATTTCCTATCCCAGTTCTCCCGGCATCCGGGTGTGGCTCTGTGCCCACTCTTGTGAAGGGGCAGAAGTATGACTTCCTGGGCCAGAACTGTACGCAGCCTATGTCTCTTCTGCCGTCCTTTCCTCTGTCACCTGGGCAGATATAGGTGACTCCGGTGTTGACAGAATGAGACGATAAAAGGACCCTGGTTTTCTACATCTCTGTGTGGCAGAGAGTGGTCTGCTGGCCAGGAACTTGCTCACTGGATGCTAACAGTCTGTTCTA
Organism: Saccopteryx leptura; assembly: GCF_036850995.1. Lineage (NCBI taxonomy): Eukaryota > Metazoa > Chordata > Mammalia > Chiroptera > Emballonuridae > Saccopteryx > Saccopteryx leptura. Next base: position 182,059,462 of record NC_089508.1, read on the forward strand.
TTCTTTAAGAGCAGCTAGCATCGTCCTCACTAATACAGTCAGGGAGGCAAATCGGAACGCTGCGTCAGTCACAGCAACGACCTTGTCTGTGTTGGCGGGCTCTGCTTCAAGAGCCCACATGAGGGGGTGTCCAGATGCTAATGTCCAGATGCCTCAGCAGTGGATGTACTGACTGGAAGTAAGCCACACGATCCTATTCCTTTGCCACTATTGCAGAGCAAGGGTCTAAAGCGGGAGGTCTTCCTTCGTCTGAACACGCACTGGCGAAGGTCTTTATCCATCAGTAGCAATAGAAAATGCAACCAACGAAGCCTGTTTCTTGTTGCTCTATTTCCGTGTGTCTCATGTTCTCGATGTCATGTGTCCTGCTTTCCTGCATCTCAGTGGTCACCTGCGCTGCCCTCGCACAGTCCTTTGATTTCATCGAGAAAGCCGCTTGTCAGATTGAGGTGGCATCATATGTGCTCATCATAGTTTAGTTGGTCTCTCCTGGTCTGTGATGGTACAGGTGTGATGCAAATAAAACATATATGTGCAAGGGAGGTGTTGGGATGATATAGTCATGTGACAGGAGGCATCAGCCTCTTAGTGGTTTAATAGTTGGTTTATTGGAAAAGACAGGACAATTACTGCAACTGGCCAGTCACGATGGTTAGGGCTCCCTCCAGGCTTTGAGGCAGGTGTTTGTGCCTTCCATTTAATCTCTTTTATTTTTCTAGTTCCAGGCCGCATGCAGCCCTTGGCACCAGCGGGGGCCTTTACACAGAGTGTGGGTCACCTGGTGCCCAGCCCAGTGGATCTGGACGTTCACTGCCAAACAAGGCATAAGCTTCCTGGGATGCAAGCTCCGTTTCTATGGGGAAAAGGTAACCTGACTTGCCATCTTTTTTTTCTGATCATTTAATTGTTTGATTTAGTAGAATCATAGAAAATGAGAATGTTTTCCATTAGCTGCAGTGGACCTTCTAGAACATATGCCTTTCAAATCTCTCATTTTATGGTTGAGCATTCAGGCGTCTCAGAGAGGTTATGAGAGTGCTCCAGGGAGCACTAGACAGGGTGAGGTGGGAGGACTTCCCGGCCAGTGCTGACAACATGACCCAGAGCTGCTTCTCTGGTCACCCTGTGTGTCACCTGTTGGCTCCTGTTCATAGAAGGAGTTGAAGCCTCGACCTCTTCTAGAGATTGTGGGCGTAAAGCAAACACCTCCGGAAGGAGAAGTTGTGAATAATTGTTCTCTTCTTTAATCCCCATCTTTTCTTCTGCAGGGATTTTTGTATCTCATGGCAGTCGGTGGTGGCTACTCTCTGGTGGCACTTGCTTTCTGGTGGTGTCAGAGTTTTGAGATCTGTGACAGTCCTGCTCTATAGCTGGGTTCCAGTTCCTATATTATGATTGATCATCAACGTTTTGTTTTGTTTTTTAAAGACTTTATTTATTCATTTTAGAGAAGAGAGAAGGAGTAGAGAGAGAGAGGGAGAGAGAGAGAGAAGAGGGGAGGAGCAGGAAGCATCAACTCCCATATGTGCCTTGACTGGGTAATCCCAGGGTTTTGAACCGGCGACCTCAGCATTCCAGGTCGAAGCTTTATCCACTGTGCCACCGCAGGCCAGGCACAATGTTTTGTTTTGTTTTTCTAGAGGGCCAACATGGAAGTATTCTTATTCCTATTTCAGAGATGCAGAAATTGAGCCTAAGGAATAACTGATAACTTTCCTAAGGTCACCTGGGCTGTAATGGCAGAGCTGGGATTTGAACCTGGGATTAGTCTCCTTTACCTGTGCTGTTGACCTCACGTTACATGATCCGACAGAGCACGGAGCACTTCCTTAATAGTCTCACTTATTTCAAGGGAGTAGATTCAGCCATGGGAGGGTCTTTCAAATCTCAGCGTGTGTTCAGACAGGGCTGAGATATTTTCTCAAAAGACCTCTTTCAGAATTAACTGATATTTCCTTATTCTTAAATCTTTTCAAACTCTGGGTAGTCTGAACATTATTTCAGTGACCAAACTAGAACCAAACTCGGAGCTATGGAAACGGGCCAGGGCAGTGGCAAGGCCCAGAGGGCTGGTTCCTAGAACAGCCTTGCTCAGAATCCTCTGGACATCACGGCTCTGTTGTGTTAGATGTCGGTTCAGTCTTACCTGGAAGTAACTCAGTTCCTTCGATTTGTGGGCAGAAATTGATCCTGGCTACGTTTTATGTATTTTTTCACTTTCCTTATTGAAATATAGGCCTTGTTACTTGGGTCATTTCTGTCAAAGCTAAACAATTTCTAGGCTAGTGAAAAATTTGAGCATTACTGTTTTATGGACAAATTTATAAAACTGTCAGCTTTCGAGATGGTATATTTTTATATGTGGGTTTTTCTCAGAAAAGCCCCCCCACCTTTTACACAGTTTATTACACACCTTTTACCTCCATGATATCTCTGGTGACTGTGTACAATTCATCCGGTTTCTCTTATTCCCATTACAAAGAACAAAAAGAATACAGGCGGTGGAAAGTCTTGAGAACAGCCAGGTCCTGGGAGAAACTGGCAGGCACCACTCAATTATTGGTTTAGGAAAAGCACTTCTAAATCCTTGTTTGGATGGGAAGGATGGAGATGTGAAATTTGGGAGGCGTTCGGATCCAGATGGTTTTCTTGTTCCCTTGCACATCTACATTTTTTTTTCTTTTGGAGAATGAAGACAGAAAAATGATTTTGGTTTGCTTCATACAGAGCATCGGTGACTCTAGTCCACCCATGGGTTTTTTTTGTTTTGTTTTTTTGGGTTTTTTTTTCTGTATTTTTCTGAAGCCGGAAACAGGGAGAGACAGTCAGACAGACTCCCGCATGCGCCCCACCGGGATCCACCCGGCACGCCCACCAGGGGGCGACGCTCTGCCCACCAGGGGGCGATGCTCTGCCCCTCTGGGGCGTCGCTCTGTTGCGACCAGAGCCACTCTAGCGCCTGGGGCAGAGGCCGAGGAGCCATCCCCAGCGCCCGGGCCATCTTTGCTCCAGTGGAGCCTCAGCTGCGGGAGGGGAAGAGAGAGACAGAGAGGAAGGAGAGGGGGAGGGGTGGAGAAACAGATGGGCGCTTCTCCTGTGTGCCCTGGCCGGGAATCGAACCTGGGACTTCTGCACGCCAGGCCGATGCTATACCACTGAGCCAACCGGCCAGGGCCAGTCCACCCATGTTCTGTGTGTACTGTTCTTCGTAATTACCAGTTAGCATATTTGAGTATATATGCACACCTAGATAAAGTATGACCAATTTCAAAGCCGGGGTACACATGCAAAGAAGTGTTGCTCTAAATAGAGATGCTCAGGGTTGGAAATAACCTTGACAATCTTGTCCTTTCTACCAGGAACGTGTTCAGTGCCTAGGTGCATGCTTCCCATATTACCTATAAAGTCTAGTCCATTTTTTTGGGGGGGGATCTCTGTTTTCTTCTATAGTATTTAACTCACGTTCCATTTTTTTTGGTGCAGTTCTCTAGTCCTTGGTTGGCAGATATCCTTACCACAAAAAGGGTTTATAATAGGTCCCTTAACAGGATGAATGAAGAGTTTAGACCCTTGTCCCCAAATCTGCCCGTACCCTTTGATATAAGACCTTTGGGTTGTTAGTTTGAATTGGAGGGAGGAGTTTGGTTATAAGAAAGGTAACGAGGAAGAGGAGAAAGCAAAATCACAAGGGTCTTATTTTCTCTTTTTTTGTCTCATACAATGGAATGGCTTTGAAGTCGTTGGTTAATGGGCCAATGGTCAGAAGTTGCTGTCATCTTCTTTTTCTTATTCAAGTCTTTAGAAACAGTGTGCCCAAACAGTGGTGCTTCGGAGCCACAGTGTCAGGGACTGGCACAGAGTGGAAGAGAAGGGAATCTCTCGGCACTGTTTGGTCACCTTGAGGACTGTCATCTTGGAGGAGTGTCTGGAGACTGTGCTCTCCCATGGACACTGGCCCCAGTAGAACGGATGGTCAGCAATGGGCAGAGGGAAGCTCCAAACACCGGTGGAGGCAGTTGACACAGGAGAGGGAGAACAGGGCAGTTTTGTGTGGGGACCATAGTTGACACATTGGTTCATGGGCATTCCCTGGGGAGTAACAGTGATTGGAGACTTTTTGAGACCCCTTAAATCATTGAAAATCAGGAGTCAGGTAATCTGTTCTGCCGACAAGGGAAGAGTTGGTTATATTCAAGTCACGTGTTAATTCATTAAGTTTGGTGAATGTCCAAAATGGCAGGTCAGAAGTTTTACCCCTCTTGCAGGCTAAGAAGTGCTATCCTGCAACAGTTTCATGGATGGTGCCTGGGAACATGAGACTCCTGGGTAGAGACAAAGGACTTTTTCTTTTTTTTTGTATTTTTCCAAGGTAAGTAGAGGGGGTGTAGGGGCAGACAGACAGACTCCGGCATGCGCCCAACTGGGATCCACCCGGCATGCCCACCAGGGGGCGATGCTTTGCCCATATGGGGGGTTGCTTTGCTGCAACCAGAGCCATTCTTGTGCCTGAGGTGGAGACCATGGAGCCGTCCTCAGCGCCTGGACCAACTTTGCTCCAATGGAGCCTTGGCTGCAGGAGGGGAAGAGAGAGAGAGAGAGAGAGAGAGAGAGAGAGAGAAAGGAGAGGGAGAAGGGTGGAGAAGCAAATGGGCATTTCTCCTGTGTGCCCTGACCAGGAATCAAATCTGGGACTTCTACATGCTGGGCCGATGCTCTACTGCTGAGCCAACCGGCCAGGGCCGAGACAAAGGACTTCTTTCTCCACAGCTGAGCAGGAGCTTCATGACCACATTGGTTCCCCTTGTCCCCTGAGTCTGAAGGATGGTGCAAATACATGCAGTGGGTTTTGTGTCACAGTTAAGGAACACTGAGTTTAGAAAACCCCAATTTTAAGGGACTGTCAACAAACCTGACTAAACTTTGCCTCAGAGGGTGATGCTGTCTTTCTTTTTTTTATTGATTGATTTTAGAGAGAAAGAGAAAGAAAAAGAAATATTAATTTGTTTTTCCACTTATTTGTGCATTCATTGGTTGATTCCTACATGTGTCCTGACCAGGGATCGAACCCACAAGTTTGGCGAATCAGAATGATGTTCTAAACCAGGGGTCGGGAACCTATGGCTCACGAACCAGATGTGGCTCTTTTGATGGCTGCATCTGGCTCATAGACAAATCTTTAATAAAAAAAATAATAATGTTAAAAATATAAAACATTCGCATGTATTGCAATTCATTCATTTCCTACCACTCATGTTCATGGTTGAGAGTGGCTGGAGCCAATCACAGCTGTCTTCCGGGACAACACCAAATTTTTATTGGATAATGTGTAACATACATGGGTCGTTGTATGGCTCTCACGGAATTACATTTTAAAATATGTGATGTTCGTGGCTCTCTCAGCCAAAAAGTTTTCTGACCCTTGTTCTAAACCAACTGAGCTACCTGGTCAGGGCTGACGTTGTCATTTCTCCGCTGCTCAGAAAGTCAATCTGTCCTCTACCCCAGAGGGGGATCCTATGTCTTTCAAGGCTGTTAGCTATTCAAACATCCTTGAGAAGACAGTCTAGGAAAAAACTGTCCATGCTTCCTTTCAGAAGCCTTCCAGGAATGGGAGAGACCCATGAACGGTGTCCTCCAGCTCTCTGTCCTAAAGCCTCACAGTTTTGTAACTATTGCAGATAGATTATGGCTCAAGCCAAAGGGGTAGTACCAGCAGTGACAAATGGGAAAGCATGTTCAGGGCATGCGGTCTCTGTCGGTGTCCTGAGTTATGCCCGCTGAGGCTTTGCCTCCTGTGGCTGGGACGGGGATGCATTTTGCAGGGTTCTGTCTCTTCCCTCTGATATTTAGCATGCACCTGGCGCAAATGCTTAGAGTCTGTCCATAATGTTAATAGGCTTCATCTTTGAGAAACAAAGGAAAAGCTTTTGATGAAATGTTCCAGTGACCATTAAAGAGTAGTGACAGGGACCAGAAGATATCATATCATAGCCTGTCACTGTAATATGCTGGATGGCTTCAGTAGATTAACTAGGGAATAATGACAAGTCTGTGTGTGAATGAGGGAGTGTTGTGAGTGTGTGAGAGAGAGGGAATAAAAAGGAATAGGAGAAGAAGGAGAGCGGGTGGAGGGATGGAAAGAACGCGGAGGGGGTGCTGGAGAGATGGAAGAAAGAGAGCGGGAGAAAGAGAGGGAGAAGGAGAGGAACAGGGTGCCAGTTGCAGCCTGTATTCAGACAGAGCTGAGCATACGTGTGTACTTGGACACATTGGGCTAGTGGAGCTCACTTCAAAGGCATTTCAAAGCCCTAAAATTTATTCTGTCATGCTCTCAAGACCTGCAAATGATAACCCAAGCTTATGGGATGGTGATTATCTCGGTAAACATAACATTAGCTTCAGAAACACCTCCTCTGAATTCCGATATCACTTAAGTCAAGGGCTCAGCAACACAAAGTCCTGGAGGTTTTGTCCGTTGGAGGAGAAAAGAAGTCACTATTGTCATTAAGTATTTGAAAACAAAGTGAAAAGAGGAAAATAATATATACCTTACAGGAAAAGCCTCTTAGGTTGTTTTTATTTTAAATAGCTCATCTGTTTGGAATTCTTAGGCTCAGGTAGAATAAATGTATTATAAGAGAGGCTCTCTCGGGCACAGTGTGGTGGCATCTTATCTGACCGGGGCTGTGGCTCACAGATCACTGTGCCCAGTCAATACTCTATTATTGCAAGTTAAGTGGTTTGCTACAGTCTTCCACACACAGGGCATTAGAAGCAGTGTTCCCTAATTTCCCAAGCAATAACGGTATAAGCAGTGTGCATTTTTTATTATAAAAACTAACAATTGCCTTCACAGAGTTAATGGTTTTCCATATGCCATCAGTACCCAGGAGACTCAGTCATAAATCAGAGCAAAATGAAATGTAAAACGTGCCAAATTTTGGCAGAATTAGATTTTCTGTGCAAAGGCTGAAGTCTTCAGCTTTGCTTAGAATCAAACTTCAGCTTCCTTCCTGGTGGTTTATTTTTATTTTATTTAAATGGGTGCGTTGTTTCCTGCTTAAAATGGATTCCAAGTAATTATAACAACAGTCAGTCACAGCATGGGCCTGGGCAGCGTTCTTCGTGGCTCCTGGAAGCTGTCTTCCGCCTGCCTTTTCGTGCTCACCAGCTTTGCAGGGTTGAGGGTGTGAGAGGCGCAGCCGGGGTTGAGAAGGGCACTGCGAAGGCTGCAGAGTGAACGATCATTCCTCCTTTCAAATGGCTGCTGTGCGTCCAGTCTGGGAACTCTGTACGGGACAGAGTTCGCTTGGGGAATTGCATCTCTCCTCATTTTACAGTCATTGGAAGGGAAGAAAGGACAGTGGTGGTTCCTGTAGAGAAGAGTTGGTTAGAATGACTTGTCTGCATATATCAGAAGTCCCGGCCAAGGGAGGTGGAGGGGAGGGCGCTGGCTTACTGAGAAGGGATGTGGGTGTTCCATTCAGACCCAAGGTGAATTAGAGCTGCCCCTGCGTGATGGGAAGAGGAGGTTCAAAGTCAGTCCAGATGACCCGTAGTGGTCTCTGTTTTGCTCTTCTCTGCACCGCTTGTCATATCTTCTTGCTGTAGTTGGGCTCTCCCTACATCTTCCAGAATACGGAGGCCTCACAGCATGGCCTTCATATACCTTCTCAGCCTCAGTGAGTGACCACTCCCACCCAGTAGACCAGAGTCAGGCCCAAAGACCTTCAGGAGCTGGGCCGCCTTGTAATTAATAGGGAGCGATGGACAGTGACAACATGCAGAGTACATTTCTTGCTTAAAAGCATTCATACTATCGCTGGCAGGGTAGCTCAGTTGGTTAGAACATCATCCCAAAGCACAGAAGTTGTGGCTTCGATCCCCAGTCAGGGCACACACAGCAACAGATCGATGTTCCTCTCTCTCTCTCTCTCTCTCTCTCATCCTCTTTCACTAAAAATCAATCAATAAAAATGTAAAAGAAAAGCATTCAAATGAAATCATATTAGTGGCACAACTAAACCTAGCCACAGTCTGCCTGCCAACTGGCGTGTTGAGGTACCAGGTTAAGAACCCTTGACCAGTCTTTCTTAGCGCATATCCCAGATTCAAGAAACACCTAGCTGCATTAGCAGGGATGGAATTAGGATAAAGCAAGTAAAGCCTCAGGTAGAAAATTTCCTGTGATGCCTAAAAAATTAATGATCCAGAAAAATAACATTTCAGTGTGGTATTTAAAAAAAAAACAATGCAAAAAAATCCCATGATAAACAAAATGCAAAATTTTCGACAAAGGCAGGATGACTATCAATTTTTCCTCTTGCTTCAGGCTCCAGTATGGCCGAGGATAGCGCGGCTCACCAGGTGTCTACCTGTAGGGACCTGCTGAAGGATGTTAGAGAAGGAGTCTTTTTTCTTGGATCTGGTCTGTGTATTAGTCAGCTCGTGCTGCCATAACAAAGGAGCATAGGCTGGGTAGCCTAAACAGCAGGAATTTCTTTTCCCACAGTTCTAGAAGCTGGAAGTCGGATCAGGGTTCCAGCTGGTTAGATTCTGGTGAGGCTGTTTTCCTAGCTTACAGACAGTGAGTGGCCTTTGCACTGGGCTGTCATGTGGCCTTTCTTCTGCGGTTGCCTTGTGTGGAGGGGAGAGGCTGGCTCTCGGCTATCTCTCCCTCTAATCACACTAATCAGACTATGAAGGCCCCACCCTCATGACCTTATCTAAACCAGAGTACTTCCCAAAGACCCCCCTCTCCAAAAATCATCATGTTGGGGGGGGGGTGGTGGTCAGGACGTCAACATGTGAATTTTGAGGAGACTCAAACATTGAGTCTATAACAGCCTCCAAAGATTAGGCATTTACTCCAGACATTCTTAGCTTCCCTTAAGCAATCTTTCTTGGATTTATCAAGTATAGATTAATCTTTAAATAAAAAAAATTGAGCTATCTTTTGACAGTTGTGTCAAAACAGAAGCCAAATAAAGTAAGTTAAGGTTTTGTCATTGACTTCTTATTTCAAGGAAGTTGCCACAAGAGTCTCTTTTGCAAAGTTGAATTAATCATCAGAAGACTGGCTCAAAGATTTAACTAGAAATTGAAGCTTGGGTGCTTAACCATTTCTGAAACCCCTGGGACCTGACCAATCATTACTCTTCCCATCCATAAGAAGACAGAAACATTTAGCATATGGTATTTCTTCCTCGTCGAAAATCAATCAGAGTATGTCACTTTGTGGCTTACTGTAGTCAATCAAAACGTTTTGCCTCATTCTTCTAAATGTAAATCTCCTAGAGACTTTTTTTTTTGTTCAGAAAGAACTGTCAAATCATTAGGTGATAGGAATGTTGGTACAGAAAATAAATTCCTTTAGACATTTTATAGGGACTAAAAAATTAGAGAACGCTTTTCTTTTTTATCTTCTCAAGGGCTGTTTTGGTTTTGATGTTCAAACACCATATTGGGAAACATTTTTACTGTGAATATAATTCTGAAAACACTTCGAGCCCTGACAGTATCTGTCCTGGGCAGCCTTGTATCAAGCTGACAAAACAGATCCTGAAAAAATAAGGGGAAAAAACCATTTTTTCCCCCCTCAGAATCCTTTATATGCAATTCCCCAGAAACAGCTCAAAAAAGATAGATACTCTTTTTCTAAAAGGTTGCTGGTTTAGCACTTCCCGACGTCTAAAGGTTGGAATTTCCCACTGGCTCAGCGGAGAGATTTGTATCAGTTATTTTAAATTCACCTAATAGCACATTTGTGTTTGAGATGAAGCGTGAGTCCCACCAGACCAGGGGGATTGTTCTTAAAAATGGGCCTCCCTCTCCCTCCTTCCACGTATACCCAGATCTAAAGTGGAGACTTCTCAGTGTTATTCCACAGGTCGATAGGACACCCAGCTTCTGGTTCTCTCTAGAGACCGTGGCTGGGTGTACAGCCAGTAGATCTGTGAAGACGGCTGAGTTTTCAGGTCCTTTAGGGAGGCCCTGACTGTAGTCCCCACACCCACGGCCCTTACATCCGTGTGGATGGGAGTGAGGATGAGGAAGGCGCTGACACACGGAAAGGTACGGGGAAGGTTTATGTAAAACACAGCCGGGTCACACTTGCCCGGTCACATGTAATCTCAGTGTATTCACTGCATTTTGTTTTCATTTCTGCCAATATATTTCTCATATTTATGTCACACACACACACACACACACACACACACACCCTTGCGGGTCACATTTATTATGACTCTTTTTTTAAAAAATTAAGACTTTATTTTTAAGAGCAGTTTAAGGTTCACAGCAAAAGTTGAGAGAGGTGCAGAGATTTCTGACACACCCCTGCCCCCATGTGGCCTAGCCTCCCTGTTGTAAACACCCCCTCAGAGTGGTACCCTTGTTACAGTTAAACCTACACTGATACATCATAATCACCCTGAGGTCATAGCTTCCCTTAGGGGCTTGCTCTTGATACTGTACATTCTATGGGTGTGAGTGAAGGTATATTTGCATGTATCAATCATTACAGTATCATACAGAGTATTTTAGGACCTAAAAACCTCCCGTGTTCTGCCTAGTCACCCTTTTCTGCCCACCCCAGTCCCTGGAAACCACTGATCTTTTTACTGTCTGCATAGTTTTGCGTTTTCCAAAATGTCACAGAGTTGGAATCATACAATATGTAGCCTCTAGAGTTTGGCTTCTTCCATTTAGTAACACGCATTTAGTAACAGGTTCCTCCTTGTCTTTTCCTGTCTTGATAGCTCATTTTCCCCCCCGACACTGAATGCTTTTGGCAATAATGAACAAAATTGCTATAAACATCCATGTGCAGGTCTTTGTGCAGACGAAAGTTTTAGTTCCTTTGGGTAAATATCAGTGAGCATGGCTGCTAGATCATATGGTAAGAGTATGTTTAGTTTGATAAGAATTCACCAAACTGTCCTCCAAAGGGGCTGTGTCATTTTGCTTTCCCACCAGCAAGGAATGGGACTTCCTGGAAGCCCATAGCCTTGCCAGCATTTGGTGTTGTCAGTGTTCTGGATTTTGTCCATTCTTATAAGTGTGTGGTGGCATCATATATTCTATCTTGTTTTGAAATCTCTTAGATTTTTATCTCCTCTATCAGCTTCTATGCGTCTTATAGATGGAGGTTACACACGTTTTTCATCCTCGGTCGTTCCTTGTGTAATAATCATCGCATGTAAAGGTCACTCAGAAGTGTGCCGCACGACCTCAGATGCTACATGTGTTTGCATTGTTCAAAAATTGAATCGGGGCTAAGGGGAGAAGTATCATTCATTGACTATTTATGCTAAGCATTTGGCATATAGGCACTTTGCCTATTAATCCTCACAACTGTCTTATTTTTCAAAATCTTCTGAGTTTTATATGTTAGCTACTAATTTAATATTAGTACTTGTGGAAGTCAAAACAGGGCCGGACTGAGGACACCACTGAAAGTTTCTAACTGTTCTAGTTATGAGGAGTGTTAAGGGATCACAACTCCTTTTTTCCCAAGTGCCTATTGTAATCCCTAATGAAATAAAGTGCTGCCTCCCGGAAGAACGTAGAACGCTAACTGTAATTACTATACTACACTCGTGTTGGTCTGTAACATGTTCCTGGGCAATATACCTGTGCAACAAGTACTTACCTACCTACTCAGTATGGAACCCGGACAGTTGATGAGGATGCTTACTATTTAATTTACCTTTCTTTTTTAAGTGTGTGTGTGTGTGGGGGGGGCAGATAGACAGGGACTGACAGACAGGAAGGGAGAGAGATGAGAAGCATCAATTCTTTGTTGTGATACCTTAGTTGTTCATTAATTGATTTCTCATATGTGCCTTGACTGGGGGGCTCCAGCAGAATGAGTGACCCTTTGCTCAAGCCAGCGACCTTGGGCTTCAAGCCAGCAACCATGGGGTTATGTCTATGATCCCACGCTCAAGCCAGTGCCGGTGACCACATGCTCAAGCCAGATGAGCCCACACTCAAGCCAGTGACATCGGGTTTTAAACCTGGGTCCTCAGCATCCCAGACAGACACTTTATCCATTGTGCCACTACCTGGCAAGGCTAACTTACCCTTCATGATATGATGTTCCAACCCGGAACCTCATGAAAAAGCATTTATTGAGCAGTGAACTGAAGCTGCAAACTGAACAATATGCAAATTTCTAAATGTTTTATGCAAACATATGCACTCTTACCCAGGAAATTACAAATGACATGCACATGTCACCCCATGTAGTCTTGGCATCAATTACTAGTTGCCCATTAGGGGTATGTAGATAATGTTCTTTGTCAAAAGCAGCTAGAATAGTCTCTTTTCTTCCTCTGGCTCTTTCTTCTATTGTTATCCTGACCCAGGCTAGCAGCCAGTGTGGTCTTTGGTGCTGTCCCAGAGTATTCTAGTCTCTCCTTAGACATAGCATTGATATGCTAATTACAGCATACTCTATCTCTCTGCTGCATCTCTTGAAGTTTGCATCTGCACAGAGCTCAGATGAATATTTATTGTTTTAGCTATTTTGGTTCCTAGCAGCTATTTCAGGAAGTGATGTAGTGAGGTGAAGCCCCTCACTGTCAATGCCTGAATGCCTATAAATGTCCCCATTTGGTGTTGCCTTGGAAAGATGGGTTTGATGAGCCACCATAATTTCTATGCAGAAAAAAAGAGTGGATGTTGCGTGACTTAGCAATGACGGGAACTTATGGGTTCATGTAATAGAGACGTCCAGAATCATGTGTTGCTTCAGCACGGTTCAGATACTCAAATAGTGACTTGGTTGCTCAGGACTGGGTCTTATTTTTATTAAAAAACTTTTTTTTGGCCCTGGCCGGTTGGCTCAGTGGTAGAGCGTCGGCCTGGCGTGCGGAAGTCCTGGATTCGATTCCCGGCCAGGGCACACAGGAGAGGCGCCCATCTGCTTCTCCACCCCTCCCCCTCTCCTTCCTCTCTGTCTCTCTCTTCCCCTCCTGCAGCCGAGGCTCCATTGGAGCAAAAGATGGCCCGGACGCTGGGGATGGCTCCTTGGCCTCTGCCCCAGGCGCTAGAGTGGCTCTGGTCGCGACAGAGCGACGCCCCAGATGGGCAGAGCATCGCCCCCTGGTGGGCAGAGCATCGCCCCCTGGTGGGTGTGCCGGGTGGATCCCGGTCGGGTGCATGCGGGAGTCTGTCTGACTGCCTCCCCGTTTCCAACTTCAGAAAAACACACACACAAAATTTTTTTTTTTTTTTTTTACAGAGAGAGAGTCAGATAGGGACAGACAGACAGGAACAAAGAGAGTTGAGAAGCATCAATCATTAGTTTTTCATTGCAACACCTTAGTTGTTCATTGATTGCTTTCTCATATGTGCCTTGACTGTGGGGCTACAGCAGACCGAGTGACCCCTTGCTGGAGCCAGCGACGTTGGGTCCAAGCTGGTGATCTTTTTGCTCAAGCCAGATGAGCCCGCGCTCGAGCTGGCAACCTCGAGGTCTCGAACCTGGGTCCTCCGCATCCCAGTCCGATGCTCTATCCACTGCGCCACCGCCTGGTCAGGCTATAAATTTTTTAGGGTTGATTTTTATTGACCTAGCGAAAGCCAAGACGGCCCACCAGGCAACCACAGTCTCTTCCTAGACCTCAGTGGGGAAAGCTCTCTTTTGTCAATATGCACAATAATTTCTAGAATTTGCATCCGTTGGGCTGGTCGAGGCCGTCAGCCCAGCCTTGGATTGAGCCAGCCACGCTGAAACTACGAGGACAGAGAGTGAAGAGCCATGGTTCTCCTTTAAAATGTTAAAAAGGCCGCTTTCAGAAAAAAGGAACTACTGTTTGTTGGTCAGGCTTCAATAAACACATTACATATCATACAGAAAACATCACCTGTGTGACATGTAATCCTAGTTTCCACCCTTGCGGGAGGCTCATGGAATCCAGCCCATCACTCCGTAGTCAGGTGCCAGGCTCCCTGTATCTGTTTGTTTCTATCTTATATGAAATTTGCCAGATGGGAAAAAATCCATTGGAGCCGCCTCGCTGGTAGGCTGGCCTGGTGGAAGTGATCAGAGAGTGTGGGTCAATTCATCTTTGCACACAGGAGTTAAACGTGCACAGTCAATGCAGAGCAGGGAAGGGGCGCCTAATCGCCGGGGAAGGAAGTGAAGCCAGCGGAGCTACGAGCCTCCGAGCCTCTGGCCGGCGCTCCTGCGCTTGGTGCTCCTGCGCTTGGTGCTCCTGCGCTCGGGTCCAGAGGTGGCGGCAGCCAGGAGGCTGGCTGTGTGCTTTGTGGCACAGCGCTCGCCTGAGCGTGCAATATGGTACCTACAGCTGGGCCTGGCATAATCATCCCTGACGAATGGGGAGGCGAGAGGAGGGGATTCAAGTGCTGAATAAATAAATTATTTAATTACATATTATCAGAGAGAAGAACAGATGGTCAGCTTCGCCCATCTTCTGACGCCTTCAGCTTCGGCGTGGAGGGTGGGTCCTCGGAGACTGCAGCCAGTCGGGCTCTCGATCCTGTTTGCCTGCTGGTCCTCCAGAAGCTCCAGGTCCCAGACATAAACGGGCTTCATGTCCCCAGGGCTGAAGGCGCTGGGTGCTCCGATGCGCACTCTCAGCTGAAGCCGGACAGCCCAACGCTGGTTGGCATTTTCCACGGTGATAATTTTAGCACCAGATGGAGGTGGATATGGATTTCATTTCCTGGAAAATGGTTGAAAAGTGATTTTCAACTGAGGATCTAATCACACGTGAACGGAGTCGTTGAGCATTGACTGAATGTGCTCAGGAGCGTCTGTAGACGGTGTGCTGGCTTCTCTTGGCCTTGGATGTCCCCTTGGACAATCCGCTTCTTTGTCCGAGGACTGGTTGCTTGCGCGTTGGAGGGGCGCGTAGCTGGCGTTGTGTTCTGGGATCGCCGTGTTTGTTTTCCAATGCCTCGATCTGGCATCGCAGGGTCTGGGCAGCAATTAATGCTGGTCTGAGGGTAATTGCCCCGTTGACTGAGTCGGAATCACCTGGGTTGTGTGTTCAAGTTACATGTTCTTTAGCTCCGAGGACAGGGATTCTGATTCATTATGTCTTGGGTAGGATCTGGGAATCTATATTTCTGCAAAGGATTATGGAGCAAGTGCTGAGATCCTTGCGTGCCAGTTGGGGAGGAGGGAACAGACAGCAAACTGAGACTTGACCTGGGGTGGTGAACACACTGTGCAATATACAGACGACGTATATGGAATTGTACACCTGGAACATGTATACTTTTGTTAACCAATGTCACCTCAATAAATTAAAAAAAATTTTTTTTTAAATTACAAACCAAATATTTTAATAATGGCTTGTTTACAAAGGTATGGGCAAGTTTGAGGGATATTATTAAGGGGTAGTTATTCACTCAAACCTAGTGACAGTGGGAGACAGGAGGAAGGGGCGGGACTGTTGACCCTGACCTGGGGAGACTTGTACGGGGGAGAGAAGACCCCTGGACAGAAACTGTGGACAGCCATTGTCAACCCACAGTCCAGTAGGGAGGAAAACCTCGCTCCCCTTTTGCCTTCTAATATTTTTCTGGTGTTTTCCACTGGACAAAGCCAAAGAGCCAAGGAGTCCAGGTGACGCAGTCTATAGAAGCCAGACTCCCAGGGCACAAAACAGGCCGGAGAAAGAGAACCAACCTGGCAGAGAGAGAATATCTAGCACACTGATGCCGAGAACATTTTCTAGCTGCCCATTTGTGTGCCGATTCGTGGATGGCACATATACAGATAGGTTCTGTTCTACAGACCAGCACTGTTTTTTCAGTGTAAGGTCGCCTCTACTATTTCATCATGGAGACTGGACACTCTTAAAGAGTGGGGTAGTCATCTTTAGAATCCTGTGTCCTGCCCATGGTTCAGCCAGTGTGTATTCTGTCTCTGAAAAGGGATGCACGGAGAGGGTTTTTGGGAGATCATAATTGTCTGCCAGGTTGTCAACTTTATCTTTCGCAATGCATGTAGGTTATTCTATTCTCTCTGATTAAGTAACTATGGATCTATCATTCTATAGTTTATGAATTAACTTATACTTTTGAGGAAGCTGTTTATATTTGCAACCAATACGGTCTTCATGCTGTCCGTTCCGAACGCACTTCTTAAAGAAGCCACATTGCTATCCCTCCTAAAAGATTGCATTCGGCTGAATTGCTTGGTTTTGGTTCCCTGTTATGCATTCCTTTCATTGTCGTTAAAGCCTACTTTTAATAGTCATTTGTAATTATAAATCCATATGAGAAGGATTGGATTACTTTTGATTTCAGTATGTTGCCTGTGAAGATTTGAGCACCTCTTAAAACATAGCACTAAAAAGAAACTGTGTAGAAATTGTTCATGATATCCCTGGAGATTTTATCTGTAGCTTCTGTAGGAAGACTCCAGCTCCCCCCCACCCCCCATGAAGTTCTTGGCATTTAGAATCCCCCTTCAGGATAGAACCAAACAGCTCAAAGACCAAGTCTTCCATTACAGGTATTCCTAGGGCCACCTGTGCCTGGCAGAGAGGACAGTCACTGGTCTCATGAGGAAATGATATACATACAGATTGCCAGTGTCTTTTAGCACCTACTGCATCCTAGGCATGCCACCTGCCCCTTAGTTCCTCCACTAGTTCAGGCAGAAAACTTGGGGTCAATTCTGATTTCTTTTCTCCTGTGCTCTGTATCTATCTGCGACAACTCTTGTCCAGAATCTGGCTGTCATCTGGTTCAAGTCACTCGCATCTCTCCTCGGGATTAGTGTCGTCACCTCCTAACCGCTTTGCCCTGCTTGCTTCTCTCTTTTCTCCCTGCCATGTTTTCTCAACAGAGCAAGCAGAAGTGGAGAAAGCCTTCCTAAAGGTCAGATCATGTAGCTCCTCTTTTCACAACCCTCCACTGGTCCCATCTCCCTCAGAGTAAAAGCCAAAAGCCATTACCAAAGCTTATGAGGCTGAACACGGGCATTTCCTCGGCTCACTCTCTGACCTCGTCTCTTTTGACCCCCTCCCTCCTTCCCTGTTCCGTCTCAGCTGCAGCACGCCCCTGCCTCCCAGCCTTTGCTTGTGCCATTCCTTCCGCCTAGAACGCTCTTCCCCCAGTGATCTGCCTGCGTATGCTCTCCTTTTATTCCTGTCTCTTAAACTACCACCCTAGAAGAGAGGCCATCCCTGGCCCCCATCACTCCTTTTCCCTGTGCCGTGTCATTATTTCCTCGTAGTCTGTGTCACCATCTGACATGCTCGCCTGTCTGCCTCTTGCCCACCAGAAAGAAACTCCTTTTGAAGGCTCAGACGATTGAGTTCACTGCTATATCTCTGATACCCATTTTAGCACATGGAGCATCATTGGTGCTCAACAACTATTGGTCAAATGCATGAGCAGATTAATGAGGAAATCTATTGTTCTTAAGAATATTTTATTGAGTTCATATCTGTTACTTTGCTTAGCATTTTATCAGCCTTATTGTCACTGGGGGATGTTTTGGTTTACAGTCAAGGAAGCGAATGTACATCCACAGACATAAACACACACATAAACTAAACACACACATATATAACATCCAAACATGGATGTGCATATATGTATGAATGTGTGTGTTAGAATGTGTGTGTGTGTTTGCATATACGTGTACATGAGTATGTTTGTGAGTAAAACGTTTTGGCCCAGGAAGGAGGTAGTTTTCTCTGTATCATCTCACTGAACAGTCTTCATGTTCTATCCTTGGAGACGGTGCCAGAGGTAGGACCTGGAAGGGGACAGTGGGGACCTGCACACTGAGGAAGGTACCTGACTGTGGAACATTAGGCGAATTTATTACAGGGTTGAACAGTATCCCTCATGGTCTTTGTGAATCCCGGGAGTCGCTGACTCTCAATGGGACGCAGTCTAACAAAGAAAATGCCCGTTAGTCGGGGTTCAGTTCTCTCTTCCAAGCTTGGGAAGCAGGGGCTGATTACTCGTGAGTGGTCAACATTGATGGTGGTCCGCTTGCTCTTGCAGGATCCTTTAAAATTTGTATTTTTTTAAAATATAGTTTTGCCTGAAAAAAATCTGCATTCAATTTGAATGAAATTGAATATGTTTCAGGGCTCAAGCAGCATGTCTTCCATCTGAAGCAAAATGGAGATGAATTTCAATTAGATGTTCCCATTATAATCTGTCTCCACCTGTAGTTTTCATCAAAAATTGCTAGGAAGTGTGATATAATGTATGATCAGGATTTGCCCACTGGCAGAAATGTCCCATTATCTTAGTAAAAAAGCACAAAATAATTAGTCTGATGCATATAGACAGCAGCTTCTTACTGTGACGGACTTTAATTGTGGTGAGTAATATACATGGAGTTTAAAGCATTATATATTTCCCTCCCAAGGAGACACCAATTACTAATTCCATTGACAAAGTAACAATGTTTTAGAAGATTTAGTGCAAACTGAACACCATCATCAATAGCCACAGTAAAATGTCCATTTCACGGCCTGATTTTCGCCCGAGTTTAATTTATGGTAATTTGGTGGTGGCACATCGTCTGCAAGCGTGCTGTTGGCTGCGAGTCAGTGCTCGGTGGTGGCATAGATCATAGCAGAACGCGCTGGCTCTGGCGAAGGCTCCCCTTTCTCCTGCCATTGGAGTCCCTCTCATCTTGTCACAGCCCTCGCCCCACTCCTGCCTGCTAATTCATGGGGCTCTGACAGCTCAGTATTTAGGAGATCACTTCTTTATGGAGAGGCGTCTTCCAGATGCCAGGTAGAGTGTTTCTGGGCTTCAGAGGGAGAGAATTCAGCCAGTGTGTGTGTGTGTGTGTGTGTGTGTGTGTGTGTGTGTGTGTGTGTAGAATAGAGTGTTTAGACCAACTCACCTTAGGTGTCTTAAAGGAAAATATAATTCCCTCTCTCCACCCTCCCTGTCACTCATAAACTCTATACTGATACAAAAGATGAGTTATTACAGTATATAAGCTGAATATTTCTCTTCAGGTTAGGTTTATATTAGGATTTTTTTTTTTATCTATTTGGAACATACATGAAGGGCCATTGTAAAATGCTATAACGTTGATGGCTCTGGCCAGTTAGCTCAGTGGTAGAGCAATGGCCTGGCATGTGGATGTCTCGGGTTTGATTCTCAGTCAGGGCTCACAGGAAAATTATCCATCTGATTCTCCACCCCTCCCCCTTTCACTTCTCTCTCTCTCTTTTCCCCTCCTTCAGCCATGGCTCAATTGGAGTGAGTTAGCCCCAGGCACTAAGGATGGCTCCATAGCCTCTGCCTCAGGTGCTACGAATAGCTCAGCTGCTGAGCAATGGAACAATGCCCCAGATGGGCAGAGCATCACCCCTAGTGGGCTTTCCAGGTGGATCCTGGTCAGGGCACATGCGGGAGTCTGTCTCTGCCTCCCCTCCACTCAGTAAAATAAAAAAATAAAATAAAATAAAAATGCTGTAACGTTGAATGGGTTTTGATAGATGCATGGTATCATGTATCGGCAGTTATATATCACACAGGATAGTTTTACCACCCTACAAAATCCCCAGTGCTTTAATTAGCCAACCTCTCCCTGCTCAATCCCTGGCAACAACTGGGTTTTTTTTTTTTTTTTACTGTCTCTATAGCTTTGCCTTTTATAGAATGCTGTCTAATTGTATTCAGAAAGTAGGAAGCCTTTTTTGACTGACTTCTTTCACTTAAAGAGAGGGATATATGATTCATCCATGTATTTTATGACTTTATAACTCATTTTCTTTGTTTCTAGATAATATTTCATTGTTTGGTTGCCATTTGATTTTTACAAAGATGTTTAAGCAATTCAATGAAGAAAGTATAGTCACTTCAGCAAACAGTGTGGGATGTATTTGAACCCATTGCAAAACATGAGCCTAAATCTCATCCTTACACCTTATATAAAAACCAAACTCAAAATTAATTCCAAATATAATTTTAAAACTATTAAACTTTTAGAAAAAAATTGTCATGACCCCGGGTTAAGTAAAATGTTTTGGTTTTTTATTTTTTTTTGCATGAAACTCCAAAAGCAAGATTCATAAAAGATGTTAGAAAACTGGAATCCATCAACATTAAATACCTCTGCCCTGCAAAGTACATTATATAGAGAATGAAAAGGAAAACCACAGCCTGAGAGAAACTATTTATAAACCACTTGTCCAACAAAGGACTTGTATCCAATATATATATAAAAACTCTCAGAACCTAATAATAAAGAAACAAGGACACGAATTTCAACATTGGCAAAGACTTGGACAGGTACTTCACCAAAGGAGACAAATGACACTTGAAAAGATGTTCAACACCATTGACTACCAGGGAAATGAAACTACATAATCTGGCCTTGTGGTACTTCTCTGAATTCCTCTCCTACATCTCCCTGCCTCTCTCTACTCTGCCTTGGCCACACCCACAGCTTTGCTGTTTTTAGAGTACCCCAGATAGTCTTGACATCTACCTGAAATGCACTTCCCTACCTGAAATAAATGCACTTCCTGAAATACACATCCATCTGCCTTACCTCTATAACCTTCTTGAAAGTTTGCTCAAATGTCACTGCCCTTAAGTGAGGTCAACTATCTTCAGCTAGTTTTTTTTGTTTGTTTTTTTTTTGTATTTTTCTGAAGTTGGAAATGGGAAGGCAGTCAGACAGAGTCCCACATGCGCCCGACTGGGATCCACCTGGCACACCCACCAGGGGGCAATGCTCTGCCCATCTAGGGCGTTGCTCTGTTGCAACCAGAGCCATTCTAGCGCCTGAGGCAGAGGCCACAGAGCCATCCTCAGCGCCCAGGCCAACTTTACTCCAATGGAGCCTTGGCTGCAGGAGGGGAAGAGAGAGACAGAGAGGAAGGAGAGGGGGAGGGGTGGAGTTGCAGATGGGCGCTTTTCCTGTGTGCCCTGGCCAGGAATCGAACCCGGGACTCCTGCACGCCAGGTTGACGTTCTACCACTGAGCCAACTGGCCAGGGCTTCTTCAGCTAGTTTTAAATTGCAATACTCCATCCCAGCACTTGATTCCTTTCTTCTTCTTTATTAAATTTGTCATCTTCCAAAAGTCATATAATGTAATGATGATACTTATTGCTTTATTGATTATCTACAAATATCAAAATTTTATGGAGTAGAGATCTTGCATTTTGTTTACTCATAAATCCCACTGCCTGGCATATAGTAGATGATCAATACATATTATTGATTGTATTAAAAAAAGTTGTTACCTATCTTTTGATAGAATTTTGATATTGTGATATCTGAATATCAAATATTTTTATGTGCTTTAAATACTTAAATTCAGTGGTTAGTCATAGTGGGTAGTAGAATAACATGACGATTTCACAAAGAATCCCCTGTTCTAAGACTTCTGACTGAATATTCTGTTCTCTCAATATTACTTTATCTTTCTATGTCTTTCTGTCTTTCCTCCTCTTTGTTCTTGTTATTTTTCATGGGAATTCTAAATTGAGCTAGGTTGGTAATCTATTTTTCCTCAAATATGACATATTTTTCTCAAATATCTTTATTTTTAAACTCAAGTTTCAGGCACAGTTATTAAATATATTTATGTGAATAGTTTATTTTCCAAAGGAAGGGATGTTGTGACAGAGCAAGATTTTGCCGTTTAGTTCACTTAAAGTATGGAATGGGTACCAAGGAACCCTATCAGGACTTATCAGAAGGAAGCAAATAGGTACTCATTTTCACGAAACAAACTTGGTAAGCTCACGGAAGCAGAAGATTAGCAGTTTTTTATTTTTACCTTGTTGCTTATGTCCACAGTTGAACTTTACCTTGAATGATAAGAAGAGGGCAGATAAAAGTGGTTTGCAGTGCTACTCAAAACACGTATTATGGGTATCTCTGCTCTTAGTTCAGTTCTTAGCTCAAATCCGTTTTGAAAATACTGCTGCAGTTATTTCCGTTATGTAAAATGAATCAAACTGTCTTTGTATTGAGATCCACTTAGGTTTCAAATGATTATTTCTTCACTGATAAATCTATTATCCAGAAAGCAGGGAATGAGCATTAGCTTTGGGGCCAGAAGGTCCTGAAGATTTAAGAGGTGAGAAAAACAAATAAGGTCCCTGGGTTCCTGATAAGTACAGTCTAGCGCGAGTAGATGGATATTTAATAAAATAATCACAGTACATATGATTGTAAATTATTAAGAGCATCAAAACTAGAGAAGATTAGAGAGTGGTGGTCTTATCTGGGGAGCAGAGGTCAGGTATCCCTGAGGAAGTGATGTTTGAGCTGGGGGTATGAAACAGGATAATTTAGTAGGTGAAGCAAGATGAGGTGGGGAAGAATTTCCAGTCTGAGACAACAGCATTTAACAATCTCTCAGACAGAAAGGACGATAGTATGTTGGCGAAACAACAACGATAAAAGGCCAACGAGGGTAAAGTATGGAGAACAAGGACAAGGGGGTGGGGGGTGTTGTTTGATAAGAGTTAGGCAAGGGCTAGATCACGCCTCACCTTATAGGTGCTGGCAGGAATCTTGATCTATCTCCAATAAATCATTTCTAGCAGCTTTGGGAAACCATAGGAAGGCTTTATACAAAACTCAGAATTTGGTTTCAAAAAAATGTCATGTCACTTCACATACCCAAATTGTGGAAAATGAACAAGTCAGGGGAACCAGAGTGGAAACAGGCTAGTTAGGAGGCTGTTCACCATTAGTAATAATCAGGGAAGTGATGGTTTAGACTAAGGTGGTTTGGACTAGGTCAGTTAGGAGGCTCTTGCAATAATCTAAGCAGGAGACGAGGGTGGTTTGGACATGAGTGGTGGTAGAGGACATGGAGAGGGATGAATGGGTGCTCCATATCTGTCTCATTTCTTCAACGTCAAATGGACCAGTATAGGCTCTCCATGTAATTGATGCACTCACTGCATTAGCTACCTAATTCCAGTTGAAATAAAATTTAGAGGCATAGCTGTCATTTATTGGATCTCATTTTGGGTATCAAATAATGGTGCAGTTCTTTAAAGGACTAAGATTTCCATCAGGACCTTTCTGCAGTTTTAAGAAAGATGGCCTGATGCTGCGGGAATGACGGTGCAGATCATCTGTTCAGGCTCCAAGAGGACACCAGAAGAGGAGCGTCCTTGACCCGGGAGCCGCTGCAATGCTGGCAGCTAACACAGCAGCAGTAGGTGGGGAGGCGGCAGACACGCAAGGCAGATGTTCCACTGAGCTCCTCCATCTGGATGGGGCCTTCTGGTTCTACTTTTCCCAGCCATGCGGGAAACAAGTGCCAATGATATATCTTCATTAAGATAAACGGGACCTTGGATAGAGGAGAAAAAAAAATAGCCGCTTACTGAAAACACAGGGTCAATGAGAACCCCCCCAAATGTACTGATTGTGTTGTGGAAAAGTGACGGGATCATAATCTGTTCAGCAAGTATTGTTCTTTTCTTTCTTTCTTTTTTTTTTTTTTTTTTGAAAGGTTAATTGTTGGCATTATCAAGGGAAACCATCTAATCCTAACCTGCACCACTAATACAGGGATGACAGGTACTAATAGTAGCTTCTTTTTGAATACTTCCTCTGTGCCAGCCTCCACTCCTTTCGTCTTATTTCCTCCTACTCCCCCCAGTGACCACAGCGGCCATCATGTGCGTAAACACAACGGCCTCGCGATTGTTCCTCGAAGACCTCAAGCATGTTGCTGTCTCATGAAATTTGCAATTGCTGTTCTCCATCTAGAGTTCTTTTCTTTCGCCTAGGTGTGTGGCTTACTCTGACATTCCGTACGTCTCCACTCGAAATTCATCCCCCAAGTGAGGCCTTACTTGACCACCCTTGCTTGGTCCTCCTTCATCCCAGGAGCCCTTTTTGTTACCGTCTTGCCTTTCCTTCTGCTTTTGTTTCTCTGCGTAATTCTCTGCACTGTCTTACTTGAAGTACACGTATTTGTTTATCGCCCCAGATAGAACGCAAGCTCAACAAGGCGGAGATGTGGACAGTATTCTTTACTGTGTTAGCCCAGGAATCTATCATGCTACCTGCACAGAATAGACCCTCAAGCAGTACTGCCGTGAACGGCCAAGTGGATCTCGTTTAATATTCACAGTGCAATCTGAGAGGCAGGTATTACTGTTACCCCATTTGACAGAGAAGGAAATGAGATTAAGCATTTTATACAAAATCAAACGCATATTGATTTCAGAGACTGATCTCTTTGCTTAAGCCATTCTGTCCTGTTTTTAATCTTTGATTTTCCTCTGTGTCATATAAGCTGAAGGGAAGGATTGGAAGATACTACTTACCTTGGTATCAAAGCTGTCCTTTCCCCAGGTCAGGGGGTGTAATCCAAAGGGAGGGTGGTAGCATGGCTATTATCTAGGTAAAAGAAAAACCCTTTTCAGATAGGAGGTAGAAACAGATGGAAAGTGTTTGTGTCTCTTCTAAATTCGTATGTTGAAATCCTAACACCAAAAGGACAGTATCAGGAGACAGGACCTTTGAAAGATAATTAGGTTTAGAGGAGGTCATGAGGGTGAAACCCTCAAATGAGATTAAGTTCTCTTCTGAAAGAGACCATGCTTGAACGATGGATGCCTGTATCTCTGTCTCTGTCTCTCTTGTCTGTCTGCCTTTCTGCCTGCCTGTCTCTCTCTCTCTCTCTCTCTCTCTCTCTCTCTCTCTCTGCAGATAAGAATGTTAGAGTACAGCAGGAGGGCTCTCCCCAGGAACTGCATCTACCAGCACCTTCATCTTGGACTTCTCAGCCCCCAGAACTATGAGAAATCCATGCGCCTTGCGGAAGGGACCCAGCGGACGGGATTCTGTTGTAGCAGCTGAACGTGACTAAGACAAGAATGTTTTCTGAGCATTTCTGCCCCAGGTTGCCTCTATTTTGAGCAGCATAAGAGCGATTGTACACATCTCAAAGAGGAGGCGTGGCATGATGCTTCTTCTGAGTAGCAGACAACGACCTTTCTGAACAAAGGACAAAGAAGAGACGCTTCAGACAAATGTCCAGGAGCTTCTCGCCCTCTGGCCAGAGTGCTCCAAGAAGGAATATTGTCAGCTGTCAGCCTCCTGACTGAGAAGCTCTGAAGGACTGTTTCCTTCCTCAGCATTCTGTGCGGCCAGAGGCAGAGAGCGGCAGCCCTGATGAGGATTAATGATGTGAGGCTCTCTTTGTGTAAATAACTGTGGGAAATCTCAACACTTCTGAATCGTGGTGACCGTGGGCCCCAGTCCCCTAATGCCAGATGTGCTTGTAATCCATGTGCGGGTGTGTGGTCTACGTCATGTTGAATGCTTTTGGTGGGAGGCCGTTATATTACATTTCTTTCCCTATTTCTCAATTCTGAGATGGCTGGTATGAAGAACCAGACGCTTCTCCTGCAGAGATCTAAGTTACTTGGGCCGAACTTCTTTGTGAAGTTTTGTTACGAGTGGCTATTATTTTGTATTATCGAGTGCAGAAATAGTTCTTCTTTCTCAACAAGCGCATGATCAAATTATACGCAGTTGAAATGATTCTGTCAGCATAAAAACTATGAGCTGTAGGTGTGGTAAGCAATATGCAAAAGTCAAAGCAGAACTTCATAATAAAACTTGGATACACTGGAATGCTGGAAGAAGAGAAGAGTCTGGATAATTAAATATTTTAATTTTTGGTTAGCTGAGGGTTAGGCACCCTCTTTCTTTCAACTCTGAAAATCTTTTTTTTTGGTATTTTTCTGAAGCTGGAAACGAGGAGAGACAGTCAGACAGACTCCCACATGCGCCCGACGGGGATCCACCCGGTACGCCCACCATGGGTGACGCTCTGCCCACCAGGGGGCGATGTTCTGCCCCTCTGGGGTGTCGCTCTGCCACGACCAGAGCCACTCTAGTGCCTGGGGCAGAGGCCAAGGAGCCATCCCCAGCGCCCGGGCCATCTTTGCTCCAATGGAGCCTTGGCTGTGGGAGGGGAAGAGAGAGACAGAGAGGAAGGAGGGGGTGGGGGTGGAGAAGCAAATGGGCGCTTCTCCTATGTGCCCTGGCCGGGAATCGAACCCGGGTTCCCCGCACGCCAGGCCGACGCTCTACCGCTGAGCCAACCGGCCAGGGCCAACTCTGAAAATCTTAATGTTTGAGTTTACTCTTCCGTGATAAAAACAGTATATTAAACCTGATGAGATCTGCTTTTAATTTAAAAATCTTACAGTACATCAGGTAAATCACTCCACTTTATCGATAAATTTTCATTGATTATAGGAGATGAAAGATTGGCCTAAATGTTGGTTGATTATAAGTCATACCTAGAATTTCAAAAATTCACCTTTTTAAATGTTTTTAGTTTCAGTCAGCGGGAGAATCCTAGCTCCTGAAAAGTTACGGTAGTTTGAATTGCAAAGCTCTGCTTTGTTTTTGTATTTTTTCCTGTGAAAAACTGATCTTCCTCTTGTGCTTTTCTTCTTAAATATCAATTTCACATCTCCACAGTCTTAGAATTAAGACTTTATTTTAGTGATATTTCAGTCCTTTATTTTAGTGATATTTTCAACTCCTAACAGGTTCTAAGAACTCAATTTTAATTAAAATTGTGACATGGACTTACTTGATTTAAGCAACTTTAAAATAGTTATTACAGCTGTAGTTCTGCCATTTTGAATGCGATAAATCAAAATGATTGGTTTAGAATTAAAAAAAAGTGAAATATCCAAATAAAACAAAATTACACAATTAACAAAACTGATAATTCAGATCATGATCTTAATGTGTGTTACCATATTAGTTTTTTTATTTTTTATTCATTTTAGAGAGGAGAGTGTGTGTGTGAGAGAGAGAGAGAGAAAGAGAGAGAGAAAGGGGGGAGAAGCAGGAAGCATCAACTCCCATATGTGACTTGCCCAGACAAGTGCAGGGTTTTGAACCGGCAACCTCAGTGTTCCCAGATCAACGCTTTATCTACTGCGCCACCACAGTTTAGGCCATATTAGTTTTATTTAACAAATTGTTACACAGAGCTCCCCATATGCCAGGTACTGCTCTGAGGGCTGAATGTGCGTTACGTCCCTTCATTAATCCTTATAGTACTCTACCAGCTAGTTACTCTTATCCACATTTGCACATTAGAAAATGAGGCACAGGGCAGTTAGAGTAGCTTTCCCAAGACCACATTACTAATAAATGAAAGATTTATTACTTGGAGTCTCCAGAATATGTGCTTTTAACTTATGCTGTCCGTTTTGGTTGCTGAAAAGACAGCAGTGGTCAAAATGTCAGCCTCCAGTGCCCATCACTGTTTGGGGCTATAGATATTTAGGAGCAGATGAGTTGTGTGGCTTCTCTCCCTTTCCTAAGGGAGATATAAGGAATACTTTATAAGTATGTACATTTATGCATGTTATACACACACATACACATGCTACACTAAAAATACAGTTGTAACTACATTATAGTTGTGGCATTTCCTTCCAGTTTGTCCTTATTAAGGATTCAGGCATTTCTAGATTATCCCAGAAGAGGCTAATAGGAATGTCCCAGTCGTGGTCAATTTGTAAATAATTCTTAGGGGAATCGGTATTGTTGATTATCTCTGTGTTTCATGCTTTTCCACATTCTATGGCGAACCCATGACATATCCTGCTTCACTTATATTGTGGTTGATTGATGGCAGCCGAAAATATCAACCTTCAGTGACTCAGTGTTCTCTGCTGCCTAAGTCAGAGAATCCTAAATGCTCGTGGTGACTTAGATGGGACTAAACAGGTAACTTTGTTCGTTTTCTACGACCAGTTTCATATTGCTCTCATGTTTCTCATTTACTTATTCCCTCTTGTGGAAGAAACAGACAAGTGCACTTTCCAATCATGTTAACAGGGACTCCGCTAGGTTGAGAACATCTCTTGGAGCTATAAATATCGCCAATTCAGGGTTGACGCTGACCTGTCAGGGCTTTTTGCTTTGGGCTGATTCCACAGTGGCAAATTGCCGTGGTTGTCCGTAGGCGTGCTGGCATCTACTGCCGACCACGAACTCCTGCCTTTATCTCTGGTGGCGGGGCCCCTGCCCTCTGAGGTCTTCTTGTCCTGAGCACTGCTTTTCTCCTGTCCCCTCTAAGCACCTCTAACAGAAGATTACAGTAGGACTTGTCAAAAGTAGGCAGATGTTACAAATACTCCTTAATTCAGGTGCTGGATCAAAATGCAGCCTATTGAAAAGAGTGGAATCTTTCAGGCAAATCAAAGAGGAGATTCTCTTTAGGGAATGTCGTGTTAAACCCTATATTAGTCACAGTTCTCCAGGAAAACAGAACCATCAGGATGTAGATAGGTAAATGGCCAGACAGACTAATAATTTATTTTAAGGAATTGGTTCATGTAATTGTGGGGGACTTCTAGGAGAGCTCACAGCTGGGATCCCTGTGGGTCTTACTCACATCAGAAAGATCTGGGGAGATCTGAGTCAAGGCAGAGAGAGCCCCAGGAAGGTGGCATTTAGAAAGAACTTTATATCCTCTAATGGCCAAATAGATAACGCACATTTTCCCTGGACCACACGTAGGTCACATGTGAGCCATGTGGAGATCATATCCGTCCCTGACCTGTTTCAGGTTCTACCCAAGAGGACAGCAAAGGACTTCCAACAGTGGGAGCCTGTGTGGAGTCACCCCTGGAGAAGCCCACAAGGGAGAAATCCCAGCCACGTCACTAACGCTGTCCCCTGACAGACCCAGAGAGGACAAAGGCTCTGCAACCCCCACAAAGTACCCAGTTTCAATACTTGCCAGGCCCACAGAGCATGAGGGTGCCTTGTCCTTTTCTTGCCACGTGGATGGTGGCACCGTGATAATAATACTTGAACTTTTTTCTGAGAAGCTTCACCCTCTCAGCTGCACCCATAGGAATGGGCTATCCACATGCGGTGTTTTCTAATTCCAACAAGACTTTCTGGGCAATTATGTGTCTGTTTCTCCCTCAAACGTTGTTGGTTGATGGGACACTTCCATTTTTCTCTCTCTCTCTTTTTTTAATGTTTATTTTATTGATTTTAGAGAGAGAGAAAAGGAGAGAGACAGAGACAGAAACATGAATCTGTTTTTGTATGTGCCCTGACCAGGGATCGAACTGGCAACCTCTGTGCTTTGGGACGATGCTCTAACCAACTGAGCTATCCAGCCAGGGCTATTTTTTTTTCCCCTTTGATCTCTAGCTCATTTCCCTCTGAGGCAGGGAATTTTACCTTATATTATGGCTTGTTCTTTATCAACTCCTTACTGCTGGCATACTCTTAAAGCAAGAAAGGATGCAGGAAACCAGGTGTATTTTAGCAAAAGCAAAAAAGACATATTCTGGGAGGTAACCTTACAGCTGTTTCTTCAGAAGAACTTCTCCGCTTGGCTCTGCTGACATCTGTGGAATTTCACGGGCTTGCCTCGCTTGTCGAGGTTTGGGGAGAGCCCTCACTGCACAGACACCTAAACTCATGGTTGCCTCCTGCATCAGACGCAACCAATTTCTTTCCCTTTATCTAGCTATAGATCCCTTTCTTTTCTTTTTTTCTTTTTTTTTTTTGTATTTTTCCGAAGCTGGAAACGGGGAGAGACAGTCAGACAGACTCCCGCATGCGCCCGACCAGGATCCATCCCGCACGCCCACCAGGGGGCGACGCTCTGCCCACCAGGGGGCGATGCTCTGCCCCTCCGGGGCGTCGCTCTGTTGCGACCAGAGCCACTCTAGCGCCTGGGGCAGAGGCCAAGGAGCCATCCCCAGCGCCCGGGCCATCTTTGCTCCAATGGAGCCTTGGCTGTGGGAGGGGAAGAGAGAGACAGAGAGGAAGGAGAGGGGGAGGGGTGGAGAAGCAGATGGGCGCTTCTCCTGTGTGCCCTGGCCGGGAATCGAACCCGGGACCCCTTGTACGCCAGGCCGACGCTCTACCACTGAGCCATCTGGCCAGGGCCTAGATCCCTTTCTTTAATTTTCTTTTTTGTTTTTGTATTTAATAATCAGAATGTTGCTTTTCAGAAGAATTATACTAATCTGATTTCGGTGCTTTCCTCTTTTCTATAAGTTGTGTGTTTGTACAAGCCGGGATCAATCATTGGACCGAAAGGGACGGATACCAGCTGGCCAGTAACTGTATTATATACTGTTTAAAGATCCATGCAGAAAGTAAAAGCCTGGATATTCTGTAGATGAGAAAAATACATGAATATTAGATCACAGATAGTTCTAATAACTTCAGCATTTTGTCTTGATAGTGGAGTGATTTTCTTTTTTTCTAGTGGGGAGGTAGAGGTATATTTTCAGTAAAGATTTTAATTGTGTAATCTGACTTTTTAAAAATGGGGTGCGAGCTGTATGGGCGTTTCTATTAAACATTCTTTTCAATCAGCTATCTTGAAAGATTCTTGTTTGGGCTCAGTCAGATTTGGCAGCTCCTCAATCAGTCTTTAGTGCATTGTAGGAGAATATACTCAAAACAGGGCTCAGCTGTCAAGCTGTGACAACTTTGAATGAGGAAGATTTTCAAAAATTATGAGTGAGCCATTTTAAATGTCTTTCTGACATCCACAGCCCTATTCAAAATACTTCATCAGAGGCACGTGCTTTAAAAATGTACTTGAAAATTAATGTGAGGAGGGCGATTTGTCAGTCTCTGTCTTAGCGAAGGCATTGCTGATAGTCACAGAGCCTCTGCGGGAACCCCGCCCTGAATCTCTCCTCCAGGGCAGTGCGGGATGCTGCAGAAATGGTGTGACCTAGTCCCGGGGCTGTGAGAAGGGCCGTGAGCAGAGCAGAAACATAAGAGGCTCGATTCCAAGCCCTGTCCATACCTGTTTGAGCCGGCGGCATGCAGCAAACTCCATTTGTCTTTTGGGGAATTGTGTGATTTAATGATTCTTCGAAGGAGCCGTTTCATCCTTGGCTGTGAGTCAAGGGCGAGAGCTATTTGTCCTGACTTCAGCTCACAATAGGGAAGGCGATGGCAAAGAGACAAAGCCTTGGCTATTTATTTTAGATGAGTCTCTTAAGGGGGCAAAGAGATATCACAGGCCTGGGGCTGTTCTCAGTTATCATCCTCTAAATTTAAGGCAACCTCTCCAACACCCGCCCTGCATGAGCCCTCGAGGAGCACTGCTACGAAGGGGCTTCAGCACGGGTCAGAGTAAGCCCTGGCCTTGAATGTTTCTCTTTGCTGCTTCTCCCTCCCTGTTAAGTACGTGTGTTGGCCCTGGCCGGTTGGCTCAGTGGTAGAGTGTCCACCCAGCGTGTGGAAGTCCCGGGTTCAATTCCCAGTCAGGGCACACAGGAGAAGCGCCCATCTGCTTCTCCACCCTTTCCACTTCTCCTTCCTCTCTGTCTCTCTCTTCCCCTCCCGCAGCCGAGGCTCCACTGGAGCAAAGTTGGCCCGGGCACTGAGGATGGCTCT
The DNA here is from genome assembly GCF_036850995.1 of Saccopteryx leptura. NCBI lineage: Eukaryota > Metazoa > Chordata > Mammalia > Chiroptera > Emballonuridae > Saccopteryx > Saccopteryx leptura. Next base: position 182,090,854 of record NC_089508.1, read on the forward strand.
GTGGCCTCTGCCTCAGGTGCTAGAATGGCTCCAGCCGCAACAGAGCAATGCCCCAGATGGGCAGAGCATCGCCCCCTGGTGGGCATGCCGGGTGTGTCCCAGTCGGGCGCATGCGGGAGTGTGTCTGTCTGCCTCCCTGCCCACTTCTCACTTTGGAAAAATAAAAATAAAAATAAAATAAATAAATAATTTAAAATGCATGTGTTGCATGCTGGTCGGCAGTTGGTTTAAGAAACCAAGGCAGAGGTGGATACGCAACGCTGGCGAGGAAAGAGAAGAAACTCAGTTAGATGTAGAGGTAGTCCTCTCTTCTATTGGCATTATGTTGCTGGTCTCTTAAGGCACCCCTGAAGGGAAATTCAGAGTCAACCTAAGTGACAGGGTCACAGAACTCCCACTCGGCAAGCTGGGAACCAGTTTCCACAAGCCGAAAGGAATGCAGGCGACTGCTATGGAGCCTTCTCTTCTTTGTGTCTGCCTTTCTCCCTCTCTCATGACAGAAAGAAGGTGTTACGAGAAGCAGAGAACGGCCCACACTGTTAGAGGCTGTTGAGGCATCATGACAGAACAGCGGCCACTGGGCACAGTGATGAGGGTGACCTGAACTGTTTCCGTGGAGGGGAGGGAGGCAACAAGCCATACTGCAGCGGTTTGAGAAGTGCATGAAGGCAAGAATATGGTGGTGAGATGGCGTTTCAGTACTTTCCGTATTCTTACTATTCTGTAGCTCACCAGTCAGGAAAGAGGGGCATTAGACAGGCTCAGTACTCTACCTGGAATTGTACCTCTAGTGAGAGGCAGACACTAGATTCAAACACGTAAACGTCTGTCTTGCAGGACTGAGCTCTTCACTGTGGGTAACATTTCTACCACGTTCATCAAGGCCATGGGTAGGTGGTCGCCTACAGAACAGAGAGCCTTCTTGGTCCCTATTGGGCCAAGCTGGATACATTTGTGGTCACAGATACTGTATGGAAGAGATGCCTTCCGTGTTTTGTAAAACCTCTTAAAATGTGACACAGAAGACAGAGGAGTTTTTCTTCTCAATTCAGTTATTTTTGGCTGGACTTGCCACACACTTAACTGTCTCATTTGCCCCAGCCCTCCAATATTACTAGAAGGAAACATGGCCTGACCTGTGGTGGCACAGTGGATAAAGTGTCAACCAGTGAAACCAGTGAACACTGAGGTTGCTGGTTCGAAGCCCTGGACTTGCCTGATCAGGGCACATATGAGAGTTGATGCTTCCTGCTCCTCCCCCCTCCTATCTCTCTGTCTCTGTCTCTGTCTCTGTCTCTGTCTCTCTCTCTCCCCACTCTAAAATCTATTTTTTTTTTAAGGGAACATACTATTTTAGTGGTGACTGTCCCTTATCAGGGACACCTATAATGATACAGTATTTTGCTGTGTCACTTGTATATTCTATCTGTAGCTTTTAGAATAAAAGAATAATAGAGACAATTAGGTCGGCTAAATGCATCTTGGAGCCATGTGCTAGCTTATCTATGGATTTTCTCCTTAGATGTTTAAATATTCCCCCCTGCAATTTAGGTTTCATCAAACAAAGGGGATCTGATTTAAGATAATTCTCTTGGAAAGAAAACAATTGTTGCTGCAATCTGCCATTCACCCAGAGCCATTGATCCCGGGATAAACATTCATTTATCAGAGAATTCAAAATAAAACACAACATATGCTGCCGTTTATAACAAAACGAGGGCTAGAGCGCCGCAGTCGTCCCAGGCTTTCCCTATCTAAGCGTCGTTTGCTTTTACTTGGGTGGAAATGACTGTAAAAATATAAGTTTTCTCTTTTGCTGCCTTGCTTACTTCCAACTACAAGCTGGTGAACTTTTTCTAAAGTCAGTCCATCGTCTTGACCTCACCGGAGTGTTATGTGTATTTCAAATTGTCTTTTCAAAGCATTATGAGGGTTTAAATGGTCTCTGTTTACAAGCCGCTCCATCCTTTGGAGCCATTCACCTTGTGCAATGCGCTAGCAAGTTGCTTGGGAGGAATTCAGGCGTCTGGATTGTAACTTTGGCCTTGCTCAGTGATCTTCCTGCTGCAACCATATAATCATCTTCTGCAGGCTACCCTCCAGGTGTAAAGAGATTGTGGCCCTGAAGAAATGTCTTTCATTAGAGTTGTTACTGGGTTTTGCAGTCTCGGACGTGGCAGGCGAAACGACCGTGAGATGATAATTAAGTGGTGTCTTTATTATTTCAGAGGGGAGAAAAGTTCGCAATTCTAGCGATTGCGAAGCCTCTGAATTGGAGATGAAAAAAGAAAAACATACAACATAAAACACTTGTGTGAGCACAGATTTCCTCCTTTCATTTTAAAAATGTAGATGTATTTTTTTTTTTTCCCCGTGACTAATGAGTGTCTTGTAGGACAAGAGGCTCTTGACTGAAGGTTGGCATTAAAATACTTGCTATCTAACAGCAGTATAAGCAGATTGTACAAAGGAGACCACTGTTTAATCACTGAAGTTCAAAACCAAGGTTTCTCTCTTCGAAGGGTGTTTGGAGCCTCTAAAAAAATGCAACAGATGGGTACCTCAAGTTTAAATTCTTTTGATAATGATTAAGGTTTTTCTGCTTAACATGATGAAAATAAAATTTCACTGATGGTCTTTGAAGATGACAGGGGAAGATCTATCAGGAAATTATAAATTTTTTGTGAGATTCATTTTAAAATAGATGGTTTTTGCTTCTCTGTACTATACGTGCTGACTTTTCTGCATTTTAATCAAAGTTTTCACTTGAGTTTTAACTCAGGAAGAGGGCTATAGTTATAAACAAGAGTGTATATTATATCTTGTACTTTTATTAACTTGCAAAAGTTTAAATCTCTGGTAAAACAAATAGAGAGGGTCCCAAATGAATTTTTATTTATTGTTCCTCTCCTGGTCATATAGAATATTACCACCTCAAGTGAAAAACTCCCATTAATGACTTCCCTGACACAATGGTGCCATTCATGTTTGTCTGCTGACTTTCTCGTCTATAATCTGGATGAGATAGGTAAAATTCCACAGATATCAACCATGATGATATTTTGTTCATTCTTGATAAATTCTAAAATTACTTTCCCTTTGTTATTAAGTAGCTGTTTTAAAGACCTTCCATTGTGGTAGGTCCTTTAAGCATTTCCAGGGAATTGCCACCCCATGGTGTTAACATCCAGAGGAAGGCTGTCTTGAATGTATTCACCTTTGGTTATGCTTACTGTATAGGCTAACATGGTGTTTGTTATGTCTACATATAAGATTTGCCACTTAGGTAGGGCACCAATGCTTTATTCATCTAATGCTTTATTCACTCACCAATGCTCATACCTAGTAAAATTTTTTTTTTCTTCTTTTCCAAGTGAGAGGAGGGGAGATAAAGAGACAGACTCTCACATGTGCCTTGACCAGGATCCACCTGGTAACCTCCGTCAGGGGGCCGATGCTCTGCCTATCTGGGGCCATGCTCACAACTGAGCTATTTGTAGTGCCTGAGGCAGAGGCTCCATGGAACCATCCTCAGTGCCTGGGCCAATGTGCTTGAACCAATCAAGGCATGGCTACAGGAAAGAAAGAGAGAGAGAGAGAGAGAGAAGAGAAGGGGGTGGGGTGGAGAAGCAGATGCTCGCTTCATCTCTGAGCCCTGACCAGGAATCAAACCCAGGACATCCATGTGCCAGGTTGATGTTCTACCACTGAGCCAACTGGCTGGAGCCATACCTAGTAAATTGAATCTCCTTACAGAATCTCAAAGAGCACATTGTGAAGTATACTTGGTTAGTGTTTGGAGAAAGCCATTTTATATTATAAACTATCAACAATTATTGGTTGGACTACAGAGGGCTGAGGAATTCTGGAGTGGCAAATTTGTCCTCAGTAGAAATGAAATGTCATATAGAACCATAGGAGATTTTTAAATTTCCAGAAGGGACTTTTTATATCATCAGTATATTTTGTCGTTTGGATGGTATACTGAATATGGATGAAAAAAAAATCAATATTAAATGCATTTTATTTAAATTAAAAAATGTGCATCATATTCAGATGCAACGGCTCAATGGTTGCGCTAAAACAATCTAAAAGTTGTTAATTCCACAGCATGAGGCTTTATATATGCAGGATGAGATGACATCTACTTTGTGCCAGAGTTCCAGATTACTGGCTGCCTTTGCCTCTGATATATGTGAGGGCTCAGTCGAATATGCTCTGTGAGAAGAGAAATCAGTGTGTTTGTATTACTACTATTTCTAAAAGAAAAGCTGCATTTCTTTCTGAAAGACTTTAGAGATCCATTGTTTGCTGTTCTCTTATTCTTATTTTATAGCAGAAATTCCTCTTAGAATTAGAGGAGTTTAAGATTTTTTTCTTTTAGATTGCTACCTTTAAGGAACTAGTCATAAATCTACATATATTAGGCTTCTTAAAGCTTTATTTGCATAACTGATTTGAAAGCAACATTTGTTATCAGCTTACGCCTTGATGCTATTATCCCATGGCAATTAATTCCGACCACTGGGAGATGTCAGGGATGATCTGTGTCTAGTGTGTGACCCGTGTTCTTTTCCTTTGTCAAAGTAGAAGGCATTGGATAAGCAACTTAGATTCTAGGAAGTTTAGCCTGACCAATGGTGGCGCACTGGATAGAGCATGGTTCTAAAGCCCAAGGTCGCTTGCTTGAGCACAGGCTCATCGGCTTGAGTGCAGGCTCATCAGCTTGAGCTCAGGGTTGTCGGCTTTTGTGTGGGATCATTGACATGACCCCATGGTCACTGGCTGGAGCCCAAACGTCACTGGCTGGACACCCAAGGTCATTGGCTTGAGCCTAAGGTCACTAGCTTGAGCAAGGGGTCTCTGGCTTGACTGGAACTCCATGATCAATGCACATATGAGAAGCAATCAGTGAACAACTAAAGTGATGCAACTATGAGTTGATGCTTTTTATCTCTTTATTGTCGGTCTCTCATTGAAAAAAAAAAAAGGATTCTAGGAAGTTGAGAAATAAACACTTAACTATTCCTCATGACTGGTTACTCCTCTCCCCTGTCGCTATGGAATGAAAGGCGTTCCCAGCTGTTGGGTCCCTCCACTCTTTTCTTTTTTGGGGTACTTCCCATCGGCTCCTTTTGTGGTTAAATCCTCAAATTTGTATCTGGTCATGAACCTTCATTGCCCTTCAATTTATTTATATACCTTGAGAGGCGTATTCCCCCCTCCCCACCACCCCAGTCACAGCTGCAGCTCAAATAATGTAATTCTCAACTGGTAAACTTTGCTTCAGAACATCAATCCCTACCTAGCATGATACTTACTTCTTTACTGTTTTTACACAGCACAGTCTTCACAGTTTCCTTACTAAGATGGACCATCTATGAGGGTGGTGGCCTTGTTCCCCATCCTGAGGATTATATATGGCACATAGTGGGTGCACAACAACCATATTTTTAAAATTCAGTGAGAGGAGGGGAGGCAGACAGACAGACTCCTCTGCATGGACCCTGACCAGGATCTACCTGGAAAACCCACTGGATTGATGCTCTGCCCATTTGGAGCGTTACTCCATTGCTCAGCAACTGAACTCTTCTTAGCACCTGAGGCAGAGGCCATGAAGCCATCCTCAGTGCCTGGGGCCAACTTGCTCCAATTGAGCCATGGCTGCAGGAGGGGAAGAGAGAAGGAGAGAGAGAAAAAGAGAAATGAAGGGGGTGGGGTGGAGAAGCAGATGGGCACTTCTCCTATGTGCCCTGACCAGGAATTGAACCTGGGACATCCACATGCCAGGTTGATGCTCTACTACTGAACCAACCAGCCAGGGCCTCAACAAACCCCTTTTAAACAAATGAATGCATTTTCTTTAAAGGCACGCTGTATCTCGGCATTCCTTCCTGCAGTCTTGTGATTCTGCTACTTTACCACCACAGTATATGCTATTCCTCTTTTATTAACCTAAATGTTTTTTCCTGCTTGAAGATAACATGTGATACATTAATTCTATAGCTGGAGAATCCCCTGGTTAGAGAAGGATTCATGAGAAATAATCAATACAAATGACAATATTTATGTTGAGCTCTTTCTTTTTCTATGAAAATAATTTCTATAGACATTTTGCTTCCTCTAATCTTTCCAATCTACCATCAGACTATCTGTGGAGTTGTGACAAGATTTGCTGGTTGTGGTCTCAGGGTATAGAGGCTGCAGCCTGAAAATTACACGGGAGTATTTTAAAGAAGTACATTAGAATTAACTTCTTGGCCCTGGCCGGTTGGCTCAGCGGTAGAGTGTTGGCCTGGCGTGCGGGGGACCCGAGTTCGATTCCCGGCCAGGGCACATAGGAGAAGCGCCCATTTGCTTCTCCATCCCCCCTCCTTCCTCTCTCTCTCTTCCTCTCCTGCAGCCAAGGCTCCATTGGAGCAAAGATGGCCTGGGCGCTGGGGATGGCTCCTTGGCCTCTGCCCCAGGCGCTAGAGTGGCTCTGGTCGTGGCAGAGCGACGCCCCGGAGGGGCAGAGCATCGCCCCCTGGTGGGCAGAGCGTTGCCCCTGGTGGGCGTGCCGGGTGGATCCCGGTAGGGCGCATGCGGGAGTCTGTCTGACTGTCTCTCCCCGTTTCCAGCTTCAGAAAAATACAAAAAAAAAAAAAAAAAAAAAAGAATTAACTTCTTTTTGTTCTGATATATAAGCATTTTAAATTTCATACTGGCCCCTGCTGTGTGCGGGAAAGAGCCACAGATAATTTGTGCTTTCAATGCACGAGTCTTTCCATGAATGTGATAGGAAGGGCCAAATTGCCTTTGTGCCACTTAGAAATGCAGGACAGAGCCACTGACAGGTGTCACCTGGAATTTTATATCACACAAACATACCCTCCCTGGGCCAGTAAGGGGTTGCCTATATGATTTTATCGATTTCCTTCTGGTTCCCCTAGAAATAACGGGTTAGCACACATTGGACCGTCTGGAGATCATTGATATAATCACAGATTGAAACGGGACCCTGAGCTCTCTGTCCACAGAAAAGCCTGCCTGGCTCTCTCTGTATTTGAAGTGATTAACGACGCTGTAGCATTATGGGAAAATGCTATGTCTATAATTATAGGGAGCCACAGGAGGGAGAAACCCTTTCTGGTAGTGGTCTTTGAAGCCACCCAAGTTATTTGAGTCTGAGTCATTAGGGGGAAAAACAGGCAGAAAGAAAGTATGACAAATATTTTAGAAGAAAAAGAAAGAGAGAAAATTTGGTGATGTGAGAGGGATAGTGTTTTGGAGGAGACGATGTATGTGAGAAAGACAGAAAATCAGCGGGGGTCACGACAAGGTCACGGACAGGAGGCAGTATCGAGTCAACAGCCATTATATTATTATAATAGAACTGACTTGCTCTCTAATAATCTCCCTATCTGTCCCTATCATTTCAACCTCCCTTGTCATCTGTTATATGGAAACACTATTTCTCACCATCTTTGTGGGGCACAGTGATACAGGCAGACTTTATTATATATATATAAAATACTACATAAATGTTATAAACGATGACATGGAATAGGTGATTCTAATTGTTACCCTCCCCCCCCCCCCCCCCCATCGCTTTGGTGTTTGTGAAAACATAAGCCTCCTTAAAATGAAGAGAGTTTCAGGCTCGTGTGAGTTTCAGAATCACTTTTAAGGTGTCAGGGGTACGTGAGCCTTTGTTTCCCTCTCCGGGCCTTGGTCACCCACTTCGAGGAGGTGGGCTGCCACAGCCGGCTGCCTGGGGACAGTGTTGGGTTGACACACCAGCAGCCTGGCCGGGGGATGTAAATACGAACTGGCAGCGTCATGCCCTTTCTGACCACTTGGTGCCGCTCTAGCTTTAAGAACTGCTCAGGCCCAGCCGGATTCCAGGGAAACGGCTTCCTCTCGGGTTGGCTTCTGTGGTTTCAAAGACAGTCATTGTTCTGAAGAAGGTCATTTGGAGAGTTGGGCGGCTGATGTGATTAGAATGTGTATAGCAAGTCGCATTCCAGGTGCTTTTTGTGCTAACGCTTAGGTGTTATTACCAGCATTAATTATCTGAGGGACATGTAACAAACACAGGTGGGCCCTTGTTGGTTCATTTATTTGAAAAGCAAGGCTCTGCAGAATGCAAACAGCCAGGTAGCCACACAGGCCTTAAACTTGGAGTTTAATTTAGGGATAGGATACAGCTTCCCACCCACATACCTAGTCCATTCATAGAGTGAATGTTATAGAAAGAAAATTAGCTCAATATTAGTTCCTCCCCAATATATGCTACACACACACACACACACACACACACACACACACACACACACACAAACATCCGTAGTAAAAACATAAAGAACTTAAAGATGCTGTTGTTGAGTATGCTTCCAGGCATTCAGTAGGTTCAAGGTTTTCCCCCCTCCCCCCCTTACTTGTATAAACTTTTTAATTCATCTACAAAAAGGACATTTTCCTTCATAGAAAGAACCATCTTTCAAATTGAGCTAATGGCTTCTAGTATTATCCAAAATGTTACCCAAAATGATCCATCTTCTCTCTCGCCGCCTCTCTTTTCCTTCTGGGACCACGGGCTGCAAGGAAGAACTCTGTGCGCTTTCACAGCTCTGAGATGACTTTCAAAATTGGAGGACATTGGAGCACTTAGCTGAAGGGTCTGTGTTCTGTTTTAATGGGAGCCCCGGAGGGGGGCTTGCCCACTTCTAAAGATGCTATTGAGAACCGTGCTTTTCTGACTCATTAATTTGGCAAGCCAAGAGAAGGCTGCCATTAAGAAATTCCTTTGCAATTAATTACACGTAAAACCTCAATTTTTTTCTTTTTCTTTTTTTCTTTTTTTTTTTTTGTCTGACGCATTTACGGAAAGTGCTTCGCTTGTTTACGCAGGTGTTCTTCAGCTGGCCCTGGCTGGGGAGTGGACTGGCCCTACAGGCTGAGTTGAGGTGCTGGCTGAAGCCGTGCCTGAGCCCCTTCTGATTTCACTGCTTACCTTCCCTCTCTCTGAGCCTCACCCTGCCTTCTGGTTTCCCCTCCATCTTAGCGTTGAGTTAACTGCTTCTGGGGATTCGGCTTGTCACCCTTGGCTTGTCCTTGGGTCCGGAGGTCAGGGAGCTCTGTTAGGACTCTGAGCTGCCATTTCCTTGTGTAAGTTTAGGCAAATCACTTAACTGGCTAGCACTTCGTGTCCCCCATCTGTAAAGAGGGCTATTTTGAGCAGTAGATAGAACACCACATGTCTGGCGTTAGAAGAATCAAACTCTTCCGGTACTTGTTCCAAATGAAGTTTTCTGAACCTGATTTTTGATAACTGGCCCAGAATCTTCAGGGGAAAGCCCAGGGATCTGCACTGTTGAAAAAGAGTTCCAGGAAATTCTTATACTCACCGACGTGTGAGACGTCCTGGCTTGAGGAATATGTTTTCTGAGGGGTAACTGTTTATAAAAAGATCAGGGAAAAGAGTATCACCCAAAGAAAGGAAGGAAGGAGTCATGGGTGGACTCGGGCATTCCAGTATCTTGTGGGGGACAGACTTTGGGGGGCAACAGACTAGGTCTGATTTGATCAGGGCTGTCCTGAGAGAAAGGAAAACGTGGATAACTGACTTGGTTCTGTGGCTGAAGTCGTGTGCACAGTGCCCTCCTAGCTAAAGTGAAGATGCTAAATCCTCCTCCTTGACAACCTTTAATTTGTCGCCTTTTCCAAATACAGCGCGTTGAGTTTGTCTGGGGTGCCTGCAGATGTGGGAGTGAGGCAGGCTCGTTCCCTCCGGCTTCTGCTGAAGAGCAGACTCTAGCTCCCTAGGCTGCGGGCTCTGCGGCAAGGGTGACGCACGTTTTGTTGGTTTCTTTGGGTTTCAGGGTCTCGCCTGGAGCACATGTGCAGGATGGGCGTCTGTCGCTGAGCACGTGAGTCGGGTAGGAAAACGGTTTCTTAGCCTCTGGTGTAAGCTGATTCACCCCCCCCCCCGTTTCCTCGTTCTGTTCACATTCATACACTGACTCGAGGCTTGATCAGATTCGGGTTCCTGGACTGATAGGACTATTTTGGGGAGCTGATGCTCTGGATGAAACTAGGTCACATTAATTGAAAGTTAGGAGTGACCAGATCTATAGAATACAGTTCTTAAGGCAAATGAATTCAGTATTGGCTAGCGGCTGGGCCAGCTTTCTAGTGGAGATCATTCTAGGAGATTAAGTGTCCAACGACCCAATTCGAGTCTGATGGCAAAGCTTACTGACCATGTGGAAAATTGAGCCATGGGGACTGGGGGTCCTGCTGCCCCCTGGGCTGTGGTTGACCCCGGCAAATGAACAAGTCACAACAGAGAGGATTGTTCTGGACATTGTTAATATTTCCCCGAGGCATTAACAGCCCTCTACTTTTTCTCAAAGTTCAGAATAATAGGAGAAATGCAGATTTCTGGGCCCTAACTATTGGCAGGCATAGGCGGTGGGCAGGGCATAACAGGAACTCAAGAAAATAATTGGACTTGGTCTGGAAGCGACTGTTCCAGGGTCCGGGCCATCCCAAGGCCCCTCCCCTCCACCATGCTGGGTGCTAAGGGGAGTAATCTATTTACTGCTCCTCACGTGCAAAACTCAGCATTAGGAGTAAGAGCCTTTTTAGTCTCTAGATCATTCAGTCTTTGACTCCTGGCCTCGGCCTTATTATCACCTGTCATAATCAAGGACCATATAACTTTTTTTTTTAATTAAGATTTACTTTTGTGGCCTGACCGGTGGTGGCACAGTGGATAAAGCATTGACCTAGAACGCGGAGGTCGCTGGTTCGAAAACCTGGGCTTGTCCGGTCAAGGCACATATGGGAGTTGATGCTTCCTGCTCCTTTCCTGTGCTCTCTGTCTCTCTCTTCTCTCTCTTCTCTCTCTTCTCTCTCGCTAATAGAAATGAATAAATAAAAAAATAAAAAATATTTTTTTAAAAAAGCTTTGCTTTTGTTAGAGTGGTTGCAGGTCCACAGCACAGTGGCGGGGGAGGGACTGCGGTTTCCCGCGCCCACTTTGCCCCCACACAGCCACACGGCCTCCCCCGGCACCAGCACCCCCCACCCGAGTGGGACGGTCGTAACGAGGGGAGAACCTCCGTGGACACATCGTGATGACCAAAGCCTGTGGTTTTTATCTGGGGGCTCCTCCTTTGAACTTCATTCGCTCCACCTGCGAATAGTAAGCGAGCAGACGTCTCTCAGGTGGTCTGGCTGTTTCTGTTCCCGCGTTTTAAGTAGGTAACAAGGAGAGGTTTGTAGGTTTTTGTTCTTAACTTTTATATGATGTGGACGAGACTACGCCCTGCTTAGTCTTTTATTTTAGAGAGGTGATTCTCGAAATGTTGTTCCAAGAGAGCGGCATTAGCCTGCCCGGGGAACAGGTTGGGGACGCCAGTGCTCAGTCCCTGGTTCAGACCCTTGTCATTTGAAAACTGCTGAACTTCAGGGAGGTGTTGCTACCGGACTGAAGTTGCAATGAGCACTGATCCTTCACAGAGCGGCACTGAGGAGGCTGGACAAAGGCTGGTCTGGGGCTCTGTGGGCAGGATGTGGGGAAGACAACCCCATCGATCGGCTGTGTCACCGCTACTTTCATTTTTCCGCCTGTGGCGGACCCTGCGAGCGTGTTAGAAAAATTCCTCAGCCTCTGGGCTTCTTGGTCCTTGTTTGTAGACATAGGGAATGAGGGTCTTACAGCATCTGTCTGTTGTGGGGTTCAAGTGAGGACGGAGGGTGCCTTCAGAGGCAGGTGCTCAGTGATGCCCCCTCGGGGCCTCCCCTGGAGACATTGATCCCCCCAGACCCCGAGGGCAGGGGGCGGGGCCAGCCTCTCCTATGCTCAGCGTTGTAGCTCATGGTAACTAGCACGGTTTCTGACCCAGAACTTACTGCTTTCTGAAGCAAAGAAGAGACCTGTCAGGAAAAACCTATGGGCCAATTCTGAGGTCTGGGTCAGAAGTGTTTGCACCTGGAGTCAGGCGTGGGTGAGTGGAAGGTGAACAAGAACACGGACCTTGGCCCTCGTGGAAACCTAATGCTCTGGGTTGGCTCGGCCTTACCCCACGGGCAGGGGTGGGGAGCATGGCCCACCCCCTCCCTGGTCTGAGCTCCTTAGGCATCTGAGTCAGTCCCAGCCCCATGTGGTGACACGGTATGTCCACAGTAACCTGACGGGCTACGCAGACCAGAAAAACTATAAAAACCCTTCCAGGAGTTCCCTGATCATCGTAAGGTGATTCTGCACCGAGCGAGTTGACGGCGAGAGCAGGACGAGCGTCCTAACTCTCTGATTGTCCACGGACACCATTTCGAGGACCCCCGGGCTGTTCCCGCTGCTTCGAGTAAGTTTCTCTCCACACTCTTCATGTTTATTCAGGGACCGTTGGCGGAAATAGAAGTTGTTAGTAGAATTGCTTTACCGTCATTTAACTGAGTTCACGTACCCAGCAAAATTAATGACGCAAGGAGGAGCAGCCAATGGTGTATGAAGAGCCGCAGAGTTTATACAAATACTGGAAGCTACCAAAGCCCTCGGAGTCAGAAACAGAAGGTGGAGGCAGTGGAGCTATGCAAGAATTTTTGGGATGTACCATCAACTTTTTGTATGACATCGAAAAAAAAAAATACTAGGACCTCATTTTGCTCTACTGGCATTGTGTCATTGTTTATGAAAACTGAGAAGGTTTTTTTTTTGTTTGTTTGTTTGTTTGGTTTTTTTTTTTGTATTTTTGTATTTTTCTGAAGCTGGAAACGGGGAGGCAGTCAGACAGACTCCCACATGCGCCCGACCGGGATCCACCCGGCATGCCCACCAGGGGGCGATGCTCTGCCCATCCGGGGCATCGCTCTATTGCAACCAGAGCCATTCTAGCACCTGAGACAGAGGCCATGGAGCCATACTCAGTGCCCGGGCCAACTTTGCTCCAATGGAGCCTTAGCTGTGGGAGGGGAAGAGAAAGAGAGAGGAAGGAGAGGGGGAGGGGTGGAGAAGCAGATGGGCGCTTCTCCTGTGTGCCCTGGCCGGGAATCGAACCCGGGACTTCCGCACGCCAGGCCGACGCTCTACTACTAAGTGAACTGGCCAGGGCCTGAGAAGGTTTTTGTTAGGAAGCAGGAGTTCCCTTCTAGATTTCTCCTCCCCATATTATTGAGGTGTATGTAATTTACACATAATACAATTTGCCCATTTGGGTGTAGAGTTTGAATTTTGAAATTGTATGCAGTGGTGTAACCACCATCACAATCAAGACATAGGAACATTTTTGTCACCCTGGGGACCCTGCAGTCCACGGTGACCCTTAGCCTCAGATAAGTATTGTACTAATCTGATTTTTATCACTGAAGTTTTATCTTATTTAGAATGTCATGTAAATGGACTCCTGCACTGTGTAGTCTTCTGTGTTTGACTTGTTTCACTCAGAGTTCTGTTTTGGAGATTTACCCATGTTGTGTATGAACCAATTTGTCCCTTTTTATTACTGAGTAGTGTTACAATGTATGAATATACCACCTGTAGATGGACATTTAGGTGGCTTCCAATTCTTGGCTCTTACACATACATTGGCTCTGAACATTTGTGTATAGAAAAAGAATTCAAGGGCCTTATGAGCACTTCCCAATGAAGTATAAGGAGACAAGGATTCTCTCATCAAAATATTAAATTATTAGTATGAGTGTTAACTGAGTCTGTGTAAATGATTACGGGAAATTTTAAAAATTTCAAGTCATGAAATAGACTGTAGAGATATATTGCTAAAAATGTTTAGATATCCCTGGCTCGATAGCTCAGTGGGTTAGAAGAGCATCATGCTAGAGTGCCGTTTTGATCCCTGGTCAGGGCACATACGGGGACAGATAAATGTTCTTGTCTCCTTCTCTGTCTCTCCCTTCCTCTCTCACTGAAATCCATAAAATCAATCAATCAATCAATAATTTAAAAAATGTTTGAACAGGTTAGGATCTAGGATAGATTAATTTTGAAATGTATTTTTTTCTCATTTGGTTTTCTCATGATCCATTCTTTTTTTTTTTTTTTTTATCAAGTGAGAGGCAGTGAGGCAGAGAGACAGACTCCCACATGTGCCCTGACCGGGATCCACCTGGCAACCTCCATCTGGGTCGATGTTCTGCCCATCTGGAGCTGCTGCTCTGTTGCTTGGGGCCAACTTACTCAAACCATTCGAGCCATGACTGTGGGAGGAAAAGAGGGGGCGAGAGCCGGAGAAGCAGACGGTCACTTCTGTATGCCCCGACCAGGAATTGAACCTGGGATTTCCGCACGCTGGGCCGACACTCTACCATTGAGCCAACCAGCCAGGGCCCCATTTGGTTTTGAGTCTCTTCAAACCAACGGTTGCCAGGAAACAACACAGCAACGCAGCTCTGCCTTCACGTTCACTTATCTCCTCTCCTTTGTCCTCATTTTCATATCTGTCCCATTTCTAATTTTACTTCTGACTCTCTGCCAGCAATACAGAAGCTCCTTATTGACTTTATCAGATTAATATTCTTAACAAAACATGTTATTGCCACCCCCATCTTATAGATGGAAGAACCGAGGCCCTAAAATGTAAGTAATACTAGCAAATCCAGGCCTGGAACTCAAGGCTGATTTCTCAGCCTATGCTCTCCCTGCTAGAGCACCCGGTACTGAGACACATCTTCGCATTTCTTTCTGGGTAGATGTGATTGTCTATTGCTCCAGCACTTGGGGAGGGTAGGTGAGCTTATGATTCTTAGAAGGCTTGCAGGAGGAGAAGGAATGGAGGGAGAAATCCCAGAGCATGAGCCACAGGCAAAGGCGGGGGGTGGCTCTTGTCTTCATTGTGGAAGAGGATGTATGACTAGCAGGATGGGGAAAACTTAAAAAAGAAAGGCTCTGGTGACCTTGGAATTGGATGAAGAAATGCCCTTTGCTGCTCTCAGCTGTCTCCTTGCTACCAGTTGGTTGCTTCTATTCCAAGTTTGATAATTGGAACTTAATTACCCTTGGCCTCTGACATTGGCTGGCTGTCCTCTTTCCTGCATCCTCTTCATGCATGGAAACTGGGAGCTTCTTTCAAGGTATTTCTGACTGGTTGAGGCCAAAGTGATCTCTCCTCTAAATCAGGCATCCCCAAACTACGGCCCGCGGGCCGCATGCAGCCCCCTGAGGCCATTTATCCACCCCCCCCCACCCCCCTGCCGCACTTCCAGAAGGGGCACCTCTTTCATTGGTGGTCAGTGAGAGGGGCACTGTATGTGGCGGCCCTCCAACGGTCTGAGGGACAGTGAACTGGCCCCTGTTTAAAAAGTTTGGGGACCCCTGCTCTAAATTCATGATTCTGTTTGATAGTCATGAAGTACTTCATTGCATGTTACTTTCTGGTGGCAATACGTTAGCTAACTAAGGTAAATTAGCAATAAATTAGCTAAAGAAGTAAAACAGCTAAAGAAGAGCTCATATGTATATAATGTCTATGTATAAAATGACATCACAGTAAAAACACGTTCTGTAACTTGTCACTATCTTCATTGCATGTTATACTTGTCTTTCTGAGAAAGGATATGCTCTTCTGTCATAATTTATTTTACTGGTTCTGTGGTATGAATAAACTATCGTTTATTTAGCCGTTTTACTATTCATTAATATTGAGGTCATTTGTTGTCATGAGAAAACAGGAAGCTATATGCAAATGAGTATTTTCGTCTCTGCCATCCCTGTAAATGCCAATTTCATTTTTCCAGCTTAGGTCAGAAACTCTGGCATCGTCTTTACTACCTCTCTTTCTCTAACACTCCATGTACAAAATCCTGTTGATTTTATTTTTAAATAGATGCAGCTATTTTTTTTAATATGCAGATATTGGCCATTGCTCAGCTCCTCTAAGTACCACTATCTGGGCCAAACCATCACGGACTCTTATCTGGACTGTTGTCATCATTGTCTGGTGGCCTTTCTGCTTCCCAACAGCTGCCAAGAGTGATTTCTTTTTTTTTTTTCTTTTTGTATTTTTCTGAAGTGAGAAGCAGGGAGGCAGAGAGACAGATTCCCGCATGCGCCTGACTGAGATCCACCCAGCATGCCCACCAGGGGGCGATGCTCTGCCCATCTGAGGTGTTGTTCCATTGCAACCAGAGCCATTCTAGCACCTGAGGCAGAGGCCATGGAGCCATCCTCAGTGCCCGGGCCAACTTTGCTCCAATGGAGTCTTGGCTGTGAGAGGGGAAGAGAGAGACAGAGAGGAAGGAGAGGGGGAAGGGGTAAGAAGTAGATGGGCGCTTCTCCTGTGTACCCTGGCCAGGAATCGAACCTGGGATTTCTACACACTGGGCCGACGCTCTACCACTGAGCCAACTGGCCAGGGCCAAGAGTCATCTTTTTTTTTTTTTTTTTTTTTTTTTTTTTTTTTCTTTTTTTTCATTTTTCTGAAGCTGGAAACAGGGAGAGACAGTCAGACAGACTCCCGCATGCGCCCGACCGGGATCCACCCGGCACACCCACCAGGGGCGGTGCTCTGCCCCCCAGGGGGCGATGCTCTGCCCATCCTGGGCGTCGCCATATTGCGACCAGAGCCACTCTAGCGCCTGAGGCAGAGGCCACAGAGCCATGCCCAGCGCCCGGGCCATCTTTGCTCCAATGGAGCCTTGGCTGCGGGAGGGGAAGAGAGAGACAGAGAGGAAAGTGCGGCGGAGGGGTGGAGAAGCAAATGGGCGCTTCTCCTATGTGCCCTGGCCGGGAATCGAACCCGGGTCCTCCGCACGCTAGGCCGACGCTCTACCGCTGAGCCAACCGGCCAGGGCCAAGAGTCATCTTTTAAAACTCAGGTAAAAATCACTCTGTCCAAAGCTCTTCAATGACCACCCATCTAACTCCCTAGCATCTAAAGTTTTTGCCGTGGTCTTTAAGACTCCCACCAAGAGCAAGCATCCTACTACTTTTCTGACCTTGACCCTTATCATTTCCTCCTGCACATCAGCCACATTCAAATAGCTCTTCTTTCTGCCTGACCTGTGGTGGCACAGTGAGTAAAGCGTCGACGTGGAATGCTGAGGTCGCTGGTTCGAAACCCTGAGCTTGCCTGCCCAAGGCTCATATGAACATTGATGCTTCCTGCTCCTGCTTTCTCTCCCTCTCCACTCTCTAAAATGAAGTGTTTTTTTTTTTTTTTTTTAAAAAAAGCCACTAAGTTCTTGAACGTACTAAGCACAATTTCTCCTTTGGGACTTTGCTTGTGTTCTAACTGCCTAGAAACCTTCAGTGCACCCCCCACCCTTTCATATTTGCCTGATTTTACTTCCTTCTTTCTCCTTTAGGTCTCTGTTCAAATGTTACCTGTTTGTCAAATGGGTGTTGAATGAGCATAGCTTTATCCACTTGAGTAAATGCTTCTGTAGAATAAATTTCCGGAAGTGACATTACTTACTTTTGCTCTGAGTGCAATTATTCTTGTTTGTTACTACACTCCTTCTTCCTCCCACACCCACACTTACTGTATTTTATTATTCTCACACCCTTCTTCAAAATGGTTCTGGGTCTGTCTTTTGTTTCTACTGTGGAGGGCTGGCATGTGCTCCACTCCTGTGAGCTCTGGAGGAAACACGGGTGCTAGGCAGCTGGTCTGGTCCCCATGGGCCTCTTCACAAGGCTGTGATTTCAAGAGTGACCTTGGGGTGTGACTGAGTTGTCATTGAATGACTTTTTAATAAATGAAAGAATCTCCTCTTCATACTGCAGTCACATCTATTTCTTTCCCAGTGTCTGGCACTAAATTGTCAACATTAAATACCACAAAAGTTACAAAGAAGTTCTGACTTACCATATTGATTTTAACTTTCTAGAACATATATTGAAATTGGAGTAGGTCACAGAAATCCTGGGATCTTGGTCATACCATAAAATCCCTGTCCACGTGTGTACCTTTAAAAAATCTATAGCCCTCCTGCTTATCCTTACCATCATCCTTTTCAGAAGATAATATGAATATTTATTCTTATATATAATTTGTGATTTGCATTGTCTCCTCAATTACTGGGACAACAATATTAATGACCAATCAGAATAATAAAACGATGGAATTTTTGAATTCGAAGAACTCATTTCTTTAGTCCCCTAATTTGATAAAAAGGGAAACAAGTGTCCAGATGTTGGGTGACTTATTCAAGGTCAGGCGGCCAGTTCACAGTACAGGTGGGTCTTCTGACTCCTCCCATGGTGCTCAGTAGCGTTCACTGAACAGTGTCTATGAACCAAGCTCTGTGCTAAATGAAGTTCTACCCGCTAGGTAACTCCCGTTCCTTCCAATTGTCCTGGCACCTTGCAGTTTATTTAGATGATGTGATTTGGCTTCATATTTCCTCTGGAGCCAGCGGGACAAGGATCACCCTATTAGAGTGCTTAATTTTGTGCTAATGACCCTTCGTTCTGTCTGAAGTCTTCAGGTTGCAGTTTTTTCAAAGGCACCGTGTGCGGCTTGTCCTTTGCTGCCTGCTGCATGGCGCGCGCATCAGAGCCTCCTGCAGCCTTCCGCTTCTTAATTGCCTCTCCTTCCTAATGGAGCCCACCTCCGCTCCAGCGCTAATTGAACTTCGTCCTTCGCTCAGACTGTGTTATTAAACAAATAGTCACAGTGTTCGGTCTCACTTTCATAGGAGCATTGATGTTTGCTTAACATCAAAAACTTATTAGTAATCCATTGAAAAGGCAATTAATGGAGGGCATATGGGTAAGGAAATTGAACTAGTCTGTGGCACAGGACAAGGAATGGCAAAGACATGCCGGCATTGTGAGGTTTAACTGTCTTGTGTCCTAGAAGTTGCCAACTGATTGTTAAATTTGGGACTCTTAACTCAGATCAATGAACATTCATACCAGTCAACCTTTTTATACCTACTGCCCACTTTTGTATCTCTGTTAGTAGTAAAATTTTCTAACTGCCCACCGGTTCCACAGTAATGGTGATTTATAAAGTAGGGAAGTAACTTGACTTTATCAAATTTATAAATAAATTTGATAAACTTTACTTTATCAAAGCAGAGTTACAGCCAGTTAAAGCATATAATAATAATTACTTACCAAGTACTTTATGTCGGATTTTCACTATGTTTGGCAGAATAAATCTTTATAAAACAACTTATTATAGTTAAATCTATCTTTTTATTTATATATTATACTTTGGTTGCTTTGCTACCGCCCACCATGAAAGCTGGAACACCCACTAGGGGGCGGTAGGGACCAGGTTGACCAGCACTGATTTATATTAAGTAGCATTTAAGTGTTTGAACTGAAGGATGTCATCTTCCTCAATCCCAACCTCACTCTGTCTCTGTGTCTTTCTCTTTAAAATACTTTTCCCAAGCCTTTTAGCATATAGAGTTATGTATGTCATTGTAGAAAACATGGACAGATAAAAAGAAGCAAATACCTCATGTGTACTCTTTAAAATTTTTTATTTTATTTTACTTTTTTCTCCTCAAGACTGAGACTATTTTATCTTATTTATTAAATTTATTGAGGTGGCATTGGTTAATAAGATTATATAAATTTTAAGGGTACATTTCTGAGATACATGATCTATATATTATATTGTGTGCCCACCACCCAAAGTCAAAGCATCTTCCGTCACTGTATATTTCACCTTCTTCCCTCTTGTAACCACCGTCCTGTGTCTTCATATGTGCTCTTAAACCATCCAGAGATAAGCACGGATAAGATTTTGGTGTATACTCTTCTGTGCTCCTTTGTAACATATACGTGAACATGGAAAATATTGGATCACATCCATTATTGACCTATTGGTTGTTTATTGTTTAATTGATAACATGTCCTGGACAACAAAATGGGCCCCTATATCCTATTCAATGGCTTTTACATATCCTTTTAGGTGGATAGGCTGTCATTTTGTTTCATATATTTTTCCTTTTTATTGAATTGACTGGATGACACCAGTTAGCAAAAAATTACACGTTTCAGTTGCACAATTCTACAACACATCATCTGTACACTGTGTTGTGCATTTCACCACCCCAAGTCATCTCCATCCATCACCATTTACCCCCTCACACCTTCCTCCACCTCCCCTACCCCCCCTACAGTCACCATACTGTTGTCTGTGAGTTTTTTTCTCTTATATTGTTTCATATTTTGTCATAGTGTTGAAGGCTTAGAAACTTAGAGATTGCCTCTTGCTTGTATAATGCTAAGTAAGCATCATTATTTAGGTGAGTAATATTAATATTAGGAAATCAAATTGACACACTTCTCTATTGTAAGACACGATCCTCTGCTGTGTGAGTATATGCAATATTTGGTATAATCGGGCTACAAATTTATATTCTACATAACAACTTTCCCTTTACTTGTAATTATGCCAAAAAAAAAAAATAAAGAAAAAAGAGGAGGCTGATCAAGAAATATCAATATTATTAGAAACTAATGGTTTATGGTATGGCTTTGACCTGCCTGTGAATTCAAGAGGATAAATGATACCTGGGTTCACAGGAAAACAAACTCTAAAAATATGAACCTAAAGGTATTTGGCAATTGAGTAAGGCATAACAAGTCTTTTTCTTTGTCTTTTTTTTTTTTTTTTCTGAAGCTGGAAACGGGGAGAGACAGTCAGAGAGACTCCTGCATGCGCCCGACCGGGATCCACCTGGCACGCCCACCAGGGGCGACGCTCTGCCCACCAGGGAGGATGCTCTGCCCCTCTGGGACCAGAGCCACTCTAGCCCCTGGGGCAGAGGCCAAGGAGCCATCCCCAGCGCCTGGGCCATCTTTGCTCCAATGGAGCCTTGGCTGCGGGAGGGGAAGAGAGAGACAGAGAGGAAGGAGGGGGGGTGGTGGAGAAGCAAATGGGCGCTTCTCCTATGTGCCCTGGCCGGGAATCGAACCCGGGTTCCCCGCACGCCAGGCCGACACTCTACCACTGAGCCAACCGGCCAGGGCCTCTTTATCTTTTTATAATCCATGTTGAATACCTATGAGAGAAGAAAAACCAATAATGGGTTACTTCATTTGTTTCACAAACCTTGGCTATGACTATGAAGCTCCCATCTGCATTAACGTGAGTCACGCATGGCTAGGTGCCCAGGCAATATTAGTAAATGAATGGCGTTACTGCCTGGCAGGGACCCTTTGAGAAAATGCTGTTGTTAGAAGTACCTCAATATATATATATATATATATATATATATATATATATATATATATATATATATATACACACACACGCTCTGGGTTAACTGGGATTATGATGCATAAAATGTTGGTAATAGGTTTAAAAGATTAGCACAGACCGCCTTTCCTTGAGATCATCCCTTCTATATAAAAAATGAAATGTTATTTCTAATGTCATCATAAAAGTAGAGCTGGGGGATTATTGATTTTTGGAGGCTTTTACTAGATAGCTTGATAATTGACTCAAGTTT
This sequence comes from Saccopteryx leptura, assembly GCF_036850995.1. Lineage (NCBI taxonomy): Eukaryota > Metazoa > Chordata > Mammalia > Chiroptera > Emballonuridae > Saccopteryx > Saccopteryx leptura. Next base: position 182,112,274 of record NC_089508.1, read on the forward strand.
TTAGTACTGGGCCCTGGGTTGGCTGTTTACCTTGCTCAAGCAATTTGGTGTAATTAATTTTAATAGCTGTATTTACTTTTAGGGGAGAGTTTGCTCTAGTCAGGATCTCATGGAATTATGTTCCCGCTTCAAATAAAAAACCTACAATGGTTGAAAATGAGAATCTCTCCTATAAATTTGAGAGAGCAGAATGCAGAATCTTTTAACCTGTTAACAACTCCATGAGCTAGAAACAGCTGTCGATGAGGATCGAAAAGAAAAACAAAAATGAAAGCAGTTAATATATTAGCTGGTAAGATTGATGCATATTTTTAGGAAAGAAGACATAAAAAGTGGGGAAAGGAGACTTCAGATAAGCCTTTTGTTTATTTATTTATTTATTTATTTATTTGTATTTTTCTGAAGCTGGAAATGGGGAGAGACAGTCAGACTCCCACATGCGCCAGACTGGGATCCACCCGGCACGCCCACCAGGGGCAACGCTCTACCCACCAGGGGGCGATGCTCTGCCCCTCCAGGGCATCGCTCTGCCGCGACCAGAGCCACTCTAGCGCCTGGGGCAGAGGCCAAGGAGCCATCCCCAGCGCCCAGGCCATCTTTGCTCCAATGGAGCCTTGGCTGCGGGAGGGGAAGAGAGAGACAGAGAGGAAGGGGGGGGGATGGAGAAGCAAATGGGCGCTTCTCCTATGTGCCCTGGCCGGGAATCAAACCTGGGTCCCCCGCACGCCAGGCTGATGCTCTACCACTGAGCCAACCGGCCAGGGCCTTTATTTGTTTTTATGCCTCCAAAAAGCTGTGACTTGATGCTCATCTGTCAAAAGATTTGGCTAGAAAAATAGTTATTGATTATGTTGACCGATAAATGTGATCGATCAGAAATTCTATGCTGCTGCATGGCCCCTAAGGGAGGAGAGGAACATGGGTTAGAAAACGATAAGTTTTCTAGCATCAGGAAGCCCTCTTCCTTCTCCTTTTTATCTCCAAACTCATTCATTGATTGTTGGCCTTTTGGGGGTCTTTTTTCAACATATGATGCTGGATATCTCAGTATCTCTTAGGCTGACACCTTGTTCTTTCTAATATGATAATTAAGGCAGATAAATTTAAAAAAGAAAACAGTTATGACCACAGGTCTCTATATTTTGTTGTTAAAGGATTTTTTTTAACATTGAAAAGTTAAATGTATCATAGTAACATTGGTTAATGACAGTATATAATTTTCAGTTGTACTGATTTTTATATTACAGTATCAAATGGTTTTATTTCATTTCAGTCTCTTATTCTTTCCAAATAGACACATGTATGCATATTATTGTAGGCTCTGGCCGGTTGGCTCAGTGGTAGAGTGACGGCCCAGCATGTGAAAGTCCTGGGTTCAATTCCCTGCCAGGGCACACAGGAGAAGCACCTATCTGCTTCTCCACCCTTCACCCTCTCCTTTCTCTCTGTCTCTTTCTTCCCCTTTGCAGCCAAGGCTCCACGGGAGCAGGGTTGGCCCAGGCGCTAAGGATGGCTCCATGGCCTCCGCCTCAGGCTCTAGAATGGCTACAGTTGCAATGGACAGAGCATTGCCAGATGGAAAGAGCATTGCCCCCTAGGGGGCATGCCGGGTAGATCCCAGTCAGGTTCATGTGGGAGTCTATCTCTCTGCCTCCCCACTTCTCATTTCAGAAAAATACCACCCCCAAAAAAGAGTAATGTCGTAATAAAGCCATCTGTAAACACATTTTGTGTACAGTTGTAATCGTTTCCTTAGGATGAGTTAAAATTACTTTAAATGTCTCTGAGGTCACCATAGGGCTTGGGGCTAGAGAAAGGGAATTGTCATTAGAAGAAGGAAGCAATCCCAGCTTTTGAAGTATGTTCAGTCCTTCTAGTCATCCCTGCCAACTTTGTGGGTATAGTATGGAATTATCTCTGGTGAAGTTCTCCTCCTTAGGACACCCTAGTTGATATTTAGGGTACATGGAAAGAAAAATAAAAAGAAAGGTTCTTATGCATAGAAGTCACTCTTAATCAGTTTGTAGAAAATAAAAGGTTATTGGAGATTATTATATGATGTAAATATTTCGATCTATAAATTCAGCCCCCCCCCCTTAGGGAACATGAGAATCACAGAGTACCCTCCTGAGTATTCTTCCTTTAAAAGAGACCATGGGTTCAATAACAGAGACTCACAAATGGAGGAGTAAGAGAAATATGAATTTTGCTCTTGCAAACATACTGAAGTGGAAAATGGAAAAGCCGAAATCAACAACAATAACAACAAAAAAACGCCACATCCATTTGGACTAAAATACATGTATATATAACACACCTTTCCAAGCATAAAACGAAAACTCCAGCCAAGGGAATGAAAGAAATATTTTTTTGAAAAACAGCTGAAATAGGCCTGTTGTTGAAATAGTTTTATTTCCCCTTTAGAAGATCTATTTACTACAATTCTGGGAATGAGAGGGATGATTTCAAATAAAGAATAGAGCCATTTAAGATATTGTGCACAGTAGTAGAATTTATGAAGGCTGGTTTGAATTAAAACTAAATGTCACCAGCAGATAGAAGACAACAGAAATGTACATGTTATTTATTGCATTGGGAATTGGAGAGGGGAGCTGAGATGGGCGGATTCTTTCAGGATTCTTATTACATGGCACTAATGTTTACGGGGAGAGCTCTGATCTTACAAAGCATGTATTTCTCTCAAACCTTCCTAGCTGTTGAGATTAATTCATTGATTGGCAAGAGTTGGAATCATGCATCCTCTTTGGACCACATGGTTAATGCGATCATTCAAGCAGCAAATTTGTACTAAGCACCAACTGTTTGCCAGGTACCATTCTGGCCAGTGTGAGTGCTTTGGTAGACCAGGCAGACGGGTCCTTGTCTTTGGGACCTTCTAGAGTCAGGAAGTGAGTGCTCTGCCAACAATTAAACTGAGATGATTGGGAGAAGCTGATTTAGGGACGCTTTAGGTTGGGTGGTTAGGGACGGCCACTGTGCTAGATTTCAGAGGACCACCTAGACCAGGGATCCCCAAACTAGGGCCCGCAAGCTGCATGCGGCCCCCTGAGGCCATTTATCCAGCCCCTGCCGCACTTCCGGAAGGGGCACCTCTTTTGTTGGTGGTCAGTGAGAGGAGCACATTTACCATCTCATTAGCCAAAAGCAGGCCCATAGTTCCCATTGAAATACAGTTAGTTTGTTGATTTACATCAGGGGTCCCCAAACTTTTTACACAGGGGGCCAGTTCACTGTCCCTCAGACTGTTGGAGGGCCGGACTATAAAAAAAACTATGAACAAATCCCTATGCACACTGCACATATCTTGTTTTAAAGTAAAAAAACAAAACAGGAACAAATCCAATATTTTAAATAAAGAACAAGTAAATTTAAATCAACAAACTGACCAGTATTTCAATGGGAACTATGGGTTTGCTTTGGCTAATGAGATAGTCAATGTGCTCCTCTCAATGACCACCAATGAAAGAGGTGCCCCTTCCGGAAGCGCGACGGGGGCCGGATAAATGACCTCAGGGGGCCACATGTGGCCCACGGGCCGTAGTTTGGGGACCCCTGATTTACATTTACTTGTTCTTTAAATATTGTATTTGTTCCCGTTTTGTTTTTTTACTTTAAAATAAGATGTGCAGTGTGCATAGGAATTGTTCATAGTTTTGTTTTGTTTTTTGCAAGCCTGCGCCTCCCTGCAGTTTCGAGTCTGTTTGTCTTCTGCTTCCCTGGCTAGCTCCTTCTTGTGGAGGGCTTACAGTTATGATTTGCTTTGACTAAAGAACTAAAAAACTGAAATAAAGATGCAGTTGGAAAGAAGATCTGGAAATGCAATTTTTATAACTCAGAGGCTCAGGTGCACTGTCATTTTCTCAGCTCCAAGAAAATCATAAATTATTTTTTATTGGAGGAAATCACAGCAGCTCTAGATCTTAATGATTGCTGAACAGGAGGTCTTTCTGTTTCTATTCCTTTTTCTTTTTTTCGCTAAACATCAAGTAGCTGTCAGTTTTAATTTTCTTTTAGAACTTACACATTAAAAACATTGTTCGAGCTGTTGAACAAAACTGTCTCTTATATCCAAGCGACGGTGCCGGGGTACAAAATGCACATCTTGGTTTGATTTCTCCCCCTCTAGCTTCAGTTCATGAGTAAAAACCAGCCTTGTGTTTTATGATTAGAGGGCCAGTGTTCAATATTAATAGGTATGGAAAAAAAATCAAACTCCCACTTTACCCTTTAATCTCTTCACACTCAGAAGTCGTCCTGGGGAATTTGAGAGCAGGTCGATCACCTCTCTCATATTTTTTTTTTTTTTTTTTTGTATTTTTCTGAAGCTGGAAACAGGGAGAGACAGTCAGACAGACTCCCGCATGCGCCCAACCGGGATCCACCCGGCACGCCCACCAGGGGGCGACGCTCTGCCCACTAGGGGGCGATGCTCTGCCCCTCCAGGGCGTCGCTCTGTTGCGACCAGAGCCACTCTAGCGCCTGGGGCAGAGGCCAAGGAGCCATCCTCAGTGCCTGGGCCATCTTTGCTCCAATGAAGCCTCGCTGCGGGAGGGGAAGAGAGAGACAGAGAGGAAGGGGGGGGGGCGATGGAGAAGCAGATGGGCGCTTCTCCTGTGTGCCCTGGCCGGGAATCAAACCCGGGACTTCTGCACACCAGGCCGACGCTCTACCACTGAGCCAACCGGCCAGGGCACCTTTCTCATATCTTTACTTGATTGTGCTCTGTGCATCTTTAGCACAGATTATTAGTACATTTTTTTTCCTGGCATTTTGGATTTAAATAAGCAACAAATGACAAAAAAAAAAAAAAAAAAGAACAAATATTTATCCATCGTTTGTTATGCATCAGATACTTTTCTGGGAGATAAAGAGGTGGCAGTGACCAGAAAAAGAAAAGATGGGCAAAATTACTGTCCCCACATAGACTTCATTCAAATGCAGGGAGGTGTTAGACAATAAATGCCAGGTGGTGAGAGATACTGAGAAGGGATAAGAGACAGGGTGGGGGTAAGGCTCATAAGTTTAGAAAGGAAAAAGATAGGCTTGGAAAGTTATTACCGATCTGATAACTTTTGAGTGTAGATGGGAGCAAGCCAACATGAATATCTGACTCGGTGAGAACAGTACATGCAAAGGCCCTGAGACAAGTGCATGCCTAGCGTGGTCTAGGAGCAGTAGGGAAGCCAATGGGGCTAGAACAAAGGAAGAGGAAGGATGAGTTGTGGGACTCAGATGAGATGAGGGAGCCAGATCGTGTAGGTTGTTCTAATCCATTATAAAGACTTTTCGGCTTTTAATTAGAGTTAAGTGAAGAGTCATTTCAACATTCTGAGCATAGGAATTTCCCAATTTGACTTTTTAAGAATCTACTAAAGGAGAGCAAGGGAGGAAGCAGAGAGACCAATTAGAAGGCTGTTTCAATAATCCAGGCGAGAGGAGATGGAGGTTTGGACTGAAGCAGTAGCACTAAAGGTGGGGAGAAGTCATCTGGTTCTGAATAAGTTTATAGTTAGAGCCAGCTGGTATCACTGTTGGGTTGAGTGAATCCAAGTTTCCTTTGGCTGGAGCAAGTGGAAGGATAGAGTTGCTCTTTGCAAAAAAAAAAAAAAAAAAAAAAAAAAAAATGGGAGGAGTGTGGCTGGCAAAGGTTCAGGTTTTGGGCGGAGGATCAGGAGCTTGGTTTTGGGTCTGTTGGGTTTGAGATGCCCATTCGATACCTAGTGGGGATAATAAGCAGGATAGTGGGAATGAGTGGCTCAGGTCAGAGGTCTGGATTGGGGAGCAGTCAGCACCAGAATGCATGTTCTCTGCTCTTGAGCACTCTGCCTTCCCGTGATGCTCTTGTGATTTGCATATAAGTTGTGCCGGGGCACTCTAGAGTTGTAACCCAGTTTACAGTTGGGCCTCTGACACCTTATCTCTGGCTTCATTCTGGATTGGGAGTGATTTTGTGTTTATTTTTGTGTTTTTGTTTTTTTTTTTTTTATCAATATTCTTTATTCTTCCTACTCAGTTTATGACCATGTAACTTCTTATTATCCTTGTTCCGCAAGAATCGAGGTGAGGGAGGGAGAGTGTCTTGAGTTACTAGCCACGGGGCAGCAATGCCTTTTTGATATTCCTTTGAAAGGAGGCTCTTCTTTGAGAGTTTTTGTTACCTCTCCAATGAACCCATTTTAGAGTTGATTATGGTTTTAAGCTTTATGATGCAATAATCTGTAACATTCACAGAGCGCCATTATCTCTTTCCACGCACTGGGCGCGCATTTGTTAATTGCCTGTTTTATCACCTCAGGAGGCAGGTGAAGCCAGATCTGCATTCATTGTCGGAGTTTCCAGGTGGTGGGAGTTGGGAGTGCCTGTCAAACATCTGGCCAGTCAGGGAGACCAGGACTCATCAGGCAAGTAATGATGATGACCTTATCTCCATTCATTATTATTATTTCAGTACTTCCAGCATTCTGCTCGTAAAATGTCAGAACCCAAATAAAAGAGGTGTTTCCTTTCCCTAGAGGTGGCAACCGATAATGACCATCTCGCTGAACAGATGGGTGATAGGAAGCACCAGGAGGATAAATGAGGAGGTGGGCCGGCATTGCCTTAAACACTTTGAATAATAAAAAAGCAGAACAGCTGCCCTTCGGGGTCTGTAAAGTGGTAGATACTCAGTAATCTGGTAGAGTGCGAGTGGAAACGTTTGACTGACAGGCTAATTACAAAGGCAACCTCATTGTTGCTAATATTGTTGGACAATTCAGGCACAGAGAAAGTATATATTTATATAAATTCAGTCATTGACAAGTTTATTGACATGTTCTATAAGACAGTCACTTTGTAGCCTCAAGGGGTGAAAGCAATGTATAAAACAGACTAATATTCCAGCCCTCAGGGAACTTTCTAGACTAGAGGTTGGGCTAATGCAATTAACATTTATTGAGTGCTTACCCTTACTGAACCTGCTCCTATTCTACATCTAATAACAACAATAGTCCTATTGTCATCCACATTTTTCGGAGAAAGAAATTAAGATATAGGGAGAATAAGTTACTTGCTCAAATGCAGTTAGTGCCTGGTAGACCTTCAGTTGAAAGAGAGCTATTAATGCTTTAGTTTAGTTTTGTTTTCTCCATGAAGTATTGGAGATGAAGGGGGTGGCTGGTTTAAATAATTCACATTAATTACTTGCAATGATAAGATTCGACATTTTGATCTTAAATTTTCGGGAGCCAAAATGCTTGCATCCAGAATCATGTCACAGCTCAGGGAAGAATAAAATGATCTCGCATTATTTGTCTCCAAGATTTTGCCCAGGGCAAGCAGGACTTGAGTTATTCCATTCTCACAAATCCTCTTTCCTGTTCATCTTCATTCATTCATTCATTCATTCAGAACACGACCTAGGTTTATATTGATATTCACTTCAGAAACTTAACTCTACAGATAGAAAAGTGTGCATCTAGATCAGGGGTCAGGAACCTTTTTGGCTGAGAGAGCCACGAATGCCACATATTTTAAAATATAATTCCTTGAGAGCCATACAACAACCCGTATACGTTACATATTATCCAATAAAAATTTGATGTTGTCCTGGAGGACAGCTGTGATTGGCTCCAGCCACCCGCAACCATGAACATGAGTGGTAGGAAATGAATGAATTGCAATACATGAGAATGTTTTATATTTTTAATGTTATTATTATTTTTTATTAAAGATTTGTCTGCGAGCCAGATGCAGCCATCAAAAGAGCCACATTTGGCTCACGAGCCATAGGTTCCCAACCTCTGATCTAGATTATGGCCAAACTTTTTAAAATGCAGAAATGTAAAATTATGTCTTGAAAATATGAAGGGATTGTCTACACACTTCAAAAATCAAATGTTGCTTCTGTCAGATGCATGTTCGTCTATATTTAATGAGGACTGCGGGTTCTTTGAGATAAGTCTTATTTCTAGGGTATTTGGAGATGATAATTCAGGCTGGCCGCAGGCAGAATTGTAAAGTGTGTTGAGTTAGGAATCACAGATACACTCTCTCCCTGTCTTCCGCCCTCATTTTACTCAGTCACTTAAACAACCCCTTTTCTGTTCCTTTCTACAAATAAAATGAACAAAAATAGCTCCAGTTGAACTCTTTCACTGCACAAAGAACTTTACTTTTATGATTTCTAGTAGAATTCTACTTTTCATGATGAAATGATCTCATGTTTTCATGCAAACAGTCGATCATGGTCCAGGCCTTGGAGGACCTCTCAAAAACGCTTTTTAATATTTTCAAAGTATTATTAAGTATGAGGCGGTGGAAAGAGTGGAGATTTTTCAGGTTGGATAGGATTGGGTTTTAATTCTGACCCAATCATTTACAAATTGTGAAATGCTGGGCAAAATATTTCAAGGCATTGGATTCTTTTCGCTATCTGAATGGGATGAAATAATTTCTAATATATATGAAGTGACTTTTTTTGTGACTGGTACTTGATAGGTACTTCATAAATGGTTGATGTTTATTAATATTCCTCTAATAGATGTTTGAGTATCTATTATGTATGAGCTAGGCTCTGGGAAGAGAAATTACAGTGTGGCGCAAATATTGTGAGTACTAATGAAAAAGACAGTAAAAATAGTGTTCATTCTGGGACTCAATCTCTGGGGGAAGGTGCCCTCCCTCCTTTTCACACCTTCTTCACTCCCCTCCCCCCTTTTATTGATTTGCACTGTGACATTATGAAATTGTCAAAATACTAACACATACAGCTCAGATGTATAACATATGGTTTAAAGAGAAGAAAAAACCAACATGAGTTGTTATAGTTTGAGACAATCCTATTGAAAGGAAGCTCCCAATAGATCCTGAAGGATGGAAAGAATTTGAAATAAGTGGACAGGTAAATATGAAGTTTTAACAAGGAATGACCCATAGTATTTTGTTTTAACTTTCAATTGTACATTGTTTAAAACAAGTTCTGTCTGTACGCTTAGACATCAGTGTAAAAACCTCATGCATTTCATGAGGTTTTTATCATGTTAAAATAAAAATCTTAAATTGTTAGATATCACACTAATTAATAAAGGCATTTAGACTCACTTTCACACACATACAGCATTGTACACAGAGTTCATAGCTGGTGAAGTGCTAACAGGTTCAAGGGAAGACAAATTTAGTTAGACTTGTATGATGGAGGTCAGCTTTGGCTGTGGTTTTAAAGAAATGAACCAAGAAGTCCTTTTATTTCTCTAAATAATAAAAAAAAATCTTTTTTATCTTTGAGGGACTAAGGTGAAATATTTACTTATAGTAAAAATATCCAACCAACTAGCTGAGTTAGACAATTAATATGCTTTGTGTGAATGGTTAAGTTACACCCAGTAGTGAGGGCTGGGTGTAACTAATGGCAGAGGAGCATGTTTCCCATAGCTTATTTCCAGAAGAACGAAGGGGCACGAGGAATTCGGTGGTTGTAAAAATGCTTTGGGCTGCACGTCACAAAATACTCAAATCTTGTAACATTACCTGTTGGGTTAACACAAAGACAGAGGCTGCTTTGGTAGCTCATTGGTATCCACAGAACCTGGGTGCTTTAAGTTTTATATTTTTCTTATAGTCTCTCTCTAATTCTCCTGTTCCCTTCTGAGGAGTATTACTTCCTGGCTGCAAAATGGCTGCCAAATACCCAGAAATCAAGTCCTGAGATGACGGTGCTTGCCCATGGTTACATAGAAGGCGGAGAATCTGCCAGGGTGTGAAGAGACAGAGCTCTTCATGTCTTTCTGGTTTTTTTTGTTTTGTTTTTTTGTTTTTTGGTCAGGCACACACACAAAAAAATCTCAGTAAAATTCCAGCAGATATCTTTTTTTTTTTCTTTCTAAAAATCAACTTTATTGAGGTATACTTGCAAAATTCACCAAAATTAAGGGGGCAAATTCAGTTTTCACAATGTTTTTATACTGGAATTATGGTATAGGATCTTTTCCTTCACTTCTAAAAGTTGAGCTGTTCCTTTTTAATGGGTCCAGGTAGAATACAATTTCTTCCAACTGCCCGCCATAAAACCCTGCTGTCCATGATGATATTTTCATAGTGCTGATCATCGGACCTTAATGGAAACTGCCATGACTACAACAGCGCTCACTTATGTGGTGCTTACTATGTTCTAGGCCAGGGGTCCCCAGACTACAGCCTGGGTGCCGCATGCGGCCCCCTGAGGCCATTTATCCGGCCCCCACCGCACTTCAGAAGAGGCACCTCTTTTTAATGGTGGTCAGTGAGAGGAGCATAGTTCCCATTGAAATACTGGTCAGTTTGTTGATTTAAATTTACTTGTTCTTTATTTTAAATATTGTATTTGTTCCTGTTTTGTTTTTTTACTTTAAAATAAGATATGTGCAGTGTGCATAGGGATTTGTTCATAGTTTTTTTTTATAGTCTGGCCCTCCAATAGTCTGAGGGACAGTGAACTGGCCCCCTGTGTAAAAAGTTTGGGGACCCCTGGTCTAGGCACTACGCTATTTGACCTACATTATCACCTCCTTTAACCTCCATACATACTTGATGTAGATTATCTCCTTTAATTCTTAAAACCATAGCGTGGCCTAGGCTGTGCTAACAGGACTGCTGCTGGTCTATATATATGGTGTCTTTATGTGAAGTAGGAAGAGAAAGCCCCTCTGGTTGGAAGGAGGGGACAAGTCTGGACAAGTAGAGCAGGGATGGATTTGGGTTCCTTTCCCCTAAATCAAACGGCTTGGTGGAGGACATGCACGCTGCATCTGAACCAGGCAGCCTTGTGATTGTTCCCATTGTGCAGTGGGGGGGGGGGGGGGGAACCTTCAGGTTTAGAGGAAAGAATCAACCTGCTCAGGCTTATACAACATGGAGCATTGCTCAGCTTGTAGCACTAGCGTCTTACTCATTAGCTTCTCTGGTAGGTCTGCGGAAAAATGATCTTGACGAAAGAATTCCTTGAATCTCCTCTTCAGGTTTCACCTCCTTCCCAATTACCCAGTCTCCTACTTATTCAGGTTTAGCTCTCTCCTCATTGATTTAGTCACATGAAATCATTCTCTTGGTTATCACACTATTAACAATTATTATTATTTTTTAATTTATTTATTCATTTTAGAGAAGAGAGAGAGAGAGAGAGAGAGAAAAGTGGGGGAGGAGCAGGAATTATCAACTCCCATGTATACTTTGACCAGCGACCTCAGCATTCCAGGTTGACGCTTGATCCACTGCACCACCACAGGTCAGGCACTATTAACAATTATTGCCATTACTATTTGTTCATGGAAACTTGCATAATTATATATATATATATATATATATATATCTTTTTAGTAGAAATTAGTTTTATGTGATAATTGTTACATTAATTTTTAATTGAATTTGTTGTGATTATTCAGACCCAAGAGAAGCCTGTATGTATGAGGTTTCTAGTTTTGATAATATCATCCTTTATTTCTATAACCCCAAACCTCTTTGAAGCTCCATGAATCTTATTTTATTCATCATAGTGTATTTAGTTTCTATTAAATTGCTTGCTGATACCATAACATAGAATGACAAATCCTGTCCCACGTTATATGCCCTATACAAATTTTATATAATTTTACAATTTTAAAGCTGCAGTGAAATATCCCAGGGGAAATATCATTGGGAATTGCAAAACAATTGTTTTTGAAATAAATTGTGTAGAGGTTGCCAGTGGGTACTAGATATTGCAAATGTAACTTGTAATTGGAATTATTTGATGTTTAGAGAAAGTAAATTAAAATCAGATGTTCATTTCTTGCTATTTAAAACCATGGTTTACTCATCCTGTCTTCTGAAAAATAGGTGTAATTAAATATCTTGCATAATTTACTAAATATTCTATTAAAAGCAGCATACGGATTAGTAAGTAAATAGAAATGTTGGCAGAAAAGACTTCCAGTTAGAAAATGATTGATTAGTTTGCTGATGCTGATAAAGGATTAGTGTCATATGTTTGGATTCTCGGGCTGTAAAGCAAGTGACCTACTGTGTGTTAAAATCAGAGGCTACCAACTGCTTTGAGACACACCCCATGTTGGAGTAAACTTGTTTCGCTATTTTTTTGTTTTGTTTTTCTTTCTCAGAGATAATGCTTCTCCTTGAAATAATGCAGGACATCTCTTAAGCAAAAGAAGAATTTCTTTTTCTATACATCTATGTCAAGGTATAAACCTGGGACAGCACATTACTCTGCAGTAGTGGTCCTTAAAGTGTGGGTCCCACAGCATACCACCTGATGCATTAGCACCACCTGAGATCTTGTTAGAAATGGGAATTCTGTAGGCTCACCCCACACCTAATGGATCAGAAATTCTGAGATGTTCCCAGAGATCTATTTGTGCTTTAAAAAGACCCCAAGGGTATTATTCTGCTTCATGCTAAGATTTGCGAACTAGTGCTCTAATGGAAATTTAGTATACCCAAATTACCTAGATTGCTATTAATTATTTATGATATTTCACTACGGGGAGCAGAACTGCTAAGTCATAGAGTATGGACATATTCAATTTTACCAGGTAATGCTGAATAGTTTTATAAACACTTTTTCCAATTTAAATTGCTGCCAGTCTGACCGGAAGTCTTACTGTCTTTGTACCTGACTTTATCAGTTAACTTTTTACCAATCTGGTGGGTGTTAAATGGAATTGAATTGTGGTTTTAGTTTGAATATCCCTAATGAGGTTTAGCATCTTTTCATATAGTTCTTGGCCACTTGTGTTTGCACGTAAGTGAAATGCATATTTTTATCTTATGCCCATTTCTTGGTTGGGTTGTCTTTTTTTGATTCATAGAAATTTTAAATACTCTGGGTTCTAATCCTTTGCAATTTTATATTTCAATTCTATATTTGGTGATTATAATTTTGTATCATGCTTTGTCATGAATCTTAGAAGAAAAGGAGTTCATTATTTTAATGTAGTGAAATCTTTTATTTATGATTTTTTGTATCTATGATTTATTTTAAAAATCTTTCTCTTCCCAGGAAACAGAGCTATTCTGTTTTTGTTTCAGGTGCTCAATGTTTTGTCTTTAATGTATAGATTTTTAATTTATATTAAAATTATATATATATTTTTATATACCCATTTTATTGGGGTATATAATTCACATAAAATAAAATATACCCATTTAAAGTCTACAGTTTGGGTTTTTTTTTTAATTTTTTTTTTATTATTCATTTTAGAGAGGAGAGGGAGAGACAGAGAGGAGAGACAGAGAGAGAGAAGGGGGGAGGAGCTGGAAGCATCAACTCCCAGATGTGCCTTGACCAGGCAAGCCCAGGGTTTCGAACCAGCAACCTCAGCATTTCCAGGTCGACGCTTTATCCACTGCACCACCACAGGTCAGGCAACAGTTTGGGTTTTGACAAATAGCTATACTTATGTAACTACCACTGCATCAAGATGTAGAACATTTTCATCACCTCAAAAAAATGGTGATGGACAAAGACTTGGCTTGGGGAGTAAACACACAATAAGGTGTACACAGAGATGTGTTGTAGAATTGGGCATACGAAACCTGTATGACTATGTTAACCAGTGTCCCCCCAATAAATTCAATTGAAAAAGACTCCATTGTGTCTTTTTATAGTCAGCCTCTTCAGCTCACCTGGTCCCAACTACATGCTGATCTATTTTCTAACCAGAGATTAGTTTATCTTTTCTAAATTTCCTATAAGTGAAACCACACTGTCGGTATTATTTTGTATCTGGCTTCTTTCACTCAGCAAAATATATCTGAGATTTATCCATGTCATCGTGTGTAGCTGTAGTTGGTTTCTCTTTATTTTCATTTTCTAATGAGTCCTTCTCCATTCCATTGCATGGATATTCTATAATTGTGTATCTATTTACCAATTGATGGACTGTCTCCAGTATTTTTTTTTGTTACTATTGTGAATAAAGCTGCTGTAAACATTTGTATTCAAATAATTTTGTGGACATACCGTATTTCTCCATCTTTAAGACGCACAGAATTTGCAAAATTTGGGGTCTAAAAGCTGGGTGTGTCTTACACAGTCGTTATAGATTTTTTTACTTGCATTTTCCACCTTTTTGTGCTTGTTTCTGCGCTCATTGTTGAAGACAGTGATTCATCATCAGACACAGATGAGGACAAGCTAATGGATGAGAGTTTTGATAGTGATGAGGAATTATAAAAATTTTATGATGAATAAAAGTTGAGTTCAATAACTTGATGTGATACGTTTTTTTTTTCAAATTTCTAGTCCCATAATTAAGGTGCATCTTATACATGGGGAAATATGGTTGTGTTTATTTATCTTGGGAGAATATCTAAAAGTGGTAAGTTCAAGTTTAACTTTATTAAAAAACTGCAAAATCTTTTCAAAAGTACTTGTATTCTTTTATGTTCCCATTAGCCATGTATGAAAATTCCAGTGTCTTCATATTCTTGCCAACACTTGGTATTACCAACCTTATTTATTTTAGGAATTTGGATGTGTATGTAGTAATATCTTCTGGTTTTAGTTTGCATGAAGTTGATTTTGGTGATGCATGGGAGAGATTCCGTTTGAGTATTTTTCCATATGACCAGCCTATTATCCCAGTGCCCTTATAGAATAAGGCAAATTTTTTCTTAATAATATGTAATGATAGTCCTGTCACATGCTAAAGAAATGAAATAACTCAGAATGATTTAATACTGAAAGTTAGTCTTTAGCTTTTTCTCCTCAATTTCATTCTTTTGTGTAACTTTTCATCTTAAATATATTGTCTGATCTGTAACCATTAAGACTTTTGTTTTCGACTACTGTTAAATTCTAAAATTAAAACCCAGTAAAACTGTTTACATTATTGTGACTATATATTTTCAAATCATATGAAAGCATTTATATTATACTGATAAGCACAACAATAATAAATATATGTAACTATAATCACAGTTAAGAAAATATGTTTTAAAACATATCATGGGAACAATAATAATTGACCTGAGAACCATTTTTGGCCTGAGTCAAGGATTTTCTGAATCAAGGATGTTAAATTGTGTTAGTTTTATATCACAATTTTTATAGAAACCCCATAGTGAGGTAAATAGTACAAAGTAAATCCATCTATTTTTATGTTTTTCCAGAAAAAATTTATGTTTCCATCCTCAAAGCAGAAGTTTCAAATTTATTTTCTAATATTTAAGTTCCCTAGTTAGAATCAGAGGCAAGAAGATTTAAAATGTCTAATCTCTTAGGGTTTAAAAATACATGCAATTATGGTATGTTGGATTTATTACTTTTGTAGATTAAAATCAATAGGATTTTAGCAATTAATGACAAAATTGCATATAATGGCCTTATGGTATTAATAGTCTTAGTAAGCCATCTGTAGCAGTTTTTAATTCTAAATATAATTGCATAGAGTAGTTGATGTTTTCTAAGGAAAAAATCTCTAGACAAACTATGCTTCATTTTATTTCTATTTTAAGCCGATCCCTGGACTACTGAATCTGAGATCTATGAGTTATTCCTTTTTGGAGATTTGGGAGTTTGCAGAAGTATAGAGATGATAAAAATCATGATATGAAAAACCACATACTTTTTAGAGATAACAGTTTTTTTTCTATGCCAGCATCAGTATTTTATTGTATACGTGTGTGTGTTTGCCTGTGAGTGTGAGAGGGAGAAATTACATTCTCGCCTCCCATTTGGGTGTGCAGATTCCTCATTCGGACAGAAGAATGTTTCACCCACCTGGAAATCAGTTGGGTGTAATAGAATCTATCATATGGCATTCAGTTATGTGACACAGGATGTCATTTCTCTTCTAACCAGTGGTTGTTGAAACCCATGGACCATGGAGCTTATTTCTGTGTGAACTTCAGGTACAAGAGCGTAGTTAACCTTAGGCCAGGGGTCCCCAAACTTTTTACACAGGGGGCCAGTTCACTGTCCCTCACTATAAAAAAAAAAAAACTATGACCAAATCCCTATGCACACTGCACATACCTTATTTTAATGTAAAAAAACAAAACAGGAACAAATACAATATTTAAAATAAAGAACAAGTAAATTTAAATCAACAAACTGACCAGTATTTCAATGGGAACTATGCTCCTCTCGCTGACCACCAATGAAAGAGGTGCCCCTTCCAGAAGTGTGACGGGGGCCGGATAAATGGCCTCAGGGGGCCGCATGCGGCCCGCGGGCCTGTAGTTTGGGGACCCCTGCCTTAGGCAATCCATGGCAATTTCATCACTGCTTAATATCTTTTATCTCCTTTTTGATGTCTTTCCCCTTTATCTTCCATCTTTTTAATCATTCCTTGTGTCCATAAGTACCCACTTTATTGAATTTAACACATCTTTCTAATCTTTTGTTCATATGTTATTAAGGTATGTCCTTAACAAATAAGCTACTTTGTGTGTGTGTGTAAGTTTTTGGCGAACATAGATAGTACTGTGCTGTGCAACCCTCCTGATTTTTCCCATCAACATTTTAAAATGTTATTCAACTATACTATTCATTATTTCCTGTTTCCATCATATAAACGTACATTTATTACATTTACTTATTCTTTTAGTGATGAAAGCCCCGGAGGCCTCCAGCACCTTGGTGTGAGAAACAGTGTTTGGATAATTAACCTTCCTGGGCCACTTCTTAGGACTGTTGGGTGCCTGCATGTGCTCATACTTAATATTCTCCGAGAACACTGGTTGAGCCTTTTGCTAACCAATGTTACACGATATTTTACATTTTACATTCTAATGTATGTAAAATGGCATTTGTGTTTTTTTTTTTTACCACCATTTTATTTGTTTTCATTTTGTTACCTTTTAATTGAATTGTATTGGGGTGACACTGGTGAACATAATTGTACAGGCTTCAAGTGTCCAATTCAACAACACATCTCTGTACGCTGCACTGTGTTCACTCTTCCTCCCAGTCAATCTTCATCTCTCACCGTTTCTCTCTCTCTACCCTCCACTCCCTTCCCCTCCCCACAGCAGTCACCAAACTGTTGTCCATTTTTCATGAGAGGTTTTTTTTGTCCTTTTTTGCGCTATCACCCTCCCTTCCTCCCCCAACCGCCCACCCCCACCACAGCTGTCAGCCTACTCTCTGTGAATGAGTCTGTTTCCATTTTGCTTGTTAGCTCAGGAGATTCCACATATGCATAGAATCATATGAAACTTGTCTTTCTCTGACTGGCTTATTGTACTTAGCATAATGATCTCCAGGTCCATCCATGCTGTTTGTTGCAAAAGACAAGCTTTCCTTCTTTTTTAGGGCTGTGTAGTATTCCATTGTGTAAATGTATCACAGCTTTTTTTAATCTACTCATCTAAATACTTTATCCAATGGGCTGTTGCAAGATTTTATCTATTGTGAATAATGCTGCAATGGACATAGGGGTGCATATATTCTTTTGAATTAGTGTATCAAGATTTTTAGGATATATACCCAGAAATGGGATTGCTGGATCAGAAAGTAGTTTCATTTAAAATATTTTGAGATAACTCCATACTGCTTTCCACAGTGGCTGTATCAGTCTGAATTTTCACCAACAGTGCATGAGACTTCCCTTTTCTTGACAACCTCGCCAGCACCTGTTGTTTGTTGATTTATTGGTATGGCTATTCTGACAGGTATGAGGTGATATCTCATTGTGGTTTTAATTTGTATTTCTCCAATGATTAGTGACGAGCATTTTTTTCATGGCTGTTACCAACTGTATGTCCTCTTTGGAGAAGTGTCTATTCAGGTCCTATGCCCATTTTTAATTGGATTGTTTATCTTCCTACTGTTGAGTTTTATAACTTTTTAATAAATTTTGGTTATTAATCCCTTACCAGTTAGTTATATCAGTAAATATGGTCTCCCACACAGTGGATTGTCTTTTTATTTAGTTAATGGTGTCTTTTGCTGTGCAAAAGCTTTTTGGTTTGATATAGTCCCATTTGTTTATTCTGGCCTTTATTTCACTTGCCCGAGGAGATATTATCGGCAAAAATATTGTTACTAGGGATGTCTGAGAGGCTACTGCCTATGTTTTCTTCTACAATTTTTACGGTTTTGTGATTTACATTTAAGTTTTTTATCCAATTTGAGCTTATTTTTGTGCATGGTGTAAGTTGGTGGTCCAGTTTCATTTTTTTGCATGTCTTCCTTCTGCAAGTGCTTCGTGAATCACATCACGAGCCCAACTGCAGTTTCATTTCTTGCAAATCTCCCCTCATTTCTCAACTCTTAATGCACTGCATGTGCACGTCCTTATAGCACTGTCACAGACATATTCAGGACAGTGGTCTTTGTGCCCTTTCTCCCTGGGTCAGGGACCAGTTTCTGGAGTCTAGATGATGTCTGTATTTCTCCTGTGGAAACTTGCCTTGGGATTGGCGTCTGAAGAAAGAAGTTTAGGTGTTGCTTCTGTCATTTTGTAGGTGTGTGATCTTGAGCAAACTGCTCAGCACTCTGTGTGTCTTTTCCTCACCTGTGAAATGACGATGAGCCTCTGCCTCACAGGGCTGTAGTGAGACAGCTGGTGGCGCGTGGCGGTGTTCATTCAATGCTACGTCCTCTCCTTGTCCCACTTAGTACAAGCATAGGACCTTGCATGGGATTAGGTATTTGGTAAAAGACGCTTGCCAGAATGAATGAATGCCCATTGGGTCTGTCGTTAGCTGCCTCCACCCGTGTGTCCTGCGAGTGTTTTCTTTGCATGGAGTTTGTCTGATGTTGCCCCCACTCCTCTCAAATATGAGCTGCAGGCCCTGTGGTGCATTATTAAGGTCACCTTACTTTTTCTTGGTGATAGTAGCTTAAATTGGGTAAAAAAATAAATTAATCCCTCCATCAAATTAGTTGTCTAATGTTTCTTTGAGGACAAGTATAAGTCTTCATCTATTTCAACACAGAGACTCCTCTAAATAATGACTTCTTTGTGGGAGTTTTTTTGTCAGGTTTAAAGGGAGTTACATTGGATGTATGGGCTCTTTTCTAAGGTCCCTGCAAGGCTGTTGTCCTCCTTCTTTGTAGGACTATCCCTATTGCCCCTTTTTCCTTTTGTCCCTATGTGCAAATGGTACATGGTTGGTCATTTGGACAACGGGGGAGTTGGAAATAGAATTTCTCATTGCCAAGGTCATGTTCTCCTTAACAGGTGAGACGTGAGAATCTCTTTCATTCCCAGGTGCCATCTGGAAGCACCTTGGTTGGCAGGTCACCATGGGTCTCGCCACAGCTGGATATGGGATTTCGTCTACCTACTCAGTGTCCCACTCAGTCTGTCTGCCTTCTGAACAGGGTTCAGGAAAGTTCCAGAGCCAGTGGCTTCTGAAGATTGTTCATCTCTGTTTTCATGTGCAAGATGGAAAATAGTATTTTGTTTTCCCAGTCCACATCTGGGCTCTGTAATAAAGTGTTTTTAAAAGGTCATTGCAATATATAGTCTCTAAAGACTTAGTGTTATTTACATATTAGTGGTCTTTTTTTAAAATTGAAATTTATTGGGGTGACGCTGGTTAACAAAATTATGCAGCTTTCAGATGCCCAACAACAGGGTACATATGAGTAGCCTTATACTCTATTTACTTGACACAGTTTTAATAATAAGAACAGCTCTTATGAATAACTTGGAAGGAAAGGACATACATCCACCCCTTTGTACACTTTGTGATAACTACACAATGCTGCCTCGCTCTGTAAATGTAATCAATGAAAGCGATCTTTTATACAAAGCAGAATAAAGCTGTTTCTGTAATTAGTGTGAACATACCCAAGAAAACAAGGCTAATTACCGAAGGAGAAAAAACCCCAGCATGAATTTTGTGAGAAATAGGCCATCTTCTTCACTAGGCAGTTTTTTTTTTTTTTTTGATGTTCCCTCAACTCTGGAGAATAGGAATTTTGATGACATTAATTCAGCTTATTAATGATCATGGTAACTCACTCCATCCACCTAATTAAATCATCAGCTACAATTGGTAACAGGGGAGCATCATTTAAGTGGCGTTGTTCTGACAGACTAGATGCCACCACACTCCTAAATATTTAATACTCCCTGTGGCTGGATTAACAGGAAGGTTGAAAGAGCCTTTAACCAGGTCTTTCAAAGGTGACTGACACATGTTTTCTATGCCTTTAAAAAAAAAACTCAGATTAATTATAAGTAAATTTCTGCCTAAAATCTTTTGTCATTGGGTGTAATTAGGCTGAGAAATTTTAATTACAATCCTTTATTTTTTTATTCCACTGATAAGATAGCTGAGCCCCTGAAGGAGAATTGATTTATTTTAAGCACTTTATTAAGACCTTACTTCCTCATGACTTATTTATTTTATAGCTGAAGTTTTGTACCTTTTGACTCCCTTCATTCCTTTTAATACCATCCCCAAACCCTATCTTGGTAACCACCAATCTATCCTCTGTATCTATAAGCTTGTTATTATTTTTTTAAGATTCCATGTTACGAGTGCGATCATATGATATTTGTCTTTCTCTGATTTATTTCATTTAGCAAAATGCTGTCACATTCCATCCATGTTGTTGTACATGTCAAAATTTTATTCTTATTTATGGTTGAGTAACATTCCATTGTGTATATACAGTGTGTCCATAAAGTCATGGTGCACTTTTGACCAGTCACAGAAAAGCAACAAAAGATGATAGAAATGTGAAATCTGCACCAAATAAAAGGAAAACTCTCCCAGTTTCATACCTATTCAGTGCAGTTCCATGTGGGCTCACACACAGATTTTTTAGGGCTCCTTAGGTAGCTATCCCGTATTGCCTCTACAGACTCATCACTGACTGATGGCCTACCAGAACGGGGTTTCTCCACCAAACTGCCGGTTTCCTTCAACTGCTTATCCTACTCAGTAATGTTATTCCTATGTGGTGGCGTTTCGTTATAAACGTGCCGATATTCACGTTGCACTTTGGTCACAGGTTCGAATTTAGCGAGCCACAGAACACACTGAAACTTTCCTCTGTACTGCCCACATCTCGACTGGCATGGCCGTGGGCTGCTCCACTGTATACATGGTGTTACGTCATCTGCACATGTGCACATGCTGCCACATCATCCTACAGAAACTGGGAGGGTTTTCCTTTTATTTGGTGGAGATTTCACATTTATATCATCTTTTGTTGCTTTCCTGTGACCGGTCAAAAGTGCACCATGACTTTATGGACACATTGTATACCACAATTTTCCTGGTTATCAGCTGGTGGGCATTTAGATTGTTTCCATATCTTGGCTATTGTAAATAATGCTGCAATGAACACAAGGGTGCGTATATCATTTTCAGTTAGTGGTTTTGTTTTCTTTCTTTTTCTATTTTCTTGTGGAATAAATCTTTACCTTTTACTATTATAACTGTTTGACTTAGATCTTTTAATGAGTTATCAGGAAAACACCTACCAATGGATAGGAGAGCACAAAGGTACCAATAGGTATTGCTGCTTGTATGAGGTCATAACCATCGCAGGTCAGACTGCTGTTGCCAACACAGAGCAGCTAGAACTATTCATACTTAACACACCTGACCGCTTTCAACCTTAAATAACATGCATAACCTATTTGCCTTGTATATTTATTAATCTATTTGTTTTGAATAGATTTGTGTCTTCTTTTTTTTGTTTGTTTTTTGATTGGAGAGGAGGACGTAATGATTTTCCTAAGATGATTACATCCTGTGTGAAGTAATGCGCTTAACCATTTACATTTCAATAGTGTTTTTGCTTTAGCGTTTTGAATTATTTTTAATATTTATTTTATAGATCTTTATATAGAGAAAGGGATAGAGCTAGAGAGATGGGAACATCAATCTATTCCTGTATGTGCCCTGACTGGAGATCAAACTGGCAGGTGGTAACTCCAACCAACTGAGCTATCCGGCCAGGGCAGCATTTTGAAATTGAAATGACTCTATTACCTTTGTACATGCCATCGATTTAAAAATGTTTGGCAATGTTGTTTAACAGGCTTCCTAAGTTTGGGATGCTGTGTTCACATGGCTCTCTCTTCATCTGTCTCGTTGGTCATAACATGGAGAAGTACAATGAGGATGACACAGTTTGCTGCTGATGGCACCCGAAGTGGATGACCTTCAGGATCTGGCTTATTGCTTATATAAACACCTGAGATTTTTTTTTTTTATCATGCTGAGGTTTGTCGGTTTATTTCACTATGTGTATGTGTGTGTATATGCAAGTAGAATATATACATATATATGTATGCGTGTGTGCATGTGTAGGTATGTGTTTATTTCATCCTGTTAATTTTCATTAACTTGTTGAAAAATAATCTCCTCTCTCTTGAGCAGGTACAGTAACGGAGGTTAAGATAGTCCATGACTGGTTCAAAGGAGCCTGGTAGGTTATTGTGAAAATTCAATAGATCAGGATAAAACACTACTTTACTCTTTTTATTTGGCGTTTTGCCTGGGCCAAGGGCTTGGGAGCTTGACTCTTACAAACTTTAAACAGATCTTGAGTCTGTAGAGACGTTCCAGCCAAATACCAGAAACGTTGACAAATTTCTCTGTTTTGATTTTTCTGCATTTATGTGATGGATTGTCAAATAAAAACTCATGAATGACAGTTTAGTTTCCCCTTAATCAGATCCCGCTTTACTGCCGTCATGAAAACTTCTGGGGTCATGATCCAAAGTGTTTGTGATTCTGAGTCTCATACATATGGCTTTATAAGATGTCCCTGTGAAGTTTTTAATATTAATTGCTTGTGGTTTTCCCTTGGTGTTAAATTCTCCGTTGCTATTGTGCTTTATTCTGAGTTGTGCGGTTGGAATTCACAGTGTTCCCGAGATTATGTATTTTTGAGTTGCTGTATAAAATCTTAAGAGGCGTAATGGCTTTTTGGCCTCTGATCAGCTGCTCAGAAACAGAAAAGCCTTGTGTTCTCATTATGTAAGTTTCCCCCCTTGCGCTCATGAATTTTCCTCTGTGAAGATTTGTTGGACCACTTCTTAAATTTCTCTCCAGCTCAGTTTCCTTTTCTAAAGTGGAGATAATAGTATTAACTTCTTCATAGTGTTGTGGTGAAGATTGAATATGCTAATGGATGTAGGGGGTTGAGCCCACTGTGTGGCATTTCATACGTGCTAAGAAATGTCATCCACAAACTCCTTGGTACTCTGAGAATTAGATAAGAGGCTGTAGCAATATTCACACTCATTTTAAATTGCAAATGTGAGCGTTTGTGTTCTTCTACCTTTTCTTTCATTCCCAGCAACGTCTAGCCCTACGCCTCAGTGTCAGGTAGTAAGTAGCAATCTCTGAAAGGTCTGCTGGGTTTTAGAGTCCACTTCTGCACTACTGAGTAAACTGAACCACTTGGCTTTCTAAATGACAGTGTAGGAGAAGTAACACTTCTTTTCAGAAGGGAAAAGTCGAAGTGGTTCCAGGTGGAGGCGTAGGAAGATCCTGCACTCAGCTCCGCCCATGGACACAACTCTACAGCTGCAGAGGGAGCCACGTCCTATAAGACAGACCTGTAAATGAGCTAAACAGCTCCTCTACAGCAAAGGTTGAAAGGGCCACTTCAAAACCAGTAGGAGAGGCAGAGACATGGTTTCCCCCACAACCCCACTTCTAGCATGGTGACCCACAATAAAGAGGGACATCACAGAGCAAAACCATGTACCATACACAAAAAATAACACTCAAGGTAAGACAGCAAGAGAAGAAAGGAACAGAGAGGAGCTATCAAATAGCCAGAAAATGTCAGTAAATACATACCGATTACTAATTTCTTTTAATGCAAATGAACCAAATTCTCCAATCAAAAGACATGGAGTGGCTGAATAGATAATAAAAAAAACGAACTCATTTGTATGTTGCCTATAAGAGACAGATATAAGGATGCACACAAGTCTTTATCCTTTTTTTTCCCCTCTGTATAAATATAAATCATGCCCCAGGGAAACCAAATATACAGGGGTAGACAAAAGCAGATTTGAAGTCATAAGTACACAAAACACAAAGTTTATTATGGTATTATTATTTTTATTAATTATTGTATTATTTGTATTATATAAACCTACTGTTGTTCTCCCAAATTATGAGGGGAAGATTTATTTTGTAGAAAGTATTCCAGATAATAAATGAATAGATACTGACAGGAATGGGGTGTCAATGTTTTCCATCCACTGGTAAACCAGTGGGTCTAGGTGTTGATGGTCAGTCATATTAGCATCATAAGAAGAGTGACAATCAGACAATGGGTGCTTTATGATGACCTATATATACACTGTCATCTATGAAATAGTTTGGGCAAAATAATTGAACCTGAACCTGATCAAACTTCTAATTCTAACTTTCAATTGACACAAAAGCTAGGGAACAAAGATGTATATTGTAATCAGTAAAATCCAGACTTCAGGAAGCTGGACAAATCAAATGCAAGAGGAAAAGGGGAGAGAGAGAGAGGAATGGAGAATCTTATAGATTTTAAAAGGCCTAAGAAATCTATCAGCTAATTACAATGAAGGAATTTAAGTTGAATACTGATTTGAACAAATTATTTAAAAATGTTTAAAAAAGCAAAACAAAAGGGAAAAGTAGTTTATTTCTTTCCCACTACTATTTTTAGACCAATTAAGCTCAAAGTAATGGTTAACGTTTCTATGACGGCTTTGAGGAATACACTACTTTTTTATTTTCTCTCTTTTTTAAAAAAAATTTTCTCTCTGAAGGGCCTATGGCAGCTCTATCATTAAGTTGTTTGTTCTTTGATTTCCATCAAAGAGACTAATTTCAGCAAAGGTTAACAAAGGCCTCTCTGTTTCTCATATTGCCTTTCTATTACCTGACTTAACATTTACTTATTATGAAAAAGTTAAATCACCAAAGAGTTTAATAAAATAGTTAAATAAAATAATTAAAGAAAATGAAAAGCATAGCATATCTCAAAGGCTTAGAGGGCATCGTGAGTCTTTTTTTAAAAATTTAATCAGTGTACAACAGCTAAAAGAAATACTAATTATCAGGATACCTCCCAGATGGTGATTAGGAAGGAGAAGGAGAGAAAAGGGAGGGATGAACAGGTGGAAAAAATTTGAAAATATCTAAGATGTCTAGTCTGCCATATTGCTGGATATGAAATTTATGAAATCGAAAAGGCATGTTGCTTATGAACTTTAGTAACTTTTGAAGACTAGATACAAAACATGGGTTGTAGTCTGTCTGCCTGTTCATTTGAATGAGTAGTATTTCCTTCTCACTTTCTCTCTCCCTTGACCTGTGAAACAATGAGAGAATCCTTTCACAAATCCACAGCCCTTTAGAAGGAAGGCCACAGCCAGTGACGACCCAGCACTTAGTAGTTTCCCTGGCACTGGTCACTGATTTTCACCAAAAGTCCGGTAGGTAATGCACTCACACTCAGAATTCTAGGTACAATTTTACCAGTGATGTTCATTTCAGAGCTCTTCTGTACAAAAACCTCAGGGTTAATATGATGCTTCCCGTGTAGCCCGGGTGGAAAAGGGACTTGCTTTGGGCTCTATGTGATGAAAATTCCTGGAATTCTGAATGAGATAAAGGGACTTCATTCTTCAATGCTGATAATGATCCGAGGTACAAAAGTTGCGATTTTAAGCAGCCCATGCTAAATCCCGGAGAACCCGACCCCCGGAAGCCTGCCCCAAGCAGAATGTATCATGTCACAGCTGCAGAAGATTTCACCCAAGGTCCTCCGTGAGGCTGGAAGATGCTTATTTTATTTTGTTTTGTTCTTTTCTAGTTATACCTGGTCTCGGTGAGGTTTCTTATTCTCAGCTCCTGGCCAGGCTGCCATCCTTGCTCTACATCATTAACCCTAAACTCTGGGGAACCGATCCCCTGACAGCCTCTTTGATATTAGATTAGATTCCTCCCAGGCTGCATTTAATTGACTGAGTTCCTGGGGGGATAGCCGCTCCCTGTTCCCTCTGTTTCACTTGGCCACTCTTCTTCAGTAGCTGGCTTTTGCAAATGTACTGCGCTTCCACCAAGAAGGAAGTCTGACAGATAAAACAAATCCTACGCTTCTGAATTCTCCTCCCCCCGCCCTCTAATAACACGTCTGTACTTAGACCTGTCAGGGAGTTCCTTCGTTCTTTTTGAATCCTCTTCCTCCAAGGGATAAGAAAGTGGCTTCTTTCTTCTCATGTCCTTCGCACTGCACCTCATCAATTTTTCTGAAAAGGAAAGACAAGAGAACTGATAATTAAAATACCAGCTCTTTTTCCTTGGCTCAAATCTCATCACTTCTGTTTTTAAACTTTTAAAATCTTTTACTTTTAAAAAAGTGACTCTTAACAATATAAACATTTTTGCTGATCTTTCATTTTCTTGCAGTGATTAAAAAATTAAAACTACCTTGTTTTCCCCCAATATAAAAGTAATATTTACTCATTGTCAAAATTTCAAACATTATAGAGCTATAGAATATATAAAAGATGTACATATTAATAATTCTTTTCTTTCCCCTAAATCTAATTGTTACTTTTATTATTACATATATAACACCATACACACACACACACACACACACACACACACACACACACACATTATATAGTGTTAATTTTTAATGGTAACTATGTTACTTTTCAACAATTTAAAAAGAAGTTTGGGGAGTGATAAAGTTCATTCCTTTTATTTCTCTAAGGCATATCAGGAGACTCTGGAGCAAATAGCCTAGAATCCAATTTGAATTGTAGATTTATAATTGGTTGGAATATTTAAAATCTGGTTGAGTCCCTTCTTTCTTATTCCCTACCATGCCCCCAAGAGAGCTCTAAATTGTTACACTAAAGTCATAAGCAGTTGATTTAAGCCTCTTTGTTCTCTGCTCTTGACCTTAGTTCTCTCTGGTGTGTCCCCCTTTGATATGATAGCTCAGGGGTACGACCCCACAGAGATGGGTTGGATTTGGGCTCTGCTCTTTACTGCCATCTTCCAAAAGGAAAGAGCGCGCATTACTGTGGTAGTTAATTCTTGAGACTCTCTTTGAAAGATCAAATGAGTGAAAGATGTCATAGTTTATCACCTCAAATAGTTTAGAGTCTCAGAAAGATCTTGCTTTTTAACATATTAAAAAATAACCACATTTCTAGTTCAGTGGGACCAAATATGTATGTATTACAACTTAGGCATTGAAATAAGGTGGCTTTCTTTAGGAGTTTTGTCTGATCTCATCTTGTTCTTGGACTCCCATTTCTGCTGACAACAGAAAATGTTTAAACTTCATGTTTAAAATGAACTCAAACACTCGGGGTATAAAGTAACCTTCTTCGGGTAGATATTCAGCCAGTTAGAAGTCCAGGAACTTATAGAAGTCTATTTTCTCTGTTTAGACAGCCTTCTGTCTCAAGATGATATCATATGTGGAGTGACCTTGGTTCAAATGATATATTGTGTCTGTTGGCTAATCTCCAATGAGAATTAGTACATTATTTCACTGGGTGTCTGTCTGGTCAGTGATATAAAGGCATGTCATGATTGGGTCTTTTGGGTCACGTTGGATTGGTCTCACACTGCCATTATATGAGACGGAAAAGAAAGACCATGTGTATGTATGTAGACACTAGAGCAGCAGCTGGATTCTTCAAACTATAGCCCCCACTGACAGCCAGAAGCTGAGGGAGCACGCCTCCAGGTGCTTACAGACCTCAGCTCTCAAGTTATCCAGCGGAGGCCACAGGGAGCAGAGATAAGACATCACCATTGTGTCTGGTCCACGTTCTTGACCCAGAGACTCCATGATCATAAGGATGATTGTTTTATGGCACTAAGTTCTGGAGTAGTTTTTTATGCAATCCTTGTAATGCCAGGCTTTCCTCCTCTGTCTCCCCCCCCCCCTTCCTCCAAAAACAAAGATTTAGAATATTTGGATGACAGTCTTAGAAATAAGGACTGTTTTCTCAAGATCATAATTAATGAGTATTTTAATAATAGAGTGCTTTTAAAAAGAATTCACTATTTTTCAAAGGACTTTAGAGCCAAATATGTGAAGAAGTTAAAAAACAACAACAAGCCAACTCAGGACAATTCCTACAGCCTCACCCCAGGCCAAAATCTATTTTCATTAGAGAGAGAGAGAAAGAGAGAGAAAAAAATCCTTTTCATTTTCTCAAATGATAACATATGCACCCCAGAAGTGTACAAAGTTGAAAGTCGGAAGTTGTGATACGGCGGCCGACTCACTTGATCTCTCAGTGACTGAGTTTGCGTGATTATCTGAGTTCATTGTCGCAGCAGGGCAGGAAGAGGATGTGGCGGCATCCAAGGGAAATTACATGTGCTGAAAAATATGGGTGAAAATGTCTTCAGCAATTATCACAGGTCACCTGTGCAGCCCACGGCAAATGGCAGAGAAAAAAAAGGGCTTCCTGTGGGAGACTCAGCGAGGAAGGTGGCGCGGGTCCCTGCGCCGGCTGCCCGCTGTGTGGGAACCAATAGCAACCCCCCATTACGCCGGCTTGGAGTAAACAGCAGGATTAGTATAATGGGCTGTAATAAATGGCTGGTGCTTTTTCCAGGCTTGTGCTTTGTTCTTTCCGGTCAACACACGTGCCATCCCCGCTCCTGGCTTTTAGACCCCGATGATGCCCATTCTATTCCAGCTGGCCGCCTTCAGATTTTCCAATTAGCACTCAATATATTTTAATTCAATTTGGAAACTAATGGATGCTGAACTTATTTAGCCCATTCATTCAAGCATCTTTGAGTGCAATTCTGATTGAGGCAATTTTTTCTAATTATAATTTTAATTATTCTCCTCCCCCCCCCCCTCTTTCTTTCTCTGCTTCTCAAAAAATTAAACTCTGCTCCAGTGGTGACTTAGAAAGCTCTAGGTAGGCAGTAAAAAAAAGCAGAATCTAAGTGGTTCTTCTATACATTTTCTTGGTAGAGTGGAAAAGATATGTAAGTATTAAATGATGTTAGATTTATGTCGATGGTAACAGTCTTGTGTATAACTCAGCCTTTTTTTTTTTTTTTTTAACCTGGGTCTTGGGTAGTCTGAGGAACAAAACTGTGTTTTGCTAACCAAAAAAAATGCACATGAAATAAAAACCTACCTTGACATGGGTAACCTATCAGACAGGTGTTTCTCTTGTTACCTGGCTTCCAGGGGTTTTAAAAAGAGCTTAGATATTTGCATTTTAAGGACAAACTCAGCATCTTTCTGCTTCGATAAGCTAAGTATATATTCTCTATGTCCTTTTTTGCTCTGCTATTTGAAAAGCGTTTCCATCACAGTGGGAGAGAGACACTTGAAGCCAAAATAGAAAGTGAGACGCAGGCTTCCCCACCACAACAACAAAATGTCCTTCTCCTGTGTTACCGAGGGTAGAGCATCTGGACAGTCACGTTTCGTCCACTAGAGTGGACGCTGGTAGCTCTTCTCTGGTTTGCTCATCAGGCTTTCCTGTCTCCCCTCCTTGGGTAGCTCATCTAGGCTCCTGAACACAGGAATGGCTGGAATTGGGGTCAGACCTTGGTTCTGTTACTTATCTCCCTGGCAATAGAGATTGGTCCTAAGCACGGGCTCATACCCAGGCAAAGATCATCAGAGTCCTTAAGTGAAATTAGTATATAAACACCGGGAGAAAGAAGCTCACCTTTCCCTCCCTCCCTGCCTCCCTCCCTCCCTCTTTCTTTCTTTCTTTCTTTCTTTCTTTCTTTCTTTCTTTCTTTCTTTCTTTCTTTCTTTCTCTCTCTCTCTCTCTCTCTCTCTCTCTCTCTCTCTCTTTCCTTCCTTCCTTTCCTTCCTTTCCTTCCTTCCTTCCTTTCTCTTTCTTTCTTTCTTTCTTTCTTTCTTTCTTTCTTTCTTTCTTTCTTTCTTTCTTTCTTTCTTTCCTTCCTTCCTTCCTTCCTTCCTTCCTTCCTTCCTTCCTTCCTTCCTTTCTTTCTTTCTTTCTTTCTTTCTTTCTTTCTTTCTTTCTTTCTTTCTTTCTTTCTTTCTTTCTTTCTTTCTTTCTTTCTTTCTTTCTTTCTTTCTTTCTTTCTTTCTTTCTGAGGGGATGCAATAAGGCAGACTTCTGCATGTGCTCCAACCAGGATTCACCCAGCAACCCCATCTAGAGCTGATGCTTTAGTACCAAGCTATTTTTAGTGCCTAAGGTCAATGTGCTCTAAAGGAGCTATCATCAGTTACTGGGGCCACACTCAAACCAATGAGCCACTGGCTGCGGGAAGAGGAGAGGGAGAGAAGTGGGATAAGGAAGGAAAGAGAAGCAGATGGTCACTTCTCCTGTGTGTCCTGACCAGGAATCAAACCTGGGGCATCCATACATGGGGCTGATGCTCTATCAACTGAGTAACTGGCCAGAGCTGGCTCATACTTTCTGATACTATACTTGTTTGGTTCCTGTTTTTCCTATTATTTTGACTACCCTGTTTTAGTTAAGGAGACGGAAATACAAAGAGAAACAGCCTAGAGAAAACGTGTATCCCAATGTCATGGAGTTACTCATTCTTTCCACCAGGTCCTAGATTTTTGTGGCTTTCAGCAGTCAGTCTGGAGACCTCATCATTCAGTCTAGCCTTGACTATGGGAAGGATTTGCTGGCAATAAGACGGAAGAAGCAGACAAAGCACAAGGGGCTGTCATATCACTTAAAGTAATTTTGATATTATTCTGAGGCTTTTACAGCATCACCCAAGTGTTTTAAGCACAGGATCAATTTTATTTAAAAAACAGCAATCCAAGTTAAGGAAGGAGAGGGACAAGGCTGGAGGCTACAGAGGCTGCTTGAAATAGTGAAAGCTAGAGATGTTGATGCCAATTCAAGGGGTGGGCAGAGTTGATGGAAAGAGAGAGTTGGAGAGAAAGGGAGGAGGGGAAGAAGACAGGATTTGGTGTTTGTTTGTACATGAATATAAAGGGAAGAGAAGAGTGGAGATTTGAATGAATTTTCTATCACTTGGTCTTCGGTGGGCTTTGAATGTATCAAACGTCTGCTAACTAAAAATATTGCTCATGTAGTTATTGGTCTTCCTTTCTTGTTTATCTTCTTTCTTCATCCAAACGGAAGCTTTATAAGGGGCAGGCACCGGTTTGTGTTACACAGGGTGGGACGGGAGTAGGTTTACAGTTGTGAATATGCGAAACGGAGTTTGTTCTTGCATTATTATTAAGCATTCTATTATTTTCTACAGGAACAATGTAAATCTACCTTTGCCTAGATGTAGCACCACAGAAAGCACATAGTGGATGCTAAAAAGAAAAAGAGTAAATACTTATTATTTTTTCCTCAAAAAGAAATCATGTTTGCTTTCATCTATGTTTTTATTTATTTACTTATTAATTTAATTTTATTTGCCGGAGGAAAAGCTGTAAGAGCTACTAGCCGCACTGGGGTTAGGGGTGGTATTTTTTTTTTTTCTATTTGAATACAAACAAATAGCATTTAACCAGATTCTTGAACATTTCTGTGACTTTACCTGGATGTTCTAGGAGTATTTTTGGTCATTTCATTTCCTTTCCCAGTTGCCCTCTCCTGTCAGCCCAGAAGTGTTCTTGCTCTGACGGCTCATTGCTATTATGTCTGGCAAAATGATCACCGATATTCTCACTTTACACTTTTAGCTCAACTCTGTCCTCTGGGAGCCAAGGGGACTCAGAGTGACTGATCTGGGTCTTGTAAAAGAGAAATGAGGACAGGGAGGAAAGCCTTTGGTGTGTGCAAACACCCCAGCCATAGCTCTTCGGAGCTGTGCGCCCTTCTCATTAATCAGAAAAAGAAGTCCGGGAACCCTGGTTGCTGACAGCTCCCAAACTGTGTGTCTTGTCCTGAAAGCCTAGCTCAGCGGAGAAGCTGGGGTGTGGGCAGAGGCAGGAAAGGGAGACCTGCTGTTAGTTTGGTATTTACTCTGTGTCAGCAGTCACGTGGGTTAGACATTTATTCCTTACTTCCAGATGAGCAGACGGATGCTTAGAAATTTAATCAACCTGCTCAAAGCCACCCAAGTAGCGAGAGAAACAGGTGGGATAAAAACCGGGCAGCAAAGCCCTAGGTCTATCCATCCTTCCTTGCTGCCTTTGCTTTTGCAGACGTGTCTGGGGTGAAAATGTGCTGCCGATGATGATGGTATGAGAGCGTGTGAGCCACGCTGGGGTGAGAAGGAGGCAGGAGAAGGTCTAATTGTTCTTTATGCTGTCGTGGACTCTGACCCTAATCCTCTCTTTCTTCCCAGTTTTCTTTTTTTTTTTTTTTTTGTATTTTTCTGAAGCTGGAAATGGGGAGAGACAGTCAGACAGACTCCCGCATGTGCCCGACCAGGATCCACCCGGCACGCCCACCAGGGGGCGATGCTCTGCCCCTCCGGGGCGTCGCTCTGTCGTGACCAGAGCCACTATAGCGCCTGGGGCAGAGGCCAAGGAGCCATCCCCAGCGCCCGGGCCATCTTTGCTCCAATGGAGCCTTGGCTGCGGGAGGGGAAGAGAGAGACAGAGAGGAAGGAGAGGGGGAGGGGTGGAGAAGTAAATGGGCACTTCTCCTGTGTGCCCTGGCCGGGAATCTAACCCGGTACTTCCACACGCCAGGCCCACGCTCTACCGCTGAGCCAACCGGCCAGGGCCCCCCAGTTTTCTGATGTTGAGCAAGTCACTCAACTCACCTGGCTTTCCTCGGGGCTCTGGGTTGGGGTAGGCAGGCCTGCACTCACAGAAGCCCTGGGCTGAGAGAGGGTGTGTGATTATCTGCCCGACGCACGGATACACGTGCCTGGTGCATTCACTCGTTTATTTATCTTTCCTGTTTACTGTAGCTATTTTTCTTCATTTCTTTTTTTTTAACTAAAAGAAAAAAAAACTACAGTTTATACTCAGTGTATTCTTAATTTCATACGTACAGCAAAGTGGTTAGAAAACCATGGGCTTCACAGCTGCTCTGCGTACCACCTGGCCCCATACATAGCTGTCATGATATTACTGTATTCCCCGTGCCGTAATCTACATCTCTGGGACTCTTCTGTGACTTCTAATTTGTATTGCTTAACCCCTTGTCTGTAGGCATTTGAGTTCACAGCCCTAATCTAAAGGATGAACCCCCAAATTAGAGTGACCCTGGGTATAGAAGCTCGGGAACCTTCCTTGTTTAAGGAATATACGCTACTTCATTATTTAAAGAAAATGATATATAGTCAACGTGGTGGCCGGACAAATAAAACCGGGTCGAAATCCAGGACCACCTCCATTAAAGCATTTGGCACGGGTCCTTTTCTAGAACTTTTCCTTGCTAGGGAAATTGCACATGGGAAGTGGGAGTGATCGATGAGCAGTTTGCCCTCCCAACCAAGCTAAATCCCAGCGGTCAGCCCGTGCTGCGGGCAGGATGGAAGTCAGGGTGAGTGCTGTGCCTTCGTGGGAGGGGACTTCCCATCTTGTGTTACGGGGTTTCCAGGTTGATGCTTTATCCACTGCGCCACCACAGGTCACATCTTGTGTTACGGAGCAGGGACAGAGGCAAGCAGCCCTCGTTTACTCCCGCACTTTCCCGCGTGAAGGAAAACACGGTCTGTCCTGCTGCTTTGGGCACACCGAGCTCCAGTTCTTAATGTAAATCCTCTTACATGTTTGGAGAAAAGACTGTGAAAACCCTCAGTCCTTTGGCAGCAAGGAGATCAAGACGACAGGGGAGCAAGGGAAGGGTCCCCTGGGATGTCCAGCCTTCCCACCCGCCACTTGCAAAACGCATTTGTTTCTTCTCGAACGGGAATCATCTAACTGGCAGTCTCGGGGACCATGGACAGAGACGGTTCAGCAGAGGCAGCAGGAAGAAGACCATCTCGGATACACTCGAATGTTTTTTTCAGTTGAGGTCAGAAAGCTTGCCGATGCCAGAGAGCACTCAGAATGCCGCCTTCCCTGTCCCTCGCTTGTCCCCCGATCTCTGACCTGCTCGCTGGTCACCCAGATCACTGTCAGCACAACTCCACCTGCTGGTCACTGGTCTGGCTGTGGGGCTCCTGCCTGCGCTGTGGCCCTGAATCTCTGGCCCAGCCCGGGCTGCTGACGTTCCCCATGAGGGTTGAGCTTGTGTGCGCTTCTCACTTACTACTCTCCTCAATTCAATTAGTGTCCTCGTGTTGTGTCGTGTTGTGTCGTGTCGTGTCGTGTCGGGGGAGGCTGGCGTGCTCCCTGAGCACAAGAAAGCAGCCGCCCCAGGCCGCCTCTGTGGCCCTATCTTGGCAGTTTCACGGAGTCCTTACCTCCTCCCCAATTTAAATTCAGCCCACAGTGAGGGTCACAAATCAGAGGCTGTTAGACTCTATTATGAAGAAATAAACATTTATCAAATTGCTTTTCGAGAAGGTGAATAATTTAGCAAAAAAAAAAAAAAAAAAAAAATTACCGCCACCATCACAACAAAATCGTGCTGCTGACTGACTGACGATTTATTTTATTCCTCGGAGACGGAGGAGCTGAAGGATGCTGAGTGAATATTGATTAGATGGTGCAGAGACATGAAATTATTTATAATTTTGGGTTACCACCTTGTTGCTAGTTAAGAGCCCCCCAAACCATGTAAATGCTCCCACCGTAGCAGCAGAGACCCTGGAGTTTGCTGATGATTACAGTTGCTGGCTTGTTCCTACCAACTTATTGTTTAATCGCCTCAGAACCACAAGTTATTCCTGAAGCAAGTGAGGGAGGCATTCCTGTTTGGTCTATCCGTGTAAAGCTATGTGTATATTTTTTTCCTGGGGAATGTTTTTCTGAACATTTATTATTATCATCTCTCCTAATATTGAGGGAGCACTTGAAATGGATCAGGCAGGATATTATCTCTTTTATGGAACTATCTAATTTAGTCCTCTAATAGTCCTGTATGGTTTTACTCATGGGGAAATTGATGCTCAGAGAGGGAAATTCGCTATTCCAGGGTCACACAGCTCGTGAAAGTGCGAAGGACCTCAGCTCGCCTCTCTGTTCGACAAGACATCTGGCAAATGACGTATTCTAGGCTACAGAAAAGTTGCATATGAACTCCATTGAGGACTAATGGTGGGGATCATGAGGAGGAAGGGAAAATTGGCCTGAGTCCTGAAGGATGACTGAGTCAGAGGCTGTTGATGTCACAGACCTGTGAGAGTGTATAAACCCGGTCAGCGTATAAACATTCAAGATGATAGCATTAGAAAAGACCATGTTAGGAAGCCCAGCAGCTCAGGACTAGCAAGTCCGTTGCTGATGTTCAGGGAACCTTTAATCCAGGAGAAAAGGAATCAGATTTGATGAAACCCCCAGTTCCTCTCATCTCCTTTTCTATCCTTCACTTGTCACAAACCCTGATCTTAGTAGTCACACCAAGTGCAAAGCCAGTATCCAGGGCCACCATCACAGCAGCCCAACCCATGCAGGTTTGCATTGGATTTGGATAGTCGGTAAAGAAACAACAGAGCCAAAAACTGGTGGGCCATCATCTTTAGTCCTAGCTTGCACCCGGCAGGCAAGTAAAAACACACACTGGGCTCCAAAACCCACTCACATTCAGTGCTCACAAAGCTACTGACTTATCCGAGTTTCCTAGAATCAAAGGTTTCTAGCTCACCAGCCTTATTCACCTCTGTTCCCCTTCTCCTTCCTTCTCTCTGCACAAACTCTGCACGAACTGGCTTCTTCTTCAACACTCCGCCATCTTGGCTACTTCTCCTGGCCACCTCCACGTGGCCCTTCTCTGCTCTCTTCTCTGCTCTCTCCTCTAATGCTAATCTCAGGAACCGAGAGAGCAAGCTCCCGGTCTGCCTCCATTTTATAGTGTAGAAATCAAAACCTTTAATCCAATATACAAATAAGGAAGTCTCTGATACTAAGTCACTTATCTGAAGCATAATGGGAGTGCACCACCCCACATCAAAAAAGATGGGAAAGGCTTAGTCCTAAAACCAAGCCCCAGGCTACAAGGATCCTGCCTGCCCACAGCCTGCCCCCAACACACATTAATATAATTATGCCCATTCCAAGCATAAGGGCAACTAATATCATCACCTGGGAGATGGGCTTCCGTGTGGGCAGCGCCATCTTTAACAAAGTGAGCATAATGTATTTTATCTGCCCAACACCAAGAAATAACCATGAAGACTTATCAAAAGTAGAGATCTTCAGTTTCTTTGTAAAGAAATTTGTCCTGAAGTTGTGCTACTTATTGAATAATTTAGGGTTTCAAATGAACTCTCAAGAGAGATCATTCTCTGTATTTGAATCACACTGGTGGGACACT
Organism: Saccopteryx leptura; assembly: GCF_036850995.1. Lineage (NCBI taxonomy): Eukaryota > Metazoa > Chordata > Mammalia > Chiroptera > Emballonuridae > Saccopteryx > Saccopteryx leptura. The sequence continues at coordinate 182,148,513 of NC_089508.1, forward strand.
GGATATTATAATTTTTAGGTTGTGTTTTTAACCTGAAGGTAGCCTATAAGGCCAGTGGCCACATGCAGGTTCTCACTGAATTCAGGCAGATGGTAAAGAAACAGTGGAGCCAAAAAATGGTGGGCTATTTTTTTATTAAAGTCTTGCACCAGCTGACATGCAAACAGGCAGTGAAGACCTCTTCCCTCTCATTCAGAGCTCATCACAAAGCCCTGATACATTCTCCGGTTCCACAACCAGCAGAATCTTCTCTGGTTCCTCCTAGAATCAAAGTCCCCACCAGTCTCAGCGGAGCTCACAAAGCCCCTCAGCTCTGGTTCCCCATCTGCTCACCTTCTCTCTCTCTGCAAACACGGCTTCTTTCTCCTTCCGCTCTATCTTTTTAGAACCTTCTGGTGCAAAAACCTCTCCTCCAGCAAACAGTAGCAAAACAATGACCCCTCCCAAGCAGGAATACAATCCAAAACAGGGGTAGTCAACCTTTTTATACCTACCGCCCACTTTTGTATATTCATTAGTAGTAAAATTTTCTAACCGCCCACAGGTTCCACAGTAATGATGATTTATAAAGTAGGGAAGTAACTTTACATTATAAAATTTATAAAGCAGAGTTACAGCAAGTTAAAGCATATAATAATAATTACTTACCAAGTACTTTATGTCGGATTTTTGCTAAGTTTGGCAGAATAAATCTTTATGAAACAACTTACTATAGTTAAATCTATCTTTTTATTTATACTTTGGTTGCTCCACTACCGCCCACCATGAAAGCTGGAATGTTCACGAGTGGGCGGTAGGGACCAGGTTAACTACCACTGATCCAAAATTTGCAATCAACTGCCCTGCTCTGAGGGCAAGCACTCACATGCCTGCCCAGTGTCATTTTTTAACAATAAAAGTGAGCAAAATAAAAAACTTACACATTTTACAAACTCATTTGCCTAACACAGCCCATGATAACAGCCTCTGCAGACACCCACGACCTTTCCTAGTTAAGTAAGAAACTACCAGCTGACATTTCTGAATTCCTGGGATTGGGACCTTGCTTCAGTGTTGTGACTTATTTTAATGTCCTGACATAGACATATTTGAGTAAAAATTTCCAAACAACTCACTAGTTGGAGATTGGTCAAGGACGCTTGTTTGGGAAGCTCTTCTTTTAGTGTTTCATCTGCATTAAACAAATTGGCATTTGCAGGGCCCGTAGGCAAGGAAAATATTTATTGGTTGCAGAACATCTTTGCATCTGCGCGTAAAACCTGTGTAGTGTCTGAAGCTGGTGTTTTCCCCTACAGGATTTCTCCACGGTGTTAATGAGGAAGTAGTTAAGTTGAATGAGTGAGGCTGAAGGAATGAGGGTACACATTTCCAAAGAGCTGCTGCACTTTTCGATTTGAGCTTCCACTGCCAGAAAACTTGGCAGGCGCGGGGGAAACAGCGACGGCAGGACTAGAAAGTTACATGAATACCGGAGGGAAAAAACTGATTTGCTCGCTAGGAGGCTCTATTAAGTGAACATCTGTTAACTGTAAAAATCCCATGCTCCAAATGGGAAAATATAATGAAATTCAGAGCTTTTGAGCAAATTAAAATCATAAAATACCACTGGGTGGGAATCACCGTGTGTTTCACTATTCTGAAATTTACATGTAAGCTCCGAGCAAAGCAAAACAAAGCGGAAACAGGGAAGATTATTTACTGCGGGTATGGAAAGGAGCTCTCCTTGGCTTTGGCAGCAAGCTGGCAGTTCGGGGACGCCACGCTCAGTGAAGAAGTTCCTGGGGAAAGCTCCCTAACCACGAACTGTTGACACAATAAAAGATTGTGGCTCTGTGCTAGGAGGGCTCTTGTCAGATGGAGGAGCGTCTGGCATTTGGCTCTGTCCTTTGCAGAGGTGGGGACGGTTACAGATTTGTGCTGTCCAGATGCTGCTGAAATCCTAACAGAGGGAAAAGAAGGAGCAGAGAATCGGTGGTGTTTTTCCATATGGTGTGTGCCCAAGAAAAATGCTTGAGCAGCGTGGCCTGTGGAGGGAACTGTGTTTAAAATGCTTGTCCCATTTGGAGCGCTGAATACAAAAGACAATGCTGGGGTAACCTTTAGCCTGGGATTTCTGCGCATGCTCACAGTTATGGAAATTCCATTAGCGGTTTCCTTGGTTGTTTTGAATTGTAAGCATCCTGGACTAGGCAACGAGGGAAAAACACAGGTTAACTAGCAAGAACAGACCTATGTGGAAGATAGGGTGAGGTCAGTTTAATATCAATGCTACATAAATCCCTGTGGCCACTTGGGTGTTTGTTAGATTAATGGCTTTGAACGTGTTAGCAGAGGCATTGGAGTTATTTAATCTTGTGATTATCTTCCCTGATTTCCTATGGGAGCAAAGGAGGGGTAGGGAGTTAACAAGGGGACTGTGAAGCATAACAGAAGGGTCAAAGGTACAGAGCACAGGAGAAAAATTTTGATTATTGTCAGGTGCATATAAATGGAATGGGCTTCTGGGACGATGTGCTCTGTCCCACGTTCTGCTGTTCTCTAATTGGGGACCTAGCTTCCCTAATTGTCTGGTGAGGTCTAGTTACTGTAGTTTAAGAGGGAAACTGTATATCAGAGGGCAGAGGGTAAAGCTTTTAAATAAGGCTTCTTTCCCAAATGCCTAAGCAAGAAATTGGAACGGAAACAGACTGTAGAGCTAAAAAGTCTTAAAGTGCCTCTTAAATCTTTACTACAATTACCATAATATAGAATAATAGAGCCGATACTATTTTTAAAAGCTTTTGAAGGTTGCAAGTAGCAGCCATAAATTGTGGGTTTCGGAAAATTTGTAACTGTAGTTTTTCAGAGGCTTTTTATTTTAATGAAAGAGAAAAGGCTTTAATAAAACCGGAGAGAACAAATGGGAGGTGTTGTGAGCAACGGGAATGTTGCTTTAGCGCTGGAAGTGTGACGGAATCTAAATGATTGGCAAGTGTGTGTTTATTTTTAAAAAAAAGAAAATAGAAGATTCTTCTTCCTGGCTACATTTGGGGACTTTCAGGTAAGTTTGATTTATTGTCAACAACACGGAGGTAGCCAAGCATGGGAGCAAAGACAAATCTGACACTGGCTGAGATGTAAATAGTTTGGAGAATAAGAGGCAGATACTGTGGCTGTCTTTGTGAAGGAAAGGGTGAAAAGCCATTGAGTACCTTGCTGTAAAGAGAAACTTAGCACCAATGGCCTAATTGACCTGGAGACAGTTGTTCTTCATGTTTGATGAGATTGGTTATAGGTGGGAGTTTGAGGGAAAGACGTTTAGTAGTAACGAGTGCTTACAGATTCCTTCCTCTACCCATTTCTACAAATAGAGGAAAAATATCTGCCAGCAGCCACCACAATTTGTTGCTAACCAAGAACACTGTTCCCATTTGAGATCAGTGATTAAGGTTTGAATGTTCATAATACAGCAACAACGATTTAATAAAAATAATTTGATAGTCAAGAGGAACAGAGTTATTAATGGCAGTTGGTAGATAAAACCCCAGATGATTTAAACTACAGAACACTTATCAGTTCTACGTGCTTCGATGCAGAGAGGGCAGAGGGCAGAGGTGGAACAATGTATCATGTGAGCAACTTTCTTTATGTTCTTTTTTCTTTCTTTCTTCCTTCCCCCCAAATAGTGAACAAAATCTGTTTGAAAGGCAGAGACTGTTACAGTATGAGAGGAGACTGACACAAGGCAATTAGGATGTAACGGGACAAGAGCAATGCTGATGGTGGTGGTGATAGTGGTGGTGATGATGGTGATCATGGTAACGGTGGTGGCGGTGATGGTGGTGGGGGTAGGGACCACCCACCTAGAGCATTAGAGAGAGGGTGGCAGAGTTGTTAATTTACCTCAAAAAAGTTAAGGAGAGCATTGTTGGATGAGTTGAATATGGAATGAAAGGGATTTGAGGGCAGGGGATTATTGAGGAAGAAGGAAAGCTGGAGGGCATGGTTAACATGGAGAAGTGAGTAGAGGTCAGACCATAAAGGTGGTAGACCTGATGCTTAGGCCAGCTGTTGACCCATTAATATATTTTTATTTACTTATAATTTATGTTCATATAGTATACTAATACATGATATACATATAAAGATATATAAAACATATTTAAAATATATACAAAAGATTAAATATACAAACTATAAAGGCAGGGGTCCCCAAACTATGGCCCGTGGGCCACATGCGGCCTCCTGAGGCCATTTATCCGGCCCCCGCTGCACTTCTGGAAGGGGCACCTCTTTCATTGGTGGTCAGTGACAGGAGCATAGTTCCCATTGAAATACTGGTCAGCTTGTTGATTTAAATTTACTTGTTCTTTATTTTAAATATTGTATTTATTCCCATTTTGTTTTCTTTAAAATAAGATATGTGCAGTGTGCATAAGGATTTGTTCATAGTTTTTTTATAGTCTCGCCCTCCAATGGTCTGAGGGACAGTGAACTGGCCCCCTGTGTAAAAAGTTTGGGGACCCCTGCTATAAAGGTATATAAAAATTTTTATTTATAGTACAAAATTTCTATTTCCTATAAAAATTATTAATATTATCAAAGATAGAAAGTGATGAAATTATGCACCACAATTTTATAAAAGTCTTGATTTAGTAGTTGACTTAATATATTGACTATCTTGGACTATATTCAGTTATTTTGATACTTGTTATAGATGTAACTAAAAATACTGCCTTAAAACATACATTTCAGAGAATATATTGTTTATTGCAGTGTCATGATATTCATTTTTTAATCTGCTTTGCCAATTGTGTGGAAGTGTTTTCATTAATTGAAATTTGATGTATAAATTTCTTAACATTAATCAGTTTTCTTGCAGATTGATTAATCTTGTAAATTAATTATTAAGCATTTTTATATTATAATATATGACTTTAAACCATCTGAAATTCATTTAGAAGATCATATACAAATAGAAAATGCCGTTTCCAAATTTAAATGTGTTGATATATATTTGTATAAATAAATGATATTCTGTTTTGCTTTGTTTTTTTGTGGCAGAGATAAAGTCAGAGAAAGGGACAGATAGGGACAGACAGACAGGAACGGAGAGAGATGAGAAGCATCAATTCTTTGTTGCGGCTCCTTAGTTGTTCATTGATTGCTTTCTCTTATGTGCCTTGACTGGGGGGCGACAGCAGACCAAGTGACCCCTTGCTCAAGCCAGCGACCTTGGCCTCAAGCTGGTGAGCCTTGCTCAAACCAGATGAGCCTGCGCTCAAGCTGGCGACCTCGGGGTCTTGAAGCTGGGTCCTCCACATTCCAGTCTGACACTCTATCCACTGTGCCACCGCCTGGTCAGGCACTATATATGACATTCTTAAGTCATTTTGGTAAAAAAAATTTCTAAAAAATGAGAAAATTCTTAAATGTTGATATTCTCAGTGTTCTCTCCATAGCTATTTCCTATTCCCAAAGCAGTTACATTTTTAGTTATTAAAATATTTACACTTGACTGACCTGTGGTGGTACAATGGATAAAAGCATTGATCTGGAATGCTGAGGTCTCCAGTTCAAAACCTTGAGCTTCCTGCTCCTCTCCTTTCCCTTCTCTCTCTTTGTCTCTCTCTAAAATGAATAAATAAAATCCAAACTCTCTCTCTCTCTCTCTCTCTCTCTCTCTATATATATATATATATATATATATATATATAGTTTAAAAATAGCCTGATCAAGTGGTAGCACAGTGGATAGAGCATTGAACTGGGACGCAGAGGACCCAGGTTTGAAACCCTGTGGTCACCTGCTTGAGCGCAGGCTCAACAGCTTGAGTGCAGGGTCGCTGGCTTAAGCCTGGGGTCATAGACATGACTTTATGGTCACTGGCTTAAGCCCAAGGGTTGCTGGCTTGAAGCCTAAGGTCGCTGGCTTGAGCCCAAGGTTGCTGGCTTGAGCAAGGGGTCACTGGCTTGGCTGTAGCCCCCAATCAAGGCACATATGAGAAAGCAATCAATGAACAAATAAGGAGCTGCAACAAAGAATTGATGCTTCTCATCTCTCTCCCTTCCTGTCTGTCTGTTCCTATCTGTCCCTCTCTCTGTCTTTATCACAAAAAAAATCTATATACCTATATATATTTACACTTATCTTGAAGGGACAGGTAAGACACATATGATATTTTAAATCTATTGTTATCATAGAAAAGGTCTACAGATTTGGAAATTATGACCCTGAAAGAGAAATGTGTAATTCATCCTTTCGTTGACAACATTACAACTCCTTTAAGTCCTCCCCCTAGAGAAAACCAGCAGACATCTCAGTGGTACATAAGGCGTTCCTGACGAGTCCTGATCTTGTTATAAAGTATTACAAGAATTCTAAGAAAAAATGATTCTCAGAGCAGCTGACCGAGTATTGCACGTGAGGGCAATGCTGAGAATTGACCCCTTTGTCAAGATTCCTTTCAAGAGTCATGTCTGTCCAACACATGGGTCAAGTAAAGAACACATGCCGATTAGTGTAGTACACATATTAAGTTAGAGCTAGATATTTTCATGTGTTTTTACTAGCCTTGATCAATTAATTATTTTTTAAACCTCAGTTGGTAGTCCTCTGTGTGAGAATAAATAAAGCCCACACTCTCCTGTACAAAGTTCTAAGTCTTCTAAAATCTCGCTTCTATTTTTGACTTACCTGTAATTTTCTATCCTGTACGTATCCTGTTACGCATTCTACGCAGACTGCCGTTATCCCTTTGTTGCCCAATTTCACCTCATCTGGGTCTCAGAATTCCACCCATTCTTCAAGTCATAGGACCTGAGTTACTGCAGGTGCCCAGCAAATGCTGGTTGAATGAAAGGCCTATTCATTTCTTCCCATGTACTCTTCTTTGTTTTCTTAAAAAACACTTTTTTTTTTTTTTTACAATATTCTATTAATTTCAGGTGTCTCTGTCCTTTTCTTAATTTGTAATTACATATCCCTTTATACATTGACCTGTTTGTCGCTATGACAAGACCAAGGTTCACAAAGGCATTTAGGGACTGTGGCAGTTCTACTTACCTTCAAGTAAATATCCGCACCCAGGTTAGTGACCAGCGCAAAGTAAATACTTTTACAGTTTATTAGATGAATAAAGGTCATATCACTCTGAAGACTTTACTGAGTTCTCATCCCATGTGGTCATAATATATATATGTTCTCAAAATCTGTACTTTGGACAGAGCAGGTCCTCAATAACTATTGAATTAGAGTGAGATTCAGTAAGTGGCTCAAGCTCTTTATTGTTGTTTTATGTTTGTTTGTTTTTTAAGTGAAGGGCATGGAGGCAGAAACAAACTCCTGCAGGCACCCCAAGTGGGATCCACCTGGCAAGCCCCCTACTAGAAGATGCTCTGCCCATCTAGGGCTATGGCTCTATTGTTCAGCAATCGAGCTATTTTAGTGCCTGAGGCAAGGCCATGGAGCTATCCTCAGTGCCCGGGGCCACCTTTGCTCAAACCATTTGAGCCATGGCTTTGGGAGGAGAAGAGAGAGAAAGAGATGAAGAGGGGGTGGAGAAGCAGATGGTCGCTTCTCCTGTGTGCCCTGATTGGGAATCGAACCTGGGACTTCCACATGCTGGGTCAGTGCTCTACTGCTCAGCCAACCAGCCAGGGCTGTTGGTTAGTTTGTTTGTTTATACACTCAGATTGGCCCAGCAGTAAAGGCACAAGTGCAAATTTGACTGCTAGAGTGTTGTATAGTTGAGGTGGAAAGTTTTTTGAAAGAGCACCTGATGCTGTACATCAAACCTTTAGTTGTTCATGCACCCAAGTCATGTCTGTATGTGTTATTTCACAGCAACATGCAAATTGCTTATGACTGCGCCCAGTAGCATGGTCCTTCATCTGAGCTCATTTGCAGCATTTTAAAAACAAACTCCAGAGCCCAATATCACAAACTGTTTTCTTCCTTTTTGATCTTACCTCATTAGGCGAACAGGGTCAGGGTTGCATCGTGTGCAGAAATCTGTCAATACTTTGTATTTCTTATTCATTAAAACCTTCAGATGCTGCTTTCCTAGCAGCTCCATTTACCGGGGAGGGCAAGGAGAAAAAACACTAAACAGGTGTTCTTGACTTGAAAAACAGCAATTTCAAGCAACTCACAAGGGGAGAAGCTGGAAAATTTCAGATTCTGAAGTTGTCACTTGGAGATAAATTTGGGTACACATTCATCTCTCATAAACAGACTTTCTTTAACATAAATTTCTGCAGTGCACGAGGCACCTGATTTCTCTGGGGGGCAGACATGCTTCACGGAGCAACCATGCAGCAAAGAGATAGTGTGTTTCCCCAGCCTTCTTCCAAATGCACGAATATGAGCCGGAGGAGTAGTACGCTGAGCTGTTAATACAGAATTCTAGCTTCCCTTGGCAGGGAGAAAAATACTTATGGTAAATATTTGGCTTGATTGATGGAAAAGTGTCTGAATTTTGAGTAATCTAAACGCGAGCTTAAATGTTTCTATAATCTCATAAGAAGATTATTTGACAAATAAGCAATGAGGTACATTAAGTATCTTATACAAAAGAACTGCCTTGTATAGTGTTCGTTTTTGAAGTAGTTATCAGAAGCAAGGGGAGAGTCAAAAGTGCTATTTTCTATAGCCCTGGTTCTATAAATGTTGCCCCCAGGCCAGTAGCATTAGCATTACATACTAGCCTACTAGAAATACATAGCCAAGGGCCATACCCCAGAACTACTGAATCAAAAATTCTAGGGGTGATGTCCAGCAATCAAGATGTGCTCCAAGTGATTCTAATGCATGCTAAAGTTGGAGTAGCATTGTTGTACTGAATTTCAACCCGTTAATTCATCCAATAAACCAGGAGTCGGGAACCTTTTTGGCTGAGAGAGCCATGAATGCCACATATTTTAAAATGTAATTCCGTGAGAGCCATACAACGACCCATGTATGTTACGCATTATCCAATAAAAACTTGGTGTTGTCCCAGAGGACAGCTGTGATTGGCTCCAGCCACCCGCAATCATGAACATGAGTGGTAGGAAATGAATGGATTGTAATACGTGAGAATGTTTTATATTTTTAACGTTATTATTTTTTTTATTAAAGATTTGTCTGCGAGCCAGATGCAGCCATCAAAAGAGCCGCATCTGGCTTGCAAGCCATAGGTTCCTGACCCCTGCCGTAAACGTTGACTATCTAATAAATTCTAGGAACTCAGTTTAGATCAAGCATGGCCAACAGTTTTTGCCCCCAGGCCAGATTAGAAAACTTTTTTCATGGGCCAGACGAAATATTAAAATTAAAAAATGTTAAATACAAAAACGATTCATTTAAGTAAACAAAATTTTATTATGTAATTTGTTTATGAATGTGAGTGAAAAAAATTTAATATACAATATTATTTTAATAAAATATATTTTAATAAAAATATAATTACATACTGTATAAATATCCAAACTGTATCACAATTAATCAAAATAATATTTAATTAATAGAATGAGCTTGAAGGGGTTATATCGCAAATAAAACAATTATTTTGCTTTACAAACAGCCTGGACACGTTTTCAGTTATCAACTGCAGCTATTGTCTATGCTACAATGCCACTTGATTCAGCACACTTGACCACAAAAATAACAAATTGTTTGACCTTCGGTGCACACTGGCAAACTCCGCCTAAAAGAATGTGGGTTTCACATCGCAGCTAATCGTCAAACAGTTCATATTGAGTACAGACAAGTACAAAAGTTGTAAATCTTTTTTTTTTTTTTTTTTTTTTTTTGTATTTTTCTGAAGCTGGAAACGGGGAGAGACAGTCAGACAGACTCCCGCATGTGCCCGACTGGGATCCACCTGGCACGCCCACCAGGGGGCGACACTCTGCCCACCAGGGGGCGATGCTCTGCCCCTCCGGGGCATCGCTGTGCTGCGACCAGAGCCACTCTAGTGCCTGGGGCAGAGGCCAAGGAGCCATCCCCAGCGCCCGGGCCATCTTTGCTCCAATGGAGCCTTGGCTGTGGGAGGGGAAGAGAGAGACAGAGAGGAAGGAGGGGGTGGGGGTGGAGAAGCAAATGGGTGCTTCTCCTGTGTGCCCTGGCCGGGAATCGAACCCGGGTCCCCCGCACTCCAGGCCGATGCTCTACCGCTGAGCCAACCGGCCAGGGCCCAAAAGTTGTAAATCTTTATAATGGAATTTTTTTTTTAAATAAAGAAGTATCACAAATCCATTCAACCAGTTATTGGAAGTTAACCCTAGAATAGTCATACGTGGAATTCTTTTCCGTGTATCACTATCTTCTTAAATATCTCGATTTCCAATAATCAAAGACGCTTCCACTTCTGAGTAGCTGAGATTTTAAAGTAGCGGAGAATATTAAAAATTTAATCGCGGGCCCACATAAAATCATTATGCAGGCCACATGCAGCCCGCGGTCTGTATGTTGGCCATGCCTGGTTTAGGCACTGATAATATGGCAGTATAAACAAATGGTCAAACTCTTGCTCTCTTGCCAAAGTCTACTGAACAATCTGGGAAAGTTAAAAGACAGGAGAAGTTCATTAGTTTAAGTTTGCCCTTTAGGGCCTGCAAGATGCCCTTTTTAGTGACTATGGTGTTTGCAATAGGCTTGGCGAAAGCTAGTGTATGCTATTGGGATCTGCCAGACTTACTTCATTTGAGGTTGTTAGCTGCTACTGTTCTTTTCACGGCGGCTCTTCTGGGCCTGGTTTGAAGATCTCTAGGTGCTCAGGATCCATGACTTGCAGTTTATCTTGCAGTCATTGGTGCCTTCGAATTATTGATGAATCATCTTTCTGTGTTTGGTACTCTAGTGTGGGCATTGGAAAGCAATGGATTGGCATGATCCCAACATCTGGGCTCTTATTCTATAATGGATTATTAGTGAACCACACAGTATAAAGGACATACAACCGAGCAACAGTCCATTTTTCTGATTATAAAAAGTGGGAAGAAGAGTGGGTCCTGAGCATTTGGTATTAGGTGGGCTAGAATCAATGGAGATTCATTATCTTTCTTCTAGTAGTTTATTCAAATACTGTTTTTTCCAGCTTTGATTTTTTTTTTATGATAAAACATACAAGTGAGTCAAAAGGTAGGTACAGTGAACACCCACATAATGTTCCTTAAGATTTATCATCTACATTTCTTTCTCTTTCTCTATCTACACACACAAAAAAATACACACATACACATGAACACATTGTTTTGCCATTCCACTTGAAAGTTTAAATAGTATTTATACATGTTAAAAATACTTACCTATCTATAATTCAGCATGGGTCTCTTAAAAAGGACATTTGCCTAAATTATCACAATGTCATTATCACTCCTATGAAAATAACAATAAATCATTGAATATCTAAATCCTCCTCAAATATTTGCATTTTTCTCATGAATGTCCTTTTGTAGTGTTTCCCCTACCCCATATAAGGGTCTCATTGAGATTCATGCAAATAATAATTTTGCTTTTATGCTTCTTTGGTCTCTTTTAATCTAGAATTATTCCTCTACTTCGTTTTCTCCATGACATTGACTTTTTGAAAAGTTCAAGGTAGTTATTCTGTATAATATCCTGCATTCTTGATTTGCTTGATTGATTTCTCCTGGCGTCCTTTAATGTACTCCTCTGTCCCCTGAATTTACTAGGCATTGGAATTTAGATCTAGAGGTCAGTTGGATTACATGCAACAAATGTTCATCTACCTATAAAGTGCCAGGCACAGTGTGGTAAGCAAAATAGACAAAGCCTTAATTTCCTAAAGCTCAAATTATTTCGAGAAAAACACAATAAACAAATATAACATATAAGGTCTACTGGAAAGTTCTGTCTGTTTCTATCACAACAAGTTTCGACACATAAGCACATGTTTATTTGGCGCATGTGTGCCTCTCTATTTTTATCACTTAATGTATACATACTGACATAGCAAATTAACTATTGATAAAACAAAGTTGATTCACGTTAGTCTTATGTGTGATGAGATAGTGTACCCATAGCTACTGATAAAGTTCATTTACGCCACTGTAATTTTTACGAATTTCAACAAGGAAGAAATGCTACAGAAGCATGTAGAAATTTATTGAAAGTGTTTGGTGAAGGAATAATACCGACTATCACTTGTTTTTGTCCTTATAAAAATTTTTGAAGGGCAAAAAATTCAAAAATGAAGAAGATATCAAACAAGCCCTGGTTCAATTTTTTGCATCAAAAGATAAAACATTTTTCAAAAATGGGATATGCAAATTGCCCTCACACTGGCAAGAAATCATTAATAATAATGGCAATTATATTATTTAATAAAGTTTATTGACGGTAAGAAAAATTTGTATTTTTTTTTATTCCAAAAACAGACAGAACTTTCCGGTAGACCTTATATATACGGTAACTTCTCCTCATGGTAAGTGCCAGGATGAAAATTAAGTATGACAATGTGACAGTTAGTTAGTGACACTTGGTGATACATGGGATGGCCAGGCAGGGCCTCTTTGTGGAGAGATTTGTGTTGTGGTACGAATGGAAATGATAAAAAGTGGAAGATGTGGGGGAAGCACATCAACTTTCTATACCCACTGACTGAAACAAAGACTTCTTGGAGGATGTTGAGTTAAATGAGTTTCTTGAGCGAAGGGAGAACTTGGGAAGTACTTAAGAATTTTAAGACAATAATCATGTCAGTGATTGGACCGGGTTGGGCAGGAATAGTCTTACAGATAATAATTTCAGTGAATCATGGATACTGTTTCTTTTTGTTAGTAGAAACTTCACGTATTTCTTTTTACCTGACTAAGTGCAGTAATGGCAACCCAATGGTCTAAAAAGAGAAAAATCTAAAAAAAAAATCATCAGGAAATAAAATTTATACTTGTTGAATACAGTTGATTGTCTTTATTCTTGCAAGTTTTTAAAATGCTATAAAGAATTTCATTCAGAGTCATGTGCCAGAAAAATCCAGTCTTTCATTGTTTATCACCCTTCCCATCTCTTCTAAAGGTAGGTCCTATTATTTAGGTTATCTCCTGAGCTGCTGGAGTTCACTCTGGATAAATGTATGAATATGACACGATTCAACTCCTGTAAATAAATATCAGTAACGACTTTTGTAGCCAATAGAGAGGGGAACTGAAGAAGATGCCTTGTTGAATAGGTTTCGTTTGGCTCCTTGGCAGAAAAGCAATCTAAAACTAGATAGTCAAGGGCTCTTGAATGCCACAACAGTGTGGTAGATAATTGAGACAGGTGAGCTATCCACTACATCTAGTGCACGTCTAGTGGGTGGTATCTGATCCCTGGTTGATCTCTCAGCCAGTCTTTGACATAGCCCACAAGAGGTGTTTGACACCAGTCAGATAAAAGGAAGAGCTGTATCTGGGAGCACCTGCAGGGAGGAGCAGACAGAGATCTGGCTGTTGAGAAGAGAATCTTTGGAGAGAGAGAAACACTGGTGCACTTGATGTTCCTCATTCCTGTGCCTCACGTGAGGGCTCAGTCTGTCCATCTGGGAAGCCCACCTGTGAAATGTGTTTGTAGGAAATGCTTCATGTGTCAACATGTCAGGAAAAACAACTGAAAAAGAAGACATTCACCAGTTATGCTGTATTTCTAGAGCTTCATAATCAGTGCTTATGGTTTTGTGCCATTGGATTTCATTTCTGATTTTTGATTGATGCCTTTCATGGTGAAATGCTATGTGTGTGCATGCATGCTTGTGCTTAATCTGGAGAAGGAGGACCAAAGAGGATGATGATATTATCCCATTATAATACTAATACATTTCAGGAAAGTTAATGAATTTAAATACTTACAAACAATGCAGTCCTGTAAAAATTTCTGAGATCAGAGATCTGCACTGTCCATTTTGTTAGTCACTAGCTAGGTGTGGCTATGGAGCACTTGAAATGTGGCTATGGAGCACTTGAAATGAGAAACTGTATTTTAAACTTATGTTAATTAATTTCAATTTAAATGTGTTTATTAAGGGCTATCATTTTGGCTAAAGCAGATCCAAAAAGATGTTGAACAATTACTTTTAAAAAGGTCATTGCCTGCCTGACCAGGCGGTGGTGCAGTAGATAGAGCTTCAGACTGGGATGCAGAGGACCCAGGTTCAAGACCCCGAGGTCGCCAGCTTGAGCGTGGGCTCATCTGGTTTGAGCAAAGCTCACCAGCTTGAGCCCAAGGTCGCTGGCTCGAGCAAGGGGTTACTCAGTCTGCTGTAGCACCCCCCAGTCAAGGCACATATTAGAAAGCAATCAATGAACAACTAAGGTGTTGCAACAAAAAACTAATGATTGATGCTTCTCATCTCTCTCCATTCCTGTCTGTCCCTATCTATCCCTCTCTCTGACTCTTGTCTCTGTAAAAAAAAAAAAAAAAAAAAAAGGTCATTGCCTGACCTGTGGTGGCACAGTGGATAAAACGTTGACCTGGAACACTGAGGTTGCTGGTTCAAAACAACCCTGGGCTTGCCTGGTCAAGGCACATATGGGAGTTGATGCTTCCTGCTCCTCCTCCCCGTTCTTTGTCTCTCTCTGTTTTCTCTCTCTCAAAAGAAAAATAAATAAATAAAAATCTAAAAACCAAAAAAGTCATTATCTGGTTATGTAATTGGACAATTAGATTAGTTTCCTCTTGAATTCTTATTAGTTTATATTCTTATGTTAAAATGAACATTGGTTCCCACACATCTGCACAGTGCTTCCTCACAATGGACTTACACACACATAGACACACACCCAATCCCCCATTTATTCTGCCTTAGTCACTAAACACTAAAATATTCTGTTATATTTAAACTTTTGAGGCAGTATAACATATATATGTTGATATTATGTTGAATCAAAATTTTCACTGTTTATTTTCCTTTAAAATTAGTAACCTAATGTTTATCCTTGAATTATACTTTCAAAAGTTACTACTGTCTTCCATAGAGGTCAGATCTTTCTCTTTAATCTTGTGGTAGTATTTGCACCATGATCAATCCCTGCCTGAAGACCTCTCCTTAGCCTCCTAAGTGCTGCAACATCCGGCGTGTCTTCTTTATTTCTGGAGTGTGATCAGTCCTTTTCTCTTCTTTTCTTTCCCTTTCTTTTCTTCTCCTTTCCTTTCTTTTCTTTTGTTTTTTCTTTCCATTTTCCTTCAATGTTATGGATATTTACCAGAGCTCAGATTTTAGTCTTCTGGATTGAGCCAATAGCTCTGATTATATTTCTTGTTGAGAAAATATATCTGATTCTGATTTCTCCTATAGTCCATCATAAAATTTTACATTTTTTCCTTGAATTATCTTATTCAATGTGCCAAAATCTAAGTTTCACAATAAAACATACATAATTTTCCTATTAATGCTTAGCAACCATTTTCTGTTGAGAAGGCACTGACCGTATTCCCTGTCACCCACGCGGGAAGGCTTGGTCATCCTGAGTTTCCACACGTCCCGCTCCCTCTCAACTCAGTGAACACATGCTAGAAGTTCTTCTCTTCATAAAATATGGAACATTTCATGAACTTGCATGTTATTCTTGCTCAAGGGCTATACTAATCTCCTCTGTGCCATTCCAGTTTTAGTATCCACTGCCAAGGAGAGCAGTTTGTTCTTTCCAGTGGATGTGAGTTACAACTAATGCCCTTCTCCAATCTCCTCGCCCTGGCCTAGGTCTTCTTTGGCCACTCATGGATGTGACTTCCTTCAGCCTCAATTGGGGTTGTATTAAGTACTTCAATTTGCTCTCGTGTGATTGATCTGCTTGTATCTTACCCTCCAAGCACGTCGGCCTGCCCATTCTTGCTCTTTCAACTATGAGCTTTTGCTTAACACTACTACTTTGCCAGAAATTGAATTGCCTTGTTTGTGTTTTCAAACCCTACCTGCCTAAGTCCTTTAGGGTTTGTTGTGTTATTCACACGCTATTAATCAGCTGTTTATTGAGTGGATGTGAGGTAGAGGGATTGAGATAGACCCCTCTGTCTTTAGTGCTCAGCTTGTAACATCACTGGATCGCTGTTCTCACGGATCTTACGTGGTAACCAGGAATCTGACAAGTAAATAGGGAATTACAGTGAAATGTAATAAAGTTCCATCTCCCCATCTGGAAACCGCCCCAAACCACTTTAGCTCCTCTGAACCCCTAGAGATGACTCATTGGCCACTTACTTGCATTACTAGTTTTTATCTTGTTCTATAGATTTTACTATTATGTGTTTTTCTTATTTCCTCTGTTAGATTGTATTGAATAAACTCCTTGTGGGCAGAGAATACATTTTACTCCATAGAGTATGCCCTATAGCCTCTAGCTCACAATATTTATTGTAATATAAAAAGCACATATTAAATACCTGGAAATTGCCCTGGCTGTTTGGCTCAGTGGTAGAGCGTCGGTCTGGCATGCAGAAGTCCCGGGTTCGATTCCCGGCCAGGGTACACAGGAGAAGTGCCCATCTGCTTCTCCACCCCTCCCCCCCTCCTTCCTCTCTGTCTCTCTCTTCCCCTCCCACAGTGAGGCTCCATTGGAGCAAAGATGGCTGGGCGCTGGGGATGGCTCCTCGGCCTCTGCCCCAGGCGCTAGAGTGGCTCTGGTCGCAACAGAGCGATGCCCCGGAGGGGCAGAGCATTGCCCCCTGGTGGGCGTGCGGGGTGGATCCCGGTCGGGCGCATGCGGGAGTCTGTCTGACTGTCTCTCCCCGTTTCCGGCTTCAGAAAAATACAGAAAAATAAATAAATAAATAAATAAATAAATAAATAAATAAATAAATAAATAAATAAATACCTGGAAATTTATATGACCTTTGGGAAGCTTTCCTAAGCACATCATAACCATTTCTTTTTTTTTTTTACACCTTTTTTTTTCAATTTTTATTTTTTAATTTATTTATTATAGAGAGGAAAGAGAGGGAAATAGAGAGAGAGAGAGAGAGAGAGAGAGGGGAGAGACAGAGAGAGAGAAGGGGAGGAGCTGGAAGCATCAACTCCCATATGTGCCTTGACCAGGCAAGCCCAGGTTTTCGAACCCCGACCTCAGCATTTCCAGGTCGATGCTTTATCCACTGCGCCACCACAGGTCAAGCCATAACCATTTCTTTGTCCACATAAAATACAGAAATATGGTGAGAAAATATGAGATTTGTTTTTGTTCAGTTTACATTGAAGGATGGTTTTAAACATGTAAATTGAATCACCTATGTTAAAGTATAATATATATTACAAAATGTTAAGTGCTTATACTCCAAATTTCCCCTGATACAAAATACTAATAAATATTAAAAATTTAAAAAGTCACAAATTAGAATTGCATTTTCAAACTTCCATGAAAATTATTAACTATGTGCTACTAACCAGAAGCCTAGAGTAAAATATTATAATTGCCAGGTTGTAAAACCAGATTTTAAATTCTTAAAATAATAACTCTTTTATTAATATAGCAAGATTTATAAAGCCTTAATTAGATGAAGCAGATGTTTCTGATAGAGTAATTTTTAAAAGTAAATATAAATGCATTATTACTTTTCAATACTCTTATTAATTAAAAAATTATTATTGCCTTTTAATCTAGCCCTGGCATATTCCCAGTTGTTGATTATAATACTTCTCATTAAACTAATTTTCCATAGGAACTTTTTAATCTTTGCTTTTGGTTTACTATCTGAGAAGTAATATGTTATATCATTGTGGTTTTAATTTGCATTTCCCTGATGGTTAGTGATGATGAGCATCTTTTCATATGTTTGTTGACATCTGTATGTCCTCTTGGAAAAAAATGTTTATGCAGGTGTCAATGGTCTTTTTTTAAAATTTCAAAATTCTTATTAATTGCTGATAGTGTAGTAAGGTACCAAAAAGCTGCAAAATTAATATGGACATTTTAGGAGGAAGGGTCAGGCTTTCCTGTCCCATCCTTCCTTTAGGGAGGGTAGGGAGAAGAATGTAGAAGTTTCTGGCTTGCAAGAACAATGGGTCATTTAGTTTTAAAACTAAAATAGAGGTTAATTAAGGAACTTCTTCTCTTTCAATGGGAGACAGCATTTACATACAACCCTGCATTGATTGTAGTTCCTCCCCCCTTCCTGGAATCCTGAGAGTAACATACTAGGCAAAGGAGGGAAGATGAACCCTGAAAGATTGTAAATATCTTTGATTGTGTTACCTTGAAAGTCTTAATGTTTTTGTATATCCCCTAAACAAATGTTGTAAGCTTATGCCATGACGTCACGCTCTCCTCAGCCTGTGTGTGATCAAGGGTATATAACCAGCTCCTGAGATGTATTTGGTGCACATGATTTGGGTTTGCAACTGCCCCGTGTCAGCCATATGCAGCTGGCATATTTAATAAATCTCCTCCTTTAATAAAACTCCTTAAAATTCATCTGGACTTGGTGTCTCTACATAAACCCACGGAATTGAGGTACGGGTACTTTACAACAGTAGAATATATAAATACAATTAGGTTTTACATATTGATTTTCTTTTTTGAGCAAACGAGAGAGAGAAAGAGAAAGAGAAAGAGAGAGAGACAGGCCAGGACAGACTGACAGTAAAGGAGAGAGATAAGAAGCATCACCTTGTTATTGTGGCATTTTAGTTGTTCATTGATTGCTTTTTCATATGTGCCTTGACTGGAAGCTTCAGCTGAGTCAGTGACGCCTTGCTCAGGCCAGTGTGACCTTAGGCTCATGCCAGCAACTTTGGGCTTCAAGCCAGCGACCTTGGGCTTCAAGCCAGTGACTTTTGGGCTCATGCCAGTGACCATGGAGTTATGTCTATGATCCTACGCTCAAGCCAGTGACCCCGTGCACAAGTTGGATGAGCCTGCGCTCAAGCCAGTGACCTTAGGGTTTCAAACCTAGGTCCCACAGCAAAGGTTGATGCTTTATCCCTATGCCACTGCCTGGTCAGGCTACCTATTGATCTTTTATCTGCACCTTAGTAAAATTATCTATTAATTTTAGTACATTTTAGTACATTCCAATGGGTATTTTTATATAGACAATCATGTTGACAGTGAATAAAGAGTTTTATTAGTTTCTTTCTAACTTTGATGCATTTCTTTCTTTTCCTTCTTGATTGCACTAGACGAGTGGTAGTCAACCTGGTCCCTATCACCCACTAGTGGGCATTCCAGCTTTTATGGTGGGTGGTAGCGGAGCAACCAAAGCATAAATAAAAAGATAGATTTAACTATAGTAAGTTGTTTCATAAAGATTTATTCTGCCAAACTTAATGAAAATCTGACATAAATTACTTGGTAAATAATTATTATTACATGCTTTAACTTGCTGTAACTCTGCTTTATAAATTTTATAAAGTAAAGTTACTTCCCTACTTTATAAATCACCATTACTGTGGAACTGGTGGGCAGTTAGAAAATTTTACTAGTAACAGAGATACAAAAGTGGGCAGTAGGTATAAAAAGGTTGACTACCCCTGCACTAGACCCTCCAGCACAATGTTAAATAGATTTGCGTAGAAATAGTGAGAGTGGACATCCTTGTCTTGCTACTCATCTGAGGTGGAGAGCATTATTCCTAATGGTCTTTTACCATTAAGAACAATGTTAGCCGCAAATTATTTGTAGTTGGTTCTTAACATGTGAAGGAAGTTCCTTTTATTTCTAATTTTGAGAATTATTACTAGACATGGATGTCGGATTCTGTGAGACAATCTTTCTCCATCAATAGATAAGATCATGTGTGTTTTTTTCTTCTTTTGTTATACTGTTAATATGACATATTACATTGAATAACTTGTGAAACAATATTGCATCTGGTCATGTGTATTTGTTTTTATATATTGTGGGGTTTGATATGATAATATTGTGTTGAGGGTTTTTACAGCTGTGATTACAAAAGATACTGGTCTGTAATGCCCTTTGCTCTTTTTTTCCCTTCCTTCCTTCCTTCCTTCCTTCCTTCCTTCCTTCCTTCCTTCCTTCCTTCCTTCCTTCCTTCCTCCCTCCCTCCCTCCCTCCCTTCTTCCTTCCCTCCCTCCCTCCCTCCCTCCCTCCCTCTTTTCTTCTTTCTTTCTTTCTTTCTTTCTTTCTTTCTTTCTTTCTTTCTTTCTTTCTTTCTTTCTTTCTTTCTTTCTTTCTTTCCTTTTTTCTTTTTTTGTGACAGAGAGAAAGAGAGAGACAGAGGGACAAATAAGGACAGACAGACAGGAAGGAAGAGAGATGAGAAGCATCAGTTCTTTGTTGCAGTTCCTTAGTTGTTCGTTGATTGCTTTCTCATATGTGTATTGACCGGTGGGGGGGCTACAGCAGAGCAAATGACCCCTTGCTCATGCCAGCAATCTTGGGCTTCAAGCCAGCAACCTTTGGGCTCAAGCCAGTGACCATGGGGTCATGTCTATGATCCCACACTCAAGCCAGTGACCTCACGCTCAAGCTGGTGAGCCTGCACTCAAGCTGACAACCTCGAGGTTTTGAACCTGGGTCCTCTGCATCCCAGTCTAATGCTCTGTTCCCTGTGCCACCATCTGGTCAGGCTGTCTTTTTCTTATAATGTATGCCAGATTTTGGTATCAGGGCGATACTGATCTCATAATATGTGCTGGGAAATATTATTTCTTGTTTAATTTTTGGATGGTTTTGTGTAGAATTTGTACTGTTTGTTCCTGAATTGCTTGGTACAGTTCATCAATGAAGCTGTGATGGTGTTTACTTTTTGCATAGATTTTAACTATGGATGAAATTTCTTTAATAGATATAGGGCTATTGAAGTCATCTGTTTCTTCCCGAGTGAGCTTTGTTAGTATTTGTTTTTTGTATCTTTCAAAGTACTTGCCCACCTAATCTATGTTTTCACATTTATTGCCATACAGTTGTTTATAATATTATTTTTAAAACAAGTTCATTGTGATACTATTAACTTAACATACAAGTCACACACTTAAAGAGAATTAATTAATGATTTTTAGTGTATTCACAGGGCTTTAAAACTATCTCCACCACCTTATTTCAGAAATTTTTGTTTGCTCTGAAGAAAAATTTTAACTTATTAGCTGTTGCTCCTCGTTCTTCTTTTTTTGACAGCCCTAGACAACCCTCATCTTCCTTCTTTCTCTATGGATTGGCCTATTCTAGGCATTTCATGTAAGTAGAACAAAATATGTTATATTTTGAGACTGACATAATTTCACTTAGAGTACTGTTTCACATTATAGCATATGTAAGTACTTAATTCCTTTTTATGGCCAAATAGTAATAAGAGATTATATATTTATCCATGTACCTATTTTTAGTATTAAGAAATAATTTTGGTTAAATATATATTTTTCTTTTTTTCTTTAAGAAACATTGCTATGATTAAATACTTGTTACTTTAATGCTTTAAAATCTCCTAAATGTATTTAATTAGTACATTTGCCTAATAAAGATCTCTTGTTTGAAAAAATTAAATAAATGCATGGAGTATCATACATCCAGTTGGCCCAAATTCATTTTTATTGAACTGGATCTCATAAACATGAGGAATTTTTAAGGCTGAGTTATATGAATTTAGTGATTACATATAATAAAGCATGGTTATCATGTAGGCTAATTTTCCCAGGAGGTTTGGAAGAGTATAATCAGTTCATCAGTTCAGGAGAAAGTCTTGTTTTTTTTTTAAAGATTGCATTTATTGATTTTAGAAGAGAGAGAGAGAAGAGGGAGTGAGCAGGAAGTATCAACTTGTAGTCGTTGCTTCCTGTATGTTCCTTGACCGTGTGAGTCCAGGGTTTCAAACCGGCGACCTCAGCATTCCAGGTTGATGCTTTATCCACTGCGCCACCACAGGTCAGGCTAGGAGAAAGTCCTAAGGCTGACTTGATGGCAGAATGTCCAGTTAGATGGAATGATTGTGAAAAATGCTGCCTTATGTAGAACTGTAATCATGCCATATGGGGTTGATAATCATCTTCCTTCCCATTGTTATAAGTCTGGTTGTCTGAAAGATATGATGGAAAATCCAAAACCTCACCATCTGTTATCTCTGATGTTGGAGAGTACAACTGATTTTTATCTTTCTTTTTTGCCTCTAGTTTCGCTGTATTTGTATACAATGCACGTGTTGTTTTTGTGTAGGTTTCTAACAGTTAAATAAAATACCCTAGGGTCATACCAGAATCTGTTTTCTAGATTTGTAATTAGTAGGTTAGCATACTCCAACTAACTTCATAGACTTTTGCTAATAATCAGAAGATTACTTCTTTGGAAATTATGGGCAATAGCATCCTTCTCTTTCCTTTCGCCAATAGGTAATGTATAGGGCACTTTAAAATCTTTTTTTTTTTTTTTTTCAATTACAGTGGACATACATTATTATATTACTACAGGTGTATACCTCAGTGATAAGACGTTACATGTTTTATTAAGTAATCATCCTGATAAATCTCACACCCACCTGGCCCTTACATAGTTATTAGAATATTATTGCCTATGTTCCCTATGCCGTACTTTACATCCCCGTGACTGTTCTATGACAACCAATTTGTACGTCTTAATCCCTTTACCGTTCTCACCCCCTCCCACTGGCAGCCATCAAAACGTTCTCTGTACCTCTGAGTCTGTTTCTGTTCTGCTTGTATGTTTATTTTGTTTTTTTAGGTTCAGTTTTTGAGAGAATATATATATATATATATATATATATATATATTAGGGGATATTTCAAAATAAATATGAAGCGATAAAATAGCCCCTAATTTTTGTGAGCAGTATATTTATTGCTATTTTATTGTTCCTATTTTTAATCTTCTTTTTCTTAAAGAAAATCCTTTAACATTTTATATAACACCTGTTTGGTGGGGATGAACTCCTTTAGCTTTCTCTCGTCTGGGAAGCTCTTTATCTGGCCGCTGATTGTTCTGAATGATAGCTTTGCTGGGTACAGTAGTCTTGGTTATAATCCTTTTTTTTTTTTTTTTCACACGGGGTGTGCTGGCTCTGGGACCTCCCCGGAGGTGCAGGCCAAGGTCAGCCACTGCCTGTGTTCTGCCCAGGGCCACCCTGCATGAGCTACAAAGTGCTCTGCAGATGGCTGCTACCTGTGTTTGGCTTGTTGGTGCCACGGTGAGGCCAGGCTGTGGACCAAGGCCCACGGTTGCTAGGGCCAATCTGGGGTCACTTAGTGAGTGGTGAGGGACATGCTGAGGCCACATGCCGCTTGTTTGAGAGGTCTTAGGAAAATCTGACACATGAGCAAAGACAGGCCATTCTTATGGAAAGCCACTGGAGACAGCTTGGGTGGGCCCAAAATTTGGGTGGGGTGGGGACCTCAGGAAATCACCAAGGCAGGGCAAACAGTGTGAGCCAGGTTGATGGAGTCTCAGCGGTGGTGCCCGCCTGCTGGTTCTGTGGGGGAAAGTCTCATCAAATGAACAGTGGTCTCTGCCAGCACTCTGTCTGGGAGAAAGCAGCTCAGCTCTCGCCTTGATGCCACATTGTTTAGTTCCTCTCTTACATCCTCGGTGCCTTTCCAGTCACTGCCCCAGTGCTGGAACTCAGAGGAAGTGAGTCTGAGTAGGTCATGTGCGGGCCCTTTAAGAGGAACTGCCTGGGACTCCCGCAGCCTCTGTCTCCCGCAGCCTCCACTGCTGCTGGATTTTACAACCGGAAGTTATGGGCATTTTTCTTCCTGGCACCAGAACCCCTGGTATGCGGCTGGGACCCCTCACACCTAAGGGGGACTTTTGCAACTGAGATACACTCCCAACTTTATCCACGACACATGGCTGTGGGATCCGCACAGTTCTGCATCTCTGCCTCTCCTACCAGTTTTGATGTAGCTTCTTCTTTGACTTCCTAGTTATAGGCTTACTTCCCTGCAGCTAAATTACAGGCAGTTCTGAATGATGGTGGTTCTGTAGCTTAGTTGTACTTTGATGTTGTTGTAAGAGAAGGTGAGGACTGTGTTTGCCTACATTGCCATCTTGACGGGAAGTGTATAGGACATTTTGGATTGCCCTATTTTTTTTTTATTTTTTATTTTTTGTGAGAGAGACAGAGAGAGGGACAGATAGGGACAGACAGAAAGGGAGAGAGATGAGAAGCATCAATTTCTCATTGCGGCTCCTTGGTTTCCTTAGTTGTTCATTGATTGCTTTCTCATATGTTCCTTGACGGGGGGGCTATAGCAGAGCGAGTGTTCCCTGGCTCAAGCCAGTGACCTTGGGCTCAAGCCAGCGATCTTGGGCTTCAAGTCAGTGACCTTTGGGTTCAAGCCAGCGACCATGGGGTCATGTCTATGATCCCATGCTCAAGCCAGCGACCTCGGGATTTCAAACCTGGGTCCTCCGCATCCCAATCTGATGTTCTATCCACTGTGCCACCGCCTGGTTAGTAGGATTGACCTATCTTTAAAGAGAATTAGGCTCTACAGTACCTAAATATCCAGAGCTTGGGGACAGTAGTTTTGTTTTTCTTTTTCCTGCAAGATAATATGTCAGCATTCCAGACTTTATAGAATTCCTATAACCATTGTAGATAGCTGACTACATTGATGTCTGGTCACTTGGCAATTATAGCGATCACATGAGAAGTTGCTTTCCAAGGTGACTGCTATTTCCTTCTCATACTTACTAAACATCCTGAATATTAGGCTGATTCAGAGCCCCTGTTCAATTCTCTAGGTTCCTGACATATAACCACTGGTCAATAGTTTCAAATTAGCATTTTCAGTGTACCTCCAAATTTCAAGCTTTTCTTCTGGATTCCTGGAGCTGGGAAGGTTGTCTGTGGGTGAGTGGATTGGAGAAAAAGCTTACTACATCCCGTTGCTAAATCTGAAAGTTAAGACTCGTTCTGGTAAGAAGGAAAATTACCCCCAAATCTGATTCTATTGACTTTGAAAAGAAAAGTGGATAAAGGAGAGGCCTTGTTAAATTTGCACAAAGGGATATTTCTGTCCTTTTCCCTGTAAATATTTGGAGTGATTAATTGGTTTTTTTCCATTATATCTCACAAATATAAAAACCTAAGGAGGGCTGATCATTTTTAAGCTTGAAATATAAACATCTCATGGCATAAAAATTTCCTTGGACAATTTTTTGACAGTAGTGAGATAGTTCAATGATGCATACTAATTGTAATTTACAATGATGCCTTTGAATGCTGTCCTAGAAATCAGCTCATGTGTTGGGGAGTCACAATAGATACATTAATGTAAATGAAAGAAAGTTGACTAGATGCAGGATTAGATTAATTTAATACTGTTTTAGGAGTAAAACGGTCAGTGAATTAACTCATAGAAATGGAAGAAAGAATTTATCAGAAAATGAAGTTGTTTTAAAAAATGGAATTAGATCTCTAAGTAGTGAATTCTTTCCTGTGGCTGAATTAGACAGTCAGTACCTACTGTGGCAGGTAGCCTCTGTTTGCACTCTTATTTATTGAACAATTTTTGTGTATCTGCAGTGTGATAACAACTTCAAAGTCTTCCTAGGATATACAAACCCATTTTAAGGCAGGGAAGAATGCTACCTATGGCCAATTGGTAAAATTTTTCTTCTCTGCTTAAAGTCATTTAAATTCAAATAAAAAAAAATAAAGTCCATTTGTGCTGGCCAAACAACACCTGTCATCAGGATAACCCCTGGATATACTGTAATAGGCATAGTCATATACAGGATTTCTATTTTATCATTGAAATCAACACTCCATTATTATGGTTTCAGAAATAAAGGACCTGAGATTAAGGGAAGTTGAATAATTTGTCTGAAGTTAAATAGCTCTTCTGTGAAAAAGCTGGGATCAAACTCCAAGAATATTATGTCATGGGTAATTCAGTTTATCTTCGGATAAAACAGACAGTAAGAAGTTAAATCACTTAGATCTAACATTCCCAGGTAGTTTTCAAAAAAGCCCTAACTGGTACATTGACTAGTTTATTCCAAGTCGGTCTGGATTCTTTCATTGACATCTGTTGATGCCAAAGCCTTTTTCTTTTCTTTTTTCCCTCCCCTTCCCTTCCTTTTCCTTCCTTTTCCTTCCCTTCCCTTCCCTTCCCTTCCCTTCCCTTCCCTTCCCTTCCCTTCCCTTCCCTTCCCTTCCCTTCCCTTCCCTTCCCTTCCCTTCCCTCCCCTCCCCTCTCTTCCCCTTCCCTCCCCTCCTCTCCCTTCCTCTTTTCTCTTTCCTTTTTTTGAGAGAGAGAAGGAGACAGGCAGGGAGAGAGAGAGAAGGGGAGGGAAGAGATGAGACACATCAACTTGTAGTTGCTTTATTTTAGTTGTTTTATTGATTGCTTCTCATACGTGCCTTCACCGGGGAACTCGAGCCAAGCCAGTGACCCCTCAGTCTAGCAAGTGACCTTGGGCTCAAGTTGCTGATCCTGCACTCAAACCGGCAATCCTATGCTCAAGCTGGCAGGCCCGCGTAGAAGCCAACGAGCCCATGCTGGAGCCAATGACTTTGGGGTTTTAAACCTGGGTCCTCAGCACCCAGGTAGATTCTCTATCCACTGCACCACCACCAGTCAGGCGATCTCAATGCCATTTTATAGATGAGACACTGTTAAGAGTTATATGTGTCTAATTTCAGGCTTGGAGCCATAAGGAATATGAGAGAAGGAGACACAGATGGACTTATTTAAACCAAGTTGTTAACCACCAATGAGGTGTGGTAAGCAGAGTGGGTGGCGCCGTATCTTTCCAAAAAGTTGATGTCCACACAGAAGTTTGGAATCTGACCTTCTTTGGAAATAGGGTCTTTGCAGCTATAATTAGTTATGGGTGTAGAAATGCAGATGTAATTAGTTAAGGATCTAGACATAAAGTAACTTTGGAATTGGGATGGGACTTAAATCCAGTGACTGTTGCCTTTGCCTTTGAAAGAGCAAGAGACACAAAGAGCAACGCGCAGACACAGGGAGGTGGAGAGATAGGGAAGAAGACTATATGTAAAGACACAGGCAGGTACCGGGTGAAATGCTGCTGCAAGCCAAGGAGTGGGGAGGGTTGCTGGCAGCTGCCAGGAGCCAGGGTAGAGAGAGGCTGGGTCTGATTCTCCCTGGGAACCTGCAGAAGACACCAACCTTGCTAACACCTCGCTGATTTTCAGGCTTCTGGCCTCTGGACTGTGAAAGAATAAGTTTCTGTCGTTTTAATCCACACAATTTGTAGCACTTGGTTACAGCAGCCTCAGGAGATGAGATACTCCATAACGTCTCCCCATTCTCCCCTCCCTCCCACTCACCCACCCATATGCATATATACGCTCTGCAGCTTTGGGTCTCTGAAAATATTAGCACTAGAATCCTGTTGAAGCATATTCTTAATGTAGTCCTATCAAAATAAATATATGCTACCTGGGAAGAGGAAGACATCAAACACGAACACAATGGCAGAGTTCTTTTTTTTTTTTAAAAAAAGATGATTGTTTCAAATAATTTACTCTAAAAGCTCTTAGGCTGATTCGGACAGTATTTTAAATGGATATGAGTTAGGATATTTGAAGGTAAAAGTCAAATGCTTCTGGCTATTAGTTTCTGAGAGTTGCAATTATTATAAATCACGAATCTATCTTTAAAGTATATTTTAATGTCATATTAATGTACTAAAACTCATGGCGATATAGAATACTTGATTATAGTCCGCAGCCCAAAGGAAGGTATTTTTAAAGCAGTAGATTCAAATTTGGCATTGAGTGTAGTCTCTATTTTTCAAGGGTAGTAGGACTGAAAATTCCTGTTCTATCCGGAATATGGAGAAGATAATTAAGCCTATATTTCTACCACTTTATGTTACTTGGAAGGGTAAATATTTTAATGGGTACATTTTCTATCTGTTTTTTTTCCTGCAGATCCTGGTATGCAGGCTTTATTAAGCATAAAGAAATGAACCCAGGCTAAATTTATGACAAGTCTTTTTACTCATAATAGAAGAAAGCATAATTTTTACTTCCCCTGCACAATATGCCCATACATCTCCCATATAAATTTGAATTATTTTTCTCATTTTCTTAGAGATGATTTCTTAAGAGGAATTCTATCAAAACTTCTGAAGTGATAATGAAATAGGACAGCCAGCAGTGAATAATGTATTTAGGTGATTTTTATTTTTAATCCTAAGATTTATACAAGCTATTTTGTTTTATTATTGCAGCACTTGGAAATTTTCAGTATTTTCTGCCTCTCCCATTGGCTTATGAAAATGCTATTTCTGCATTATTCTGGATCAGGGTTTCTTAGTATTGCACTATTGACATTTTGCCCCGGATAGTTCTTCCTTTTGGGGTGCTGCTTGTGCACTATGGGATGTTTAAGAGCATTTCTGGTTTTACCCGCTAGATGGCAGCAGTACTCCCAAGTAATGACAACCAAAAACATCTCCAGACAGGGCCAAGCATCCGGGCAGCAAGCTCACCCCTGGTTGAGAGAGGCACAGACGTTTACATGCATTTTCCCCTTGATGTTAAATTTACCAAAGGACTTCCTGAGGATTTGGGAATGGCCAGTTGTATCCTTTGATTTGCCTGTATCATTGGTATTACAGAGTACTGGAATTTTAGAGCTTCATTATACAAATTCAAAACTTTAGATTCAGGAAGCCATGACTCACCTCCTCTAGCCACAGAAAGGTGGAAACTGGCCTAGACCCTATCACACGTGTGACATCTTATAATCCTTGTTAACCTTCCGGTGATTTTTGTGTGTGTGTGTGTGTGTCAGAGAAAGAGAGAGTCAGAGAGAGGGACAGATGGGGACAGACAGACAGGAAGGGAGAGAGATGAGAAATATCAATTCTTTATTGTGGCATCTTAGTTGTTCATTGATTGCTTTCTCATATGTGCCTTGACTGGGGGGCTACAGCAGACCGAGTAACCCTTTGCTTGAGCCAGCGACCCTGGGCTCAAGCTGATGAGCCTTGCTCAAACCTGATGAGCCCACTCTCAAGCCAGTGATCTCGGGGTCTCGAACCTGGGTCCTCCACATCCCAGTCCGACGCTCTATCCACTGTGCCACTGCCTGGTCAGGCCCTTCTGGGGATTTAAAAGTCACTAATACCACTATGTATTTAAGTTTTTCCTTACTCTTACTGAAAATCTCTGCACCTTTATTCTTCTTTTTCTGGTAATTCCTTCTTCACTGTCTGGATTTCCAGTCTCTTCACTGTGCTTTATGGACACTTCTAGTTCAGTGCGGTAGATGCAGTAGGTCCTATTATTATTATTATTATTATTTAATCATTGCATTCTTTCATTTAAAAAAAGCATTTATTGTTTTTTAGAGTCAGACCCTATGTAAGATTCTGGGCATCTAATAATAAATGAGACTGCCTGTAATGACTGAACCAAAGATAACATTTGACACAAACACACTTACAGTATCTTTGTAGGGCATTCATCAGACTTCTCATGGCTTCCTCTTCCCTGCACCTGTCATTAGCCGAAATGTGATTGCGTAGCCATTACCAGGGCTGGAACTTTCTCTCTTTTCTCTAGTTTTATTTGCCAATCACTTCAATAATATTTACCCAATGACCTGTGGACGTCCCTCCCCGCTATAAATATCCAACTACTGATTTCCCCCTACTTTTTCAGAAGACCCCCATATTGTTCCCTTCCACAAAGTCATTCCCTTACTCATCTTAGTATTTGCTGGCTCACTGTTGGAGAACCATGATAGAATTTTTGATCAGTCACCTGGGCTACAAAGCTATAAAATAGAAATAGTATGTACACTGCCCATGTAATTTAAAATTGTCTGGATAAGAAACCGTTGAAATTAATTTCAATAATGGATTTTATTTAACCTAATGTAACATATAATATTAACCTTATGTAGCATAGAATCGATGGGGAATTATTGAGATATTTATTGTTTTATACTATGTCTTTGAAATCCAATGTTCATTTTACACTAGAGCACATGCACCACGAGAACTCAAAACGCCCATTTGGCTGGTGGATAACCTATTGGATGGCAAAGAGTTAGAATATTACATTTTCAGTTACAGAAAGTGCAGAAAGTCCCAGCAAAGGGGCTATGTTGTCCCCAAGACTGACATACTCTCCCACTCCAGAGAATCTCTTTCTATCACCTTTGCTTCTCATTATGTCATTAGAAAATCCATTTGAGAGCGTGCTCCGTGGGAAGGAAGGGGTTATTGCTGTTGGACGCCTCACTGCAGTGAATGTAATAATCCAGGGTTTACACTGTTATGTCCCTATAAAGCATGCTGTACATCTCCTAACAAGACTGCCATTCATTTTTTCAATAAATCCTGCACAAGGGTATTAGGGTCTGTGAACTGACAATTGATTTACTGCCTGGAAAATTATTCTTTATTGATTTATATTACATGGAGGCGACTGCAGATCTATAGGGTCTCTAATCAGGGAGAAAATGCTAAAGTTGGTGTCATTCTTATTTAGACAGGCAATTCCAAGTAGAAGAATTGGTTTAGCGCCTCTAGGCGACATCTGCATATTATTCAATTATGAATTCCAGTAATCCATGAATTATAATACATAAAGCGAGTGAGAGCAGGATAATTAATTAAAAAAAACACACCAAAGCATCTTTTGTGCAAACAAGTATTTTCTGTGTTAACCTAGCATTCTCTTTCCATGTGGAATTAGACACCTCAGCTCAGTTTCTCCTAAAAATTCTGCATCATATATGACTTGTTATGCACGTGTCGAAAATGCAAAAATGTTTTAAATGAGTAAAACCTTTGAAATAGAAAATGCTCTCTGTTGATTAATCCAGTTAGGTAAGATTTCTAAAAACATATTAAAATGGTTTATTTGATTTCTATGAGCTACATCAGGACACTCTCTAAGACTGCCAGGGGGTGAGGTCACCTGCCATCTCGCCGTGCCTTTGCGCGCCTTCTTTTGTAACTTGTCCTAATCACGAAGCTTCTGTCCAGAACTTACCCTGAGTTTAATTTAAACGCAAAAAAGACAAAACTCAGCAGCATGTTAGATTACTGCTTGGGCCAAAGGACAACGGAATCCATTGGATTGCTATGTATATATTCCCTGGGTGTATGAACTATCATTGGAGGATCTATTATTCCTTGAAATTGCATGCAAGACATGGCCATATTTATTTTTTTATTATTTATTTATTTACTTATTTTTTGACAGAGACAGAGAGAGAGAGAGTCAGAGAGAGGGATAGACAGGAACAGACAGACAGGAACGAAGAGATGAGAAGCATCAATCATTCGTTTTTTGTTGCGCATTGCGACACCTTAGTTGTTCATTGATTGCTTTCTCATATATGCCTTGACCCTGGGCCTTCAGCAGACCGAGTGACCCCTTGCTCGAGCCAGCGACCTTGGGTCCAAGCTGGTGAGCTTTTGCTCAAACCAGATGAGCCCACACTCAAGCTGGCGTCCTCGGGGTCTCGAACCTGGGTCCTCAGCATCCTAGTCTGACGCTCTATCCACTGTACCACTTCCTGGTCAGGTGACATGGCCATATTTGAATGTGTGGTTTTTTTTTTAACCCCATGGGGAGAGGGTCTATATACTAGATTTTTAAATTTGTGTGGGGCCTTCAAAAATAATCTGATATATATATGCCTTGTAGCTTCACCGTTGAAATCATTGCACCTAGCTCAGTGCTCAGCAAGTAGCAGGTCTTTAAGTGTTTGTTGGATAAATGAATGCTCTTAAGTTATGTCAGCACATCAAGTGGGTGTGCTGGAGTACTCTAGTTTGTCCAAAGGAAATTTCTAGTTTCTTGCAGTGCCCACCCAATCTAGCCACAGTTTAATCAATCAATAGTAATTTGGTTCATGGAGAAGCAAAGATGGCCATTTGGGATTGGGAGCTCAAGCATCTGATGTGATGGTATCAAGTGACATTTTCCATTTCCTATAGCTGTTCTTTCTATTCCTTCCATTTTTTCTACCCTGGCTCCAAATCTCTTTCAGTTTATTTGATGTACCCTAAAAATGGAAGATCAAGTAGGACTTTGGGAAGATTTCTACCCAGAAAAGTTAGTGGTGAAAGATATTGTTTGCCATCCATTCAAAGACACTTTTTATTTGATTCAATGGGAAATTAAAATTTATTTATTGAAAAGGCAAATATTAATAGTGAGTCACATTCTGTAGTTGGCCCTGAGGACATGACTAAACACACACACACACACACACACACACACACACACACACACACACACACACACACACCCTTGTCCTTGTGGTGCTTACAATAGGGAAAAGACTGAACACATTTTTATCCAAAGGCTCAATACTTTGGTTTTATATCAAGTTATTGAACCAAAAGGAAACTTGGATGTAGTTCATTATCTTGATCTCTTTTGGACCAAGTGTATTTTGAGTGAGTAAAAACTTTTTTGTTGGTGCTTTGAGCTCATCGTGGGGCCCCAAGTGACATGCAGAGTCTCATGGAGCCCAATAGAGGAGTCAGGGTTGTTCTTTGTCTGTTGAACTCAGCTTTGAGGCTCAGGAAGGTGGGTGAAGCCATTTGTAGATACAAACAAAGCCCAACTACTGCTTTCTCACCTTATTTTTCTGTCTTCCCAGCTAAGACGGCAAAAGCAAAGCGCTGTGTTTCCTACAAATGAGCTTCACCTCCATGGTTTGCTGCAATGAAGGGCACGTCTAGCTCTTTTATTTACCAGATTGCGCCCCATTAAGTTTACTGTTTTTCCCCCTCATTCTATTACCTTAAAAAAGAAATCCCAAAGACAGAGATACTGGGTCTTTAAAAACTGAAAACTAGATATTTTTTGGTTATTGTAGACAAGTAATTTAATGAAAATGCGACTGAAATGCTTTTTCCTCTATGAAAACTAGTAAATCAATTACAAAAGCAATTTTCTTCCACAGTATGATTTTATTGTGTTTGACCAGGGCATTTGATAAGTATTAGTTCTTGCTGAGAGCAAAGAGTAAATTCTATTTCAAGCTTTTCCTTTATGCAAACAGCAAGAGAAGTATCAGAAGGGCAGCTGGACAGTCGCTTTGCCGGTTGGTGCGCACGGAGAATGAGGGGGGACGCTCCGCGCTGGCCGGACCGCCTCCACATCTACATGGAGAAATGCAAGAGAGAGACTCTTTTTCTAATAAAAATGGGGAAATGCTGGGCTTATTTCCTACAGGATCAGGGATTGGGGCAGTCCTTCTGCCTCCTTTCTGAGGGACTTTGCTGCATTAAACAAACACATGCCAACTGCAATTCAAACAAAGCAAATAAACATACAAAAGAAAGACAAAATCTAGGTTAGATGTGTGAACATATTGAAGTGGAGAGGCTGTGGGTATGGACTTTATTTCTGCCCCTGAGCTTGGTATCCAGGTTACCCTTTGCTCAAATAGAAGAGAAAATTTATATATATATATATATGCTTGCAAACAATTTGCAGTGTGCCTGGCACTGTCCTAAAATTCATCTGACACAGGTATACCCTTCCCCTGCCCCCACTGTATTTCATATCAACTCAACTACCAATGACTTAGGCTTTGCAGCATGGTGGTTCAAGGAGATAATGAGTGTGCTCAACAGAAGTTAACCTCAGAAAGTGCTGGGATGGATGTGGTGTGGTATTTTATTATAGGAATTCAGAGACAGGAGATGAAATGATTTTCTTAACGACTGCTGCCATTCCTCTACATTCCGTGCTCAGTTACAGGGTGTTTGCTTCTTGGTGCTACCTCAGCACTTGATACAGGACATGATCACTTCGTAGTAATCTATGTATTTAACTACCAACCACCCTACCCCCAGCATGCAAGACTTCCATGTTATAATATATTGCTTAATCGCCTACTGCTATTCTTGGAACAGAGAGAGAGAGAGAGTTGAAAAACGTTCTTAAAACAAAGAACGAAAAGCAGGAAAACGTCAGGAACTGAAGTGGTCCTTTGAAGATCGTATGAGACATGAATTGCAAGTAATGGAGACAGTTCAAGATTGTAGGAATAGAGTAAGCACAAACCAGGGGTGGGGAGACGGAAAAAAGGAAGAGAAGGAGGTGAACCAGGGATAAGCGAGGAGGGAAATATTTGAAAATAGGATATAAACAACAGAAAAATCTGTGTTTTCAAACGAGCATTCAAAACACTATATCTTTTGTTGTGAAGGTCTTCAATGTCAGCTTGAAGAATCTGGTAGGAATTGAGGTTTGGGAAACAATAGGAATGCATGCAATTGATCAAGTATTTAGTGAATTCTGCTTAGTCTTGTTTGAAGCCTGTATGCATTTTTAAGTAAATTTAAAGCAGAACCTGAAACCCATCATAGACTCCTAGTACTATTTGAGATGACAAGGCTTCAAATCCGGTGTATGTGAGTCAAGGAGAGGGCTTAGCGGCACCTGAAAACAAACAGCCTTTCAGTCGGCAGTAGTAATAAGACTCATTCAATAAGCAGTTTGTGTTTCAGCCGCAAGCACAGTAAAAATGGTCCTTGACTTAAAGGAACATTAGGTGTGGCAGGGGAGAGAAATATCATAGGCGATATGATAGTGTAGGATTAGACAGTGAGGCATGTAATTCAATGTAAGAGTTCAGGGAAGATCCCCCCCCCCCCCCCAAGGATGTGATGCATGAGCTTTTATCTGGAGGATGAGTAGGAAATAGCTAGAGAAAAGGAGGAGAAAGGAGTAGTTTGTATAGATGGAGTGAAAAAAAAATTCAGCGAGTTGGAGGGGAATATGTAGGGGATGTAATTAGGGCCTGGTCACGGAGGTACTTGTAAGCTATAGAACAAGGTCCGAATTGTATACATAACAAACATCTCCTTTCTGCAAAGATTTTTTTTTTTTTTAAACCAAATGACTTGTGGGGCTAAAACTAAACAGGAGAGGTCATTAAGAGGCTCATGGGGGTGATCCAGGTGAGAAATAGCTGTGGTCTGAGCTAGGGCACTGAGAGTAGGGACTTAGAGACAGATGAACATAAGAGAGGTTTAGGAGTAGAATTGACAGGTGTTGATTGATTTGAGGTGTGGCATTAGGGAGAAGGTAGAGATTTAAGTTCCATATTGATTCTTGGCTTGTGCATCTCAGTGGATGGACGGGAGAAATAGAGAGCCAGGAGGGAGGACGGTTGGGTAATGTTAGGTGTTGAGTACAATGTCAGATGTACTGAGTTCTGAATGTCTTTGTAATCCCCCAGCAGAGATCGATTATGTGAAAGTGGAAGTCAGGAGATAAACTTAGAGATACACAATCAAGAGCTCTCAGCATATGAATATTAATTGAATCAATGGGAGGAGAAATACTGACCTAGGGAGTACAAGTGGAATGAAAAAGAGGCCTCACAGAACTCGAAGGGATACCAGTTATTTTCTTTAAATTATCTCTGTTGAAGTATGATTTATATATAATAGAGCGCACCCATTTTAAGTAAATGTTTCAATGATCTTGACAAATGTATATACTCTCCTGTAAACCAACCGGCTAATCAAGATACAGGACAGATCTAAGGTGGTGCTGGATCCGGCTAGTGAGTTCTGGTTATTTAGTTTTTTGGAAATTTGGGAGCTGGTTATTAAATATAGCCATTAGTTGAAAATGATATGATCTTACAATTAAACAAAGTGTGTTAAAAACAAAACACACTAACCCCTAAAACTTCCTAGTTATTTACTGTATTTGATAGTATCTACATTTTGGGGGTTATTGACATGTGTTTTATTTGAACAGGGGAGATACTGGGTTGGGGAATAAGTTCGTAGTGTTTTTACCGAAGACTTTTATTTAAACAAAAAACAATAATTATATCAATAAGTTAATCAATTATATATTCGCCTTTGCTGTTTACAAACTCTTCCCACCTCTCAACCAATTTGTTGATGCCGTTCTGCCAAAAATCGCCTGGTCTGGTGTCAAAGAAGTTATTGAGCCAGTTTTTAAGGACCTCTTTGTTATCAAAGGTAACGCCCTTCATATGGTTTGACAGGGAGCTGAAAAGATGGTAATCGGTCGGTGCAAGGTCCGGAGAATACGGTGGATGCTGAAGGACCTCCCATTCGAGCTCTTGGAGCGCGGTTTTGACGACTTGTGCAACATGGGGCCTGGCGTTGTCGTGAAGGAGTATGGTTTGACCATGTTGATCAGGTCTTTTCAGTTGAATAGCCTCATTCACGCGGTGCAGCTGGGCAATGTAGAGCTCCTTGTTGACCGTGGCATTCTTTTCGAGCATTTCCCAGTTCTTCATCGAATTCAGAAGGCCTTCCGCTGCGGCACGTGTCATCGACATCAAAGTCGCCATTTTTGAACTTTGCAAACCATTTCTGTGCTGTAGACTCACCTATGACACCTTCTCCATACACGTCGCAAATGTCCCGGGCTGCTTCGGCAACTTTTTGACCTCGATGAAAAGCAAAGAAGAGCAGGTATCAAAAATGTTGATTTTTGCCTCCTGGGTATTCCATTTCTAAGCCTCAAAACTAATAAAAAATTAAATAACTCAAAAATACAATTAACATAGTTTTGTCGAGCAGAGTTTTATCGAATGAATACTTACCCTTTGCCAAACAGCAAACAAATCGTTGTAAAATAAAAGAAAATATAAAAGCGCTACGAACTTATTCCCCAACCCAATATATATCAGGTATGTGTTCAGTGATGTCATGTTGGTCACTTGAGTTCGGCCGTGGTGAGAGCATTTATATACCATGGAATTTGGCAAATGCTATTCATCAGGGCTCGACTTACGTTTTAGTGGCTTGTCTAGACATAACGAAGGCAAGGATATACTGTTAAAAATGTCAGTGAAATGTAAAAGCACCATGTCTGTAGCTGCCATTATGAATAGCACACAAACCTGAGGGTGTTTTCTTCCTGTATTTGAAAACTATTATCTGGTTCGGCAAGCAGATCACTCATGTCTTTCACAAACAAGTCAGGGTCCCACAGACACGACGCCGAGGCTTACTAAAGGTAATTTTCAAGAGAATGAGAAACAGTGGAACAGCATGTCACATATCAGATGTAATGAAAATAAATTTATTGGAAAAGAAATTAGAGACTGGAATGCAACTTCATTTGTGAAAACTTGGGCATGTCAGAGAGTATGGCAAAAATCGATGAGCGTTCTGTGAGAATTAATTGGCTATGTCGAATTTACTACAAAGTGTATTCTAAATTTTATTTTATTTTATTTGGTGTTTTTCTTCTTTTCCAAATGAGAGAAGGGGAGATAGAGAGGCAGACTCCCACATGCGCCCTGACAAGGATCCACTGAGCAATCCCTGTCTGGGGCTGATACTCTGCCCATCTGCGGACCTGCTTGAAATCTAGCTATTTTTAGCCTGAGGTAGAGACTTCATTGAGCCATCCTCAGCACCTGAGGCCAATGCACTGGAACCAATCAAGCCATGGCTTTGGGAGGAGAAGAGAGACAAAGAAGGAGAGGGGGAGGGGTAGAGAAGCAGATTGTCAACTTCTCCTGTGTGCTCTGACCAGGAATCAAATCTGGGATTTCCAACTGCTGGGTCGACACTCTACCACTGAGCCAACTGGCCAGGGCTATAAATTTTATTGTTTATAAATTGTGTGATGTAAATTTTTTATACCAGTAAAACTTACATATGCAAATATATAGGGTTTTCTTTTCTTGTTTTTTCACAGAGCTGGTTGTTAAGCACTTTCCAGCACAGAACTGATCACACATTCTCCTACAAACTTCCCTCATACCCTTTGCGACATACCCCAATCCTTGGGCCCTAAACAACCACTGGATTTCTTCCTGTAACTGTAGAATAGTTTTGCCTATTCTAGAATTTCATATAAATGAAATAACACTCATTTGTGCTTTGTTTCTCTTACTTAACATAAAGATTTTGAGATGGAGCCATGTTGTCCGCTGATATCAGATGTCAGTGGTTTGGTCCTCTTGATGGCTGCGTCAGTATTCTGTTGTATGGATATACCATGATTGGTTTTTCATTCACTTGGTGATGAAGTTTCTTTCTTCCTCAGCTTTTGGCTATTGTGAATGATGCTGCTATGAGTTTTTATTCATCTTTAAGTCATTTTATAGGCTAAAAAGTTTTTCTTTTTTTAATAAAGACCTATGAGTAAAATTGCTAAGTTATGTGCAACATGTATATTTTAGTACTAAGACACTGCTTGATCTTTCCAAGTATGTATCCTATTTTACACTTCTCCCGATTGGGTCTGAGAGTTCCAGCTGCTCCATGTTCTCGCCAACACTGCACTGTGTTCATCTTCTTTATTTCAGTCACCCTACTCTGTGTGCATTGTTCTCTCACTGTGGCTTTAACGGGCATGCTGTTTTTGAACTAAAAAATCTCATCAAAATATCTAGCAGAGCAAAACGTCAGGGAAGTCCAGAGAGAAGAGCATTTTGAGAAACGGAACCGTCTGCATGTCGCTTGGTGCTAAGAGGATGAAGAACACAAAACAGCAGAGTGTCCGCTGGATTTAAAAGCAGAAA
The DNA here is from genome assembly GCF_036850995.1 of Saccopteryx leptura. NCBI lineage: Eukaryota > Metazoa > Chordata > Mammalia > Chiroptera > Emballonuridae > Saccopteryx > Saccopteryx leptura. Next base: position 182,186,874 of record NC_089508.1, read on the forward strand.
GGTTATTTGTCACTTTGATAGGAGGGATGACAAAGACAAAGTTGAAACGATCCATCGAAAACCCCCACTGCTTTCTACTCTTAAACCTAGGATCCTGTACCATCTCTGTCATGCGTGATCCAGGTATATTGTTAAAATATCATTCCTTATGTGGCTTGAACTCCAGCATCGAATGACGGGAAACATCAAACGAGGGAAACTTTCTCCTTGAGTAGAACCTTAAATTGGCACTGAACCTTCTATTGGAAGGACACTTCATGTCCAGACAGACCTAGAAATATGATATTCTCATCTGTTTACCTCCTGCCTGGCATATTCTTCTTTTTCCATGTGAGAGGATTGGTAATACTTCACTCTGACCCAAAGTCTTCCTGCGTAATATTTTTCCCAAGAGAGCATGGTAATAATCTAAATTATCCCCTGATTTGTTCTCATTAGGCACTAAGCACCTTGTTCAGTGCCCATCACATTCAATTTTATTTGATCATTATTTATATTGAATATATAAATGAAAGATTGAATAAAAGAATGACTGCATTACCATGTAAAGTAGGATTCTTGGTTAAAGTCCTCTGTTTTCAATTTAGATTCTGTGTTTTTGTTTTTGTTTTTTTCCCCCTGTACATAATGAAACCTGTAAAAAGGATCTTGGTGGGGGGGTAGTTGCTGAGGGGCTCTCTTGAAAGGAAAATTGTGGGAGCTGGATCTCTGAATTCTTGCTTTAATTAACCAAGTCTTTGAATACAAAATGAAGAAAGTTGTCTTTTCCAAATTGACTTCGAAAATGGCCGACAGGCTAAGAAGAGGCAATAACAACTCTGAAGATAAATTCTGAAGTGAATTCTTGAGTCTGGAAACAAGACTGTGTTTTGTACCTCCTTCTGTGAGGCTGTGCTCCACAAAGTTTTACGTGACTTGTTGGGGTGTTGCTTCTCACCTAAGGCTTTGAGCTCCTTCAGGGCAGAAAGAACGTCTTACTCATCTTTGTATCTCCTGTAGCACATCACACATCATAGGTGCTGGAGATCTTTTTGTGGAGAGAATGAAACAGTTCAGGGAGGAAATAAACTGGGGATAAAGTTTAAAAGACAGAAATAAAATAGAAAATTTGGTTGAGAAGTGATGGAATACAGATTAAGGGAAAGGCAGGAGGCTTGGAAGTTACAGCCTCAGATTTTAGCTGAACCCTTCAGCTGGCTTCACTGAAAAATAAGGCTTTCTTAGAAGATGCACCTTGGCTGCTGACGCATTTCTGAGGGCTCTGGACGAAAGTGGTATGCGAGTCAGGCTACCCTAGGGGACATGTGGTATCTGATTCCAGATCAGATAGGACTTGGTCTCTTGTGCAAGGATTTTCTTAAAGCAGGGGATCGTTGCCAAGGTCTGTGGGAAAGTTAACAAAGCTTGAAGTCGTTTTCCAGGGCTGATGCACAAAGCTGAAGGGGAAGAGCTGAAAGGGATTGCACTGGAGCCTCGCGGCTCAGTGTGGTTCCCGCAAGAGCTCGACTCCTCTCTTTTCCCCACATTCGTGGCCTTTCTGCTGCAATCTGACTCAAAGTCCGCTAGGAATCGTCTCAGGTACCTTTCATTTCTATGTGCTCAGCTTCTTCAGCAAGCCTAAGGGTTCCCTGAAGAGGTAACCCTTCGTGACCTTGACTCTCATCCCCATTTGGCTCTCCGCATCCCCTAACCCGACTTCCTCTTCCTCTTCTTTGGCTCCTTTTAATCTTTCTTAACAGTGAGATGTCTTTGTGTTTCGCTGTAAGGCCACACACAACACTTATGTTCCAGAAATGAACCAAACCTCTTTCTTCCTTGTGACCGATTTATTCTTATCAGCCTGCAAACATGCTAGGTTTCCCACATCTGAAAAAATATTTCCTGACTTCACATTTCTCTCTAGCTTCCGTCCTGTTTTTCTGACCCCCTTTCCAGCATAACTCCCTGACAGTGGTGTCATTGGCCTGCTCCCACCATCTCCTGACCATATTCAAAGTGGTTTTCCCTCTGCCACTCCTTGAAAACAGTGGTCAGAAATTACCAAGGACTTCCATGTGGCTAAATCCAATGGTCGCCTCTCAGTTCTCATCTTTCTTGAACCCGGATGTAACACTTGGGTCCTGGGTCACCATTTCCTCTTAGACACTAGATACTCCTCCATCTCCTTGGCTAGTGTTTTCTCTTCTCTCCATCTTAGTTCTTAGATCTCTTCCCTTCTCTATTTTCTCTCACTCCAGAGAAAGCTCATTCAGCCTCTTGCTTTTAAAAACCGTTCAAAAACTGTCGGTTTCTAAATTTATATCTCAAGCTTGGGCCAATATGAACTCATCTATCTGGCTGCTCCGTCAACAGTTCCATTTAGATGGCGAATTGGCATCACAGACTTAATATGTATTGTCTACAATTCAACTGCCAATGCTTCTCTCTGTCTCAACCTGTTTCTTCTTGTCTTTTCCATCTCACTAAAGAATAACTCTATCCTTCCAATTGTTTATGCCAAAATCTTTGATTTGTCTATCACTCTTGTCACTCATCTTTTCCTCCCATTTGCCTCTACCATTTGGCTCTACCCTTAATATATATACAGAATCCTGATTATTTCTGACTACTTCTACTGCATCTTATTGATTCAGGTGCCATCTTTTTTTTTTTTTTTTCTTTTCTCATTCCCACCCCCATCTCTGATAGCCAGTGAAACGTTCTCTCACAACCATAATTTCTCACCTGGATTATTGTGGTAGCCTCTTAATTGTCCTATTTCCTGTGAAGACACATTAACATCCACTTGCAATCCTGTAGTCCAAATGATTCTTTTAAAATAGGTCAGATTTCATTATTTTCCAGTGTCTTCCAGTGATATAGGACTATCCCTCAGTTATGAAAGCAAATGTTGTTACAATGGTTGATAGTATCTTTTGACGTCTGGCCCTTTGCAGTCTCTCAGATACCATGTCCTGCAGCTTCCTCTGTGCTTTCCAAATGTTGTCCATACCAGCCTCCTTTCCCTGCTGAAAGGTATTTTTCCCTGTGAGGAAGAAGGAAGGGCATAGCCACAAAGTGTGGATAAGCAAAAGCTTTATTTAGAACAGCACGTCCCGTCCGACGAGGTTCTCTGGTCCAGGGGAGAGGGGCCAGAGAAGTTGCATGGAGGAAACCACGTGGAGGAAATTTAAAGGGTCGTTAGGGCAGTCAAGCTAATATGACGTGGCGGAATCTCACTGGCTGACAGATGGTCGCTCTTTTCCAAAGGACTCCTGGGAAGTTTCTTTTGGCGTGCATGGGTGTGGGCGGTTCCAGCCAAAGTTCCCGGGTCTGGTTCTTCACGTGACCTTCCCCCATTGCCGACCAACCTCACATTCCAACCTTTTATGTTAGATAGGGGCGCCATTGTTCATCTGGCTACTTGCTGCTGGTTAGGGGCACCATGGGGAGGGGAGGTCAGAAGGTGGTGGCTTTAAGGGGAGTCATGTATATGGGTGTAGGAACATCTGTTTGATTGTGACTCGAGAAACTTTGCAGATGTGGTCCTGTAAGAATTTAAAAAAGAGGAGTAAATATGAGTAATATGCTGATAATTAGAGGAGGACCTAGGATAGGGGCAGGCCAGGTGAGGATGGGTGGCTGCCATCACAAGTTAAGTGGGTTGTAGGAGGACAGGTCCTTGTGCAGTTTCTCTTGCAGATGGTGGAGGACCCTGATGCTTTCTTCCATCTGGCCAGTCTCATTGAACAGCATTGTCCCTGCGTTAGCTCACTCTGGCAGCAGGTTTCCGGAGACAGTGACAGGAGCAATGGGGGGGGGGAGGGATTTGCAGGGCCCAACCTTTTGGTGAGCCAGAGACGGGTAGGGCCCAGTGGTTCTGACTACCAGCAGTCCTACATGGGGGCAAGCTTGAGGCGAGAGACATGGTTAGAAATGAGGGTAGTATTGATTATGGGGAAGCCCTTGGTAGTGAGGAAGATGTTGTCAGCTCGATAGTGGTTCTGAGACTTTGTAGAATGTCCCAACCCAGGAGGGGTACAGCGAATGATGGCATAACTAAGAAGGAGTGCGAAAAGAGGATTCCATCCAAACTGCATGTCAGGGGTGGCATGTGAAGGGGAAAAGAAGGAGTTCCATCCACTCCCATAACCAAGACCTGTGAGGGAACTAGAGGTCCAGAGTATGATGGCAAAACAGAGAAGGTAGCCCCCATGTTCACAAGAAATGAGATGGACTTATCCACTACTTGTAACATTACCCTGGGCTTGGTGAGGGTAATGGGGGTCTTCGAGTTTGGGCCACATCAGTCGTCCATGAGGCCTAGGAGTTCAAGTGATGGGCCCTGGCTTTGGCACCAAATGTAAGGTGTTTTTCCCTGCTGAGGAAGAAGGAAGGGCATAGCCACAAAGTGTGGATAAGCAAAAGCTTTATTTAGTACAGCGCATCCCGCTTGATGAGGTTCTCTGGTCCGTGAAAGAGGGCCAGAGAAGTCACATGGAGGAAACCACGTGGGGGAAATTTAAAGGGTCATTAGGGCGGTCGAGCTAATATGACGTGGCAAAATTTCATTGGCTGACAGACGGTTGCTCTTTTCCAAAGGGCTCCTGGGAAGTTTCTTTTGGCGTGCATGGGTGTGGGCGGTTCCAGCCAAAGTTCCCGGGTCTGGTTCCTCACGTGACCTTCCCCCATTGCCCACCGACCTCACACCGGCCTCAACATGTCAGTCAGTTCTCTGCATTGTGGCCCAGCCTCACGTTTCTTCTTTGGCCTGAGACATTCCTTCTCCAGGAGTCATGTGGCTTTCTCCCTCCCACTCGCGGTCAAATATTCTTATTAGATAACCCTTCTTTTAGCACTACAAAGAAATGTTTCTGCCTTCCCTTACTACTTCCCTTTCTTCTTTATCTTGTCCTGTTTTTCACCTGATTTGTATTTTATGTTTACTCTCAGTTATTTAATTACCACTTGTCTTCCAAGCAATCAACTTGAAGTTGAGACCTCTGGGGCATTAGGGGCTTTGTGTGTTCTAGCGGGCAGCACAAAGCAAGCGCTTCTCACGTCTTCCTTAAATGAATGACTACGAGTTCATTCTCTTTCTGAGCTTCCTGATGTTGTTTAGAAAATACTATTGCTTTATTAAAATTCTCCACACGCTGCTCATCAGGAAACATCAGATTGTCTTTTCCCCTCGTATGTAGCTACTGCTAGTTCATCACAGGATTAGGTGGTTTACCTTGCATGACATTTTCCAAATGCTTTTCCACTTGATTAAATAAAAGGGGGGGGGCAAGAAAACAAGCATAAAAACAAACAGAAAAGTCTCACTTTTTTTTTTAATGTGAGATAAATATTGAGCCATATTAGGGGAGTAATAATGGCTTCTGGTGATGTTTAACATAGCTGGGGGTTTGACCGAGGTGGAGAGACCGGGAGATGGCGCTACAGATACTGCGGCAGGGGAGGAGAAGTCCCGGGGAGCAGACAGATCTGCAGGAGCCGGTTGGAATTCATCCAACGTGGGTTCTCAAAATTCTTTGCAGGCATTCCAATTGACTTAAAATGTGGCAATTAGCACTAAAACCCACCATTGATCTCTTTCAGCATTTTCATCGAAATGCGATGTCCTCATTAAAATGCGCACTTTGTATATATATATAAAGCTCATGATCATTCCGCCTCTTGGCCTGAGGATCTGGTCCTATGACCCCCGGTGCTGCAAAGTGGTCCCTCCCCCTTGTGGCGGTTGCGGAGGTAGCAACCTCAGCCCAGATCACAGATGGTGATGGAAAACAATGCGATTCAACCTTCTGAGGCGACCTTGACTAGGCTGCTTGCAGGTTTCTCTGTGCTCCATAAATTACAGGTAATTACACAGAAATAGGAGATCAGCTCATTCCCTTGAGTTATCTATGAAGTGCAACTGATTTCACTTAAGGCTGAGCAGCAGTAAGGTATATTAATATCAGCTTAATTTGCGGTAATTGAGGTAGCAATAAAAAATTATCCCTGGAATATTTTATTCCCATGGTTATCTAAGTGTTTAAAATACGAAAGTGATTTCTTTGGTCATGGTATGAAAGGTCCCATTCTCTCCCATCAGGAACTTAGTGTAATTAGCATCTGGCACACAACAGTGTTCAGTCATTTAGCCTGTCCCTTGGATGCATTTTTATTAGCCAAAGCACCAAGTAACCTTATTTATTATTCTAGATAGAAGCATTTTGATCTCATTAACATGGATAATTTTCTCCAAACTTATGTAGTCCTATTGCAGCCAAAGCTCCCTTTATGACAATTAAGATATACTGTTTTTCTCTTCTGGTGCCCTACTATACAATTAAGATACCATTCAGATTAGCAAATTTATTAGTATCTTAACACACTAATTGGATTACAAACACATCCTCTTATTTCTGAAATTTTTATGATTTAATTGACTTGTTAAACTAATTTTCATCTCCCTGTGCAATTATAACTCGTTGTTAAGTGAGCTTATTTACACGTGGGCTACAGATACTGTATCCCCTTGTACCCAGGAAACAGGTCTGAAGGTCTCATCAGAAGGTTAGGTCTCTGGCATTACTCTTTCGACACCTGTCACTGCTCCTGGAGAGCATAGCTATCATGTAATATTTATTTGATGAAATGTGTAAGAATTAGTTACAGTAACTTTTAGGACAAAGAAGTATGATTCCATTAGCCTATAATCATTTATTTATTCATGCACACCACGCGTGGAAGAGCTATGGTTTAAAAATGTATTCTTTGTTCTCTAATTTAGGGAGGAGTCCGTAACGGCAGTGGCCAAGTCCAGGATCACAGAGACTAAGGGCAGTGGCAGGCATTAGAATGCTGTTAGTCTGTGCTGCTGTCTTTAAGTCTGGAATGCTTTCTGAATAAAAGATTTTAAAAGGAGACAAAGAGACATACATACATGCTTATGGAAAGTAATTTCAAGTGCACTGTAATGCACAGTAGTGGTGATTTACATCCAGGGGGTCAAAGTGATGTCTCGAGCTCATAAGCCATGTTGTTTGGGGGAAACAGTCACCGAGAGGTAAACAATTGTTCGTGGTGCTTTTGAGAACCTCAGCTCTGTAATTTTCTACTTGCAGCTATGAATTTTCCCTTTGCCACTATTGTTGTTGTGAAATATAACCCAAACTCAGAAATGTATACAGCACAAAGATGTGTCCCCGTGTGACCACTCCACCGGTCAAAAAATTGATCATCACCTGTATTCCACAAACCCTACCTCCTGTTTTTCCCAATATCTCTCAAAGGTTACCACCACCCTGACTTTTATGGGAATTACCTCCTGCATTTTCTTTTAAGTTTATACCTGAGGTTGCATTCCTAAACTTTGTAGGATCACATTTTATTTCTGTTCTCCATCTTTATGTGAATGGTCACACCAGCACATATTTTTCTGTGTCAGGATTCTTTAGCTCAGTAATATGTTTGTGAGTATACATTCAGCATCCACATTGTTGTGTGTAGCTCTATTCTACTCATATCTATTGCTGTGTAATACAATGGTACCTTGAGATACGAATTTAATTCATTCTGTAACCGAGCTCGTAAGTCAGTCAACTCGTATATCAAACTGCCGATACTGGACCCGTGCACCAATGCGTCAACTAGCGGCAGCTTCCAGAATCACGACTCGTATCTCGTAATTTTGCTCGGATCTCAAACAAAAATACGGATGAGTCACAGCTTGTATCTTAAAAAAATTCAAATGTTGGTCTGTTTGTATCTCAAGGTACCACTGTATTGTATTCTATTAACATAACGGAAATGAGGCATCTAGCTCAGGGTTGACGGACATTCTGGTTGTGTCCAGGTTAGAGCTATGACCTCTGATGCTGCTCTTAAATGCGGACTTTGGGGTGAAATTGCTGAGTCAGAGTTATACCGTTCACTTCTTGAAAGTAGCTTGTGAGAAGTCCACCATTTCCGTTCCCGTTGTCATTCTTTTAACCTGGTGCAATGGTATCTAGTTCTGATTTTAATTGGCACTTTCCTGATGACTACTGAGGCTCAGCCCCTTTTCATATTTGCATTGGTTGTCTAGGTAGGTTTTCAATTGTTCAGTCTTGTTATTTACTAAAGTCTCTTTTGGGGTTGTTCTAGCTCAAGGCCTTCAAATCTCACCCTGTTCCCACGCAGTGCCTCACTTTGTTGGTCCATACGCTGAGGGCTCCACTCCGCAGTGTATTTTCACCCATAGCTCTGCAGAGTCACTTTGCTCTCCCAAGGGTTTGCTCCAAGCTGCACACACAAACCCCTCTGGACGTGGAGCTTGGGTGAGGCCTTCTCTCTAAGAGAAGCTGGAGTTCTAGAATGCAATATAGCTGCCTTAAAAAAGAAAAATATTGGACCTTTGATTTCTCGCCCTATGAATATTTTTACTTCTGTTTCTTACGTTTTCACCAGATTCATATTGATAAGGTGACCAACTGTCCTCCTTTAGGGAGGACAAGTCCTTCTTTTGTAAGTTCTATCCTCCCTCAAAAAGTGTCCTCCTACATGTCCTTCTTTTTGATATTGGAAGACTAATCTGTAAATGTCCATATTTGATCAATGCAGTTGATCCATTGCGTGCAATGTGATGTATTTGCATCTGAATGAGTAGTTTTTTTCTTACAATCATTATTCAAAATAAATAGGCATGTAAGCATAATTACAATATAAAATATTACAAGTGTTTTTATTACACATTTATCATATTATAGTGTATTATTGTTGCAATGAATAAAATGTTTCTTTTATTGAAGATATTGTTTTCTTCCATTTATTTTTGTCCTCCTTTTCACTGTAAAAAAGTTGGTCACCTTAATATTGGGCCCCCAGAAATTCCCTTTCCATTTCCCAATTATAAAACCACATGCACGTTTTTAGTCTTTTGGGGTAGCACGCCCCCCCTCCCACCAGTACCACTCACTGTCTCCATTACGTTTTCTTTCGCTTCTCAAACAGATTACCACAAACTTGGTGGCTTAAAAATACCATAAATATATTGTCTTAGGGTTCAGAAGGTCAGAAATCTTAAAAGGATCGCGCTTGGTAGAATCAAGGTGTTGGAAGAGCTGCCCTGTCTTATGGAGACTCCGGGGAAACTGTTTTCCTGCCTTTTCCTGCTTCTGTGGGCGGCCCACCTTCCTGGGCTCCTGGCCCCTCCAGGGGTCGTCAAACTTTTTATAAAAACCGCCCACTTTTGCAGTGCTGGTAGACCTAGTCCCTACCGCCCACTAGTGGGCGTTCCAGCTTTCATGATGGGCCAATCGCAGCGCTGTTTGGTTGCACGGTAGGGACCAGGTTGACCAGCACTGCAAAAGTGGGCGGTTTTTATACAAAGTTTGACGACCCCTGATTGGTCCCTTGGATTACATTAAACTGTTTCAGGTAATCCAGGATAACGACCCCGTCTCAAGGTCACTTGACTGGCAAACTGAATTCCAGCTGCCACCTTAATACCCTTGCTATATAGCCTAACATGTACCCAGGTTCTAGGGGTTAGGATGTAGACATCTTTGGGGGTATATTATGTCTACCCCAACTGTCATGTGGGGAAAGGGTTCAAAAGACATCGGGAATCACATATGCATGTTAGTTTATGAAAATTTTGTCCTGTGTAAACTCATGCCCTTGAACTTATTTATACCATTGCTTTCCAAGCAGAGAATTTGATAGAATCAATTGGAATTGACCTCCATATCATAAAACATAGCTTTTAAAAAAAAATTCACAGCAAAAATTATTCACGGCAGAATAACTGGGAGTAAAATCATGGTCAAAATAGATCATTTCAAATTTACAGTTGGCTAGCTGGTTTGGGAAGTCCCTTTTACCCTCAGGCAGATCCCGCAGCTCAAAACGAATCTGTTGCGTGCAGACATATTGATCATTTTCACCATTTCATTCAATTTGCGTTACAAGGATTTCACGTGGGGATGCCGGAGAATGCTTCTCCAATGCAGGCTGTTGATTAAACGGGGCAGCAGAGCTGTGGACCAGAATTGGCGAAGAGTTATAGAAGAGGCAGGCGGTGGGGATTGATGTGAGTAATGGTGTCTATCCATGCCTTGAAAAATCCTCCTGAAATTACACTTGTGAGTGGATGGGAGAGCACAGTCCCTTGAAGCCATCATCAATCCTCTGCCCAGGTTGCCGTTCTCTTTCATACATCAACGAACCTCCCTTCTAGCACGTTCGCTCTTCCGCCGTCTAGAGATGAGAAGCTGTAGACTTCACAGCGAGAGAAGGACACGAGAGCCATTGATTTCTGAGAGAAATCAAAGAAAGGACAGATGAGCCTCACATCCTCTGGACAATGAAGTCAGTCTCCTAGGGCGAAGGTGTTCTCGCTCTAAGGTGCTTGCAGCGAAGTGCAATTGAAAATTCGGCTGCTTCCTTTTTAAAGGAAGGGAAAGAGTTTATTGATGAACAAGGTAATCATCTTCCTTTGCTAGCTTTTAGATCATATTCTGACGCGTTTAGCTGTTGTTTGGGAGTTGTTTATCGTAGAAAAACTTGCAACACAGTCCTATAGAAGCAATACAAATAGAGCGCACCCTTTGGGTAATATAGGCTTGGATTCAAATCTCAACACTACCCCTTAGGCAAAGTACTCAGTTTTCTTATCTGTAAAATGGAAATAACCATCTTGAACACATTGGGTGGGTATTATGATTAAATGTGGGATAATATATGTAAGCCATTTAGTGAAGTGCATCTGTATTTTCTTGATATCATCATTATCATCATTGTCTTCCACCAGGAAGAAGTGAAATTAGTGTCTTAAATTATTTCAGGAGCTGTGATGTATGTAATGTAACTGTTGGAAGCTGAGTCTAAGAGATGGTGTGTGGGGGGGAGGCTGTAACAAATTGGTGAGCAAAGGAACTTACGTAAGTTCAAAACTACTTAAGGCACTTGACACACCCAATGAAATATGACTGTGGAACGATCTTGACCTTTGGCCTGAGGGTTTACTGCTCCCCTCCGGAATCTTTCATCACCAATAACCACGCATACTGGAGACTGGATCTAAATGTTCTAGGAATTCAGAGGCTGGTTCTATTGCATTCCTGCTGACTGTAAAAACCACTTTTAGTTACAACTGACCCTAAATTATAAAGTAAGACTATTTATATCTACCTCACAAGGATACTGTGTGAATTAGAGGTGATATCTATAAAGTATGATCACTTCGTAAGGTATATAAATGTCTCATCACTATCCTGCACATCTAAAACTAATATAATATTGTATGTCACTATAATTGAATATTTTTAAATAAAAATAATCAAAAATAAAATATCTAGCAAGGGTTTAGAAACTATAGGTACATAACACGTGATGGAAATACATTCTCTCTAGGAAAGCAACTTGCCAATAGATTCTCATTTTCTGTTATACTCATTTATAGTCATTTTAGTCTTTTTAGGATTTCCTACCTCTGTCCTCTCGATGATGAGGACTCTTATTTTACTCTATCGTGTCACAAAATCTCATGTAATCAGCTGTATTTCAGGCTTAATAGAGAACAGGAGACAGGGGAGACATTCTATTGTTCAATGACATAAAAAAAAATCTATTCTCACCATGCCAAGAATAAAAATCTTAAAATGCAGGGTCTCAGAGAAGCAATGTTACAGATTATGGTCAGACACTGTATCACAGTGTTCATATTTTATATGGATGCAACATATTTTTGTGGATACTCAGGACTATAACACTAACATGGTTTTTAAGGGGAAATGCTCCAACAAGCAGCTTATATTCGAGATTCAACATAATAGAGTGCTTAAAAGCATAGGTTTGGGAGTACAAGAGCCCTTCATTTAAATCCTGGGTTTACCACCGACTGGCTGAGTGATCAGGCGACTTTCATAATCCCTCTGTACTTCAGCTTCTCCATCCACAAATGAGAATGGCATAAGTACATCCTTCATGTGGTGTTTGGAGGAATAACTGAGGTAATGTATATATATCAAACACTTAGTAAGCACACATAGTAAGGCATCAGATGTTAGCTGTTTAATATTACTATTGTTATTATAGTCTGTGTTTTAAAACTCTTTTTAGAGTTAGCCAATGTTTATATTTTTGGAAAGACAGGGCAATTGAGAGAGGCCATGTCAGACACAAAACACAATTTCCTAAATGAATATGTTATTTTGTGCAATTACCCAGCGATAGAAGATATTTGATGGCTTATATTGAATTATGGCTCCCAACTTGAAGCCTGAATAATGCTGAAGCAGATACGTAGAAAAGAGATCTCCAATGAAAATCTAATAGTGATCTTAGAACAGTGATACACGTTTTGTTCTCTTGTGATAGTGGAGTTTATATTAAACTAAATATATTTTGGGGTCTAATGTAGTGTGGCTTTTCCCTAATACTTGAAACAAAATATATGTAAAAAAATATAATACTTTCTGTTATATTATAATTGATTTCTCTTATATCTTTACATGCACACTCCACAATTGTGTTTTCTCAGCCCTTGTATCTTTTATTAAATGAAATAACACGGACATAATATCAAATAGAGGAACAAGGGTGAAGATAACTCAGCAGTTTGTGTCTGTGGCATTTTCTATTACTTATCCCGGGAGGCACTAAAATGTGGCTTTTGTTGATTCACAGTAGGAAATAAAAGTTAAAGAAGTTGACTGTGTAATCGATCTTTCAATACACAAATTAAATCTCTCTCTCAATGTTTACATAGCACTTATTGCAGAATAGAGAGCAATATGCCTTCATACATCATCTGAGCCATTTTTCACTTGATATTTAGCAAGACGTTAGACTGATTTTATAGGCTAAGAATAGTGATAACAATTAGGTAACCAGCACTGAATACCCAGTTTATTCTAAAGTTAAGGAATAAACTATAATGTGTATAGAAAAGATACTATATAAAGTGTATTAACTATATTTTTTATTTTCTGTATTCTTTTTCCTTAAACATTTGAAAAAAAAAGTTTAAATATAAAATATGAGAGTTGTTCTTGCCTGTGTGTTAAAGTAGTACAGCCACATGTTAGACAGCTTAGAAAATAACCGTCTATAGTCCCATCATATGGAAAGAACTCACTATTAAAATTTGGGTGTGTTTCTTACTAATCTCTCTGCCTGACTTTTGACAAGTGTACAGTTGCATAACCACTACCACAGTCAAGGAATAGCATTTCCATAACCACTAAATTGTTCTCTTTTGCGTCTTTGCAGTCAAACTTTTACTCTTACTCCTAGTCCCGGGAAGGCACTCTTCCATTTTCTGGTCCAGAGGATTAGCCTTTTTTCAGAATGTCAGGGGAATAAATGAACATGTATGTGTATGTGTTTATTTCCCACCCTCTCTATTTTGTTTCTTGATTTATGTGTCTGTTCAGTACCACACTGTCTTGATTATTGTTGCTGAGATGTCTTGAAATCCAATGGTGTAAGTTCTCTGACTCCATTCTTTGTTTTCCAAGTTATCTGGGTTTTTAAAATTTCCTTTGTCTTTGCATGGTAAGTTGAGAGCCAGCTCCTCATTTTCTAGGAAGGATCTGTTGGTAGTCTGATTGGGATTGCAGTGACTCTAGAAGCCAACTCTGAAGCTCTGACATCTTACCAATAGCAAGTTTTCTAAACCATCATCAAGATTCTTTGTCTTCATTTAGGTCTCTAAATTTTTCCTCGGCAATATTTGATAGATTTTGGTGCATCGTTCTTGCACATAATCAATTTAATTTACTCCTAGGTGTTTTCTCTTTTGATGCTATTATATATATATGCTTATTTCTTTAATTCCAAGTTGTGTTGGGGAGTGAGATGCATGAAGTCACCGGATCACCCGCTGGGAGAATCAGTGGGTGAAATGGACAATTACCAGTTCAAATGTCTGTGAAAGGTGTGCAGGAAGGAGACAATGAGAACATTGAGAGTGTTCTGAACATTATTGCTACAGTGATCCTCATATTTATATACAAGGATATGTGTCATTGTTTGGTGATACATTTAATTTTGGAATTCATTTTTTTTTTGATGCAACGAACTTAAAAACTAAAAATCCATCCTTCAAAAAAAATTAAGTACTAAATTTCTGGATTTTTTTTCCAAAAAGTTGATTAAGAACATTTAGCTTAGGCCAAATATTTGTTGGCAATCACTTCCTGCTTTGGGGACCTCAACGATATCAATGACTTCATAGGATACAGAAGACAAATAAGCTGGGAAGCAACAGAATTGACTTCAGACATTAATAAGTATATTAAGAAAAATGCGCCTGAAGACTGGGATTTAATATGTAGCTCCAGCTGGCATGTGTATATATCACTCTGTGAAATATCATTCATCATTTAGATAAAATGGCTGTTTAACATAGCTTTTATTCCATTTTTATTCTGGGTTTTTTCTTATGCATGTATGAAAACTTCAGCAGTAGCTGTGAATGTGTTGGCCGCGTTACCAGAAGACTATCTCCGAAAATTAAATGACGGCAGGTTGATATTGGAATGTTCAGCTCCTCCACACAGAAAACTAGTTAATTTCAGTAATGGGGCAATTTTTTTCCCCTCATCCAATTTATGGAATCAAAGTTAAGGCTCTGGATGTTCCTTCTGTCAAATGAGAAATAGCAGTGGATGCTTTTGTAAAATTTAGTTAAAGGTTCGCCATTCAGAATAAAATGACTTGGCTTTGCTGTGTTACTGAAATAGTATCACAGGGATACACTATTATTATTAAATTAAGAAAGCTGGTAGCAGTGTGCTTGGTATGCATTGTGGTGAGCACATCGTTTGTCATTGTTCCTAGTCCATCAATGACAACAGAAGCAAGAGTGAGCAAATATATAATTTTAAACACACTCACAATTTAGAGTAACTGAACTATTTTTTTTAATATGAGAAACTTCTTTGAATACGATTTAAAAAATAATTTTAACTGGCAGATGTGTTTTACATCATGACTGCCTACCATCAATCAAATATTACAAATGATTTAGGTTCTAAAAACTGGAGAAAGAAATCTAATTGCTCTCTCATGATACTGAGATTTAAACTTTTTTTTTTTATTTATCAGTGTTGAGAGAGAGAGAGAAAGAGATAGAGAGGGAGAGAGAGAAACATCTATTCTTCCACTTCTATATGCCATCATTGGTTGGTTCTTGTATGTGCCTTGATGGGGATCGAACCCACAACCTTGGCATGTTGGGAATGGTGCTCTAACCAACTGAGGTACCTGGCTAGGACCCTTAGCTTTTTTGTTTATTTTTTTGATAATGAGTCATCTAAAATTTGTAATATATTTTATTCAAAATCAGTTGAAAATATTTAACCAATGTATTTATGAATGGAACACCAAGACACAGCAATTCGTAATGATTTTTTAGCTATTTGCAATTGTTCCAAACACAACTTATGAACAGGAAACTGTTGCAATGAATCTCTCTAAAAGCAAGGGAAGTTCAGAACAAATTAAATAGTATTTCTCACATGGTATACAGGATTTAAATTTGAAATTCTAAAATTGCACATTGGAATATTTCAGAGTGTGGGGAATATCTTTTGATGGAGCTCCTATATTTAATGAGATAAGTTTATATTTTATATTGGAAAGGATTGATTAGAGTAATTCTATGAATTTTTAGCATTTATATTTTGTGAAAGAAGTAAATAATATATAATATATAACGCCTGACCAGGTAGTGGTGTAGTAGTCAGCATGTGACCCTGGGATGCTGAAGACTCAGGTTCAAAACCTTGAGGTCACTGGCTTGAGCACGGGCTCACCAGCTTGAGCATGGGATCATACACATGACCAAATAAAGGGTCATTGGCTTGAATCCATAGGTCAGTGGCTTGAGCAAGCAGTCACTGGCTAGGCTGGCGTCCCCCACCCCCATCAGAGCACTTATGAGAAGGTAATCAATGAACAACTAAAGTGCTGCAACTACGAGTTGATGCTTCTCATCTCTCTCCCTTTCTGTCCGTCTGTCTCTGTCTTTCTACAAGAAAATAATAATAATAACAATATATAAAAAAAGAAAACTTATTTGAAGATTTTTATTTTGTAAAAATAGTTATAAAAAGATAGTTAGTTATAAAGGAGGTAGAGAGTCATACCTATAAATATATTGGACTAAAGTGCAGGCTGTCTCCAAGTTTCGAAAAAGATAGGTTCTGTTGGTTTGAAAATGCTTAAGTATTCATATTAACAGAAAGGTAAAAACAAATACTACATTAAGACAAACATCTAAATTCCACTTAATAGGTCAATGTACCTGTTCCACCTTACATACAAATTCAACTTAAGAACAAACCTATAGAACCTATCTTGTTCAGAACTTGGGGACTGGACTTCCTACAGTGCTAATAGAGTGGTTCAAGTGTGTGCTTTGTCCACTGCGCCACCCCCTGTCAGGCGGATCAGACGCTTCCTTAGTCTGTTCTCCGTCCACAGACGTTGGGGTTCTCATGAGTTCCAGCGGCACTATTGTCTCGTTGAGAGGGGTCTCTGAAGCATGCTCTCAGTGTTCTTAGAAACCTTTCTGTATGCACGGAAGAGTGTGTGAGGTGCTGACGGAAGTCTTTCTCACTTCCTGTAGGATCTTGCAGTCAAAACTCGGATTCCTTGAGGCCGTGTTCTTTGCAGTGCTCTGAATTTGATCTTTTCCTTGGGCTTTCTCTTTGAAAACATCCAGTTGCTTGGAAAGAGTATCTGGAGTCCTTGATGCTTTTCCCGAATCCACTTTAAAAACTGAAGGGTTTCTCCTTTCACTTAGCACTCTCCTTATTCTTTTTGTTACAGACATTGAGAACAGGTTGGAATAATATCTCTACACTGGTGAGAAGACTCCATAGCGAGGCCACTGAGTTTGTTAAGTATAGGTACATTGTATCTCCTGTGTTACCCCAGGAAACAGCGTTGCCAAACTTTCTGCTACTGCGTCACAAGAATTTCTTTACCTGTTCCTCACTTGCCATCAAGCCCGGTGACGGGCAGCTTGTGGCCCATCCCATTTTCATCCATGGCGCATTCCCAATGTTCTACCATGCTGCATGTTCCACCTCTGTTTTTACCACTTCTGTTATGAAATTCTGTGGCTGCATACCAGACCACCCCACACACGGGCGGCTCAAACCACCAGCACATTGTCATGTCCGCATTCAGGCAGCGCTGGATCTGGTTTCTCTTCTGATGAAGGAGACATTGATGGAAGTCATTAGTGACATTATGCTGGTAAAAGGGCATGTTAGGAATATTGACTTCGGCCACATGTCTGGCACCTCGGCACAGCTACCTGGAGGCAGGGGTCAGCCAGCAGTGGTGACCAGACTGCCTACACGTGGTTTCCCCAACAAGGGCTGCCCAGAACCATAGGGCATTTTCCATGAAGGTCTGTTAGAGAGTGTTCCATTGAACAAGGCACAAACTGCCTGGTTTTTTAGCTATTTTTATAAATCTCAGAAATCTGATTAAAAAGATCTCATAGATTCTAACATCCCAGTGGGGGGAGTGTGAAAGAATTTGATGCCATGTTCCAAATGTGCTCCAATAGCCTCTCTCTCTCTCTTTCTCTCGCTCTCGCTTTTTCTTTCTCTCTTTCTTTCTTTTTTCTAAGCTTATTTGCTTCTCTTAGTATGAGGTTCAAGGATGGTCTGCTGAGGGCTTCATACTACCCCTCACTTGGCATTTCCTTTGAATAACGAAAATTCGACTCTCTATTCCTTCCATTGTTTAGAATTGCCTCAAAAACATCTAGCGTTTGCATGGAACAGTTAAAAAATTTTGCCTTACTGCGTTTTTAGTTTTCTTTTGTGTTTTACTATAAATTTTAAGGGAATTTGGAAGTAAAGAGTGGTGGAGGTCTATCCATGGACCCATGTTTTTATCTGGAACACGAAGAATAAGCAAAGTTTTAAACCATGTTTAGAAGTGAAGAGGTACATTAATCTTTAAGGTCCTGTTGAATCTCAGGTATGGGAGGGATGTTCCCTGGAAGATGTATAATTGCTGTTTAGAATGACAAAGGAGTGGCCAGAGGTGACAGTGCCACTTGTTTTTTGCTTGTCTGGCATCCAAATATCCTTCTGGCTTTTGGTGAAACCTCTCATTTCTAGCAGTCAGGGCCAATCGAAGCCATGGGGGACCAGAAATTCTCATTATCTGACATTGAGAGGTTAGGGCTTGAGCATGAGTCCGACGCTTGGCCCGCTGCATGCAAAATCCACAGGAAGAAAAAAACAAAACAAAGCATGTGAGACAGACATGAAGCATAACCTTTAATAGGGTACTAAGCTCAGCTGGTTCCCATGAAGGTAAAGCTGCTCGTTTCCTGCCTTCTAACCTCGTTCTTGGTTTCAGGAAAAATCAGTGAGCTTAAGGGGGTGGATATAGATAGGGCTCCTGCTTCAATCAGTTTCCTAATCTAGTTGAAAATAATTAAAGCAATATCTTAGGAGTCATTATTATAAGTTATATAGGGACCTTAGGGTTTCTAGGAAACTAGAATGTTTATTTGTTTTTAAAATTGTTATTAAGGAAAAGATTGGGAGGCCAAGTCATAGGGAGGAGAGAGAAGAATGGCAAATGTCATGGAAGTTGAGACTGTAGTTTTCATTGATTTTTTTAAATTTGTTTTACTCATTCACTTTTTGATTTAATTACATGAGTCCATTCATCTCACCATCCAGTGATTAAAATTTTGAGTTCTTTTCTTATAACTGAGGTGGCTTGGTTGTAGCCAACAGAAACCACTACTGGCCGAGGTGAGCAGAAAATGACTTCATTTATAGAAAACTCTGCAAGCCATGGAATCAAAGACTTGGACCGAAGACACAAGGCAAATGACAATACAGAGCACAGCCAGGCAGGTGCCAGAGCTGGTGCAGCGCCCTCTGATGACCGTGAATGCCAGTCCTGAGCTGCTGACGACACAGATGCCACCACGAATCATGTCTGTCTCACATGCTTTGTTTTGTTTTTTTTCTTCCTGTGGATTTTGCATGCAGCGGGCCAAGCGTCGGACTCATGCTCAAGCCCTAACCTCTCAATGTCAGATAATGAGAATTTCTGGTCCCCCATGGCTTCGATCGGCCCTGACTGCTAGAAATGAGAGATTTCACCAAAAGCCAGAAGGATATTTGGATGCCAGACAAGCAAAAAACAAGTGGCACTGTCACCTCTGGCCACTCCTTTGTCAGACTAGCAATGTAAGAGTGAACAGCAAATGCGCCCTGTTCTAGAAAATATCTCACAGTATGATTAAAAAGAGATGAGATGAATCAGTGAGTTATATTGTAATAGAAGGCACAGCTCCTGCACCAACTACAGGGATTGCTGGTTTATCCTAGCCTTTGGGAGGCAGGCCAGTCAGTAAAGAAAAAGATTCATGGGGCATGTGAGCTGAGATAAAGGATACATAGAAGTTAGCCAATGGCGGTGATGTTTAAGACAGGCATCCCCTGCCCATTGCGAGAGTGCCCTTTTGGGACCATGACCATCCCGGGGTCCCGATCAGATTAAGGAATGACATACATCCCTCTGCATTCTTCTCTGAGTTCTGTTGGATTGCCCACTTTCCCCACCTGCTGAGCCCGTGCGCACACTTCGTAAAGACCAACTCTGTCACTGGTATCACAAAAGCTACGCATCGTCTCATTACTTCTCCCACCCAGCAAGCAGATAGCACTACCCCCATTGTGCAAATGTAGAAACAGACACACAGATAGGTTATTTCCCCAGGGTTTCTTGGCCCACAAATAATTCAGTCAGGAAATGAATCCAAGGTATTTTAACCTTAAAGCTAACTCCCTTGCCTCAAGCTGTATTTCTGTGTTCCTCCCATCCTAGTGCTTTATATTCATAACTCTTTCCTCATTTCTTTGTGTATGGAATACATGCAATGTTTGGGGGCTTGATTCTATGGATAGTAGGCATTGGTCACCTTTCCTCTACATCTGCGTCTGTGGGGTGTCCATTCCTGAATGACTCATATTCCGTCACCCAGTCCTTGTTTCAAGTGCCTGTCGACTGGGTCCCACAATGCCCACTGACTTAATCAATTCCATTAGCATTTTGACTGAGATTTTCCTATTAGTTGGTAAAACAAACTGTAGACATTCTAATTTTGTCTTCTCAAAATGGAAGAGTAGCATGAGGATGTATTTCAGAGCAATGAGAGAGATACTTCTTGCTTTACGAAGAGGATGGAGACAGGAGAGTCAAAGAGAAGGTGGGCAAAGGGACAGAGACGGAGGCAGGTGGCAGAGATGCCAGCCCCATTAGAGGAGGTTGGGGAGGGGGGTGCGTTTCTGGTTCTGATGTGTAATTCTGGGTTCTCACGAGGAAAGATGAACTTTGTGCCTCTCGTTCTGTAACCCACTCTTTTTAACTCTCACATACACACATTTTGAGGGCTGGGGTAGACTTTTGTTACTTTCAGTCATAGGTAAAAAATAAAAAATCCAGTGAATTATAAATATCTGATTTAGACCATAGAATTATTTCATCCAGTTTGTCCTGAAAACATTCAGCTGCGCATCTACTGGTGTAGGCTGACCGCTCTAGCCGTTGTTCTCGTTGGAAGTAGTTCTATTGGAGGAATTGTTTGCAGAGCTTCTCAGACCCTTGCTGCCTTTCACTTGAAGAGTAAATCCTTCAGAATGACACTTTTTTTTTTTTTTTTTTACAGAGACAGAGAGAGAGTCACAGAGAGGGATAGATAGGGACAGACAGACAGGAACAGAGAGAGATGAGAAGCATCAGTTTTTTGTTGTGACACCTTAGTTGTTCATTGATTGCCTTCTCATTTGTGCCTTGACCGTGGGCCTTCAGCAGACGGAGTAACCCCTTGCTCAACCCAGTGACCTTGGGTCTAAGCTGGTGAGCCTTGCTCAAACCAGATGAGCCCGCGCTGGTCTCGAACCTGAGTCCTCCGCATCCCAGTCCAACGCTCTGTCCACTGCGCCACTGCCTGGTCAGGCGACACATTTTATTTTTTGATGATTCAGGCATACCAGATGAACATCCTTTCATCTAGTACTCATTTTTAAAAAGTGGGTCCAGGGCAGGAGTTAAATATACAGCAGGTCCTTGAATAATGTCATGTTATTATAGCATTGATGAGATGCTTTAGGAGCTGAACTCTTATTTATATCAATTAGCCTGTGGTAAAATTGGTTTTTGTTACATGCCATTTTGTTTAAAGTCGCAGAGCTTATTGATGACCTTAAGTGAGCACTTACTATGGAGAGAGAAAGAGAAAGAGAGAGACAGAGAGAGAGGGAGGAAATGCAAAATTTTAAAAGTGTGTTTAAAGCATAGGTCAATTATATTATAATCAGAGTTTAGTTTAAAAAAATCAAAGTGAACTCAAAAGTAGTTCACCCTTATTAGCTAATTGCAGTATTTCAAAGAGAAAGATATTCCCAGTTCTGATAAAGTATGTTAGGCTCCAAACCCATGTTTCTTTTTTCTACCTGATCTTCAGCGTTGTAAACTGTCATTTGCACATGTGACAGTGCTTTCAACATTCATCTTAATCTATAACTGGAGATTGCTTTTGTTAGCCATTGATTCGAAATGAAGTGTAAGATCCCACATCTTAGTATCTCATCATGGTGTCTTTAGGAGCTTTCTAAGTACACTAGTGTGATTCATAGATAAAATTTGCTTTGCTGATTACCAGAATTGTCGGTAGTATTTGTTTTTTCTTCTTCAAGTAAATCAACCCTTAAGAAATTAATTCTGCCCTGGTCGGTTGGCTCAGTGGTAGAGCGTCGGCCTGGCGTGCGGAAGTCCCAGGTTCGATTCCCAGCCAGGGCACACAGGAGAGGCGCCCATCTGCTTCTCCACCTCTCCCCTTTCCTTCCTCTCTGTCTCTCTCTCTTTCCCTCTCGCAGCCGAGGCTCCATTGGAGCAAAAGATGGCCCGGGCGCTGGGGATGGCTCTATGGCCTCTGCCTCAGGCACTAGAGTGGCTCTGGTCGCAACAGAGCGACGCCCCGGATGGGCAGAGCATCGCTCCCTGGTGGGCGTGCCGGGTGGATCCCAGTCGGGCGCATGTGGGAGTCTGTCTGACTGCCTCCCCATTTCCAGCTTCAGAAAAATACCAAAAAAAAAAAAAAAAAGAAATCAATTCTGACTCAAATCAGTCTAAGTCTGGTCTGAGCCAGCTCAGGGAGAATCTGTGGTACCTATTTTGTGTTTATTTTGCATCATACATTGTCAAATGCTAAGAGAAGAGCGAATGCTTTCATTAAAAGGAACAATTTTCTTAGGAAAAACAATTGCTCTGTTTGCTACCTGAATCTAATGTGTTGCATAGCTGAACTGGGACTCTAATGTACGCTATTTTTTTAGGAGCCAAGTGAGCCCGCACTCGTTGTGACTATGTACTTACTTAGTGTAATTGATAGAAATGTTTTATTAAATCTTAGGAAGGGCAATTCTCTACCTTGATCAGATAAATGGAAACTGTGATCTTCTGAGGTCATTCTTGTATAATTAAATAAAAACACCCGACGAGAAGAAAAACAATGTTGCTCAAGTTCAAGGTGGTTTTAAAACAGTTTTGTTTGTAAAAACCCAGAATAAGAATTTCCCACCTAGTTTCTTCTAACTGCCCACCCTTCCTTCTCTCTTCCCTTCCTCATCAGTCTGCAGTGTGCAATGACTATTGTCTGGGATAAGAATGAAAGAAAATATAGACCTGTCATCAAGGAGTTTATGGAATGAAGGTAAAAAAATTATCTGATCAATAACATAATAAGTGCCACAGCAAAGAAGAAAGAAAATGATATTATTTTAGTCTGAAGGTGGAAATCCTCATTCGAAGTGATTCAAGTTTTAAAACATTTTTTTTTTTTTTTTTCATTTTTCTGAAGCTGGAAACAGGGAGAGACAGTCAGACAGACTCCCGCATGCACCCGACCGGGATCCACCCGGCACGCCCACCAGGGGCGGTGCTCTGCCCCCCAGGGGGTGATGCTCTGCCCATCCTGGGCGTCGCCATATTGTGACCAGAGCCACTCTAGCGCCTGAGGCAGAGGCCACAGAGCCATGCCCAGGGCCCGGGCCATCTCTGCTCCAATGGAGCCTTGGCTGCGGGAGGGGAAGAGAGAGACAGAGAGGAAAGCGCGGCGGAGGGGTGGAGAAGCAAATGGGCGCTTCTCCCATGTGCCCTGGCCGGGAATCGAACCCGGGTCCTCCGCACGCTAGGCCGACGCTCTACCGCTGAGCCAACCGGCCAGGGCTTAAAACATTTTTGAACTATTCTGGGACTATTATTTTAAACCCTCTGCTTGGTAAATAGAAGGTGGATATTTTATTAGTAATCAAACTTTAATAGACCCCATATCAAGTTGTACTATGTAACATGGCTGTATTATCCTCAGATTAAAACCTCATTTCTGTACTTGCCTGTTTTCGCAAATGAGCATTACATGGCAAAGACACGTCCTATTTTGAAAGAAAACATTGAATATTTTTGACAAAGAAATTTACACACCTGTTCAAGGGCCAAACATCACTAAAAGGCATAGTTCAAAACAGCTCGACCCTGACCCTTCCCTACCAACTGCCTGCCCTACATCATTCTTCAGAAAAACAGTTCGAAACTATTTTAGCGGTTTCATTTGGGGCTGACAGCCATGTCCCTTAAATAACAAGATTACCCTGCATACATTTTTTTTTTTTGAAGAGATTTGCTACAGCAAGGATGACAGTCTGGAAGCGCTCTGTCATGCGTGGCTGTTTGGTCTGTTTTCAGAAAACAATCACTGGTTTTCATTTGGTGGTTTAAAAAAATTAATTTATAGCTCGACCTTTTTTGAATGAAGTCAAATGTAATTTCCATTGAACAGACAGCACAATTTTTTCCTGTGTGTCAATTTAATTTATAGAAATTCCATGTGTAAAGGAAGAAATGAATGATGTCGGAGAGCCAGCTGTTTCGCCTTGATTATGCGCGCACGCCGCAAAGCAATGGTCAAACGCTGGGAGCTCTGTTTTGCCGAGCAAAAGCATTTCTTGAATGTGAATATTTTACAAGCTTGTGTCTTTCCATTACTGAATACTTAAACTTCATGAGAATGAACTATTTAAAAGTTTTTTAATTTATTGATTTGAGAGCGAGACATCGACTGGTTGTTCCACTTATTTATGCATTAACTGGGCGACTCTTGTATGTGTCCTGACTGAGGATTGAACCTGCAACCTTGGCATATTGGGATGACACTCTAACCCAGTGGTCCCCAACCGCCGGGCCGTGGACCGGTACCGGTCCGTGGGCCATTTGGTACCAGTCCACAAAGAAAGAATAAATAACTTACATTATTTCCGTTTTATCTATATTTAAGTCTGAACGATGTTCTTTTTTAAAAAAATGACTAGATTCCCTCTGTTATATCCATCTAAGATTCACTCTTGATGCTTGTCTTGGTCACGTGATACATTTATCCGTCTCACCCTATAGGCCAGTCTGTGAAAATATAAATATTTTCTGACATTAAACTGGTCCGTGGCCCAAAAAAGATTGGGGACCACTGCTCTAACCAACTGAGCTACTCCGCCGGGGCAAAGGTGAACTATTTCATGTAGCATCACTATTGACTACCGTTGCTGGGACTTGCTCCACGTGTCAGATCCTGGGAATCTTCATGCTAGATGCTCTAAGTTTTTGCTCTTTTATTCTGGGTCCCCTAAGTAATGTTTGTTTTACCTCTATGTATTCTTTAATGTTTTTCTAAAACTGTATTCTATGGTATACTAGTCCCAGGATGTATTAACTATAATTCCATGGCTAAATATGCACAGGGAACTATTATAGCTTGTGTATCCCTTGGCAAGCATCACAATGTGCAGGAGCGTACTGGAGGCTCTAAAATTCCTACAGTGTTTAAAACCCCCAAACAGCAACAGGAAATTTTATTTAACTGTTTAAATTAGCCTTTCCTTTCTGCAGCCTGTTTGCACAGAAGCATGTTTGTGGCACACTTATTAACAGCCTGCAGACCCTGATGAGCAGGCAGCCAGTTCTGGATAAAATTGTTTCATGCTAGGCCTGACCTGTGGTGGTGCAGTGGATAAAGCATTGACCTGGAATGCTGAGGTTAGGGGTTCGAAACCTCTGGCTTGTCTGGTCAAGGCACATATGGGAGTTGATGCTTCCTGCTCTTCCCCCCCCCCCTTCTCTCTCTCTGTCTCTCCCTCCCTCCCTCCCTCCCTTCCTTTCTCTATCACCCCTCTCTAAAATAAATAAATAAATAAATAAATAAATATTTAATTGTTTCATGCCATTTCTTTTTCTTTCTTTCTCTTCTTCTTCTTCTTCTTCTCCTCCTCTTCCTCCCCCCCTCCTCCTCCTCCTCCTCCTTCTTTCTTCTTTTCCTTTTGCTGCTTTCTATGAAAATCCTATTCATCCATCCTATAAGATAGAAAGGGACATGGTGTTGGGGTAAGTCAGGAAAGAGGAAGGGCATTGTGGGTAGGGGAAAATATAAAACCACACCATTCAACAAGCGTTATGTCTCTATATTAGTCACCGTCTTAACTATATTCTAAGCTTTTTGAGAGCAGGGCTTGTTTAAACATAAAAGTACTTCAAACCAGACTCTACAAGTTCCCAAATTATCTTCAACTACTGAGTGCAATTCTAGCAGAAACACCTCAAAAAGACATAAGACCACTTTAAAAAAAAAAGATCTGTTAAAAGATTGGGGACAATGGGTTACTCTGTGAATCCTGAGTGGATATTAGTTATTCTAAGGTAAAAGTGAATTTTCTGTTTAAATCTGGGAGTATCAACTCAGGAGGACATAGAATGTATGTTTTGAGTGAAGTTAATATAGAAAAAAATGAAAGAAAAACATTAAGAATCACTAGCAGCTGAGCAGAAAACATGAATGAACATAAAGAGGATTTAGGGATGATGCCTCTTAAGAGAAGCTGGCAATATACTTATTTTTTGTTTAAGAGAATCTGTTTCTTTTATGGGCTAGAGGGTTTCTCTGAAATAACGCTTTTTCTTTTTTCTTTCTTTCTTTTTTTTATTAAGTGAGAGGCAAGAGGCAGGGAGGCAGACTCCCACATGTGCCCCAACTGGGATCCACCTGGCAAGCCCCCCATGGGGCGATGCTCTGCCCATCTCGGCTGTTGCTCCATTGCTCGGCAACCAAGCTCTTCTTAGCATCTGAGGTGAGGCCATGAAGCCATCCTCAGCACCCAGGGCCAAATTGCTCTAACCATTTGAGCCATGACTGTGGGAGGTGAGGAGGAAAAGAGAGAAAGAGACAGAGAGAGAAAGAGAGAGAGAGAGAAATGAGAGAGGGAAGGGTAGAGAAGAAGATAGTTACTTCTCCTGTCTGCCCTAACTGGGAATTGAACCTGGGATTTCCACATACTGAGCCAACATGCTACCACTGAGCCAACTGGCCAGGGCCAAAATAACACTTTTTCCAACATGTTTCATATGCCCATCACTTGTTAGCTGTACAGCCCTATTCAATTATTTAATTCCTCTCTGCTGTAATTTCATCATATGTAAAAGGGAAATGATCACAGTGCCTCCTTCATTGAAATGTTATGACGATTAAACCACTCCTAACTCTTAGCAGGAGTTCAGTGTATAATAGATGTTATTTTATTATTTCTTTTTTTCCCTCTATTTTTTTCTGTCTCCCACACCTCCCTTCCCCTCTGCAGTCACCATACTATTGACTCTATGAGTTTTTTTCTTTGCTCAATCCCTTCACCTTTCATCCAACCCTCCACCCCAGCCCCTCTGACAGCTGTCAGTCTGTTCACTATCAGTCTGTTTCTATTCTGTGTGTTGGTTTATTTTGTTCATTAGATTCCACATATAAGCGAAATCATATGGTCTTTGTCTTTCTATGACTGGTTTATTTCACTTAGCATAATACATAGTGTCGCAAAGGGTAAGATGTCCTTCTTCTTTACTGCTGAGTCGCACTCCATTGTGTAAATGTAGCACCGCTCTTTTCCCCTTCTGTGTGCTCCATAGTAACTAATGATGAGAAGATTCGTGGCTAAGAGTTGGTGAGCTGTTACATACATTTTGTTACTTCGATTATCTATCCAATCCTCGCATCATAGTAATGAAATGTAATTATCAACTCCGTGTTATAGATGTAGAAACAGAAACTGAAGTGGATTCAGAATGCTCTCTAGGCTTGCCCAGCTAGTGAATCAGAATGTGAGTCTGGAGAGGTTTATTCTGAGAAGTACGATTCTCCCTAGGATATGGTCTTGTTGGACCTGGGTCTTCCTGTCGGTGGGTTGGGAACGAGTTCCAGGCGTGCTGGAATTCTGCCCCTTTCCGTTCTGCAAGGGCCAGTGTGCCACACAGATGCTTTCATTGGAGGGTGGGACAGTGCATGCGTGTGTGCGAGACAACAGGAAAACCGCTGGGAGGGAGAATGGATGGCCCTTAGAAACTGCTGGTGACTTGAATTAAAAAGACAAACTTGTTTGAAAGGTTTCTGGTGGGAAAGACGTTTCGATTGGCACCTCATTCCAAGCCCACCCTTTACCCCATTCTTCGGCCCTGTGACGCAGTCCACGCACTTGACAAACGTTCCCGCCCTCATAGTTGATCCTTTCCTACTTACCCAGGATGTACTCCAGCCTATGGGGCAGAGTGGGGTGTGTAAAGTGAGTATTTCACTAAACAGTGACTCCTCTGGACAGAGAGTCACTCACATCCAGTTGTGCTCCCCACAATTTTTGCATTCCTGCATGGTGATTCTTTGTTTTCAGTGAGAGAGACAAAGACAGAGAGAGGGACAGACAGACAGGAAGGGAGAGAGATAAGAAGCATCAATTCTTCACTGCGGCTCCTTAGTTGTTCACTGGTTGTTTTCTCACATGTGCATTGACCCGGGGGCTACAGCAGAGCAAGTAATCCCTTGCTCAAGCCAGCGATCTTGAACTCAAACCAGCAAACTTGGGCTTTAAGCCAGCAACCATGCGCTTCAAGCCAGTGACCTTAGGGCTCAAGCCACCGACCATGTCATGTCTATGATCCCACACTCAAGCCAGTGAGTGACCCTGTGCTCAAGCCGGTGAGTCTGCACTCATGCCCGCGACCTTAGGGCTCTGAACCTGGGTCCTCTGCGTCCCAGTCCAACACTCTTGTCCACTGCACCACTGCCTGGTCAGGCTGCATGGTGATTCTTGTTGCTTTGGCTGAAACTGTGCCTGTGATGGTCAGGCCTGCTGGAATGCAATTTCTTCCAGGTTAGCTTTGTGCCTCCATTGACCAGGCTAACACCCATAATCACTTAATCAGTGTCTTCTACACTTAATAGAAGCAACATTTCTAATTGGTTAAAACTGTTGTCTTTGGTGTGGAGTTGTTTATTTGGGTTAACAATGGAACATGGATTCTGGATGCCATTTACACTACTTAACACTTTGCAACTTCTCTTGTGATGCTAGTATTATGTTTTTGACAAGTAGAAAGCTGTAGCAGACTTTTTTAAATGCTGAGAGGTTTGAATTAATCAGTCTAGTGTATCCATCAAACTCCGGATAGAAAATTGGCTTGAGTCTGATTTTTTTTCTCTTACTTGGTAACCTGGTCTTGTGAGTATTGCTACATCTCGCATATACAAAGAGAGAATACTACAAATGCAGGTGATCTGTGAATGATTTGATAACTTTCCAGCACCATAGAGGTTGTATTATTTAAATCCTTCCTTCACATTTCAGGGGTTTCTTAATCACCCATGGTATGAAAGACTTTCCAAGACTTCTCCTGAAGCAGGTCTGATTAGGGAAAGAGCATTTTTACATATTCTGCAACATCTTAAAATATATAACGTTAGTTATCCAAGAAATTATTGTCTGGGAGTATGATTCTATTTGATGGTTTTGATTTATAATCGTTGGACCTTATATAGAAAAGACGATGTTTGAAGAATATCAAGATGTCATGGACACAATTTAAAGATGTTTTTTCGGTGAAAAAATATTTTCATTCTAATAAAAGAAAAAGAAAGATAATTGGAATCTTGGAATATCCTGTGGCCTGGTGATATATTTTACCCATGTCTTTGTTATCATTAGTCTTTCTTAATATGGTTTTTTGAAAATTGCAATAATTCTTGGAATTTTAATCTCCTAATCAAAGTTAGTGGTGCCCTACTAAAAGCCAAAGCAACGGTTAAAGTTGCAGCTTCCCCGTTCAGATGTCTCATTGTATTTGTAAGGAGCTTTCAAAAAAATACAGACTCTGAGATCTGATGGTCTCCAGGGTAGTTTTTTATTTTTCCTTTTTGTTTCTTCCTTGGGTAAGCTAACTTGCCCATGAATTAGAGCTATTTTAGGAAATTTCCTGTTGATGGTGTATTAGTCAGTTTTTTAATAAAATTTACTGTCTATGTGAGGTGCCTTGGCCATAATTTCTGTCACCATGGCAAATCTAAACTATGGGGTTATATCTTTTGGAAAGAGAGAGAGAGAGAAACAAAGAAAAAGAGGAAGAGAGGGAGAGAGGAAAAGACATGACATCCATTAAACAGCGCTTTCCAGAACAGAAGTTTATATACTTTAAAAGGAAGAATGACCTTCCCCTCCTGTTATTCGTGCAAATGAGAGCAATTAATGGTCAATGAAAGAATCAGGAATCCAACAAATATGCAACATGAACATAGATTGCATAAATCCTTTTGAAGTTGAAGAGTTTGTAGCAGGACGGGGGTCATTTGCTTTGTCACTTCTCAGTCACAGAAAATAATCTCTTCCTTTTCATCCCCTTTAGAACCTCTAGTTTTAGACAAATGTGCGGAGGATCCTGCTAAATTATAAGGGCAACTCATTTTAAAGGTTAAAGGATGAGATGCAATTAGCCTCCACATTCAGGCCTGATTATTGAAGTCCGATTATCCTTTGGTTTAGAACAATGTAACCAGACATTTTAATGCATAAATGTGTCTGCTAGTGGACAATTAGACTTGTCAGTTTAAGTAGTCAATTGAAGTGCAGGTTAAACTGAAATTGGTACTGTTTCATGACCTTGTGCTTAGAAACATTTCTCTGGAAGTAAAATCGTGAGTTTTGAATTGGTGAGGGAATTAGTGGAATCTAATTATGGCTAAACTACCAATAACCACATTCTTTTTATAGACATCACATACAACTGACCCATGAGAAGATGGGTACTGGGTGGCTATTCACGAAAGGCAGCAGTAATTGGTACTCAGGTAGCCAAGAGGATCAAGCAATTTTTGTAGCCTATGATAAACTTTTCAAGTACAGTCCTGATTGGGAGAAAAGAGGGTTAAAGAAAACATAGTTTCTTCCCCTTCAACTCTCTCCTGTTTTGTGTGTATGCTATGGGATCTGCAAGAAGAACCCCAGTCCTCACTTGAGCGTGAAAATAGCAGCTTCCTAATGGGTGGCAATTAGATCTTTACTCTGTGACACTTTGTCCAAAGTGGCTGCCACCATGGCAACCGGTTATTTGGCAAGTGCATTAGGCTAAGAACAAACACTTGCGTGGGAAGAAGACTGCTTTTTTGCATTTGTATTTGTATTGAATGGAGTGAGTAGTTGTGGGAGGTGTGATGAGAGATCAGTTACCCATACTATCAAGAGTTTCTTAGAGGAAAAAAGGGTGAAGCATGCCTACCGGGACCTCAGCCAGCAAATGGCAGTTAGGGACCTGTGAATTCTAACACCAACAATAGAACAAAGGCAGGGACTTTACATGGGTGTGCTCAGCTAATTCGGGCAAGAAAAAAAAAGAGTCAACATGTTGATCCAGGTTCAATATTAAAGATGAGCAGAAATGGTTTGACCTGTGGTGGTGCAGAGGATAAAATGTCGACACAGATGCTGAGGTTGCTGGGGGAAAAAAAAAAAGAACGCAGTGATATATTATCTTGTTCATAAGATAGAAATGTCATTAGTGATTAGATGTCACAATAGCATTTAAGTCTGTGCTTTGGCTTGTCTACAAGGAGTGTTGTATGTTTCTAAGAAAGGCAAATGTGAAAATGGTTATAAAGGATAAATTATTGAAGAGGGTTAGATTCATTAATAAAGCTATGAACCATGTTAATGTACCCTCTTTCCCTTTTTTCTAAAATATTATATTTTGCTCCTTTATAACCTGCTTTTATTACAATTCTTCTAGGATCGTTTCTCTCTGCAACTTTTGTAAAGTTAAACCCAAAGACACATTAGTGAAGTTAAGCTAAGTAAAGACAATTGTAACTTAATATCTAAAACTTAGCCTTCATTCAAATTTATAATCAATTATTTAATTTTGTTGGAATCCTTATGAAAGTAGATTGGGTGACATTTTCAGCTCTTTATCCCTATAACTTTCTCTTCCCATATGAGAATGTAGTAAATGTTTACTTTATTGGAAAATAGTATTTAGTTCTATTTTTATTTGAAATCAATATATAAATTAACAATTAGACCAGTTGAGATGTTATTTTTCCAAATATAGTTTACTTCGTTGTAAAGAGCTTAGAAATCTACCAGAGGAGAAAAATGACCTCCCTTAGCCATTCCTATGGCTCTCAGTCTCTGTATTAGATGACATTTTGTCAAAAAAATAGAGTTGGATACAATGAAAAGTATAAAGACCAAGCAATGGACTGCCAGTTTGCATACTGACCTTCCTCCATGAAATGGCATTGTTATTAAATCTTAACTGAGCTAGATCATCAAATAAAGAAGGATTCTGATTGCTTGAATTTTCTACTTAACTTAAAAAAAATTAGAAGGGCATTATTATTATTATTATTATTATTATTATTTTGTTTTCATTTTGCTGCTAAGGAGTTCCAAATTCAGATTACTTGAACCTTTTTTTTTGTTTTTAAATGCACCAATGTAATTTTTAATCGTGTTCTTTGGTCCCTGAGGCTCTTTCTGGAGCAGTGTATCATAATTCTGAACAGTTGTTTTCATTGTATAAAACTAGCAATATAAATGATACAGTTGATGGGAGTAAAATGGTCTGACCCCTGAAGCAGGGATTCCCAGCTCTACAGTGGTCACATGTTTCTAAAGGCATGTCAGACTCAATAGACACTGTGTCTTTCTCAGTTATGTTCTATGTTTCAAGCGCATGCAAATATCTAATGCATAATTAATTATACATTCATGTATTCAGTGCTTCTGCATTTTATAACATGGTCCTGATAGCTTTATTAGAAAAACTGGCTATGTGGCGAGAAGAATAGTTAATATTTTTAAATGATGATGAACTAATTCTTGACTGTTAATAACAGGTCAGATAACTTTTTCTAAGCATTTTCCATGTATTATCTCATTTAAATTCTCATTAACTCTATGATGTAGATAGTGTCCTTCCATTTCACAAGCACAGGAACTGAGGCACAGAGAGACGAATTATTTGGTCCAAGTGCATATAGGCAGCTATTGGTAATTAATGAGATACTACAAAATACGTCCAATTGAAAAATTTTCTATACACTGCTCTGGATGACAACATGAATAATAATAATAATAATAATAATAATAATAAATCCTTGGAAGACTTTGTTTTGGTCATTTGTCAGTTGCTAATGTTTGAAGAGAGATAAGAAATGTAGTTGGGAATATGGAATACTTGGGCTCAGGTTGGCTGTGGTTTATTCCAAGTGAGTATGACAGAGAGGTCGGTTTATTGGTCCTGGTGGCCATCAGGAGGTGTGTGTTGATGGGACACGTAACTGTGTCACCTGGAGTTTGTCAGCTTTGCATTCATTGAGATAGCTGCTTTTAGCTCTGTTTGAAGTATTCAGCACTGCCGCGGTTCCAGTCTCTGGGGTCTCACAGAATCCAGTCACTTGTTTGCCGGGCAGACCTAAAATAACTGTTATTTATTTATAGCCTCTGGCACTGTCTGAAACATTCTGCAGCACAACTAGGTTAACAACTTAATGTAAACACTCAAAAATAAAAGCGCTTGTACTGAATTGCAAATACGCCCAGGCAAAGCAGGAGCTAAGGGCTCAGGCTGCACACAGGCTCCAGAGTCCACGAGTCATTCATTCTCTTAGGACGTGCTCGAAGGTGGCTGGTTGTTGGGCGCTCGGTGTCACCAGGGGCTCCGGTGGAGGCTTCAGCCATTTGGACATGGGTGGCTATTATAAATGTAGGAAGTAGGACTAAGAAACAGAATTTCTTGACAGAATATTCTGCTCAGAACTCTGAGCCACCAATCACAACTGCAATTCGCTCACAGTAAATGTCAGACCTTGAAATGGTCCTCATGATCTGCTACCCTGCTTCCTGTCTGAGCTCATCTCCTACCACTCTGTTCTTTATTTAGGTACTCCACTTGGGCAGAGGGCCACTCCATGTTCCCTGAACATGACTCACATGCTTTCACCAGGTCCTTTCCTAGTTATCCCGTCTGCCTGCTATCGGCATGTCTTCCACATGTTTGCTCAGTGGTGACCTTATCAAAGAGGTATTTCTGACCACCTGCCTATTTCTATGATCCATTGCTGCATATCAAACCACCCCAACACATAACGGCTCAAAACCACCACCGTTTTCTTTATAGGGCACAATTTTAGGGGGTCAGAAATTTGAGCAGAGCCTGGCTGGCTGGTTGTTCTCTGGCACTGGCATTGACAGAGAGCATTCTGTTATATTTCAGTGGGGGGTGGCTGTTTAAGGAGGCTACACTCACATGCCTGGCACTTCGGCAAGAATGAACGGAAGGCTGGCCTCAACTAGGATCATTTTTCTGTATATTAGTTATTCGTTGCTGTGCAACAAACTACCTCCAAACATAGTGACTTGAAATTACAAATATTTTCTCACAGTTTCTACAGGTCAAAAATCCAGGTGGAACTTCGCTGATTCCTCCGGCTCAGGGTTTCTCATAAGGCTGCCGTCTGTGTGTTTTCTGGGGTTTTAGCCATCTCAAGACTTAGTGGGGGAGGAGCAGCTCCCAGTCTCACTCGGCTGTTGCCAGTTAAGTCCCTACTGGTGGTTGGTTAGAGGCTTTGGTTTCCTGCTCCATGGGGCTCTCCATAGGTTGACCTTCCGACATAGCAGGTTGGGGTGTTGAGGAATCTGGGAGAAATGGGGCAAGAGAGATCAAGCCAAACAGAAGACCTAGTTTTTGTAACTAATCATTGGAAGTGACATCCCAACATGTTTGTAGTATTCTCTTTCCTGGAAGTGAGTCACTGGGTCCAGCCCATACTCAAGGGGAGGGGACACACAAAGATATGATTATTAGAATGTTGAGATCATTGGGAGCCATGTTCAGTGCCTCCAACCACTACCAGAGTGTCTGCATATGACAGCGCCAGCCTGGTGCTCTCAGGGTCCTAGGAAGAGTGGTCCACAAAAAATGGGCAGTCACTGCAAGGATTCTTTTTATTTTTTTTATATATATATTTTTTAAAAATGTATTGGGGTGACATTGGTTAATAAAATTATACAGGTTCCCGGAGCACGGTTCTACAATACATCATCTGTATTCTGAAATGTGTGTCTTCTGGCCTCACAAGCCTCAGAAAATCACTTGTGCTGCATCCTTTTGTTCAAGTAAGTCATCAGAGTTAGCGCAGGTTCAAGGATAAGGAAATCAGATTCAGCGATTCAATGCAAGGAATTGCAAAGAATTTGCAGTCTTTTTTTATTCACTGTCCTACTCGATCTAATATAATATGCCTTCCCCCACCACATACTAAGAATCTGCTTTATCTCACTTTATTTTTCTCCATACCATTGTAGTTTTTAAAAAATCTGTTTATTGTATGTCTTTAACAACTAGAAAGTGAGGTCCGGAGGTCAGGGAAATTGGCCCTGTAGTTCATGGATACATCTCCAGAGTTTAGGCTAGTGCCTGGCACATACTAGGTTTTCAGTAAATATTGTACAATAATTTAGGCCTATCAGGTCTCACATAATTTATTCCTAACTAATTCTCCAGCCCTGTCCTCTAGGCCAGTATTCCCTATACACATTGACCATTTTTTTTTAATGTTGTTCTTAAAACATACTCAACTTACTCTTGTCTCACAGCCTTTGTCCCAGCTGTCCCAGCATTTACTCAGTTTCCAGATGACTGGGTACTTTTTGTCATTCAGGTCTAAGTTGTAGTGTAACACCTCAGGAAGAACTTCTGTATTAGGTCCCTAGTTTCATTTCTTCGCAGGACTTACAACTGGCTAAGAGTTTCTGCTACATATGTTCATCGGTCTGTTTCATCCCACTTAAAAATGAATTCTGTGGGCCCTGGCCAGTTAGCTCAGTGGTAGAGTGTCGGCCTGGCGTGCGGGAGTCCCGGGTTCGATTCCCGGCCAGGGCACACAGGAGAAGCACCCATCTGCTTCTCCACCCCTCCCCTCTCCTTCCTCTCTGTCTCTCTCTTCCCCTCCCGCAGCCGAGGCTCCATTGGAGCAAAGTTGGCCTGGGCGCTGAGGATGGCTCTGTGGCCTCTGCCTCAGGTGCTAGAATGGCTCTGATTGTAGCGGAGCGACGCCCCAGATGGGCAGAGCATCGCCCCCTGGTGGGCGTGCCGGGTGGATCCCGGTCGGGCGCATGGCGGGAGTCTGTCTGACTGCCTCCTCATTTCCAACTTCAGAAAAATACAAAAAAAAAAAAAAAATGAATTCTGTGAATTGGAGGCCTGTTCTGTCTTACTCACAGCTTGGTCCTTTAGCACTGAAACAGTATTTGGTTCCCTGTAGGCCTCCGGTGTATTTTTGCTAATAGAGCAAATCTAGTGATAATCAATGTATGGAAATGCTGGGCTGTCTTCTTGATCTTTCTTTTCATAGAACATTTAGCTCTGAGTCGATGCTGTGGGTCTTTCTTGTTGGCATCCCCTCCCCCCTCTGTTATTGCTGTAATCATGAAATCACCGAATGTCATTGCACCACTTTTCCTAATGACAGTAAAATATCTGCTCACGGCGGGCCTAATGACCTGGAGTAATTGCGAGAGTGTGTAAACAAAGCCGGCGGCCGGTCGGCCGGCGGGACTGATGTTTTATGCACAGGGCCTTGTCCCCACGGCCATAAATCTGCTGCTGCACTTGGTTTTAGACTTATGTGGATTGATCATTAAAACATGGGAGAGCTTGTAAAAAAAAAAACAACCTAGAGACTTTTAGAAAGTGTACAAGTCCAGTTGTCGAGGCAGAACAAAGGGTGACATTTAGCGTGGGCGAGGCCTTGAACCTAACAATTTTCAACAGATGAGGACATCTTCTAGTTTTAAAATTTGTCCTCTTCTCTCTCCCCTTTTTTCTCCCAGCTACAAAACTCTTCCCTTTTTTAAAATAAATAAATAAATAAATAAAACAGATAATAAAATATTGTTCCTTCTGTCACCCTGAAGTTTAGGAGAAAAGTGACGAGCTCAGCATCAGTGGAAGGTTCTTGCCTCAGCGGATGGGCTTCTCCCGATGGCTCTGGGGGTGATGCCCAGGTGAAGGAGCCGAGGTCTGTGCCATTCAGGGAAGTCTCATATCTGCGCGTCTTTGAGAATGCGGAAGCATGACGGTTTCAGCTCGGTCAATTTTAGGTGATTCTGTCCCCCTCAAATGACCCAAATGCTTCCTTAAGGATATATGTGTAGGACCAACCTCAACTAGCCAATCTTGCATGTTGGATAAATAGCTGTTTAAATCACAACTAATGTACTTAAAAAGAGCAGATTAGATGGTAGAAAGAATTGGCCGGATCAGCAGTTCATGAATGCAGGCTCAGGTCGCTGGGTTCTGTCCGTTTGCTCCTCTCTCCAAGTGGGGAACACAGTGTTGAAAGTGCGGAATATTTGGAGAGCTCGCTCGCTCAACTGGGAGCTTGTCTGGCTCTGGTTCTGTACAAGGACAGAGTCACACACAAAGTACACACACATATGTATGTAAGGGAACCAATTATGTCTCTTATGAGCCCAGTAACACTACGCTAAGGTTTATTAATGGGAGATGAACATACCCCTGAATCCTAGGTCTATGGCTATGAAGTTGAAAACGTTGGCAGGTCCCACAGGTGAAGAGGTTTTGACTTAGGTTATATTTTAGTAGGTAAATAGTGCTAGAAGTTACTGATTTAGAACTGCATTTCAAATTTAGGCTTGCCATTTGCTAGCAATAGTTTTTCGACCTTTCCAAGAAGGTAGGCTATCGTTCACTCTTCTGATCTTTCTCACTTCTCACTTCCAATCTTCAGCCTAATGTTTCTTTGAAGTCCATCTGAAAATTGATAACTTGTAAGATAGCTCTTAGAAGGCAATGGGATCATGGTAACAACAAAAAAAAAAATGTCACTGATCAGGAGTGGAAGTCTTTAGGTTCCAGACTCCCCAACTGTGTCTTTGGGTGACTTTTGGCAAGTCATTAAATAAGTATTTTCTTCTTTCACATTAATACAGTATAGAAGTTATTGTAAGGTTAACAGAAGAGATTGGTGAGAAAGCATTTTGAAAATATAAAAATGCCAAAGGAATATAGGCATTATTATTTGCACATACACACACACACACACACATGTATTTAATATCTGCTAAAAGAGACAGCTTCCTAGTGCTGTTCAGAGAAAGGAGGCCCTGTCTAAAGAAAGAGACCATCCTTTCCATAATGGAATTTATTACATATACAGCTAACTTCTCAGTGTGACCCAGTGTTTTAAGTACAAGGATAAAGAAAAATGTAACAAGAGAAAGAGAGTGGATAGATCCAGACTGTTTGGGTGTGTTGGAAAATGTTTCTTGTGTGGACATGGCCATAGAGAATTATGTTTTGATTAAGGGATAAATGTCAATAATGGTATCATAATGGTCTTTTACTATATTGTAAATGGACAGGGTCCAACTTGTTTCATTGTCGTATTTCAGGTCCCTGAATGGTAGTAGGCGCTTAAGTTATGTTTGGGAATGAATGAATTAGGATGTAATTAAGGAACAATTAATACTCTGATGCATCTGAAATATAGGATGAATTGTAGGCTATTTTAGAGACGAAGCTGGAAAGGAAGACGGATTCAGTGTCATGGCCTCTGAAGAATGTTGGCTTCCTTTTCTTCCATCCTCTTTGATGAAGACATTTTGATAATGCCTATAATGGTAAAATGATACTAATAATGCCCACACAACTTATGAGGTCGCTTCTACTTCCCCATTTTACAAGTGCGTGTGATGAAATTTAGAGAGATTAAGGATTTGCCAGAGGCCCGGAGCTAGTAATGGCCGAGCTTTAATATAAGAGGAGACAGAGGCAGACGCGAGTGCTAACTCATCCCTCTCTATTATTTTCATTGAGGGGCCTTCAGAGCTTGTATCTGTCTTCCAGATGATCTTGTAGGGCTCTCTACTAAGTGAGTGAACCATTGTTGAATTCAACTTTGAACACTGAATCCCTCTGAATCACACACACACACACACACACACACACACACACACACCTCATTTAGAATGTCGGATTCCAACTTCATTTAATCACCATCAACTGTATTTTGAATTAAAGACAAAGGAAGAAAAAAATGTCCCTTGATGTCATGTCTGGACTACTGCATTGCCTCTAATGATCTTACGTTAAAAAAAAATCTCACAAAATGAGGAGAAGCGAGATTCTCCAGAAACTGATTAAAACCCCTCTCTTTTACTGCCAGTGGCTTTTAGAGAAGTCAAAGTGTCATCTCCCCTGTTTGTGTCCTAGTGACCCTCCACACAGAGAGGATGCTGACATCACCGTTTTATCATCAACATCATTATTTAGGGCTGCACTCTATAACAGGCATCCTGCTAAGCACTTTAGATGCATTATACAGTTAGGTGTACATGTCCTGGGAGAGGCTGGCATTCAATTCACACAAACATCCT
This sequence comes from Saccopteryx leptura, assembly GCF_036850995.1. Classification (NCBI taxonomy): domain Eukaryota; kingdom Metazoa; phylum Chordata; class Mammalia; order Chiroptera; family Emballonuridae; genus Saccopteryx; species Saccopteryx leptura. The sequence goes on from NC_089508.1 coordinate 182,225,696, forward strand.
CTGTAGGTTAGATTGTGACCCTGAGTTCATTAGTCAAGGGTGTAAAATACTTGTGGAAGGAGGAGGCTGAGCGATGGCAGGACCAGTTTTCAGCAGATCTTAGCATAGCTTCTCCTGCGCCCTAACAGGAGAGCACTCGGATCTCCTGACGAGACGGGCCTCTTGCCCTACCTGCGGGTACAAGGGTCGCTGTGCCACAAGTTATTTTTGCGTCACCATTCAAAAAGTTGTCTTGGGAATCTTTATAATAATGGGATGCTGGTGATTCTGAAACCGAACTTAATAATTTCAAATCTATATGTATCCTCATCTGGAAGCAGAACGTGGATGTGTTGCCTCCTCCAGTTTCCATGAACCACAGAGATCCAATTCTTCCCGTCTCGCTCAACTCTGGTTTGTCTTTTATCTGGGTAGTTTTGATACAAAGTTCATGTGAGGACCATGAAAACAAATCTGTTTTCTGACAGCTAGATACTGTTATTATTATTCTCACTTTAAGATGAGAAAACTGAGACCCGGAGGTTAGAGATCAGGTGAAACTTCTTACAGGTTGTAATGACAGAATTGTGGCTTTGAACCCAGCCTGAGCTCTTAAAAAATTACACTATTCTGTGTAGTTTTTAAAGGCATTAATGCCTAGGCTTATCCTGTACTGTTTTGTGGGATTAGTTGGTTGTACATTTGAGGAGGATGAAATAAACCATGTAAAATGTAAAATCACTTTGAATTTGATTTTCGATAAATACAGTTGTTGCCTGTGTATGGATAAGACAATCGACTATCAGAGAATCATTGTAACTCCCTAATCTCTTATTTTTTAAAATCCTCTATTTTTATTCACTTTATCTTAAACAGAGTGAAGTATTTGTATTGGTAATATGTGTGACTTATCAAAGGAAAAGACATAGACCTCATTTGGCATTTTAATGATTATAGGTAACAGATGTGCATCTCCAACATGTTTGAAGGCAAGGACACAAGTACAAGCAAAAGGGAATGAAAGTATTGGGCATTGCAGAAATTGCATAAAAAGGGCCAGAAAAATCCTTTTTTGCTCCCCTCCCCATCTGCCCATTGCTTATTCTTCAAAGGCTTCTTTGAGCAGAAATCTTGACAAAGGCTTCTCTGACCAGTTCAAACCTCTGTAGTATGGGGACTTCTTGCAGAATTCACAATGAGGATTGACCTGTATAATACAAATGATTTTCCATTACATTCCTCAACATTGATTTGATTGTTGAGAAAGGATAAAATATACCCTCCTCTTAGATATGTAAATATTTTAAAACCACTGATGTTTAGGATCTAAAAAAGGAAGCAAATATGTATTTTTTGGTGTGATGTTTAATTTTTTAAAAATGTATTCTTTCTATGGATCTTATTGTATTTATCCAAAGTGGGGGTTAATTTAGTTTAAGACCTGGAAGTACCTAGTATCATTGCTGACTACATACACCCTTTCATTGGATGGGGGAGGGCAGCTTTATTAAAAAATAATTTACGTATAATTTACCCAATCAAATTATACAATTCAGTGGTTTTTAGTATAGTCAGAGTTGTGTGAGCCTCGCCACACTCTTGGAATATTTGAATTACCCCAGAAAGAAACCCCATACTCTCCAAATTCTCCCCTCACTTTTATGCAATCCCTAATTTATTCTCTGTCTTTATAAAGCTGACTATTCTGAACATTTCATAAAAATGCAGTCAAATATTATATATGATCTTCTGTGACTGTATTTTTTTCACTTAGCATAATGTTTTTTTTGTTTGTTTGTTTGTTTGTTTTTTTGTATTTTTCTGAAGCTAGAAACGGGGAGAGACAGTCAGACAGACTCCTGCATGCGCCCGACCGGGATCCACCCGGCATGCCCACCAGGGGTGACGCTCTGCCCACAGGGGGCGATGCTCTGCCCCTCTGGGGCGTCGCTCTGTCGTGACCAGAGCCACTCTAGCGCCTGGGGCAGAGGCCAAGGAGCCATCCCCAGTGCTCGGGCCATCCTTTTTTTTTTTCTTTTTTTTTTTTTTTTTTTCATTTTTCTGAAGCTGGAAACAGGGAGAGACAGTCAGACAGACTCCCGCATGCGCCCGACCGGGATCCACCCGGCACGCCCACCAGGGGCGACGCTCTGCCCACCAGGGGGCGACGCTCTGCCCATCCTGGGCGTCGCCATGTTGCGACCAGAGCCACTCCAGCGCCTGAGGCAGAGGCCACAGAGCCATCCCCAGCGCCCGGGCCATCTTTGCTCCAATGGAGCCTTGGCTGCAGGAGGGGAAGAGAGAGACAGAGAGGAAAGTGCGGCGGAGGGGTGGAGAGGCAAATGTGCGCCTCTCCTATGTGCCCTGGCCGGGAATCGAACCCGGGTCCTCCGCACGCTAGGCCGACACTCTACCGCTGAGCCAACCGGCCAGGGCCGGGCCATCTTTGCTCCAATGGAGCTGCGCTGCGGGAGGGGAAGAGAGAGACAGAGAGGAAGGAGAGGGGGAGGGGTGGAGAAGCAGATGGGCGCCTCTCCTGTATGCCCTGACCAGGAATCGAACCAGGGACTTCTACACGCCAGGCCGACGCTCTACCACTGAGTCAACCGGCCAGGGCCAGCATAATGTTTTTAAGGTTAACACATCTTGATGTATCAATATTTTATTCTTTTTTATTGCCGAATAGTATTTTATTTTATGAATATACCACATTTTGTTTTTGTATGCATACCACATACTTATGAATATTTAGGTTGCTTTCACATTTTGGCTATTATGAATAATGCTGTGTTTGAGTGTAAGTTTTGTGTGTGAATGTATGTACCTGTTTCTTTTCAGTATAAACCTGGGTGAAAATTGCTTGGTAAAGTAGTAATTCTATGTTTAACTTTTTGAGACATTGCCAAACATTTCCAATGCACTAGCACCATTTTGTATTCATAATATATGAGGGTTCCAATTCCTCTACCTCCTGTGGTTACCTGACTTTTGGATTCTGGCCATACTTGTGTGTGTGAAGAGTTACCTGATGGTGGTTTTGATTTGAATTTCCCTAGTAACTGATGATATCCAGCATCTTTTCAGGTGCTTTTTGATCATTTGTTTATCTTCTTTGGAGAAATGTCTATTTAATCCTTAGCCCATTTTGTCATTGGTTTATTTATCTTTTTATTATTGGGTCGTAAGAGTTATTTATATATTCTAGATACAAGTACCTTGTCAGATATATGATTTGCAAATATTTTCATTTGGTGAATTATGTTTTTATTTCCAAATAGTATCCTTTGAAGTATAAATGTTTTTAATTTTGACAAAGTTTAAGTTACTTAGTTTTTTCTTTTGTTGTTTGTGCTTAGTGTCATGCCTCAGTAACCCCTACCAAATCCAAAGCTCTTCCAAAGCTATTTCTGTATACTCAGTTTATATATACATATATATATGCTCAGTTTATATATATATTTTTTATATATAATACATATATTATATATATATATATATATTTTTGTATTTTTTCAAAGCTGGAAACGGGGAGGCAGTCAGACAGACTCCCGCATGCACCCGACCGGGATCCACCCAGCATGCCCACCAGGGGGCGATGCTCTGTCCATTTGGGGCGTTGCTCTGCTGCAACCAGAGCCGTTCTAGCACCTGAGGCAGAGGCCATGGAGCCATCCTCAGCGCCCGGGCCAACTTTGCTCCAATGGAGCTTCGGCTGCGGGAGGGGAAGAGAGAGACAGAGAGGAAGGAGGGGGGAAGTATGGAGAAGCAGATGGGCGCTTCTCCTGTGTGCCCTGGCCGAGAATCGAATCCGGGACTCCCGCACACCAGGCCGATGCTCTACTGCTGAGCCAACCGGCCAGGGCCTCAGTTATATTCTTTTGATCTATATGACGTTTTATGCCAGTACCATGCTGTCTTGATTACAGCGGCTTTGTTGCAACTTTTAACATAATGAAGTTTTTTTTCTTCTTCAAGTTTTTACTTTTCAAGATTGTTTTGGCTAGTCTGAGTCCCTATATGAATTTTATGCTTAGCTTGTCATTTCTAAGAAGCTAGTTGAGATTCTATAGGGATTGCATTGAATCTGTAGGTCAATAGGGAAGCACTTGCCATCTTAACCATTTTAAGCTTTTGAACATAGTTGTGGGATGAATTTCCACTCATTTAGAACTTTTAAAATTTCTGTCAGCAATTTGTAGTTTTCAGAGAATGAATCTTACATTTCTTCTGATCAATTTATTTCTTACTGGCACTTCATTCTTTTTGATGTGATTGTAAAAGTGGCATTGTTTTCTTAATTTCAGTTTTGGATTGTTCATTGCTAGAATATAATGATATGATTGATTTTTTAATATTGATTTTCTATCCTGCAATCTTCCTGATCTCATTTATTAGTTGTCATTATAGATTTCTTAGGATTTTCTATGTGCAAGATCATGCCCTCTGTGACTAGAAATAAGTTTATTTCTTCTTTTCCAATCTAGACACCTTTTATTTCATTTTCTTGTTTTAATGCACTGGTGACAGCTCTCATCGCATTGTTTAATAGAAGTGAAGAGAGTAGACATCTTTCTTGTTTCTGATCTTTAGAGAATAGTAGCTGGTCTTTCATAATTAAGCTGATGTTAGCCTTGGTTTTTTCTTATATGCTTTTTATCATGGCAAGTGAGTTTCTTTCTATTTCTAGATGATTGAGTGTTTTTATTATGAAAGGGTGTTGTCTTTTGTCAAATATTTTCTCTCCAATTTATTGATGATTATGTGGTTTTTAGTTTTTAATTTTACTTGTTGATATGGTCTATTACATTAACTGATTTTTGCATATTAAACAAATCTTGCATTCCTGAGATAAATCTCAATTAGTCATGGTATATAACTTTTTTATTTTTGTATGAAGTTGGATTTGTTTTTCTAGTATTCTGTTGAAAATTTGCATGTATAAGAGATCTTGGTCTATATATATATTTTTTATGTCTTTGATTCTTTAAGTGTTCTGTAGAACTCATCAATGAAGTCACCTGCACCTGGCCTGTTCTTTGTGGGTATTTTTTACTTGTTTAATCTCTTTATTTGTCATAGTCTATTCACATTTTTTATTGCCCTTTACCAAGGTTATGTTTTAGTTATGTATGTTTTGAGTAAATGAAAGGGCTTTGAGAAACAGCCTCTCCAAACTCACAAAAGGCTTGCTCTTATGTATAGAGTAAGTTGGTTTATGTCACTTCTTGCCCTTCACATACTGATTATTTTAAATACAAATATGTCTTAAATTTCTGTGTTGCTTGGGTATTGCAAGTGGTTTTGTCTCATTGTTTCATTTTGGATTTCAGTTTACAAATGTTTTTCACATTAAAATGCTTAATCTCATTAATTATCATTTCTTTTCATGGGTAAAAACCAACACTCAGAGAGCATATGTAACTAGCTATGGACCTAGAGCAAGTGAATCTCATTACTGGAATTTACAAAAGGTTCTGTTATTTCACACCCTCTAATTCCTCCCTTCTGCCCATATTCATAATGAGTTAATTATCAACTTGAACTTAGCAATCTTTCACCATATATTTAAATCTATAATACCACATTTTTTTTAATGGAAAGAAATGACCAAAGATACACTAATTTTTTTTTCATGTCTATCTTATAGCTTAGAACTTTGCAGTTTTGCCTGACTGGGTGGTGGTGCAGTGGAAACAGCATCAGACTGGGATGCGAGGACCCAGGTTTGAAACCCCAAGGTCACCAGCTTGAGCATGTGCTCATCTGGTTTGAGCAAGGCTCACTAGCTTGAGCCCAAGGTGGCTGGTTAGAGCAAGGGGTCATTCCATCTGCTGTAGCCCCCCGATCAAAGCATATATAAGAAAACAATCAATAAACAACTATGGTGCCGCAAAGAAGAATTGATGCTTCTCATCTCTGTCCTTATCTATCTGTCCCTGTCTGTCCCTCTCTGTCTCTGTCACACACACACACACACACACACACACTCACACACACAAATTTGAACTTTCGCTTAGTTCTGCAATAGATTATTGCTTCAGGGTATGATAGAAGAGCTTATATCTATCCAACCCTTAATAAAGAACAGTCATAAAAATGCATAATAAAGCAACAAAAGTATCCAGGATTTGAGGGTTAAAGATGCTGTGGGAAATAGTGAGGTAAGTCTAACATTCTCCTTCACTTTTCCTTAAAAGTGTTCTCTGGTTCACATGTGGTATGGACAGAGAACAGTAACTCAGAGCTTTCGGCTGTCCACAGGGTTGAGTAGATAAAAGATGGAGTTCAGGTTGTGAAGGAAGTCAGGACCTGAAAAGCCAAGATTCTAGAGAGAAGGGATCAACAATGATCAAAATGTACCTAATATTATGTAGTTTTTTCCCTATTGAAACATTTACTGATTCATATTCTGGGCAGGGCTGGGCACTAACTGGAGTAAGTGGGGGCTAAAAGTCTAAACAGAGTTTCTGTCAGAATCCTGATGTTAGCAACACAGAAACTGGAGTTCCAGGCTTTAAAGTAGCTCATTATCATGTTCAAGAAAATAGAAAAGAATATGGACAATTAAACATTAGAGTCAATAATAATCAAATGAAAATTCTAGAACTTAAACATAAGTAGCAATTATAAACCTAATAGTTTGGTTGCATAATAGCAAGAAACAAAAACAAAGGACTAGGGGAAGTTTATTAAATGATGTACACTCTACACATACAATATAAAATAAAAGATTGTTGAGAAAAATTAAAAATGTTAGAAGAATAGCATACTATATTAACAGGAGAAAGACTCAGTATTGCAAAGATGTCAATTCTCACCAAAAGAATCTATTGGCAGTAAAATTTCAGTCAAAATCCCTGCAAGTTACATTTTCTTATGGAAATTCAAAAGACCAAAATAGCCTAATTGGAGGAGTTATTTCACCAGATATTGAAACTTACAAAGCTATACAATTAAACGATATGCTATTGACACAAGGGTAGACAAATAGAGTGTAGAAATAGAACCACATGTGTAGGATTGACTGATTTATGAAAAAAAATGTTGTAGTATATTAAGGGTATATAGGGTAAGGGCCATCTATATAATAAAAGGTGCTGGATCAATTGTATATGTAAATAAAACATAGTGACTTAAATCCCTATGGACACCATGTACAAAAATAAATTCGGATTGTTGACCCAGTTTGAAAGGTAAAACAAGAGAGAGATTTTAGAAGATACAATAGTTCACTTTGTGAACTTGAGAGGGGAAAGGATTTCTTAAATAACAACAAAAAAACCCTAAAAATATAGCTGGATTGATTAAGTTTTTTAAAAATTAAGGACCTCTTAAGGACCCAAAAGGGCAAAAAAAATCTAGGCACAACATCAACATTAATTGTAAAACATATATCTCATAGGACATTTGCATCTAGTGTAAATTAAAAAAAAAATGATGAATCAATCGAATAATGGCCAAATGACATCAACAAACACTTCAAAAATAAATCTGGAAGTGTGCTCAATTTGATTAGTCATCAGGAAGGTATAAATGACAATTATAATACAAAACCATTACTTACCCATGAGATTGCTAACTTGAAAAAGACTGACGACATTGTCAGGTTCTGTCGAGGGTGCGGAGGGACCAAAAGCCACACAAAACTGCTGTTGGATGGAGTTATTTTAGAGAATTTTGACCAATCCAGAGGTAGGGTTAATTCTATCAGAAATGCATACACATGTTCACAAGAACCATGTATAAAAATAATCATAGGAGCACTGTTTGTGATTGCCACAAACTGGAAAAGTCCTACCGGTTCATCGATGCCCTATTTAAAAAAACATACTTCCAAACGGCAAGGACATGGAACAAATAGTCCTGCATGCAACAGAGCGGATGAATGCATGAGGGAGAATGTGGCGTGAATGAAGCCAGGCGTGCAATAGTAAAACAGAGTCCACTTTCACGTATTACGGTGAGGTGTGAACGAATCCTTGGTGCCAGAATTGGAATAGTGGTCCTGTAGGGAAGGAGCAGAGGAGAGGCTTGTGGGGCACAAGTAATTTTTTATTTCTTCATCTGGGAGGTGTTTATATGAGTATGTTGATTTAAAAAAAAATCATGAAGTTACACATTTACAATTTGTGCATGTGCAATTTTAAGCTTTTATAAGTGATAAGGATTTTTTTTAAAAAAAGCTTTTGGAGGAAACTACAGGAAAAATCTCATTAATCAAACCTCTTAAATGGTTTAAGATGTGATGAGGTTTCCACTTAACAGGTGTATTGGTTCAGTGGGCTGTCCGTTCCATTAACATGTGGCTTTTCTGAACCTATTACGTTGATGACCTGGGCACAGGTGACTTCATCTTCTTTAGATGCCGTTTCTTAAAATACAGATTTTATTTTCATATTAAAAGCAACTGTGCTGAACAAAAGAGCTGGATTAATTGATGCTTTAAAATCCTATAAAAATGCTAAAATCCCAGCAAATGAAATTTACATCTTCAACAATCAATTTTCACAAGCAAATGTATAAGCTCGGGAAGAAAACAGCCTGGCAAACTCATCTGGTGTTCTGTATAAATACAATTTTAAACTACCTTCATTTTTGTCATGCTATGCCATCTGCCGAATGGCTCTCGGAATGGAATTTTAATCTCTAATTGCAAATGCAGGGATTAAAAAGGTTACATTCAAAATGTGCTGAGAGACCAACTAACAATTCAGAAAGAAAGAAAGAAAAAAAAAAAAAAACCCAGAGTCTCTATCTGCAGGCTTTTTTGGCATAGATGTTTTCTGGAAATGATAACTGGGTCTTTCACAGTCAGAAGTGGAAACGGAAAATAACCTCCCCTGATTGGGTTTGAACTGTCTGAACCTTGTATAAACTCCAGCTGCTTTCGACTGGGGAAGCAGAGCGAGAATGGGCAACTTTAATCTTTCTTTTTCTGAGAAACGAGAGCATTATTTTAGCTGTCAGTTAAACAATTAAGACGAAGAAAAAAGAATAGACCATACTCTTTGCTTTGGGGATGCCTGGCGTAGATTCAGTTAAATAAAGATGGCACAGGGCAGAGCACAATTAGAAATGGTAAAGTCTGCATTAAAAACCCCAGAAAATGATATAAATAAATGATGAACGTATATACCCATGCTTCTAGATTGGGTAGAAATGTATGAAAAGATTTCTATTTAATTTTTAGTTTTGATATCCTTACCATCTAGACGTAGGTATAAATTCTCCCTTCTGAACTTTCTCTCTTGCTTCTCCTGGCTTCTGTGTACAATAGGCTGCTAAAATGTGCGCCCCATACCTGTACCTGCCTCTGTGTCCTGGCATGTATGGGATCTCTTACTTGGACTGCTCTCTGGATGATCAAGTCAAACCTCTTTCTTTCTTTTTTTCTCTTTCTTTCTTTCTTTCTTTCTTTCTTTCTTTCTTTCTTTCTTTCTTTCTTTCTTTCTCTTTCTTTTCTTTCTTTCTTTTTTTCTCTCTTTCTCTCTTTCTTTCTTTTTCTTTCTTTCTTTTTATATTTTTCTGAATTGAGAAGCAGCAAGTCAGAGAGACAGACTTCTGCATGTGCCCAACTGGGATCTACCCAGCATTCTCACTAGGAGGCGATGCTCTGCTCATCTGGGACATTGGACCAGATTTATTCTATCCAACCAGAGCCATTCTAGCACCTGAGGAGGAGGCCATGGAACTGCCTCAGCATCCAGGCCAACTTTGCTCCAATGGAGCCTTGGCTGTGGGAGGGGAAGAGAGAGACAGAGAGGAAGGAGAGGGGGAGGGGTGGAGAAGCAGATGGGCACATGTCTTCTGTGTGCCCTGGCTGGGAATCGAACTCGGGACTTCCACATGCCAGGCCGATGCTCTACCACTGAGCCAACTGGCCAGAGCTTGCTTGCTTGTTTTCTTTCTTTCTTTCTTTCTTTCTTTCTTTCTTTCTTTCTTTCTTTCTTTCTTTCTTTCTTTCTTTCTTTTTAAAATTGATTTTAGTGAGAGAGGCAGGGGGGGAGAGAGAGAGAGGGTGAGAGAGAGGGAGAAAGGAACATTGATCTGTTCCTGTATGTGCCCTGACCGGGGATCAAACTCAAACCAGCAACCTCTGTGCTTTGGGATATGATGCTCTTAACCATCTGAGCTATCTGTCCAGGGCTCAGACCCCTTTCTATAATGACTTTGATAAACTGGGGACTCATTGTGGAATGAGATTCTGTATACTTCTGAACTTTGTATTATAGAAACTTGAGCTGGATTTTATTGTCCAATTATTTTAAGTGTACGTATTTTGTCTACTCCAGATCAAGGACCACAACTTCCTGTTTTATGTTTCCTAATAAAAGAGAGATTATAGGAGACTTATTCAAAAAGGCCTTTAGAAAGAAATCAGCAAAAGGACCATTTAAAAGATACAATGAGTGAAATATTTTATAATATAAGATTATTTTTGCAATTCATTTTAATTCCCCATGTTTCATGACTTTTATAAATGAGACACACACATAGAGAGAGAGATATAGATAACACACACATATCATATATATAGGTTGTGTATATGTTATCTATATATACATTATAATAAACTATTATTATAATAAACTATTATTATAATGTATATATATGGAAGTATTTCCTTCTTTCCTTTTTTCCTTCCTTTTTTCCTTCCTTTCTTCTTTTCTTCTTTCCTCCCTTCCTCCCTGAACTGACTCAGAAAACCCAATGAAATTGAAATGAGATAATGAAAACAGCTCAAATTGGAAAATACTGGAAAAAGCTTGGGCTCGAACAGCTGTGGTTAATCAAAAGTAATCTTGCCTCTGAATATTGGCTTTGGTAAGGACAAATTAATGAAACTTAATCAAAGCTTCTAGGTAATGGGGTAATAGAGGGAAAATAGACCTCGCAAACCTATAGAGGATAAGCATTCTTTTTAATGGGTTTGCAGCAATTCCGAATGGTGACAGAAAGTGGGAGAGCCAGAGACTGAATGCTCTATCCTCAGCGACCTGAGCTTTTGTCTCACCCATCTGCAAGATTTTACTCCAACAGAGGAACATGATCTCATTTTTAAAATTCAAATATTATTTATTGAGTGAATAATGTCCCCTAAATATAATTTGAGACAAGGAGTAGAATGTGAAAATATAGCTGTGAACTCAGCAGTGATGTGATTCACCACATTAAAAAAAATTATGGCCCCTGGCCAGTTGGCTCAATGGTAGAGCATCAGCCCAGCATATGCATGTCCTGGGTTCAATTCCCAGTTGGGACACAGAGGAGAAGTGACCATCTGCTTCTCCACCCCTCCCCTTTCTCTCTCTCTCTCTTCCCCTCCTGCAGCCATGGCTCAACTGATTTAAGCACATTGCCCTGAGCACTTAGGATGGCTGCACTGAGCCTCTGCCTCAGGTGCTAAAAATAGCTCATTTGCAAGCATGGCCCCAAATGGGCAGAGAATCGGACCCAGATGGGGCTGCCGGGTGAAACCCAGTTGGGGCATATGTGAGAGTCTCTTCTTTCACGTGGAAAAAGAAGAAAAAAGTTATGGAACTTATTGAGGGGACATGGATTAATAAAATCATTCAGGTTTCAGGTATACAATTCTATAATACATCATCTGTATATTGTATTGTGTGTTTACCACCTTAAGTCTCCCTTATGGTTTATTTGTGAAAGAGAACAATAAAAAAAAAATTGAAACAGCCTCTCAAAATTCTACAGTCTTGAATGGAATATAAGGATGACAGAGATGTGCTTGAAATTCAGTAACATCCCTGGCTTTCCAAAGCAGTAGCATTTATACTTAGTAACACAAGCCCTGGTAATCACCCACAGTATCTGTTTGGGCAAGCTGACTTCTCTATTCCTGAGATCATGAATTTTCATCTCTTTTTTTTTTTTTTACTCTGAGTAGGTTCCCTGCTTTGCCTTTTGTTCTTCCAGCATTTCCTCGGGGGTACGTCACTTTGCTTTTCCAAGGCTGTTTTTCTTGGTAGGACCACTTTTTCTCTTTGGACAACAAAAATCCACCTGGGGAGATCAACATATTTTTTTTCACAGATGAATAGACTTCATGAGATGATGAAGCATTAAATTAACAAAATAATAATTGCTTCCTAAAGTACCTTTTGAGTGTCTTATGTTCAAAAGAAATTATTCATGGAGCTTGTTAAAGAGGAGGAAGGCAGTCTTTATTAAGGACTGTGGTGACAGGTCCAGGGACCACTGCAGGGGATGTTTGCAGTAAGGCACAGAGATTGGGCTCCACTCCAAGCATCATGGGAATTTAGAGTCAAGAAGCAGGTGGAAAATTGTTGAGAAAAAACATCAGGGATAAGGAGGGACTCTGGCTAAACTGACCTAATAAGATTCTTGCTAAAGGCAAGGCAGGGTGACAAGACATCATCTGGGCTAGAGGAGAGGATGAGCAGAGTGATCAGCTATGAAGGGTGGAGGATTCCTGCTAATCTGTCTTGACAGGATTCTTGCTAGAATTGGACTTAAGGACCTGCCCAAGGACAGTACCTTGTGAAAAGAGCTCAGAGGAACCTGGCCAGAGTTTTGTCTTTGTCACCTACCAGCTTGATCCAGGAGTCTATAAACGCACATTCGAACAGTTGGGGGTGACTGGTGAGGAGTGGACATTCAGATGCCACAGTTCTGTAACTCCTTCCACTGACGGCAGTCACTTCTTTGTGTGACCTGACATTGTCTGTTTTCCTACACCTGCCTGCCTGAAACCATAAAAGGTTTCATGTTTCCATCTATAAAAATTCATGGCTCACACAAGCCTATAATCCATATGAGATGTGTTGCAACTGATGGTTATTTCTTACTCTGTGATGATTTTATAGTTCTAACGATAAAAACAAAAGACATTGACTTACTCTTAAATATCTGATATGTGAAGCACAATGTCTTTTCCAGAGCGCATATATATATATATATATATATATATATATATATATATATATATATACACTTTATTTATTTATTTAACCCCAACTGCTGTTTACCGTAGCGATGCCCAAGAGAGTCAAAGGACATATTTTGCAAGAAAAACTTCAAGAATAATCAATGGATTAGTTCTGGTGGGAAGTGTTAGTCTCTCCTAGGGAAATCACAGAGCTTATTACTGAGTGCTGACAGAAGAGAAACAAACATCTCCACCTCTCCCCAAAGCAGAATCAAGCAAAACAAATACAAAGCTCTTAATGCTAGAAGGCTCTATTTAGAATAATTGTTTGGGTTTAAGAAAAAGTGGCTCCCTCATTTTAGGCCAGTGATTTTCAACCTTTTTCATCTCTTGGCACACATAAACTGATTACTTCAATTCTGCAGCAAACCAAAAATATATATATTCTTTGCATATCTGACAAAAAAAAATGCTATGAGTTTCATTCGTTCACACCAGATGACTATTGTTGTGTTGGCTGTTGTCATTTTTTAAATTTGTCAGTCTAAGGGAAAAGAGGTCAGTGCCCCTGACTAAATAGATATTGCGTGCTTTAAAAACTCTTGTGGCATCCCAGTGTACTGTGGCACACTAGTTGAAAATTGCTGTCTAAGGCTATTCACAAATTAATCTATACAGAATACAAATGTGTTTCTTCTTCATCAGGATTGAATCACTCCTGTTAAAGCTTTGACCTAACTGTCATATGCCCTGGGTGACATCAGAACGGGATATACTATCAGAGCCAGCTATCAGCACAGAGATGGGGCATGAAATGAAGGAGATAATAAAAATATCCTCAGTGTTTACTGAATTCTTTGGAAGAATTTGACGGGGCTGCATTATCTCATAGTGTCGCCCAAGCGCAAATACTATGTGCAAGCCATGTGCTCCTGTCTCTCCGCAGTCTGTCAGGGCGAGAGGATCTAGGATGCTGAAGGAGAGTCTTCAAAGTCATGGAACCCAGGTGGGAGGGAGAGGAAAGGCTTTGAACGTAATGTTTCAGGCAGAGTTGATGGGAAAATTGGAGCTGTGGAGTTGGGCACAATGGAATATCGAAGACTCTGTTGAAAGGCTGTGTCTCAAAGTATGTTTTCCAAGGGTGTTTTGTCATTATGAATGGGGTGAATGAAATGTGTAAAGGAGATTGTGTGACTGGTTCAAGGGTGAAGATTAAGATTTGGGGAGAAGAATCATTAATATAGAGAGTTTTCAAATCAGCTACACCAGTGAGAACTGCCAGCTACCAAGTCATTTGTTCTTTGTGTGGAAAGGGATCTGTGTCTTCTTCAAAGTCTTATAATATTTCCTTTGCAAACCTAAGCACACCTGTTCAGAGTGTATCCAGATGTGTTCTCTCTCCCTCTCCCACCCTCTCCTTCCTCTCCCTTTCCCTGGATATTTGGGAGTCTTTGTGACTTTAATTGATATGGGGTAGTGATAACAGAGATAATAGATTTATTGATTCCTGAAGTTTTGATTGTGGCTGATATTTCTGGGACACATGTTCCGAAGAAGAGTCAGAATTACTTCCTAAGCTTCTTCATTGAACCGTCCCCAGAAAGCTTGGGGTGTGCACGTCAGCCTGTGGTCTTCCTGTTGTCTCCAGCATACTTTTTCCTCACTGTCAGGATGGCAGTTGAATGCCTCCCAGCTGTCACTAGGAATCAGGAGAAATGCCTCTGAACTTCCTCAGACTTTGCCAGTATCCTTGGTTGGAAACAAAGGCCTGGCATGAATGTCTTAATTTTTGGTTGTGCAAATGTATGCGTTTTTTTTACTTCCCTGAAGCAAACTTCACAACGGATAACAGCGGCTCTTCTCTGGCCTTCTTCTGACAGAGAAATTTGAGCGGTATTATTTCAGAAAGAGCATTTGGAGGAGCAAGCTAGTTGCAGATGAAGCATATACCTAAAAACAGAATTTAAGATTGCCAAAATATATCTGTTGGTAGATGAGGGTGAGGGGCATGGACGGGGAGCATATTCACAGAAGGAAATCCTTTTTTTTTCTTGTATATGGAAAAACAATATTTTCAATCCTCCAACCTCTTTTATCCACTAAAAGTTTATCGAATGTCGCTCACAGGGTCAGGCACTAGGCGAGACATTGGGGAGAGAAAGTTGAATGAGATGCTTTATGTGCCCTTAGGTCACTCATGGATTTGCCGGGTGTTTGATGTTTTTGTTGTTGTTGTTTTGATTTTGTTGTTCTGAAAAATATGTGAAGGGCATCGGCAAAATAGAAACAAGACTGCAATTGAAAAAGAAGAAAAACAAAAACCCTCTAGATTGAAGGTGTTTTATTTTTCTGTTTTCATTGCTTCGGCTGCTATACAGGCATCTGGGAATGAAACATGAACATTCAATCACAGGGAGATTGGTGGGGTTACCAACCGCCTTGGTTATCAGCTACGGGGTTCCTGGGCTACAGATTATTTAGTGCAAAAACTGAGACAGTGTTGGGCAAACCTTGGTATTATGACAAAGATTTGCAGAGAAAGGGACATCTCGAACTGCTTACATCTGTAAGTGTCTTATTTTGAAAGGGACCATTGTAAAAGAAGTTGGTGTTGAGTCATTGTCATTGGCAGAATGTCTACACACCTTGCAGTGTATGGAGACTATAACACTTATTTTCTTTCTTTTGTGTGTGTGTGTGTGTGTGTATTTTTTCTGAAGCTGGAAACGGGGAGAGACAGTCAGACAGACTCCCGCATGTGCCCGACCGGGATCCACCCGGCACGCCCACCAGGGGCAACGCTCTGCCCACCAGGGGGCGATGCTCTGCCCCTCCGGGGCGTCGCTCTGCCGCGACCAGAGCCACTCTAGCGCCTGGGGCAGAGGCCAAGGAGCCATCCCCAGCGCCCGGGCCATCTTTGCTCCAATGGAGCCTTGGCTGCGGGAGGGGAAGAGAGAGACAGAGAGGAAGGGGGGGGGTGGAGAAGCAAATGGGCGCTTCTCCTATGTGCCCTGGCCAGGAATCGAACCCGGGTCCCCCGCACGCCAGGCCGACGCTCTACCGCTGAGCCAACCGGCCAGGGCCCTCATAACGCTTATTTTCAATGATGTGGCTCAGAATAAGTCGAGCGATCAGTGTTAAGTCCTTATGTGTAACCCTGTATGGGAAAGAAATACGAGTGAGAAACGAGACAGAGAGCAGGAGAGGACCTTCCAAAAATTACCATCTCTTTCACAGGTTTTCACATTCGGTCTTGTCATAACCCTTTATAAATAAAGATTCCTGGACCCACTCCCAAAATGATCCATCAGGTTTTTTGGGATTGTTTGTGTTTTCACAAGCAATTCCCTCCAACCTTGAGGGATGGCTGCTCTAACCTTGTGTTGTTTTGTTTCAATAAATCGTGCAGTTAAACTCTAGTTTTATTATTCTCACCCTCTCTGTTTGGAAGACACTTGAGTAATACTAAATTTGGGGGAAAGGCAAGCTTAAGAGACTCAAAACCTTAAATTGTAACTGTGCAAGATACATTAATTACTCCTTTTTCTCTTGCTTTTAATTTAAACATTCTTAGTTATCCATTCTCTCTCTCTCTCTCTCTCTCTCTCTCTCTCTCTTTTGTCCTTTAGGACATTTTATTTAGAGAACTGTTTCCTGCCCCTACAGCTCAGCTATGCAGAATAATGATAGAAAGCCCTTCAGTGTTCCAGTAAACACGAGCCCTGTGTTGCTGCTGCTGTGTTTTATCCTTTATCCTTGACTTTAAGTTACATTTGCCTCTTACTCATTCTTTGAAGAAATATACACTCCAGTTGCTATTGTCCTAGGGACACTGGAGTTGTCTAACCATATGACTATTCAAGTTACAGAAAATGTGAAATTTATATCTGGATCAAGATATGACAAAGCAAATACACAATTTATATACTGATTAAATTTGGCACAGAGGTAGAAAAATCACTGCATTAGCCATCAGGAGAAAAGCACCAGTAAAAATGAAAATAAAGGAATGAATGAATAAAATAAATGAATGAAAAAGTTGTTAAAGTAATTGAACAAGGCGACTCTTAGCCCAGGGTGGTTCTCATGTCTTGGTAGCCTACGTAAACAAATTAAAACCGAAGCCGGAGTCAATAAACTCTAATCCTAGAAAATGAGAATTAAGAATGATCAATCCCAAAGAGTCAACTAGGCTTTCCCAAATAAGGCAATTGCTTAAGCTACAGCCAATCAAACTATTTCCTAACTTTGCTAACACAGCTTTATAAAAACTCCTTTCCCAGCTCCTGCCAGCAGCATGTTCCTGGACCCCCCTTGGTTTGGCTCTGTCTGATTTGAATAGTTGTGTGCTCAAATAAAGCCCTTGAAGGCACAATGTTGAAGTGCCTCCATTTACCCTTTAACGTTTCCAGCCATAAACCTTAGATGTGCAGAAAAACAAGATGATTAATTTTTCCAAAATTGAACATATTTTTATTTCTGCCTATTGGCAGAAAATACAATCTTACATTTTGTAGCAAACCCCTATTTTAATAGTCTCAAAATATCGTGCCCCCTGAGCTGATTTTTGTCATATGGATGATACAGATATGCCTCTGTTTTATTCAGCATTTTTACTGTTCAGGTGTTTTTAGAAATACCTTAATCTGTAATAAGGTATTACTTTAAAATCCTGAATTTATCTTTCTGTATCTTAAGCTGGTAATTATCATAGTGTGGTCCCCAGACCAGCAAGCAGCCTCAGGATCTCCCGGGAGATTGTCAGAAATACAAATTCTTGAGCCCCACCCCAGACCTACTGCTGAATAAGAAATGTGGGCGGAGCTAAAGTTTGATTGCTTCTGGGTTGGGCATCTTGCACTATGGTAGTGCAATGGTCTCGGCTACTTATCACCAGTGTTTTATTTCTTAAGAGATTCAGCATGAAAGAAATGGAGAAATGACGAAACCATGTTGTCATCCACATAATATAGTAATTCTCTTTCCTTGAATGCTGTGACTATTTTTTATGAAATTCATCATTGGGGTAAGCATAGAGAAAAATGTATTTATTATAAATGTATCTACTACTCATTAACTTGGAATGACAGACCTAAGAAAGTATTAACTTTTATTCAAACCCTTGTAATATACACACTTTTCCCCCCAATGAGACTTTTGAGGTTCAAATTAGCTCAGGGAACAAGAGAAGAGAATTTTTTTTTTAAAGATATGCTAGTGAAGTGTTCTTTTAAGCCGTGATAAAGTGTGATACCATCAGCATGCCGTGCACAAGCCCAGATAAATGATTTACCATTTCCAAAGAGGTGAGGGCGGAGGGAATGGCGGCCTATGGGAAACTGACCTTGAATTCTATCTCTTATTTTCAAAGGGATTTCTGTTTTCCATTCCATTTGACAACTGTGAGCTGCACCTCAGTGAACTCTTTAAAAAGAATATCAATAAAGATGCTTTGCTTTGCATTTGTAAGCCACACAGAAGCCACTCTCCTCTTATCTCTCACCTTCCAACTCTTCTAACTATGCTTGGCATCAGCAACAAAGCTAGGGCAGCTGATAGAAATCGAAGAAGCAATTAAATGGAAAAAGTTTCTTTTCCCCCTCGTCCTTACTGGGAAAGACACTTTAGACAGAGTGAAAATCATCTCTCGGGCGCTGAGCGAAAGCAAGATGCTTCCCGGAAATCCCGTGCCCCAAATCCTTGACTGATACTCAGAAACTTGCAGATACATGACATTTTTTTGAAAGCAGAATCAGAGTAAACATATGTCCCCGCCCTGTGGAAATAGGGAGCTAGATGGTAAATTACCACATATATTCCTAAAATATACTTTAAAATAAATATCTAAGGATATGCAAGACTTAATAAAATCTAAAGATATACCTGTTCAAGGTTTAATATTCTAGTTTATTGCACTGTTTAATAATGGTATACCAATAAAAGTAATGATATAGCTAGCCACACAAAATAATATATATACAGGTATATTTTGCTGCATAATTTTAGGTCAATGAAGGAATCTCCCTAAGCTTTAGATTAAGAATCTTTGCTCTAAGCAAACCTGTGGTGTTGGAGCTCAGAAAAGTTCAGCAAGTTGACCAAGGTCTGTATGGTCTGCAATTGGTGGATGTCTATCAAGACTAACATTCAGCACTACTTAACTCCAGACGTCACGCCCTACCCACTCCACGACAACATATGAGAATTCTGGTTATTTAGAAAAAAAGTTTCCCCAGGAACTTACACTGCCTTTTTACCTTTATATTCTTCTTCCTTGGTCCACCTGATGTCTCCTTAATGAGAGTTAACTAGACTCTAGAGAATCATTTTGAGTTCTTGGTGGAGTTCACAGTGCACCGTGAACTCAAACTTTAAAACACATTTCAAATTGCACATGACATTTGTTAGGCGCTCAGTAAATACTTGTAAAATGCACAGCGTTGATGGCTTATAGAGGATGCAAAGGGATTTCTACTTTTATCTCCACGGGGTGGAATGAGAACAGAAACAATCCCTGACATCTCAGCGTATCTTCCTTTTTCCTTCCCAGAACCCCTAGGGCCTCGGAACTAAAGTACAAAATGACTGAGCTCCAAATATTTTGTTAATTCAAAACCATACTTCTGTAAGAGTTAGGTCTGCTGAGCCGCTGGGATTCAGCCTGCCAGCATTTAGATTTCGTGGAAAGTGCATATTGAATATTTATTTAACACTAATGATCCCTAAGCCCGGGACTTCCTTCTTCAGATGTGGTTCCTATTGTACTCCATCGTTTCTGCAACTTAGAACCATGTCAGTGGTTTTGAATACAAGAAGCCTTTTCATTTAGATTATTGTCCCTCATCCTATTTAGCAAAATATCTTCAACCTTTGCTGGTGCATGCCACCTTTATACGGTTATTTCTTGTGTGTACTTCTGTATAAGTAAAATTAATAACAGCAATGTCACATGGAATGTGGGGAAGGGGGAGAATGAGGATCATTTGTTATTGTGAAGTGTTTGCACTAACCTGTACAGTGTCACTTAAAAATAACTTGGATAAGTAAATGTATATTGCAAAATTTAGAGCAACCAATAAAAAAAGTTTAAAAAGGTGTAAGTGGTATGTTAAAGATGAGAGAAAATGAAGTCATATAAAATGCTGAATTAAAACCACAAAAAACAGAAAAAGATTGGAAGACAAAAATAGGAACAAAGAACAGGTAAATAAATAGAAAACAGTAACAAATATAAGAGTTATTAATACAAATAAACCAGTAATCATTTTGAACATCAGTAGTCTAAATGTATACATTATTAAAAAACAGAGATTATCAGAGTGGATTAAAAAATAAGACCCAAATATGTGTTCTATATAAGAAACCCACTTTAAATATAAAGACACATATAGAATAAAAGTAAGTGGATGAAGAAAGATATGCCATGTTAGCTCTAATTAAAAATAAAAAGGAGCAGCTATATTAAATTTAGATATAAGCAACTTCAGAACAAGGAAATGTTGTCAGGGATAAAGAAAGGCATTACGTAATGATAAAGGGGTTAATTCTCCAAGAAGACATAATTCTTACTGTGTGTGCACTTAACAACAGAGCATCAAAATAAGTGAGGCAAAAACTGATAGAACTTCAAGGGGAAACAGATGAGGCCACTATTTTAGTTGGAGACTAACATCCCTATATCAGAACTGAACAGATCCACCAGGCAGAAAATCAGTAAGGGCATCATTGAAGTCAAGAGCACCATCAATCAACAGGATATAATTGACATCTATCGACCTCTTCATCCAACAACAGCAGAATACACATTTTTCTCAAGCTCATATGGAACATTCACCGAGGAAGACCATATTCTGAACCATAAGACATACCTTAACAAATTTAAAAGTGTAGAAAATATATGTTTCATCACAAACTACAATGGAAGTCAGTAGAAAAAAATAACCAAAAGATAGCTAAAAATCCCAAAGTACTTGAAGAGGAAACAAAAGACTTCTATATAATGCATAGATCAAAGAAGAATTTTGAAGTAAAAATAAATATTTTGAACAGAATGAAATACAACTTATCAAAATTTATGGGATGCACTGAAAGCTATGTTTGGGGGGAAATTTAGAGCATCGAATGAATATACTGAAAATAAGAGAAATTTAAAATCTACAATCTAAGCTTCCTTCTTTAAAAAACTATAAAAAGAAGACAAAAATATATCCAAAGAAAACAGAGAAAAGAAATAAAAATTAGAGCAAAAATCAATGAAAGTAATAGCAGGCAATCATTAGGAAAATCACCAAAACTAAAAGCTACGTCTTTGAAAAGATCAATAAAATTTACAAGCCTCTAGACAGGCTAACTAAGAAAAAAAAGATGGCACACATTACTAATAATAGAAATAAAAGAGGGAACATTACTACAGATCTTATGTTCATTGAATGGATAGTAAAGGAATACAATGAATGATTTTGTGTCCACAAATTTGATAATCTATAATCTAGATGAAATGACCCAATCCCTTGAATGAAACAATCTGCCAAAACTCACACAAGAAGAAGTAAACAATGGAAATAGTCCTATTATATATATTATATAATATATATAATATATATAATACATATGTTATATATTAATATATAACATATATATTATATATAATATAATTTATTATATATTATAATATTATATAATATGTTATATATTAAATATTATATTATAATATATAGTATATATATTAAAGGAATTGACTCCATAATGTGAATAATCTTCCAAAATAGAAAGCACTGGCTCCAGATTGGTTCAATGTTCTACCAACATCTAAGGCAGAAATTATTCCAATTCTTGCAATTTGCTTACTTCCTAACTCATTCAATGAGACCAGCATTACTTTTTTGCTAAAACTAAATGAACACATTACAAAACAAAGAAACCACAAAGCAATATCTCTCATGAACGTAGATGCAAGAATCTTCAACAAAATATTAGCAAATTGAACAATGTAGAAAAAGAAATCCAGTGTTCACAGCTGCCACCATGTGCCTCTGTTGCTTTCTAACAAGTGACACCTCTAGCTTGTGAGCTCCAGCCAAAAGAGAAGGGGGATAAGTGTAATACAGAGGTCTCTACACAAGGTTTGTCCAAAGCTGACTACCCTCAGATGAATTGGTGGTAAAGCACCAAGGAAGCAACTGGCTACCAAAGTGCAGCCTCTACTGGAGGGGTGAAGAAACCTTATTGTTACAAGCCTGGTACCATGGCACTCTGTGAACTTCTGGTTTGCAAACTTCCCTTCCAGTGTCTAGTGTAAGAAATTTCTCAGGACTTCAAAACAGATCTGCACTACCAGAGTGCAGCTACTGGTGCTTTGTAGGAGGCAAGTGAGGCCTATCTGGTTGGCCTATTGGAAGATACCAACTGGCATGCTATCCATGCCAAACATGTAGCAATTATGCCAAAAAACATTCAGATAGTGCCTGACCAGGCGGTGGCGCAGTGGATAGAGCATCAGATTGGGATGTGGAGGACCCAGGTTCGAGACCCCGAGGTCGCCAGCTTGAGCGTGGGCTCATCTGGTTTGAGCAAAGCTCACCAGCTTGGACCCAAGGTCTCTGGTTTGAGCAAGGAGTTACTTGGTCTGCTGAAGGCCCGTGGTCAAGGCACATATGAGAAAGCAATCAATGAACAAGTAAGGTATCACAACCAAAAACTGATGATTGATGCTTCTCATCTCTCTCTGTTCCTGTCTATCTGTCCCTATTTGTTTGTCCCTCTCTCCGACTCTCTCTCTGTCTCTCCCACAAAAAAAAAAAAAAAAAGAATCCACTATAATGGGAAATATTTTATTCTTTAAAATTTTTTTCTCTTCTTCCTGTTATTGGTAGTTCTGAATGTTAGATTAATTTTTTCCACATGAGGTTAAAAGGTACCTAATTATGTGATTGCAAGTGGAATATGGGGGACAGAAATCAGGTATTGCAGTTTTTCCATTTTCATTCATGTGTTAATTTTTTAGAATATAAATGCGAGGACATAAGCATTAATGCAAATCAAACTGTTTCAGTGAACAAGTTTCAGCTGTTTGACATTATAACATTTATAAATAGATCTGTTAAATTTCTCTGGACAATGTCAGCATTTGGATTTTTTAAAAAAACGAGAACTTTCTTATTGCTGGCAACTAAATGGTATTTGTGGTATTTTTATCACACAGCATATTTCATCCATTCACTAAACTTTTCTGTGTTGTCCTATGTGCAAGTGCATGTTTTTAATGTTGTCTGTCTTCTGTGCTCTTCCTGTAGGTTTGCTATTAAACGACATAAAACTATAAAAAAAGAAGAAATCAAACAATGTATAAATGGAATTATACATCTAGACCATATTTATCCCAGTGAGATTTACCCCAGCTATGCAAGGCTGGCTCACCATTCAAAAATCAATTAATGTAACCCTTTCCATCAACATGGTGAAGAAGAAAAATTATCTGATTATATGAATATATGTAAAAAATGCATTTGAAAAAATCCAACATTCATTTATGATAAAAACTATCAGAAAACTAGGAATAGAGGGGTAACTTCCTCAGCTTGATAAATAATGTCTATAAAAACCTACAGCTAATATCATACTCAATGGTGAAACACTACAAACTAATATAGGAAATAGGCTAGGATAGTTCCCCTCACTACTTTTTTCTAGTGTCATCCTGGAAGTCCTAGTCAATGCAATAATTCAAAAAAATGAAATAAAGGTATATAATTTGGGAAGGAAGAAATAGAGTCACAATATGTAAATATAATCCACAATCCAATTGAATTCTTGATCTGAAAAAGGACATTTTGGGGACAATTGGAAAAATTGAAATGTAGACTCTTTGTGAAATAGTATCATCAAAAATAAATTTCTTGAGCAAAGTTGGACCAGGCACTGAGGGTGGCTCCACGGCCTTCGCCTCAGGCACTAGAATGGCTCCAGCCTGAACAGAGCAGCACCCCAGATGGGTAGAGCATTGCCCCCTAGTGGGCATGCCGGGTAGATCCCGATTGGGCGCATGAGGCCGCCTGACTGCCTCCCCACTTCTAACTTCGGATAAATACAAAGAAAGAAACAAACTAATTAATTAATTTCTTGGTTATGGTTATAGTATTTTGGTTCTGTAAGAGATATTTGCTGAAGTATCATATATAGAGAGAAATCGTCTTCATCACTACAATTTACTTTCAAAAATTTCAAGAAAAGTAAGATGTGTCCTCAATCGCATATAAACATGAATCCACTTATTTTGTCTTTCACTGTGGGAAAGACTAGCAAAAACTATAATTTTCATATATGATGAGACCCTATAAAGGCAAATTTATACACTACTCATCGAAATAGAACTTGATACCACTTTCCTGGAAGGCAGCTTCGGTATATTTAAAAAAATGTTTCAGAAAATATGTATATACTTTGACACAGCAATGCCATGTCTACACATTTATTATATTAAGATAATTAAATAATATGTAGACATTCATAAAAATATTTTTTGAAGAGATATCGATAATGGAAATAAAAGAGAACAGCCTTAATTTCCTGAATTGACTTCAGTAAAGTCGATTTCTAAAATGACTACTGAAATTTCCAAGGCTAGCCATGCGTATTAGTTCAGGCCAACCAGAACATTGTATCTATCTTTCTACCTGCAGTGACTAGTTCAGACTTGGGCACATTACCCTGCCCAAATAAACCCGAGGCTTCTGAGGGAGTGTTTGGAAGAGAAACATTTAGTCTTCTACTGGATTTGAACCTGAAAGAAATGTAATGCAAGAATTACAGAAATACATCATGGAGCAAGCCCTATTAGAAATGAAACCAGTATATGGAGAAATAAATTTAGATTATAAAGTGATGTCATTTATGGACTTGGTCATTTAGGGACCTGGCTCCATACATAATTGAAACTCTGTACTCTTTAAGTTACTAAGTTTTTAGCTCTTTGTTTTTGTCCCCCCCCCCCCCCCATTCAATATGAATTGCATTTTCTATAACTTGGAACAGAAACCATTCTGACAAACACGGTATTCTTAGATAGGAAATCAGAAGTGTGCCAATATGCAGGATGTGGGGATATTCTTCATGTCAAAAGTATTGACCTGCCTGACCAGGCGGTGGCGCAGTGGAGAGCATTGGACTGGAATGCCGAGGACCCAGGTTCGAGAACCTGAGGTCGCCAGCTTGAGCACTGGCTCATCTGGTTGAGCAAAGCTCACCAGCTTGGAACCAAGGTCGCTGGCTCGAGCAACGGGTTGCTCGGTCTGCTGAGGCACATATGAGAGAGCAGTCAATGAACATCTAAGGTGCCAAAACAAAAAACTGACAATTGATGCTTCTTGTCTCTCTTTGTTCCTGTCTGTCTGTCCCTATCTATCTATCTCTCTGAATCTCTCTCTGTCTCTGTAAAAAAAAAAAAAAAAAAAAAGTATTAACCTATTATTTACATTTGTAGCCTGAAAGGAAAGTGGCTATCAAAGACAGTTTTAAATTGGAAGCTATATACTGATTTCCCAGTGTTTTCTTTCATCTCCATTTCTCTACAATTATTCATGATTCGACTGTTCAACTGGGTACGACACAATAAAATAGAGTCAGTATGTATTCACGGGATGCTCCTTTTGTTTGACAGATAACTCCGAGCTTGTCTATATTACAGTGACTCCCTCTCCTATTCCCCACGGAGTCACCTTCAGGCAGGTAGGACAGCAATATAAATTGTAATTCACATTGTGAATGGAGACAGGATGGTTCAGTGAAGGCATGATGAAAATAAACATTTCTTAGGTGTGGAGATGGAGGCTGGCATCCTAAGTCTCGGGACTCTCAAAATGATTTTTTCGGTAGTGTAGAATGTTTTACGTAGACTGGCGCTGTGGGTGTGCAATACAGAAAGTACAACCTCATTTCTTTTCCATCTATTGATCCCTCTTAGACTTGGTTCTTCATCAGCCTATGAAATTGTGCCATTATAAGAATGAAATAACATATGTCTTTGAAATTAAAAGTCATGATTTTCAAACTTACTTGCTTGCAGCGGTACTTCAGGTATTCCACAGTGTTTTACTTTGGATTTTATTTTATATATATATTTTGTATTTTAGTGGGTTGAATGTTGTCCCCTCTTCCAAATACGTCCAAGACTAACCCTTGATACTTGTGATGTGATCTTATTTGGGGAAGACAGTCTTTGCAGATGTAATTAAGTTAAGGATCGGGAGATGAGGTCTTCCTTGCTTAACTGGTTGAGGTCTAAAACCTATGACAAGTTTCCTCATTTGGGACAGGGAAGGGGGGGAAGGCCGTTTGACAATGGAGGCTGAGATTGGTACGGTTTCGTCATAAGGAACACGTAGAGCCATCATAAGGTGGAGGAGACGAGGAAGGATTCTCCTCTAGGACCTTTGGAGAGAGCTCTGCTCCGCTGACGTCTTGATTTTAGACTTCTGGTCTCCAGAACTGTCAGGGAATCAATTTCCTGCTGTTTGAAACCACCAACTTTGTGGCACTTGGTTAGAGTAGCCACAGTCCAGTAATATAAGTATGTCTTGAAATGGAAATAAACTCTGACAGCACCTACATATACAGTTTTGCCAACTCGGAACACACTGGAGATTCCTGGTATGTTCTTGCTTTCAGAGGATCCCATATTTGTGCAGAATTTAGATATCTGGATAAAGTTTATCTGACCCTATATGGTTAATGGAATACAATCCTAAGATTTCAATGTAAGGTGTTAAACTACTGTTGCTTTGCAATCAATCATCTCGGTGAATCAAATCATTTAGTTGGGGCTACTTCAGATGCGAATATAACAGACTTAGAAAGGGATGAAAATAATTTATTGGTTCATAAAACTGCAAAGTTTTGGCGTAGTATATGCTTGATTCAGGAACTGTAACAGAGGCTTAGAATAAAATCCAAATTTCTTTGTTTGAACTAACATCTCACAATATATGATTTCTTCCCGTTTCTTCCTATTTACTTACCTATTTATCTCTTTTTACTCCTCATCCACACTATTCCAACCTCAGAAATCTTATTGACTTTTCTAGAATAAATTAAGTCAATTAAGCTTTATAGCTGGAATGTTCCATATTATGGTTTCCTCGTCCATATATATAATATATATCTATTTCTCCATTCAATTGCCACTAGAGTAAGCCTCTTTGGCTACCCTATCTAAAATAAAATATGAAGCTATTGTTTCATAACAAACCATCATAAAGCTTAGTAGCACAACCACTTAATGCTCATGAATCTGAATGTCAGGTTCAGGTAAGACTCTGTGGGTAGCTTGTCTCTGCTCTATGTAATATTGGCTGGGTGGATTGACAGAGGCTGGAGATTCAATATAGCTTCACTCTCTTGTCTGGGGTCTTGTACTGCCTGTCAGATGGGGCATCCCAATGCTCTTCCACCTGGCTTTTCTTCTCTCATGATCTCTCATCTTTTGGACCTTCTCTTTCCTTTGACTGCTCTGGACTTTGCTATATACACTGTTCATAAGAATTAGGGGATCAGGGAACATACAGATACTCCAGTACTTTCAGCCTTTTGTTCAGTGCATTTTCACCAATAAAATATAAGTTGGTTTTGCATCTCATTTGCATAATCAAGCAACCTTCTTTGACTTCTCATTTGCTTCTCTGATGTTTTGTTTCTTTCTTTTTTTTTTTTTTTTTTTTTTACAGGAACAGAGAGAGGGATAGATAGGGACAGACAGGAATGGAGAGAGATGAGAAGCATCAATCATCAGTTTTTCGTTGCGACACCTTAGTTGTTCATTGATTGCTTTCTCATATGTGCCTTGACCGTGGGCCTTCAGCAGACTGAGTAACCCCTTGCTCGAACCAGCGACTTTGGATCCAAGCTGGTGAGCTTTTTGCTCAAACCAGATGACCCCGCACTCAAGCTGGCAACCTCAGGGTCTCAAACCTGGGTCCTCCGCATCCCAGTCCAAAGCTCTATCCACTGCGCCACCGCCTGGGCGCTTCTCTGATGTTTTTGTTTAATAAAAAAAATCAAATGCTTCTTTTTTTATCTCTTCATATTCATTTTGAAATATCTCCTAATTTTTGTGAGCTGTATAGTAGCTTTCTTCTAAGAATAAAAGCTGAAACTATCAGGTTTTTAAAGGGCTGTGTTTGGAAGTTTCAGAATGTCATGTTTTCATCATTTTATTGGTCAGAACAACTTATAAGAACACCATAGATTTATATATAAGACTTTGATTTCTCCTCAAAGCTTATAATGACTAAGAAGCATCACAGATTCAAGTAGTGGATAAGTAGACTTTCTGCTTCATGGGAGTTGTGACGTGTGGGTACAGAGATTGGATGATCTTGGTTGGTTATACCTTTCTGGTTATACCTTTCTTATTTGTTCCACATGCAAAATATCCTCACTCTTTTGAGATCCTCAAATTCCATACAAATATAGTATCACGTTTAAAATTTAGTGTCTTACGATCTACATTTGCCTAGGAGAGGATAATTCTCCTTGAATGTATCAATAGTTCTTGATCTAGAGATTTGTGAACCACAAGTCAAGTTATCATCTCCGCACACCAGCAGAAAATGGGGAGACAAGGGCAGGCCAAGGGCACTAAACACTCTCATTTACCAGTGGGAGAAAGGTAGACGCATAGCAGGGACTGGCCCATAGCAATTCTTAAATTCCTCTAGGCACATGTCTTTACTATGGCCTGGTTCTTCAGCTCCCCAGCAGTGTCCTCTACTGTACTGGTGTCCTTGACTCACGGCGACATGCACTGAGAATTCTTGTGCTTCAAGTTTAGCTGCTTCCTCCTCTATTTTCTACCTGCACAAAGTTAGGGACCAGGGGCCTTTATTCATTTTCTTCTATTTCAGTCCCATTTAATCCAAGCTGGTAGTGCTTCTCCTAATGTACTTCTCTTAAAATATTTATGGGCTTTCTATATGTCTTACCAGGGTTCACTCCATCTCCCAAAATCACATTAGTAGCTTCTTCTTTTTTTTTTTTTTTTTAATTTTTAGTCTCCTTTGGGAATGTCAGGCTGATGTAAAACAGTGCTTTAGGACTCATATTTTTTGTCTTAATTTAACTGAAGGGTATAATAAACATCACTTTTGTTCTTCTGATTTCTTATCAAAGGATCTTATGGCCACACTCTTCATTTGGTTTTTACTAAGAGGTCAGTATTTACTCTGAGCACATATTTTTTTCTGACTGAAAAAACTGTCCTGGGTTCTCTATATTTCCTTCAAATTCTGCTTGTATAAGGAGCAATTCTTCTTTAGTTCCTCTCTCTCCTCTACTTTATCTACACAGCCATAGAAAACAAGATGACACTTTCAGGTCTATGCCTTAAAATTTTAGCTATATTCACAAGTGTTGCCAAGTGGTCCACCTCTATGTCACACAGGTCATTCCTTCTCCAATATTTAATAGGATTTTTTTTTCAATGCTCTCCAGGGCTCCACTATCAGTTTCTTACCTTCCTTCAAGCTTCTGTGTGTCACCCAATTCCAAAGGCAATACTATGTGTTTTCCTCAAAGTAGCACTCTAGTCCTGGTACCAATTTCTGTGTGACTTGTCTATTACACCAAAATAATAATAAAGAAAGAAAGAAAATAAATGAAAACCACCCCAGAACTAAGTTCTGAGTGGCTTAAAACAAAAATTATTTTATTTACATGATTCTATGAATCAAATATTCCAGTAGGTTTTAGTAGCGATGACTTATGACTGTTGGCTGGAGTGCTCTGACTGGGGTTGGAGGACCTAATGTGGCTTTACTGATGTGATGAGGGCCTTACTTCTGCCTGTGATGCTCAGTTCTCCTCTATGTGACTTATTTCTCTTTCTGGTCTCTCATCTTCCAAGGTTTCCTTCTCCCTATGACCTCTCTCTAGCAGGATAGCCTAGATTTCTTTATATTGTCTGGTGTCTAAGAGTGAAAGCAAAGGCCACAAGGTTTCTTAAGGTATAGGTTTGAAAGTCTCAGAATATTACTTCTACATCATTCTGTGGGCCAAAAATATTTGCAAGGTCAGCCAAGAGGCAAGGGATAGGAAAACAGGCTCTTGTGTTTGATAGGATCAGTGGCATGATTATAGAGTGACAGAAAGAATTCTTGGCAACTATCTTGGTAGAAGACCAGCAAATGTTTTCTATAAAATACCAGATAGTAAGTATTTTAGGCTTTTATAGCCACATAAAATCTCTGTTGCATATTCATTTATCTATCTATCTATCTATCTATCTATCTATCTATCTATAACAATCTTTTAAAAATGTAAAATCTGCCTGACCCGGCGGTGGCACAGTGGATAGAGCCTCGGACTGGGATGCCGAGAACCCAGGTTCAAGACCCCGAGGTCGCCAGCTTGAGCGCGGGCTCATCTGGCTTCAGCAAAAGCTCACCAGCTTGGATCCAAGGTTGCTGGCTTGAGCAAGGGGTTACTTGGTCTGCTGAAGGCCCGCGGTCAAGGCACATATGAGAAAGCAATCAATGAACAACTAAGGTGTCACAATGTGCAATGAAAAAATAATGATTTATGCTTCTTCTCATCTCTCCGTTCCTGTCTGTCTGTCCCTGTCTATCCCTCTCTCTGACTGTCTCTCTTTCTCTGTAAAAGAAAAAAAATAATAAATATAAAAAAAATGTAAAATCCAGAGCTGATCTATGACATGTAGCTGCCAACCCATGCTCTAGACCAGTGGTAGTCAATCTGGTCCCTACCACCCACTAGTGGGCATTCCAGCTTTCATGGTGGGCTGTAGCGGAGCAACCAAAGTATGAATAAAAAGATAGATTTAACTATAGTAAGTTGTTTTATAAAGATTTATTCTGCCAAACTTAGTGAAAATCTGACATAAATACTTGGTAAGTAATTATTATTATATGCTTTAACTTACTGTAACTCTGCTTTATAAATTTTATAAAGTAAAGTTACTTCCCTACTTTATAAATCACCATTACTGTGGAACTGGTGGGCGGTTAGAAAATTTTACTATTAACAGAGATACAAAAGTGGGCGGTAGGTATAAAAAGGTTGACTACCCCTGATCTAGACAGTGTAACACATGTACTTTATCATTATTTTTTAGTATGCTTTGCTTTATTCATTACAAGGCCACTTAAAATTCAAATCAGTCTATTTTAATTTTTAAAATGCACTCTTATCCCCTGCAAAGTAAATAAAATGAGGGCAGGGGTATTTGCTATTTAATTACGACCTTATCTATAACTGTCCTGTTTTATAATAAATGTTTAATAAATATTTGTTGAATGAACAATTAATTAGTAAATGATTGCATCAGAATTTATTTTAACTTTATCTTGTGGAAGGCTCTGCTGTTTCGACAGCCTCATCTTATAATTTAGGATGGCTGCAGATAGCTACAGGCTAAATACTTTTAGGTTCACTTTTAGTGACCCTCTGAATAATTGCAGAAATTTTTCAGGGGTGGAATTATGAACACCCGCAAATGTGTGACCTGACAATGAACCAAAACTTGGGTCAGTGGGTTCCAGACAAAAATCACCTTAGTGGATGAATGATGGATAATTTCCAGACAAAAGATGTCCAAATCTAGACTTTCTTTTTTAACCTAACACTCTTCAGCTTTAGTTGAATAAACTGCTGAAATTGATCAAATTAAGAATGTTATATGACAAGACTTGTGTGCATCCCCATTTACTAATTGTTGATATCATGAAAATCGCTTTACTTTTCTAACTTATTGGCTTAAAAAACTTGCACAGTAGACCCTTAGGCAACATGGGGATTAGGGACAGGAACTCCCTGTGCAGTTGAAAATTCACACATAACTTCTGACGCCCCTAAAACTTAACAACTATTAGTCTACTTTTGTCTAGAAGCCTTACTGACAAATACCATATTCAACTAACACACATTATTTATGTTATATGTATTGGTTTTTTTTTTAATTTTATTTATTGATTTTTAGAGAGAGAGGAGAGAGACAGGGAGAAGAAGCAGGAAGCATCAACTCATAGTAGCTGCTTCGTGTATGTGCCTTAACCAGGCAAGCTTGGGGTTTCGAACCGGTGACTTCAGCAATCCAGGCTGACGCTTTATCCACTGCACCACCACAGGTCAGGCATGTATTGTGGTTTGACAATAAATTAAGCTAGAGAAAAGAAAATGTTTTTAAGAACACAATAAGGAAAAGAAAATACATTAACTGTATTTATTGAAAAAAGAAATCCATGTATAAGTTGACTTGCACAGTTCAAACCTGTGTTCAAGGATCAACTGTCATAGAAAATAATGCCACTATCTGTTCCATTTCTCAGAGTTTTCTCTTTGGTTTAATTTTCAGAAAACTGGTGGCAGTTCTGTTACATAAAATTGAAAGGCAAAGCTTTACAATGAATGAATGAATCACATGTGCTACACTTGTCTTATTCGGATTGTCTGCCTTTTACTCATTACTCTAAGTAGAGGATACTGCCTCAATGGAGAAGAAACATCTTTTCCTAAAGCAAGAGCTTTCAGTCAGAAATCTATTTTCTCAGAGAAATCTGGAAATCCATTCCTCTACACACTGTTTACAATCGGTATATTTATCGGACCAGTGTTTTAAAGAGAATTTACTAATATTTGTTTTTGAAAACTTTCCCTATTGAAAATCAATATTGTAAAGCACCATACATTTATACATACATTTCTTACTCTTTCCCTAACATCTGAGGCAAAAACATGTGTGATAAACATCAGTATCTTGTCCCTTCCTATAAAAGCTCTTATGTTCCTATAGTTTTAGATATGACCCATTTCTCGCCCACCATTTTTCAGGCTAGAAACGGATAAAGTAGATTCCCAGTGTTCCAATGTGTCATCACTTGGCGTTGTTTGCCTGTCTTCGTTGCTAGTTGTGTACTTTATTTTTATGTTCTGAGTTAGGACCTTCCTCATTCAGTAGGAGATATTAGTTATGCACTTTCTCAAAGATTACATGTCTCACAATGGAAAAGCAGAGCTGTGGTTCCCAATATCACTTAGAAAACATCGATTTCAAATATTTTCCCAAGGCTTTTTGTGGGTTTTTCTAACAACCACTTTGGCAGAGTAGGCGGAGCTGACTAGACGGTACTATTAGCAAACAACCAAGACTGATGAAACGACTCTTTCGGAACGCCTCTTTTCAACCAATTTAGAATCAAAGCTGTATTTCTGAGAAATTGCATAAGTGCCAGTTACTCCACATTGTGTTCAAGCCAGTCTGCAATATCATTATGTGCTTGAATTCCCTCTATAATTTTGTACACAACAAAGCAAGAGGATTTGTGTTTCTTTTATTTTTTTTTATTTTGGTAAACACTAAAATTAATAAAACAAAGAAACCACAGTCCCTTCACTCCCCTTCTTTTCCCTCCCCACCCCCATCTGAGAAAGCTTGTTTGGAGTTGGGATAATAAACTACCCATCAGAAAAGACTTCTTCCCTCCATATTCAGTGAATCACTGCACAGCAGGCGTGTTTCCATGATATTCATGGAAGAGACTGCCCAATGGTTTTGCTCTAAAACAATACAATCTCTGAATATCTCATAGTAACCTTGGTTTATACCAAGTTCTTGTTGTCTCTGTTTTCCTCTCCCTCTCTCATTTTACAAGAAATTCTAAGTCCTCCCAGCACCAACCACAATCATGTACAGACACAAGACGATGTACATTGATGTAGATATCCCAAGAATAGGAATAAATTAACACTCTATATTGATTGTTCTAACTTCTTCTTCCCTGAAAGACAGTTGATAGTTCCTTCTGGTAGACCCCAAATGTGCCATCCCTTTTCCTGCCAAGTGCTGGGGCAGCTTTGTGTTTTTGTCTGAGCCAACAGATCTAATTCATTCTGTCTTCTTATATTGAAATTAACAAGGCATACACCCTGAGGCATAGGTCCTATCTACAACAGTGAGGCACAAACGAACTTGAACATGAGGTCAATCAAGTGCACAAAATACATCACACAGTCATTCCAAGTCTCATGCTGTGTCTATAATTGCCCCTTGTTCTGTCATTAGGGCTCCCTTACAAGTCATTATTTTGAGTCAGCAGAGCTACGGGGAGCATTCTTCCCGATGGTTAGTATGAAGTTGAATTGATAACATAAATATCTCCCAGCACAAAATACAAGGAGCAGGTATTTAGATCAGATCAAATAAAGAGTGCAGCTGTTCAGTCTCTTTATGAATCGTGGCTGAAACAATAATCACAACTTTCAATGTGGGCTCTCCTTCAGTAGCTCTGAAAGGGAAACTATGCTTTTCTAAATGAAGGGACACACGCCCTATTAGAATGAGCCTGTCTGCTCTGCTCCTCGATTGGTTTTGCTTGGCCAAGACCAATTTTATCCAGATTTCCTGGGAATTTGGTCTTACTCAGCACTGCGTGGAAATTATTCCATTTTAAAGTAGAAGCATCATTTATTCATTTGCTTCCTGGAGAGAGGTGGTGTGAGTTTAATGCTGAAGGAATATACCCAGCTCGTGGCCTCAAGCACATTTTAGAAATACTACCTTTCCTAGGTAAAAGGAGAATTCGGATCCCTTACTCAAAAGTGAGTAGCTGACAGGGCTCAGCAGAGGCTTGTGGGGAGGAGTGCAGTGTGGATGCTTCCAGGGCTCTAGCCTCGGGACAGAAACAAAGTGGCAGGAAGGATGAGGACAGAGGACCTGAGTGATTTTGGAAATGCCCATGCACTCCAAAGAATGTCCTAAGATACTTTTTAAAAAGTGACCAAATGAGGTGAAACAATGCAGCTGAGATCCAGTTACTTCGTGTTGGAAAATATATTTTATCTCCTTTGAATGTCTTAAATGTAAAATGAAGGGCTTAGACTCTAACAGAGAATGCAAAATAGTGACTTATGGTCGGGATCAGACTTGACAAAATACCGTGTTTAAATTGCGTTATGTTTTAAGAACATGAATCGGTTGCTGATGTAAATAAAAAACAAAACCAAGAACAAACAAACAAACAAAACCCCTCCTGTGATAGAGAAGTAGCTATAATGCCCATAGATAATGGGTGGGTAATCGATGGGTTGTTAGAAAAGGGGAAGCTAGTCCAGACTAATAGACTCAATAAACTGATGGAAAACACCCCCCCTCCTAGATCACTCAGCACGATACTTCTCCAAGAGCTTCCTTTAGGTATGAACTTTAAAAATCAGATCATTTCATCTAACAACTTGGACTTGTGCATCAGCGTTCTACTACCACAATAATGCTACATAACAACCAAGCACACAGCCTCAGTGGCAGTGCAAAAGTAAGTTTATTGCTCGTGTGTCTGGGGTAGGTTGAGGGGAGCTGTTTGGCTTCACTGTTCTTGGTGGGCTCACACATCTGGCTCTCAGCCAGGAAAGTTTGTCTTTTGACCCCTTCTTTGTCTCTTGTCCGCCTCGGGTTAGCTGTGGCGGGTTCTTAGGTTAACTATAAAAGAGAACATGCAGAAACATTTAAGACTTCGTAAGCTCCAGGCTCAGTTGTCACTTGTATGTCATTCTGTTGGTTTAAAACAAGTGTCACAGGCATCCCAAAGTCAGAGTATGAAGGCGTTGCATAGTTGGGTGACAAAGAACATAGACACACAAAAAAGGGAGGCGTTTTGCTTATCTGTCACATTTTGCTAAAAAGTTCAGACCGTATGTCAGTGTTGATATTGCACTGTAGACATGGCACTAACAGGTAAGGCTGGGAGCAGCTGCCAGCTCTAGGTGACCATGCATTTGTCACTTTGTGACAACACCTACCCACTTTTGTCTCTCAGAGACTAAGACCAATGTTCTTTTGTCGTTATCATTTCCCTTTTGTGATGACTTTTCTTAGGGAGATGCATTTCTGCTTTTATGAAAAGTGGGCAAATGAGAAGCAGACCAAGATGGCCCTACAATTATTTTTCCACACACAGATTATTTCATTGATTTATGCTATTTGTCTAGATTCTGGGGTAATCTGAGTTTGGGGCACCTGACCTAGATGACTTCTAATTTGGAAATATGCCTCAAGACTTTAGAATACAGATAAAACAAAGACCCTGGAACTCTTGACAACCCCTGACCAAACTGAAAGTTCATGATGAAATCATAACACTTCTACAAGTGTTTCTTCGAGAGCTGGAAAGAGCTGTTAGAATTTACGTAAACCTAGTGCATCTGAACACGATTGATTTCCTCCATAAACATTTATTTAACCTCCATCATAGACAAATATCTGTATCCTACATGGATGAAGGCAGGGTTGTTAGAAAACGGGAAGCTAGTCAGCCCAGTACACTCAACCCACAGACCAAAATATTCTTCTCCTGCATCATTCTGCAGGATATTTCTCCAGGAACTGCTTCCAGGCATGCATTTCCTCAAAGTTCCTGGTACCTACCACAAACATTTCAGTTTTTACTGTTACCCAGACTGAGAGAAAGATGTGTTCCCAAGTGCCCTTCAGAATGTTCTTCATTTTTCCTCCCTGTCCATCTTCAGGGCTTTGCTCCATTTATTATTTGTTTCTTCTATTAGTCACTTTCTCTTGCCGCCTTTTGAAAATGTATCAGTATGCGTCTGTGTGTGTGCCTATAAACCTGTATACAATTCCTTGCATCGTCACTATTACTATGGGTGTGTTATATTTGCATTTCTTTGAGGTAGAGAGGAAGCCACTTAGGGTAAGAAAATTAGCTGATAAGTTCAATTGGTTGAAGACTCAGTTTCTTAAGACAGTTAACCTATCTTCCTGCCTCAGTTTTCTCCTCTGTATAATGGGAATAATGAGTTTTCTACCATAAATAGAGAGAACCCAAATCATGTTATTAGTCTTTTCTCTTACTGTTATGAATACTATTGTTGTTGTTTCTGGACCCGTCATTGTACAATCTTTGTAGAAACACAAAGATAGAGTTAAAATGATTTGGGTGTGTGCTTTTTAGCGTCTTTTCATTCCTCTTTCCTCTTTAGACCCTCTTTACCCCCTTTTTTCCTATTAAGGAATATTTGTTTTTGTTGTCCCTATATTAGAGACATTTTGCTTTTCTTAAGTGAACATACTTAACAAGATTTTTTTTTCTTCAAAAATATATATATTATATATTACCACCTGAGTAGGCTTTGGAAGGAGATGTGAGGAGTACTCCCCTACTTTTTCACAGCCCTCCAAATTGAGGGAGATTGTTAAAGGAACTGGGTCTGATTGTTCTCCGGGAAGGCCTTGCCTTGTGGTAAGCTCAAAGTTGCCTTGTATAATTTACACATTTTGCCCTCGTAAATCAGACACTTTGCTGAGGAGAGTGTGTTTCTCATCTTTTGACCCTTGACGGTCTTAGTCACCTTTGCATGGTGACTTCACCATCCCCAGCAAGGCCATTTTCACATGCTTTGTGGCAGGAGCAGGCAGAGGGATGTGTCATGGCTCCTTGCTTCGTCATATCCCAACGACTACATATAAGTATTAAGAACAGTTTGTGGCCTGACCTGTGGTGGCGCAGTGGAATCAAGCGTTGACCTGGAACACTGAGGTCGCCGGTTTGAAACCTTGGGCTTGCCTGGTCAAGGCACATATGGGAGTTGATGCTTCCTGCTCCTCCCCCTTCTCTCTCTCTCTCTCTCTCTCTCTCTCTCTCTCTCCACCCCCTCTCTCTAAAAATCAATAAATAAAATATTTTAAAAAATTTAAAAAGAAAAAAAAAAAAGAACAGTTTGTGTTTCCTTAATATGTTCCAAAAGCCCGTTATTATTATCTAGAGCAGTGTGTGTGCTGAGATAAACTGTGCAGTGTTTTATTTTTAAAAAAGAAGGAAAAGAAAAGAAAGAAAAAAACCCATAGTCAAATGTACCTTGTGAAGTGTTTGCCCCTCAGAGCAATTTGGTTGCAAATGAAAGAACTCTGGCTACCAGACTTGAGTGGAATTGACTAGAAAGAGTTGAGGTAGCTCAGAACATTGAAGAAAACCTGAACCACCGGGCCTTGGGGGCAGGGAGGGCCCATCAGCAGGAGCAAAGCCTTGATGCTCATGGTAAAGATTTGTCCATCCGCTAAAGCAGCTCCTTCTCTGGAGGGAGGACCTGATTGGCCTGGACTTGGTCACGTGTCCACTGTTTTGGGAGGAGGTGTAAACTGAGCTTTCTGATGGAGAATCCCAATGCAAGCAGCCATCTTGCTTCCCGAAGGGAAAGTGGCGATGTGACGCTTGGGGAACAAAGGACAGATATTTGCCACACACCTCCTTTTTGAAGCATCACAGAGTGCCTTAGTGCTGAATATTCTCTGCAGGAAAGAAGTCTATGCAACTGCATGGAACCTGATCGTTTTCATATTTATTGTTTTTTATGTAATATATATTACCCTCAGGAAAGACTAGTACTCCTTTGAATACCCTCTGAAAATGTTGACTTATGTCTCTTGGGCATCATGCTTTAGTCTTTGATTGGATTCTTCCTATGCTTTCCACTGCAATTTCCTAATCCTTTGATAGGATTATCCCATCAATGTCTCATATTTTATTATTTTATTTTTTTATTTATTCATTTTAGAGAGGAGAGAGAGAGAGAGAGAGAAGAAAGAGCAGGAAGCATCAACTCCCATATGTGCCTTGACCAGACAAGTGCAGGATTTCGAACCAGCGACCTCAGCGTTTCAGGTCGACGCTTTATCCAAATGGCTCATTATTTTAAAACATGGACTCCTGTAGGCGCATAGCTGTTTGTTGCTTAATCCCTCAACATAGAAGAGATATGTCTAAAGATGCTGCTTTGGAGCTGTGTATCTTCCTTTTCTCCTCTCTGCCATTCTCTTGGTCTGTGATCCTTCTCCTGTTTCTGAAGTCTTTCTCCTTGGGAAGGGCCTTTGTGTTCCTCGGCTCACCTCTGAGCACACCTCTCTCAGCGCCCGGGGCCTCATCCACGTATGTTTCCTGACAAAGCCTTCTTTCTGCGGCTTTCTATTTTTCTAGTTGTTGTTGACCTTGAGCCCTTTCTTGCGTCTCAGCTGGACATATTCTGTAAACACTGCCACTCACACGATGGCCCACACCTGCCCTGCATCTCACTGCTGTCTCCTTCTCTTGTGTGTGTCACTGTACTTATTGATTATTTCATCTCTTTTCTATCCAGGGTCCCTCAGCTAAGCTTTTTTGGGTTGTTTCGGGATTTGACTTGTAATAGAAAATCCTGAATAGGGAGTAACTCTGGAAGGAGGGAGGGAGAGAGAGAGAGAGAGAGAGAAAGAGAAATGGTTCACACAGATTTGAACAATAACAGCTGTTTACCCAATGTGAGGCCATTCATCAGACTCAAAACATCAGATTTCAAAACACAGGTAAACGTGTTCTTGACTAATATTTGTTCAATGGTTTTATTAAAATTCTACCATTACCATTAGGTAGTCATCTAGCTAGTGGATAAGTGATGGTCATCCCAAAAGCTGTTCTTTCAAATTTCTTTTTCTGTCCATTTTCTACCACCCACCTTCCATTCTATTTTTATCTTTGATTTTTTTTTTCATTAAAATTGGAAACAGACACATCCATTGGCTGCAGGAAACGGACACCTGCTTTTTTACCTCCCCCCAAGTCCAAGATAGTTTATTACAGTACCAACTGCCTTTTGTTATTATTTAACAAAACTCCCAGGACCAAAGGAAGAAAAGGAAGAAAAGAAAAGCTGTTTCCACCTTGATTTCTGATGGCTACACAGTGACATTCTCTATTTATTACACAGTGACAGTGACAGAGTTGAACGGACTTTCTTTAGTCCTGTCCCCTGGCTTTATGCTCTATCTAATCTTTTGTAACAGATGTCCAGGCGTTGTCTGCGTCCTATCAGTAGGGACAAAGTTTTAGTGTCACTCTTTATTTTGTTTCTATGGACCCCCTTCCCGCGTGGTTCCTAACTTTAGTTAGTGACAAGGAAAGGTTGCTTGAAGATAATGGACACCTGAGAAATAGGTGTGGAGAATATGACACTTCTGACTACACTTTAGAATGTTTTAAATCAATTTTATCTTTTTCTGATTCTGAATATAAAGGACAACACGTTTCTTGACCCCTTTCCAGGTTCCAGCTATTGCCCAAGACTGTTACGCTTATTTCACATTTAATCTTTACAACTAGCTGAAGAGGCTGAGGTATCAGAGAACCCAACTAGTTGTTCCACAACATAGATTCCCCTTTCCTTTCTTTGGTAATAGTAACCTAGCTAGAGCTGGATGCGTGACCAACCATCCAGTAAAAGACTACATTTCCCAGCTTCCCTTGCAGCTACTATGGCTATAGGACTAAATTCTTACCAATGGCACAAGAGTGGAAATGATATGTACGAATTCTGGACCATAGAATCAATACAAAAATAATGTCTTTTCATTTTATCACTTGCAGCCTAACAAGCCACCACAAAACTGAATGGGTTAAAACAGTTCATTTTTTTACTCATAAATCTGTAGGTTTTTCTGGCATTATCTGAGTTTCTGCATCTGTGATTAGCTCTCAGACTGGCTGGGGGCTGACCATCAGCTAAGGCAGGCTTCCCCAAACTACGGCCTGCGGGCCACATGTGGCCCCCTGAGGCCATTTATCCGGCCCCCCACCACACTTCCAGAAGGGGCACCTCTTTCATTGGTGGTCAGTGAGAGGAGCACTGTATATGGCGGCACTCCAATGGTCTGAGGGACAGTGAACTGGTCCTCTGTGTAAAAAGTTTGGGGACCCCTGAAAGGCAATGAGAATGGCTGTGCTGCATGTCTTTCTTCATCCAGAGGGCTACCCTGGGCTTGTCCATACACTGGTAAGGGTACCAAGAAACCGCATGGAGTGCAAGGGCTATTGAGATCTAGACTCAGAATTCACATCTGTCATTTTGGTGCATTCTCTTGGTTAAAGTATGTCATAAGGCACTCATGGATTCAAGGGGTAGAGAAAAAAATTACTTTATGGGAGATACTACAAAGACACCTTGTGATCAGGCACGGATACTGGGAAGAGTGGAGAATGGTGATCATTTTTATAGTGTACCTTACCTCCTCCTCCTTTATTCACTTTTCTACTGCCTGGTATATGTCTATGATTATAAGAAGGTAAGCAGTACTTTTTTTCTTTTACCAAAATGTGGAAGCTATATGTTAAGAAAGGCTAATATGAGATTCTATCTATCTATCTATCTATCTATCTATCTATCTATCTATCTATCTGATCTTTACATATGTATTAGTGCTTTGACCCATCAGCTTTTGTACTTGATCCCTTAGGAGTTTATGTTGTATTTGCACAGCTAAAATTAGATTATCAGTCAATCAAGGAGAAAATATATGACATATACAATATTGGGGGCTGTTGTAATCGATATCTCAAGCTGAGGGTCACAAGAGAAAGCCTTTCCATTTATCTATTCTTGGGGCAGGAATTCAAAACATATATAAAATGGTACAAACATGGCAGTCAAACTGAAGCATTATGGGTATTTCTAGTTAGGGACAACTTAGCTATACGAAAATTAGCTCATCCCTGGTTTATATCTCTAATTGCACATTCCCCTCCTTTGATTAAAGGTTGAGACTCATCATTAGGGGGCTTGTCTAAGGATACATTCAAATGGGGAATGACAGCTGTTTGTTCGGGTTTGATTTTTTGTCTGGGAAACAGGAAAAGAAAACTAGTGACCCGGAGCGATTGTTCACCAGCATTTTGCTTCCTTATGCTGTGGGCCATTGCATGTTTCCTTTGCTTTGCTCTAAAGACTTAAAACTAGCTATTTCTATATTCATGTGAAGGTTTGTCTATGTCAAGTTATTAGAGAAGGGAAAAAAGAAGACTCAATATTGCCCGTGCAGAGAACTGAGAATCTTCTACAATTTCTTTCAATCTTTTGTGTACATGATGAGCTAGAATAACCTCGCTGAACTGAATTATCCTTCCACGGTATGGTTCAGTGAATACCATTATATTTCAGCACAGCTTGAGTGATTTTTAATGCCAAAAACATCAGCAAGAAATACAAATGTTACAAAAATATTGAAACAATACCATAAAAAAGCCCAGGATCATAAATACTTTACTTTGCAAGGTCTCAGAGGTCAAAATAGCAGTACCATGGAAAATTAAAATGCTCTCTGAAAAAAAAAATTAACTGGAGTTTTTGACTTAGGGAAAAATTGCTCTTTGTGTAAGTGCCTTTCAGGGGGAAAACACACACACATATACACCAGTGTTTTACTATAAATATGCACAAAACCATTTTCTGATTCTATTTTAGGCTGATTATCAAGGAAAAAACAATTTTTCCAGGAGAAAAAACTTAGGAAATTATTCATCTACATGTTTCTTTATTTGGTTTTAATTACAATCTAATTAAAGGAGAATTACAGCCTGTGAAAGAGAGAGATGACTTTTATATGAATTATGTACTTAACCATACAAAGGAACATGGATGACATACAGAAAAAATTGAGGGTTTGGATTTGGGCTGTGAATGTATCAGACACAGTTTCCTAAGAGCAAGAGGTTTTGAATCTGGGAAACTTCCCTTGAGTAGAGTGCTCCTTGAAAGACTATTCTATATGTGTCTGTAAGGTGAGTCAGAGGAAGTGAAAAAATCAAACACCCCCTTGCAAGGTCTGTGCACAGAGCTGGGAAAAGCTGTTCTCTATGTATCCTCTGGCACTCAGATGTGTGCTGGCTTCTAATGGATCTGCCCACCATGGCTCAGATCCTCTTGTTCACTTTTCTAGGTGATCTGCCAGCTTCAATTCAAGTCCCCGGGTCCACGGAAAAAGAATCCAGCCAATAGTTTCAATAAAGAGAGGTGGCCCAGATGCTTGGAAATAGCTTGACAAAGAGGGATAGCTCTATGATCCCTCTAAAAACTGTTTTTAGATCGTTCGGTTTTCTTTCATGCTTCTTTCTTTCTTCCCATCTCCTCATATATCTGTTAGGGGTTCCCGTGTTCTGTGTCTATGTTAGGTGCCTGCGTGGTAGAACTCTAGTGTGTTCCATCATTTTATTCGTTTCATTGAGAAAAGGATATCAAAGAGTCCAAAAAGAAAAAACAGAAAAACAAAACTAGTCTTACCTACACAGTCAATTGATATTACATACTACATAAAGGTTCAAAGAGTCTTCTCAAAAATGGTGCTAGAACAATAACTATGCATGTGCAAGAAAATGAACACAGACCCATATATTGCATCTTAGAAGCAAATGAACCTAAAATGTTTCCTAGACCTTAATGCTAAAACCTAAAATTATACTTAAAAAGTCTTCTTTTAGAAGAAAACATATGATAAATTTTTGTGATCTTGGGTTAGGTAAATATTTCTTTGGTATGATATTAGAACAATTTAAAAAAGAAAAAATGATCATTTGCTCTTGGTTCTAAACTTCTACTCTATGAAAGACACTATTAAGAGAATGATGATCTTTGGACCGAGAAAAATCTTTGCACAACTTATACCTGGTAAAGAACATGTATTCAGACCATATGAAGGGTGCTATAGGAAAACAGACCACATGAAAATATGGGCAGGGGTTTTGTATGGCCACTTCACCAAAGATAAATGAATGGTATTAAAGAAATGAAAAAGTGTCCAATATCATTAGTCATGAGAAAAATGCAAATTAGATATACTTGTGCTCAGTAGAATGGCTTAAAAAAATCAATAATGAACCCAAGTCAAGTCTCCCCCCATCACCATGCAAATGAAGTATTGTAGAACAGTGCACCTGAAACCTGCATAACCTGTTAACCTGCAGACCTTCTTCTTGGAGTGTCACGCCAATAAATCAATAAGTTTTTTAAAATCAAATATGACAAGATTCCAGTGCTGGTGAGGATGTGGAACAGTTGGGTCTCTCGTACATTGCTGGTGGGAATGCAAAAGGGCACAGCCACCTTGGAAAACCATTTGTCACTTACTTAAATAGTTACAAAATGCTCTGTGGCCCAGCTCCAAAACACATACCTTACATAAACAAATTTATGTTTACCCACAAATTTTTTGTGTCATACTTATAGTGGTGTTATTAATATTTGAAAGATCTGGAAATAACCCAATATCTTAAAACTGATGAATGGATAAACAAACTGTGTGGTGTATGCATGGAGTGAAAAGCTACCCAGCAATACAAATGAATGAGCTCTTGATACATACATGTATGAATATAGAACATATGTGAATGAATGTCACAAGCAATAAGCCAATTGAAAGAAGTGAGACTCAAGAGGCTGCTAACTCTATGATTATATTTATACTACATTCTCAAAAAAGCAAGACTATAGGGACAGAAAACAGATCAGTTGTTGCCACTGGCTGGGGCTTGGGAAGGCTGGGGGGATGGAGTGATAAAAAGGGGCACAAGGACACTTTTTGGGTGGTCAAAGTGTACTACATTTTGATTGCTATAATGGTTACACAACAGGGTGTGTTTTTCAAACTCATAGAACCTTACACTGAAAAGATCTAGTTTTACAATGTGTGAATTATAACAAACAGTTCGTATCAATCTGTTGAGTCAGCATTAGTGTTCATCATCATGCTACTAAAGGTTAGGTTTTTG
The DNA here is from genome assembly GCF_036850995.1 of Saccopteryx leptura. NCBI lineage: Eukaryota > Metazoa > Chordata > Mammalia > Chiroptera > Emballonuridae > Saccopteryx > Saccopteryx leptura. The sequence goes on from NC_089508.1 coordinate 182,270,162, forward strand.
TCTATTATGATTTGTATTTTACCAGATCAGTAGAAGATGTGGGTTATACTCATTGAATATTTTATTCTGGGCCAATTTAATTTTTGTTTGTATGAGTGTTGGGTTGGGTGCGTTGAAGCATTAGGGCGGAGGAGAATATAATATCAGTCTCTTCCTCTCTTTTTCCCTCCGTGGTTATGTTTGATATATACAGAGATAGTGTAGGTAGCCACTTTAATTCCCAGAAACTAGGATCTATACTCATGTGTGTGTGCATGAACACACACATACACACACACACACACACACACACGAATCCTCTCCAGCATCATCTCCTAGTTCTTCTACTTGTCTTCTAAAGTACTGCAAACTCAGAAAGCTTCTAACAGTCTTGCCTTCCTCGCCTCTATATCTTTTTCCCCTCCAGGTCTGCCTGGAGTGCGCGTGTTCACTTTTCTGCCTGGCGAGCTTCTATGTCTCCAGCTCTAAGTCAAGTCTTCTGTCCTCACTGAAGCTTCCTGCCCCCTCGAGGCTGTGCTCCAGCAACCCTGTTCTAGACCATTGCTCTTCCTCCATCCTTACGCTTACAGGACTCTCATGACAGTATTTGATTCATGTTTATCTTCCCTAGTAAACAGTGAATTACTGGGAAAAATCTCCTTTTTAAAAAAAAAATGTTTCTAATTGGCTTTAGAGAGAGAGGCGGGAACCTCAATTTGTTTTTGTATATGACCTGACCAGGGATTGAACCCAGAATCTTTGCATATCAGGATGGTGCTCTACCCAACCAAGATCTCTGAACAGGGCAAATCTCCTTGTTTAATAAAATTTGATATCTCTTCATTTCCCAGTGCATAACATATAGCAAATTCTCAGTCTATTTTTCTTGAGTGAACTAACGAATAGAAGTGTACCTCCTTTAAAAAAATATAAAATGTTGGCCAACTGTATTACACATGTGTCTTTTTTTTTCTTAGTGCTTGCTTCTAAATTGAATTGTAAATATATAAACTTAGATTCATTATTTCAGATGCATTCAAGAAGCACAGGATGTAATTTCTTAAAGATGTGGTCTTTAATTTTAAATACTATCTAATCTTTGCATAAAACAAAAAGGCAAAAGGAAACTGAAATCACCACTTCTAAATAGGCTTGAGCTACTGATGTCTTTCCATCTGGGGAACATTAACTTCGCTTTAGCTGAGAATAAGAAAGCTCAGAGCATGCTGCTTAGAAGTCGTTCCATTTTTGTAGTGTTACCACTTAGTTATTAGACTTTGGACCGTAATAGCAATTGCTTGGCATCTTTATTCATTTGAATGTAATAAGCAGAGCCTGGAAAAAGTGAGAGATATGGTTATTTACAGTCCCATGGGAAGCATCAAGTTTATTAATTATGGCCATATCATTATATTATGCTTGATACAAAAAGGGGCTCACTATCTATTTTTGATTTGTGGCCAAGGCTCATTAGTGTACAAAGAGGTTGACAGCCCTTGACTGGGTGGTCATTATTAATTTAATAAGCAGTCTTCAAAGCTCTTGCAGATACAAAGGATTCTGAAGTTACATGTGTAATATGCAACGTGTGCAAAATACTGAATTCTATTCACTTTGAAACCTAGATGACAGTTATTAAAATTGTATGGTGCAAATTAAAATTTAAGTTTAAAATACAAGATCAAAAGAATCTTTTTTCCCCCCTCACCGCTATTAAGGATCAGCTTCCTGAATAGAGAGACTCAATGTTCAATGTCGTGTCCTTTCCCTCTGGAGGGCTGGATTAGAGCTAATCAGAAGTGACTGGAGAAACATATTCTTTCCGTATTTTTTTCAAGTGGGAACAGTTTCTTATTGCTTTTTAATATATAATGTAATGATAATCACGGGGCGTAAAATTCAAGTCAAATAAGAGTATGGACATTTAGAGAAGGAAGTGTGATATGAGAAAAGATAAAATTAGCATGTATGGTATTCCTAGAATTCTGAAATGAGGTTTGAGTTCATTATACATAACAGACAGCTGTAATATGAGTTAATGCAGACTCACAGGCAAATTCACTCCGCCTCCCACCGATACATGGTTTTAAAAATACGCTGGTGGTTATTTTTTGTGAGCCTTTATAAATGGTTAAAAGCATGTGCAATGAGTTGTGAAGATGGATTGAAATGATCCAACAGCAAAGCTTGTGGTTCTGAGCCTATGTCTCTAGACCTGACCACGTCTCTCACTGTAATGTGAATGTTAGACATGGTCCAGGAAAAAAGGCTTCTTGTGTGTAAAGAAATTTCCATCTGTATTCTGTTGTCTCTTGGACCACTACATAGGCAGGACATATGGAATCAAATCCCTTTTCTTGCCTGGGGAAGATCCAGGAACAGTATAAGTATACCAAGAAGGCAAAAACATCCTAAAATTACGCATGTGAAGTCAATAATTTTTGTTTTATGGACAAAGAGAGGCAGTCATAATAACTAAGGCACCTCTTTTCCTTTAATTGTAAACCCTAACTTTACTGAATGTTCAGATATTTAGAATGTTCTTATACTGAAGTTTTGAGAAGAGCATATCACTAAGGCACCTCTTTTCCTTTAATTGTAAACCTTTACTTTACTGAATGTTCAGATATTTAGAATGTTCTTATACTAAAGTTTTGAGAAGAGCACATCTTGTCTGGAAGTTGTGTGTTAACTATTGGTTTTTGCTAGGAGTCAGCATAAGGGCCAAATCTAGCCTGCCACCTAATTTTGTATGGCCTCATCCATAGAAATGGTTTTGGGATTTGTTTTTGTTTTGCTTTTAATAGTTGAAAACATACAAATAAGATTAAGATTAGTATTTTGTGATTTAAGAATTATATGCAATTTAAATTTTAGTGTGGAACTAGTCACACTTATCATTTACATAATTTCTATGGCTGCTTTTGTGCTATAAAAGCAGAGTTGAGTGGTTGCGTGAAAGACTGTATTATCATCGTGTTTTGTACAAATTGCAATGATGTTGTTATAACTTGACAGTCTTCCAAAATGCATATTACTATACACTGTCTTATTTATTTACTTTTTATTATCAACATATACTGCTATAAAAATGAAAAAAAGAAAAGTTTACTTTGTGCAGTGGGCTGAACATCTCAAAGGTGTTCACGTTCTCATTTCTGGAACCTATATGTGACCTTGTACAGCAAAGAGATTTTGTAGATGTGATCAAATTAAGGCTTTTGGGATGGAGAGATTCTTCTGGATTATCTGGGTATGTCCAATATAAGCCAAGAAATTCCAGCTGCCTTTGGAAGAGGGAAGGGACAAGGAATAGATTCATTCCAAAGTTTCCAAAAGGAACTGGGCTTGCCAACATCTTGATTTTAGTCCCATGAAATTTTTTTCAGACTCCTGACACTAAGAATTTATAAGAGAAAAAATACGTGTTGTTTTAAGCCGCTTAATTCATTTGAGGTAATGTGTGCAGAGGCTATAGGCGACTAACATGAGATATCATACTTTGAAAGCACAGTGGAGTGAGCTCTATTATTATTGAATGAGATACTCAAAGTTGTGTTTATTATGCCTCAGTAATACAGATGTAAAAGATTACACTCTGTGATGATATTACGAGAATGAGCATTCATTGCGTGTGCCCAATGCACAGGAAAGCAATAGTCAAGAAAATTAGAAATTATCACAAGAATCTCATTTCAGCAGAAATTCTTCACAACAATGCAAACTAAACATGAATCTGCCAACAATAGACTTTTGAGTGGCTCATTTGTTAACTAAGCAAGAAAAGTGACTCACTGATAGTGAGTTAATTAAATCATCTTTGTTTGAAACAGCCAAAGAAATGTATTTAGAGAAAATGAACTTGTTTAAGACTATTAGCTTTTTAGAGAAAGCAGTTGCTAAAAGAGTTGAGGTCATTTGGACAAACATCAAAAGTCCATTACAAAGCAAGGCAAACAATTTTGAGTAAATTTAGTTGATTATTGTTGAGTTGATAGATGTTAGTATACTGCTTAGTTTTTTATTTGAGCAGTCAACACCAAATTTGAACTCACTGAAGAATTAGTCTATATGGAATATTTACAGGCAGACTTTAAGGAAACACTAACTCATTACTATCTGAAGTGGAATCTGCTAAGATGTATTATAACTGAAGGTGGTAAAAATATGTGTGGAGCAAGAAAAGTTTTAGTTGGCCAAATTTTAAAAGCTTGTGAGAAAATGAAGTGTTTAAATAACATGGTTAGTCATTGTGTCATACACTGGCAGGCACTTTGCTGAAAATATTTGAATCTCTGACATGTTATTAATCTGGTAGCCTCAGTGGTAACCTTCAAACACTTTTTTGGACTTAGCCATCATCAGTTTTGTGTATTTTTGTCAAAAATAGTTAGATACCATGACTTACCCTACACTCAGGAGTCTGATGACTTTATAAGGATAAAGTTATATTGTGCTAGTTTGAGCTCATGACTGAGATTGAGTTTTCTGAACAACAACACATCTTCAACTGTTTAGGGAACACTGTACACTTTGGACATTAATTTGTTTTTGCTGAAGACTTGATAACATTATATAATAAATGAAAACTAAAATTAGAGCAAAATGGCATTTTCATGTAAAATTATTCTGCAATAATGATATTTTGACAACTAATATTGCTTGAATCAGAAATAATGTCAAGCTTCTTTATACATTTACTGTACTATTAAGAGTTAAAAAAAGAAGTAAGATCTCCAATTCCACACGTTCATCACAGTTATATTTTCCAAGCTCAAACTACATATCTGGCAGCATGTGACCTTAGTGCACATGAAAAGGAAATTTCCATGTTTCAAAATGCATTTAACTGTACAACTAAGAATCTTCCACTTAACATTCCATTGGAAGTGATTAATGTACATTGTAATGACATGCTGAAAGACAAATACCAAGAGAAAAATCTAATAGAATTTATAAATGTCTTCCAAATAATGAATAATCTCAATTAAAATTATATGCTCATGAATTGGTATTAATACTTGACAATACCTATCTATGTGAAAAGACATTTTTTACAATGAAATTGGTAAAAATCTCATTACAGATCAGCATTAATAGATGAATATTTGAAACTGATATTTATTGTAGAGAATACTTGTCATATTAACTTTATCTCTCTGTCCATGAATCTACCTATGCTAAGTCATTTACAAGTAAACTGTAAATTTCCAATCACTTTATGCCTAAACATTGTTGTGTACGTATTCCCAAAATAAATAATACTCTCATTTATACATAAAAAACTAGCAATAATTCTTTAATATCACCAAAATATAGTCCATAGTCAAATTTCATTTTTAGTTTTATTAAATCTAGCAGAGTCCCTAACCTTTCTTTTCCTTTTTTATTTAAATAGTACTGACTTGTGAGAAATTCTGGCCAGTCATCAGGCAAAAATCTCCACTCCATACTGGTCTCTCTATTGTCACATTGTGTCAATTTGTCTATGTCCTGTCTTTCTTATTAATTTCAATAGGTTAAGTGAGATTATGAGGGTGAGGCTGCAATGTAATAGGACTCTTGTCTTTACAAGTAAAGGAAGAAGCACCAGTAGTGTGCATGCACAGGAAAAAAGGCCACATGTAGCCTTGGCCGGTTGGCTCAGTGGTAGAGTGTCGGCCTGGCGTGCAGAAGTCCCGGGTTCGATTCCCAGCCAGGGCACACAGGAGAAGCGCCCATCTGCTTCTCCATCCCTCCCCTTCTCCTTCCTCTCTGTCTCTCTCTTCCCCTCCCACAGCTGAGGCTCCATTGGAGCAAAGATGGCCTGGGCGTTGGGGATGGCTCTTTGGCCTCTGCCCCAGGCGCTGGAGTGGCTCTGGTCGCAACAGAGCAATGCCCCGGAGGGGCAGAGCATCGCCCCCTGGTGGGCAGAGCTTCGCCCCTGGTGGGCGTGCTGGGTGGATCCCGGTCGGGCGCATGCGGGAGTCTGTCTGACTGTCTCTCCCTGTTTCCAGCTTCAGAAAAATACAAAAAAAAAAAAAAAAAAGGCCACATGTGGACACACAGAGATGATGGCCTTCTGCAGGTCAAGGAGAGATCTCATCAGAAACCAACCCTACTGGCACCTTCATCTTGGACGTACAGCCTCCTGAACTGTGGGAAATAAATAGCCCAGAATGTGTTATTTTGTTATGGCAGCGCAAGCAGACTGAGACATATAATCAATGCTTTTTTTTAGACTTAGCCATCCACACAGCACATTCTCTTCTCTCCGCTGCTTCCCACTACTCCTTCCTTCTGAGTTTAAGGTCCTCTTCCATGAAGTACGCACTTCAGTTGTTCTAGCAAACTCTCTCTCTCTCTCTCACTCCAGACTGAATTAAAAAAAATATTCCTTATTCTTGAATAATAGTTTACCTGGGTAGTAATTATCAACAATTTTTTTCATACTTTAATTTTATTTCAATATATTTTGGGCCCTGGCCGGTTGGCTCAGTGGCAGAGCGTCGGCCTGGCATGCAGGAGTCCTGGGTTCGATTCCCGGCCAGGGCACATAGGAGAAGTGCCCATCTGCTTCTCCACCCCTCCCCCTCTCCTTCCTCTTCCCCTCCTGCAGCCAGGGCTCCATTGGAGCCAAGTTGGCCCAGGCACTGAGGATGGCTCCATGGCCTCTGCCTCAGGCACTAGAATGGCTCTGGTTGCCACAGAGCAATGCCCCAGATGGGCAGAGCATCGCCCCCTGGTGGACATGCTGGGTGGATCCCAGTCGGGCACATGTGGGAGTCTGACCGCATCCTGGTTTCCAACTTCAGAAAAATACAAAAAAAAAAAAAATTATATATATGTATGTATATATATATATATATACATACATATATATATATATATTCTGCACTCCATTGTTGCTACTAAAATTGTATTAAAAATATAGTTGTCTTTTTATTTAAATGGTAATCTCTTGCTTTCTATTTAGCCACTTTTAAGATGTGTTCTTTTTTCTTTAGACTCAGTGCACCCAGGTGTAGGTTTATTTTACTTCTTCTCCATTGTATTCTGTATGTTTCCCGAGGCAAAGGGGTCTTGCACTTAGTCAGTTATGGAGGATTCTCAGCTGTAATCTTCAACATATCACCTTTCTCTTTCTTTGGACTCTCTTCCTTGTATGACACTTCTAATTTTTAATTTTTTTTTTTGTATTTTTTGTATTTTTCTGAAGCTGGAAACGGGGAGAGACAGTCAGACAGACTCCCGCATGTGCCCAACCGGGATCCACCCTGCACGACCACCAGGGGGCGACGCTCTGTCCACCAGGGGGTGACGCTCCGCCACTCCGGGGCGTCGCTCTGCCGCAACCAGAGCCACTCTAGCGCCTGGGGCAGAGGCCAAGGAGCCATCCCCAACGCCCGGGCCATCCTTGCTCCAATGGAGCCTTGGCTGCGGGAGGGGAAGAGAGAGACAGAGAGGAAGGGGGGGGTGGAGAAGCAAATGGGCGCTTCTCCTATGTGCCCTGGCCGGGAATCGAACCTGGGTCCCCCGCACACCAGGCCGACGCTCTACCGCTGAGCCAACTGGCCAGGGCCGACACTTCTAAATAGACTTCATTCTATCTTTGGTGTCTCTTAACTTTTCTGCCAAGTGTTGTTCTATTTATATGTGCTCACTCCTGGGTAATTTCTTTTCATACCTGGTTTTCTAAATCTCTTTCCAGTGGTTTTATTTTATTTGTTTCTAGAAATGTAACTTGTTTCTTTTTCAATTTTGCCAGGTTTTTAAAATTATGTCTCGTTTATTATAACTTGTACCTTCAGTTTCTTTTCATGAATATAATCATTTCAAAATAGTAACTCTGGGCCCCGGCCAGTTGACTCAGTGGTAGAATGTCGACCCAGCATGTGGATGTCCCAGGTTTGATTTCCAGTCAGGGCACACAGGAGAAGTGACCATCTGTTTCTCCCCCTCTCCCTTCCCCCTTTTCTCTCTCTCTGTCTCTCTCTTTCGCTCCTGCAGCCATGGCTCAATTGATTCGAGCACATTGGCCTCAGGTACTGAGGGAGGCTCCTTTGAGTCTCTGCCTTAGGTGCTAAAAATAGCTCAGTTGTGCGCATCGCCCCAGATGGGCAGAGCATCAGCCACAGACAGAGGTTGCCGGTGGATCCCTGTTTTGCAGATGCAGTAGTCTGTCTCTCTATCTACCCTCCTCTCACTTAAAAAAAAAAGAACTCTGACAGGTTTATGATCTGAGGTTTTGTGTGTTTGTTGGATCTACTGACTTTCTTCCTGATCTGTTGTTTCCTTGAGCGGGTTTATTGTAAGAAGGCTTTTATCCGTAATAATCCATCTTTTAAAGAGGTTTACATTTGCTTTTGCCAACTGCCTTTAATGATCATCATGACTTCTTTAATGTTAATTTTTCAGCTTGGTCCAGATCAAGCAAGTAATTTGAATTTGAACCTCTGGCCTATGAATTAATTCTCAAGAAAGACTTTAAAAAGAAAAGAATCCAAGCTTACATTTTTTTTCTCACCTTCTTATATGAGTTGTTAAATAGTAACTCCTTAATAGCATATGACTGATTTAATAACCATTCAAATGTCCTGTCTTCGTCTAAGAATCCATGTGAAAAAAATCCCCCTTTTTTTGGCTTCCCAGTTTTCTTTTAGTTTTTGTCTCTCGGGAGACCCAAATGAATGCACAAAACACATGCATAGAGGTATGCTGTTAAGAGATTGCTTGTTATTTTCTAAAATTTCTTTTCGTGGTAACAGAAGGTTTCAGTTAATAATACTGTAGAAATGTGTAATAATACTGTAGAAATAATACTGTACAAAAAGTCCACAGTGCTTGTTACTAAATCCCACAGTGAAGGGGCTACCTTGTAAAAAGCTAGTTCTCAGACAAATGAATGAACAGGGCTAAGGACCACTTTACTGGAACTATTTAGTGCAGGGGTCTCAAACTCAACTCAGCATGTGGGCCACAGAGCAAGATCACAGCCGTTCGGCGGCCGCACTAGGTCTACAAAAGGCAACTGTTACACAACACTTTTCTCAGTGCAGTTGAAAACAAAAAAAAATCAGTACAACAAGCACAATCGTACATGCAGTTTACTCAGTGTCACAAAATGACCAGAAACTGTAGTTCGCATCATAACTGCTGTTAACTAAGCTAATATCTAGCTAGGATGCTAGAGATATGAAAAATACAAGTAGGCCCCTAGGCTTACTTAATTTTATCCAAAATATTTTGAACTTTGTGGATTAGTCTGCGGGCCGCACAAAATTGTTCGGCGGGCCGCGAGTTTGAGACCCCTGATTTAGAGGGTTGAGCATGATATTTGAAATCTTGACATTCTTTGACAAAAATCTTACTTTCTAATTCATGTAATGATCCAGTGCAGTAGTTGGTTAACCTTTGTTTGCCTCTGACCTAGAAGCATGTGGTTGTTGCTGCCTTACAAGAAACTTTGGTTGAAACTTCTGAGAGATAAGCGAATCATCGTCTCTTGTTTCCTAGCTGCTTGAACCATTTCCACAATCACCAAATCAGGACGTTTTCCTCCGGCATATTTCAGCGGGAACCGTCCATTTTGATTATGATAGCTATGACACTATATTGACAGTAAATGAATATATATGTCATTTAAGGGAAAATATTTGATTTCTAGAATTTTCCTTTCAAGGTATCTTTGAGGTATGTGTTATTTTTTTCCTTTCTGACACTTTACGAAGGCTCCCCAAGTAAATCAAAACATTAGAGTATGTGGATTACTTTGTCCTTATCCAAATGCTTGAGATTATTAATTTTTCTTTGTATAAGAATGTTTTTACATCCTTACAAAACAGGACTTAAGCTTACTTCCAGTGGTAGGTAAGGCTTTAAACCCCATGGCTTAACTGCTTTATATTATTTTAAGGACTGTAGAAATTGATGGATTATCATCAAGAAAATGAAAACAGTTCTCAGAACTACTTTGCTTGGAGAATCAAGCTTTGTAAAGCAAACCCCCTCCTCCAACACCAAGTATTATGTGGTTTAAGCTCTTGTTATTTCTGCAAAGGGCTTAAAGGACTGAGTGACTAGCATGAAAAAGCAATAGAGCATTAATTGAAATGATTTGAAATAATTGAGTTCTACATTTGTTAAGAACATAATAAAGGATGTTATCAGAGTTTCACATGTGGCTATGCCATTCCCCAAACTGCTTATGAAAATAATAGACTTTGATGCTAAGAATGAAATATATAATGTGTGTGTGTGTGTGCGCGCGCACGTGCGCGCTCTAAAAATTCATTAGGAAACTTCACTTAAAAAAAGGAACCGTAGGTGTTTCTTGCTGACAGGCTGCGGTTATCAGTTTCTCAATTTGTGTATAGTTGTAGCAAAATTGCTGAAGATACAGGGCATTGTAGATTGAATATAGAAAATTTCATTTCCTAACAGAAGTCAGAAATGTGATAGATCAAATGAGAGAAAGAGGGCAACTGGGAGAAGGCAAATGGAAAGGAAAAACGTTTTACTTTAATCTTTAACATGAGTCTAGGCAGCAGAAAGGAGATGGTTGTCAGGATAAACAAGACATCAGCATCAAAGGCGCGTTATATATAAAACTCTTTGTTAACTGATCACTGTGATAGCTTATTTTAACTCAGAAATATAGCCATCATAACTTTCAATTGACAATATTTGGTGTAAACTGTTATTTGAGTAGTTGAAAAATTCACCTGTTTTTAAAAAATGAGACAAAGCTTTAAGATACAGATCAGTCGTTCCATATTTCTAACATTTATGTTGAACTGGGCAATCTCTTAAAAATTCATCAAAAGGTTTTGTTCCTTTCTTGGTGAACCCTAAGAAATAAACATCTACTTTTTCAAAGAAGTAATGATAATCCACATAACGTGTATATTCTAAAACACAAAACAGTTTCTACGTGTCACCAATGGCTCCCTTGTAGCATGTTGCCTCTAGGTTATCAAACACCAATGACTAAATGCTCTGGAATGTTACTCCTCTTTGTGGTAAAAGAACAGGCTAGTTTACCTTTTAAATAGCGTGGCAGGTAAGGAAGGTATTCACCAATTCGGTGAGCAAACGTTGAATGACTGCCTCTTTGTTCCAAGCAATGGAAATACAGCAGCGAGTAAAACAAAGCCCATGCTTGCACGGAGTCAAATGTTTAGGTTGTGGTGGGGGGAACGTGATGGAAGGAAGAGTGAACAAAGAACACATGTACATCAATTAGTGATAAGTGTTAGGAAGAGAAATAGAGTAAAGGAAATAAAGACAGAATGTCGTTGTGATTTTATACATGTGGTTAAAGATATCCTATCTGATATGATATTTCCGCAAAATTGTGAAAACCTGTTAGTGGCTAACTTTATGTGTCATGGATTGTCTAGATATGGGGTCACCTATTATCCTGGGTGTTTCTGTAAAGGTGTTATGGGTGAGATGAACATTTGAATTGACTAAGCATTGAGTGAGTTAAGCAGATTGCCCTCTGTGCTGTGGGTGGGCCTCATTTAATCAGTAGAAGGTCCGAATAGAACAAAGAGGCTGATAATCCTGTAATTAAGAGGGAGTTCCTTCAGTTGTCTTTCAAACTGCAGTAGAGTTTTCTTTTTTTTTTTTTTTTTTCCTGTCTTTGGACTCAAGCTGGAGTATTGGCTCTCCCTGGGTCTTGAATTCTCAGTTCATATAGGTTATATCAGGGGTCCCCAAACTACGGCCTGCGGGCCGCATGTGGCCCCCTGAGGCCATTTATCCGGCCCCACCACACTTCCGGAAGGGGCACCTCTTTCATTGGTGGTCAGTGAGAGGAGCATAGTCCCCATTGAAATACTGGTTGGTTTGTCGATTTAAATTTACTTGTTCGTTATTTTAAATATTGTATTTGTTCCCGTTTTGTTTTTTTACTTTAAAATAAGATATGTGCAGTGTGCATAGGGATTTGTTCATAGTTTTTTTTTATAGTCCGGCCCTCCAATGGTCTGAGTGACAGTGAACTGGCCCCCTGTGTAAAAAGTTTGGGGACCCCTGGGTTATATGATACATACCTGCTATTCTGTTTCTCTGAGGAATCTGATTCATACTGACTGTGAGCAAATGAGGCACTTACATCTGGACAAGAAGAAAGCTTCCTGTAAGGGGAGAGGAGAATGGCAAGGCCCTGAGTGAGGAGGGTGATGAAGAAGAGATGTGAGGCTGTGGAGGAAGCCAAGGAGGCTCACCCAGTAAAGCAATGGGAGTTAAATTTAGAGAAGTGCCTCAGGTAGACCTGTCAAACCTTGTGTCATAAGCGAGGAGACTGGACTTCATCCAGAGTCTAGGGAGGAAGCAATAGAGTCAGAGTAAGAGGAGATACATTCTAAGCATTAAGAAGAATAACTTAATAATAAGATAACTTAATAATAAGATAGACCCCCATGGCCCTCAGTACCTGGGGCCATGCTCAAACCAGTCAAACCATACTCCCACTGGCTGTGGGAGGGGGAAAGGAGAGAAGGGTGGAGGGAAGGAGAGAGAAGCATATGGTCACTTCTCCTGTGTGCTCTGACCGGGGATCGAACCCAGGACGTCCACATGCCAGGCCAACATAGTCAAGTGACCAGAGGTACAACACACAACTAAATATTATTGAAATAGCATTTCTTTAGTTTAATGTAGCTAGAGCTAGCTAGTATTGAACACATTTGAAATTTTGATATTCTGCCAAAAATTTTATATTGCTTTTTAAAACTGTCTTTATTATATATAATTATCTTGCCAAAGTTGAGATGCATAGGACAAAAGTTATGCCAGGAAAATCTTGACAGTGGCTTACCCTAGAGGCTCAGGTGGGTTATGTGCAAACCTTGGCCTCCTTTTATTTATTTAAATTGCAGCTGAGACATTCAGGACATTTCTGCCGACTGTATTAATGACCATCATAGTTACGGTTACCTGGAAGCAATAGACATGCCCAGGGAAACTTATTACTTTATAAAAAGTTCATCTTTAAGTGTCTTCCCGACATTATGAAACATTTAGGGTCTTGGTTATGTCTCAAGAGTTATTATTGCAGGAGGATAATAAATGGACTTAGAAAATGCAAAATTGCTACATTTCCAGTGGTTGCCATAAGTTATCTGTCCCATGCTGACTGCACCCATAAAATACTTCAATTTAGTACATTTCCTTAGGGAATGCCTCTCTCCCACCTACAAATAAGGGAGAGATTGGTTTGGGAGAGTTGTGACAGATGATCAAGCCAGGTGGTAAATGCGAGAAGGATGGGAACTCTTCATCAGACTGATGTTTCTTCCTCTTCCTTACTTAGAGGGCAGGGCCGACAGAGCTCCTGTCAGGAGCTCTTATCTGTTCTGTTTCTAAGGACCTTGTTAGCTTTCTTTGTGAATACCTTCTTGGACCTAAAACATTCAGTCAGCTCATTCTTCTAAGCCTACAAGCAATGTGTGTCAGCAGCCAATGGGGTGGCTAGACTGACTTGGGTATTTTGACATGAGATTTTTGTTTAGGCATGAAGTCAATTGACCCCCATGCTATGAAGAATATAAGGAACATTATTGTTTTTTATTTTTCCAGTGGCAGGAGGGGAGACAGAGAGACAGACTTTTGCAGGTGCCCTGACTGGGATCCACCCAGCAACCCCTGTCTGGGACTGATGCTTGAATCAACTGAGCCATCTTCAGTGCCTGAGAGCAGTGCTGGGACCAACTGAGCTATTCTCAGCACCTGAGGCCATCCTCAAACCAGTCAAACCATGCTCTCACTGGCTGTGTGAGGGGAAGAGGGAGAGAAGCATATGGTCACTTCTCCTGTGTGCCTTGACCGAGGATTGAACCCAGGATATCCACATGCCAGGCCAATACTCCATCCACTGAGTCAACCAGCCAGGGCAGGAACATTATTAAAAACAACAACAAAGACCCTAGAAAGATAATGTTCCCATCAACGAACTGCTTGTACCTTTCAAATTACCATTTGGGGAAAAAATTTAGATTATTTTCTTCATTTTAATCACCATACATGTACAAAAAAAAGATGTCTGATATATCTCTCTATTCTAGAAGTATATATTTGCCTTGATATTTAATTTCACACTGTCTAGAAAGAATGTTAGAATTCTGTAATTTTACTTAATTCTAATTCTTTTCCTACAAAAGGAAATAATTAGCATATAGTAAATTTATATTGCACTATGCATTTTCCTGCTATGAGAAAAGCCCCATGAATATAGTTGAAACATGACCTGATACTGAATATTTTGTAAGACAAGGGAACGCAGCTATTTTCCATTTACTTGCAAAGCCTGTCTCAAGTAAGCCAGTTGCAGAGGGACTCTGGTTTGAAGAAGGAGGTGAGAATTCCTGAAAAGCACATTTTTGGCTGGGTGGAGAGTGATCTTCTTACACAGGACTTAAATCTCATGTCTGCAGTAGGTGCTATGTGACTGAAGACCCTTAGGGAGGTGATTTGTCACTGAATGTCAAGGGCAGCTCTTCAAAGTGACTAACGGATGGAGTGAAGAGATATACTCTGCGCCATCTTTGTTGGGAAGGAACATCTGCCTACCTGAGCAGATGTTCTGAAGCAGAGTGGTGGATTTCGGACTGGTTTTGCCACTTACCGGCAGTCTTGCTGAAATACACCACATGGTCTCGGGTTCGTTCCCGGGGAAGGGAATAATGAGGAAGCCTTTAGCTCTTCTCTCTTTTGCAGGGGTGGTTTTTTAAGAAGCTCAAATTCGTTCACGCCCTTCTTGTTGCTTCTATCTTTATAGAAGGTGCCATGGTGGCTAATGTCTAGAGAAAGTCCAACAATTTGGCTTTCGTGGCATATTATATTTTTCTCTAAGACAGCTTATCACTTTTTATATCTTTGGGGAAGATCGAGATGAAAGGAACAATGGGCACTGTTTTCTTCCATTAATTCATATTCGTTGCTACACATGTGTTGATAGATCAATAGCCACAAAATAGTAATTTGTTTTACCTGTTTCATTAAAACAGTGGACAAGAGTCTATAATTGTATAAAGAGTATTAAAATACAGAAGTACATTTTGATGACTTGGGTTAGCCTTATTTGTTGATGAAGTAAATAGATGTTAAAATTATGTATTTTTAGTCAAGAAGCCATGCAGTTCTTGCTGATAAAAACTAAGTCTCCTCTACTATCATCTTGCAAATACCAGGAATTCTACCAATACAGGTACATTCATTTGCGATGTTCAATAATTTGTTCAACTGGTTTCTTAAAATGAAATGACAGGAACAACAAAGCCAGAACACTTCCTTTCAGATGGGGATGGCAGAGACCAAGCACAGACACTGACTACCGATTTTCTGTCACACAAAAGATGTCAAGGGTATCTCATAAGTTCACCTTTATTCCTTATTGCACTTGGAATCGAAGGATCTATATGTACACATATGTCTATAGCCGTATGTATGTGTGTATATGTGTGATAGGTTGTGCCCCCCAATTTTATATCTTGAAACCCTAAACCAATTGTGATGCTATTAGGACTTGCGGCCTTTGGGAAATAATTAGGTCATAAGGGTGGTGCTCTTATGAATGGGATTAGTGCCCTTATGAAAAGTGGCCAGAGAACTAGCTAGCTCTTTTCCTGTCATGTGAGGACACAGCAAGGAGGCCACCATCTCTAAACCAGGGGCTTTCCTTGAGACCCAAATCATGCCGGCACTCTGACCTTGCACTTGCGGCCTCCAGAACAGTAAAAAATAAATGTTCGTTGTTTAAGCCACCCAGTCTGTCCTGATTCTCAATAGCTGACCAAATTAAGACAATGAGCATACTAGCAGTGCCTCAATTTTAAGCCTACTTCAGTTTATGTACACATTTTTAGAACTTCTCCTCTAATTGTTAATGGTTTGGCAATGAACCCTAGTACTTCTGCTTTTAAAAGAGAACAGATTATGTGAGAAATATAAATGGGAAGTTAGGAGCAATATAATTCCCTCTAAAAGGACACATATTGTTCACTAGGGGAACCTGTACGAGGAAGATGGAAAATCAGCTTGTGGTTAAAGGAAGTAACATGAATAAGTGGAATATTTCTTTTCGCCTGCCTTGGAGACTAAGGCAAGGTGGGTAGGACAAAGAGCAGAGAGGAGAAGAAAGTCCTCTTCTTACTATTTTAATTTGCCCTAAATATTTGTTTAAATAAAGAAGCAGTTTAAAGAAAAGTGGAAACATAAAATTATTAAGGTTATCTCTTGAAAGTAAATGTTCAGCCACATGCAAGGACAAAATATAGACAGCTGGCCTGGGTTTCCTACGATCCTGGGCCAAGTGTTGGGGCTATAAATTATGCAAGTAGCCACAGAACCAAGCAGCAGGAAGCCCACGTACGATTACAAAGGAACATTTGCGCCAGGCCCTGGCAACTTGAACCTAATTTCTACTGAGACCCAAATGACTGATGAAAGATGATTGCTGGAGGGGATTATTTGTTTATCTTTAAAAGGTGACATATTGTGCAGAAACACGAAATTTTCAAGAGCGGCTCTATAGGTGAGCAGGCCAGGCCTCACTC
Organism: Saccopteryx leptura; assembly: GCF_036850995.1. Lineage (NCBI taxonomy): Eukaryota > Metazoa > Chordata > Mammalia > Chiroptera > Emballonuridae > Saccopteryx > Saccopteryx leptura. Next base: position 182,286,682 of record NC_089508.1, read on the forward strand.
TGCTATCCAAACCACCTGAAGCTAGGTATGCAGACGTGGTTTATCTGCTCCCTACACAGCCTGGCCCTGGAGGCCACCCCTCTGATTCTGGCTTGTGTAACCACTGCTTCCAAGCGGTTGTGACATTTGACAAACCATGTGGTACAATGGCTATTAACAAAACGGGGTGTTTACAATCTGACTTGATGATTTCTGTAATTTTTTTTTCCTTGTTCTTGAAGCAACCTTAAACTTACATGTTTTTGTTTGTCACCTTTTGACCAAGCTGTTCTTCAAAGCCTTCACATTATTTCTTTTTTTTTCCTTTCCTTTTCTTTTTTGCCTTCCTTTCCCACTCTCCCTTGTCCTGCTTTTTGTCAATCTCTCTCTTTTTCTTCTCCCTCCTGCCCTCCCTCCCTTCCACCTGCCTTTCCACCCTTCCTTCTATTTTCTTTTGAGAGAGGAGACGAAACAGAAACTAAGGATTCTTTTTCAAGGGTAAAGATGATTAATTAATGCTACACTCTACAAATTTAGCACAAGAGCACTCACCAAACAAGATTGATTAGCTTTAATACTGTAACAATTCATCAGGAAAACAGAATATTGTGCTTCCCTTGGCCTGAAAAGCCTTTGCTTAATTTTCTATTATTTCAGTTTAATAACAAGTCCCCACCATCAGCGGCAGCATTTTGCTGTCTCCACCCTCTTTATTTTTTTAGACTGCATGTGGAAGTCATATGTTACAATCAATTTTATTAATATTTTATACTAGATAATCACACATAACCATAAAATAAGCTTATTTTGTTAATCTTACAGAGGAGAGCAGGTTATGCTAAATTCTTAACAACGTTTAAATGCAGCAGAATTATAGGGGATTTATTCTTAGGGATATGGAAATGGAAATGAGTCGTATATATTCAGAAACAATAACAGTGTTTATAGTATTGGCTAGTAAGAAGGACTGTATCAGAGTCTTGATTATGTTCATAAAGATATCAGAGGAAAAAGAAAATAGCCTTGTGTTTGAGTTTTATGCTTTTGCTGATCAGGATTCTCAGTCATCAGTGGGTTATAGAATAATTTTCCATATTCTGTTTTGTCTGGGCTTTTATTTGTATTTATAAGTATAGCCTTCCTTTTTCTGTTTCCCTGTCAGAGTAACTTACAGTCTATTGTAATGTAGCAAATGGAGCTAACTTGGAGGAAAGACAGTTTTCCTAATAAGGTATTAAGCAACATAACATAACGCATTTTGCAGACTCTCCCAACTGTCAAAATCCTTGCAATGCATCAACATGAGAAATACCCAGCAATGGCGTTATTAATTATAAAGAATAAAACTGCAATTGCCAAAACATAAAGTACTTTTACGTCTTAGGAAATAATGTCTCAGGAAGAAATGATAGTAAATTTCAATTAGAAAGTAAAACCCACACTATAAATTTTGTTGTTCTAAACCGATAATATACACAGCACAACTGCTACTTTATTGAATGCAGCCATATGCTTGAGTGCTTACCTTGCCGTGAAGGGAATAGCTGGTCTCAGGAGGAGCTGCCGTGAGGAAGGCAGGGATGTTGTGTATATGCGCACAGTAGATGGTTCTGCCCCAGGGCAAAGTTTGGAAACCAATTTCCTGATCATCTTGCACATTGAATGGAATAGTCGTGATGAGCTTTGGGTTGAAAGTCACCCTGACTTTGCAATGTGTCACAGGGGTTAGTGCTTCTCAAGTTCTTCTCTCTGTCTACATTGATCACTGTTGGAAGAGGTCATATGCAAATGTCTTAGCCTGCTTGGACTGTTAGGAAAAAATGCTGTAGACTGGGTAGATGACACAACCGAAATTCATTTTCTCACAGCACGGGGCGATAGAGAGTCCAAGATCAAGTTTCTTCCTGACTTGCCTTCTCTGTGGGTCCTCACATGAAAGAGAGAGAGAGAGAGAGAGAGAGAGAGAGAGAGGGAGAGAGAGACAGAGACAGAGACAGAGAGAAAGTTCTCTTCTCTTTATAAGGCTACAGTGCTGTGGAATTATTAGAACTCCATTCTTACGTCCTCGTTTAACCTTAATAACCCCCTGAAGAGTCTGTCTCCAGCTATGGTGTTATCGGGGTTAGGGCTTCAGTCTGTGAATCTGGGAGGTACATAGTTCAGTCCACAGCACCTCACATTGATTGCTTTTGGTCTGTTTTGTGTATATCTTGCTGAATATCATTTACAGGGGAGATGTTGAAACTTTGAGTCAGTAGAGACCAGCATCAAATCAAACAAAAAATTGCTCTAATAAGAAAATGCCACGTGTGCTTTGCATTCTGTTCGGTTCCCTTAGAGTAAGCAGGGTTGCTCACCTTCGGCCCTCGTAACATTTGGGTAAGATAAGGCATTTCCGTGGGGGTGGCTGTGCCCAGTATGAGGTTTAACAGCACCCCTGGCCTCTATCCAGTACAGGCCAGTAGCATCCGTTCAATAGTGATGACCCAAAATGTCTCCAGATATTGCCAGCTGTCCTATTGGGCATGGTCTTTCTCAGATAAGAATCACTGTCTTACAGAAAAAGTAAACCGTTTTTGTTTTGTTTTTTCCATTTTGAGGCATTATGATAAACAATGACATTCTTTGTCTTTTTAAAAATAATCTTAACTAGTTTCTATGAACTATGTAGGACTAAGTCGGGACATTGGGATTGAGGAGGCATGCTATGAGGCATATCTGGTATGTTCATGCCCAGTCCCCTGCAGTGGTTGCTCATGTCACATGACATAAAACCCACACGATTTTACCACAGCCTGTGAGAGTTTCGCGAGCTGTCTCTGCCACCGTCACTCATTTTACTCCCTGCCATTCTCCTTGCTTGGCTCACTCCAGCCACGAGCTTTTCTCGAACAACCTTGAACAACCCACGCTTAATCCTGCCTTAGTCTTTGCACAGTCTAGTCTTTTTTTATTTTTGTATTTTTTTGTATTTTTATGAAGTTGAAAATGGGGAGGCAGAGAGACAGACTCCCGCATGTGTCCGACCGGGATCCACCTGGCACGCCCACCAGGGCCGATGCTCTGCCCATCTGGGGCATTGTTCTGTTGCAACCAGAGCCATTCTAGTGCCTGAGGCAGAGGCCATGGAGCCATCCTCAGCACCCGGGCCAACTTTGCTCCAATGGAGCCTTGGCTGCAGGAGGGGAAGAGAGAGAGAGAGAGAGAAAGGAGAGGGGGAAGGGTGGAGAAGCAGATGGGTGCTTCTCCTGTGTGCCCTAGCTGGGAATTGAATCCAGGACCTCCACATGCCCGGCTGACACTCTACCGCTGAGCCAACCAATCAGGGCCACACCATCTATTCTTTCTAGAATGTTCTTAACCCAGTTTTTGTACAGCCCATCCTGTCATTCAGGTTTTAGCTTGGATGTCTCCTCATTCAAAAAGACTGTTGCCACCCTCTCTAGATAGTAAATCCCCACTCACACCACTGACTGTCTTTTCTGATGTTAGATTCCACTGAGCTCCTCACCGCATTAGCACTATTTGAAATAATGCTGTTTATCTGTTCATTATTTTTCTCTTTCCCCCCTCCCTATCCCTCTGCACTTCTATTGAATGTAAGCTAGGTGAGGGCAGGAGTCTTGTCGGTCTTGCTCACACTTTTATCCCCAGAATGTACCTGATACAGAAGGAACACTTCATCCACATTTTTTTTTTACAGGGAAATATTTAAATAAGAAAATGTTTTTTTTTTCCCTTGTAACTTTAGATTTTGATATAAGTTTATTACACAGAAAATTGCAATAGTACAAAATATCCTTCATCCAAATTCACCAGAAGTTAGCATTTTGCCCCATTTGCATAATCATTCATTCTCTTTTTCTAAATATAAACATAGCTGAATCATTTTAGAGTAACTAGGCATTGTACCCTTTTATCTCTAAGTACATTAGTGTATACTTTATAAGAAAAAGGACATTTTGTAATTTGTAATTTCCATTACTGCACAATTACCAAAATTGGAAAATTTAACATTGACAAATCATTGTCGTCCAATCTGCAGTCCAAATTCAGTTTTTGCCAATTGTCTTTATAGCTGTTTTTTATTCTTGGTCCAGGTTAAATGAGGACATTTTTAGAAATGTTTTTAAGGTCTGTTATTATGGAATATAATATATATTCAGGAGCCTCCCTTCTCTTTGATGCTACCAGGCTTCCATGGAAACATGAGGTTACAGAGCACCCCCAATGACAGAGTGTTAGAACTATATTTGTATTCCTTTATCTCAAAAACGCTTAGCAACACCTGAGATGCTTAAAACACACAAATCCTTTTTCAAAAAGCACATACTCTAATACCTCTGCAAATGTGTCATCTGAGATTTCAGACTTAAACGAGTAATTTTCAGCTGTTTCCTCTTCTTATTTTCCAGATATGAAAATATTTTAAGAGAGAGACTATCGATGTCCCTCAGCTTAAAAGTGCATTACTGATACCCAAAATACCTGCAAAGCAGAGGAATAGATAAAAACTCCACAAAACTAGATTTTATTTGACAGTCCTGAGACTTTTTTCAATGACTGCACAAAAGCATTAAATAGAAATAGCCTAGGGATAGGCACTGAATCAATATGCACCAGTAAGTTTGTGAAATCAATTTTTTGCTCCTCAGATACAGGGAAATTGATGTAACTGATGCTGTGTAACTCCTATTAATTGCCCACAGTGACAAAATTTATCAATTGCTTATTGACTTAGTCGAGACCATGGGAAAATGATAGGAGATCCAAGGTTAAGTATATCATCTAGAAGCCTTCCCTAGCTGAAGGAAAGTGTAACTGGGAACCACCCCGATTCTAAAATGTATATCTCTATGTTTGGTTTTACTTATACTCATCTCTTTCCCACTCACGCATGTCTTGTCTCACACATTAGGTATCAGAGATGCCTGTCCACTATTAAAGTTTATAATGGCACCCCTGCTAATAACATTCGTAGTTAACATTTTCTCACACTTACCATGGGCTAAGCATTGTGTTAATTAAAAAACACAGGGATTGGCACAATTATATTCTTTGGAAAGGATCAGAATGTGGTTTGCTTCCAGCAACAGAAAGCGTAGAGAACAGGAACTTAAGCAAACAAGATGGAGTTTGCAGGTACCATATCCAGGACGGATGCGTTCACTACATGGTGTTGTAAGAAATCCTTTGATCTTTCTTCTTCTCCATCCTTCGTGGGTGATGTGCATCCTCGTGTACCACACAACTGCTGCCCTTCCGGTAGTATGTCCACATCCTTGATGAGTGCAGAGGGGGAGAGTGAAGAACAGAGAATCACATTGAAAGGTCCGCTGACTCGGCCCCTATCAGAAAGCTTTCTGGGAAGCCCCGCTCGGAAACTCCCTCTGACTTCTCACCGATTACAGCTAACCCAGAGAAAGGTGAATATTAACTGGGAACACTGATACTGCAAATTAATTGGTGTTTATATCTAAAGTCAAGAGGAGAATAGATATGGAGTAGGCAACACAAAGCGTCTGCTACTGAATGAAAACAAGATTAACTAAAGTAAGTTCACACTCTAGATCAGGGGTCGGAAACCTATGGCTCGCGAGCCAGATGTGGCTCTTTTGATGGCTGCATCTGGCTCGCAGACAAATCTTTAATAAAAAAAATAATAACGTTAAAAATATAAAACATTCTCATGTATTACAATCCATTCATTTCCTACCGCTCATATTCATGGTTGCTGGTGGCTGGAGCCAATCACAGCTGTCCTCTGGGACAACACCAAATCTTTATTGGATAATGCCTAATGTACACGGGTCACTGTATGGCTCTCACAGAATTACATTTTAAAATATGTGGCATTCATGGCTCTCTCAGCCAAAAAGGTTCCCGACCCCTGCTCTAGAAGGTGCTGACCTGAATAAGGCAGGGGTGCTGTATACACACTGTAGATTATATTCTGTCCCAAGGCAAAGTTTGGAAAATAATTTCCTGATCATCTATCACATGAAATGGAATAGTTTTGATGAGCTTTGGGTTGAAAGTCCCCGTGATTTTGAAATGTGCCACAGGGGTTAGTGTCTCTCAAGCTCTTCTCTCTGTCTACGTGGATCACTATTTGAAGAGATCATATGCAAATGTCTTAGCTCGCTTGGACTGTTATGACAAAATGCTGTAGACTAGGTAGATTAAACAACAGAAATTTATTTTCTCACGGTAGTCGTGGAGGGATAGTCCAAGATCAAGATCTTCTTTTCCTCATGGCTCGCCTTCTCTGTAGGTCCTCATGAGAAAGACAGAGAGAGCAAAGGAGAGAGAGAGAGAGAGAGAGAGAGAGAGAGAGAGAGAGAGAGAGAAAGAGGAGAAGAGAGAAGAGAGAGAGTATTTTTTTCCTTCTATAAGGCCACTGTGCTATGGAATCAGGACTTTCTTCTTATGACTTCATTTACCTTTAAATAACTTCCTGAAGCAGGGAGTCTCTCTAACAAACAGAGATCAGAAGTTTTTTTTGTTGGTAATTTTGCAAATCTTGTCACCAGTTTCCCTATTGAAGTTCTACAAATTTAGGGAGTGACTTCTGCGATAATGTGCTATTTAAATTTAGAAAAGCACATTTTCTTTTCCAGTGTTGGTTTAAGAGAAGTATTCAAATTCTCTTTTCTTTCATCAGATGACAGAAAGATAAAATTCATAATTTTATGTTTAAGAAGCCAGTTCCTGCTTTTATCTGTGGCCTCTTTTCAACACCCCATTTGAGGCATTTACTCCATTGAATACCTTTGTTAGGATTGCACACTAATACCTTGTTAAGAAAGAAAATTAAGCTTTTACCATTTGCCAATTATCTATGCCTTCTAGTGTATATATAGGCTAAATTTCACAAACTGATTGAAAAGTAATCCTTAGCAACATGATTTGAATGGTAACAGTTGTATCTCTGACACTTATACAGAAGAATAAAAAATAATCAACACTTAAGTTTGGGGTCCGGGATAACATGGTCCTTTCCATGTTAGGCCTCTGATGTAGGTATTCACATTGTGTCCCTATCAAAAGTTCATCTATTAGATTAAACTTCTTAAAGGTGGGAAAACGGGATGGTGCAAATCTTACTTATCTGTGCATTCCCCATAATGCCTTAGCAAGAGAAAAAAATATATAATAAATATAGTGAATTTAAATAAGTTCAGTTAGTTAAATTGCTTGTAATTTTTTGTGGGAAAATATTATAATGAATTTCACAGATTTAGTCATATTAGGTGGCTGATGAGATCAGTTAGAGCTATTAATAACTCAGAATCATTATACAGAAAATGCACCACCTATAATTTATTTATTTATTTTTATTTCTATTTTTATTTTTGTATTTTCTCTGAAGCTGGAAACGGGGAGAGACAGTCAGACAGACTCCCGCATGGGCTCGACCGGGATTCACCCGGCACGCCCATCAGGGGCGACACTCTGCCCCGACCAGAGCCACTCTAGCGCCTGGGGCAGAGGCCAAGGAGCCATCCCCAGCGCCCGGGCCATCTTTGCTCCAATGGAGCCTTGGCTGCGGGAGGGGAAGAGAGAGACAGAGGGGAAGGAGAGGGGGGTGGAGAAGCAAATGGGCGCTTCTCCTATGTGCCCTTGCCGGGAATTGAACCCGGGTCCCCCGCACGCCAGGCCGACGCTCTACCACTGAGCCAACCGGCCAGGGCCAGCATCTATAATTTAAACTTTCCCCCAATGGAATGACTTCCCAAGGTTTCAGCAGAGCCTATGAGAATTAAGTTGGTGTCGTGCAAATGATTTCTGCTTCCTTCAGTTTTAAACATGACTCATCATTTGGATATAAGGTAGATAAACCTGTCTGTCACCAAGACCCCTACACGATGAACTTGGTATTCCATACTATTTGATTTTCAACGTGTCCATGTCTTCACCTGAAGTCTTGTGCCAAATTCAGTTTGAATTGCATTCAAGACACAGTACTTTTGATGAGCTAATTTATCAAGTTTAATTTAGGTGTTCTTGTTCCTCTTTGGACATGCCCTATTGTATTATTATTTCTTCTCAATTATTATTGAGATTTCATTTAGTTTATATCAGAGATGATCTGTCAGATACGATGTTCTATTCTACTCTGTTGTATAATACTTCAGACTTTCTTAAATCCTTGTAAGTCCATTGTTACATTTAGAGAGAATCCCAAGTTTGGTATATCTAAAGAGGCAATTTTTAAATGCGCTTAGTTTGGAGACATGAGCCAAAAAAAGTTGAGGACTGTGGTGAATTGGAAGTGGACACTCCATTTAAAAGGAGAGGGGTGACTTAGGCTTGGTTATTTCCAGGTGTTCCAGTTATTTAAGAGAAGTCAGAATCCAGTGCATCTGTAAAACTCGACAGATTCTTTCAAAGTAGGCAAATTAATAATTTCAACAACAACCTGAAAAATAATAACAATGTCTCAATTTCTCTCTCCTTCTTGCTCTCCATATGTATATAAAAACATGTGCATGCAAGATTTGGTTTGTAGATTTCTACTTTTCATCCTCTGATTTGGCATTTTCTAAGAGGGGAAACAGGTCTAAGAACATTTATACACTTTAATGGGATTACAAATGATTCAAGTAGCTTAATGTTCCCAGAGATATTCATTTTCATTTCTACTATTCATTAATTTTCATTCTTGTTGGGAAATACTATAAAAAGCAACTCATATGTCTATTTTTCCTGCAGTGTTTGAATAACTGTGGATTAAAAGATACTGAATGCAGCAACACTTCAAAAAATCATCTCTTATTACCATATTATTTTATTCTTCCAATTTTTTTTAACAGCCATTCACTGCTACTTATGTTTTTTTATAGTGGTCTGTATTTGAGAACTCAAATTCAAACCACTGGTTGAGAATGGCAAGGCATCTAAAAGAATGGATCGATTTTGACTTTTCCAAGTGATTTTACTGAGCTGTCAGGGTTAGCATTTCTCCACTATGATTTAAGTAGTATCTATGAGGGAGTTCACATATTTCAGGCAAAGGCCTTAAGAAGGAGAGAGTCGTTGTTCATAACAATGGAGAATGTGATGGAACTATTGTCGTATGTGTACACAGAATTGAAGATTTTGTGAGGTAACCTCACATTGTGAAAAGCTCATATGGTGTATGTGCGTGTATTAAAATAAACTCTACATTATATATAAAGTACTTATATGTCATAAACTACACATATTTTTTACTTTATGTATAATTTAATATTTCATATTAAATTTTATATAAATGGACAAGATAAATAATGTGTTAATCCTAATCCGGAGGGACCCAAAACATTGAAGACACGAACAAAATCCGTCGATTACACACCAAAGCTTTATTGTCTAGCTTGGCCAAGCGGCGGCAACTCCGACAGTGGTCTGAGGGAGAGCGCGCCGGCCCTTTGTTCTACTTGGTTTTTATAATTTTGTAAGTGGGAAGTACAGAAACAAAAATTATAATTAGGAGCCTCTTACCACTATTGGTTATAGTCATATGTCCTTTAACATGATAAGACCACGTTCAATTTGCAAGCCATACATTATTTTGGAGAAAACAAAATTTACAAGTCAACACAATGGCAGAAAGATATCTTTTTACATATTAAAAGGCATTCCCATATTATCTAGTGTTTATCTGCTATCTCTCTGTCCAGAGTTACATGTGTTAACTACACACATTTACATAGGAGAGGTAGTTTCCCTGGGGACAAATGCCCACAAATGGTTTATTGCTATAAGAAAAGGTTTATTTTGGCTTTTCTCTCCCTGTACTTGGCTAGTCATTTACCCCTTTCCCCACAGGTGTGGTGGAATGTCTGGGAATCCATGTTTTCCTTCCCATTGCATTTACAATACAATGCCAAGGGCCATCCTGGTCATGCCAATCACACAGTACAGAGACTATTTCTCACAATTTCTCTGCACACCTTAACCCAAATTAATAAAATATTCTTCAAGCCTCCCAAAATATTAATATTAATTCTGTAGCTTTTGGTACTTTACAACACCTGCGGGTAAGGTAGTGCAGTGGCTCCTCATAATGTACAGAGTGATCCTAGTTTTTGTAAATAAGAAAATTGTTTGCAATTTGAAAGTGTGAACTTTTTGTCCCTCTAAGGCATCTTGGGAAAATGAGGAGGAAAATTGAAAGGTAGAGGAGTCTTACTGGAAAGTGTAATGCTTGGATTGTTGTTCCAGTTTTGTTACCAATCTGCCATGTACCTTGGGAAAGGCGTTTCAATTGTTTAGATATCAGTTTTCATATACGTAAAATAAGTGGGTGGAACTAATTGCCAACCTACTAGGTTGCTGGGTGGTGGCAGTCTTCTGTTATGTTTATGCTGGTACCTTTCACAGTGAAAACAGCTAGTCTTTAGGCATCTATGGAAATGTACTAGAAGCCTTGAAGTAAAGATTTCAAGCACTGATTTACCTCAGAGGCTATAATTATTTCAAGTTGGGTATTCAATTTTTAAAATTTTTTTGATAAGATTTAAAAATTATTAGATTTCATATAAATACCTAGCTTTCTACATTCTTTTCAAAATGGGCAACAGTGTGTTTGCTAACCATTCAACCGTGCCAAGTAACAGCTGTCCCCCTAAATAGGGTAAGTGCTCACCCAATCTGAAATCATGGTTTTTAAGAACCACTGGTATTAGCGTCATGATGATAGCAGTGCTTTGGGAAGCAGATATAGGGACCCCAGACAAAATATAATGAGTAGAGTTGGAATAGAAAATGTAGATTAGTTGGAAACTATTCTATTAATCAATATTAATTGAAAAAGGCTTAAATTAGAGTCATAGATAGAATGGCGTAAAGTGATTTAAAAGGAAGCATGGTATAATTTTAAAGTTGGAGGGTCATCTTCATCACTCACCAATCGAACAACCGAGGATCTAAGGCCCAGAAGGTTAAGGATCTAGCAGGGGTCCCCAAACTTTTTACACAAGGGGCCAGTTCACTGTCCCTCAGGCCCTTGGAGGGCCGCCACATACAATGCTCCTCTCACTGACCACCAATGAAAGAGGTGCCCCTTCCGGAAGTGCGGCAGGGGGCTGGATAAATGGCCTCAGGGGGCCGCAGTTTGGGGATGCCTGGGCCAAGATCACGAGATGAATCCATTTTTCCTGACTTCTGCTCCAGCTCCTGTGCACCTCTTCTTTTTCCCTCATTCAAGTCGCCATGTTGGAGGCTTGTACCCCACTGAGACTCCATGTTGACTGCTAGGCAGCTCTAAGTGTCAAAAAGAAAAGATAAAAAAGAAAAGAAAAGAAGAAATGTGATGTGGATAAGCCTATTTAGGGTTGAGCCCTGGAAGAGTTAAGCACTTAGAACAAACTGCCTGACATGTAAAATGGCACCCTGGGGACAATTGTTTGACAGAAAGAATCATTACCCCCCAGACAAGTTTCAGCAGTTCCTTTTTAAACGGCATGGCCCTCCTCTGATGTGTAAAAAAAGGTGGACAAGCCTCATAATATCCTACTTGAAAGACGGTTGTAATTGGTGGAGAAAAGAGATTTGCATGATACCTTGAGGAAAGACACAATTAATTACATTAAGTAATTTCATTTTGTAGGAAGAGATTTGAAATTATGGAACAAATACTGGCTAAAGTTCAGGTGACATATTTCTTATTAGTTACCCAAACTCTTGATGACTTTCTTTCTTCTTTATCCATTTTTTTATAGTGGAGTTCAATCAGGGTAGGAGGCTATATATAATGTTCTACAGAGTTTCATTATATTAAAGACTGCATAATCATGCACCATACAGGTCAGGAAAAAATAACTTGCCTTACTGAAATAGAAACTTTTATAAATATTTATAACAATGGCTTGAAATGATAATACCCTAAAACTACCTGCCGTCTTATCAAGTTATTACAGTGAAAGATAGCATGGTTGACATCAACTTTATTGAAAATAGAAGACTGCCATTTTTAAACAAGTGTAGTGAGATGAGGTGAGCAATATTATTACATATCAGGGGATTTTTAATTTAGGTATTTTTAAAAATATAAAACCAAAATTTAGAGTAAGAATTAAGCATACTTAGATTTACTCGTACTAAATTTTAAGGATGGCTTATGTCACTGTCATATATACGGTAATTTCTTCCTCTGTTGGGGGAGAGAGGATTTCTCAGCAAAGAAGCAATTTGCGGATAAGGGAAAGAAAGCATATATGCTGCGTCTGGTATGTTTTTCACAAAAACAATGACCAGAATTAAATTTGCATGATTAGAATGATCCTTTTGTCTTATGCACCAAAGAAATAGCTACTATCTTCAACATTGGAAGAAATGTTGTACATATGGAAGATAACGTATTTCATTTATAATTTCAGAGAACATCTTGCACAATATTCTTTCTTGTAATCTTATTTTCAACCTAGGGTAATCATCATCATCATCATCATCATGAAAAGCTAAGATTCATTATTGTTATTGCAAGCTAATATTAGTCTCATTGCCATTTCCAAGAGAAGCAGTTGAAGTATCTATTAGTGCAATATTTCCCTCATTCATTGGCTTTTAGCTTTGCCAGTCTAATTCCAAAGATAAGAAGCCAATGTCTGAAAATATCTTCTCTCTTGTAGTTACCAGTTTTCTTATAGATGTTTAGTGGGGTTTTGTTTGTTTGTTTGTTTGTGAGAGAGATAGAGAGAGGGACAGATAAGGACAGACAGGAAGGGAAAGAGATGAGAAGCATCAATTCTTTGTTGCAGCACCTTAGTTGTTTGTTGATTGCTTCCTTATATGTGCCTTGACAGGGGGGTGAAGGGGTACAGCAGAGCGAGTTATCCCTTGCTCAAGCCAGTGACTTTGGGCTCAACCTTGGGGTTATGTTTATGATCCCACATTAAGCAAGCTACTCCGCGCTCAAACCGGGTCAGCCCATGCTCAAGCTGGCAACCTCAGGTTTAGAACTTGAGTCCTCTGCGTCCCAGGCTGGCAATCTATCCACTGAGCCACCGCCTGGTCAGGCTAAAATATAGTTTTCTTTCAAAGATATATAATCAAGATAAAAGCTGATTGAGATTTCACATACCAACTAGCTGCTTATACTGCACCTATTATTTCTGTAGAGATGTTTAGTGACTATATCTTCATGTTCTGTTGAAATATAAATTAGAGAATAAACTTATTATCATCTTTGTTAGATACATCTTTTGTCCTGTACTTTTTCTCACTATAAGAAAAATAAAATAAAAGAGAAAATTAAAGGGGAGGAAGAAAAGAGCAGTTAATTTTCAGAGAGATAATTAGAAATATTGACTATTGGAAGCCCAATAAAAGAAAGATAGGAAATGATGAGAAATGAAACGTGGAGGAGACTAATAAAAAAAGTGACACTATGTTGGTGAAACAGGAAGAGGAAGAAAACAGATGCATTTCTTCTCTGATCCTGTGTGACTATGCCCAGGCTTCTGCAGCAGTGTCCCCACTGATTATAATTAGTTGAAAACTTTATTTCCAACTTCCCTTCTTTCAAATGCAAATTCGTGGTCTCGATGGTAAGAATAAAAGTCCTTGACACCCTCTTGAAGAAGGACTCACATAAAATGAATAATCATTCGAAATGAAAAGCCGAAAGTTATCAAGAAAGGATTCAGAGATTCTGCTTTTCCAATAAAGCCGAGGCCACTGTTGAAAGAGAACATGTGTTTCAAAAGAACCATTTTATTATGGGCAGGTAAAATAATAATATCCAGTCCAGATCGAGGGAAATGGAACGCCGCTGTGAGAATGGGCTGCTTCCACCGTATTTGATTGTGCGTGACTCTTCCTTCACTCCAAACATTTGTATTTTCTTATTTATAGGTATTTCCTTAAAAAAAAATTTTTTAAATAAATAAATAAAAGTTAATCTTGAGGTATTATATGACCAGAATTAACACTTCTACTATTTTTAAAAGCAGCATGTGCTGTTAAAAAGATTTTAAAAACAAACAAACATAATTTCATTGCTTTTCAAGGCAGGTAATGACCTCAGTCCCATCTAACTTCTTGATGTTAATTTGATTGAAATAGTTACATGATTCTTCTACCCCTCCCGCAGATTTTTCTTTCTTTTTTTAATTGCCTCTGCGACAGATTAAATTTCTGTGATTTCCCTTTGTTTACTTTATGTTCCTATATGCGAAGTTCTTTTGCACACTGTGACCAATCAGGGTGCGGTAAGTTCGGAGCGCTGAGAGGTTTCCCTCTGGGAGGACACGCGGACACACTGGGAATGGCCGGCAGGATCTCTCAGGCTGATTCCAAACGGCGTGAAAGCAGACGCGGACAACCTGCCGTCTCCACAGTTTTAATCCTTACAATGCAAACTTGTTTTTACTGTGTCCAAAATAGTTCCTTTAGGGACTTGTGCACATCTGGCTTCTGATGAAAGGTAGTTGTGAAAATGAAAATATACTAATCCTATCATTGCAGAGAGCCGCTGTTTGGTAATTCCTGTGGTGTGTTGCAACTGTGAAAGGCATTTTATGCATAGTATTTTATTGAATTCCCACAGAGTCCGATAACGTGGCTGATATTATTCCATTATTTTAAATCAGTAAAATAAAATATAGAGGAGTTAATGCTACTTGCCCAAGATAACATAAGCAAAAAGAAAAAAACCTCTTCTCTTCCTCTCTCTCCCCCTCTCTCCCTCTCCCTCTTCCTCCCTGCTTCCCGTCCTCTCTCTCTCTCAAATCAGTCAGTCAATAAATCATTAAAAGAAAGAGACAGGCTAGATGTGGTGAGGTAGAGAGAAGATCCCAGACGGAACCATTCCTGGTTCCTGTTTCTAAGCCTTGGTGAGAATCAGCCTTATTTCCTGACTCTGACCTCCATTAGATAATCATATATCTTTAAATGCAGTCTTTTTCCCCAGCTACTTGACGATAATGACAGTTAGAGATACCTTGAACAAGACCCCAGGTTGTCTGTTAGAAATTCGTGATAGGCGGTTCTCTAAAGATGTATTTGATTTGAGGCCAGCCTACTGCCTGAAAGCAACTTCTCTGGCAGAGACACGATGTGTCCTAACTACTGCTCCATCTGAGATCCTATGATAGCTACGGAAATGGAAAAATGTCATCTTTCACTCCCAGAAATTACACCTATCAGAAACTGTTCTCTTTTTTTTCCCTTGCTCCTTTAGGCCCCATTTATGACAGAAACAGAGCAAAATCTATTGAAGAAAGAGTCTCATATTGAATGTAATTTGCTAGCCAATCAAGGAGCTGGGGAAAAGAAAACAGAATATATCATTGATATAAGAAAATCAATCTTCCAACTCTCTGAGCTGTTTTTCTTATTTCTTTCCATTTGTTCCTATTTGCCAATACTTGTTGACTTCCAAGGGCAGTGCTGGTATTTATCTTTTGATGAGGTTACTTTATTTTAGACCCAGAGACTGGAACAAACCATTATTCACTAATAAGTATCATTTATTTTCATTTGGGCTCTGGGGTTCTTACTAGGTGAATGCTTATTATATTGAAATAATAAATACACTTGAGGACTTGCATATTGCAAAGCATTTCTTTCTTGGTGTTCTTGAGATGAAAACATTTATAAGAGCATGTGACCCCTGGATTTGATTTTCCTATAGCTGCTCATGAGTGACCTTGGGCAATTATCTCTCGGTTTGCCGTGACTGTGTGTCAGTTGAACTCCAGAAAACAGCTAGAAACTTCTGAGCCTTGGAGCTCTTTAAAGATGCTTAGATTGAAGCTGTTAACTTTAAGCAACAAAAACTGAATTATAGTTTCATTTAGTGACAATGAGGCTGTTGGTTCTGTTGACCATTTGGGATGTTAAAAAGGGCAGGTTCCTATATATTTAATTGGCTTGGAGTTCTTCTTTTAAGACAGAAACTAAGTTACAAATTAATGTTGCTTTACAATGTTATATATAGACTAATTTCTGTCTAGTAAATAGTATATGAAAATAAGAGATTTTTAAAAGACCTGTTAATTGCAAATAGGGGAATAATAAATCAGCAAATTCCTTTGATTGGTAGGTATTTGATGGGCAAATCATTGATTAACATTTTGGCAGCTCAAACAGGGTTTTGACATTGTCTACATGTTTTTGTCTTGAGTTTGTCATCTGAAAAATTGGCGTTCAAGTAATAAAGATTACAAATGTTTTGAACTCTGAGAACATTGTTACATAAATATAGATCGTTATCTTGTGGTCCTTAGCCCATAGAGGTTTCTATTCTAAATAATATAATTAGTGTAGGCTATAAAATAGCATTCATTTTTGAATGCTATTTATATTTATCTATTTGTCTGTCTCTCTCTCTCTCTGTGTCTGTCTTCCTCATGTTTTGTTAGTCCGCCATTCATTTCGAATCAATGGAGATAATAGAAGCAGACAGTATAGAATAAAAAGTAGCTAATATCCTAAAGTTATTAAAATGATGAGAAATCATAAGGCTATTCCTGGTGATTGTATTATATTGAAACAAAAGATATAGTTCCTTCTTTCAAATGCATGGTTAGGGGAGAGGAGAGTCCTTGCAAATCACTTACATCTTTCTCTCTCTCCCCCCTATTGATTTTAATTTCATCTATAATTTATATCCTCAGAATTCCTGCACTGTAATTCTTCCTAGAAAGAACAAAAGAAAGAGTCTTTGGAAAATCCAGGTGTGTATCATAGTTCCCAAGATAAGCTTGCATGGGAGTTAGCTCATCCAAAGTGATTGATGTATTATGACCCAGATGGAAAGTTCTTGATATTTATAGAAAGACTGAATGAAACTGAGAAAGTGAGGCTATCATCCTAAAATGTATATTTGGCTATTTGCATTCTGTTTGAGTATCTTTCGGGGGGGAAAAAGTCAATTAAATACCTGCCAAATGTGTGACATCTTAAAATTGATCTGAGAAATGTGCTTTTACAAGTAATTTGATTACTACTCACTACATTGGAACTTGTTTAGTTTACTTGTGCCTTTTAAAATTGTGATTTTGAAGAACTTAGTGACAAATCATAGTTATATTTTAGTATTTAATAAACAGTGATATTTTATATGAGGTATCCTTGTAAGTGGGTATTCAGTTGCATATAATGGGTTTTGTCATGTGACCTTTTAAAATTATGCATTTAATTTTTTTTTTATTATCAACTTAACCCCTCAAACCTGGATATTCAATTGTATTTAAAATTCAAGCTCTGAGAATGTTTTATTTGAAAACTTGGCTTTATTCCTTTTGTGCCTCTAATTACTATTTCTTTGCTTGAAATTCTATTTGCACAGTAGAATGCAAGGGACTGTAGATTAAGGAAAATTTGAAACCTGGCACAAAATTATTTCAGAAAGATTTGAAGCAAGGAAAGGATTTGTTCCTTTGATTTAAAAGGCAAGGGAAGTGCAAAAACTGTGAAGTCTATGCAGCTGAAGTAGCTGAGTCAGTTTTAGGATGCGTTTGGTGAAAAAAAAAAAATGTATTAGGTGCTCGTAACATTTCCCGAAGTATCATCTGTGGAACACCAGTCCTGCCGAACCCCTCGAGAGAGAGGATTCTGTCATCCCGTGGATGTGTTAGAAAACGCTGATACTATATCTCTCCTCTGGAGATTCATAACGTTCTTAAGCATATTAATTGTTTTGAAATGTTTACCAGAACATCACAAACTGTTCATATGAAGTTTGTTTCGTAAACCTTTTTGAAATAAAACTTAAAAAATACTATTAACATCTCATGGAGGACTCCTAAGAATTACTGTTCTAGAATTCAGTAGGAGAGGACCGCATCAGATAGCCGTGTAATTCACTGACCAACTTTGAAGTTACAGAGAGAGAATATCTGTATCTCTATATTTATCAAGCTATCTATCTATATATACAGAGAGATAAAGATATAACTGGTAACACAGAGACTTTTTAAAAGTCAGAAATTTTCTTTAAAGGACTTTGAGTGCTTTCAGGAATGGTATGATTTGGTTACTATTGATAATAACAATAATCAAAATAGCTAAAATTAGCATTTGTGTCCTGGTTTGTTGATGATATTATGAATTTTTTTGGATCTTATCCTCATTTTAAAGGTAGGAAGCAAATCAGAGAGATTAAGTTCCTTGTCCAAAGTCACTCACTGTTAATGGCAGTGAACTTCAGTCCTTGGCCGACAGGTTTTTTTTTTTTTTTTTCTTTTTTCATTCTGAAGCTGGAAACGGGGAGAGACAGTCAGACAGACTCCTGCATGCGCCCGACCGGGATCCACCCGGCACGCCCACCAGGGGCGAAGCTCTGCCCACCAGGGGGCGATGCTCTGCCCCTCTGGGGCGTCGCTCTGCCGTGACCAGAGCCACTCTAGCACCTGGGGCAGAGGCCAAGGAGCCATCCCCAGCGCCCGGGCCATCCTTGCTCCAATGGAGCCTTGGCTGCGGGAGGGGAAGAGAGAGACAGAGAGGAAGGGGGGGGGGTGGAGAAGCTTCTCCTATGTGCCCTGGCTGGGAATCGAACCCGGGTCCCCCGCACGCCAGGCCGACACTCTACCGCTGAGCCAACTGGCCAGGGCCCCGACAGGTTTTTACAACACTGAAATCCCTTCACCTACTGAGCTGGGGTGCTGGTCAGAGGTAGACTGCAAGGCTGGAGGGATTAGATATATAATTGAAGTAAGGTAGGGTCAAAGAGCGTTGAGGAAAACAATGGAAATTTAAGTAAGCAAAGAACAGATAAAGGATACGTGAATAAAGGTGATCTGCAAAGTTATATGTTAGATAAAGAATAATTCATTGTTTTTCGGAGGGGTCGCTATGATTACAAGTAGTTGGTAATGTGAGATCCCCCATGGGATTCCAAGCTGTTTGAGAGAGGACTATGGTTATGGACCAATGTCATCATTCCCAAACCAAGATAGAAAAGCACCTGTCAAAATGCCTTGGTTACTTCCTCCAGCCGGAAGCTGGAAAAGGGGTTAGGGCAGCAGAGGGTGTGTCAGCATTTCCTCACGTTTGTTTGCCGACCAAATGTATATATTTGACTGATGTATTAGGAGAGTTTAGAACTGATGTATATAGCAAGTCTCATCTGAAGTGACTGCTCTTACAATGAGAACCTCAAATATTATATTATAAAACTCAGTTGAAACTTGCATTGCTTGGCCTGGTAGAAGGTAATGAGTGTACTTTCCTCCAACAGTCTTGTATATTTAGTGTTTTCATAAAAATCAAGGACATCTGATTTTCTGATGCGTCGTCACTGGACTGGGCAGAAGATCAAATACACTTCTAGTCCCTGATTTCATTTCCTCTCAGTTATTGACTTTTGTTGGAACTTTTTATTTTCCCAAGTAATGCTCAGACTATGTTCTGGAATATTGAGATTTTTATTTTTTTTATTTATTTATTTTTGTTTATTTATTTTAGTGAGAATAGGGGAGATACAGAGATAGATTCCCATATGTAACCTGGCCAGGATCCACCCCATGATCTGCCTCCCCCTATGGGGCCAATGCTCTGCCCATCTGGGGCCATGCTTGCAACCAAGCTATTTTTAGCACCCAAGGTGGAGGTTCCTTGGAGCCATCCTCAGTGCCCAGGACTGACATACTAAAATCAATCAAGACATGGCTGTGGGAGGTAAAGAGAGAGGGAGCGAGAGAAAGGAGAGGGGGGTTGGAGAAGCAGATGGTCCCCTATCCTGAGTGCCCTGACTAGGGATCAAACCTGGGACTTCCACACAATGGGTTTGGTGCTCTGTCACTGGCCCACTGCCCTGAGCCAAGACTTTGATTTCTTTTCATGGCTTTGCACAATGGGTGTAGTTGAAAACGTATGGGAGAGAGAGTGGATATTTTGCCTTTGCTATGGCCTTCCAGTTTTCAGGGAAGGAAATTTTCAGAGGAAGAGCCACTACAGAACTATGCTATTGAAGAGGAGGCCACTAGAATAGTGTGTCTGGCCTGAATTAGGGATGGACTGTCCCTGTACAATAAATGCTGGATTACAAACAAATAAAAACAAAGTCTCATCACTAACTTTTATGCTGCTTAGCTATTGAAACTATATCATTTTAATAATCCACTTATGTAAACTATATTATTAAAATTAATTTCACCTGTTTCTTTTGACCTTGGTTTTGGGTTTTTTTTCCTTTGGAGAAATGTTTAATTCTAACATCAGTAACTACATAGATGAGCAAGGAGCATCTGGAAAACCCCCTCAATCGTTTGACTTTAAAATATATAGTTATTAAAAATTTTTTAAAAATTGTTCATGTAGCTTACATTATATTTCTACTGAAGAGTACTGCTTAAAAATTACTGCATTTACTCTGTGAGTTTAAAAGTCATAACTGCGGCTAACTGTGAACCTTGAATGATTTGGGAGTTAGGCTAAATTAATCTAATGTATCATTAAAGAGGAAATTCGAAAGTATGATTTATAAAAAAAGAATCCCAAACTCATCCAGTTGTATATCTTAAATATATACAATCTTTATATGTCAACCATACCTTAATGAAATAGTTTTAAAACTTGAAAAGAATCTCAGTTTGATCTTCTATCTGTGCCAGTCAGAAAATAACATGTGTGCATGTGTGTGGCAGTGAAAGGTCTGAGTATCTGACAATCCCAGTTTGCTTAATTTGAGATCATCTGAAACAAACTACTTCTAGAATAGAATCGTTTTTGTGTCACACTTAAACTAAATGCAACTAAAACATTGCCAGCTCGATTCCCCTCTCCTGTTCAAGATCATTTAGCAGGGCTAAGTCCTACTGTCCCCGTGTCATTTTGCTTCTACTCCTTTCTTTTTTTAAGCAGTATGGCCAAACCTAAAAGTGTACCCTGTGATGGTTCTATTTGAATGATTCTGAAATGGAAACTATAAAAGTGTAAATGACAGAAATTATTACATTACATTTAATAGTGTCTAGAGCTTGAAATCCCTGAAACGTTTTCATTAGCATTACAAAGTTTTAAGTTTTTTTAGTCGGTTTACATATATATATATGTGATTTATATATATATATATATATATACATGATATATATATATATATATATGATAGAGAGATATATCATTTCCAAGAAATCTCAAACCAAAGTACTATTAGTAGTCAGATTGCTATCATTTTGCATTTTCCTTCAAATACAGATGCTAGATCATGCTTCCATATAAGTGATTTTTTTTTTCTTTCACTGTATTGATTCTGTCATGGGGTTGAATTTATTTAATAAGAATATACAAATAGAAATGTGACTTCAATTCCACAGAACCTCAAAAACTATCTTTAAATATAATATCTTAAGAATAAAAGTTTGGATCCAGACAGGCTTAGATTCCAATCTTGATAGCTAGAAGGGCTTGGACGATCTCAAAGTCACTGAGACTTTGTTTGCAAACTTTAGAGGGACAGGATAGAATTTATAAAATAGGTGACGTGTCTAGCTCAGAGCAGAATGCGTGTCAATGCTCAATAATAAATGGCTCTTTCTTTTCCTTTCTTTCCCCTTTCTTGTTATACAAGTGTTATGGTCAAATAAGACCAAACCCACAGTTGACATACTTTCTTATACCTTCAAGTGTCTGGGGAAGAGCGGAAGATGATGGTACCAACAACATTGCACTTGAGCCCAATGCCCTCCTTGTAGAGCAGCCTGGTTCTTTGCCGCTGCCATATCCGGGTCAACGCTCCATGACCTTGCTTAGCTGCAGATGAAGCGGAGGGCTACTTAACCTTGATGGGTGACCCTGGTACCCATCTTCAATGTGGAGCCCTGACCTCACTGGGAATGCCACCTCGGCAGGCACACATTTGCTCACATCCCTTTGATGAACACGTACCGAGTCCCTGTCCCCTAGCGTCAGTCCGCCAGGGCTCACACCCCAGCTCCTGCTGGCAGGGCACTCGGTCTGTAGCTTGGAGCAAAGGTAAAATACTGTGATCCCAGGGCCAGCCCAAATGGTGGTGTTGCAGACTTAAAGATCTAGACATGTAAAGTGTTAATGTGAAATATACTTAATAAAAACAAACACGTTAACCATCCTTATAAAGTACAATATGAAGATGAGTAAAAATTTCTCTTTACTCACTAAGTTCTCCTATCTAATAGCAGAGGGAAAGAAACATGCCCCCAAGTAATGAAATTAATTTTCCACTGGAATTAACCTTATCTGTCTGAGACACGGTGGTCACTTTCTGCTGTTGACGGATGTTTGGAGAGTGACTTTATTATCTATTCTACACCGTTTATTTGACAGCACGTAGTCTTGAACTATGTCACCTTTTACATGGACCTGTTATTTATCTCTAATAAGATGGTTGGTTCCTGTTGTTAAAAACGGGTAGACAGCCTGACCAGGTGGTGGCACAGTGGATAGAGCGTCGGACTGGGATGCAGAGGACCCAGGTTCGAGACCCCGAGGTCGCCAGCTTGAGTGCGGGCTCATCTGGTTTGAGCAAAAGCTCACTAGCTTGGACCCAAGGTCGCTGGCTCGAGCAAGGGGTCACTTGGTCGGCTGTAGCCCCATGGTCAAGGAACATATGAGAAAGCAATCAATGAACAACTAAGGACTCGCAACAAAACACTGATGATTGATGCTTCTCATCTCTCTTCATTCCTGTCTGTCTGTCCGTCTATCCCTCTCTCTGACTCTCTCTCTGTCCCTGTAAAAACAAACAAACAAACAAACAAACAAAAAACAATGGGTAGACAGTTGGGCACTGGTTGGACTGAGTTAATTTAAAAATTTATATTTGAAAAATTATAAACAAGAAATTTTTGGGTTCAGCAAGCTATACAGCTTGTGCTAATTTCTGGGGACTATAAAACCCTTTTGTCTTTTGCAACGAGACTTATGCATTTGGGTGGGTAGCTACAAATTTTGGGTTTTTTTTCAGCTGAACTATTTCTTTTTAATTTTATTTACTGATTTTGTTAGAGAGAGGAGAGAAAGAGAAAGAGACAGAGAGACAGAGGAATGGGTAAGGGGAAGGAGCGGGAAGTATCAACTCGCAGCAGTGGCTTCTCGAGTGTGCCTTCGCTGGGAAAGCCTGGGATTCGAACTGGCGACCTCAGCATTCCAGGCCGATGCATTATCCAATGCGCCACCACAGGTCAGGCTTCCTGAACTATTTTGACAGAATAAGGAGCAGTGGTTTCTGAGGAAATAGCAGCGAAGTCTTTTTGTTGAATTTGCTGGTGAAATTCATTTTTTATTGCTAAGGCATTGCTAAGAAAATGCTCTGACATCATTGACATACAGGCAGAATAGCCTAAGATTGAATCCAGTAGCCCCAACTTCAAATTTCGAGTCTCCCCGCCTCTCCTTTGTAAAAACTTTGATGAGGTGTTTAACCTTTCTGAACCTCCAAACCTTCTATAAAAACGGGATATAATGACCACTTCACTTGCTGTGAGTGGTAAATGCGATAATGCACATAAAGGAGTGAGCCAGTGTCTAGCCTGTAGCAAGTGCACAATAAATGGAAGCCATACCAATGATAGTCTCTATTGCTCAGGACAGCCATGTTCATATTGTGCAGCAAAACAGAAATAATTTTGTCTGTAGGTTCATGAGATACCTGTTCATCCTGAGAACAAAGAATGTTTGACCAGAACAGACAGTTTTCCTTAATATATTTCGAACTGGCTCTGAAAATTACAAAATAACTTAAATACCCTGAGAGGAGAATTCCATCTGTTCACTATTTAGATCAAATGAGGATATAGCCCAGTTTAGGAGAGGAATGCACTGAGCATGGGCGACCCAGTAATGTCTCCTCTGATGTCTTATTGCTTGTCTTCATATTCTTAAGATGAGAAGTTTTACATTGTTTCTGTCCTTCCCTGGTGCAATGACCATTACTAAAACCTAAAAGAGTGTCATCTAGAAGTTAGAAATAAAGAACCTAGAGTCTCCTGACCAGGTGGTGGTGCAGTGGATAGAACATTGGATTGAGATGCAGAGGACCCAGGTTCGAAACCCCAGGTCGCCGGCTTGAGCATGGATTTATCCAGTTTGCACGTGGGCTCACCAGCACGAGCAAGGGGTTGCTGGCTTGAGCAAGGGAGCATAGACATGACCCCATGGTCACTGGCTTGAGCCCAAAGGTCACTGGCTTGAAGCCCCAGGTCGCTGGCTTGAGTCCAAGGTCACTGGCTTGAGCAAGGGGTCACTTGCTCTGCTGTACTTCCCTCCCTCCATCAAGGCACACACATATGAGAAAGCAATCACTGAACAACTAAGGTGCTGCAATGAAGAATTGATGGTTCTCATCTGTCTCCCTTCCTGTCTTTCTGTCTCCTTCTGTCCCTCTCTCTATCTCTGTCACACACAAAAAAAAAGAATCTAAAGCCATGTTTCCAGTATGACCTTGGGCCATTCATTTAGATTTAATATGCCTCAGTTTCCTCATCTTCAAAAGAAAGACAATAATGCTATCTATTTTATAGAGTTGGGGTTTTTTTTTTTGTTGTTTTTTTTTTTTGTATTTTTCTGAAGCTGGAAACGGGGAGAGACAGTCAGACAGACTCTCGCATGCGCCCGACCGGGATCCACCCGGCACGCCCACCAGGGGCGACGCTCTGCCCACCAGGGGGCGATGCTCTGCCCCTCCGGGGCGTCGCTCTGCCGCGACCAGAGCCACTCTAGTGCCTGGGGCAGAGGCCAAGGAGCCATCCCCAGCGCCCGGGCCATCTTTGCTCCAATGGAGCCTTGGCTGCAGGAGGGGAAGAGAGAGACAGAGAGGAGGGAGGGGGGGTGGAGAAGCAAATGGGCGCTTCTCCTATGTGCCCTGGCCGGGAATCGAACCCGGGTCCCCCGCATGCCAGGCCGATGCTCTACCACTGAGCCAAACAGCCAGGGCCTTATTTTATAGAGTTGTTGAAGGCACTAAATTCATGGCCATGAAGTTCCCAAAATAGCACTGGTCACATGGAAAGCACCATATACCTTTTAACTATAATTGGTATTCTCTTTGGAATGTTACCTGTTTTCTAGCTCTACATTTACCACTACTATTTTTATACCACTTTCAAAATTTTTCCACACTTCCGGTAGTTTCTTAAATCAGATTAAAGTTATTTCGATTGTGACTTAGCTTTCTCTTGAGCATTTAGAGAGGTAAAATCATGATTTTTTATAAGCTTTGTATATTTTCATTATATTACATGAGATAAATATATAACCCTATATAAACAGTTGTAATGCATCACCCTAAATCCCCTCTCACCCTGCCAATATTATGTACACCAGATTTTCTGAGAATTTGCTGTCATTTGCTTGGAGCTTCAAAGCCTTCTAAAGCTCTCTGTTTCTAATATTATACAAAAACTAGAAACATATATTGAGAGAAAGAGAAAGAGATGCAATAAAGGAAGCTATATTGATTATTGCCATTTTTTAAAATTAAAGTAGGCCTATGTTCATGTAGTTTCAGATATAATTCCACTATAGGTTGATTAGACACTTGGCCCTGAAAACCTGGAATGTTTGTTCATGGAAAACAGTTCACACACAGAGTGCATGCATCCATATGTATGTTTAGCTATGCATACACATATACACGCACACATGCATGTGTCTGAATCAGAGAGAGAGAGAGAGAGAGATAAAGCTCTAGTGAGGCATTGAATGAATTCAAGCAGTGAAGAAGATTACGGTGTACTTTTCTTTGTAACACTGACTTCTTCATATATGAAGTTTAACATTTGTGTCTATATGATGAGCTTTAGCAATGGCCATGAAAGCACTCTCTAATGGTGATATAGTATAGATTTATTCTCAGTAGTTAGAGCTGTGGTATCCCATCTGACCTTAAGAAAATGCCAAGTAATTCCTTGCAGTAGAACTATAAAACAGTCACCTCTTAGAGCCACAGCTGTCCCTGTAAAGGGTGTACTAATCATTTATATTTCTCAGTAGAAATCAATAGCTAAGTATTGTTTAATTGGTGAATGTAGTGTGACCTCATCTCCTGGGCGAAGTCCTCCGGTCAGGAAGTCTATTCCTCAGGATTACAGGAATGACCCCAAGGAATAAGGAATTATTGGCAGAAAGATAATGAGCTTGGTTTCAATCAGGCTGAAGGGGACAGACAATGGGCTAGAGACTTTAAATCTCAAGGTTCTGATTTATCTACTTTATTATTAATTAGAACAAAACATTAATCAAGCATGACATCAAAGTATGTACTGTTCAAAGATACAGACTAGACTTACTAGCCATGTCAGAAAGAGACAAACTTAGAAACAAAACCCAGTCTCGGAACATTGGCGCATGTTCTGAGAGGAAACTTCACAGGGCGTGGATAAAGATGGGGGTGCTTTCAAACTCCTTCTTTTCCACGGGCACACACTTCCTCTCTTTCTTGACCTGAGTGAAGGTTCCCTACTTTGTCAGAAAACGCAGGTAGGCGTTGTCTATCTAAAACCCCTTTAATGTGCTCATGCCAAAAAACAAACAAACAAGAAAAACAAGCCTCTGATGTTGTCCTTTTATTTATTTATTTATTTATTTATTATTATTTTTTTAGCCAAATGTGTATGGGCACACAATTCATGCTGCCACCTACTGGACACTATCACTGAATGGCTATGGAATCTTTTTAAAACTTCGATTATTATTATTATTGTGTTGGGCTGGGGTATACAGCTGATTGGTTTGACAGTCATACACTTTATAGGCTGTTCCCCTCGATATTTCCAGCTCCTCAGCTGGCCCCACACATAGTTATCACAATATTATTGACTACATTTCCTATACTGTACTCACTTCCCGGTGACAACTGTATGCTTTTTCTTCCCTTCACCTCTTTTATAACCAGTGCCCTAGCCTCTGGCAAAGACCTTGTTCTCTCTTTAGGACCCAGTGATTTCAGTTCTGGGGATTTATCCCAAGAAATCCAAAACACTAATTCAAGAATCTATCTGCACCTCTCTATTCATTGCAGCTTTATTTACAATAGCCAGGCTACGGAAGCAAACCCACGTGACCGTGAGAAGACGAGTGGATTAGAAAGCTGTGGTGCATGTACAAAATGGAATACGACTTGGCCATGGGAAGAATGAAATCTTACCATTTGTGACAGCATGGATGGACGGACCTAGAGGGTTTTATGCTAAGTGAAATAAGTCAGACAAAGACAAGTGACCTATGATTTCCTTTATATGTGGAATCTAAAGGAGAAAATAAACAATAAATGAAACTGAAACAGACTGGGTATGGAATCTTAGGCACAATTTTTAATCTCTCTAGGCCTTAGCTCCCTGTTAAGAAAATCATGGTATCAATGCCTACCTCATACATTTTTTTTTTTTTTTTTTAGGAAATTTATTGTGGTAAGACCCCTTAACATGAGATCTAGCCTCTTAACAGACTAGTAAGTACACAATACGATATCGTTAACGACAGGCATAATGGTGTTCAGCAGAGCTTCAGAACTTATGGATCTTGCCTGACCAGGTGGTGGCGCAGTGGATAAAGCGTCGGACTGGGATGCGGAAGGACCCAGGTTCGAGACCCCGAGTTCGCCAGCTTGAGCACGGGCTCATCTGGCTTGAGCAAAGAGCTCACCAGCTTAGACCCAAGGTCGCTGGCTCCAGCAGGGGGTTACTCGGTCTGCTGAAGGCCCGCGGTCAAGGCACATGTGAGAAAGCAATCAATGAACAACTAAGAAGTCGCAACGCGCAATGAGAAACTGATGATTGATGTTTCTCATCTCTCTCCGTTCCTGTCTGTCTGTCCCTATCTCTGCCTCTGTAAAAAAAACAAAACAAACAAACAAACAAAAAAACTTATGGATCTTACAAAATTGAACCTTTATGCCCATTGATTAGCAACTTCCTGTTTCCCCCTCTCCCTCCCCTCAGCTCTGAGCATCTACCGTTCCTCTCTCTACTGCCATCAGTTTGACTGTTTGGTGTACTTCACAGAAGTGAGATAATGCGGTATTTATCCTTCTGTGACTAGCTACATCACTTAGCACAATGTCTTCAGAGTTCATCCCTGTTGTAGCATACTGCAAGATTTCTTTTTAATATTCTACTGTCTGTGTATTCCATATTTGCTTTATTTATCCATCCCTTGGCGAATATTTAGTTTGTTTTGACATCTTGTGAATATTGCTCCAGTGAACATTAGGGCGCTAATATTTCTTCAAGATCCTGGTTTCCATTCTTTTGGAGTACTGTGTGGAATTGCTGGATCATATAGTAATTCTATTTTCATTTAAGTTTTTTGAGGAACCTCCGTACTGTTTTCCATTGTGGCTGCACTGTTTTATATTCCCACCAACAGCACACAAGGGTCCCCTCTTCTCTACATCCTTGCCAGCATTAGGAGCTCTTATCTTTTTGATGATAGCCATTGTCACAGGCAGGAGTTTATATCTCTCCGTGGTTTTGCTTTGCATTTTCCTGATGATTTGTTTGGGAGAGTATAATTTCATGAACCTGTGGCCATTTGTGTGTTCTTCTTTGGACATTTGGGCTTATCATATGTAGCCTTGATTATGTTGAAGTACATTCTTTCTATACTTTGTTTATAGAGAGTTTTCATCATAAAAAAGTGTTGATTATGTCAAATGCTTTTTCTGCATTTATTAAAATTATCATGTGATTTTTGTCCTTTATTTTGTACATGTGGTATATCACGTCAACTGTTTTCGTAAATGTTGATTTTTCCCGTATCCTAGCAGGAAATCCCACTGGGTCATGGCATGTGCTAGGATTTTTCTTGAGAATTTCTGCATCTCTATTCACCAGGAATATTGGCCTGTAGTTGTCTTATTTTATGATGTCGTTGTCTGGCTTTGCTATCCGGGTGATGTTGCCCCAAAGAATAAGTATCTAGAGGCAAGGTAAAATTCAGCTGAGAAAGGTCTCACATTCCAGAGCAATAACTTTTGCTCAGAAAGTGAGCTCTGATCGTAATAAAGACAGAGCATCAGCAAGAGGAAGAATTGCGGGCAGGAGTTGAGACACTGCAGGTATGAACTAGAGCCGGACTGAAGCGGGGAAGAGAAGCTTCTGAGGTTGGCAAAGAGGGAGTCATTGACAGGGTTTCTAGCTACAAGTCAGGGAATGCTGACCTTAGTGTTCAGAGGATTAAAGAAGTAAATCTGAGGAGTCTTTGAGACTATTCCATTCATTTAAGAATTTTGATAATCAAAAAGAGGCAGACAGAGGGGGTAGCGGGCTTGAAAATGAGGCTGAATGGAAGGCAGATTTTCCTTATAGGAGAGACTTGGGATATTGATAGACAGAAAGAAAAAGATGAGAGGCAGTTAGGACACCAGAGAAAGCAGGTAATTGATGAAGAAAGTTCCAGCAGTAGAATAAAACCAATAGCAAAGATGCCTGCTACTACTTGGAAGAGATAAGGATTAGATGTTTTTCCCTAATAAAGAAAGGAAGATAAATTAAGATATTAGTAAGCGTAATCTTACCTATGCTATTCCTTTTTTGTTAATTCTTTGATCAATTTAATGTTAGGAAATTATGAACTTTGAGCATATTAGGCAGTTGGGCTACAAAGTCATACGGATATGGATAATAAGAATAATGTATTTTAGAAGTTGAAGGAAAGAAGCAGTTGGTAGATCCCGGCTTGCGTTCCTCTTGTACTATCAGTAAGAAGCATCAAGTCATGTGTCAAGTTAAATTTCAATTTTATAAGCCCCAGGGGGTGGCATATTTACATGTTCTACCTCTCCACGGTCCTGAATTCCTTTTATGTTTTGTTGCTGTTACAAGATTTATCTCCCTTATTCTAAGAACACATCAAGTCCCTTTGAGAAAGGAGGGGATAAAATAGGAATAAATACTGAGGATGTCTAAGAAATAGTTGAGATATGTGAGTGGTGGGGCTGGATTTCCGATGATTTATTTAAACATGATCAAAAACCTGAAGAGGTACCATAGGATTTTGTGTTCAATCTGGACATCTTGAAGATAAAAAAAAAAAAAAAAAGGTCTTTAGACTCTTGCAGGTGTCTGTCACAAAGAGGTGGCAATCTGGGAGAGCACAGACAATCCTGTGGCACTCATAGCATTAAAAGCTATCGTGTGTCACAGCTTGCATCAGCCATTCAATAAGTCAAGTTCAGGGTCCCTTATGGCCATGCCACTCTCAGCACTCATTTGTTCCTTTCTGTGGTGAAATTATCCATAATGCTAAAAGATATAACCCCATCTTGGTGTGGTCGTGAATTGACTAACTCCAAAAGCCGACATAACTGACATGAAGTTTAGCATTCTCCTTTCTAAGAGACTAAGCATCGCTATCAATCTCTAGACGTGGGAACACAGAAGAAAATTATTTTTTGTGGTTGCTGATCAAACACAATAAATTAGTTACATGCTACCACTGGGATTTGTGCCATAGAAGTTGAGTTCAGGCTCTGGCTGGTGGCACAGTGGATAGAGTGGCAGTCTGGTGTAAGGACATCCTAGTTTTGATCCCCAGTCAGGGCACACAGGAGAAGTGATTATCTGCTTCTCCCCCCTATCCCTTTCCCCATTTTCTCCCTCTTCCCCTCCCATGGCCAGTGGCTTGATTAGTTCTAGTGTGGCCCTTGGCACTGAGCATGGCTCCATCTGAATGTGACAGCCTTGGGTGCTGAAAATAGCTTAATACTTGAGCATCAGCCCCAGATGGGGTTGCTGGTTGAATCCTGGTCGGGGCTCATGCAGGAGTCTGCCTCACTATCTCCTCTCCTCTCACCTAAAAAAAAAATAAAAATTTAAAAAAATTTAGAAAAAGAAGTTGAGCTCAGAACTCTGATAACAGTATGTTGGACACCTTAAGAAAGGAATAAGTTGCATTCAAGGGAACCTTAAATTTCAGCAAAGAAGTAAAATAGATTACAAGTAGTTGTGGAGAAAGGAAAAGCTATACATGAGATTTTGTTTGCTCTGAATTATGTAAGGGGAGGGCCTTTATTTTGCAGGGTGGCTCAGCACGACACTCCAAAGGCTGGAGAGCAAGTTAAGTAGACAATTGCATTCTCAAGGTAGGCGCCCTGCAGACAAGAGTCATTTAAAACCACAGAGGAACCACAACACCCTAATTTCTCTCTCTCTCTCTCTCTCTCTCTCTCTCTCTCTCTCTTAGCGAGCGAGAGACAAACAGGAAGAAAGAGAGATGAGAAGCATTAACTCATAGGTGAGTCACTTCAGTTGTTCATTGATTGCTTTCTCATACGTGCTCTGACCTGGGGACTCCAGTTGAGCCAGTGACCCCTTGCTCAAGCCATCAACCTTGGGTGCAAGCCAGCAAACATGGGGTCATATCTATTATCTAAGATCCCACACTTGAGTTGGTAACCCCACGCTCAAGCTGGTGAGCCCATACTCAAGACAGATGAGTCCACACTCAAGCCAGCTACCTCGGGTTTTGAACCTGGGTCCTTAGCATTCCAAGTCGATGCTCTATCCACTGTACAACTACCTAGTCAGGTTAATTTCTTTTGCTTTCAAACATAACTTTATTGACTTACTATAATCACTAAAGGTGAATAGCCCTCCCCTCATGTTCTCACCCCCCTTATTAGTAATACCCAGGAGGTTCTTCTAACTCCCTCCAGTCAGGACTTTAAGTGATTCCCCCCCCCCCCAGACCCAGGTCTTCGATTAGCATAAAAAATGAAATGGGAAGACAGCCCATTGTTAACTTTCTATAGGAGCTGGAGTTCCCATCGGGCCATAATTGGTAACCAGAGCTGAAGGCTCTGCAATTAAATCCCCCATGAAAATATATGAATAAAAGTAGAAATGTTATGGGCTGAGTTTTTGACTAACCTTCTGCCAGCTCTCGCAACGTTTTATGAAGAGATGTCAGCACGTTCAATAAATCTCAGCTGGCTGCTGTCCAGGAGAAATTATCACCAGCCCGTTGAAGGATCTCTGGCTCCTTCTTAAGAAGGGGAGGGGAGGAAGAATTGTTCTGGTTCATTCTGACTTGCGCATTATACATTAAATTAAAATATATGTTTCTCCCATTTAGCAGTCTGAATAATAAAAGCTGTATACAGCTGCGACAACTCCGCTCTATGCATTTTAATGACTGATTTGTGAATCTACTAGAATTATAGCCGCTATTCAAATATTTTCCCTTTTTTTTTTAAGAAGTCACAAATCCCTCCTTTCAAAATTCACAGACAAACACTTTATAATCTTTTAATAATTTGTTCTAAAGAATTTGGAAGCTTAGAATATGTGGAAATTATTTGTTTTAGGACCAGGAAATATAATGGACTTGTCAATATGGTATTCAAATAACTGTCAAAATATTTGGAATGTCTCCAACAAAAGGAACCTAACTCGATTGCTGCATTCAAATGAATTCTAAGTAGGAAAAGTGATATACAGTTCAAAAGGAAGCATTAGACTATAAAGCACCTTTCAGTTTCTCTAAAGAATTGTGATCTCCCGCTCAAATAGACTTTTAAGTGGCTGCCGAGTTTTCCGGCTTCTCAGATGTTCATCCTCAAATCAGTTTGAATTAGTTAAGTTGAGTCGCAATTAGAATTGTAATTTCTTTTCCTTCCAATTTTAACCAATAAGAAAGCTAGTAAAATTAGAAAATAGATAGCTGCCATCTGTAATATGATAACTAGGTCTTCGAAGGGTAAAGCAATGTTTTCTCAACTTCCAGAGGTGGTTTTTCTAGGCAGAATGCCAGTTTTGACATAGAGACTCGGCACCTTTTGTATGATTACCCGTAAACCAAACAGGAAGCTTTCTCTAATGAGTTAAAAAAAACACCAGGACATTTAAATTCAACTGATAAGAAAAATAAATTGCACGTGATGACAAAGGTGGTAATGTAACAGTCTCAAATTCTCATAAAACTCACAAAGATATTATTCACTACACAGCCAAAAGTTCAAGATGCTTATGATCAATGAAAGGAAATGGTCAGTAGTTTACCATTTGCTCAGATGTCCGTTCCTCGGTTGGGAACCTGTCAGGGGAACATGATGTTCTATGACAGGGGTCCCCAAACTACGGCCCGCGGGCCACATGCGGCCCCCTGAGGCCATTTATCCGGCCCCCGCTGCACTTCCGGAAGGGGCAGCTCTTTCATTGGTGGTCAGTGAGAGGAGCATAGTTCCCATTGAAATACTGGTCAGTTTGTTGATTTAAATTTACTTGTTCTTTATTTTAAATATTTGTTCCCGTTTTGTTTTTTTACTTTAAAATAAGATATGTGCAGTGTGCATAGGGATTTGTTCATAGTTTTTTTTTATAGTCCGGCCCTCCAATGGTCTGAGGGACAGTGAACTGGCTGCCTGTGTAAAAAGTTTGGGGACCCCTGCCCTAGTCTATCACCAGGATTAGGTTCTAGAACCTCCCGTGTTAGGCGAAAATCCACAAAAAAGTGACCTTATGTTTATTTTTTATATATATTTTAAGGATTTATTTCGATTTAAATTTTTTTTAATATTTTTATATTGTTTTCAATTTTTTAGGCTAGAAAATGTTTATTTTATCACAAACATAATTAAAATAATTAAAATAGCAAATACATAAAAATACCTATATACCGCAAAATCCTGTGACATAGCGAAAACGCTGCGATACGAAATTAGATAGATACAATTTAAAAATCCGTGATAAGTGATTAAAAGTCCATGAAAAGTGAACCGCAATACGGTGAGGGACAACTGTGGTGATATCCAATAGAAGTGGCATATAAGGCACATTAAAAAGAGTACGGTGAATTAATTTTAATGATATACTTTAGCTCAATATATTAAAATAATCATATTACATAATCAGTAGTAGAAGTTATTAATGGGGTGTTTTTATGTTACTTTTTTCTACCAAACCTTTGAAATCTGATGTGTATTTTATACTTACAGCATAGTTCAAATTGGACTGGTCACATTTCCAGCGCTAAATGGCTGTGTGTGGCTGGTGACTGTCATATGGCATAGTACAGGAAAAGACCATTTAATATGTTATTTATACTCACTGGATTATATTTTGGGAGCAAGCAATGTAGAACATAGGATAGATAAATGTTCTCTTTCTGCAGGTGTCTACCCGAGCCCAGTACAGCTTTTCGGGCAGGTCACTGACAGTCTGGACAGCTGGCATTTAGGATTGAACCTCTCTGCCGGTCTATCTAGAGACCTTAAGATACATTCGACCACATAAGTGATCATTTCAAACCTCAGGGCTCATTTCAAGCAGTTGTTCTCTTTTATTTTCCTACCAGGGTGTCAAAGCTTCCCAGGTCGGGAGAGGAGAGAGAGAGAGAGGGAGAGAGACCATCCAGCTGGGTGAAGACAGTCAAGAGCGACAGACAGAAGGGACCATCTGCGGCAAATGGCAATGGCACGTATGTGCTCTCTGCAAAGTCTCCACCTTCTGAAAACATCACCAGAAAAGAAAGGCACCTCTGCAAGGCCACCACGGGCTGGTCCAGACCTATGGATTGACAGTGTCTGGTCACATACACTGTGCGCCTAAAGATGGGTCATTGATCTGAAAGGACATGAACACTATTGGATTCAAAGAGCTCAGTGCTTGTTTGATCTCCGACAGTGTTGTGCACTCAGGTGACCTAACCCCGGCCTCACCTCTTGCAGGGGGGTAAGTATCATGCTCACTTTGACCAGAGAGTCTGTCACAGATTTCGTTGCTCACAATTTCTGTCCTCTACCAATTGTCTCTGAAGCCTTTCCAATCTTTGTCTCATGTTCACAGCCATACGATCCACAAAGCCAAGAAGCTGTTAAAAACCTCATCTCGTGATAACATCTTACTGATCTGAACTCATCCATCAGCAATATCTGACTTTCCAGGGGGTGACGGTCTTGATAGGTCTATATTTGTGAAAATTCATCCTACAGAGATCCTAATGTTTGTAAATGTAGGTGCCGCCTTAGATCTCACTGAGGCGATAGTGTCACAGGTGCCATTTAAACCATGTTGTCTTTCTAATATCAGGAACATTCTGCAATACATCTGGCTCCCACAGTGCCTTTATTACTGGACATTTATGAGTAGTAGTAGAAATAATACTAGTAGTAAATAGTCATTTAGCATTAAATATGCTCCAGGTACTTGAACTCTTTTATTTATTTATTTATTTATTTATTTATTTATTTATTTATTTATTTATTTATTTATTTATTTTACAGAGACAGAGAGTCAGAGAGAGGGATAGACAGGGACAGATAGGAACGGAGCAAGATGAGAAGCATAACAACTCTATTAGGTAAGTCTTATCATTATGTTCTGTTTTGGGGTGGACAGAGAGAAACAGAGAGAAGGACAGATAGGAACAGACAGACAGGAAGGGAGAGAGATGAGAAGCATCAATTCTTTGTTGTAGTACCTTAGTTGTTCATTGACTGCTTTCTCATATGTGCCTTGACTGGGGGGCTACAGCAGACCGAGTGCCCCCTTGCTCAATCCAGTCTTAGGCCTTAGGCTCAATCTGGTGAGCCTTGCTCAAGCCAGATGAACCCGTGCTCAAGCTGGCGACCTCCAGGTTTCGAACTTGGGTCCTCCGCATCCCCGTCCGACTTTCTATCCACTGCACCACCGCCTGGTCAGGCTATTATTAGCTTCTTAACAGATGTGAAAAGTAAGGCATAGTGGAGTTAGGTAACTGGCCCAAAGCCACACAGCACCTAATTGATACCACTAGGAAATGCCAAGAGTCAGAGGCAGGCAGCCTGGCTTAGCATCTGTAGTCTTTACGGCTGTGCAGAAATCCCTGTCCACGTCTTTGTTACAGGTCCCCCATACCTGACGTTTCCTATGTGAATGTCTGTCTCCTGAACTAGAATCCCTCCTCCTTGAAGGCAGGGATTATCTCCCGGATGCTTTCTGCCTGCTAAGCGGGGATATAAAAGTGTTTTGAGCAGAGCAGAGAATCCCTGGGTTTACAGGAGTCTTACGAATTTCAGGAACTCGCTGTAGATTCTGCCAATTGTGCTCCCTTTGGTTCTACCTTCTGCAAACAGCTACTCAATCAACTCTGCTTCTCTCAGTGAAAGGAAGCCCTGGCGAAACCCCCTAGATAGCACCTCACCGACAGCACAGCGAAGACGGGCGCTGCCTCTGGCTGCGCGTGTAGCATGTTTACCCTGAGCTCTGCGGGGTATAAGAGCTATCTCGCTAAGTCTTGCCTCAGTTTTTCCCCTGCAGTTTCTAGGCAGGTGCTATTTTCTGTTCCTCAGTTATAGAGAAAACCGAGCTTTTGAGCTATGCAATCACGATGCTAGGAAGTGGTGAAATTGTATTGAAATGTAGGTAGTTTTTAACCCCAGAGCCCACCATCTTCCTCAGTTTCTTCCTCTGCTCCTGGCTTTCTCCTGAGACTACGTGCTAGGATGTGGCTAGAGTTACATTTCTAAGAGGCAGGTCACTTTCTAATGTCAGTGGTTTCTACTCACATTCTTGCCCTGCCAGTTACATGGGAGGACATAGGAGTATCTGAATAGTCTGTCCTCTTTACATAGAACAGGGGTTCCCAAGCTACGGCCGGGGGAGGGGCACTTATCCAGCCCCGCTGCACTTCCGGAAGGGGCACCTCTTTCATTGGTGGTCAGTGAGAGGAGCACAGGAAGCAGCAGCATCGCTCACCTACAGTACTACTTCCGGTGACGCGGGACGCACGCATCGCAGCTCTGGAAGCGCGTCATATCACTTGTTACAGCTAGCAGTGATAAATATGGAACCGGACATGGACCATCTCATTAGCCAAAAGCAGGCCCATAGTTCCCATTGAAATACTGGTCAGTTTGTTGATTTAAATTTACTTGTTCTTTATTTTAAATATTGTATTTGTTCCCGTTTTGTTTTTTACTTTAAAATAAGATATGTGCAGTGTGCATAGGGATTTGTTCATAGTTTTTTTTTTTTATAGTCCGGCCCTCCAATGGTCTGAGGGACAGTGAACTGGTCCCCTGTGTAAAAAGTTTGGGGACCCCTGACATAGACAGTAGTCACTAATCCTAATAATCATATTATAAATTTATGCTATTGGTGTGTCTATTGAACAGATTAGGGAACTGAGGCCCATAGACTTTGTCATTTACTCAAATTCACATAGACAGTCTGTGGCTGAACTTGGATTCAAGCACAGGTCAGCTGACCTGAAGTCTGACCCTCCCTCCTACTCACTTACAGTCCGCATTATCTTGTCTGATTGAGCTAGTTTCTAAAATTTCATCACTCTAACAAAAAGATTATGATTTTTTTTTAAAAAAAAACTAAAATAAAGCATGAAACTTGTTCTAATCGAAGTTCTTACCTACTGGCTCCATGAAGGAACATGAACTTAATGGACTATTCTTCTCGGACTGACTAAGGGTATATTTTTAGTCTTTACATGAAGTTACTTGCTGTGTGCCTCCGTTCAGCCTCCACCTTTTATTTTCAAAGCCCGAGTCTTTTTCCAATTAATCATATTTATCAGCAAAACAGTCCAAGTCACTGACACAAAATCTAAATGAAATAAGAGGACGGAGGTTGAACAAAAAAGTTCTGGACAAAAGCTTTTAAACCACAAATGGATGCAAGACTGGGAATTTTATTTCCCCCCCAAAGTGATTAATCACAGCAATCCCTAGTAAATAGTAATACGTATTTGTGTGTCACCTCTTTATGCATTAAAAAAAAGAATAAGGCAACCCAGCACCAACTCACTTGGTTTGGCTGCTGGAACATCAGTGTAGTTTAAAAAAAAAAGAAGAATTTGTTAAGCCCAAACCGGAGGGACCCGAAACATTGAAGACACGAACAAGGTTCGTCGATTACACACCAAAGCTTTATTGTCTAGCTTGGCCACGCGGCAGCAACTCCGACAGAGGTCTGAGGGAAAGCGCGCCGGCCCTTTGTTTTACCTAGTTTTTATAGTTTTGTAAGTGGGAAGTACAGAAGCAAAAATTGTAATTAGGAGCCTCTTACCACTATTGGTTATAGTCATATGTCCTTTAACATGATAGGACCATGTTTAATTTGCAAGCCAAACATCATTTTGGAGAAAACAAAATTTACAAATCAACACAATGGTAGAAATATGTCTCTTTACATATTAAAAGGCATTCCTATATTTTCTAGTGTTCATCCGCCATCTGTCTGTCCAGAGTCACACATATTAACCACATGCATTTACATAGGAGTGGTAGTTTCCGTGGGGACAAATACCCACAAATGGCTCATTGCTATAAGAAAAGGTTTATTTTGGCTTTTCTCTTCCTACACCTGGCTAGCCACTCACCCCTTTCCCCATAGGTGTGGTGAAATGTCTGGGAATCCATGTTTTCCTCCCCTTTGCATTTACAATACAATGCCAAGGGCCACCCTGGTTATGCCAATCACACAGTACAGAGGCTATTCTCACAATTTCTCTGCACACCTTAACCCAAATTAATAAAATGTTCTTCAAGCCTCTTAAAATATTAATATTAATTCTGTAGTTTTTGGTACCTTACAACACCTGCGGGTGAAGTGGCGCAGTGGCTCCTCAGAATTTATGAGCACACTGATTGATTGTTAGTTAAAACGAAGATCAGCCTTCTCTCCCTTTCCTTGGTCTTGAGTCCTGTGGGGGATGTCTCCATATCTTCAAGTAAGTCTCTGCAAGAGAGAAAGAGGCTAGCACTTACCGCATGCAACCTCAGAGCCTGGGACTCCCTTCTCTGCAAGTTGAGAGTATTCAGTGAGCTATGCAGATCACAAAGATTAGGTAATAAAACCCCACTACCATCCCACCAGGGAGGTCTATTACTTACCTTTTCTATTAATAGAGTTAGAGCTTCGATTTCACACTGCAAAAAGCTCAGATTTATTTTGCTTACGTGAAGCTCAAAGCTTGAGTGGTCTCTGATTTAGGAAAATGTAAATTCTGCTTCCCTTTAAACTAAGGAATAGTTCTATATATAACGCTTGTCATAGCCGGTATACTCATTTTTGCATATAAAATGAACGATGCAATGCACATATGTACTCTGATGTTTTCACCAGGGTATGTTTAACACAGAGATTTGTTAGAAGATATGAGGAACTGTACCCATTCCACCAACTTACAAACGAGAGATGAGAATCCATTCTGTCACTTGTAAATACACATGGAGCCTTTCTTTGGGTTGAATTGTTCGATTTGAAAGCAGAATGTGCTGAAGGTTTTGTTTTAAGACAGTTCTATTTCTCAGGATACCCCCTACCTTTTGTGTATCTCTCATTTAGAAAAATGGTGAATAATAACAGCTTAAGCCGCCAATAGCCAATTTCAGTTCCCATTTTTTTATCTGTGGAAGAATGTTTTTTCATGTTAAAATGGGAAGTTAAATGCAAAACTAACCTAACCAGCCATTGGGTGGCACTGTTGCTCCACTGAGTTCTTGGTCCAAGACCATTTCTCTTATACTAAAAAGGAACAGAATGAAAGCGTGATTGTACCTTAAAGAAAATAGCATTGCTTACATGGGTCAGTTGGCTTTAGTCTGATTTTGTCTATCTACTAAAACACCTCTGACTCGGGAATGACAAGTAGGTTTAAACTCAAATGCCAATATCTACTGTTTGATAGTTGCTACCTAGAGCCTTGTGTTGAGAAGGATTCTGATGTCATATTGAAGTCAGTGTTGAGGAGGGGGTGTAATGGATTGATGAACAGTGTCTGCTGTGAGTGCAGGATATTTGTATGGAGACGCACGTGCCATGCTTGACCTATGGTAAGAATAAATTCTGAATTCCTACTGGGGCTAGCTAGAGAACAATATGAGTGGGATAGAAAAAAATGTTAGAGTAATGACGGGCAATATGTCTAGAGTCAGAATATTGTAGCAAGTTGTTCATCCTTTGCAATGTGAACATGACCTGAATTACGTGTCCTTTTCTCTTGCCTCACCTAATCTGGCCAGTTTTAAGGATGAGGAGAAAATGCTGTCATCACCATAGGGAGGTTAATAGTTTT
Organism: Saccopteryx leptura; assembly: GCF_036850995.1. Lineage (NCBI taxonomy): Eukaryota > Metazoa > Chordata > Mammalia > Chiroptera > Emballonuridae > Saccopteryx > Saccopteryx leptura. The sequence goes on from NC_089508.1 coordinate 182,326,582, forward strand.
TTTGGCTGGCTGGTGAAAGCAGGTGGAGGCAAAAAAATAAATAAATAAATAAAAAGAAAAGGAAAGGAAAAATGTCTTCATCACAATAACAGAACCATCAAAGCCCAAACTATATAGTCATCTTAGAGATTTTTTTTAATGCTGTTTATTTGATTTTAGATCTAACGTGGGTCTAAGATTGATCATGAAAGAACGATGACTATCACTTTTGTATGATGCTGTGAGTACATTAAACTTTAACTCCTGCTAAGACTGTACAATATCCCTGATACTGGGTGTTTATTGGAGGGGCTATACACTTGTGTTTTCTGTGATGATAGAAATGATCTACAGTTGCACTCTCCAGTAAGGTCACCCCTAACCACATGTAACTACCCAGCCCTTGAAATGTGCTCAGTACAATTGAGGAACTGCATTTTTAATTCTCATGTAATTTTAATGAAGTTGAATGTAAATAGCCAAGCGTGATTATTAGCTGTTATCTTGGTGACGGTGAGGTTCTAGCCATGACAGAAATTACTAATAGTGTAGTTTAAAGAAGACACAGTCCATCAAGCCAGATGGCCCAGCTACAAGCACAGTACTGCCCAGGAACGCTCTGTCAGGACTATTAAGTATTCACTCTCTGTATGACACCATTGAAACATTTTACATATTGAATCTCAACAACATATGAGGAGGAAGCGTATCCCTGTTTTACAGATCAGGACAGTTCTAACCGAATGATAGGTCTCCCACTGGGTGTATGTGGGCCTTCAGCACCGGCTGATCGTTTGGTTTCCTTTCCAACACATACGATTTAAATGTGTATTCATTGTTCATCCAGAAAAGGATCAAGTTTGGGTTTAAAAAGGGTAGAGAATGCCTGACCAGGAGGTGGTGCAGTGCATAGAGCATCCACCTGGGATGCAGAAGACCCAGGCTCGGAACACTGAGGTTGCCAGCTTGAGCGCAGGTTTGCCGGCGTGAGTGTGGGATCATAGACATGACTCCATGGTTGCTGGCTTGAGTCCAAGGATGCTGGCTTGAGCAAGGGGTCACTTGCTCTGCTGGAGCCCCCCACCCCGGTCAAAGCATATATGATAAAGCAATCAATGAACAACTAAGGTGCCACAATGAAGAACTGATGCTTCGTATCTCTCTCCCTTCCTGTCTGTCTGTCACCGTCTACTCCCACCCCCCTTCAAAAGTGCAGAGAATGATGCTAGTGGCAACCTCAGGTCCACTCTGAACACAAGAGTCTTCCTTAGAAAGCAGTGTAGTGTCCTGTCTGTCCTTCCTGGGAGCCCCATCTTCCTCCTTCCCCTCTAAGTAGCTTATCAAAGGCTTCTCTGTAACCAAACAGAATTCCTGCCCAGGAGGTGTTCTGGCAGTACAACTGCCTCCGACTTGTTACATTTGCAGTGTTGTTCTAACACACTCTATAGACAGTCTCTGATGGGAGCACGCAGCCAGGGTTCTTTCATAGGCAGAGGATGGCAGAGCTCTGGTCCACGGCAGGAAATCAGTGGGGCTTCCGTTGTAGACAGAATAAGGTCCTACTCACAAAGCTATCCATGTTGCAATCTCCAGAGCCCACAAATATGTTACTGTACAATGCAAAAGGAACTTGGAGTGTGTGATTAGGTCAAAAATTTTGAGGTAGGTAGATTATCCTGGAGTACAGCCTCGGGCCTGCTGTAATCACAAAGGACCTTATAAGAGAGAAGATGGGGTCATAGTGGAGAAGGCAGTAAGATAGACAGAGAGATGACAAGATGCCACCCTGGTGGCTCTGGTGATGGAGGAAGGGGACAAGACACAAGGAATGTAGGTGACGTCAAGAAGCTGGAAAAGACAAAGAAACAGATTCTACCTAAAAGCCTCCAGACCCATTTTGGACTTCTCGCTGTCAGAGCTGTGCGGTAACACATTAGTGTTAGGTAACTTGTTATAGGGGCAATAGGACACTAGCTTCTTAGAGACGGAGACGTTTGAAAAGTCTTAAAGAATCAGAGTAGTGTCATATAGAGAAAGGAAGGGTGTTACAGCGGAATCTGCAAGTTCAAAAGCATGCAGCTCCATAAAAACTTTCAGGGCCCTGGAACCATATGTATCTCAGGCCTCCCGCAGCATACGCATGTTGCAGAGAGACAAGAGGCGGAGCTCCGGTGCCACTCCCAGAACTCGGTGGTTCAGGAAGGAGAACCTTCGGGTTTCAGGGTTCAACACAAGCACAAGGAGACCAATACCCGGGCCAGGCTTCCCCTTCTGGACCACTGTGGTTTTGCTCCATGCATTTCTTTTCCCACAGAGACCGAGAGGAAATCCTATACACGTTTGCCACAAGGACGGATAGAAGATCTAGAGCAAAGGTAACCATTAAAAAATAAGAAAGTCACTTGAAAAAGCGGAGGTTACTTCTATTACCTTAGCTAGAAGTTTTTGCTGGCGTTGGGAAATGTATGAGAAGACAGGCAGTTCCCAATGTCAGATGGGACGAAGGCTCCCAAAGGAAATCTTTTGGACCCTTATAATGTACGTTATGCTTTTAGCACATTTATGGATATTTTATAGCAGAATGGTGAAGAATAAAATTAGCTGAGAGATTTCTTCTTAATAAAAAGCTTTTCTCCCTTTGGGAAAACTTTTTTGATAAGTCAGTTCTCTTAGTGGGAGAAGCTAGTTCTGAAAACTGAGTGCCAGGACCCCAAGATTTCAGAAGAATTTGGGAGGGGCTCCAGATGAGGGGAGAAGAGGAGCAGAGAGGAGCCGGGAGGACTCTTGGCACTCATGCTGTGGACTGCTTGACCTTTGAGATCGTCAGGGAAGACTCCAGATGACATGGGGTATTTGGCAGGTTTCTTGTAGCCGCTGGTGGACAGAGTGAGCTCATCTCTGGGATCCTTCAGGGGAAATACAGAAAGCAGATACAGACACAAGCACCACAGGCCTCGTGGACAGGTTTTCACAACATTAGCTGTTTTTACCCTTGATCTACGGACTCCTCCCCGCTCTTCTTTGATGCTACATCCCTTATACCAACTCTAGTTTCTTCCAAGTGCCTGGGGAGTTGGTTGGTGAACAGGACAGGGGTCAGGGTGAGGCGAGTGATGGGAGTGAAGCACTTACCTAAGCATGTAGCATTTAAGGAGTCCCAAACAATCAGCAGTCGAGGTAAATGATATTTAAATATCATATTTTTAAAAATCGAAATCAAAACAACAAAACTTGACAGTGCCACGCTGGAGCGTAAGGCAGAGTGGAAAACCAGGAACACCAATCCTGTCCTTTTAAATTTTGAGATCTTGACATTTTTGTCACCATGGATTTTACGTTAGCTTTGATTAAAAAAAAAATTATTGCAATAGTGTATGATTTATCATGATTCTGGAGTTCTTTGGCACCTCTTGTCATGGATACTAGATGACCAATACCAAGCCGGGAGGCAAGCAGGTCAAGAGAGAAAAGAGTACGGATTTAAATTTGGCAGGTTTTAAAATTTTTCTTTATATATCAACACACCAGAGCAGGTCAGAGGTGATGCCGTTAGCCTGATCTGATGCAGAGACGGGGGCACAGCGTGGTGAAAGGTTTCACGGGACCAGTCAGGGCTAGAACAACGCCTCCCACTTCCTGGGTCTACATTCTTTTTTTTTTTTGTATTTTTCTGAAGCTGGAAACGGGGAGAGACAGTCAGACAGACTCCTGCATGCGCCTGACCGGGATCCACCCGGCACGCCCACCAGGGGCCAAGCTCTGCCCACCAGGGGGCGATGCTCTGCCGCGACCAGAGCCACTCTAGCGCCTGGGGCAGAGGCCAAGGAGCCATCCCCAGCGCCCAGGCCATCTTTGCTCCAATGGTGCCTCGGCTGCGGGAGGGGAAGAGAGAGACAGAGAGGAAGGGGGGGGTGGAGAAGCAAATGGGCGCTTCTCCTATGTGACCTGGCCGGGAATCGAACCCGGGTCCCCCCGCACGCCAGGCCGATGCTCTACCGCTAAGCCAACCGGCCAGGGCCTGGGTCTACATTCTTACCACAGGTTAGGTGATTTCCTGGCCAGAATTTGTCATTTCCTTCTGTCTTTTACTTATCTTCTTGTCTATTTCAGGGATTTTGATGTGCTAGTTTGTACAAGAGATTGAGATTATATGAGTGTATGAATTTGTCAGTTTTTTCCTATTTGTTACTGTTACTCTCACTCATATGTAAAAATAGCAAAACAATTGCTTCCCTATTGCTTTTTTTCACGAACAATTCCTTGCCTCTGTGTAGTCACAGCGTCCAAATACAAGAACTAACAGATTTTGGCAGATATCACTTTTTAAAATTGTGATTGTAATGACAATTTAATTACCTAGGATTTGGTATTTTACTATTATTATTTTTTATCTTTATGGGTAAACAATTTAGTAATGAACTTAGATAAATAGAAAGATGGATTGATAGATAATAAGTATCTGTTAAATATTTCAGTTTAAATGAGGGTTAAATTTTGTTTTCCTAAAATTGTTGTCTAGTTACAAAATATCAAACTTAAGCTATCACAAGCTGTATTTATTAATAAATTTGGAGAAATTATTATTCACACATTAGATATTTCTTTGAACTAATTTTTGCTGTAGGGTTCTGTCTGATAAATACAGAAGAAAAGTAAAAATAATAATGGGAGAGCCTGACCAGGAGATGGCACAGTAGATAGAGCATCAGACTGGGATGTCGAGGACCCAGGTTCAAGACCCTGAGGTCTCCAGCTTGAGCGCAGGCTCATTTGGTTTGAGCAAGGCTCACCAGCTTGAGCCCAAGGTCACTGGCTTGAGCAAGGGGTTACTCGGTCTGCTGTAACACCTCTGGTCAAAGCACATATGAGAAAACAATCAATGAACAACTGAGGAACCACAATGAAGAATTGATGTTTCTCATCTCTCTCCCTTCCTGTCTGTCTGTCCCTATCTGTCCCTCTCTCTGACTCTCTGTCTCTGCCACAAAAAAAAAAAAAAAAAAAAAAAAGAAAGAAAAAAAATAATGGGAGAGATTGCTTTAATAGAGTAGCATACAAGTGTCAAACTGCTTATTTTTGTTTGTCCATAATAGAAATGCTCCAGGTGGCTGAACTCATGCTGGACATGTCATGGTGAGGGACATTTGGACTCAGCAAGTGATGCAAGCAACATTTGCGGAGACTAATGAGGAGAGAGCCTATCACTCATGCATCTTGATTGTGTTCAGAAGGTAGCAATGTGATCATAGGTCAAGGACAGACAGAATGGTTATGTCCCATCCCAAGCAACCAGCCAAAAAGCAATGAATGGGAGGGAGATACCACCTCTAACAGGTGGCTTTATGTGCAAGACCATGGGCCTAAGTTGATGGTGGGCTACCAGATCCCCTTCCAAAGCGTCTTTTCCCCTGTGACCTTGAATACTGACCTCGGATGGGTGAAGGTCACTGAGGGTGGCTGCAATGCCAGCTCTTTCCCTAAGGAGTTGTGTCTTCGGCTAAACTGCCTAACTTCCCTCAAATGGGAGTGGTGACAGTACTGACCTCGGAGTGCAGTGGTGGGCATTAAATGAGGTAATAGACTTTAAAGTGCCTCCCCACAGGGTAGTGATATTTTAAAACAGAAACCACATCATAGATACATGAGTCCATAAAGATTGGACCCCTGCCTAGTTGACCTTACCCATGAACACTCTCCCCTCCCTTCCCCATACTCCAATCCCCCTGGCTTTAGTTTCTGTGTCTTCTCTACGCACACTCATTCCTCCAGCAGAAACCGTATGCTGGTTGTCTGTTCGGCCCCGAAGCTCTTTTCCCAACTGGTTAGACAGACTTTCCCTGAGAGTATAACTAAAATGTAGCCCCTTTCACCCTGTGGTATTTTCTCTGCTGTACCTGCCATTATCTAAAATCATCTATTTCTTTATTTTTTTATCACTCTCCGTGTCTCACATTGGATGTAAGCTCCACATGAACAGGGCCTCATGTGAGTTCATCTGTCTCATTCAACACAGTATGCTCAGGGTTTAGCACAGCCGGGGTAGTAGGCACTCAATTAACAATGCACTGACTGCCTGACCAGGCGGTGGCGGAGTGGATAGAGCGTCAGACTGGGACCCAGTGGACCCAGGTTTGAGACCCCAAGGTCGCCAGCTTGAGCACGGGCTCATCTGGTTTAGAGCAAGGCTCACCAGCTTGAGCCCAAGGTCACTGGCTTGAGCAAGGGGTTACTCAGTCTGCTATAGCCCCTCCTGTCAAGGCACATATGGGAAAGCAATCAATGAACAACTAAGGTGCTGCAATGAAGAATTGGTACTTTTCATCTGTAAGTTTGTAAAATTTATGTTATTTGATTTTGTAAATAAGTTTGTAAAATTTATGTTATTTGATTTTGCTCACTTTTGTTAAAAATGGCCGCTGCCAGGTGATATGGCTAATTACCTTCCTGCTTAGGAAGGGGCTTTGTTATGCTAATGTTTGCTGGAGGAGGGGTGTTGCACCAAAAAGTTTTAAGAAGAAAGGAGAAGGCACAGAAGGAGACCACGTTTTTGGAGAGAAGCAGCCAAGATGGCAGGGTGCTGAAAGACTGAGGCTGGGGGTGGGGGTTGATTCTAGGAAAACTCAGAGAAGATTCTCCTGGTTGTGGAACCGGAGAACATGTGAATGGGTTTGGTACCCTGTGCGTTTTTACTCACCCATCAGATGCGAGGGTAGAATAAAGAAAATGGCCCACCAGTGTTCGGCTCCACAGTTTCATTACCGTCTATCCGAATTCAGTGAGAACCTGTATGTGCCAGGTGGTGGCTGTGATGGACGTGACTACTGGACATACATCATCACTCTCCCTTCCTGTCTGTCCGTCCCTGTCTGTCCCTCTCTCTGTCTCTGTCACAAAAACAAAACAAAACATCAATGCACTTACTGACTGTCCGAGTGAGCACACAGCCTGTTGCTCACACAGGGTGCTCTCTTCTTTGGATCTGTTTCAGTGACAGCACTTACACAGGGGTGGAGAGTGAGGGCCAGGCGGGGGTGCTGTGTGACTGAGCCCAGCGTGATTCCTCTCCGAGGCCCAGGCCCTGAGAGCCTTTTGTTTTAGGATTAGAGAGGGCTCTTTGCTTTTACTGCTGGAAATATGCAGTCACAGTCGGTGATTTGAGCTTTCCTGCTATTCATGTTGCTGATGCAGGTATTTAAGATCCTAACAGCAAAAGGATCAAGAATATTTACATAGTTCATAAAGGACGCCCTCTGCTTCCTGTCTGCGCTTCTGCTACAATGCCGCATCGCCGGGGAGGGTGTGCTCAGCGGTGCACTGCATTTTATATCATCTCCGACTTGCTCCACCGTCAAATGACCATCCCGGCTTTACAACTTCTGGAAGCAAATCACAACCCATTGCCACTGATACAAAAACGAAACTTCTTCCTGAAATCCCAATAAATCCCCCAAATGTTATGCAAATTGAAAAATACCGTGTCGAAAGACTGTCAGATAACACCTCTCATTCCCAAGGACTATTTGTAAGCATAAAGAAACATCCAGAAAGGAGTAATAAATCGTCTTCGTACCCTGTGCTGGCAGCCATTAATAAATCAATATGAAGGGGAGTTCTGAAGGGCAAAATGTTGCTGTCGGTGGGTGTCCGATTTAATTTTGCTCTAAATTAATATTTCGAATATGATAAGTGAGCTGGCAGGAACAGATTTCATGATTAATTCCGCGGAGTCAAAAACGCTTTGATGGCACTTTAATAGCGACACCACTGATCTGAAAGTACCCGAACCGGGCTCACGTGGCCAAGCTCACAGATTGCATAAATAATGTGGATCCCACCCAGGGAGGAGATTTATTTTTTATTTTCAAATCTCTGGCGTACCTTAGGATAGATGTGTTTTATCACGCAGGCGTAGACACTTGAATAGCGCTGTGAACCATGGGCGAATGATACACGTGGTCTCAGTGCGCAGAGAGCGCCATTAGGACCCTTCTGTGAGTCCTGCCTCCCGGAAGCCACATAAGTCAGTCTTACAGTGAGTGGAGTTATTGTTCCGCTGAAAATGTGAGTCCCGGGGATGGAAAATTCTGCTCCAGAAGGACTAGTAAGATACATACAACCTGAGCTCATAAATGACAAACAAGAATGGAGCCTGAGTATACTTTGCAGTCAACATTGACCTACAGTTGTTGCTAGCATGGGGCTAACATGTGAAACGAGGTGGCTACCCCTGAAATGTTGTGTTTGTTAGGTTTATTGAGTGCATTGGGAACACTCAGGCCCCAAATCCTATTCAACACATCATTCTGAACAACTACCCTTGGTTAAAGATGGCATGAGGTTTATATATATACACACACACACATACACACACACACACACACACACACATGTATTTTGCATCTTTGGGTGGTGTCTTATGCTGTAGTAGAGTAGCCTATTTACATCAACATATTAATTGAAATCATATCTCCTTTTGAGCTTTAAAAAACTAATTTTACTTTTTCATTTAGATATGTAAAATTTATTTTTGCTTTTATCAAAGGAGATGTGTAACCTTAAACTGTTTAAGTATACATATAATTTTATAAAGTATATGTATATCATTGTTCTACAAGACATATTATGAAAAATAAGTGACCCTACACCCCATTTCTTAAATTATCTCCTACTTTTTAAGGTTACTAGCTTCTATCCATTTACTTTATTCTTCTGGTTATTACCTTTATATTTCTAAATAATATATGTATAGTGCTGTGTTTTCATTTTTCAACATTATTTATTGACTTTTATCTAAAGAAAATCAGCATTTCACCTTCTACTTTTTCTTCCTCCTCCAATCTGCTCCTCCGACATGAGTACACACACACACACACACACATTTCTCATCTTTCTGGCTTTCCAGTGTACGATTATGTCATAATTTTCTTTAGATCAATATTAAGCATTTACATTGTTTGACTATGCAAATGCTATTCTCAGCTGAGCAAAGTAATGATTAATTTTCCTTTCTGCCAAATTTTTGTTTTCCTGGAGTTAATTGTTTGTTGCTATTTATTTGCTAAGCTCCCTATGAACTTCTCAGAAATTCAACAGCCAATTCTTCCCCCCGTTGTCTAAGTTTTTCTTAATAAGGAGGAAGCTGTCAGATCATCTTACACGTGTCACTGTAAAAGCGACTTTGCCTGGAACCCTCACGTGTTCCCCTCTAGACTGGTTTGTTCTCTCGGCATCTATCTGCTCCTCTATGTCCTCAGGGCTTTTGTTCGGACTCCTGGAGAATCGGGTCCACTTTTTTCTTTTTGAGTTGGATCTTCCATATCCTGGATTCCTTGTGCCCATTTCCTAGGAGGTTTCAGAGGATGATCTCATGAAGAGTGCCTTTTCTTTTCTTTTTAAGATATAGGATATTTGTAGAAATTGTTCTTCCTTACCCTTAAGTGTAGTTCATCGAGGTCCTGAATCACTGTCAGGAAATTAAAGAATTTCCTTTTAGTTTTCAAGTCATTCTGGCTTTGTAAACTAGCATGGATTTTGAAAACTCAGATGCCATACTGTTTTTCCTTTTATGAGAAGTCTGCTGCTTCTCTCCATAAAGAGGCTTGTTGCATCTTCTTTCAATTCTCAGTGTTACAAAATTTCATGATGAAATTATAGTATCTATTGATGGTACTGGTATTTTGTTGTCTGTTATGCTGGTCACTTGGTGGACCTTTACACTCAAGTTTTTTAGTTCTGGGAAATTTTCTTGCATTTTATTATTTCCTCCCTTCCTTTCTCTGTTCTCTTTTTGCAGAAGTCTGAATATACTGATATCAGGCTTCTTGCCCTAAATTTTAAATTTTCTTATTTTTATGCTATTTTCCATTTCTTTATCTTTTGTTCTACTATTAACACTTTTGTTAAGTCTGATGTTTCTGCTGTTGGATGAGCGTTCCTCTTTCATAACAGTCTGTTATTGTTTCATTTAACAAATATACTCATCTTTCTGAAAATAATAACTGGGTTTTTTTATTTTTTATTTTATTTTATTTTATTTATTCATTTTAGAAAGGAGAGAGAGAGAGGAGAGAGACAGAGAGAGAAGCAGGGGAGGAGCAGGAAGCATCAACTCCCATATGTGCCTTGACCAGGCAAGCCCAGGGTTTCGAACCAGCGACCTCAGCATTTCAGGTTGACGCTTTATCCACTGCACCACCACAGGTCAGGCTAATGACTGTTTTTTTAATCTTTTAAACTCCTCTGCACGATTCTCATAAACTGCTGGTGGTAATGCAAAATTATACAGCTGATTTGTCAGACAGTCTGGTAATTTCTTATAAAATTAAAAATACTCCGTACCATATGTATATGATCCAGGAATCCCTCTTTTTGATATTTACCTAAAGGAACTGAAATCGATGTCCACACAAAAGCTTGCATATGGATGTTAATAGCGTATTATTCATAATTGCTAAGCCTTGGAAACAACCAAGGTATCCTTCAGTAGGTAAATGGATACATAAACTGTATTACATCCAGACACTGGAATATTACTCAAGGCTAAAAAGATATGAGTTCACTAGCCATGAAAAGATATGGAGGAAACTTAAGTGCATATTACCAAGAGGCCAGTCTGAAATGTCTACATACTGTCCAATTCCAACTATATGAAATTCTGGAAAAGGCAAAATTATAGAGACAGTAAAAAGTTCAGTTGTTGCCAGTGGTTAAAGAGTAAGGAGGGATGAACAGGCGGAGCTTAGAGGATCCTCAGTGCAGTGAAAATATTCTGTATGTCACCATAATGATGGATATAGAACATTATACATTCATCCAAACCCATAGAATATAGCACACCAAGAGTGGGACAGAGTGTAAACTGTGGACTTTGGGAGAATATGTCAGTGTAGAATCATCAGTTGTAACTCATGGCCCCCTTTGGTGGCAGATGTTGGTAGTGGGGGAGGCTGTGTGTGTGTGTGTGTGTGTGTTGAGATCGGGAATAAATGGGATAGCTGTGTTCCTTCCCATCTACTTCTCTGTGAACCTAAAGCTGTTCTAAAATAATTTTAATTTTAAAGACTTGTAAATAATAGTCTGAAGAAAGAAAAATAATATGATAATTTAATTCCTGTGATTGCATGACTAACAAAAAATGACTAGCATATCACAGGGTCATTTTATTTTATTTTTTTAAAACATTTTCTTTTTTAAAATTATTTATTTATTTATTCATTTTTAGATAGAGAGAGAGGCAAAGAGGGATAGAGAGGAGAGAGAGACAGAGAGAGAGAGAATGGGGGAGGAGCTGGAAGCATCAATTCCCATATGTGCCTTGACCAGGCAAGCCCAGGGTTTTGAACCGACGTCACAGGGTCATTTTAAATAATAACCAAGAAACAGTTGTCCATATAAGTATCTATATTCTTTGGTACTATGATAATAGATATATTTATCATATAGTACACTGTAATATAGATGTAGTATTACATATATGCTATACATACTTTTATAGATTATATTACCTATATATTTTATATATATTTATATATCTATCTATACTACTTGACATATATACATATATATATATATATATATACTGTCATACCACCAAGAAAAAAAGAAAGAGGTATAATTAACACACAAATGCTTCTCATTAAGACACTAATTTAGGTTAATTAAACAGTCTAGACGCAGGGGTCCCCAAACTTTTTACACAGGGGGCCAGTTCACTGTCCCTCAGACCGTTGGGGGGCCGCCACATACAGTGCTCCTCTCACTGACCACCAGTGAAAGAGGTGCCCCTTTCCGGAAGTGCGGCGGGAGCTGTATAAATGGTTTCAGGGGGCCACATGCGGCCCGCGGGCTGTAGTTTGGGGATGCCTGGTAGAGTTAAGAAACACAATTTCTAGCTATCATTTGGCTATGCACTACGCCAAAATAATACCAACTCAATCAGAAAACACAGTTGGCCCATTCAGTGTGTTATTTTCAGTTTTCTCAAATTTCTTTAAGTAATAATCTACCACACACTTTTTAAAAAAATGTTTCTTGTCTAGAAGACATACAACAGTCTTAGAACATGGTAACTGTAACTTGTACATAACATGTCATAAAAAGCATTAGTCAATTTCATAAATAATTATATTATTTATATCTAGCTATTTATATCAAAGATGGACAGATGATGTGGTAGTGGTATATAAAAGAAAATAAGTTGTTTGCAGATATTAAAAATGATTCCTCATATACAATCATTCCACTTAACCACAAAAGAAAACCCATTAATTAGACTTTTGAATCCCATTAAGAAAAACAAATACCAATACTTAACTGCTCAAATATGACATGATGGAAAATTGCTAACATAATTAGATTTTTAATAGTGTTAATGACTCTTGTATCTTATTAGTAAGAATTAAAACTAATGTAATATTATATGAAGAAAAATTGCCACTGAAGACACTTCTATAGAGGAATGGAGCATTTTTATGTCTATTTCCACATGATGGGGTTTTAATTTTTATTCCCTTGCAATTGTAATATAACTCTCATGTTCCTTGGCTTAATATATTATCCCTGACATTATGTGACAGAAGGTCCTACAAGTACACCATTTAGGTCTGTAGTCTCATTAGATATCCCAAGTCAAGCATGATGTTGATTCTGGATGTAAAACTATTCATAATAAAGCTTGAAATGTCTTTTCTTGGCTCTCTTTCGCCAGATTTTTGTAGATTATTATTCCTTTAATGCTTTGCTTCAACCCCTTTGAATTTTCCCATATATTAGCCAAATGACATTCCCTGTTTATGCTGTGCAGTTTGTCATTTTTAATATAGTGTCTCCCTCTTTAGTTATTCCTTGGACATGGAAAGCATGTTTCATTGTCCAATAAGTGTGTCTCATCAATTAGTTAATATATCAATATTGATTTTGCATCTCCTTTGTGTCCATCATGTTGAAGGCACTGAGTGTCACAAGAGACATGATTAAAGAAAAGAACATGGTCTTTGTACTCAGAGAGGGTGTTTGTTTGCTTAAATTACATAAATGTTTTAGAAAGTTTTCTTTCTTAGACACTGGAAAGTGCGATATTCATATTTCTATGAATCCCTTCAGCTAGCTAAATTCACCCTCCTAGCTGCCACAAAGACAAATAGATGTTGGTTTCCAAACCAGGCACCAAGCTCAACATCTGAGAAAATAGCCAATATTTGAGATAGATGGCTTGCCAACCAATTTATAAACCCACCAAACATACAGATTTTAGAAGAGTCAATGGAATGACTTATGATTTGACCAAGACAGTATTTGGGCTCTCTCTCTCTTTCCTGGATTTTCACTTTAATATGATCGTATCAGCATGTAGTCCTCTACTACTCAAAGTAATGGGCTGTGGACCAGCAGCATCCACATTATGGAAGCTTCTTGGAGGCAGAGAATCCTTAGTGGCCGCCCCCCTCCAGGGATTCTGCATCATGATCTTTGATTTAATCAAAACTACAGGTTACTCCTCCCAGAGTCAGGTTGAGACACAGCGGACTGTGTTAGCTCGGATAAGGAGGAGCAATTTCTTCCATAAGAAGAGGGGAGGTGCCCTGGCTGGTTGGCTCAGTGGTAGAGTGTCGGCCTGGTGTGCAGAAGTCCAGGGTTCGATTCCCGGCCAGGGCACACAGGAGAAGCGCCCATCTGCTTCTCCATCCCTCCCCCTCTCCTTCCTCTCTGTCTCTCTCTTCCCCTCCTGCAGCTGAGGCTCCACTGGAGCAAGGATGGCCCGGGCGCTGGGGATGACTCCTTGGCCTCTGCCCCAGGCGCTAGAGTGGCTCTGGTCGCAACAGAGCGACACCCCGGAGGGGCAGAGCATCGCCCCCTGGTGGGCAGAGCGTCGCCCCCTGGTGGGCATGCCGGGTGGATCCCAGTCAGGCGCATACGGGAGTCTGTCTGACTGTCTCTCCCGGTTTCCGGCTTCAGAAAAATACAGAAAAAAAAAAAAAAAAAAAAGAGGGGAGGTGATGGTGATGCCGCTGGGGCCACATCGAAAGGACAGTATTTACCTGAGGCTATTCTTTCGGCAGTGTGGTGAGAAATGGGGATTATTTAGGAACCCAGTAATGAACATGATTTTAAAAAGCTGGAAATCTGTCCAGTGGTTCTCAACCCTGGCTGTGCGTCTAGCGCTGCCCAGGAGCTTTGAAAGATGCCAGCGCCAGGGTCCAGCCTCCAGAGATTGCAGTTTAATTTTGCTAGTGAGTCTTCTAGGCATCAGGGTTGTTTTATTTTAAAGTTCTCAGATGATGTTTACATGTGGCCCGTGTTGAGAGTCATTGATAAAATACGAAAAAGAGATAAGGGACCTTGGGCTAATGAGTGCGAAGAGGAGAAAACTTATGTGGGTGATCATAGGACAAGATTGACTTTGGGCAGCTCCAGGAGGCAGGGTTGTACTAGGAAGAGACCCTTAATAATTGAAAACCGATATATATATAAGAGGAATTTTGGTAATCTGAACTATATGAAACAAAAATGGCCATCTTTGGGGGCACTTGGTGAGTTCAGGTGGAGACTGCACAGCCCTGGGCAGCTCAGGAAGCCCCAGAACACTCATATGTTTAACGTTGGTTGGGCTTTGGGGCATTAGGGTGCGGGATGGTCAGACAGCATTATAATGGAGTATAATAAATACGTTTAATGAGTACTTCCTGTCTGGGCATTTTATTTAATGACTAAATTTCATCCAGCTCACAACTATGAGGATAGATCCTTTGAAATGCAGGCTGAGACAGTTGCAATAAGTTATTTGAGATTACAGGTCAGTGTCAGGTCAGGTTTGTCAGACCCTAAAGGCTGTGATGTGAAACCTCATACAGATTCCACCATGATGCCCACTGATACTCGCTTTTATCACTCTTAGGTGCGCCATGCGACAGTCACTATTGCTGCTTATTTGAGGATCAAATTGCATAGCCAGCGTGGCTTTTCTTAGAGAACTCCCATAAACAGGAAAGAATATATTTTTTATGACCACTTGTTCAACACTTAGAAAAGAGAACATCATCGAAAGAACAAGCCCGAGTTAAAGGACATAGAATCTTAATGTAAATAAGTAAATACATAAATAATAAGCAAACACACAAGTAAGAAAACCAGGTCATTTGCCACACCGACGCATTTTATTATAATTCTGTTTTTCCCCTCTACTGTGATTGAAAACATACTTGTTTTTCCCGTCTCTTTTTTTTAAAACTGTAATCTGTGTTAGAATTGCAGAACTAATTATGAGTCACCCAAGTGTAACCAAGGAGTGCTGAGGGCCCCTGAAATAGGACAAAGGAAATTCATTAGGAAGTAATGTTGAGCTTCTGGTTTCAAAAGGTCATTAGAAATGCTACGCCAGAGAACACCCGCTGCCTGAGCTGATAGGAAACCTAACGGTTTCTCAGCCCCGGGGTTCGGGACAGGTGGTGGTTATCGAGCTCCTGAAACCCCTCAACGGAAAGCCAGCCGCTTTCTACAACTGCGGGTCTGGGATACACCAGCCTCTTCCTCCATCGCAAGATATCACCGTCAAGACATTTCCCAGAGCTTAGCCTGGGAAGCTTCGGGCTTCAGCTCAGAAAAACGTACTTGAGGTTTGGAGCCGAGGTCTTACCTCTACTCTGTTTTCTCTGTGGAAGGACACCGGGCTGGCTTTCGGCAGACTTTAACGAGAGAACTTCTCTAATGGCAGGCAAAGTGTAAAGACCTGTAATCAAAAGGTGGGCACTTCAATGTCACATTTCTTTTATTTTTCTTTTTTTCCTTTTTATTTAGTGATGGGGGGGGGAGGACAGATAGGGGCAGACAGACAGAAAGAGAGAGAGAGATGAGAAGCATCAACATGTAGTTGTGTCATTTGAGTTATTCATTGATTGCTTCTCATATGTGCCTCCACCTGGGCTCCAGCCGAGCCAGTGACCCCTTTCTCGAGCCAGCAACCTTGAGCTCAAGCCAGCGACCTTTGGGCTCAAGCTAGCAACCATGGAGTCATGTCTATGATCCCACGCTTAAGTTGGCGAGCCCACCTTCAAGCTGGTGAGCCAGCATTCAATCTGGATGAGCCCACTCTCAAACCAGTGATCTCAGGGTTTCGAACCTGGGTCCTCAGCATTCCAGGTGGATGCTCTATCCACTGCACCACCACCTGGTCAGGCTTAATGTCATATTCCAATCATACCAGGCACTCTTATTCAAAGACTAGCATAGCATAGCATAGCATAGCATAGCCAGCCATTACCATAGGGTAATGGCTGACTTGTAATCTCAAATATTTGCTGGGTGTACAAGGAGATCCAAGGACATTTATTTCCTCATCATTTAAAAAGAAATGACTTCTTTCTAACATCCCAGTACCCCCCCACCCCCACACTAAGATGCAGAGGCAGGGAACGCAGTCAACCCTTTCTGTCAGGAGACCCCTAGTAGTTTTAGACGTTGTGAATCACACGGTCTGTCTCAGATATGCAGCTCTGTCCCTGTAGTGCAAAGCAGCCCTCTGTAAGCTAAAGGACATGGCTGTCTTTCAATAAAATTTTATTTATGGGTAAAAAGAAATGACTTATGCATTTTAAATTTCTCATAATTTTTATGTGACACAAAATATTCTTCTTCTGATTTTATCTCCCAACTATGTAAAATGTAAAAACTATTCTCAGCTCTCAGGCTAGACAAAGCTCGCTGTCCGGCTGGCTTTGTCCTGTGGTCCATAGTTTGACTACTTACTCTGCTGTCCTAACCATGCTTCGGTTTCCAGAGGGAAGGTAGAATTCTGACTGCCTCTTTGGAATGACTGATTGGGGTTTTTTTTTGATAATTAATTTATTTGTTTATATCAAGCTTCTACCCATGTTTCCTTCCGAAGGGCTTTAGAGGTAAAAATTTGTAGTAAAATTCTCACTGCCCTTGATGGTGGCCTGGTTTAGATTTATAGCTGAAACCAACCATATGACTTACAATGCAGTAAATGGCTTTGGAGTAGTAGGGTCAGGATGTGAGGCGCTCCCTACCCCTGAGTCTTTGAAAGATTATGTTTCTGACTCTGAGATTCCCTATCAGCAAAATTGGAATAATGATTATAATTAAGCGAGAAGCAAAGAAGATTCTGTGAGTAGATTCTTTGTCATTTCTGGAATATTGTACAAAACATGGCTTGTTGTTTTTAAATGTGGGAGTGATCATAGCTAACCTCCGCAACAGCAATAATTAATAATTACAGTTCCTCCTGTGGGCTTCGCATTGATTTAAGGGCTTTACCTCTATTAATCCATTTAATTCTCACAACACCCATATGAAATGGGTACTTTTTTTTTTTTTTTTTTTAACCACCACCTTATATACTTGCGCTCTAGGGCACAAAGGTGTTGTGTGATTTGTCCATGGTCTCCCAGCTAGTAAGCGGCAGAGGTAGGATTTGAACCCTGCATTTTTGCTCCTGAATCCACACTCTTCACTCCTCCATTTTCCGTTTTATATCACAGTGCAATCACATGCGAGACACAGCACTAACCATTTTACGTATGTTACGTAACTGAATGCTCAAACGTATCGAACAATAGGGACACGGCGCTTAGTGGTTAAGTACGTGGGTTCTGGAGTTGGGCTTTATGGACTCACTTTTTTTTTTTCCTACTCTGTGACCTTGAGTAAATTACATAGATTTAAGTCTTCTTTTACTGGAAATGATAATAACAGGTACCCTACTGAGTTTTGTGGAGCTCAAATGAAATGATGCATGTGACATAAATAACATAGTCCTGGCTTACAGTGTGGTGTTTGCTCCTTCACTCACTTGCTCATTCATTTATCCATTTCGGCTTCTCCCTTCACCATCATAGAGACAGATTTCTAAGTGTGTTGTTAAATAGTGGAGTTAACAATTCAAATAACGCAAGCTACATTCGCTTTCCCGAAGTGTGCTATAGGCAGTATCTGTAGGTGGGTTACTTTGGTGCAACTCAATTAAAAATATACTAATATGGAGACTGACATAGATTTTGCTTTAGATAGCTAGTCTGATGTTGTGATACATGCCTGGAAATCCAGTGGCAGCTTGCATGGTATCTAAAACGGTATGCTGATTTTGACCTTGGCAGACATATCACTTGAAAGATATCTACCTTGAACTTGAGCATTGAATGTATTAATAGATGCTTTCAGTAACTGGGTTCCACTAGATGATATTTTCTGGGGGAAAAAAAACTATTATGTAATAAGAGTTTAAGCATCTTGCATTTTGACAAAGTCCTACTATATATAAGAAAGCTTAAATGTATTTCTCAACATCTTTTCATCCATTATCCTTTAAGATGCTTAGAATTTGCTACATCTTGGAAAAAACATTTGGATTAGAATATTAGGAAGACATCTTGGTAGGTATTTAGAGAAGCATTATCTGTGCAATCTAGCTAACACTGTAGTAATACCTGCCCACTTTGAGTTGAGTCACAGAATCGAAAGTAACATTAAAAGATGTGTTTTTTATCTCTCATCTTACAAATGAGGAAAGACAGAAACACAGACAAAATAACTTGCCTAAGGTTACACAGGCAGAGAGAGAAGGCAGAGGACTGGAATTCAAGGGTCCTATTTCCTAATCTCAATTGTTTTCTGCTGCCACCTGCTCTCTTCTGTATATAATGATTCCACTTCGTCACAAGCCTTCAATAATTCAAATAACCTCAAACTAAATGTATACATCATTAAAATATTATAAGGTTTCTGATATAAATAGATCCATGAGATTTATCTCTATCACATTTTTAAAAAGCCTTTATAGGCTATCAAGCAGGTGCCAGCCATTTTTATGAGATTCGCTTTATCAGAGGCAGTCAATCCTGTCCTTCATTTATGTGATCTGCTAATTGATAACAAAGATCGCCTAGTCCTACTATTCGATTTGGCTTTCTTTATAAAACTGATGCTTTCAAAAAATACCAATCAACCACTGATCCCATACTGACATTTGGCACTTGGCAATTGGTTCTATATCTGAAAAATTTAAATCTATTGATAGGAAGTAAATTTTTAAAAATCTGAATACCAGTTTGACCATCTGACTTCTTTGACGTTGGCTCCTACCAATTGCAGGTCTGCCCGCCGGTAGCAGTGCTGATGCCCGCGTGGACGGGGCAGTATCGAGGGCAGTCTCTGAGGTAGTGAGAAAGAAAAGTGTTTTGCCAAGACAATGGGTAGCGAGAGAAAAAAGAGGAGTTTAGATAGGAAATTGCAGACATTTACAGGTTATTCCTCAAGGGAGCGGTGGAAGTTATTGCCGAGGAAAGACAGCAGGCTTTGGACAAGATACAAATATTGATCCTTTCGCTGAAACAGTGACTGAACCTGTAGCCTTGCTCGTTACAGCAGTCACCCTGAGTGTGGAGAATTCCGACGTAGTCCCTGGTGTTGTAGTTTCAGATTCTGACACTGCGCGTGGCATCGTCAGGAAGTATAAAAGTGGGACGGATTAAAGGGAATTATTTGGACGGCTGATGTCAAAACCAGAATGCATAATGCATCTTTGGCACTATTACCCTCTTCCTTCCTTCCTTCCTTCCTTCCTTCCTTCCTTCCTTCCTTCCTTCCTTCCTTCCTTCCTTCCTTCCTTCCTTCCTTCCTTCCTTCCTTCCTTTTTCTTTCTCTCTCTTTCTCTCTCTCTCTTTCTCTTTCTTTCTTCTTTTTCTTCCCTTCCTCCCTCCTTTCCTCCCTTCTATCTTTCTCTCTTTCTCTCTTTTTCTCTTCATAAACATGGTTTTTGGTATCTAGACTTTTATAAGTTAATTAGTTTGATTTGTCCATCTCTGTGTCACTTTATGAACAACATAAATTGAGTAGGATTATTGCTGTATTATTGATTAATTTGGGCAAAATACATAGCTAAGTTTGGATGGTGTTTGAGGCTAGAATACATACTTCAAAGCCCTAGCAATTGTTTACTGGTGATACAAGTAACTATGCAACTGTATTAATACCTTGCAGAGGAGACATGTCCATTTTGTTGTTACCCAATTGTAAGAGACACAGGAGAATTTCTGGTCAGTATACATTCATTTTTTTTTATTTACTCAGTACTTGCTAGAAGGTTATCATGTGTATAGCTCTGAATTATATTCTATGAAAGGTACTATGATGAACCTAATGATGATGGGCCAATAGATAAAATCCAGCCACCGACAGAAACTAAACACGATAGAGGCAAACATGCTATTATAGTCACAAGTACAGTGAATGTTCTACAGGAAGAAGTTCAGGCTGCTGTGAGGTCTGTTTGTGGCTCGCCAGGTTAGTATAGGAAGAAGTTTTGTGAATTGGCTCCTGCCTCAGTCTTTCCTTTCCCTCCAACTGCTGCCAGCCATCTCAGGCACCTCAAACACTGGAGTAACCGTCTACCCAAATTTCTGACCTTTTCTTCTTCAATGACATGCACTTCCATTCTCTGATCCTCAAACTGTGGACAAATGCCTAGATGGCATACTTGCTCAGAGATGTCTTATCTCTGGCATCTTGTGTGTGTGTGTGTGTGTGTGTGTGTGTGTGTGTGTGTGTGTGTGACAGAGACAGAGAGAGGGACAGATAGGGACAGACAGACAGGAAGGGAGAGAGATGAGAAGCATCAAGTCTTCATTGCGGCACCTTTGTTGTTCATTGATTGATTTCTCATGTGTGCCTTGACCAGGGGGGCTACAGCAGACCAAGTGACCCCTTGCTCAAGCCAGTGACCTTGTGCTCAAGCTGGTGAGCTGTACTCAAACCAGGTGAGCCCGCACTCAAGCTGGCAACCTTGGGGCTTGAACCTGTGTCCTCTGCATCCCAGTCCGACGCTCTATTCACTGCACCACTGCCTGGTCAGGCTCTCTGGCATCTTAAATCAAATTCTGGGAAACTCAGTTCAGAGAATCTCTAACACACTCCCTGTTGCCTTGCCTTAGGGACTTTTCCTTTTTTGGGGGATGGGACAACAGCTTTATTTCTGAGGGCTTCTCTGAAGAACCACAAAAACACAGGCAGTAAAGTTCCTGGGAGGGGGCAAGGTTCCTCCATTGCAGCCCTGGGATAAAGGCTTTCTAAAATGCCGTAAGCCTCCTTCCAATGCTGGTTTATATGATCCTGGCCTTCCCAAGAGGGGATATGGACCAGGAAGAATGGCACTCAAGTTCCTGATGGCAGAAGCTGCTGTTGTCTGGGGCTTCCGGCCCTTTCCCAATGCCTTTCTCTTCCCTCATCCCAGTGCTGTCCTGCTCAGTGTCCTCTCTGGGACCCCTACCTCCCTGAAGACTAGTCTAACCTTTTGAATAAAGAGTATGCAAATGTCCATGACGAATGCTTCTTTTGGCTTGTTCTTGTCTTTTACCCTAAAGGTCTCTTCCTTTTCATTTCCAAGTTCATACAAACTCTCTCTCTGCCATCTCCCCCTCCCTTCCTCCTTCAACCCCCCCCCCCACACACACACACATCGATTAGGGCACTTGTCCCCTGTATTATAAATATTCACTTGGGTCTTCACAAACTCTAAACTAGACAGCAGCCTTAAAAGTGAAGATCTGCATCCCACTGTCCAGCACTTTACCAAGCATGTTGTAGGTGGTTGGATATGAAGATAAAAAATAGTGCAGTTCTTTGAGACAGTCCAAGTCAATCTGTACATATGGACTGCGCTTGAATGTACCTTAATAAACATAATGCTGTTCTTCCCTTCAATGCTCTCTCACGTATGTGATCCTAAATTCCTTCACATTCCTTTGGTTTGTTTGTTTAAAAGAGGAACCTAAGTGAAATACATATTTTAAGTAAAGCTCTGTTTTCATCTGAGGTATTTTAGGTTTAATAAAACCTTGGGAAATAATATACAATTGATAATAATAAAAAACAGTCTGGATTATTTAAAAAAAATAAAAGGCTAACAAAGTGGTTTGCGGGACTGTAATTAATGAACTATTTGTGTTATTTTGTGGTTGACTAATAGATTTCTTGGGTAGTTCTGTCCTTGGCATAGGGTAATCCTTTCTGAATCCTTCTCCTTTCATGCCTAGGTGACGCTGAGACCGTCTGGGAAGCACAGGCACCGAGGTCATTGGCAACGGAATAAGGTAGGGGGAAGGGAACACTCTTAATACCGCTGTGTTCCTGCCTTTCCACCAGCTCTTCCTTTCCACCACCTTGTATAAATAAATGTCTCTCGGAGAGCAGATGCCAACTAAGTGGCAGGCTTGAGCTTTGACATCCTCTCGTCATTCTATTTTCTTTTGTTTGATGGAGGAGGAAGATGAGAAAGTAGGACAGGTTCTCTGTTATTTTGTAGGGTATGTCTGGCAGCTGGCAAATAGCAGTGGTTGACAAAATGCTCAGTTAATTGAAGCCATGTAGTGGATATTGATGATCCTTCTACATTTAATGGAGAAATAAATCTGCTGCCGGAGGGGGGAAAAATACAAATGGCTCTTTGGCTGATATATGTCCACACTATCCTCTTCAGGCAAATCAAAAAATAATAATTACTTTCCCAGATGTAATACATTAATGCCTAATTGCTCTCTACAGAGCATCTCAAGTTGAAGAAGAATAACAGTATAGTTTATTTCTTGATTTTTAACTATCGGATAGAATGAGAACATACCGAGAGGAACACATTTAATTCACACAGCAACCTGTTGGTGACAGCAGAGTTATACAAATTCTAGCACTGAAAACATCCGTTCAAATGAGACGCTTCAAGCTTTCAAAATATTTGTGAAATGATGGACAAAGAAGAGGTATTTATTAAATGGGGCTATTAGAAATACATTTAGGGCTCTCTGGTTACTTCTGTTAATACATTCCTTTGGATCTATTGAAGTTTCAAGCATACAGTAGTTTGGAGAAATAAAAATTATGGCTATTCCCATAAAAGCTCCTGTTCCTCTCAAAAAAGGGAAGCAGTTCGTCGGTCCTAGGCCATCTCATTTATCAAAAAGAGACTTTCTAAAGGCAAGAAAATATGTGGGGCTGAGAGGCCTTTGTTTTAATTGTAGTAAACCCATTAAAATAATATTTTTAAACCTCAAAAATTCTCAAAATTGTTTCAGATTTCTTAAATTTAGCCTATTTGGGAATACTACCCTAAGTTGAAGCAATTTGAAAGAATTTCTTTGTCTCCTCTTTCTTCTTCAATAAGACCAGTTAGAAAAATTTCTGCCATCATGCTGTTATTAAAACCAAGCACTGGGCCCCCTATGACAGAGCTTAATACAGTTTGAGAATATAAACGAATGTGATTGTATTTAAAAGTTATAGTCGCTAAAATCACCCTTTCTTTTGGACTTCTGTCCAAAGTCCATCTGTCTATTATGCTGTTAAATTTCCCCCTTCTCTGGCTTCCCCTCCACTATTGCCTCCCGTGCTACAGTTCTCCCTTTATTTCAAGAATCTTTCCGCCTGACCTGTGGTGGCGCAGTGGATAAAGTGTCGACCTGGAAACACTGAGGTCGCCGGTTCAAAACCCTGGGCTTGCCTGGTCAAGGCACATATGGGAGTTGATGCTTCCTACTCCTCCCCCCTTCTCTCTCTCTGTCTCTGTCTCTCTCTCTCCTCTCTAAAATGAATAAATAAAAAATATTAAAAAAAAAAAAGAATCTTTCCTCTATACCAGGGGTCTCCAAACTACGGCCCGCAGGCCGCATGCGGCCCCCTGAGGCCATTTATCCGGCCCCCGCTGCACTTCTGGAAGGAGCACCTCTTTCATTGGTGGTCAGTGAGAGGAGCATAGTTCCCATTGAAATACTGGTCAGTTTGTTGATTTAAATTTACTTGTTCTTTATTTTAAATATTGTATTTGTTCCCGTTTTGTTTTTTACTTTAAAATAAGATATATGCAGTGTACATAGGGATTTGTTCATAGTTTTTTTTATAGTCCGGCCCTCCAATGGTCTGAGGGACAGTGAACTGGCCCCCTGTGTAAAAAGTTTGGGGACCCCTGCTCTATACCATTTCTTTTGTTCTTTCCTTTCTCAAGGGTATCTTCAAATTCATGTCTGTTTACCCAACCCTCTCTCCTCCATTACTCAAGCCTATGTCCTAAAGAATCACCGTGAGAAGTAGTATGAGTCCTGTAAGAATTACAGAAAGATCTCAACTCAAGGTATAATTCTGATTGATTGCCGATACTTCTGGCATCTCTCTGTTGAGAAGGATTCTGAGACCATCATGGGGTCTCAAAAGGGAAGGTCGCTATCACCAAATACCAAGTATTTTATTATCTCAAAAACATGGCTGGTTTCTGCCCTGGAGATTCTGATTTCAAATATCTGGGGTTAGGCATTCATACAGGTACCTATATTTTTTCTATGTTGCTGATGTCACTCAATTATGTTTAAATATTCTATTAATAGGAACAAGACAATGAAGAGGCAGTGTTTGGCAATTCAGAAGTAAATACAGGTAGGTGTGCAGAATTATAGCAAACACTGACATAATTCTCCTCTAACATGGTCTATCTCTGTTGTGCAGTTGGAGAGAAAGATCCGAGTTTATAGGATAGATTTGAAATGGACAAGAAAGTTGATCATCATTACCCTGGACAGGGGATGGGAGTACTGGCTAAGGAAACATAGAAAGATGGAGTAGAAGGCAAAGTTGATGGTTTGGTTGGGTTTAGAGACCAGGCATCTCTAATGGTTCTAAGATGCTCCAGTTTCCTCCACTGACCTAGGCCACATTCTCTAAGCATGAAGACAGTTGGAATGATTGGCAATATCTCAGTGGAAATAAGTTGAGAATATTGTAAGGGAGAGTCCACATGGTTGATGTGAAGTCGAACCTGGATGGGGTAGAAGAGAGAGTCTTAGGTGAGGCTGATGGAGAGAAGTAAAGGGTTGAAGGTGCAGGGATCTCAGTGGGGTAAGAACAAGTACAGTAATAATGATTGCTGAAGTTGGAAGAAGACACAAAGGATAGCAGGATGTGGAGAGTGGGACTTTTGATAAGAATTTGCAGTTGGAGAATATTTTAGGGAGACATAAAATTTTAATTTTGATACATATAAATCAACTAAACTCTACAAAATCCATGAAGACAAGGAACTGTATTATAGTCAATATTCAATGTCTATCTTGAGCCATTCCTCTTGCTCATCTCAAAACATTTTTAAAGTTTGACTAGTCTTTCATTGGTCAGTACCCTGATACTCAGCACCCAGAGAAGCCAAAAATATACGAGCTACTCTTTGCTGTTGTGGAGGTCATAACACAATTTGTAAGTGGTTCACAAGGGGAAATTCGCTAGCCCTGGCGACTTGGTCTGCCTGAGTAACTTATGTATAAGGTACAGCACAATGCTCTGGGAACACAAAAGAGTCTGCGTGATACCAGCTGTTTGCATGTTGCATAACACTTTCTTAGGCATTTCGTCGTATATTAGCAGACTGATTTTCATAGGAAACTCTGTAGCAGTATATAAAATATCATTGCCATTTGACAAAGAGAGAAAGTGAAATACATACCGTACAATGATCTTACCTACTGTCTTAGGGTTAGATAATGGCCAACCAAGGCAAACACACCAGACCTCCTAGCCTCTAGTCCAAAGCTATGCCCACAAAGATGCCGTTTAATATTTTGAGACAAGCACCTGCTTTTGCTCGTTCCAGAGGCAATTTCTGTTTCATTATTCACGTTTCCTGCTTTTGAACTAATTGAAAACTAATGTAAAATTAACATCCTCTCCTTCTAAAACTGACTTTACAAGATGCTTTCGGAGGCCCAGGCTGACCAGTTGGTTCAGCATTAAAGCATCGGCCCAGCGTGTAGAGGTTCAGAGGTCAGTTCCCAGTCAAGTCACACAGGAGAAGCTACCATCTGCTTCCTCTACCATTCCCCTTCTCCCTTTTCTCTCCATCTCTCTCTTCCCCTTCTGCAGCCACAGCTCAAATGGTTTGAGCAAATTGGTCCCGAGTGCTGAGGATAGCTCCATGGCTTTGCCTCGGGAGCTAAAATAGCTTGGTTGCCAAGCCACAGAGCAGCAGCCCCAAATGGGGAGAGCATCACCCTGTAGGGGGCTTGCCAAGTGGAACCTGGTTGGGGTGCATGTGGGAATCTGTCTCTCTGCCTCCCAGCTTCTCACTTCACCCATTGAGTAGTAAGAACATTCATGGACATCCTCGTGCCTCCTGACCATCCAGAGTATGATCGTACATGTCCATCTCTAAACTTAAACTAAATGTATGTTCTTTAAACTTACACTAAATGTATTATGTTATTCTTGTTTCCATAAATTGGTTATCAAACAAACATGATTTTGCGTTAAAAAAAATTATAACTGGAACTAATTTCATTTTTTTGAAAAAAACTCACTCCCGGGGTCAGAAAGCATGAAAAAAACTCTCACTATTCAAAGGGTTAATAAAAAAATGCTTTTGGAGGGGAAAAAAGCCCCCAAACTGTGATTCGATCTAGGTACCTGAGTTTCTTGCTTTCTCTGGTAACAACAGAAGAATTTAGCAATGCTGTGATTCCTTGGTCGCTAATACCCTGTGAAAGTAATGTAAAGTGGGTCTAGAGCTTACTATTGTGTTTCCTTCCCTTCAAACAAGAAAGGGATTCTCCACTCATAGGACATGAAAGGGCCGGGGGGGAAGATAAACACAGATTGAAAAGCCTGTGACAAAATGCCAGAAATGGCTGGGCCCATTCACGAGGTCTTGAATTACTAGCAAATCCAACCACCATCTCACATGCAATTATGCTGAGCCTCATCTCATTCTCTGGTGATGGAACCCAGTCCTACACAATAGCCACCACACAATATAATCTCACCTGTTGAATTGAGAAGTGTTGAAAGAAACATTTACTGTCACTCAGTTTTGATTGCAAGACATTTAGCAGCTGTAAAGCACTTCGCGGGCAGATTGCAGGGTAAGTGTGCCTGTTTGTCCGTTCCCCATGCCTCCGATGATAACACCAACTAGGCTCCCCTGTGGGAGACGGACACAGACTCCTGGCGTCCATCCACTCAGAGAGTAAGGAACCAGAGACGGTATGCAATGCCTCGACAAATGGCCAGAACACTCAGGTTTCTTAAATGCACAGATATTTCTGTATTCTCACCAATAAGCTGCACTGTACTAGACTCATAAATGTGATACCTCATTCTAATACTAATCTATTTATTCTGATCCATTTGTTAGAAGGTTAATGTAGACATTGCCAGAGAGAAGTAGAAAGTGCTTGGTTGGGGTCACTAACCTACAGATGTTCTTTATGGCTGCACAGGGGCAGGAAGCAAGTGGAATAAGTTGTCACAACATGATTGTATGTTCATTCAAGAACAAAAAATAGCTATTAAACATTTACCATATCTCATCCCCTGCAGTGGACAGTGGTAAACAAAACAGACAGGATCCTGGGTTTATGGAAGTTAAGGCCAATTTGTAGCCCTTGTACCTTTTAAAATTATCTTTAGCCTGACCAGGTGGTGGTGCAGTAGATAGAGTGTCAGACTGGGACTTGGAGGACCCAGGTTTGAAATCCTGAGGTTACTGGCTTGAGCGCAGGATCATCTGGCTTGAGCGCAGGCTCACCAGCATGAGGAAGGGGTCGCCGGCTTGAGCGTGGGAACATAGACATGACCCCATGGTCATTGGCTTGAAGCCCAGAGGTCACTGGCTTGAAGCCCAAGGTTGCTGGCTTGAGCTCAAGGTTGCTGGCTTGAGCTCAAGGTCGCTTGCTTGAGCAAGGAGTCACTCATTTTTTCTGCAGCCCCCCTCTCCCACCCCAGTAAAAGCATATATAAGAAAGCAATCATTGAACAGCTAAGAAGCTGCAATGAAGAATTGATGCTTCTCATATCTCTCCCTTCCTGTCTGTCTGTCCCTATCTGTCTCTCTTTCTGACTCTTTCCCTGTCTCTGTGAAAAAAAAATTACCTTTAAAAAGTATTTAAGTATCAAATTTTAAAATGCTCAGTGAAAGGAAAATGAAGATCTCAGAGTAATGTTGGCACACACCTATCTGATTAGTTAAAGGGGAAAAATAAATTGATGGTGCAGAATTCTGGAAAAAATGTGGAACAACAGAAAGCCTCAGACAATGCTGGGAGAGGGGTAAATTGGGACTTTGGAAAACAGTTTGGTGTAGCCTGACCAGGTGGTGGCACAGTGGATAGAGTGTTGAACTGGGACTCAGAGGACCCAGGTTTGAGACCCCGAGGTCACCAGCTTGAGCGCGGGCTCATCTGGTTTGAGCAAGGCTCACCAGCTTGAGCCCAAGGTCGCTGGCTCAGCAAGGGGTCACTCAGTCTGCTGTAGCCCCCCTGGTCAAGGCACATGTGAGAAAGCATTCAATGAACAACTAAGGAACCACAACAAAGAATTGATGTTTCTCATCTCTCTTCCTTTCTGACTATCCCTATCTGTTCCTCTCTCTGATTCTCTCTGTCTGTGCCACAAAAAAGAAAAAGAAAACAATTTGTCAATAACTCAAATATTTATCTATAAGAAACAAGCTATATGCATTATGATATACTGAAAAAATTAAATACAAGCAGAAAACAAAAAGAACCTTAACTACCTTCAATTTCAATTGTGAGATTGGGTGAATCTCAAAAATACCATGTTGAGGGAAATGGAAGCCTTCATCTTTCAACATATATGATGTTCAAAAACAGAAAAAGTTAAAATACATTGTTTAGAGAAGCATAATTATGTGGACTGCTCTAAAAAGCAAGTAGGTTGTTGGTCAAATGAGTTGTAAAGTCTGTATTTTCTGGTTTTGCTCACTCTTATTGTTAAAAATGGCTGCTGCTCATATGATGATGCTCTCATGTGATACAGTTAATTGCCTTTCATGCTTGGGAAGAAGCTTGGTTATGCTAATGTGTGCTGGGGGAGGACTTTCGAGCCAAAATGTTTTTTGTTTTTTGTTTTTTTTGTATTTTTCTGAAGCTGGAAACGGGGAGAGACAGTCAGACAGACTCCCGCATGCACCCGACCGGGATCCACCCGGCACGCCCACCAGGGGCGACGCTCCGCCCACCAGGGGGCGATGCTCTGCCCCTCCGGGGCGTCGCTCTGCCGCGACCAGAGCCACTCTAGCTCCTGAGGCAGAGGCCAAGGAGCCATCCCGGGCCAGTGCCCGGGCCATCTTTGCTCCAATGGAGCCTCGGCTGCGGGAGAGGAAGAGAGAGACAGAGAGGAAGGAGAGGGTGGGGGTGGAGAAGCAATTGGGCGCTTCTCCTATGTGCCCTGGCCGGGAATCGAACCCTGGTCCCCTGCACGCCAGGCCGACGCTTTACTGCTGAGCCAACCGGCCAGGGCCTGAGCCAAAATGTTTTAAAAAGAGGAGCTAGGAGGCCATTTTGGGGAGAGAGACCATGTTGTTGTAGAGAGGAGGAGACCACGTTGTTACAGGGGAGAGAGGCCACGTGGTTGGAGAAGAGGAGTCAGTCAAGATGATGGGTGCTGAGGGAGAAGCCACTTTGTGCAGAGAGGAGAAGGGAGATGGGGAACCAGAGGTGAATAAGACTGGTAGTAACCTTTGATTCTAGGAAAATTTGGATGTGTCAGTAGCTTTGTGAGCGCTGAATGAGTGGGTTTGGGAACCCAGTGTGTGTGTGTTTACTCGCTTGCCGAGTGTGAGCTAGGAATAATGGTAATGGCCCACCAGTTCTTGGCTCCGCAGTTTCATTACCATCTGTCCGGATCAAATGCAAACCAGCAAAAGCTAGGTGGCTGTGATGGTGGCCGCGGCTACTGGCTTTACAGAGATAAACCAAATAAAAATCAAGGCACTGATTACTTATATGTGGGAGCAAAGGCATTGATATCAAAATGCAGATGGGGGTGCTGGGCTGCAGGAAATACCTTATTTCATAACCTGAGTGATATTTACATTGATGTTTATCTTACAGCGATTGGTTAGGCTATACGTTTAGATGTTGCACACTTTTGTGTAAGTGTGCTTTATTTCACAATTGTAAGCTGGAAAAGATGAGAATGACAGAAGAGGAATTAGAGACTGTGAATTTAAGGTGTTTTCTGTAAAGGGGAGTAGGGTAATTGGAGAAGTAAATGATGTCCAGAGAAGAGGCTTTTTTTAGGATGAAAGAAATCATGTCATGCTTCACATCGGTAGGACTTACACATGGAGCATTCCCATTTACAAATAGATATAGCTAGAAGATTCAAATGACTCACTTTTATACAACCCTTCTCGGGTTACGTGAATATGGAAAGGCTATGGTATGTACTCTGAAGCTGGCATAGTGTTCTAAAATATCTCTTTAGATGATGGTATTCTGTCACTAACATACTAATACGTTTCCTTTCTATATTTCTCCTCCACACTTTGGGGACCCAAGACATCTATGTGGTTGATGATTGTAAATCAGTCAGATACATATAGATATATATTCTATAGCTGAAGCATGTTATGTAATGTAACACTGGCGTAGGATGGAGTGGGGTAGCGGGACATGTAGATTAATTTTCACGGCAGGAAATGCAACCCCTTTGCCAAATATTAGACCTTCACCTGGCCCTCCTCCAAAATAAAAAGGAAACGGCGGTTCTGCGTGACCTGTCTTCGTGTCTACGAGCAAGATGACCTTGCAAAACCTTGCAAAATGAGAAAAATAAATAATTCACATAAAAGAACACATTTTTTTTTTTTTTTAATGGAAATGCGGGTCTTTCTCTTGTGTTCTCAGACACTTGGCGACGGCCGGAGCTCCTCCTTCCGTTCTGTGCTAGCGGTTCATCCCGCACACTGTTTTCATGGGCTTCCGATTCTCCGTTTGCCTCCCGCGGCGCCACCTCCTCCCGGCCGTCTCCTCGTTCTGGACCGTTCTTCCTTTAAACAGCCCAAGCGACTTCCTTGATTGGTGTCAGCACATCCTCTCTTCCTTCGCTGCCTCGGTTCCACACGCAGGCAATGCCTCAGCAGCTCTTAATGTTTATTGGGTAATATTTAAACACTGCAGAACTTCCTGTATCGCCTACCAATTTTTATAACCCCAAACTAAATATGTGTCTATCTGTAATTGTTTCAGTCTCTTTACTAGGTCCTCCTGCTGGCAAAATCTATGACTCATTTTAACCTGTGTTTTATAATATTATTTCCTAGATATACCCCTCTTTTTTTTTTTTTTTTTCTGAAGCTGGAAACGGGAGAGACAGTCAGACAGACTCCCGCATGCGCCCGACCGGGATCCACCTGGCACGCCCACCAGGGGCGACGCTCTGCCCACCAGGGGGTGATGCTCTGCCCCTCCGGGGCGTCGCTCTGCTGCGACCAGAGCCACTCTAGTGCCTGGGGCAGAGGCCAAGGAGCCATCCCCAGCGCCCGGGCCATCTTTGCTCCAATGGAGCCTTGGCTGCGGGAGGGGAAGAGAGAGACAGAGAGGAAGGAGAGGGTGGGGGTGGAGAAGCAAATGGGCGCTTCTCCTATGTGCCCTGGCTGGGAATCGAACTCGGGTCCCCCACATGCCAGGCTGACGCTCTACCGCTGAGCCAACCGGCCAGGGGGATATACCCCTCTTGATATAATATTTGGAGAGATGCCATGTGCCAGCTTCCTCCTCCAATATGCCCACAGCACTGCTAACTTTTATGGTTTAGAAGGGCTCAGTGTCATTACCAATGGGATGTCGCTTATTTGCAAAAGAATCTTTGTTTAAATATATAAAACAAAACTGAGCCCTGGCCAGGGAGTTCCATTGGTTAGAGTATTGTCCTGATATGCCAAGGTGGCAACTTTGATCCCTGGGCAGGGCACAAAAATCAACCAATGAATGCATAAATAAGTGGAACAACAAGTCGATCTCTCTTTCTTTTCTCTTTCTCTCTTTCTCACTCTCTCAAAAAATCAAAAAATTAAAATTAAAAAAAGAAAAACAATTATTTTGATTCAGATCCTATGATCACATGGACCAGCAAATCTTTATCAGAGTAGCAAGTGTATTTTAATCTTAATAAAACAGACACTTGTAAAATTCCTAAGAATAAAAGGATTATCCACAAAGGCACTGAGAATATGGATTGAATTCTAAGAGCCAAAGAACATTTAGATACTCTGTGTTCTATGTTTGATGCTCGTGGATGACTGTGTGATTTTAACCTGGATATTAAGGGAGCAAATCTTGGTACGATAAAGATACTATGGCAGCCCAATCATGTTGAGTTGCTTAAGAAGTCAATAGGTCTTTCCTGAAAATCACACAGGGACTGGCAGGGGGTGAAAATATTAAACCTCTGCAAAAGAACAAATTAGTTCCCTCTCTTTCCATTGGTATTGTCTCCTTTTATATAAGACCTTCAAGAAAACTTTAAGCGAAACAAAAACAGATTTTTAAAGCTATTGCCGGGTGGGCCAGTGGATAAAGCATTGTCCTTGCCCACTGAGGTCAAAGGTTTGATCCCAGAGAAGCAATCAATGAGTGCACAACTGAATGAAACAACTAGGTGGAGCGACACACTGATGCTTCTCTATCTCTCCCTCTCCCCCTTCAAATCAATAAAAAGTTAAAAAAAAAAATAGAACAGATTTTAAAAGAATTTTCTCTTTGAACACTCTTGACTTGCTAGTGAGCTGACTGGTAACAACTGAGCATTAAAAAAAAAAAATTCCAGTGGGGACAAATTGATTCACTGCTGACTGAGACGAAAGTCACTTTCACCACTTCAGCAGATTAAGTGACTGTTTATTGAATTTGGGGTCGCTTCACAGAAGCTGCTTGACCTCAGTGCTTCTCCATCGGGCTCTCCAGCGAGCTCACAGAGAGTGCGCAGCGCGCCAGGATGGAGCCTGTGCCGTTGGGTGATGTTTGGGGGGAGGGAGGGTTTATTTTACCTGCCGGTACATGCTGGGTGAACCAATGGAGCAATTTTGAAAAAACATGAGTTTTAGATTCAGTTAGCTTTTACACCCAGGTTAATTCTATCCAACAAGTGCGACTTAGAGCAGAGTGATAGAGTCTGCCTAGGTCTGTTTCCTCATCTAGAATATTTGGGTTTTCTACAGCCTAAATTGTTATTAACAGGAGCGTATGAAATGCTGGATGTAAAATGTTTCTAGCCCTGGCTGGTTGGCTCAGTGGTAGAGCGTCGGCCTGGCATGCAGGAGTCCCCGGTTCGATTCCCGGCCAGGGCACACAGGAGAATCGCCCATCTGCTTCTCCACCCCTCCCCCTCTCCTTCCTC
The DNA here is from genome assembly GCF_036850995.1 of Saccopteryx leptura. NCBI lineage: Eukaryota > Metazoa > Chordata > Mammalia > Chiroptera > Emballonuridae > Saccopteryx > Saccopteryx leptura. The sequence continues at coordinate 182,359,738 of NC_089508.1, forward strand.
TCTGTCTCTCTCTTCCCTTCCTGCAGCCGGGGCTCCATTGGAGCAAAGTTGGCCTTGACACTGAGGATGGCTCCATGGCCTCCGCCTCAGGCGCTAGAATGGCACCGGCCAAAATGGATCAACGCCCCAGATAGGCAGTGCATCGCCCCCTGGTGGGCATGTCGGGTGGATCCCGGTTGGGCGCATGCAGGAGTCTGTCTGACTGCCTCCCCATTCCCAACTTCAGAAAAATACAAAATAAATAAATAAATAAATAAAAATAAAATATTTCTAACCCAGTGCCCGGCCCCATAAGAGTGTTGATTTAAATACTTTTTCCTGAAGTCTTTTAAAAAAATTTGTTTGTTTTGTTTTGAACCATTTCCTCGATATGGTTACGGTAGGCAGTTAGTCAAAAGCAGAGCAGGAACAATAGACTGGCTATAAAAGGTCACCAGAACGGAAGCCCCAGGTGCCTAGCAACGTGCAAAACTGGGAAAACAAGTAGCATAGGCTAGGACCTTACCCTGAGGGTGACCTTTCCACCCCTAGCATGTCCCCAGTCATGGAGTTGCCCCTCCTCCCCTGCTCCGAATTTTATATTTCTGGTTATGTGGTTTAGACTCCCTTAGAGGAGGAACGGTAGGGCTGGAGAATGGCTTCAAAGACCCCCATATAAGCGCTCGCACGACCATTCCCTTAAGCATTACATGACATCCCCAGGACAATGAGGTTCTGGCCCACATCAGATAATCTTAGGAACAAAGCCTGAGTCCGTTGAACACAGAGACAGACTTCGGTCACATTAGAGATAACATTTAGGCCTCAGTTGTGTTTCAGCCTCAGGCCCAAAAAAGCAACAAAGCCAGCTGAAGCTACACCATGGCTGATGTGGGGACCGGATATGACGACCAGTGACTGGCCTCCCACCGTAATACTGACCAGTCGGTAGAAACCATGCCCCTGAGAAAGACACATCGAGTCAAGTTGATGAATAGTCTGTTGAGATCCTCCCGAGACCTCCCCTGAAGTCCCACCTTTAGAGAACAGATAAAACCCCTTAAGTTGAGGCTCCAGTGCATCCCTCTCTCTTGAGCCAGCCACGCCTTTCCCCACCCCCTTTCTTCCCCAAGGCACATGTCTTCGCTTCCCTTCCCCTAGGCTCCAAGGGCCTTTCCTTTGCATCTGTAACTCTTTTTCCTGAGTCCACGCCGCCCAGCTGGCTCACTTCTAGTTCTTGGACTTTCTAAATAAACTTTCTCTTATAATTACAGTTCTTGGCTCTGAATTCTTTCTTAGCCAAACTAAGGACTGAGGTCTAACTTTGCCAGGAACATCTGGTGCCATTCACAGTTAACAATACTAAATATATATATATATATATATATATATATATATATATATATATATATATATTCCTTCTGTTCCTGTACTAAACAATGTTCCTTTCAGTAATAAACATAACACCTTTTTTTTTTTCCTGTGGTTAATGCTCTGACACATTTCCAACGGTCAGTCTAAATGTCTAGTTTTTTTATCTTAATTGGAAAGACTAGAATGAAGTCCAGCTTCTGTCATCTGTCACTGATTGTCTATGGTTTTTATTTTTTTCATGAGAGAATCAGAGAGGGGGACAGATAAGAACAGGCTGACAGGAAGGGAGAGAGATGAGAAGCGTCAATTCTTCATTGCGGCACCTTAGTTGATCATTGATTGTTTTCTCACATGTGCCTTGATGAAGGGGGGGTGGCTACAGCAGACTGAGTGACCCCTTGCTCAAACCAGTGACCTTGGGCTCATGCCATCGGCCTTGGGCTCAAGCCAGTGACCTTGGGCTTTAAGCCAGAGACCATGGGGTCATGTAAGTGATCCCACGCTCAAGCAGGCAACCCTGTGATCAAGCTGATGAGCCCACACTCAAGCCGATGAGCCCGTGCTCAAGCCATTGACCTCGAGGTTTTGAACCTATGCCCTCTGCATCCCAGGCTGGCACTCTATCCACTGTGCCACTGCCAGGCCAGGCTGGTTGTCTGTGTTATCATGTATATCGTGATCTTGTGTGTAAGACAGCCACAGGAAAACCAATTGCAGTACTGCCCTAGGATAGTTTTGGTTCTTCAACTTCTAATCACTTCTGCACTCAAAAGGAAGATGTTATTTCCCCCCTAAGGCTTCCTGTATGACTTTAATGGCAATTATTCTCCATTATGCAATGAGCTTCATCAGCTTCCTGTGACCCAATCCAGTAATTATTATCATGGATCAATACATTAGAAAATTTCCTTACAAGGAGCAACCAGATAGCTGCTTGCGATGGCAGCATCTCCAGCCTCAACTTAGTGTGGGGTGGGACACCTCCCCCTGCACATTGCCATATAAAAATATGTATCGTTGATGTGGCCACTGCTCTAATTCCCACACCGGAACGTTACTGAATACATGACTGCATCCTACTAATATCAGTACACTGTCATATGCAAAATGAAGCTACCAGTTCCCAAGTGATTAGCCTGTACTTCCCTTCTTCCCATTTCTATTGAGCTGGAAGTGGAATCCATTCCAATAACAATCAGTTGCATAAAAGCACAGAGTATGTTCATAGCTACAAATCAAAGTTATCACCCTCTTCTTCTTATGTCATCTGACCTTGGCAAATGCACATGGGAGGAAAAAAAAATCCTTTCTTTGGGATGGAGTCTACCATTTGCCCCGTTCCCGCATTTAAACTTTCAAGGGGTGGGTGGCTTGCAAAAGAAATTGCTCTGTGGCTGCTAGAAGTAGTTTCAATTTTACCTCTTAATCTTCACTTTAACTTTCATCTTGAATTTCCCATTTTCAAGTATCTGACTAAATTGATTTGATGCTTAATGCTTGCCAAATAAATAATGAGGCTCTGAATGAGTCCATATGTAATAAGGCAAAGGATTTCATTACTCCTAACATCGCTATAATCAGGCAATGATTAAATTATTTCTAACATTCTTAATACCAATGTGAAAATATGCTAAAGACCCGGAACAATTTAAGCCTTCCCACCATGTTTTGTGTCAAGTATTTCTGTTTCTAGCAGTTTATCACAATGTTGCAGGAATTGGCCTGTGAGGGTTTATGCTAATGATCACGGAAAGAACTCACCCACAGGTGTCTCCCTTTATCTCAGCTACATCTTTAAAATCATGTACAAGTTCCATGGTAACAACCCTAAGGACCACCAGCAGGAGTGCTGATTAACACTTACTGAGGGGGGGGGGAGAATTAAATAATCAAATAATTTGCAAATTATACAAACCCAGACAAATGTTCAGCTCGTGGTTATCGTGTGGAGGGGTGAGCAGGCGGCTCTGCAGTGAAGAGCGTCTGCTGCTCTTCTTCATTGCGGGTGGGGGTGGGGAGAAAGAGAGACAGAGAGATGGAGAGAGAGAGTGAGAGACACTCAGGCATGTCTTCCAACAAAGGGCACTCAAATCTATCTCGGCATAACTGGCATTCCTCCCAGTTCGCAGAAATCAGATTATACCCATTGCATCCAAGGAAGATGCTTAACTCAAACCTCTGAGTTATGTTGATAGTACATTTGGAGTCTGACAGTAGCACCACCCAAGAAATGATTTGCAGCTTTAATGCGTGCCTGCAGGATGGCGATATTGATGAGAAATCTGTATTAGGGCACGGTGAATCATCATTAAAAGGCGTTTAAAATTGGCTTGTAAAATATGGCTTTCGCTGCACTCTGGGCATTCTCCTGGAAAGATAAAGTAGTGTATTAAAATGATGATATGGATTTTAATAAATATGAAGTCATGGGTACTCTATTAGATTGCAAAGTGGCAGAAAGAAGAACTCCTGCAGTTTACTCACGAAGTTAGAGGTTCTGTTTTTATTATTGTATCCATAGGAGGCATGTTATAGTGATCTGGAGTCCAAATATAAGTTTTCTAGCTACTAAGCTAAGCACTGGTCCGGAACTTTTGTTTAAAAGGACAGAATATTCTATTTATTGTTTCTGTTGGTTATAAGTTCTATTTGTGGATTTATTATAGGCTGGGAGATTGGTGAATCGGGACACCAAGTAATTTCAAGCTGTCTGAATTCATAATGTGAAGACTTTCTCAAGTGCAAACAATTCTGGGTTTTTTCAGCGCAAAAACAGCTTGGGAGTTGTGAGAGTGGGGTGGAGTTGGGGGCAGTGGTACAAACCTGGTGGCATATTGGGGACAGCTCCAGTGCACTGAGATAGAGTTAATTCTCATTACAGTCATTGTACATCAAGATCATTTACATTTAGTGATCAACCTAGCATTTAGTGTGTAGCATTTATCTTATTAGAGCTACCAATTTAGTTAGATAAGAAAACATTCAAATTAGCAAACACATGAAGGAAAACTACTTGTGCATGGAAGAAGAAAAGCCTGTATTATGGTTAATGTGTTTCTCCATTAATATAATCATTTTGTAATTTAAGATGTGTAGGTTCTACCGAAGTATCTTGCTCATGTGGGATAAAATGCCTGTGGTTTTCAGAACGATTTCTGAGTTAACCCTGTTCCCTGTCTGTGGTTCTAAGTGTCCAGTTCTTCTCATTCACAGTTGTTGAAACATTTTCAACTTCCTCCTGAGTGTCTATTTTGAATTTATATTCAGCCAGAATATGTTGCTGACTGTCATTAAAATATTTTATCTGTTTCTTTTTTCTGAAATAAATCTTACATCATTCTAATATATAGTATAGTCTGAAAGGATGCTGTGTGTTAATTGTGTAACCATAAAGCAATTTATATTAACGACTGCTATGTTAACTATTAACTATTGCCATGTTAACTACTTTAACAAGCAGCTGAGTATATCCAGGGGGACTTAGGGAGTGGCCACGTAATATTTCAGATGACATTTCATATAATGCTCCCTTCAAATATTTGTTTAGGGAATTTCCTCTCACCTTTACAGAGTAGACCCATTCCTTTTGTTTATCGGTTGCTCACCCTACCTTTTACTCAACACTTCACTGAAGAAGCACTCTTTGGCAATGAACTTCATCCGCCCTAAAACCTTAATGTTTTGCCAGAGATATGACTCTCTCTCTCTCTCTCTCTCTCTTTCTCTTTAGCTCCGTTTCTTCCCACCCTCTGCTTTTGTACATGAAGCCCTAGTCAGACTGAACTCTATATTTCCGGTGCCCAAATCTTATGTGCTGTCTCTTGCAGCAGACTTGCAAGTGCTCCTGCCTCTGCTGAGTGCATCCTTCCACGCATACTCCCTTAACATTCTACTCAGCTGGCCGTTGGAGGCTGAGAATGAATTCTTCCGTGGAGCTTTTCCCTTGACCCTGCCGAGACTTGGTTAGGCGCCTTTTCGCTGTTCTCACAAAGCACCTCCTACTGGCCTCTGCCACAGTACTGGTGCATCATGGTGGCATCGCATGCATACCCCCCTGCCCTTCACAGGACTGGGAGGACCTGGGCAGCCAGGGCTCTCTCTCTGCCAGTCTTCAGGCAAAGCGCCTGGCACAAGACGTGTGCTCTGTAGCTGTTTGTGGAAAGAATGGGGGAGGCAGGTAGGAAATGGGATTCAGACTTCTAATTCAAAACTTTACAATGGCTCCCCGCGACCTTTGTCACTGTCACAGAAGCCCTGGCAGTTGGAGCAGTAAGTAATGAAAAGCTCTGTATTACAAAGAGTAGATTAGAGGTTACCGGGGAGGATTGAGAAATGGGGAGTTACTGCTTAATGGATATAGAGTTTCTGTTTTGGGTGATGAAAGGTTTAGGGTGTTGATAGCTGTGTCACTAATGCTACTGCATTGTATACTTAAAGATGGTTAAAATGTCGTATGTCTTTTATGACAATATGAAAAATAATAATGTAATATATTCCCCAACTGTTGAACTGTACACTTCAGATGGATGAATTGTAGGGTATATGAATTATATTTCATTCAAGCATTAAAAATGAGCTCTTTATTAGTTTCCTAGCAAAGTATGGCACACCGGTGGCTTCAAACAACAAAGTCATTGTCTGGCAGTTCTGGGGACTAGAATCTGAAACTAAGCTGTCTGCCGGACTGTGTGCCCTCTGAGGTTCCAGGGAGAACCCTCCCCGCTGGTTCCTGCTTCTTCCAGTGGCTCCTGACACTCCTTGGCTCGTGGTTGCGTCACTACAATCTCTGCCTCCATCGTCACATTTTCTTCCCTTCTGTGTGTCTTCTCTTCTGTCTCTTATAAGGACACTTCACTTGATTTAGGAACTACTGGGGCAGTTCAGGATAATCTCCGTTGAGATCCTTAATTACACTGGCGAGGACTCTTTCTTTCCCCAAATAAAGTCAGATGCAGAGGATGGAGGACATGGGTATCCTTTTCTGGAGCCACCATTTAACCCCACAACAAGCTCCGACCCTCAGTGAGCATGTACTGGGTGGGTAGCAGGCACTAGTTGCTAAGCACTTCTACTTCAACTTTTTAATTCTCCGAACAACTTTAAATGAAAAAGAGTATTGTCCTTTTCTACACTTGACCCGTGGCGTAATTGAGACTCGGAGAGGTAAAATAATTTGCTCGGGGTCATCCTGATAAGAACTAGAGTTAAGATAAAACACGGGCTGATGCCAGAGTCTGCAAGCCCAGAGCAGCAATGCAGTTCTTCTCTGATGGAGGGCGGTGCCGTGTGCAAAGAGGAGTGCTGATTTCTGTCTTGTTATTATTATTTTCACATTTGTCATCTTCCCGCAAGGTTCTGTAATTATTGTAGGCGTACGGAACGCCCCGTTTCTCTCTTTCATCTGTTCAGAATGAATATATTTCAGTGAGCACTATGAAAAAAAAAAAAAAGAAAGAAAGAAAGAAATGACTGGAACAAGTGAAGTTGTGTACGCTTTCTTTTTTTCCTAAATCACTTTTTATGAAGACAGCTTTTGAAAGCCATTTCTGTTAAAATTTACTGCCACGGAGAAACATGGTACAATGATTACTGTATATAGAAATCATCTTCAATTCTGAGGATAATGCAGGATGTTCTGGGCCCAGTCCCATCACAATCTGGTCCTCCAAAGGATCCTGTCACAAAAGATTAATGATGGCTCTGCTTATTAGTAGAGCACTTAGGAGCTCGGGTTCCACCATGCTAACATCCGGAGGCGTGGTCCTTCACACTGTGGTTTTGAATTTCCTCTGTAAGTATCATTCCCTTGCCTTTTCAATTCTACTCTCGACTGTCTCAGTTCATTTCCATTGCTTCCTTCGGTCCTTCCAGTTTAAATCTCAATGTTAGGATCTGTCTCATGTCACAATTCACTGGAACGTTTTTGGGTTTTTTTGTATTTTTCTGAAGTTGGAAACGAGGAGGCAGTCAGACAGACTCCTGCATGTGCCCGACCGGGATCTACCCGGCATGCCCACCAGGGGGCGATGCTCTGCCCCTCTGGGGCATCGCTCTGTTGCAACCAGAGCCATTCTAGTGCCTGAGGCAGGGGCCATGGAGCCATCCTCAGCACCCGGGCCAACTTTGCTCCAATGGAGCCTTGGCTGCGGGAGGGGAAGAGAGAGACTGAGAGGAAGGAGAAGGGGAGGTGTGGAGAAGCAGATGGGTGCTTTTCCTGTGTGCCCTGGCCGGGAATCGAACCCAGGACTCCTGCACACCAGGCCGACGCTCTACCACTGAGCCAACCGTCCAGGGCTCATTGGAACATTATTTAGTAACCACCATTTCCGCCCCCCCTAGTTCATGGCCACAGAACTAGTCACATGTATCTGTGTTTCCTAACAGAATTCAAAATGTTTGCTGGAGAATCCCCTTCATGTACATAGTTTTAAAAATCAGCTTTCTGCACATCCCCTTTGTCAGACTACTGATTTATTTCTTTGGGTTGAGAAGACCATTACTGGTGAAGGAAAACAGACTTATACAAACAGGTAAGAAACACGTTTGTTTCAGAGTAAGGATAAACAATTAATGATTAAAGCATTAGGGGTTTTGTGGTGGCAAAACTACATGTATAATCTAGAGGATTTGAACGTTCAGGTAGTCCATGTTACTAATGAGATAATTACAGCTTCTTACGTTTTCAAAGGCTGTTAGAAAATAAAGAATTTTTTCTCGTGTTTTACAAGAAAAACTATTTGCAAAAAATAAAAAAATAATAAAAGGTTGTTCTTTCAGGCTTCCTAAGATGGTTGAATGTGTTTATCTGAATTAATAAGGAGGCCAACTAGGAGTAACAACACTTAATATTTATTGTTAGAATGTGCCAGAACTGCTGTCAATTGTTTTATGCACATTATTTTGTTTTATCCTCCAAGGTAAACACTATTAATATTCCTTTTTTTTATAGGAGGGGAAATAACCCCTGAGGTACAAAGACGTTAAGTTAGTGGCTTGACTGAAGTCACATGGCTGGCAGGTCTTGGAGCAGTGCCAAGGGCTCTCAAGTGGGTCTCTATGGAGGTTGGGGTTTCTGATCCCAGGCGAAGATATCCTAATTTAGCTTTCCACAATCGGTCAAGTTTTTTTTTGGATATATTGGTTGTCTCCAACAGTTAGAGGTAGGTGGGAACTCGATGTCTTCACTCAGGCCAGCAACACTGATAGATACGATGTTTCAATCACATCCAGGCCCAAGTCAAAATCTGACACAGAAGCAAACATTGTTAGGAACTAGGTACATAAACAGTCATGCAACCGGTCCCTAATGCTCAGTCAAGACTCACCATACCCTTTGAACAATGCCCTTGTGTGACAGATTCACTCCCATGGGGATGCATCAGGATCAGCAAGAGTACGTGGTTGGATCAGGCCACAGAATCCTCCATTTTTATTTTATTTTATTTATTTATTTTTTAGAAGAAGAGACTCTCAGAGGACTTCCAGATCGGGAATAATAATCTAAAGGTATTAAAGTGTGGAGTTCATCAACACTGTGCAACGAATTATTCTCCACAAAGCCACTTTTGTGGCTTTTCAACCACAGCCCGTCATTTCTAACATCCTTTATGCTAACTAATATACACAGTGGCAAACTTCTACCGGGATGTTGCAAGCCCTAATGCTGCCACCGCTGGAGTGTACACAACTCCAGGTGCTAATGAAACACCTGGAGCACGGATTCCTGATTAGGGCACTTCACAAGTGATTCAACTACTCTTACGGTGTAGACGGAAGTTATTTAAAATAAATGCTCATCACATAGGCAGCACTGATGCACTGTAAAGACAACTAAGATCCCTCCATCCAAGATTGAATAAAATGGGAAGAGTGGGGATGTTTGACCAGGGATAGCTGAAGACCAGAAACTATTCCTTAAATATTTTTTTGGAATGAATAAATCCCGGGATTCAAACATGTCTGGACTTCTTCACAAACCTAGAAGGTGAGAGCTAAGTTATGTTTGAAATAATTAAGAAATGCGGGGGGGGGGGGAGAGAATGACCATTGTCATCTCTCCACAATGGCAAACTACACCCCTCACACTTCTCCTTGTTACTTGAGTCTCTCTTATCTTGGTTGTTAAGTCAAGGTTCTTTGGGGGCCTTTATAGCCTCCAACTTCATACTGTGTTTCTTCTCTTTGTGATGATTATACCCTTTTGGCTATTTTTTTAAATGCAAATTTTGGTCCTAGCTGTAAAATTCTATTTTCATTGCGATGAGTAGCTTGCAATGATGGGAAATAGAAACATTTGCCCCCAAAAGAGACAAGGTGAGGCTGCCTCTCTATGTGCCCTAGAAGCCCTGTGCAGTATGGTTCTTGCACAGAGTGGGAGAACCGCATTTTTTTTTCCAGTAGCAAATGTTTTTTGTGTGTCACCTCTGCAGATGTGAAGATTTCACAAAGCTTGGGTAATTACTGGCCCAATCCTTTGTACGATCTATTATGAGAATAAGTGTGAAATTTTGAGACTTGCTTTTACTCTAATTAATAATTCTGAGCTTTAGATTTAATGACTCTTTTTTATCTAAGTAGTATTGAAATAGGACTTTTCACTTTTGTTTTTAGTACTATTTACATATTGGAATAGAGACCCCAGCTCAGTAGCTCGGTGCCTAGCCTGAACGTTCATCCCAATGAATTATATTCTGTCCCTCTAACATAGCTCTTGTTTCTAAATTTTTTGTCTGTCTGTCTACCTGAAATGAGCTCTCTTTATCTTTTTTGTTGTTGTTGTTCGCTCTTCATCACACAGATCTCATTACCCTGCCTTCTCCAGAAGTGGGACTCCACCCACGGTTGTTTCATTGCCCACACGAACCCTTTCCTTCCCCGTGGAAGCTGTTCTGAAACCATTCATTTCCTGGCTCTTTAGACACCTGGCTGCCAGCTCTCTGGAGGCAGGAAATATGCCTGAATCATTATTGCATTATTTAGAAACTAGCATCATCGATGGCAAAGGATGAGCGTCAATAAATATATCCTGAATTGACTTGGAATTAAAATTGTAGTTTTCTTATAATCTGCATATTCAGATCCGTTGGATTTACTAGGAGCTTTTTAGTTTACAAAGAAAGACATTGGGAAGAAGGGGGAGAGAGTGTCCCATTAGAAGAGCAGTTTCAGTAAGAGCATTCAGCTAGCTTCCCCAGCCACCAGCTGCGGGGCACAGGGAAGAGGGCACATGGTGGAACAGGCTTTGGGGACCCCGGCTCTGGTCGGGTGTGGTTCAGAACTGAGGTGGGGGGTTGCAGTAATAAGACTATCCCATGATCTTCAGTAAAGGTTGTTCATGCCTGGGCAAAGTGATGGGATTTCTTAGGCAGACAGAATGTGAACAAACAAATTTGATTTAGGAGTTCAGGGGAATGCCCCTGAAAACACATACCTAGAGCTAGAGGGACAGGGAGAAAGTAAGATGGAAAATATGTAGAATCTCTGAATGCGTGTGTGTCTTAGGAAACACTGGGAACACACCCATTTTAAGTAGAGCACTTGAGCCAATGTTACTTAAATCTCCAAGGGACAAAAAGGCACCCAAGTATAATCAAGTTATAGATACTGTACCTCCCAGCTTCTCTTTTGATCCTCATATTAACATAATAAGATAGCTTGACCGGTGGTGGCACAGTGGATATGGCATTGACCCGGTATGCTGAGGTCCCAGGTTTGAAGCCCTGAGGTTGCTGGCTTGAGCATGGCTTGTTGGTTTGAACACAGGCTTACCAGCTTGAGTGCAGGATTGCTGGCTTGAGCGTGAGATCATCGACATGATCCCAGAGTCAATGGCCTGAGCCCAAAGATTGCTGGCTTAAAGCTCAAGGTCACTGGCTTGAGCAAGGGGTCATGAGCTCAGCTTGGGTCCTCCTCACCCCCAGTCAATCAGTGAACAACTAAAATGAAGCAACTATGAGTTGATGCTTCTCATCTCTCTCCTCACCTTTCTTAAAAATATTTATAATAGTAATAATAAAATAGACACAAAGTACTTCTTGTTGTAATTTTGCAGATAAGGAAATGAGACCTAGAAAGGTTAAATTAAACAAACAATAGTAACAGAGGCAGAATTAAGTGCCCGGTATTGTACATATGTGTCACTGCATTATCTCATTTAATTCTGTCAAATGAAACAAAGTTGCTACTCTTACTGCTACTCTTACTGTACTGTTTACAGCTGAGGAATCTGAGAGACCTAAGTCATTTCCTGGGTGTCACACAGGAAATAGTGACTGATGACCAGATCTGTCTGCTTCTAAACCCCCTCTAGCTGCTGTGCTATTCCACCTTTCTAGCTACGAATCTTAAAATCCAGTCTTCTTCAACACTGCTTTCTTCCTCATTTTAAGCAAACAAGTAAAGCAAAAATAAATAATAAAATAAATAAATAAAAATTCCAGGACATGGTTTTACCCTCAGTTTAACACTTCCTCGTGTGTTTTAGTTGTGTTCTCCTGCAACAAAGAAGTGTGGTGGTTTTAAGTATAGCCGGTACCTTCCTCCACATTCAGAACCTTTCTCTCCCCTAGTCACCTGCTCTGTGCATTCCCTGTGATCACAGACCCAGCCAGCAACCCCGCTGTTCCTTTACCTCCTCCCTCTTTGCATTTCAAGGGCTTCAGGGTACCAGCAGACAGGGGCTCCTCCCTCCCACCATGCACAGAGAAGGTCACCATGCCATCCCTCCCAAAGGGTGAAAGTGTGGTATGGCGGGCAGTTATCTAAAGGTCATCCTCAGGTGGGAGAGGAACTCTGGGGACCGGATACCCCTCCCACTGGGCCCACCTGCCTCCAACTCAGCTTCTTCTGTGGATTTTTCCAGATAAAAGATTTAATCACCAGGTGCAGGGGGAAGAGGAGCTGTAGCATCTGATGAGAATGGGGAACTTGAAAAAGAAAATTTTTATCGGCGAAGCCATTCAGGACAAACTATTTCTGAATGATCTGATTTTCTGAGCTGGGTTAGAAAGAATTCTGCTCCCCTCCTCCTTCAAAACTGATCTTTAGTTAAAAGGAAGCTTGAGGAGATTCCTCAATTTAGACATTTTTAAAATAAATAAAAACCTAGAATGAACCTGGCTAGATTTCCATTTCAGAAACTGGTTTCCTAATAGCAATAGAATTAAAAAAGTTGTATTTAGGAAGCTAGAGTACAAAATCTATTTATTTATTTATTTATTTATTTATTTATTTATTTTTCTTTCTTTTTCCAAGTGAGAGGAGGGGAGATAGACAGACTCCTGCATGTGCCCCAGGATTCAGCTGGCAACCCCATCTGGGGCCAATGCTCTGCCCATCTGAGGCCATGCTACAACCAAGCTATTTTTAGCGCCTGAGGCAGAGACTTCATGGAAGCATCCTCAGCACCTGGGGCCGATGCACTCAAACCAATTGAGCCATGGCTGCAGGAGGAGAAGAGAGGAAGAAAGGGGTGGAGAAGCAGATGGGCACTTCTCCTGTGGGCCCTTACAGGGAATAGAACCCGGAACATACTCATGATGGGCCGACACTATACTACTGAGCCAACCGACCAGGGCCTAGGATATAAAATTTTAATTTAGTAATCAATGGTTTCCGAAACCCCTGTTATCTTCTGATCCTTCCTTTGACCTGTGTCAAACCCGCATGACTTCTGTGGGTTTCTTTAAGCTACTCGTTATTTTTCTTTAAACTGTTAATTTTTTTAAAAAGCTTAAATACTTTATTTCATGTGTTTCCAGCAGGCTTCTCATACAATTTTCTAATACAGATTAAGTGTATTTCGTAAAAATGTGTATTAGAAGGTATACTTACTTTTTTTTTATTATTCATTTTAGAGAGGAGAGAGAGACAGAGAGGAGAGAGAGACAGGGGGAGGAGCTGGAAGAATCAACTCCCATATGTGCCAGGGTTTTGAACCGGCAACCTCAGCATTTCCAGGTCAACGCTTTATCCACTGCGCCACCACAGGTCAGGCTATACTTACTTTTTATTAAAGTAAAACCTGCTTGTTAATATAATCTAAAACCATCTCACATACCACAGCAGTGGACTTACCGGTTTTTAGACAGGTTTTCTCTAACTACTAGGCTGGGACAGTTGGTATAATTTCTGGGACAATTAGTAAAATATTCTACAAGTCCTAAGGAAATACATGAAGGACCAGAGAGCAGCTCTGGTCTCTGATAGATGTTACATATAAGTAAGTTATAGAGGTGTGTGCATAGTCTTTGATCTCTTGACTTCAATGCTGATTATTTTTAGAGTACGACATCTTCTTTTATGCAAGCTGAGGTGGATTTGGGAAGTAAATCAGACAAGGAACTGTCTTTCCTATTGGCAGTCTTAAAACTGGGAAGGAAAGTTATTTGTCAGCTCAGAATTCCTTTCTATATGTATTTTTTCCACTTAAGATAGACAATGTGGCTGATTCTTAAACAGAACTTTAAGGGATAATGTTACTTTATTTACGTAAGACGTATCTCCTTTTCCAAAAGGAGGTGTCTACCTCCTTATTCGTACTCCTGCCTCTCGCCTGTACATGGGGCTGACACACGGTATTAAATAATGAGCCTTTCCCAAGGAGAGGTTCCTTTTGTCCTTGGCTCTTGGAGGTGAGGTCGAGGCCCTTGGAATGTCCTGCCTATTATGAGTATATTTGTTTACTTTGGGACCTTGGGCCACACTGGACACTTTAACACTGTGGTTAATGATAAAGGCTTTGGGTCACGTAGTCTCTGCTTTACTGCTGGAATAGCAGGAGGCCAAAGGTCAGGCAGTCAACCATGTCTAGATGCTTGAGTTCCAATGAGGATCTGGACACAGCGGCCTGGTGAGCGTCTCTGGTTGTCCCTGCTCTGCGCATATTGTCACACATCATTGTTGGGGGAGGGAATTTTGTCCGTGACCTCCCTGGAGAAGGATCGTTGGAAGCTCCCGATCTGGAAACTTTCTGGGCTCTGCCCCAAGCCGACTCGAATCTGTATCCTTTCGCCATCGATGAAACATAACCATGAGTATGACAGCCTTTGGTGGGTACTAGGAGCCCTTCTAATAAACTGCTGACCTTAAGTGGGGCACTGTTTCCCCTAACTTCACACACAGCAGAAGCACACAGTCAGTATTGCGAGGTGCTGTGACATCACAGTCAAAGAGCTCTGAAGTTAGACACTGACTGTACCATTATCAAATGTGTCATCTTGCATAAGTTACTTAACTGGAGTTTCTATTAATAAAATTAGAATAATACCATTTTATACCTTGTAGGGTTGTTGTAAGAAATCTGTAACAGTGCTATACCAAGCCATTTGAAACCTGAAGCAAAAGGAAAAAAAAAATCAGCAATGCTGATTTAGTCTTTACTATATTTCCCCATGTACAAGACGCAATCTTTTTCAAAAAATTTGGGGTCTAACAACTGGGTGTGTCTCATACAGTGGTTATAGATTTATTTTCTTGCATTTCCTGATTTTTCGCACTTGTTTTTGTGCACATTGTTGAAGACAGAGATTCGTCATCAGACACAGATGAGGACAAGCTAATGGATAGGAGTTTTGACAGTGATGAGGAGTTGTATGAATTTTATGATGAATAAAACTTGAGTTCAATAACTTTATGCAATACATTTTTTTTTCAAATTTCAGGCCCCAAAATTAAGGTGCATCTTGTCCATGGGAGCGTCTTATACATGGGGAAATATGGTATATGAAACTTTGTTCATTGTGGATGTTTCATTAATATTCATTTTCCCCAGAATTGCAATAGTTTTTGGTGGCCACTCAGATTTGCTACCTAGAGTGAGAGCTTAACTCATCTCACCTTAGTTTGGACCTGGTGAGGATTAACAGTAATAAAGTTAAATTACAGAGCGTATGGCCAGCCTCATAAGGAATACTCAATAAATAATATAATCATTGGTGATATTATTATTGATGTTGCTATTATGAATTTGGAGAAGACTGGAAATTTAGCACTATGTTAATGGGGATAAAAAATCATAACTAGGTCAAGGGACTGGACAATATTTTCAGATTAAATGAAAACATCAGGAGTTTATTTGCATATGCTGCCTGTGGAGATTGGAGAGTAGAGGTGAGGGTGAGTGCTTATGCATTAGTTTTGTAGCTTATTACATGAAAAATGGCAAACGAATAAGTCGGAGGCTCTTTGTGAATGTTTGTGTTTATAAAAAGATATTGAATTTGTAAAGATTATCTTTAAGCAAGTAACACAGTCAACATTCAATAATGTTGGTGGACTAGTTAAATGGCTGTATCCTGAGGATTTCTTTGAGTTTGGCTTTCTTTTCAGTAAAGGCTCTGTCAAATGCATTCACTGACTTCTCCATCCTGATACCTAGAGTAGAGAGAGCACCGTCACCTGTCACCTCGTGCCATTGTGTGGGCATCATGGTCCTTGTTCAAACTCTGTTTACAAGAGTTAGAGCTGGGACTTTTGAAACCAAATCCCTGATGAAAGATATATATATATATATTTTTATTCCAAGACTTGACTCATACCTTTGGCAGTGGGGGAATAAATAAATAAATTCTTGGTATAGTATAAAAAATAAATGGATGGTCTTTGTTCCCGGTTTCTGGCATGTGACTCCTAAAATGTTTAGGATTTACCCTGTTTTGTATGCTAATGACATGACTCACAGGAGTCCCCTAGATAGCTTCAAAATGGGGGTATTGGTCACCAAAAATACCAACCAGTATTGATTAATGGGTTAAACTTTCAGCAGCCCCCCCTCCCCTCAGACTAATGCTTTAATAAGTCCTGTCTATGTCATGAAACTCACTTGGCTGTTCTTGAGGGTGATCCTGTATGACAAACCAGTAAATGTAAATAAAGAGTGTTCCCGGGTTCTGCGAGTCATTCTAGTAAAATCAGAACCTGAAGATGGGGTTGAGGCCAGATTCATAGCCAGTAAGTCAGAAGTCACTTGGCCCCTGGGACTCCTGAGACCAGTATCCAAAGTGGAGGCATTCTTGTAGGACAGAGTCCTTAATTTTGGGGGTTGCACTAACTCCACACTGTTCATGTCAGAATTGAATTGTTGGATGCCCAGTTGGTGCCAGAGAATCGTAGACCTTCTAGTATAATTTAGTTGAGGATTTATGTACAAAATCCTTGCTGAATGTTTTCAAATAGTTTGTGATTATCCTCATTTCTCAGCAGCAGTACACACACCGCCCACGGCCCAGGCTTATCTCTGCTTTCCTATTATTTCTGTTAGTTCCCTGAGGTTGAAATAGCATTGCACAAAGTCTTTATAATTTTAATTACTAATAAAATTCATGGAAATAAAACCATCACATATTTTAATATTGTATAAATAATCAGCTGATTGGATGAGTTTTCCACCAATTGCATTGGCATCATTTATGCTAAGATGAGATGTTTCTACTTACAAAAGACCTACACAATCTGTTCGTGCATAAAAGTACCCTTAAAAACTAAATTCAGGCCCTGGCCAGTTGGCTCAGTAGATAGAGTGTTGGTCCAGCATGTGGACATCCCAGGTTTGATCCCCTGTCAGGGCACACAGCAAAATTGACCATCTGCTTCTCTCCCTTTCCCTCTCCCCCTTCTCTCTCTCTTCTCCTCCCGTAGCCAGGGGCTCAGTTGGTTCAAGAATCGGCCCCAGGTGCTGAGGATTGCTCAGTTGGTCTGAGCATCAGCCCTGGGTGCTGAGGATAGCTCTGTTAATTTAAGCATTGGCCCCAGATGGGGGTTGCCGAGTGGATCCTAGTCAGGGCTCATGCAGGAGTCTGTCTCCCCTCCTCTCACTTAGAAAACCAAAAGCAAATACGCAGACAAAAAAGATTACATTCATGATCATGGAGAGGAAAATTGGGAACTAAAAGGGGTACAATGAAGTTTGAAACAGTGTCCCCCGGAATGTGGTACTTTTGACTCAGCAGCCTCTGTATCAGCTGTGAGCTTGGTAGAAATGCATTCTCATCGGCCCCACTTCCGTTTACAGAATTTGAATCTAAAGGATGGGACAGTGGGTTTCTACAGATTTCCAGGCCATCCTTGTGCACAGTTGTCACAGAGACGACGACTACTTGGAGACCGCATGGCAGACACCGAGGGACCCAGAGGAGACCTCCCAATCCCCTACTTAGGTTTCACGAGGTGGCCCCAACCCCAGTCCTTATGGGTGTTTATTGATACACACAAAGAGAAGCAGGGATGAGAAGGAGGGAGTCAGAAGGGGGAACTTCTTTAGAGCAGATTAAAGGGCAAGGGAGTAGCTCAAATGTCCCCACCTATTGATTAATCAGAATTGCTCATTCTATCTCTACCGTGCTGCATTCAGCACAGTACTGCATTCAGTACTGATGTCAGTAAAGCCACCATGGCCTTTGCCTCAGGGCCCTGGACTCTGTCCCTGTTCTAAGTTCCTATTCAGGGCCTCTACTCGCAGTGAGGTCTGAGCACCACTACTGTCTGTGTGGGTTAGCCATAGGTAAGTTCAGGTGAGGAAGTCAGTAGTAATGAGAGGCTCTTATCATATGGGAGGGTGACCCGTCATCCCCGTTTGTCTGAGACTGCGTGGTTTTGGAAGATGCAGGACTTTTAGGGGCCAAGACCAAGTAAGTCCCAGGTAAACGAGGACAAGTTGTCATTATGGCTAAATGATTCTATGCCTATTGTAAAAGCTGGACTACCTCGCCTTTTGTTTTCTCTCTGTCCAACACCCTTTATTCTCTGACTGATTTTCCCCAGGCATTGGGCACGACCAAATTAATATGGCTATCTTGTGGGTCATAGATTTGGGGGAATTCAATAAGGTAGTTAGTTAGAGTTGACATTTTGTTCTCGCTGTAACGGCTGGAGTTTGATTACACCAGAGTGTGTGATCCATAACTTGCTCCTGCACTTAATTCCTTCCCACTTCCACGCTACATGTGCCATAGGACTCAAAAAAGGCAGAAGCTAGGAATCCGTTTAAAGTTCTCAAAAGTCACTTAAATTTATATGACTTAAGTTGTCTGTTTTGACTTGCTCGATTCCAGATTATTATGAATCTCCATTTGTGTTTCCTGACTGAGTGGATATCTTCTTTAAGGATATTCGAAGTGTTAGTAGGACATTGCTTTGAATCTTAGAGGTTGTGACAATACTGTAAATGCCACTGAGGGTTGGTTAGTAGAATTAACAGCTCCTAGTCATTATGAGTGCCATGCTTCCTTTCAGCGTGGTTTTGTTTTAATGCATACTTTGAAAGCTTATTTCTAAGGAAATAGAGTAGGAATCATTTCAAAGAAATAACTTTTATCTTTTGTGAGGTTCAAAGCAGACACAAAAACAAAACAGCATTTAACAATTTGTGTCTGTCTCTAATGAAATCTAATGGGTTAGTGGGAGTGTGTTTCTTCAAACATAATAACTCTGCACAAATTATTTGTTTTTAATGTCATAAAAACTCATGTTATATTACTTGGTTTTCTTAAAGCTCTCACAATGAAGACTCAATTATGTTGCATTCACAAACAATTAGGTTTGATGATTCGGATGCAAACTATTGTTGCCAACATTTTGCAGCATTTTTAACCAGTAGAAACATTGTGCTTTGTCTACTAAAATGCTCATTTTGTAAATTGTTTTCTTTGTGATTTAGGCTGCAACACAAATGCCTTCTCTCTATCTCTCTCTTTGCAGCTACTTTTTTTCCTATTTATTCACACAATTTGTTGGGTAAGTACTGTGAGTAATTTCTGAAATATGGGCTTTCTCTACTGAATCAATGACTCAGTTTCAAGTTATCAGAGAACTTAAGCACATTTCAATGGAGGAATCATTTCCCCAAGGTTCTAATACATCTATTTGGTAGTTCCCTAAGTGTGCTAGGCTGTGTGATGACCCATGAACCTCAGTGGAACTCTTTGCTTAGAGCAGGGGTCCCCAAACTACGGCCCACGGGCCACATGCGGCCCCCTGAGGCCATCTATCCGGCCCCTGCCGCACTTCCGGAAGGGGCACCTCTTTCATTGGTGGTCAGTGAGAGGAGCATAGTTCCCATTGAAATACTGGTCAGTTTGTTGATTTAAATTTACTTGTTCTTTATTTTAAATATTGTATTTGTTCCCGTTTTTTTTTTTTTTTTTTTTTTTTTTTTTTTTTTTTTTTACTTTAAAATAAGATATGTGCAGTGTGCATAGGGATTTATTCATAGTTTTTTTTTATAGTCCGGCCCTCCAATGGTCTGAGGGACAGTGAAATGGCCCCCTGTGTAAAAAGTTTGGGGACCCCTGGCTTAGAGCTTGGTCTGGCCCAGAAAGCAATGTATACAGACAAATAAAATAAAAAATAACAACAACTGTATATGAACAAAGGGTTTTGTGTTATTCTGGATCTTACATTTTAAAGTCATCACATATGATTAAAATTAGGTGTAGTCAAATTTTAACCAGCAGAAATCTATTAGGAAAGCGATGTGTTGGAGAGTCACGCAGAGGCATAGTGCAGATATATTGGGGGTCCCGTTCCAGACCACGCGTCATAATTTCATAATTGACTTGCTGGAGGAAAACCTTGCCTTTGATTTGTTAAAAGCACAATGCCCATGCAGTGCAGAAAAGTGAAACAAACTATATACCTGTGCCATGGTTTCCCGTATCACACAGCCCCTTTTGCTCCCAGTGATGGAAAGATCATTTGCTTTTGACTGAACAGCAGTTGAAATATTTGGATACTAGTCACTGGTCATCATGAGCAAAAAAACCCAAAAAACTTAAATACTGGAATTATATTCAACATGGTGATCTGGGCCAACAATATGAGAGTCATGCGTATTAGAGCCATGAGAGAGAATGAGACATTCAAGTCTCCCATCTCCTGTCTCCTTCCCACTCTGTGCCCATCTGTATGGAGGGCAGTGGCAGGTAGAGCCTCCTCCTTCTTAAATTGTCATTCAGGCTTTCCCCTCCCCTTTGTGTCTCCCTCCCTTTCTCTCTCATTTACTTCCCACTATTAGCCTTTAAGAATTCTTTTTTTTTTTTTTTTAAATTTCCATTTGACAAATAAGCCTAAAAAGAGGTTTAGTGACTTTTCCATGGCCACTCAGAAAGGATTAGTGCCAGTACCTATTTGAATCTAGGTTTCCTAACGCTGAAGCTTTGTCTTTTTTGCCCCGGTGTTATCATGTAAAACATGACCATGGGTAGTCTGCCTTTGACAACGTGAGGGAGGGAGGCCAAGAACATCAGGTAGCCTAGCCCTCGGAAATGTCCATCTGTCGAGAATTACATCACTGGGAGGCTTGTCTCTCCTTCTGCTGCAATGGTCTTTTATATATCTGCCTCAGCGTGCACTTGACTCTTTTCATTCTGTTTCCTAAACCCCTGGGACTAGGTATCCGACGACGTCACCCCTTTGCAGTTGAGAGCCAAGTTTTGACGCTAGTATGGCTCTGCTATTGGTTGAGAGAAATTGTTAGACAGCCCTTCCCAAGTTCAAACCATCGACTGAATGAAAGTCTTATCCACTTAGCCTTGCTCGGTGTAATATACTACACACCATTGGTCGTTCAGGAGTTGGAAGGACTAATTCACCAGCAATTTACTTGAAGCTGGAACTAACTGGACTAACCAAGATCTTTTGCTTGTGTCAATGTTAGCGGCAGTCATCTTTAAGTTGTCTATTAATTTTGCAAGCACACAACCACTTTGAAGTTTTCCATGGCACAATTTAGCACCTATGTCTACTGTTCTTTACCTAAATTCTGCTTTTTCAAGTTAGCCTCTCAATCCAGTGTATTTGGCTCTATGTTCTGTGTTGTATTTGGAGGCTCATAGCATCAGATGCGTGGATGCAATAATCCATAAACTGCAGAATAAACTTCTAAGCCATCAGTGAGCTTTCAGGGTATGCAGTACCCACTCAAACAAAATCTTAGGGCTTCATCATCCACCATCTTTTTTTTCTTCATTTCAAAATCATTCTTCTAAAGAAATAAAATTTACTAACCTTTCGCTCAACCCCAAATGACGGTGGGATCCTAGTTCATTTATATTCAGCTGGGGTAACATATTTATTCAGGTGCCAGAAAGAGAGTGTTAATGGATTAAAGTAAACAGACAAAGTGGGCAATTGTACTGTAAATGTTACTTAAGTGAATTTGTCCTGCAAGGGTATTATTGATTGATTTTATCTAATTTGGTTTGTATTGCAATTCAAGCTCAAGATGCAGGGTTGAAGTCATCTGTCTTCTGCAGGTGAAATGACTTCGAGTCACAAGGGAAGTAAACTAAGGGAATAGGAAGTCTCTTCCTCTGAGGAAACAAAGAGAGTGTCAGTGGGGTGGGCGTGTGGAGAGGAAAGTGTTCGCTTCCAAAGGACGCTAGGAAATCATGCCCCACCAGGAAGAAAACATACAATCACCACTCAGCGAAGCATTTTTGATTTCCTGGTCAATATTAAAACACTATCCTCTTAATAGCTAAAGAGTGGTACTTTGCAAAGCCAGGCTTAGAGCTTAGTGATGTTGTAAATCAGCAGAACAGGAAGAAAGGTGCCTTATTAGCTGATATTCAAAGCACCCTACCTGAGCTCTGGATGATGGCTTAGTTGATCGGATCATTGTCCTTATGCACAGAAGTTGTCAGTTCGATCCCTGGTCAGGACATATACAGAAACAGATCGATGTTTCTCTTTCTCTCTCCCTCTCTATCCTTTTCTCCCTCCCTCTCTCTTGAAAATCAATAAATAAAAAAAAAAAAATAAGAAGAAAAATCACCCTACTGAGAGTTTCACGTTCACTTCCTCAGTTCTCCAAGTATTCAGGCTTGTGGGGGAAAAGAGACAGTGGCCAGTGAGCGTTTCATAAAATTGCTTCATACTAAATTTGTGGTTGAATGATTAAACACAAAGGATGAGAAACATAAATGGTTTACTGCCATTAAACTATGGTGAGAGTACTATATTATATGGCTCTCATCTCCCAAATAATAATTTTTTTTATTAGGTTTCTGTGGTTACTAGTTAAGAATTAATGTTTATTGCTGGGTACCAGAAACGTGAGCAAGGGCATGTGTACATTGTCTCCTGAAATGTTCAGAACATTGCCCTTTGGTAGGTCAGTTACGAATAGTCTTATTTTATATGTATGGGGAGTACAGTT
The DNA here is from genome assembly GCF_036850995.1 of Saccopteryx leptura. Classification (NCBI taxonomy): domain Eukaryota; kingdom Metazoa; phylum Chordata; class Mammalia; order Chiroptera; family Emballonuridae; genus Saccopteryx; species Saccopteryx leptura. The sequence goes on from NC_089508.1 coordinate 182,382,245, forward strand.
AAGAAAACGCAGTAACTTTCCAAAAAATAGTGAAGTTACGGCAAATTAAAGACAGCATTTGAAACGTGTTATATCTGACTCTTGTCTCCAAGTGATAATGTTTCTCAGGCAGACAACTGGAGGTCCTCATCATAACTTAGTTTGCCTCGTGACCTCCAGAACTTTATGCAGAATACTTGATTTTAAAGACTATAAGACAGTTGTAATTCTCCAAGTTACTATACCCTGAATTCATGAAGATTATAAGGAAAAATAAGGCATTAAGGATTAAGTGGTCAGAAAGCAAAGGATTGTGGTATCATCAATTAGTTTGAGTCCTTTGACACATGCTTATGAAATAAGGAAGGATACATGTTATCTTCAATGACGGATAGGGAAACTGAGGCCGCGGGAGACTTGGTGATCAATCCAGGGTTACCTGTGCGACTGTAACAGTTTTCCATGAAAGAGCAACACTGCACACCTATATTTGTCCCCTGGCTCCTCTTCATTCCAAGTTGCAAAGAGATCTATTAATTAAGCAAAACAGTCAGACAGCTCCCCGGGAGCCTTTGGATATGAAGTCTCTAATGACTCCATGCAAAATGTCCCAGACCTGAAACATCTGTTCTGGAGACACAGCCAGGTTCCGTTCCACAGTCCCGAGTTAACAACTTATTTCCTTTCTAAAAAAAAAAAAATGATTTTCCCCCAACTGCCTAGCAGCTGTCCGCATATTTCAGAGGACAGACCTTGGTTTAAACCTCACCCAGAGAACGTCATATAGAAAATGCTCCTCACTTCACTGTCTGTGCTAATTAGAAGCTTCTTACACAAACAAGCACATACATTCATTTATACACTGGTGAATTGTCAGTGGCCAAACAGCTCCAGTGAAAAAGCCAGAAATGTAAAAATAGCCAATCTAATAAATTTAACACACTTATTTTTAGGCAAGCTTGGGTGATTTTTTTAAGGAATTGTTTTGGTTTGGAGAAATGATTTGCGTGCGCAGTGCATTTGGTTTTTGAGATTTTTGAAATACTGTTTCTTGGAAAAGGAAAGCAATATATATTTTTTTCTTTTTCTTCTCTTTTCTTTCTTTCTTCTTTTTTTTTATTTTATTCAGAGGCATGTAGCCAGATAGCTGAAGTTAAACCCAAAAGATAAACAGTAAAGGGAAGAGAGATTATCCGTCAGTCACACCCCCACAAGACCTAAGGGAAAGAATGAGAACGCAGGGAAAGATCCAGGTGGCATGAGTTCTCTGCAGCACGGGTCCCATTTGTCTCCAAGCCAGCCTGACAGCTAAGAAACACCAGTCGCCCTGTCCCCTTTCTGTTGTGTCCTGCCAGTAAAGGACAGAAGGAAATGCCAGTCTCATTTCTCCCACCAAAATGCAGTTTCATATTCTGTTCTTGACAAAACTTTCATTTCTTTTCTCTCACTTTCTTTTATTTTACCCTCATTACCTCATTAGGCACACATAAACATAAGGTGTATTGAGCCATCCATCCATCCATCCATTCATCCATGAATTTATCTATTAATTCATCCATCCGGTATGCACTGAGTGCCTCCTATTGCCTAGCCTTTATCTGGGGCCCCTGGAACAAAACTAAGATCGCTCTCCTATAGAGCTCACAATCTTGTGGGGGAACAATATAATTAAGGAGTAAGCCCATAAGAAAAGTAATCAGGAGTAGAAAGAATTGTTAGGCTGTAAATATGATAACATCATAAAGAGTTAATGAGAGGAACGAGGTCCTTGGGTTAAGAGGTTGATTGCAAAAAGGCCTCCCCAATGAGAGGAGTTAAATTATCTGACTGATGGGAACGAAATAACCTTGCAATGCTTTGAGAAAAGGATTTAGGAGGGATGAACAAATATAATGGCTTTAAGGCCAGGGCAATTTCAAAAAATGGGAAGAAGGTCACAAAGTTTAGAACATAATGATCACAGGTAACAGAGTGACCATAAGAGGAAGCCAGGGAGGTGAACTGGGCCTAACTCATGAGGAATCTTATAGGTCATAAAGAAGCACTTGCATTTCATTCTTTATTTAAACTGTGGTACAGTTTTCTATGTAACATCTATGTGGTGAGCATTGCAGCAAGTACGTGATAGAAGCTATTTAAGGCACCATAGCAACCACCCTATTAGGAGTGCGACAATATTCCCGTTCTGTGGATAAGAAAAGGAAGACTGGGGTTAAGTGAGTTTGCCAACGTTGGGTAGTCAGGGAGAGATGACGCTGAGATTCCAAGCAGCTCTAGCTCCATAGTCTGAGCCCTTGTTCACTCTCCCTCTTTACTTCTCCATTCTTCCAGAGCTAACGGGCATGTTGTGCACACTGTGCAGGTGGAACAAACAAAAGCAAGTATCTTCTGGAATAAGAGGGCTGAGATCCTGTCGGTCAAAGACAACGGCACAGGCAGAAGAGCCACCATTGGGGATGGCAATTAACTGCAGCTGGGTTCTCTGCTCATCTGCCTCGCTTATTTGATTCTGCGTTCTTCATCACAGCTAGGTGGACAATTTCTATGATATGGGAAAATCATCGTTTTATACACACACACGTGTGTGTGTCTGTATATTCACATATATTGTCATGTATGAGTTATATAGGCATATATAACTCACATCTATATACAGGGTGGGGCAAAAGTAGGTTTTGGGTTGTTTGTATGGAAAATAATACAATAATTAATAAATAGTAATAAAACAATAAACTCTGTTTCACGTGCTCACCATTGCAAACCTACTTTGGCCCCATCCTGTATTCTTGCATAGGAGTTATATATAAAGGAAGACTGCATTAAAAATGGTCAGAGAAATACTTGACATGCTCTTCCAGAACTTTGCAATCGGAGGGGGTCTTTATTTCTCCTCCTCTTGAGAGTGGCAAGGCCACTGAAATTCTCTCAATGACTAGAATGTACCAGAAGGGCTGCTGCAAGACTAGGCAACAAACTCTGAGTTACCCTGAAATTCTTTCTCTCTCTCTCTCTCTGTCTCCCCCACTCCCCTTAGAACTCAGCATTCATACTGTGGGGAACCCCGGTGACATGCCGCAGCCATGTGTAGGTGTTTCTGCGAACAGCCCCAGTTAAGGACTCGGTCCACAGGTCACTGCCGGAAATACCAGTGAACGAGCTTCCCCACGAGTCCAGCCTCCTGCCTTCAAGGAACCCCAGGTGTTGCTGAGTACATGGGAAGCCAACAGTGCGACTGGAGTTTGCCCACATTGCAGATTTGTGAGCCAAAAAAAAATGTTACCATTGTTTCAGTTCAGTTTTTCAGGGCATCTTGTTATGCAACCAACATAACTGGAGCACATTCGCATACAGACGTTCTCTAAGCTAAGCATACATAAAGAATAAAAGGGGCTTTTATGAGACGCCCCGCTAACGGGGAGATGGTATGACTAACTCCATTGCTTACTCCGGTGTCCTTCAGCAGCCTACTTAGCCTATCTAAGAATCATTTTCTTGGTCTATTAAGTTGAGATAATAGAGGTTTCTATTACATAGGACTGTTGTCAAAGATAAGTGGGCTGTTTATACACCTGTATATGTTTTAGTACGGTGGCTAGCACATTGTAGCTGCTCAGTAATTGTCACTATACGATAAAATTTAAATTATAGTCATTACTCAACCATTGGGCATGATTCCAGTTTACAGCTTCCATCTTTTCCCCTGGGAATTTACTTAAAAAAGATTTTAACTTTAAGTGCCACCCAAGCAGTACCATTACCTAAAGAGTTTCTGAAGCATGTGGGAAAATTTGACCCGGGGATAATTAGAGTTCATCTGATGGGACCCCTGTCCCCCCAAAAAAAGATGTTTCCCAACACTGCAAGGGGGAAGCATTTGTTGGATGGATGAATGAATGAATGAATAAGCCAAGACATCCATATTGGAGGTGTCTTAGAATTTCCTCTCTAGTGACTCAGATAGCATGTGATTCAGCCCTTAGGTCCCCTGTGTATTTCCACACACGTGTATATATATATATATATATATGCAACACGTCTGCAGAATGCAAAATCAGGTGGCAGGGAGATATTTGAGCAAAAATATCTTGCCTAGAGAAAAGCAGGTGGAATTTGCCTTTTCGACATTTTTGTGCCAAACCAGATAATTTACTTCTCACCTGGGAACAATTTCCTTCCCGCAGCTGTGGAGCTAAAGTCAAAGTCAAAGTCAAGATTGCTGGGTCACTTGCTGGGAAATGACTTTTTAGTTTGGGTCTGTGTTCTTGTGTGGCAGCTTTATTATTTGTGTTTAAAAGCATGGGCTTTGGAGAGGAACACATCTGTTTCTGAGTGTCTAAGTGGAATACAAAAGGATTTTTTTTTCTGGGTGTGGATTTAAATTCCTGGACTCTTTAGCTGTTCCAATCCATACCATCCGACTTCTACTCTTCCAGCCCCAAAGTAGCAGCTGCATCTGGATATATAAATTGCACATTTGAGTTAACGGTATTTAACAGAAACAGACATTTCGTGTTTATCTCCTGCATCCGCAATTCTGAGACAACCTGGCTTCCTGGCATTGTGCTGGCATCTTTCATCTCTTTTCCTTCCGTTCTTTAAAAATTTTCATTCTTAGCACTATACAGCCAGACCGAAGAATTATAAAACATAACTCTCTGTACTGCCTTCTCATATTGCTATTTTTTTCTTCTGATATTGACACTTCATAAGAAGAGCAGAGTTTTGTAAGTTGGAATCTTAGTGACAAAGATCAGGACAGGGTCTGAAGGAGGAATGTGTGCCTTATTATTATTATTTTTTTAAATGCAAAGATTCATGACAGTTCTCCAGTACTGTATAAGAGACCTTCATAACAGCTTCTAATTTCCTAAGGCAACGGGGACTGTCACCTGACACCTAGAGCATGGGTGGAGGAAACAGCCTCGGGCCTTCATGATTACATTATCCTAGTCCCAGAAACTATCGATAAAACATGATAGAGAGGGAAGAGGAGACAGATGTTTTCAAATGTTGCTCGTAGGTAAAGAAGAGTTACCCAGTGTGATTGGCTATATGTCTTTCTCCTGCAATTCCTTGTTCAATATCTGACATGATCTAATCTCTATACAATTAGAGATGCATTACTCTGTATATTCAGGATGTTTCAGTCTTCAGAGTCTCCTTTTGATAAAAAAAACAAAAACAAAAACAAAAAAAACCCCATTCATCTGTAACACCAATTGGTATCTTCTATTAATGACTTTGTAGAAATTAGTTGGCCTAAGATCAGAACTGTAGCAAGGACCCATCAAATACTTGCAAAGGCTCCAGGAACAAGAAGACAAGTTGTAAAGGCATCCAAGAGTAAATTTCCTATGCTGGAGAGAAAGAATATTAGCCTAGAAGACCAAGATCCATGCTTAGACTCTAGGATTGCCTTTGCCTTGCTAGCCACATGCTGCTGAAGTGTAAGAGTCAGTGATAAATAAGCTACTACACAATACTGCTTGAGACCTGACTTTTCAGGAGTAAAGAGAAATGGGAGAGAATGAATGGTTCTCTTTAACTGAACAGTAAGCACAGCAGAAAACAAGCAACAAACCAAAGTGATAAATAGCACCAACCATAATCTAAGTTAAGCTTGGAAGTCCTTCCTTTATGTTTCAAGTTTTATTGGCATGTAGCCACGCCCATTCAGTTAGGTATGGCCTGTGTTGCTCTCCCCCCCCCCCCCCCCAATGGCAGAGTTGAACAAGAGTGACAGAGGTCTGGCTCACGAGTCAATATTAGTTACTATATGGCTCTTTAAAAATACGTTGGCAATCCTTGCTCTAAAAAAAATCTAGAGTAGCTGAGTTGCCTTACACAATACCTTACGTCTTGGGACCAGCAAATGGGTGTCCATACAAGCCTCCTCGAAAATGTTTTATAATTATCGGACATATGGGAAATGCAAAATACAGTTCTGAGGTTCCTTATTGACAACAACTATGAAGTCATATATGGTTTCTAGTCTCATTTTCTTAGAGAAATTACCAGATTAAATGCCAGTCAACTTGGTGAGACTCAATTAATGCTTACTGAGATCTTTTCTCATATTTTTAATTCCACGAATACCTGTTGGATAGTGACTATTTCTTTTTTCCACCATTTTTTAAAAACTCTGAGATACTGCTAACCTCACATTCTAAAAATAATGTGATATTCTGTGTTTTACACACGCAGAGGGGCTAACCATAGTTTACCTGTTGAGTGTTGACATGAGTCGAAACTTTCCGTTAGAATATAAACCAGAAGACTAGAAAAATAGCTTACATTGGCTGAAGGCAAAAGCATGCTGAAGGTGTGACTATACTGTTATAAGTGTGTATGTGTGTGTGTGTGTGAAAGAGATTTGTTCTGTATTCATTTGGAAATGGTCATGATATAATGAATCACTGGTGCATAGAATACTCTGAATACACTGGGATTATAATGGAAAGCAGATTTTGATAGGTTTTGCTGAAATTTATCAATGGATTTATCTCTACTTCTTGAGGGACCACAGATATAAATGGCTTTTAAATTATGTTGGTTGCTGAGCTGGGATAATTTGAGTATGTTCCATGTACCAATGAGACAACTAGTTGGTTGGACTTCCTGTAGGTTGCCTGTGTCAAATGGTGATAAGGCGTAGATATACAGGGGTTTTAGGGGAACTATCTCAGATATCATGTAAAAGCAATAAGTAAACTCTATTATTGTTATTATTATATTTACTGTATTGTTATGGCTAACAGCCAGAAGGTTTCCAGTTATAACCTTAAATTAACCTGATATGCTTGTGTCTCATTTCAATCATCTCTTCGTCCAAAGACCATTGCTACTTTTCTGATCAAAAGCTTTGTCACTCTTAGAGGTAGGACTTGAGAAAGTCACACTCTATAGGCTAACCAAGGGAAAAGGACAGCATTTCCCATTTCTGACACGACTTCACATTGTCTTTTGAAAATTTAAGCCTCAGGATACATGATATACTTTCTTCTTTGCACCTGGTCATACACCTTCTAGTAAATGCTTGCTGTTAAAATGATAAATGGATGCTATTAAAACACTTTAATGCATAGTGCACCAAAAGTGCCTACTTAAAGGCTAGTTTCCCTTCGAATTTTTGAAGAAGATGCCATCTCAGCTTTTCTTTCTTGGCACCATTCATAAGAGAACGGGACTATCTACATGCCTGTTTCTCTCAGGGTCCACCAGTGATCATGGTACATTCCTGTAAAAGCTTCACGTGGCTTTAATTAGATGTTCTTAGTTACTAAATAGCTCACCTCTTCCTCTTCTTCCTTCATTCCCAAAGGGTTGTGAGTTTCCCAGAAGGCAAAGCAATATGGATTGTTTGTACGTTACGCTCCCTAGTTTGACTTTTTTTGTCCATTGTTTTCAAAGGTGAAATTCTGCAGTGCATGTGTTATCTGGGTGAAAATTGTGTGATCTCACACACTTTTTTTTTACAAGTTCTAAAACTTTATGTTAACAAACAGTAACATATTTTGGGAAAAGCCAATTTAAAAGAAGAAAATGGTTAAACTCAATTTTCCTTGTTTTAAGATATACACAAACCCAGCTCTTTTTATGAGTTTAAAGGCTTTATAAAGTCCCACAGATTTACTTGTGTTCTTGAAATTCCCTTGCCCCTTGATACATAGGTGTTTAAATGTATTCATCATATCAAGTTATATCATATTCTAACTGAGAATTTTATAAATTCTCAAATTTTGCTATTTTTACTTGGCCATCACAGACATTTTCCCCTTAAATAGCAAAGTGATATTATCACTGTTAATCAAATACAGTTTCGGAAGCCCTAAAAGAAGAGATTGTCATTATGGGCTTAGTTATTATGTAGTAAAAGCTCATTAGAGACACACTAGTTATTAATCTTAACTAGGCACTTAAAAGCTGTTTTATGTTTCTAACATTTGCCCTTACTTGAATGCTATTCCAAAAACCTGTGTACAGTTCTCTGACTTATGATCTGATAAACTGAGTCAAAATGATGATTCATGCATAAACAATAGCTTTATTCACAGAAACAAAAATGTTTATTCCATTTTAAAAATTTATTTTTAAATTTTTTTATGTTTGCTGTGGCATATGTATGAAAGGTCCCTAAAAATGACAGTTAGTTTTTCTGGCCAAAGTCCTGAACCTCACGTTTTTGCTTGCTCTTCAGATGTGTGCTGTTCTCCTCAATTTCTGTTTCAGTTCTCTAGCACAACAAAGGAACGAGTCCTCCCCTTTTAACACGCTTTCCCCTTGGGCCCGAATAGCAGTGAGCTGGCCATAACTTTTTACCTTGCTGACAACTCCCATTGCCAAGTGTAGGCTATTTAGAAGTTGGTACAAAGTGGAAATAAATACCTGGTTTTCCCCAGGCAGTCCTCTGCCATGCCGTCTGTCATTTGCAATTTCTCTGACGTTTATTGGGTGGTTATGATTTATCACCCCCTCGGTCTATGAGTCAGCCGTGAAATCTCCATGACTCAATGGCACATAACAAAAGCAATCAGGAAAGTGCCATGCGAATGAAGGCTTGGTGGATGGGTCTGAACACGATTTCATTAACTTAAAGAACGGGGGGCACAAGTAACTCCCCCCAACTTTTTAAAATCTCACCAACTCAGCATTTCAGGGCTTTCTTTTATGAGTGAACGCCTCTCAACTCGGGGCAGGGAATAACTCTCCACTGGGGACAAGCACATATGTATTCATGGAGGCTGACAGTATGGATTGATTGTTATTTCGCATTGAATCTTATATTTTCCCATTGTGTTCGGCGTCGCCTTTTCCCGATCTTGCAAAATACATTTCCTACTCCTCTCAAATCTCCTGGCTACCCACCTGTGGTGTTGTTGTTGTTTTTTTCCTCATTGGTAAATTGGTAGCAAACTGAATTTATTCTTTCCATAAATATTTTTTGAGCCTGGGCTGGGTGTCATGCGTTGGTAGGGTCATGGGGTTGAGGCAATGAGCAGTACTGACGTGACCCTCCCTCTCCAGGAGATTTCAGACTGGTGAGATGGGTCATATTGACTTTTCTAGGCTTAGTGCCATTAACCTTGAGTGGGAAAATGCCTGTGTTCAAGTCAGAAAGAATATCTCTTATACAAGCAATCTGACTTTGTCACACTTGAATATTTATTTCAAGCTCTGGCTATCTTCCTAGGGAAAGAAGAGACGATTGGCCTATGGACAGCAGTATGACTGGCCATCGGGGTACTTGCCCCTTCTAGCCCTGTGGACTCTCTAGTTTGCTAGTTTATATTACATTGCTGCTTCCTCATTTTGCAAGTAATATTTAATCTCTTCTGAAACTACGAAGAAAAGTATTGAGTGAAGTTCTTAGAAAGTTTCACCACTGGGACTCAGTTCATCTCTAGGGGGGGGTATCATCTAATGACATCGGCCAGAAATCTTGGTCTGCTTGTCATTGCATCCAAGGGAGAGACTGAGAAAGAAAAGATAGAGTTTTCAGAGAAAAGTCGGGGTCGTTCATGGAAACCTGACATAAGCACAAATTCAAAAAGAATGTAAACTCTGCAAATAAGAACTGTGGCTATTTTCTTTATTGATAGCAGCCTCTAGGATAGTGTCTGGAAGAATATGATCATTGTAATACTGTCATCCTTTATGGAAAGCATACTGGGTGTCAAACATTGTGCTAGCTATCAGTGAGAAGTACCAATGAGTTAAGTGTTTATTGAACAGACAAGAGTCGAGAGGCATGAAGACCAGCTGATAGAACCTAAAGAAGTTAATATAATAATTTTGGATGAAATTGTGCCAGCCTTCCAGACCTCAGAAGAAAAAGATACCGAACATAAATAGAATAGCAACAGTGCTTTCGAATGGTTTGCAACCTTTCAACTCTAAGAGTAACTATAGCCAGGAACTCAACAGGAATTGGACTAAGAAGAACTAGGCAGCCCTAAACTAAGCACAGCTGGGTTAAGTATGCCCCATTCTTGGTTGGCCTGAAAAGAGGAGACCACCTTGTGGGAACAGTGAAGAAAACACAAGCAGATGAAATCAATGGTTATTTGGGGGATAAATACATATTGCTCTACCTTTAGGGAATGTCTGGAGAAAATTTAGAATGCAGGTTAAGAATGAGATTATGAAGGGAAAATACGACTTTGATATACAAGTGTTAACTTTTGCCTGAACAAAAGAGGATTCTTTCTGGTACTGATCAATTGCTGTTTGTCTCGCTGCTCTGGTTGAAGTCAGTATGGGGCATTAAATTATTCTATTTTTTTTCCAAGTGGCCTCGCCCAATATAATCCCTGGTTAGGAATTAGGAAGAAACCTTAGGAAAGAGAAGCTCAAGATTGGGAAAAATTTGATGTGTGCTTTTATTTTGGGGGAGGTGTTGGGACAATGTTTCAAGCAAACCTAAGTCTCTTGAGTCATTGTCTCTGTCATTGCCTGACAGAGTTGAGCCCATCTGCACGAGGCACGTTGGTTATGGGACCCACAGCAAGGACTTCCCACAGAAGATTTTGTTTAGTCCTCAAAGCAGTCATACAACATATACATTATTCTGACTTTACTGGCGAGTTGACTAAGATTTAGAGAAGTTAGGTAACTTGTTCTGGGTCACAATAACTGGGTTGATGGATCACTTTCATGTACTTCAGACTGGATTGTAAAATGACCCATGAACAAATGGCCAGAAATAAGCAAAGATCTGAAGGGTGTGGACCTAGTTTCCAAAGGAGTCAAATTTGTTTCTACCACAAGGAGGGAAAGGGGAGAAGAGAAGCTTCAGGTAGGTCATCTGATGGGTCAGATGGAAGCTTGGGCATGAAAGTGACTGAAGACCAGGACAGAAATTCGAGGGAGAAGTTCTTGGCCACAGTGGAGGAGCAGACCTGTCAGGGCAATTCGAATGTATGGTTTTTTTGCTTCCCGGCCACGGGCTGAAGAATACTAAGAAATCATCCCCATAACATCTTACGTTTTAGCTGTGATCTCATCAGCACCACAACCCCCTCTGGTTCAATGATTCCCCGTTAGTGTAACTATAAATGAAACCAAAGAACTGATTTCACAAATTGAGCTCCCAATGCATTAACCTCCTTTCCCTTCCACTGTGTGGAGTGCTTAACCCTCCCCCCACCCCCCCCCACCCCGGTCCATTAACCGAACACAAAGATGGGGAGTTTCACAACCTTCAAAACCTGCTCTGCGCGCTGTGTCCAGACGACCCATGTTCTTCCCCTGTGGCCACGTGGAAAATCCTCCTGGCATTTAAGATCATCATATCCCTCAAGCCCTCCTGTCAGAAATAGAACAGCCCTAAGTGAAATACTGCAGATCACTGGGTTGGTAAACCAGCTATGGAAACAGTGTGTTACAGCCCATCACGACTCTGAAAATAACCCACTACGAAGATGGAAGAATGAGAGACACCCCGTCTGAATCAGGACCCAGAGAAGCATGTAGTATGGGGGCAGGGTCCGACGACCTAGTCAGATGATGAGGATTTTCCGATTCTGATTCTGACCTCCGAAAAAGCTTTCAAACTGCATTTTGGTAGAGAGGTTATAAATTATAGTCATAAAACATAATGTAGCCAACAATTATTGAATACTTCTGTGCCTGGCACTGAACTAAGTGTGTAACATATGTCATATCAGTGAATCCCTTAAAATCACCCTAAAACAGGTTGGTTTTTGTTTTGTGTGTGTGTGGTTTTTTTTAATCATTTTACAGAAGAGGAGAGGCACAGTGGGGTTAGACACCCTGCCCAGGATTATAGAACTAGTTGTACAACCAGATTCATATTCAAGTCTGTGTGGCTCCAAAGCCTTAGTTCTTTATACTGCTTCACAGTCTAGGGCTGAAAACCAGCATCGAGGAAAAGGGCCTAAAGGAAGCCACATACTTCTGAGTGGCTACGATAGGCTGGGTGTTCTGTCAAGAAAGATATTCATAAATGCGAAGGGTATTTTCTGTGTCCCTGTAGCCTGTCTAGGACATGGCTCTTGTGGGACTCGACTCATGAGAGAGCCTGAGGAACTTCTCTCAGGTAAGACAGAGTTCCGGGAGGCAGAATTCAATTCTGATTGTTTAATAGAACTAAGTGTATCCAGAGACAAAGCATTAATCAGCAAGATGGAATGGGAAATGTTCTGTACAAGAAATGACAGCTGCTGCTTGAAGGAAGAAAACAGGGATTGAAAACCTGTGGGCTTTCAAATAAACCACCGGGTTTACAAGGACACATGGAATAAATTTGATAGAGAAAGGCATCCCAGAGTTTGGAAACCGTGAAACAATCGTGGGCTGTAGGAGTGTGGAAGCGCATCTTCCCTGCAGCAACAATACCCTGAAACATTTCTGTTACTTGATAGTCGATCGTGAGTCTTCCACTTTTTATGAAGGAATTATAATTGACCTTGGAGAAGTCTGACGCCAGGAAAATAGGTATAAATTGATGGTTGGCCTTATCAAGTTTAAATATTTGAAAAGGTATAATTCATGCAAATGTTTAGCCTTTTTTTTTTTTTTTTTTTTTCTCCATTGAGCAAGGGCAAAACCTGCCTTGGCTGGTATTTACTTTTCTAATTAGAAAAGCTTGAGTGATGTGAACAATTAAGATAATACAATACCTTTACAAGATAATTCATCTTTTCTTTGTGATTCGTCCCACCACATCCCGAGCTGATAACGTTATTTACCTCCCAGTTCAGGGTATGTTAGAATGTAATTGGAGCCATTTGCTTTGACTATCCGAGGAGAAAAGATCATGCAATTTGCATCTCATATATCTAGAAATTAAAAGTGAAGGACTGACCACTTGACACACCCCAGAAGTCCCTGAAATAAAGCCTGCTGAGCTCAATTGTTGTAGCGGCTAAATGCGTCCCCTCCCGGATCTGAATGCATGATGAAAGCCCCGTTAGAATGTTGCACTGTAGTAATTGACAACATAATGAAACCGCCAAAGACAAAATGCATATCTCTCTCTACTGACCCTTCAGAACTGCACTCCGTCCTTAGAAAGGAGCAAATGCCTTTGCCAGGCAAGAACCATTCCCCTTTATTCCTCCTCCCGTCTATCCATCAGAGACCGCTGAGAGACTCAGGCATTCGTTCATTCTGACAATTAGATGCAACAGGAGGCTGCAGAATTTGGGACAGTAGACTGCAGTATATAGATTTAACTAGTACTAATATTTGACAGCAGCTGCTATGTTGTATTGCTATTGTTTTATTAAAAATGTATTTTAAGTACAAGATATTTTGAAGGATAGTGTTCTAGGGTAACAATTTTATAGAATAATTTAGCTTCATTAAATGAACAAAAACGAGAACAAAGAAAAATCCTATGATCTTTTTAGTTTGGTGGGTTTGCCTCTGATTTATGAAAACAAAATTAGGCATCCGCACAGATCTTTGGCAATCTCTAGTGTATCTACTACACAGACTCTTAAAATTTTTTTTCTTCTTTTTCAAGTGAGAGGAGGGGAGATAGAGAGAAAGACTCTTGCATGCGCCCTGAGCAGGATCCACCCAACGACCCCATCTGGGGCCACCACTCTGCCCATCTGAGGTCATACCTTAGGCAGAGGCTCCACAGAGCCATCCTCAGCACCTGTGGACTATGTGCTCAAACCAATCGAGCCATGGCTGCAGGAGGGGAAGAGAGAGAGAGAGAATGGGGAGAGGGAGGAGTGGAGAAGCAGACGAATGCTTCTCCTGTGTGTCCTGACTGGGAATAGAACCCAGGACTTCCAGGTTGGGCCGATGCTCTACAAGTAAACCAACTGGTCAGAGCGAGCTCTTTTTAATTTAACTAACCTCTCAAGCATTTTACTTTTGCCTCTAGTCCTTTTAAGACATATAACTGGTAGCATTTTCAGTTGCTGACTCAATGGTCACGTGTCTCGTTTATCTAACTGGAGCCTCTCTAATAGCATCGGAGAGAGGTGATCACTTCTTCCATCTTGAAAAGACTGTTTCTTTAATTCCTGGTACTCCCCACGCTCTTGGTGTTTCCTCTCCGCAGTCGTTCCCCCCTCACTCCTGTTTGCAGTCTTCTGTGGACAGGTTGCTGTATTTCAGGATTCTGTCTTAATTCCTCCTTCGTTTTTCACTTGGCACACTCATCCTGGGTCATCATTTTATTCTCATGTTTAATCACAGAGCGACCTCTAGGCGAGACCTCACTCCACTAGACATTTCTACCTGAATACCCAAAAGTATGTCAAACTCAGGTCACAAACAGACCTCATCATGTCTCCTTGTCCTTTTGGGATCCCTGCTCTGAGAAGGGCTTCACTACTCTTCCACTGACCGAGTCACAAACGGAGATATCCCTTTGACTCAATCCCTAACACCCATCATTGCGGTCTGTTAAGTCAGGCCACCATTACCTCGCACTTGCATTCCTTCTAAGTGGTTCCTCACTGTCATCCTCACCAAATCATGCTCCCACAGCCATGATGGCATGGTTTCAAAGCGACCCATCTGATTAAGTCATTTGCTGCCGATGTTCATGCGATTCCCATGACCCCTCCCCCCCCCATAAGGTTCTGATGCTATGACCTCGCTTGTTACACTGATAAACTCATGGGTGGGCCTTGATTATGACTCCAGCTTATTATTTAATTCCTTGACTATTTTACCTTTCCCCTACCTCCATTCAAAACTGGAGAACATTCAACCTTGCTTTATATACTATATGATTATAATCATTATATTGGTTTTTCTTTTTAAAGATTTTACTTACTGATTTTACAAAGAGAGGAGGGGGATGGGATGAGAAGTAGTTGCTTCACTCTAGATGTTCATTGGTTGCTTCTCATGTGTGTCTTTACCAGAGAAGACCAGGGTTTCGAACCGGTGACCTCAGTGTTTGAGGTTGGCACTCTATCCACTGCGCCGCCACAGGCCAGGCTATATTGGATTTATTTCTCCTAATGTGAATATTTTGGAGATATTCCAAATGTCTATTCCTTTGGATTTTTCCTTGCTCAGAGCTCCATCGATAATTGGTGCTATCATAAACACATTGTCTGAGTTCTTCAGTTACTTTACCTGCATTAAAAATTAAGCCCCTTCAGCTCTCTCAGCAGCGAGTGCCTGGCTGAGTCTATATTTGAACTGAATTTCACCGTGGCCTCTATAGTGTATTACACCTTCCATACCCTCTCCCTTCCACTCCACTTTTGCCAGTGTTTTCAACTATTTCTAGATTCTAAGTTTAAATGTTACTTGCTAATAATAATAATATTACAATTTTTTTTGTTCTATTTCTTTACAAAATGACATTAGGATTTTAATGAGGATTGCATGAAACTTGTTTTCGGTGATGTGACCATTTTAACTATGTTGACTCTTCTAATCCATGCATACAGAGTATCTTTTCATTTCTTTGTGCCTTATTCCATCTCTTTTAATAATGCTTTGTGGTTTTCAGTATATAGGTCCTTCACATCCTTTGCTAAGTTTATTCCTAGGTATTTTATTCTTTTTGTTGCAATTGAAAATAAGTTGTTTTTTTATTTCATTTTCTGAGATTTCATTGTTGGCCTATAGGATAGCAGTAGGTTTTTGTATATTAATTTTGTATCCTGCAACTTGACTCTATTTGGTTATTGTTTCTTTTTTTTTTTTTTTTGGTGGTGGTGTCTTTCTATATACAGAATCATGTCATCTGCAAACAGTGATAATTTCACTTCATCTTTCCCAATTTGGATGCCTTTTATTTCTTGTTCAAGTATACTGGTTTTCCTTTTCTTAAAATCAAAACTCTAGAGCCGGCAGGGTACCCAAAAACAAACACTGCATACTGCTTCCCGAATCTTACCCTCTTTGAGTGATTTCTGGATTTGTGATTACTTTCTAATTTTCAACATTGTTAACTCTAGGACAGTTTTACAGCTGTCCCTCTTTCTCAGGAAATGTAACTTTCTAATTTTCTTAGAAGGGTGACAAATGCCAGTTGGGAACGCAAAGTGACTTTATGGAACATTTCAGGTGCTCAGCATCTCTCCTCTGCGTCCCTTGCTAAAGTGGATGGATACCCTCACCATGGAAACACGTGAAAAGAGGGATATTGAGGTGAAGGGATACGAGAGAAAAATTTTCCCACCCTTTTTTTCTTTTAAAATTTTTCATGTCAGAGAGTAAATCACATCTCCCCAGTGGAATGCAAGCCTCCTTTTTCTTCTTTATTTCTACACAAGTCCGGCATTATACATTTCTTATTCCCCTCTCTCACCTTCATCTTATTCACCATTAAGATATGCTATCCAGAAAATTGGCTGATAGGTAGCATTTTGTCTTGCATCCAAACCAGAAGTCTAACCAGGGAGTCTCTTAAAGTTATTCATTATGTTCACTTGAATATGGACGTTTCTCTCATGCTTTTTGCCAGTGTTGTTTATGGTTGGTTTGAAACAAAACAAAACTTGACACTTACCATGCTATGGATTGGGAGCATTTTTCATCTTCTGCCTCCTTCCTTTATGTGGGTAGGATTGATGTCTTTGAAAATAAAGGAAGGAGAGGCTCCTTTTTGGTGTAGGCTTTCTATTATACAGCTTGAGATTTTTCACTATGTCCAAAATGACAAGAAGCTGTCTTAAAAATCAGCTTCTGTGACATACCTTAGACGAGAAATGCGTGCGCACGTGCGTGCGTGCGTGCGTGCGTGGGGGGGGGGGCGTTGATGTAGGGGCAGGGAACAGAAAGCGCTCCATATTTTATGCAGTGATATGCAAAGCAACTTAAGTTTGATTCATTTTCCTCTTTCATGTATTGACTCTTTCTTAAGGTTGTCAGAGAGAAGAATTCTGCAGCACACAGTGAGCAAAGCCCAAAACAGGAAGAACTGCAATTGATGAAAACTGCACGGGCTGTGTTGTATGTGACCGCGCGTGCTTTTGGTATCCATTCTGCACAAGGAATGTGCATTCTGAATTTTTCAGACCGAACTTTTTACTATTTGGACTGAGTTCATGATTACTGTGGGTATCTCTTCTGTAGTTGGTGCAGTGATTACTCTGTCACTTAATTTCTATCTTTTAATAAGGACATGCACGTGTGCCTGTGGTATGTTCATGTCAATGTTAGAGTGATGTAAGGATGGACCATGGTGTTAAAGAGAAGAATATGTCTGCCCGATTCAGGCTTCTATTTAATTTGGTGACTAGTGACAAAGCTGAGAGGGAGAGAAAGCTTCTTCTTCAGACATCCCCTCTGGGGCCTTTGGGATAGAACCCAGCACAGCCCTCTATAAATCAGTTTGTTTGTATCTGGATTACCCAGCATAATTGGAAGCCCTGACCCTAGGCCATTTCATCCTTGGGTAGGAACGGTAATATCAGAGCTCCGAATAATTATATCTGATTACTGCTTCTAGATTGAGGCTAGAGCATGAAGCAAAATGAATGACCATCTCCATCCCAGGTGGGGTCACTTGAGCAGTAACCATGGCAAGCAGGATCTTGGCTTAGGTTTGAAATTCCTCTGTAGTTTCTTGTACGTAAAGCTGGTGATGCATTTGATTTTCAAAGTAGCAAATCATACTGAGCATCTCTGTGACCGTGATCACCATGCACAAACAATGCAATAGGCAGGGACTGCATTAGTTATGGTCTTCAAGCCGTGAGCATGGCCTCCTTCTTGTCCCAGGAAAGGGTTACCCAATCTTATATTGAGGAACATTAGGAAGATGATCTCAGAGGAATGATAGATTTCAACACCGATGACTGAAGTATATGTGCTCCATTCGCATTAAGATCCTATTGAGCATCCCAACTGTAGACAACAATAAAGTTCGGCTGGGCCTTAACCATTTTCATGGGAGTCTGATCCTTATATGCAGTAGTGATAATAGTATCCTATTAGCAAAGAGTGAATTGTATTTAAACAATAATTGCCGACAAATGACATGTAAATCAATATATGAAAAGGTATCAAGATGCATACACTATTGATTTTCTGCCATATTCTACTCTAGGTTAGTGCTCTGGAAATGTGATTTACAGTGTGGTTTTAATGAATCACATTTTTAAAATAAAGTTTCTTAGAAGTTAAAAGGGTTTAATTCTAGTATTACTGAAAATTCAAACGTGACTATGAAATCGTCACCAAGTTGAATATTTTTAGAGCAATGATAAAGCACGCACATGTAAGAAGTTTATAAATACCCTCTGTTGTTTTGGAAGCAATCATTTGTACAAGTTATGGATTATTATGTGTAAAAGAAGACAATTTTATTATTTTAAAGATGCCTCTACAATAGAACACAGGTTGAATGCTGAAACACAGAAGGGATTGGTGTTGATGCAAAACTCTGCACGAGTGGGAAGGAGTCATTCGGTCGGCACCTCAGTGGGACTCAGTGTGGAACGTGGTGATTTCAATGCATAAACTAATTTATAAAATGATGGGTATAATTAATCCTATTGTCTAATCAGGCATATAGACTAAGATTTATACAAATTCTGACATGGTAGTAGGGTGTAATATCAAGCACAAACAAAGGAATTGAACCATGCTTTGATACAAGAGTTTAGCAAAAATCTTGTGAAGTTTTCAGGCATTAAATTTGTACATTGAAATAATTCCTACCATGATCGTAAGGTCAAGAGGAGCCGAGCTGACAAAGGGCAACTTCAAAGAAAACCATTCCCTAAAAAACATTTTGTCCACATGGTTTTTCAAGACTTTTTCTTTTATATTAATAAAATAAATCATCAAGAACACCATTTTCCTATTGCCTATGATGTATCTTGATGCTCAAAGCAGGCAGATGAAGAAAAGCTAAAACACCAACATGTTTATCCAAATGTACAAGTAATCTTGGTTAATATCAGAAAAACCACACCAAACTCAACAACAAAAATCTGTTAAAATTATGGACAAAGGACCTGACCAGACACTTTCCCATGAAGACATAAAGATGGAGAAAAGTTGCTCACTGAGTTAGCTATAAGGGAAATACAAATTAAAATCACAATGAAATACCACTTTGCACCTGTTAGAATGTCTACTAACAAGAAAAGAATAGCAAACGTGGGAGAGAATGTAGAGAAAAGGAACCCTCATATACTACTGGTGGGAATGCAAACTGGTACAACCACTATGCAAAACAGTATAAGGTTCCTGAAAAAATTAAGAATAGAGTTACCATATGACCCAGCTAGCCCTCTTCTAGGTGTCTACTTAGAAGAAATTTAAAAACATTATAAAGATGTATGTACCCCCATATTCACTGCAGCATTATTTATGGTGGCCAAGACATGGAAACAACCTAAGTATCTGATGAATCAAGATGTGGTATATAATAAAATACTACTCAGCCATAGGAACAGATGAAATACTGCCATTTGAGACACCATGGATGGATCTTGAGGAGATCATGCTAAGTAAAATAAGTCACACAGAAAAGAGCAAGAACCATGTGATTTCACTCATACCTGCGATATAAAACAGAAAGTAACAAAGTAACAAAACAGACAAACTCATAGACACAGACAGGAGTGTGAAGGTTGCCAGAAGGGAATGGGTTGGGGAAAGGAGGAAGAGGGGAAAGGGGGTCAAATATATATTATTGGAGGATACTAGACTGTGGAGGTGAGCACAGGATGAGTATACAGATGGTATGTATATATACAGTGATATATACAGTGTGTCCGTAAAGCCATGGTGCACTTCTGACCAGTCACAGGAAAGCAACAAAGACGATAGAAATGTGAAATCTGCACCAAATAAAAGGAAAACCCTCCCAGTTTCTGTAGGATATGTGGCAGCATGTGCGCATGCGCAGATGATGACGTAACACCATGTATACAGCGGAGCAGCCCACGGCCACGCCAGTCGAGATGTGGACGGTACAGAGGAAAGTTTAGTGTGTTCTGTGGCTCGCTAAATTTGAATCCGTGACCAAAGTGCAACGTGAATATCGGCATGTTTATAATGAAGCGCCACCACATAGGAATAACATTACTGGGTGGGATAAGCAGTTGAAGGAAACCGGCAGTTTGGTGGAGAAACCCCATTCTGGTAGGCCATCAGTCAGTGACGAGTCTGTAGAGGCTATACGGGATAGCTACGTAAGGAGCCCTAAAAATCTGTGCGTGAGTCCACATCGAACTGCACTGAATAGGTATGAAACTGGGAGGGTTTTCCTTTTATTTGGTGCAAATTTCACATTCTACCATCTTTTGTTGCTTTCCTGTGATGGGTCAAAAGTGCAGCATGACTTTACGGACACACTGTCGATGGTATGTATATATAGAATTGGACACTTGACACTTTTATAATGTATTTAACCAATGTCTTCCCAATAAATTTAATTTAAAAAAAGAAAAGTCACACTGTCATTTTCACACGTCCTTCATGGGTACTATGTTAAATTATTTACATTTGCAACCTGGTATTTCTTGTAGTAAACTGCTAAACTTGTATATTGCTACGTCTAAATCATCAATGAGTAATAATTTTCTGAGAATATTTAAGGAACATTTAACCAGAGTGTTTTTGAATTTTTTAAAAAATATTTCTTTATGACAGGTGTGATTTAAGATTGTACACACTTCAATTTCTTTACATTGGAGTGAGTTCTGGAATGTGTGGGGAAAACCCACCTCACTGTGGCTATAAATGCAGGCAACACAGCTCAACCATTTCTTTTTTTTTTTTTTTTTTTTAATTTATTTTTTTGTATTTTTCTGAAGCTGGAAACGGGGAGAGACAGTCAGACAGACTCCCGCATGCGCCCGACTGGGATCCACCCGGCACGCCCACCAGGGGCGACGCTCTGCCTCTCCGGGGCGTCACTCTGCCGCGACCAGAGCCACTCTAGCACCTGGGGCAGAGGCCAAGGAGCCATCCCCAGCGCCCGGGCCATCTTTGCTCCAATGGAGCCTTGGCTGCGGGAGGGGAAGAGAGAGACAGAGAGGAAGGGGGGGGGATGGAGAAGCAAATGGGCACTTCTCCTATGTGCCTTGGCTGGGAATCGAACCCAGGTCCCCCGCACACCAGGCCGACGCTCTACCGCTGAGCCAACTGGCCAGGGCTCAACCATTTTTTTTCTCTGCGGAATAATGTTCTCTTCTTCCTCTCAGGGCAAGGCTCTATAAATTTATGTGTAAATAGCTTTGTATTTTATCCTTCCCTTTTCTGTCTTTTCTTAAAAATATTTTTTTTTTTTTTAGAAAACCATAAATTCACAATTGAAGAAATTTTTCATGATGAATAACATCAATGTCCTTTCCATAGAGATATATTATATATATCCTCAGGAAATCTGAGGATCCCAGCATAATTGAGAGAACATTCAATTAGAATTCTAGTCATCTAGAAACATGGTTACTTGACTCTAGCCTCACTGATATTTTTTAGTTTCTCTTACAGCCAAGTTCTCTGCGTCCCTGCCATGCTGTTATCTCTTCTCTTCCCTCCATCTTTCTAAGGCTCTCCTTCCTCCCCTCTCAGCCCTTAGGACTCAGATTAAATTTATCCACATCCTAGAGATTTTCTGACTACTCTGTGTAAACTCTGTTTCCCATTATTCTATGTTTGACTCTTACTTAAATTCTTTATAGCTTTGATAGCATCTGATACCTATTTCCTTTGTTGAATTATTATTTTTTTTGTCTTTTAATACAAGAATGCCAATTACATCATGCTAGGGACCATGCCTATCCAGTTTATTATTTTTATCCTCAACAACTGGTCCACTCCCATGCATTTAGGAAATCCCACTTGAATCTTTACTTAATGAATTTGTGAGTAAAGAGAAGCTAAGAAATGCAGTCAACCAATTATCTAGAGAGGCATTTGGAGAGGAATAGGAAAAATAGATTCAGATGCCACTTTTGGTTATTCAGGTAGTTTTACATATTTATGTCAGTCAGGATAGGTTCGGTTTGCTCCAATAATGACCATGTTCCCTGGCTTAAATCTCAATGATTTAAAATGCAAAGTTTATGCCTTTTTTTTTAATATAAAGTCTGTTTTGAGTTTGGGGAACTCTCCGTGCACTTGTCCGCCATAAATATATACATGGTAGCATTGAACATCTGTATCCACACATGCCTTTAAAATTGCAATGGCAAAGGAAGGGAAAAGGCTTTGCAAACTGGAAAATTAATGTTTCTACCTAAAGCATACAGGCAACTTCTGTTCATATTTTATTGGTTAGAGCATGTGATAGGTAGAGTGGGTAGAGTGAGACAGTACAGTCCCACCGTCTGTGTAGAAAGAGATAGGGACCAGCGAGCAGTGGGGCAGAAAAGTAATGTTGAATAACACCCTACAGAACTCATTCTTCCATGGAGAATAAGCTACTGTGGAGATCTGAATATGTGCCAGGCACCAACTGTTAAAGCATTTTATATTAATGGATTCATATATATATATATATATATATATATATATATATAATATCTAGTAACAATTCCACTGTCTTAACTTGGACAGCCATAACAAGATACTATAGACTGCGTGGCTTTAAAAATTTTTATATTTTATTGGTTGGAGGCTGACGGTCTGGGATCATGGGTCCAGCAGGCTCAGGTTCTGGTGCGTGATTTCTTTCTGGTTTGTAGATATCTGCCATCTCACTATGTGCTCATGTGGACTTTCCTCATGTGTGTTCTCAGGGAGAGAAATAGCAGGTTCTCTGGTGTCTCTTCTTACGATGGTGCTCATACCATCATGAGGGCCTTTATTCCCACGATCTCATCCGAACCTCCTAAAAGTCCCATCTCTAGAAACCATCAGATTAGGGGCTGGGACTTTAATGTACGAATTTTGGAAGAGCACGATTCAGTCCCCAATACGTATGAACTATGCACTATTATTACACACATTTAAAAATTAGGAAACGAAGTCACAAAGAGCTTTAGTAATTTGATCAAGGTCACACAGCACTAAATGACATACATGAGCATAGTAGCCCATCTCTTTTAAAAATTTGATCTGGTTTCCAAAAGATGCTCCTGATAGGGATACAGTAGGTGCCTTGCACTTGCATACCTTTCCTACATCAACGGGAAAAACTAAATAATGATGAAAATTATGAATTTACAAAGCTGAACTGACATAAGAGCAGTTGCAAGTTGAATGGTCACAATCCATGATTTGAGGCATATGATGTTATCCTGAACATGCATTTTTATTTTTTTTAAATTACCAAAAGTTCTAAAAGAAATAAATATCAAAGATTGTAGATCACATTGCACTTCTGACTGAAATTCTGTGGCTTGTTTTGAGTAAGCAGAACTGGACAGAGAACCTTCCATTTGTAAGTGAAGAGGATTTTCCTGAGAGTAGCAGAAACATCAGAAGTCAGACAAGAAGAGCCAGGTTGGAGAGCCTTTTTTTAGTGTGATTAAGGTGTTCCGTAGCTTTGTGTTCTGCAGAAGCTGCAGAAGAACTAAGGATGTATAATGATAAAAATATTGTCCTAGTTATCACCTTTCAAAATAGTTCTTTCTTGGATAAAATAAAAATGAAAATGAAACAATCTTAAGAATTTACCAGGATTTATTTAATCTGATATAAGCGAGAAGAGAGCAAGCATCAGAGTATGTTTTCCTGAACTAATTATATCAGTAGAAGAGTCAAATTAGCCACTTTATGGATAAAAATTTATATGATAAGAAACGCCAAGGTTGTTTTGTTTTTTATTTGGGAGCTTTTTTTTTTAAAGTTGCCTATGTATAGGAAAAAGGATTTACACTTGTGACAAAAAAGAGAAGCTTTTGCTAATAATTTTAAGAGCAGACAAACACATTTCTCTTATCCATAAGAACCTACTGAGAACTGTCCATTTCGTATGTTACCTAACTGATTTTATTCATCTCTGGAAAGCCTTTGTCTTCTACCTCTGTTCACGTTCCTGATCCTGCAATAGAACAATAATCAATAAGCATCTTCAATTTTACCTAATCAGAGCCAAAATGATCACAACATTGGGAATATTCATTTGCCACAGTTGCAGAAATGCTATTCTGAAAATATTCCTATGCCAATGATAATTGGCAGAAAATAGAAACTAAAATTTCTATTTAAAAAGTACTAAAAAATAAATTAAGCTTCTAAACATGACATCAAATAAGTGGTAGTTTTTCTTGAGTATAATTTTATAATTTATAAAATATACTTTAAAATTTTGGTAGAAGCAAGGTACTGTATTATAAAAGACTACATCAAAGTTTTCTTTCTGGTCAGTGACATGATGAACCCTTGAATTGCCTGTTTAGAATTCTACAAAGCTTGTTTAGTGTTGAAGAATCAGAGGTTATAAGGCCTCACGGTTTTGTGATGCAGATAGGCTAGGTAAGTTTAGATTTCAGTCTTCATTCTTTGCAAGACTTAGAGAGACACTTGGTTTGGCTATAAATTGATTCTGTGTTTCTGGTTAAATATGTAAGTCAAAGTTGTTGAGAACTTGAGGACCTTTATAGCTAGGGAATTAATTGAGACCCTACTGGCTAAGAGCTCCTCTCAGCTGGATCTTACGTTCATAAACATTCCCTTTGGAAATTCAGTTGCTAAAATTGAAAGCCATTTTTAAAGGTACAGCTGATAACCTATGTAGAGAACTGAGGATGATTAAATAATTGAATTCAAGGCTTTTAGTGTATTATATATACTAAAAACAGAGAGCACTTTCTTAATCAAAGATTTGAAGAAAAAAAATGTTAAGTCTTTATAAAAGATCTCAGAGGGAGGCTAACTGACATTGTATATTTGTGCACTAATTTTTCCTTCAGAAGAAATGGAATAAAATAATGAAAGCTTTCAATAATTAGATAATGGAATAAAAAATATTTTGTTGTACATACATTTTTCCAAATTTCCTTCAGAAGAAATGGAATAAAATAATGAAAACTTTCAATAATGAAATAATGGAATAAAAAAGATTTTGTTGAACATATATTTTTCCAAATACTTGATTCTGGTCTTATCTGAATATATTAATCATGATTGCCAAGAATAAAACATATTAAACACAAAATATTTTGGTCTGGCCAGTTGGCTCGGTGAATAAAGCATCATCAGCCCAGTGTATGGATGTCCCAGGTTCAATTCCTGGTCAGGGCACACAAGAGAAGCAACCATCTGTTGTTTTCCCCCTCCCTCTTCCCCTTTTTTCCCTCTTTCCCTTTTTAGCCAGTGGCTCGATTGGTTCGAGCATTGGCCCCAGGTGCTGAGGATAGCTGGGTTGGTCCAAGTGTTGGTTCCTGATGGGGGTGCCAGATGGAACCTGGTCAGGTTACATGAAGGAGTCTGTCTCACTATCTCCCCTCCTCTTACTTAAGAAAAGGGGGGAAAACAAAAAATATTTGTTGCGAAGGGCTTTTAGTAAAAAAATATGTACGTGTTTATATACATGGTGCATACATGGCCATACATTTATTCACCAATAATTTGGAACTTTATATGGAGCTTTTTCATTATACTTCCCTAAAACAATAAAGAATATAAAACCTGGAAATTAGAGTTCCAAAATATTTCAAAGGAAGTGAGCATTTCGGAGAACTTATTCACTGAGTTATCCTTTTTGCTAATAATTGATACCTTTCCTGACTGAAGATTACTAAAATGCATTACCTCCTTCTATTGCACCTAATAATTATCTCCTGGAAAAGTATATATAAGAAAGCACTGATTCCCACCGGTGCATTTTCCTTGGTCCAAATAATTTAATCAAAATATATCTAGGAAAATAAAATGTTTAAAATATTCATGCACCAAACTCTTCCCCTAAATATTCATTATTGGGACAATGGGCTAAATAAAATGTGCTGGACCCTGAGCTGGTAGCGTTAATCCTTTTTTGTGTTATCCAGAAGGAGGAGGCTATTTTCAGGGCCAACGAACAGTGAGGAGGATGTGTGCTTGCAGTTTCTGGCTCTGCTGATTTAGTGATGCCCTCTCAGGGATGTCAGTGAGTTGTGGAGCCCTGGGGAGCTGTCTCAACCTTGGATGTGCCATTACAGCAGATGGCCATGCACAAACAGTACTTGAAATAAGTACTTATTACTCAGTAATGCAAATGTAATTCTAGTAATAAGCTTTACTGAAACCGTTCTTGGACTACATTTCAAATAACACATTTATTTACAAATGCAGCAGTCCCCTTTGAGAAAGCTGCAGGGACGGTTCCCAGGGAAGAGGAAGGGCATTCATGACCCAGACAACAAAACGGGCAAAATATAATACCGTATCTAAACATGTTTGCATTTCTTAATATGGCTAAGCGCTCATTTCGTTTTTCAGACCAGTGTGGCATTTCTAAGCGACAAGAGTTTAATTCATTACAAACCTAGATATCTTGCAAATAGAATGTGGGGCTTATAAAGACTCCAAATATAATTTACAGAGGCAGAACGATGTTTTTCAATAGTAGATTGTTTGAAAAAGTAATTGTATATGTATGCATCAAGATAGGTATGGGCATTTTCAGAAAAACCTGGTCATGTTGTTATTCAGTGGTAGAGGAAGAGAAAAAAAATACAGGGAAAGGAAAAAAAAACCCACACAAACTAAGAAAATACCCATGGTGAAATGTTAAACATAAAGGTAAAAGGCTAGATTATATAATTCTATTTACAAAATTACCACAAATATGGTATTGGACATAAATATTCAAAGGTTAGAAAAAAATTGACAAAAATATTTGATCAGGTGATGTTAGTGTAGATGCTTTTTTTTTTTACCTTGCATTTCTGTGTTTTTGTAAATGTTTTTGCAATAAAATAACACCCCAAAAAGTTAACATAATCAAGAGAATGAGAAGACAAGCCACAGACTGGAACAATGTGTTTGCAAAAGATTTTTAGGATTTTTAGGGCAGTGACACTACCATGTATGGTATTATAAAGATGGATTCATGTCATTATGCACTTGTTCACACCTGTAGAAGGTACATCAAGAATGATCCATAGCGTAGACCAGGGGAAGTCAACATTTTATACCTACCGCCCACTTTTGTATCTCTGTTAGTAGTAAAATTTTCTAACTGCCCACCAGTTCCACAGTAATGGTGATTTATAAAGTAGGGAAGTAACTTTACTTTATAAAATTTAAAAAGCAGAGTTACAGCAAGTGAAAGCATATAATAATAATTACTTACCAAGTACTTTATGTCAGATTTGTGCTAAGTTTGGCAGAATAAGTCTTTATAAGACAACTTACTATAGTTAAATCTTTTTATTTATACTTTGGTTGCTCCGCTACCGCCCACCATGAAAGCTGGAATGCCCACTAGTGGGCGGTAAGAACCAGGTTGACTATCACTGGTGTAGACTGTGGACTTAGGGCGAGTATGATGTATCAATCATGTAGGTTCATCCATGGTAAGAATGTACCACTCTGTTGGGGGATGCTGATAATGGGAGATGATGTGCTGGGTGTGAACAGTGGTTACATGGGAAATATCTGTGCCTTCCTCTCTGTTGTGCTGGGAACCTAAAGCTGTTCTAAAAAAAAATCCTTAAGACTATAAAAATTAACATACCAATGAACGCCTGGAATGTCTTTGGTAAATGAATTATTACTAATTCCCTTTGTTATCCTGCAAGTTGTAACTGCAGCCACCCCACAGAGAAACGTACACATAAAACTGCCTCCTCACTGTTCTTCTGCTGCTCCCCTTGTCAGGCTGCAGTCTGGTTTCCTCACAGCACGCACAATGATCCTTGTAAAGCATCTGTCACAACCCGTCACTCCTCTGTTCAAAATGCTCTCACGGCTTGCTCCTCGGAGTACAATCAAGTCCTCCATAACCTCTGCGCAGTCTGCAGCCTGCCTCCACCCTCAACTCCCGACGCATTGAGCCGTAGCCACACGGGGCTCTTCCTGTTCCTGTCACACAGAGAGAGTACCCCTGCCTCAGACCTTTGCATCCACTGTTTCCTGTGTCTGGACCACTGCCTTCTCCCGCCCCGTTAGCCCTGTGATGGCTCTTTTGTTTGTTTGTTTGTTTTTGCCTTCTTCTCCAAATACTTTTTATCTCCTCACTCCGTTTTATTTTTCGCATACTTCATAGTACTTACCATCACAATTTTTGTTCATTATCTCCCCTCCCCCCCACTAGAAGTAAGCTTCTCGAAGGCAGGGACTTTGGGGTTGTTATTGCCTTCTCCGTGCCCACACAGCAGCGCAGTACCTGGCCCTTACTACGTAAAAGAAGTAAGTCTACTTCTCCCCCACTCTGTCTTCTCCAGCCTTAGGTGTATACTGTGCAAACAAACCACAGGCTTCCCACTCAGCTCTTGTCCTCTGGGCTCATCCTCGAATCAGCGTTTTCCACAAGACTCGTTGTTTAAGGAAAAGACTTCCTCTTCCCTATTATCTTCCTTTCCTCCTTCCTTCCTTCTGCTTTCTTCTTCTCTCCTCTTCTCTTCTTTCCTCCCTCTCTCCTTTTTTTCTTTCTTCCTCCCTCCCTCCCACCACCCTCCCTCCCACCTTCCTTCCTTCCTTCCTTCCTTCCTTCCTTCCTTCCTTCCTTCCTCCCTCCCTCCCTCCCTCCCTCCCTCCCTCCCTCCCTCCCTCCCTTCCTTCCTTCCTTCCTTCCTTCCTTCCTTCCTTCCTTCCTTCCTTCCTTCCTTCCCTCCTTTCTTCCTTCTTTCCTTCCTTCCTTCCTTCCTCTTTTCTATTAAAAAACACAATTCAACTAGTAAAATTTAAAGACCTTATTGATTCATGAATCAGACAGTATCCCAATTAACAAATAGCTCCAAGGAGCTGTACAGTATAAAAAGTTTTTAGGGGGGAGACAGGAAAAAAGTTTTTAGCAAAGAGTAGATTTTGTCAGGTAAGGTCACCTTCCTTTGGGAGAAGGGTAGGGGTCTATCAGGCAGATTAGCTCACTAGCATTGCCAGAGAATTCCAGATTGAGTGGTGAAAAGATCACATTCCTGGGAAAGGTTGAAACTGAAATTAGTCTTGAGTAGTTGAAATGGGGCTTAGCACAAGTAACTCCATTTGGACTCTGTTGTTTCTTTTAACATTTTCTTCTTTTATTCTTTTTTTTTCTCTTCCTTCCTCCCATTCTTTTATTCTTTCTTTTTATTTTTAACTATTAAACATATCTACAGTGTGTCTGTAAAGTCATGGTGCACTTCTGACCCGTCACAGGAAAGCAACAAAAGACGATAGAAATGTGAAATCTGCACCAAATAAAAGGAAAACTCTCCCAGTTTCATACCTATTCAGTGCAGTTCGATGTGGGCTCACGCACAGATTTTTTAAGGGTAGCTATCCCGTATAGCCTCTACAGACTCATCACTGACTGGTGGCCTACCAGAACGGGGTTTCTCCACCAAACTGCTGGTTTCCTTCAACTGCTTATCCCACTGAGTAATATTATTCCTATGTGGTAGTGCTTCATTATAAAAGTGCCGATATTCACGTTGCATTTTGGTCATGGATTCGAATTTAGCAAGCCACAGAACACACTGAACTTTCCTCTGTACCGTCCACATCTCAACTGGCATGGCCGCGGGCTGCTCCGCTGTATACATAGTGTTACAGCATCATCTGCGCATGCGCACATGCTGCCACATCATCCTACAGAAACTGGAAGGGTTTTCCTTTTATTTGGTGCAGATTTCACATTTCTATCGTCTTTTGTTGCTTTCCTGTGACCGGTCAAACGTGCACCATGACTTTACGGACACACTGTATTTGCTGTTACCCCTTTACTCTGTCTCATACCTTTTCCCCTCAATGTGATTATTTGTCATCTAGTCATACAAATTATTTTTTAAATTGTAGATAATAAAACTCCAGTACTCTCACGGGGGCAACAACTTCTCAGGAATTATTCTTTCATGACATTATGTATTTATAGACCTAAGGAAATATATATATATTTGCTGAACACTTCTTCCTAGGGGTTCCTGTCTCTCCGTTGATTATTTTCTTTAAGGCTATTCGGAACAGCCTGCTACCCATGGCCTCCTTCCATGTCTACCCAATCATGAGTAAATAGATTTAGATACGCACTTATCTACAAACTACATTTTTACCAGGGATGAGTAAATGACATTTTAAATCTGTGTATTGATTATCTCTTACCTCTATAGAACCGGTGTAGGGACACAATCTGGTAAACTGAGAAAGGGAAATAAGATATTTGGAAAATTTTTTCTAATTAAAAAAAAAATTATTAGGCATAACTTTTAAATGACCCCAAGTAGCACACTGAGGAACCCCCCTGTCTTGCTACTGTATCACTTTTGCCTGACCTAGGGAATCCTGGTAGGCAAGGATTTTGCTTTGTCTGAATTTTTTATGTAAACACTGACTTTCAAAGTTAACACCTGAAATTTCTACTAAGAAAATTACATCATGCAAATTATTTTTACTTTTGACCAATTTTATTTTTCTTAAAGATAATAGGTATATATTGTTTGAAGTGAAATATACTGCTCACAAAAATTAGGGAATATTTCAAAATGAATATGAAGCATGCTCGCTTCGGCAGCACCTATGCTAAAATTGGAACGATATAGAGAAGATTAGCATGGCCCCTGCGCAAGGATGACACGCAAATTCAAAATGGATATGAAGCTATAAACTATCCCCTAATGTTTGTAAGCAGTATGCTATGAATTTCATTTCTGGTAGAATGGGGACTTTGATATCCCAACTAACTTATAATGGTGTTGGATAATTTGTAGCGATCATATGTACAGACCTGGTAAGAAAATAAATATTCTGATGCTAAAAATGAAACAAAAGCAGAAACTAAGATATGTATATGTATATATGTGTGTATGTATATATATATATATTTATATACACACACACACACACACACACACACACGCACACATGACTTTGGCACATTAGAGATGCTTAACAAATTGATTAAAAAGCTCATTTTTGAATGAAACAAATATTTTGATTCTGATGTCTGAAGGACAAGTGAAGATGAAATAGGTATAGATTACACTATTCCTGTAATTTTAAAGTGAAATTTATACACATTTTCTTCTCTCCCACATTTGTCTGATCATACTGAGTCCAAATTCTTATTTCAAAAATCCTGCAGTCTTTTATGTTTATTTTAGGCAGAACCTAGTCAGATAACGTGTCTGCAAAACAATGTTTTCCTTTCACAGAGATCAATAAAATCTTCTCATCTTTTCTCCCTGGCATGGAACTCCTACTTGCATATATCATTCCAAAGTCCCTGTTCTCGATCGAGCCGACATAAAAGGCAGCCGGTTCTCATTCCTGTGCTTTCCTGCACAGTAGGATGTACTAATTGCATGGGCTCAGACCTCTCCCTTTAGGAGAGTGCCAATTTCACAAGAAAAATGGTGGGGGTTTTTTTGTTTTGTTTTTTTGTTTTTTGTTTTGAATGAGAAACAATTCTCTGATTAGCCAAAAAAGTAGAACTATGTTAAACTCAATGGTAAATTTTTATCAGATGTCAGACTCCAAGTCTGGAACATTTGCACCTAGTCATGGCCGGTTTCCTTTGCCTATTTTCTGTAAATACACCACTCTGACCAGGGAGTTCTGGGAGGTAAGGTGTCTGTTTTCATAAACGAAGGTGCTATTTATGCTGTGCCTTTTCTAACTGACAATGAGCTATCTGGAAGTTGGAAGCGTGCAGTCAGTCTCTGAATTGCCAAAAGCTACAGTCCCAGAAAGAAGCTAAATATAGCGGTAGAGATGACAACGATCGGAGTGGCTGAACGTGCAGTATTCAAATCATTTCTCAATGATAGGATATTTAAATGCAATTCTGGTAGCAACCGAAATGATGATAAATCGTGGAGCTGTAATTTACGTTCACTAATTTGGAGCCATACATTTAAGCAAGTTCATTTACAGTAACGGTTCTACTTAAAATTATCTGCCACAAAAAAAAAAAAAAAGATGATTAGCCAAATAATGTGCATAAAGGTTATTCTGTAGAAACATAAAGTATCGGTTCATCAGTGACACAAACAGAGAATTTACTGAGATGGGAAAAGACGTACTACTCAACAGAATTATTTTATTCCACTCGTTTAGTTAGTATTAAACATAATTTCATAAGTAGTGCTTTGCCGGGTGCTCTTAATGGATAGTTGATTTATTGCTTATTTTGTACACCGAGTTTTCTGTTGTTTTAAAGAGAACAACTTCGGAAATAAGGCACATTGAAAAAAAAATTTTAACATTTTCTAATGGCAGAACTATTTTAATTAGTTAACTTTATTTTTATCTTTTCTTGAACGTTAAAAAAATATGAAGTTACCCTGAGGGTGAGGTATAAGCAAAATGCAACTCAAAACATGAAAATGTAAAATATGAATGTTTGCCGATTTTGGTTTTTGTGTTTTTCAATTCCATTTGGTCTTTCCTTCCAAAGAAGTAACATCCGTTGTAGAAAACAGTTCTGATAAGTTTATTAATATATTAACATTTTAAAAACTATTTTTTACTAAAAAAAATGATTTAAATAAGAACTTGCATACAAATGCAGGATCTCCAATGTATTTATGGAATTATTTAATCTTTATGGTTGAGGTACTACTAGATGAATAGTTCAGACTTCTGGAGAGTAAGTTTGTTTCTCACATTCTTGAAGTTTATATATATTTTATTGTGAAAAACTAATAGAAAGTAATGGGAGATGTATAGTTTGGCCACTCGTCTTTTGCAGGGGTCCCCAAACTTTTTACACAGGAGGCCAGTCCACTGTCCCTCAGACCGTTGGAGGGCCGCCATATACAGTGCTCCTCTCACTGAACACCAGTGAAAGAGGTGCCCCTTCCAGAAGTGTGGTGGGGGCCAGACAAATGGCCTCGGGGCGCATGAGGCCCGCGGGCCGGGCCGTAGTTTGGGGACGCCTGGTCTTTTGAAATGGACAGCTGATTACAAAAACTGTTAATTGAACACTTTGTGTTCCTAACTTTTAGGGTATATGAGAAACACCTACCATGCTTGCTAGAAAGGCTGGTATCTCTACATGTCAGCTGACTTCCAAACTGAAAAAGTCCCTAATCAAAGTTGCAGAAGCAGCCCATGAATAAAGCCAGGATGAGAAAAGGGGTAGGGGGACCTGAGAAGATAATAAAGGCCGGACATTTGAGTAGAGACGTCCACATGTGAAGGCACAGTAAATGGGGTTGAAGCGGAGGCTCTGAAACGCATTTATGGGATCGCCTATGTTCTATCCTGAACTCTGTGCGAAGGAAAGGGATTCTCGGATCCTGCAAGCTGTCACTGGGTCCCGTGAGATGAAGAGATGAAGTGCGGTGGATGGAGTGTCAGGGGGACCCCAGGAATACTCGCAGTCTCAGTAATTCACTGGAAGGACTCGCACAACTCCGAAAAGCTGTTCTACTCACAGTGACAGTGCACTGCAGCGCAGAGATCAGGAAAGCAAACGGACCCAGAGGGTGACCCAGAGAGGAGAAACCAGGCCCAGGCTCCCTGCTGTCTTCTCCCAGCCAGTGGCACAAACAGTGTTTAATTCTCCCAGGAACAATGTGGGACAGAATGTGCAAAGGGCATTGGGGATAAGCCGTGTATCCCTGCATCACCTGGGTGACTCACCTCGGTTCCTCCACCTCTAGTCCCCCAGAGGTCCAGTTGAGACAGCAGGGCCCAAAGGCATAAGCACCTGGTATTCACCATAAACCACCTTGCTAGTTTACCTGGCATGATCCAAGGCCTCTGGCATACCAAAACATTTAAGTCAGGCAGGATATTCCAAGCATACAGAAACTTTCTCCCAAGAGCTGGGCGAGGGCCAAGGCTTCGTCTGTGATCTGCAGGGTTTGAGTAACCCCGGCCTGCTGCGTTAATCCTGAAACCCAGATGGTGGCGTTGGGAGAGGATAATCAGATTATAACAGAGCCTGCCAGGCCTCACCAAGCACACTGAACATCCTACAACTGTTTTTCATTTGGCAACCAATAAAGCCAAAAGAAAGAAAGAAAGAAAGAAAAATAAATAAATAAATAAAAAGCGTGTCTATTACATCTGAACCACTGAGAGGGAAATTCTTGAAACTTAAAATTCTGTAAGTATTTTTTTAATTGTATTTTATGTTTCCTAAAAGGAGAGACTATGTGAAAAGCTTACAAACATTTGGCCTTAAGATAAACATTTGGTTTTCTAGTGTCTTATACTTACTTCTACAGTGGTGGTTTTGACAGATATCAATGAATAAATGTCCCAGGCTAGAAGAATACTTGTGACAGGAGACCAATAGTTAGATCAAGAGGGCTTTAACCTGAAACAAGAAAGGGAGACTATGTAATACACGGAAGGGATTTGAAACATTCTGAGATTATCTGCCTGACTGACGCCCTTAGCCCCTTCAAGGCTTTGCTCAAGTCTCACCTTCTTGATGATGTGGGGCCTTAGGTGGCCCAGCCTATCAAATTGTTATTTTTGGCCAAAACCCATTTCACATGGTTCAATCTAACATGATTGAACCTGCAACAAAGTCAACTCCTGCTGCCCAGCTCCTGATTCCCCACTTACTATCAATATTTACTGCTTTTAATTATTTTTTCCTCATACTGAACATCCATCTATACAAGGAGATCACATTTACTATTTATTATCCATCTTACCTTTGCTACAAATATACATGAACAGAGATATCATCCCCCCCTTTTAACTCACAGATGTCTCCAAGTGCTTAAATTACTATTTGTTGAAAATATGAATGAGTAAATAAATACTATAGCTCAGAGAGTAGTAAAAGAAACAGTCACTCATCTATGTAATGTGGGAACTATTTGAAAGCCATTCGTAGATACTCTGTGCCAAAATGAATGGCTAAAACGGAAAACTTGATAGTCAGCGGAAGGGTTTGGTGTCCCACCTCTGATGTTCACAGTGTAAACTTTGGGCATCCTTTTTCCTGTGAGCAAGAGCTTGTTCCTCTTCACAGCAAGAAACAGTAATGCTTACCTGCACTGCTTTTGTATCTAAAAAACACAGGTCTTTCACTCTCTGTTACAGATTGCTTGAGAAATATATTTTTATTGAAAAAGGACCTTTTACGATTAAAAAATCAATAAGATGGATATGGGTGTAGGGACAGAAGTAGAGCAATAGAAATTAACGTATTTTTTCTAAAAAACAAAAAACAATGAGGGTCTACAGAATATAAACAGAATATAGCAAGAAGGAAGTGTTGAGTAATACAAAGGCTGACTCAGTTGAGATCCTAAATGTCCTGGGAAATTGTAGGAATGTAATGAAGATAAACATGTGAAAACTGAAGTAACAGGACATACAAAATCATGGAGGTGACCTGGTTTAGGAGGAACTGGAAGGAAAGGGTTTATGACTTTATGACTTCCAAAGACCTCAGCCAATGCTAGCTCTCACCATGGCTTTTATTTGG
Source organism: Saccopteryx leptura (assembly GCF_036850995.1). Taxonomy (NCBI): domain Eukaryota; kingdom Metazoa; phylum Chordata; class Mammalia; order Chiroptera; family Emballonuridae; genus Saccopteryx; species Saccopteryx leptura. The sequence continues at coordinate 182,417,601 of NC_089508.1, forward strand.
TGAGACTTCTTTTTGTTGTGCTGCATCCGACCTCCCTTTAAGAGAGGCTGTGTTAGGAGCCTCCTCTCACCTCAGGCTGCACAGAATTTCCGTGGATTAAATCTGGACAAAAAAGGATACAAGGCAACAAGACAATATAAGCAATGGTCACTAAAAATCCAAACAGCTGCTTCGAACCTCTAGGCTCTTCAGTTTTAATAGAATTATTGGATAAGGATGTAAATAAATACTTTTGACATATTTAAATTTAAAATATGAGAAAGAAACCACACCGCTGTTTTTAAAATGAGCACAGACATATGTGAGGGAAAAGAAAACTTACAATAATTTAAAATAAAAAATGCAATGGGTGGGTTGAACACCAGGCTAGATGACGTTGAAGACATATTTAGCAAACCAAAAAACGATCTGAAGAAATAATTAATAGTGCAACATAAGAGAAACAATGAACAGAAAAATACGAAAGTGAGGAACAAAGAAGGACAAATACCCATGTGTTTAATTAGAATTTAATGAGAATACACAAAAAAAGAGAGAGACAATGGGGAAGGGGCAAAATTTGATTAGATAATGGCTGGCTATTTTCCCAGATTTGTTCAATGCTAGGTATCCTGTGGTTCAAAATCTGCTTGTTATTCAATATATATCATTGTTAGTCTTTACTATAAATGTGCTTCTTCTACTTAGTATGGTAATGTTTCCTTCTCTTCTACTCATCAAGATCCTAATTTATCCATCAAATGCTTTTCTACAGATCCTCCACTTATTATTCTGGTCACACTGATCTCTTTTTTTTTGGACTTCTATGCAGCTCATTCATTCATTCATCCACAGTATTTATTTATTTTTTATTTATTTATTTATTTATTTGTATTTTTCTGAAGCTGGAAACGGGGAGAGACAGTCAGACAGACTCCCGCATGCGCCTGACCGGGATCCACCCAGCACGCCCACCAGGGGCGACGCTCTGCCCACCAGGGGGCGATGCTCTGCCCCTCCGGGGCGTCGCTGTGCCGCGACCAGAGCCACTCTAGTGCCTGGGGCAGAGGCCAAGGAGCCATCCCAGCGCCCGGGCCATCGTTTGCTCCAATGGAGCCTTGGCTGTGGGAGGGGAAGAGAGAGACAGAGGGGAAGGAAGGGGGGGTGGAGAAGCAAATGGGCGCTTCTCCTATGTGCCCTGGCCAGGAATCGAACCCGGGTCCCCCACACGCCAGGCCGACGCTCTACCGCTGAGCCAACCGGCCAGGGCCCATCCACAGTATTTATTGAGAGTCAGCCTTGTACTAGCTGAATGCTAGGTTCAATAATAAACTAAAAGATATACTCTCTGTCCTCAGGAATATTAATATTCATCCAAAATGACAGTAAAAGTAAATAAAATACCGTGATAAAGTATAAACAATAAGGTGTGAAACAAACCCATGTTGGGATACACTGGGGAAGGTAATCAAATATAGGAGTCACTGAAGGTTTTGTAGGGAGAGTATTATCTCTGCTCATATGTAAAGATCAAATAGAAGGAAATTATCCAGGCTAAAATACAGGGGTGGGTTGAAACACAGTAGAAGTAAGATTCAGAAAGTGGAATTAACTTGTCTCTTGGTTTAGAGGTTTAAGAGTATAAGGAGTTTTAGGGGTATGGTTGTAGTATAGAGCATAAGGCAGAGAATAGTGAGAGATAAGTCTGGAGTGATGGGCTGGACAGGGTGCCGGTCCAGATAGGCCATATAAGCCATGATTTGCAGAAATTTGAACTTTGTCCTAAAAGTGTTGGAGAATCATTGGAAGATGTGATACATGGAGGCTATATTGTTATTTTCCTGTACTCTTTTTTTTTAATTAATTTATTTTTTTACAGAGACAAAGAGAGAGACAGAGAGAGGGATAGACAGGGACAGACAGACAGGAACAGAGAAATGAGAAGCATCAATTATTAGTTTTTTGTTGTGCCTTGCAACACCTTAGTTGTTCATTGATTGCTTTCTCATATGTGTCTTGACCGCGGGCCTTCAGCAGACCAAGTAACCCCTTGCTCGAGCCAGTGACCTTGGGTCCAAGCTGGTGAGTTATTTTTTTTTTTTTTTTTTTTTTTTTTTTTTTTTCATTTAAATAAATTTTTATTAATGGTAATGGGATGACATTAATAAATCAGGGTACATATATTCAAAGAAAACATGTCCAGGTTATCTTGTCATTAAACTATGTTGCATACCCCTCGCCCAAAGCTTAAACCAGATGAGCCCGCGCTCAAGCTGGTGAGCTCGGGATCTTGAACCTGGGTCCTTCCGCATCCCAGTTTGACGCTCTATCCACTGCGCCACCACCTGGTCAGGCATTTTCCTGTATTCAAAAAGTCACTTTCATTGCTATCAGAAAGATGCACTGAAGGAGGGGAGTTAAGAGGCTGCTACAACTTTAGACCAAAGTTGGTGGTGACTGATATTACCGTGGTAGCAGTGAGGATAGCAAAGCCTGGGCAGGTGTGCCAGACATTTGGAATAGTTGCCCAATTTTGTCTAATAGTTAGCTATGTATTTGTTACAAGCTATTTAAGAGCAAAGACCATGCCTATTATTCTTTTCTATCTACCAAAACTTCCAAATCATCAGCGATGGGGGGGTCTCATAATAAATATTTGTGGACTGAATAAGCCTTTGGTTGGAATCATTTAATCATTGAGAATTTATAAATATAATTGGTGGAATATCCAGGACAAAATTCCCCATAGTTCATTTTTCTGGGCAGTCTAAAAAAAAAAAAAAGGTACTATGATAAAGAGTTCTCAAACATTACTTCCTTACAGTGGCCAGAGTAGTGAGTTATAAACCTGGTGATGAGGAATGAACCAGTTGTTACAACAGTAATCTTGGCTCTAGGGCAGGAAGTCAATGCCAGTGACAAATTTCCAATACATGACAATTTAAAATCCAGTAAGTGAAGTTAACAAAGTTGCTTTATAGCTCAGTGGACACATGGGCAGGACTGGAAGCTATTTTCATCCTGAATCACCAGGCTGGCTATCTTATGGGCGACATAAATAGCAATCTGGCAAGGTATCAGGATATCTCTTCTGAAAATAAATGACAAAAGTATATTCAGGTTATATCTGTATGTTCAATTGAGCAAAAATTAGAAGTGTATAAAGTTGATCATCTCTTTGAAGGTAAACACAGCATGGACTGAATGAAATTGAGTATTTTTTAAAAAAAGAATGGAAAACCTATCTCCTCATCCAAATAATTACTCTCTTCAATTTAATGAAGTGGTAAATACAGTTCCTTCTAAAAACCAAAAACCGTATTATTTCTTGACTTTTCTTTGGATAATTGCTCACTATGAAGCTAAAGACAATCTATACTTTATTGTGTGTGAAATTTTAAGTGAAGGCAAAAAAATTAAAGTTTTCTTGGGAGAACTAATTAATTTCTTTTTCAAAAGCCTAAATATAAAAAACTTTTGACATTAAATCGTGCTTTATCTACTAAGATGTGTTCAATGTTAAAAAGTGCCTTTTCTGGAAAAATATATTCATAAAATAAACTGGATCAGAAGATTTCTATGTATTAAAATGACAAACAGTAACATAACATTTTCCAAGAAAATTATCACAGGTCTATTTCATAAAAATGAATAATATTTACTAAATACACACAAACCTAAATTTTGTATTAAACATATTATTTAATTATTTCCTGCTCACAACAAAATTATGTTAGAAGTGCTTTTATAATTCACATTCTATAGGTTAGAAAGCAATACTCAGTACGTTCAGAAACTTGTTCAAACCCTAGGATTTGAATCCACATCTCAGAATCCAGAACGGATACTTTTTTACTGCCATAATTACAATCATAATTAATGTCTCTGAACAAAGAAGCATCACTAGTATTTTCTACCAAAATGGGTAGCAGGTACCACGGTCCTAGTTTTCCTGCAATGTTAAAAAATAATTTACATTGAACACTATTGCATAGTTAATGTGGGTTTACTGCCTATGGTTTCTTCTGGGATTTTTATGATTTCTGGCCTTACATTTGAGCCTTTAATCTACGTTATGTTAATTTTTGTAAATGGTGTAAGAAAGAGATCCAACTGTATTTTTATTATATTTGCATGTTAGCTTGTCCAATTCTCCCAACATCATTAACTGAAGAAACTATCTTTTTCATTGCTCATTGTATATTCTTGCTTCCTTTGTCATAGATGAGTTTACAATGGAAGTGTGGGATTACTTCTGGGCTCTCTATTTTGCTCTATTGACCTATGTGTTTTCTTTCGTTGAGTGCCATACTGTTTTGATTACTGTAGCTTTGTAGTATAGTTTGAAATTAATGATTATGATACACCCAACCTTGTTCTTCTTTTCTTAGATTGCTTTTGTTATCTGGGATCTTTGTGGTTCCATCCAATTTTAGTATTATTTGTTCTAGTTCTCTGAAAAAATCTAGTTGGTGTTTTATAGGAATTGCATTAAATCTGTAGGTTCCTTTGGTTAGTATGGACATTTTAACGTTATTAGTTTTTCCAATTCTCAAGTACAGTTAATACCCCCATTCATTTGTGTCATTTCAATTTCTTTCATCAGTGCCTTATAGTTTTCAGAATACAGGTCCTTCTCATCCTTGATTAATTTTATTCCTAGATATTTTGTTCTTTTTGATGAAATTGCAAATGGGCTTGTTTATTTCTTTTTATGATAGTTTGTTATTAGTGTATAAAAATGCAACAGATTTTTGTATATTGGTTTTGTATATTGCAACTTTACTAATTTGTAATTCTAACAGCTTTTTTTTTGGTGGAGTTTTTAGTTTTCTATGTATAGTATCTTGGCATCCATAAATAGTGACAGTTTACCTCCTCCTTTCCAATTTCAGTAATTTGTATTTCCTTTTTTTTTTTTTTTTTTTTGTATTTTTCTGAAGCTGGAAACAGGGAGGCAGACAGACTCCCGCATGCACCCTACTGGGATCCACCCAGGCATGCTCACCAGGGAGCGATGCTCCACCCATCTGGGTCATTGCTCTGCTGCAACCAGAGCCATTCTAGCACCTGAGGCAGAGGCCATAGAGCCATCCCCAGCACCCGGGCCAACCTTGCTCCAATGGAGCCTTGGCTGCGGGAGGGGAAGAGAGAGACAGAGGAAGGAGAGGGGGAGGGGTGGAGAAGCAGAAGGGCGCTTCTCCTGTGTGCCCTAGCCAGGAATCGAACCCAGGACTTCTGCATGCCAAGCCGATGCTCTACCACTGAGCCAACTGGCCAGGGCTGTATTTCCTTTTCTTATCTGATTGCTGTGGCTAGAACTTTTGAATACTATGTTGAATAAATTAGTGAGGGTGGTCATCCTTGTCTTATTTCTGGTCTTAGAGGAAAAGCTTTCAGCTTTTCACTATTGAGTATGATGTTACCTTTGGGTTTGTTATAAATGGCCTTTATTATGTTGATGCATGTATTTCCTTTCTACTCACTTTGTTGAGCTTTTTATCATAAATGAATGTTAAATTTTGTGAAATACTTTTATTTTTTACATCTATTAAGATCCTATTTTTTTTTCTCTTTTGTTTTGTTGTTTTGGTATATAACATAGATTGATTTGCAGATACTGAACCATCTTTGCATCGCTGGAATAAATCCCACTTGATCATGGTATATGATCCTTCTAATGTAGTTTTGAAATCAGTCTGATAATATTTTGTTGAGAAAACTTGAATCTATGTTCATTAGAAATATTGACATGTAATTTTTTTTTAGTTATAGTATATTTGTCCGGTTTTGGTATCAAAGTAATTCTGGCCTCACAGAATGAGTTTAGAAGCATGCTTTCCTCTTCAGTTTTTTGGAACAGTTTGAAAAAGTTAAGTATTCATTATTCCTTCAAGATTTGGTAGAATTGCCTGACCAGGCAGTGGTGCAGTGGATAAAGTGTCAGACTGGGATGTGGAGGACCCAGGTTGAAAACCCCGAGGTTGCCAGCTTGAGCGCGGGCTCACCTGGCTTGAGCAAAAAGCTCACAAACTTGGACCCAAGGTCGCTGGCTCGAGCGAGCAAGGGGTTACTCAGTCTGCTGAAGGCCCACGGTCAAGGCACATATGAAAAAGCAATCAATGAACAACTAAGGTGTTGCAACAAAAAATTGATGATTGATGCTTCTCATCTCTCTCTGTTCCTGTCTGTCTGTCCCTATCTATCCCTCTCTCTGACTCTCTCTGTCCCTATAAAAAAAGAATTTGGTTGAATTTACCTATGAAGCCATTTGGCCGTGGACTTTTGCTTGTTGGAAGCTTTTTGATTGCTAGTAATCAGTCTTTCCATATTTTTTGCTTCTTCCTGACTCAGTCTTTAGAAGATCGTATGTTTCTAGAAATTTATTCATTTTTTTTCTAGGTTGTCCAATTTTTGGTGTATAGTTGTTAGTAATACTTTTGTATGATTATTTGTATTTCTGGGGTTTCAGTTTTAATGTCACTTATCTGTGATTTTATTTATTTGCCCTCTGTTTTTTTCTTGATGTCTGGCTAAATGTTTGTCAATTTTGTATATTATTTTAAAGAACTGGCTCTTAGTTTCTCTGATATTATGTATTGTTTTTTAGTCTCTATTTTATTATTTGTAGTCTGATTTTATTATTTTATTCCTTCCAACTTTGGGCCATTTTTTTTCTTTTTCTTTCTTTCTTTCTTTCTTTCTTTCTTTCTTTCTTTCTTTCTTTCTTTCTTTTTTATTGTTATAAGTTTATTTATTTTAGGGTTTTATTGTTTCTTGACATAGGCTTACATATACTTTTCTTTTAGAACTGCTTTTGGTGTGTACCATACATTTTGAGATACTGTGTTTTTATTTACATTTGTCTCGAATATTTTTTTATTTACTCTTTGATTATTTTGTTGACCCACTAGTTGTTCAATGGTATGTTGATTATCCTACACATGTTGGTATGTTTTCCAGCTTTCTTCTTGTACTTGTTTGATTCTCACACCATTATAGTTGGAAAAGATGCTTGATATTTCCAACTTGAAGCTCTACTGGAGTGTCAAACTCAACATATTTAAAGCCAAACTCAATGACCTTAAATCTCCTTCTCACTTCCAGGAACTCATGCACAATAGTATTCTGTTATAATATAGGTGTTATGTTTTTAAGACTCGGGTTTCTGATTTTTAATTGTCATCATTGTTATAATAATGATGAGAAATAACCATTTATTATGCCAAGTGCTAGGTTAAATATATTTTATACATTTTCTCTTTAATCCTTGACTCTTACCTGTAGATTTTATGGTATCATCCTCATTTTATAAAGATCTTCACTGTGGAAGAGAGAGATTAAAAATCCCCTGCCAAAATTATACCTAGTAAGTCGCAGAACTAGACATTTATGGTAGATCTATATATTCACCAAAATGTATTTACTATACAAATATGCCTCATATGGGTTTTGGTGGTTGATTTGCACGTCCTTGGAGATAGAGAGCATGGGATGAGGTTGGATGTGATGGTTTATTATACCACAATCACCTAGTAGGTTTTTAAAAATGACCCATGCTTCTCAGATTTATAAGATTTACTAAATAAATAAATATGTTTTATCATAAAATTTTCTACAATATCTGCCAGAATTATATCTTTCAGAAATCAAGTCTAATTCTTAATAATTAAATACTAAGTAAAATGGTCTTTTCTTATTTAACTTGCAAATAGCTTCAATCATTGCACTTCTTCCTAAGTTTCAATGGCATGGCGCTATATCAAGTTTTGGTATACATAAGATACATATCAAGGACATAATTTATTAGACAAGTACAACTCTTCAATTTCTTAACTTTTAAGAAACATAATTGCTCTACTATGAAGACTTAAATGAGGATTGTCACTTTGGTAATTAATTCTTTTTGTTTCATCCTTCTTACTAATTGAAAATAGGCTTTCAATATAGAATGCTTTGAAATGGGATGAAGAGACAGAATTGGAAATGAACTTAATTAACTACAAACTGTCCAAATCAATCAGTGTTTGACAGTGCCTCGGTAACACACAGGGTTCATAATTTACTTGAGATCTGCTGGATACGTACGCCGTAAATTGCACAGAAGCCGTGCTCACTATGCACAAAATTTAGCACCAGGCTATGAAGTTTCACTGGGAGAAAATTGTTCCTTCAGCACAGACTATTTTTCAGAGGAGATACTTTACATTTTCATTTAAGCAACTAAACTTTTGAAAATAAGTGCTTTGCTTTGTTTCTCCCAGTAGGATTCGATGTAGAAATTAAAAAAGACTTTAAATGTGTTTCCAATCATCGAAGCACTATAAGGGCAGTGGTTATACATATTTGCACGTTCTGTTAGAGTCTCACAGAGTCTGTCTTGGGATATAGTAAAGGTTACAGGTATTACTTTGCAGAATTTGAACTTTTTGTATTATTATTATTATTATTTACAAATGAAAGGAAAGACCCTCTGCCAGCAAAACGATTACAGCTCACTTTATTGTGATGCTTGCTTCATTGCAGTGGTCTGCAGTATCTCCAAGGTGTGTTTCTGTCTATAAAATTCTTGTATCCCCATCTTTATATTATGAATGTATTTTCTAATGTTCAAAAAAAAAAATAAGGGACTATTTACTGATTACAAGATGGTTTATCATAGTTCTTAGTATTTTATGAGCTATCTTATATCTGTAGAAAAAATATGTAATTATCATTTTTGAGGAGAAAAAAATAGTTGATACAGGTTATGACGTATACTTGGCCAGATGACATTACAGGCCTACTTTGGGCAGTATAGACATTTTAACAGTATTAACATAACAGTATTTATCATAAACATGGAATATTTTAAAATGTATTTGTGTCTTCAGTTTCTTTCACCAATGTTTTCAGTGTACAGATATTTTACCACCTTGGTTTATTTACTTCTAGATATTTGATTCTTTTTGATGCCATTGTAAATGGGATATTTTTAAATTTTTTGTCCTTCTGATAGTTTGTTAGTATATAGAAATGCATGTGAGTTTTGCATATTGATTTTTCATCCTGTAATTTAACTGATGTCACTTGCTTCATTCTAACAACTTTTTGTTGTGTGAGCTCTTCATATATTTGTCACTCATAAATATTTTGTTTCTTAATGGTACATGGCAGAGGTCAGCCAAACTACAACTCACTGCTCAAATTCGGCCCAACACCTGTCTTTATAAATAAAGTTTTATTATCACACAGCATGCCAGTCATGAATTGTTTATGGCTACCTCTGTGATACAGCATGCATTGTTGAGTCACTGTGAAAGAGACTGTATATCTCGGGAAACTGAAGTAGTTATTCTCTGGCTCTTTATACAAAAGGTTTGCTGATGCCTGCTATAAAGTTTTGCATATAATGGGTATCTACTAAATGCTTGGTGAAAAATGCACATGGGTATACTTTAACTGATACCACCGAAAACTACAGTCCTGATTTGAGAATTTTAATGCCCCAATAGTTTTATCACTGCAAAGCCAAATCCTGTCAGATTATCTGCCCCTTTTGAATGTTTTATTTGATTTTTGCATAGCAGTCTGTTTCTAAGCATTGCAGATGAAATGGCAATAAAATAGAGGACATAATCATTTTTGCCAGTTTATACTGGCATGGAGTTACTTCGTTCCCCATGAGCAAATGTTTTTAGGGGAAAAGTTTTATATGCCATTTTATATGGATGTATCTACAATGTTTTATTGGTTGCTGTCAAAACAACCAAAAAATATGCTTTGAAAAAATGCTTGTACTGACAGGAAATATTTCCAGAATGATAATCTTGGTTATGATCATTTTGGTTACAGAAAGCAGTTTATTTGTGCCTCATAGAGACTTTAAAGTTTCTCAAAATGCTTCTAGCCCCAAATTTCTTCTTTAAAAAGATACAAAAAGCTCTTCACATAATAGATCAACTACCAAGAGGAGGCTAGAGTTCATTCTTAAAAGTTGGCTTTTTAAGTACAACCTTTATGACATATTGACATATTGTTTGTTTGTTTGTTTTAATTAAAAAAAAAAACACCAATTCTAGTTCCTGAACAATATATTGCTTAGGCTAAAGAAGATTCTAATGAGATTAATTTTTGCACTTGAAGAACAAGTTTGCAGTTTGCCTTTGGAATTTTCAATTGCAGATCAAACTTACCTAAATCTGGCCCCCATACATTTGAGTATTTGGAAAATATGCAACTGTAATGAAATACAAATTGTATACGTTTTGAGGACAGATTACAGAGTCATGTCAAATCCTATCATTTATTAGTATGTTGTTGTTTTTGTCATTAATTGACTCTCCCAAGTCACAACTGTTCACAACCTCAATAAAGTATAAAACACAAAGATAATAATAATTATTTCATGCTTTTGTTGAGGGGATTAAGTGGTTAACATGAACAGAATGGCTAATAGGTCTTAGCCTTTATAGCGAGTCCATGTATATTGATAGAAGAACTTGGGACTAGTGAAGTGACCTAACAGAAACATTTTCAGATATAATCCCATTAAGGACCTGAGAGTCAAATTGTGATTTCGCCTTTTATTTGCAGATTGCAAGATTTCCAAAAGTATGAAAGCTTTGTCAGAGGGAGGGGGACATTGGGAGGCTGACTGAAAAAAGTGAATGGATTAAACAAAACAAAAAGACCTCATAGATACAAACAACAGTATGGTGATTACCAGAGAGAAAAGGGGCTGGGGGCAGTGGAAGAGGAAAACGTGGGGATAAATGGTGATGGAAGGAGACTTGACTTGGGGTGGTGAGCACACTGTACAATATAGAGATGATGCATTATAGAATTGTACACTTGGAGCCTATATAATTGTCTTAAACAATGTCACCCCAACACATTCAATTAAAAAAAAAATAAAGTTTGAAAGCTTTGACAATCATCTGTTGCCACCCAAATCATCAGGACTGGCCTTTAATAGATAATTATTTAATAGTCATTGGAAATAGAGCCTAGCAAATTATGTTCTGATGAGAGTTTGGACACTGAAAAATGAAGAGCCTTCCCCAACATACTCTCCTAAAATTACCTGCCTGTATTCAAACCTCGACAACTTCCAAACTAAACCTTAAGGAGCTGGAACTTCAAGGAGAAAGAGCATATTCTTTATTAACAAGCCCTTGAGTTAGTGAGGTTATGTGCCCTTACTTTTCCTTTATACATCTCGTATTCTTCATTGGTTTCAATTAAGCTGGCTGGATAAATCCCTTTGTTTGGTTCTTAATCATTCTGTTTCAAAATGGTATGTTTGCTGGCCAAGCAGATTTTCTGGAATTCTCCCTTGACACCACTAACTAATTGGATACTTTAAATTTAAAATGAGAAATCATTAGAATTGCAATAAGGTAAAATTAGGAATAGATCATAGCAATGCAAGTACCTGAATGTGTCATGCTTTTGGGAAAGATTTGAACAAATTAAGATTTAAACCTTGACACTAAGTGGAAAGTTTAGTTTTCAGCACTGCACTTCACACATCTTAAAGCATAATTTTATTCCTTTTGTAAGAAAAAAAAAATAGATTGCTGGAAAGACTGCTTACGGAATGAGAGGCTTCTCACATATCTCGGCCAGGGGTCAAACATGCCAGTGTTTCTAGATAGTAAATTAACTATGTTCGGCTAGTTATCTGAAGAGAATTATAAATCTTTGTTGAGTTCAGTTGAGTAATTTCACTAGAAAACTGCATGGCTTTCACAGAGGTGTAAGTTAAATTACTTTTCTCTTTTAATCAATGCAGACAGCCAATTGGAAGCGTGGTGGCCTCGCAGTTTCTTTTCTGTACTCAACAATATTTTAGTGCCTCGATTGTGTGAGTAAATGACTTTGCTTCTTCAAGTGATGAAAACTCTCTTGTAAAAGCAATCCCTTTTTTGTCAAGGTAAGGAAGTGTTTGTTTTTTAATTTAAATATTTCTGCAGATATGCGTCCTTCTCCAAACGGTATAATTTAATGCAACTTTGAAGTTAATTCATCAATAAATTGTAAATGAACACTTAATTGCAAATGGCTGAGTAGTATTCATATATGTATATGCCACATTTCTTGATTTACAATGCCCAGTTATGCTGTTAACATTTCTTGGCTGTTGTAAATATTCTGCATGAGCATAGAGATATGTGTATATTTTCTTTTTTTTTTTTTATTTTTTTTTTATTTTATTTATTCATTTTAGAAAGGAGAGAGAGAGAGAGAGAGAAGGGGGGGGAGCAGGAAGCATCAACTCCCATATGTGCCTTGACCAGGCAAGCCCAGGGTTTCGAACCAGCGACCTCAGCATTTCCAGGTTGATGCTTTATCCACTGCGCCACCACAGGTCAGGCATATGTGTATATTTTCTTTATTGACTTTATTAGGGTGACATTGGTTTATAAAAATTAGATAGGTTTCAGGAGTAATCTGTTGTGTGTTCACCACCCCAAGTCAAGCCTCTTTCTGTGATCTCACCATTTATCTCCCTCTTCTGCCTGCCCACTTCCCATCTCCCTCTGGCAATCACCATACGTTTCGGTGGTCCAACTTAGTGGCATATAGCCTTACATTATATCAATTTATGATCCTTGAATTTAAAGGTTCCTTTTATAACAGTGATGTAATCAGTAATCTAAGAGAATGTTGTCTCAAGCAGGCTCTTAATGTAGCAAGTTGTTTATAAAGATGACTGCAAAGATTACTTCTGATATGCATGCTCCTTTACAATGCTACTTTTCCCTTCTTCCTCTTAAGAAGTGGAGTCTGTGCCCTCTTTCCTCCAATCTGGACCGACCCTGTGACTTGAGTTTAGAGTGATTTGTTATGCGGCAAAAGCAAACTGATACACTCTAACACATGATTGAAATGTGAGGCCAGCATATCAACATACATGGATGGTTGCATCAGTAAAAAATGCTCCTCAGTTTTGAATGATTTACATACAATTTTTCTTTATGAAAACCCTAATTCTCTCATCAACTAAATTATTCATTTCTTCCTAGAGTAATCTCTATAAAGAGTCTCAATTTTGCTTTATAGTGCATAGCGTGCTGCATTCCACAGAGGAAATACTATATATGATTTATTGTCCCATCAGTTCTATGCTATTTTGGTTTCCTCTAGTTACTCAATTTTTATTTTCTAGATTCTTAAAACTAAATACAGCTATATTCATGTTCCTGGAATTTTCATAAAGATTTTAGATCATCAATGAGAAAATTCTGTAATCTAAAATTATCTGCTAGAAGACAGTTTATTTCCCTTTGCAGTGGTCACTTTATTAAAAGAGATGGTATGAGTCCCTTGGTCCATATGCAAAGCAGCTCCACAAACATGAACGGGCCAGTGCATCAGTGAGGAGGTCGTACAGAATAGAAGAGGGTCCCACATGTGCACAGTCACAAATGGTTAATGCCACGACTCCTTTCTGCTTGCACGGGGATAGCTTACCCAAAGATGGTTGGGGCCTAGATGAGAGTATGATGTGACACAGGAAAACAATGGTGTCTCCTCCCACTGAGGTGAATTTTTCTTTTTTGTGGACTTTTTATATTACGTAGAGCCCAATGCCAATTTGTCTGAATATATGAGGTTGTCCTGTGTACATTTGATGTGTTCTGTTTCTCCTATTTGATCACAACAGGGTGACTCATATCTCTCATAATTCTATGCATTGTGTGACATTTATATATTTGCATGTGGGAAAGTCTGGCCAGAATCAAGTCCCTATACATAAGGAAGAGCTAATATGAAAAAGGTTCCCAAATGACATTGCTTGAAGCATTAATCTTCCTTGTGGAAAACCAGCTCTATCTACCCACGGAATTCCAAGATAAGGATTCTAATAAATTTCTGTTTTGATTAGGCTTATTTAAATTGGCTTGATGTTATTTAAAATTGAGTCTCTGTAGTACAGTGTCAACTCATCAAACAAGCTAGCAATAACTCAAATAGTTTTTTGTGGTTTTTTTTGAGGGTCATTCTTTATCTTCTTATAGTGATCAAAGGGACTAGATCCTAAAACATTTACCTTGTTTTAGGCAGTCAGGTATCTGAGGATCAGTCCTTATTGGACATGGTTTACAAAATTCTAGGGAGAAATCGAATAGTGTGCAATGAAGCCAGATGAACTCATGAGACTCAGGTGGGTATTTCTATTCTACAGTTAAGCATTAGTCATTCTAAGTCTATCAATACAGTCAATTTTACCTCTTACCATGAGACATCAGACCTTTGTGATTTCATTAGAGTAGGTCAATGGGGCATCTCTATTGAACTTTCTTTAAGGTTTATGTTTGGGTATTTAATTAAATGACACCATTCTATAATAAAGTCTATCTAAAGTGTTTGTGATTAAATCTCTTTGGATAAAGAACTCGAAAAAAAACTTCTTGCAGGAAACTTTGCTTGCAAGTGCCGACTTCACTTCAGAGTTCCAATATATTGTTTAGAATCCATTGTCTGAGGGGAAAATGGAATTATTTGGAAGGATTTGTTGGATTTAACCGGTGTTATCAAATGTATAGACATTTTCTGAGGGTACCTTTAGAAATAGCCAAGCTTTCCAAACTATGTACTTTGAAAAGATTTGAGGAGATTTAGTAAACATATATACTTGATGTGACTCAAAAAAAAAAATGCTAGCCAATGTGGTTAACAGATTATTTATTCAATAGGCTTCTATAATATCTCCGTGCCTTTATAATGGGAATTGTTTCCACACAGCACACAAGTGACATAGTCTTTGCTGGTCGCAGTCACTTTTATATTTAAAGGCTTACCTTTCATATACCATACATGCTTTAGGTATCATTGCTATTTCCATAATTTCTTAACTGTTGTGTGTCTAAAATGGCCAGCTCTCCGGACTTGGAGAAGTTACAGTTCTCTAGCTCAGGTTGGAGATTTGCCAGATTGTATTAAGTTTAGATGAATGGGATTCCTAATTATTTTTTTCCAATTTTATTTTATTTTTTTTGCAACATTTGATGGTGGCAAGTTCTAAGCACCATGTGTCACATAAAGTGGATGACAGGAGGGTGGTATCTAGATGCAGAAGCACAAGTATGAATAATGGAACTGAAGAATCTATAATAAGTTACTGCAGGTGGCGACTCCAGAGGGAGACAGTTCTGTGTAAAAACAGCACCAATTAATGACAGATGAAAAAAAATAAAGTCAAGAAAAATTCTTTTGGAACATCTAACAACCCAAGTTACCAAGGCTATAAAAATCTTGAGTATTTTAATATGCACTCTGAATGTTAATTTTGTTCTAATACCCTTTGAATGCTATAAACTAACTTTTTCAGGATAAAAATAATTGCGTGTTATGCAAAGTATCCTTCCGTACTTTGAACCAATGATTTTTCAATCTCTTTACCACCTGGCACACATAAACTAATTACTAAAATGCTGCGGCACACCAAAAAATATTTTTTTTTTGCTGATATGGCTGCCCAAAATAAGCATAATTTTGATTCATTCACAATAAATGGCTATTGTTGTGTTGGCTGTTGTCATTTCATTATCTGACAATCTAAGGAAAAAGACATCAGTGCCCCTGACTAATAAGTATTGCGTATTTTTTAAATTCCTGCAGCACACCAGTGTGCCATAGTGCATTGGTTGAATATTACTGGTCTAGAAGGAAGGAAGAAGATGACGCAGGTCCAGCCAGATTCTGCAACATTGTATATTAGAGAAGGCTCCTATCATCCTGTTACACTGATATTCTGAGATAATAGCTTTATTCTTTCCAATTCACAAAGAACTCTTAAAGAAACTGAGTGTTTGTTGAAGCTCATTAAACTGGATAGTAATTTCTCTCGGAAGTTTTTGTTTGGGTGTTTCTGTTTTACACTTATTTAATAGCATAAGTTCACAGTCTGATACTGAGCATCCTTCTGCATATCATACCTCTGATCTCGGTTTGATGCCCATACTTCATTGACTAGTGATGATCTTCTCGGAATTGTTAACATATAAGATTTGATGCAGGATAGGTTGAACTCGATCTCAAACTTCAAATCCTCCAGACAACGATAGTCAAAATATAAGGCCAATATTTATAAGCAATTATGAGTCCACCCATTGCTCTTCAACATATTCGATCAGACACATCTCTTCCAGAATTCTTGAAGAACATCATGAATCTTTCATGAGACGTTTCCTTAACGGGATGCTGTCGAAATTCTCCCTATTACTTCCCATGGAGCTCTTCCGAAGATTGCATTTCGCTACCTGCTCCCTTTTTCCAGTTTCATTCACGTTGTTCGCCTAACAATCTCTGCTGCTTGCTCTGTGTCTGCGAGTCTCCCTACCATGTTGGTCGTCTCTTTCTTCACCTTCCTTTCAGTTCTTTCCCCAGCAGTACTCAAACACCGGGCATCTGTCAAATGAAACACCTGCACATTTTCCTTTTATCATCAAGCAACATTTAATCAACTAATTTTACAGCTATTTGCAAGCTATTACAGAAAAAAATATGTTGTAGCTTCACTGAAATAAATTGCTTTTGCAAGTAAAAATTTCACTGAGCAAGGTGTTAAATGTGTTGCCACACAGCATACTCTAAAAGTGTAAAATTCTTTTCATCTTTATTCTTATGACACCATCTTGACAAAGATGCTGCCAGATGTTTTCCTCTGGGGGATTTCCACCACTCCCAGTCCTTATTTTAGCCAGTTTCACTGCTTTATGCTCTTGACCTTTCAGTAACACCTATATGGAGGATTTTTTCCCTAATATTTATTTTATTTAAATAAAAAACTGTGGTTATAGCTGCACGTAAGTTGTGTTTATGTAGGCTTGTCTGCTAAAAATTTGGACAGTATTTTTTGGTTTTTTTGAATTACTTAGATTGCTGCCCATACTTTATATTTGAGAGAAAAGAGAGTCCTCTTAATTTTTCAACATTTAAAATATTTTTCTTTAAGTGATGAGTTATAACTGATTTGAAAAACATGTGAGGGAGGGGGGTTGAGGGAAAGGTATAAAGGACAAATAT
This sequence comes from Saccopteryx leptura, assembly GCF_036850995.1. Taxonomy (NCBI): domain Eukaryota; kingdom Metazoa; phylum Chordata; class Mammalia; order Chiroptera; family Emballonuridae; genus Saccopteryx; species Saccopteryx leptura. The sequence continues at coordinate 182,434,596 of NC_089508.1, forward strand.
TATATAAGGTGATGGAGGATGATTTGACATTGGGTGATGGGTACACAACATAATTGACAGTTCAAATGCTGTAGAAACGTTTACCTGAAGTCTATGTACTCTTTTGGATCAATGTCATACTGTTAAAGTTTCTAAAACAAACAAACAAAAAATCCCAAAAACAAACAAAAAAAGAAAAATATGTTCCGTTGTTTTTGTTGTTATTTTAATAGGCTTATGAGTTTCCTCTCTGAAGCAGTATATATAGAGTGAGGCAAAAGCAGGTTTATAGTTGTTCACATAGAAAATAATACAAAAATTAATAAATAATAATACAAGTATAAATTGTGTTTCACGTACTCACAACTGAAAACCTACGTTTGCCCCACCCTGTATTGGTATACTGACTCATTTTTAATACCAAAATGATTAGAATTTATAATCTGTCATGCACCTCTTGAGCTTATAGAATTTTTTTCTTTCATTGGTGATATATATATATATATATATATATATATATATATATATATATATATACTAAGAATATTTTTAATACCATCTTTACTCTGAAAAGGTAAAATGAAATAAAAGGAAGAAGAATACGTGCTAAGGGGTCAAATTTATGGGGTGTGTGTATGTGTGTTTTAATGTACCCTGAATTAAATAACAACTGGAACACAGACCACCAAAACTGTACTGTTAGTAGATGCCAGGCTTGGTAATTCGTAGTATTTACCCCTAAGTGGTTTTTTTTTAAATTTTTAAATAACTTTTTTTACTAAAGAATAGTTGATATACAATCATAATTGTTATAATTGTATACAATTATATTAGTTTTAGCTGTACAATATAGTGTTTGATATTTTTATATTCAGTGACAGCATGGCACCTGTCTGTGAGTGAAGTAAAAGGTGCTCACATCAGTTGTCTCCTTTTCTCCTCCTTATTTATAACCATACTCTGATTTTGTCAGGAGACATGGTCGTGGTGGGTCTGGTTAACTTGAGAAGCAAGAATGGAATGGATAGGTGGTAGCTCACTGCTTAGTGATCTCTGGTAAGAAAATCTAGTTTAAAGAAACACTTTTAAAAATACAAACCTACATGATATTTTAAATAACTATCATAACTATCATAAACAAAAATGATGAATTAACTCAACCATATTCAATCTTTGGAATTGTTACCTAACACGGACTCAATTGCCCAGCTTTGTTTTTTTAAGGATTCTGTTATTTCTATGATTCCACTTTCCTTTCCTGGCTTTCTGTGATCACAAAAACATCTGTGGCGACCAAGAGAGAATGAAATGAAAAGCCTCGATATCCTTCTAATTCACCATCCTTAAACCAAACATCTTGAAAACATCTCTTTCACAGAGAGGGATTAATTCTAGCAACCAAAACTCACGAACGAATGTGTCAAACACAATCAAGCCCAGCATTTGCGTTATTACAACATCAATATGATACCTCTGTTGTCCTAGAAAACTTAAACCATCGTTGGGATTATCAATACCAGTACTTTTGCTTTATTTAAGAAATTGATTACTTTAACATTGCAGGGTGGAAAAATAAACTTCTCCCAGATCAATACAACTCCACTGTCTCCTCTGTGCTCCCCCCACCTCCCGATGCTCTTGATAAATGCTACATTTTACTGCTTGCCTAGCTAACAGCCTCTACATGTGAGGTTTGAGCAGCTGTTGCTGACATACTGTTCCATCCTAAATGTCCCATTTCCTTTTCAGCAGCTCAGCAACAATCTGAGTACCCAGTCATGCAAAAATTATTTTGATAGGAATTAGTAGAGAATACTAGCCAGCAGGTGATATAGGGCTGCTGAGTCATGTGCAGGCTTCTAAGAAAACAAGAATTCTTCATGAAAATAGTTGCCAAAGCCAGAGAAACTGACCAGTGAGCATTGCTCCCGATATTTTATGTCCCCTAAAGATGGCATGGTAACAAGTAAAAAATTCTAAAATTTGAAAAGCGTGGTCATTGATTTTTAACTATGGCATGATAGAAGCCCAGTCCTCTTTCTAGTATGAGCCTCTGTACGAAGGCATACAATGTGCAAAGGTATATATGAATCTATATTCATTATATTATGATCTAAAACAGCGGTTCTCAACCTATGGGTCGCGACCCCAGCTGGGGTCAAACGACCAAAACACAGGGGTTGCCTAAAGCCATCGGAAATACATATTTTATTTAAACACAGGGGTCGCCTAAAGCCATCGGAAATACATATTTTATTTAAAAATGTATTGTATAATAAATATGTATTTTCCGATGGCTTTAGCCGACCCCTGTGTTTTGGTCGTTCATCCCCTGCCGGGGTCGCAACCCACAGGTTGAGAACCGCTGATCTAAAATCAATAGTATTTGTTTACTTTAGACTTAACTGAAGAATGGCTTTTTCTCTTCCTAACACTATATCTGTTTTATTTTCTATAAAAATCTTAATCCCCGGAGATCAAAGACTCTGTCATTCAAATGGTCTTACTTTAATCAACATGATAGCACATATTTGTTGATTGAATGAGTGAATCAGTGAGTGCGGAAGGAAAATTCCACGGTAGACACTCTAAGCTGGGGAGGCAGAGTGAAATTCTTTGTCCTTTCTAAAAATCAACAGCCATGTGGAGGCAAATGTTAATAATAAACTACAAATAAAGTAATTGAAGATGGCGATAATGTAGTAATAAGGCAAAGATTCTGTGCCAAGTGAGTAGCAAAGATCATTTTAAAAATAAAGATTAAACCACCATGGGCTGGGCTGTTTGAGAAAAGACTTGCGCAGAACATGGAACTTGAACTTAATTATTTCACAACGTATCAGTTGAATGTCTACTGTGTGCTATGCATCATACTAAGTGTTGGATATGCATTACATCATGGAATTCTCACATGTCCAGGAGGTGAGTATTGTGATTGTCCCATCTGACTGACAGGAAGACTGAGGCTTAGAGAGGTTAACAACTTGCACAGACTAGGATATTGTGAAGACAGGATTCATAATAATTCATTTAGATGGCAGAGCCCTCTGCTCTTACCTACTAGCCTAAGTGCCCTTTCTCACTGAATTTAATTGGAAAGACAGTATTTTATATGTAGGTGAAAGGGGAGAGGCAGTATCATTAAAGGTGTGAATGTGGCAATTCATGTGACAACTTTAAATATTTAGGGAAGCCAAGAGTTGGCAGCCTGATTATCCTAAGTCCACCTTATATTTAAGTAATGAAGTAATGATGGTGACTACAATACCTTTTTAAATGTTGGCACTGTGTTATGTACTTTCTGTGTAAAGTACCACTGATGGTTCCTCACTTCAGCTCTGTGGTCTGGTAACAACCTGAATCGCAGCAGGTAGTGGAGGACCCTCAGGGCCCAGTAAAGGTGCTCGCCTTTCATCCTAAATGGAAAGACATTTAAGATTGCTGAATATTGGAATAACACAATGAAACTCATCAATGTTTTGGTGCCAATATTATATTATGTATGTTTTTAGTGACCATTGTTCGTGAAATATTGTAAATACAGTACTTGGATAAGGTTAATCTACTGAGAGTAGAAACAATGAATTTGTCATGTGTGAGAATGAGTGTAGGATTTGCACGTGTATTGGAGACAGGAGCAATGTTCTCAGGATTTGAGTGCAGAGGTTAATGTGGAGATGAGAGCAATAATGCGAGTGGGAGATGGTAATGGTCTAAAAAACACTGATATCAGAAATAGAAAAAAATGGGATCAGTTGTATACATAAAAGTAAGAATTAAAAAAAGTAAAAATCTAACTAGCTCATGAGTCTAAGAACATAAAATTTTTCTTCAGTTTTAAGTAGAGAGAAGAGAGTTCAAATACAGTAGTTTCCTCTTATCCATCGGGGATAATCCAAGACCCCTGGTGAATGCTGGAAGCCACAGATAGTACCAAACCCTATATATAGTATGTTTCTTCTATATATTAATAGCTATAATAAAGTTGAATTTATAAATTAGGTGCAGTAAGAGATCAACAAAAAATAATGATAAAATAGAACAGTTATAACAATACACTGTAGTAAAAGTTACATGATTGTGGTTTCTCTCCCAAAATATTTTACTGTTCACTTAAAGGGAGGTGCTTTGGTATATTCAAATTGCCAACACCACTCCTATTATTCTTGGGGCCATTATTAAGTAAAATAAAAGAGTCTTGAACATATTGAGATATTGAGACCATTGACCTGATGACCAAGATGGCTACCAAGTGACTGATGGGCAGCTAGCATGCATATGTACTGAACAAAGCAACAAAGCAATGATTCATGGGATGGAGTGGGAAGGTGTGAGATTTCATTATGTTCCTCAGAATGGAGTGCAATTTAACACTTATGATTTTTTTTTTATTTCTGGAATTTTCTATGAACATTTTCAGAACACAGTTGACCATTGGTAACAAACCATGTTAAGCGAAACCATGGAAAAGGAGGGACTACTGTATATCAGTTGGAAACTGCCTGCTGCACCAATAAATGTGTTTCTATCTACCAACCTCCCAGTATGCTTCTTGTGGCTTGAATTTAGGTGCTAGCCTTTGGGGGATACACAGACTGTCTTGTGGTTCTCCAGGTTCTTAGAGGAATTTCTCTTGCCCAGAACCTGAGGAAGCAAGTGCCTAAACTCTGGCTTTAAAACAGGACTGTTTGATTGCACCAACCTAGTGCATGAGGTGCAATGGCGGTCCTTCTTTCCTCTGTGGCTTCTCAGGATGCATTGTGGCACCCAGAGCAGCTGGCAGTGAGGAACAGGGGCAGCATATATTCTAATATGGTTAACTTATTGTAATGAGCTGCATTCTCTAAAATCAGACTTGCTGATGTTGGCAGGAAATAAATTTAACTGCCTGCACAAATAGATGCAAAGCTGAATTCTCTGATACATTTTATTTTCCACAAGGTAATCAAGATTCATAAAACTCCGATTTCGGATCAGGGCACCAGGGAGTCAATGTCCTTGAGGAGAACAAAATCTTTTAATGAGAGTTGTATTTCAATGGTGCTAATCTCACGAGATCTGATAAATGGTTGCCGTGGCATTGAATTTTATTTGGCTTTTCATTGTCCTTTCTGCCATACATTTCATTCAACATCAGGTAATCAAATACATGAAATCTCCACTGTTTGCTTTTAGCCCAGAAAATACCTCCAGTGCCCTTAATCAAAAGGATAGGAGATGAAGTTGCTAGCACATTATTTTCTAAGGTTAAGCAACATCTTTAAAATTACTCTAAGTTCTTAAATCTCCCCTTCATGGCCCCAAAATAAAATTAACACCTGTCTCTTCAGTTCTCCTAGAACCTTATTAACTTCAAGACAAAAGGTGATGAGACCATCTCAAATATGTTATTTCCTACTGCTCCAAGCACCCCCATGCATTGTCATCAAAAGCTATCCAAATAACAACCCATTTTCAGGAGCAAAATGAGGGCTAGGAGAGAAAGAGGGCTGCATATAATCTTAAAAACTTACTTATTTTAAACTGTGACATACTATTAATTATTCTAATGTAGCTCTTAACGAAGCCCTGAGCACATGTCTGTGCTAAGGATCTCTCGGAACATCAAGATTGATGACGGATTTCGCTGAAGACCAGTTAGACTTTTTTGAAATTGGAACAATTAGTGGCTCATTGAAAATGATCCCATTGTCTGTGGGGAAAAAAAAAAAAAAAGCTTCTGCTCAAGAAGACAATGTACCCTCTCAGACTTCATGGATGTCTGACTCTGGGTGTTTTTAAGGTATCTGCTGCTTGTATCTTTGAAACTGCTGGTGATTTTCTGTAATCAGGCAAATGAACAGACCTTCATCGGTGTTGGAGAGGTAGCAGTGATTTCACGGCAGGTAGGAAAATGTGGAAGTGAATCATGAAGGGTAAAACTTACTGTTTAAAACACTTGGTTATGGGAAATAGAATTTCTTACGTTAATCTGATATTTGTCAAAATTTTCCTAAGGGTTTCATCCTCAATTGTTAGAAGATACCGAAGGGAGATGGGTTGTTATTATACTTGGAATAAATTAAGAATCCATTTCATGACCTGCAAAGCCCCACACAAAGTGATTCTCACTTAATGTGTAGGTCCCACCCATTCTAATTAAATTAGTTTTAAGTGCAATCCGAGGGGTTGTTCATTTTAAAATGTCCCCTGGTGAGTCAGCTCTGCAAAAAGGATGAAGCAGCACTGCTCTCGTAACAGAACTCTTGATTCTCTCTCTAAAATTTCATAATCTCCCCTCCCTCAGTATTCCACCCATCGCTGCTCTCCTCAATATTAGACGAGGCCAAGCTCACTTCCACCGTTAGACTTTGTACTTGCTGGTTTGGCTTGGAATGCTCTGATACAGACCAGTCCTTCCATCCCCCCTTCTCGGCCCCAATAGATAGTTCCATGGTCAGCCCCTTCCAATCCACAAAGAGGCCCTTAGCAACCTAGAGCTAATCTAAGAAGATCCCCATCTTCACTAACTTTTATCACTTCAAACCCTATTTTATTTGCTCTATGATGTTAGTCACTGTTGGAAATCCTCATCCAGACATTTATTTCCTCGTTTACTGGCTAATAGCCCTCGTTACAAACTAGAGAGCTATGTCTCTGTTATACTGTTTACTGACGTATCCATTGTGCCTGAAGCCAGGCTTGGTAATTCGTAGTATTTACCCCTAAGTGGTTTTTTTTTTTAAATTTTTAAATAACTTTTTTTACTAAAGAATAGTTGATATACAATTATAATTGTTATAATTATATTAGTTTTAGCTGTACAATATAGTGTTTGATATTTTTATACCTTACAGTGTGATCACCCCCTAATTCCAGTACTCACCTGTCACCGTGAAAACTTATCCAATATTAGTGACTATATTCCCCTTTACTTCTTTCACCCACCACCTGCCCTCCTCCCTGCTGGTAACCCTTTCTCTGGTCTCTGTTTCTATGAGTCTGCATGTCTGCTTCTCAATGTCCTACTAGCTCCACGCTTTCTTTGGGTGGGGCATCTGAACGTGGGGATGCAACAGTGCCCCACGATCTCTGTACGCTCCCTGGATGGCGCAGTCTTGTGTGTGGGTACCATAGCATGTCACTGGCTCACCATTCTTCTCCCGGAGGGGCAATATCATGAAAGCACACGGTTGTGCCTAACTCCACACTTTCTCTGGCATGGTAGCCCTCCAGGCAAATACCCCAGTATTTTGTTAGCTTCTCCCTACTCTCTGCAGGAAGACATGCCCCTTCTGCGTGCAACCCATTGGGTATAGAAAACAGCCCCCTGGGTGAAGAGGCCCCTTGTATGCCAACTCTGGCGCCCTCCTGTTCCTGCTGCATCTTGCTCCCGAAGGGGTGGCTGGGGATAGATGTGCCACAGCATCCGGTAGGTCAGCCAGAGAAACCGGACGGAGCTCCCACCCAGCCCCTCACATTCAGGGGAAAGGGAAACAATGGCATTCCCAGTCTCTCTGGTCGTAGGCGGTTCCCTCAGCTCCTAGAGAGCTTTCCTGGTTCCCCAACCTTCTGTATGGGGTCTCCTTCTCTTGCTTGTTGTGCAGAAGCTGTTCAATTGCCTCACAGTTGCCTCTCTCTAGGAATTGTCTAAATATTGGTGAACACATTCCCTGTGTTCTTGGAAGAGGGTGAGCCTAGTGTCCACCTGCGCCATCACCTTGGACCTGTCTCTCACTCCTATGTGTTGAATCAATGAATATTTGTTGAATGAGTATATGAATGAATGAATGAATGATTGAGATGTCAACTGAAAAAAGACAATGCATGAGAAAATCTTTCCTGACCGTGAATTATTGGTCACTAAATCGCAATGCCTGCCTTATATTATAGATACATTGAATCTCCTTTCTTACATCAGTTTTCTTCCTTAGGACTCTTTTTTTTTAACTTTCTTAAGCAATAACTGAAACAGACTCTGGATCAAAGAATATATGGCATATGTGCCAATGACCAAAACAATTTTCTATCAGAAAATTCAATCAAGGCTTCTTTAATCAGGACATAAATCTTTCAGGCACACATCACAGACTATTACACATCAGACCATAACTGCTGGTATTTTTTTTTTTTTTTGCTTTTTTTCCTCATCCATTTTGCAATTACAGCCTCTTAGTGGTCGAGGAATAGCACTGAAGTAGCATAGAGAAAAGCAATACCCTGAAAAAGCAGTTTCAAACATGATGAACTTGGTACTTTTAGTTTATCTCAGTCTGCAATTTCAACTCTCATGGGGCTGAATGAGATGGAATTGGGCAATGTCGATCAATAATCTGAAATTCTGTTATAAAGGGTATAGTATCAAATAAACATTAAGAGCCAGAGGGGTCTTTACTTCTCCTTCTTCTACCGGCAACATCCTCATTTCTTTCATGCCTATGGAGCTTTTTATTTTTATTTATTTATTTATTTATTTTTAAGTTTATTTTTTTTTATTTATTCATTTTTAGAGAGGAGAGAGAGGGAGAGAGAGAGAGACAGAGAGGGAGAGAAAGGAGAGAGGAGGAGCTGGAAGCATCAACTCCCATATGTGCCTTGACCAGGCAAGCCCAGGGTTTCGAACCGGCGACCTCAGCATTTCCAGGTCGACGCTTTATCCACTGCGCCACCACAGGTCAGGCCACCTATGGAGCTTTTTAAATAACGGTGAGAATTATCAATATTTCCATGTTTGCATTCTCTACTTTTCTCCAGTCCAGGGAGGACATCTAATCAGAAGATACTGAGTTTATCCCAATCAATCTTTTCAGCAATGTCATTGACTTGTCTGAAAGAGTGGCCATTTGGCAATTGGCTCTACTTGACAATAGACACATTCAAAACCTGTAGATAAGAAAACCTTATTGGATAGTATTTTTTAGTACTCGTGAGTAAAATGCTATTATTCATGGAGATTTTCAGGGGCATATTTGCTTAGTTTATTTAAGCTAAGTTTTAAAGATAGGTAAATTCACTGTGTGCTATCTTTTGAAACTTGAAGAGTTGAGTTATACAGTGGTTAAAGTCATGAAAGTAGAATTAGAAGATATTATGAAGAGATGCAGATTCCATGAACTTCTGGTAGACTGGTTTAAAAGCTCTCTAAATGGTTCTCAACAATGATGCACACAGCTTTCCAAAATTTAGCCTAAATATGGAATTGATGGCCAGAAATATATATCTAGCGCAGAAGGCACACATTGACTTTTGGATGGGATTCCAAAGCTATAAGAAAAGTTCTTTCTAGGAGTGTCTTATCTAACATAAGAACATTTCTTTAAAAAAAAAAAAAAGACATGGTTTGTTGTTTTTTTGTTTTTGTTTTTAAGCTGGAAACGGGGAGAGACAGTCAGACAGACTCCTGCATGCACTCAACCGGGATCCACCCGGCTCGCCCACCAGGGGTGGTGCTCTGCCCACCAGGGGGCGATGCTCTTCCCCTCCGGGGCGTCACTCTGCTGTGACCAGAGCCACTCCAGAGCCTGGGGGCAGAAGCCAAGGAGCCATCCCCAGCACCCGGGCCATCCCTGCTCCAATGGAGCCCCAGCTGCGGGAGGGGAAGAGAGAGACAGAGAGGAAGGAGGGGGAGGGGGTGGAGAAGCAAATGGGTGCCTCTCCTATGTGCCCTGGCCGGGAATCGAACCCGGGTCCCCCGCACGCCAGGCCGACGCTCCACTGCTGAGCCAACTGGCCAGGGCCAAGACATGTTTCTTTTAGTTATTATGTATACTTTATTTTTACAATATAAAATTCTACTATATATTTAGTTCTGTTAATTGTTTGAAGGTAATTTTTAATATTCTAATTGTCATTTTTTCTTTTTCAAATAAATGTAAAGGTATAGATACCATTTAAACATCATCTCCAAGAATTCTCCCCTGCTTCTCAAAGTTAACCATTATTTGGAGGTTAGAGGGTATCATTGCATAATTCTTATCAGTTTTTCTTGTAGGTCTCTTAATTTCTGTTTCCTGCTTTTTATCTCTTTGTCTCTGTGGGCAGTGATTGGGCTAAATTCCCTTACAAACCATGTGGGTTTAAGCCAATTACTTAACCTCTCTCTGAACATCAGATTTCTCATTTGTAAAATATTCACAATAATAGTGCCTATCCCATATGGATTTTTGGTAGATTGAGTCATTTTTGGTGCACTTAGAAAACTCTTATAAAGTAAGCATTAACAAATGTTTGGTAAATTAAATTACTAAATAATGTATTTTAATTCATTATGTCTTTATCTCCAAATTAGAGTTTATCCATCTATTTTGATTTTTAAAAACAATTTCAGTATTTTTTTATTGTGAATATTTCTAATTGGTTATGTGGCCTTATAATGGGGTCTATCCTAGAAAATGCTCCCTATTAACTTAAGAAAAATATATGTGCTAAAGTTTTGGGATGAAATGTTCTAAAATTGTGCATAAAGTCCATCTGATCTAATGTGACAGTTTGGTCATTATTTTCTTATTAATTTTCTGTCTGGATGATCTATCTGTTGAGGGAAGTTGGGTATTAAAATTCCTTACTACATATTATTGCAACCATGTTATTTTCTGCCTTTTTTTCCATTAACATTTGTTTTGTACACTTGGGTGCTCTTATGTTGTGTGTGTAGATATTTACAATTGTGATATCCTTTTCTTGGATTGACCTTTTTATAAACATGGGATGTCCTTTTTTGTCTCTTTTTACACTTTTTGTTTTAAAGTCTATCTTGTCTGATACAAGTATCTCCACACCATCTTTTCTTTCCTTTCAAATTGTACAGAATACCTTTTTCTGTCCCTTCTCTTTCAATCTGTTTGTGTATTTCACCCTGAAGGGAGTCTTATGCAGGCAGCACATAGATGGAGTCTTGTTTTTTCTTTTCTTTTCTTAATCCATTCAGCCACCTGAGGTCTTTTGATTGGATCATTTAATCCACTTACATTTAACATAATTATTGATAGGACTAGAGTTATTGCCATTTAGTTAATTGTTTTTTGGTTGTTTTTGTACTTATTTGTTCCTTTCTTCTCCTCTTGATCGCTTTTCTTTTGGTGTGCTGGTTTTCTTTAGTGTTTGGTTTGAATTGCTTTCTCTTTATTTTTGTGTATCTTTCGTAGGTTTTTGGTTGATGTTTATCATAAGATTCAAATGTTTCAATCTATATCTCTAACAGTCTATTTTAAGATAAGGGTTTATGTTAAAATGCATTCTAAAAGGATGACATTTTTACTTCATTTTTAAAATATTTTAAGTCTTAAGTTTTTTAGTTTTTTGACATCATATTTTATCTTTTTGAAGTTTTTGACATCATATTTTATCTTTCTGTTTTGTGTATCTCCTGATTATTTATTGTAGTTATACTTAATTTTGCCACTTTTGCCTTTTAACATTCCTATTAGCTTTTTAGGTGGTGATTTGGTGTGTTTTGTAGGACCCTTGTGGAATCAATTAAGACATGTTATATGAGGAAAGAATCCTGTATCATATAGGTTTGGGAAACATTGGACCAAAAAAAATTCAATAGGTTTCTCTGCTTCCAGACTTCTTAGTGAATTTATTATAGAAATGTGCACAAAATGTGTATTCTTTCAAATCATTTGACAATGAAACCCTCTCTTAACAAGGAAACTCATTTACTAGTATTATGAGGAGTAGACCTTGGGGAACACTAACCTAATCCTTGTAACCAGAGTCATTTACTCCTTAACTATAAATTCAGCTTTCATCCATTTAAAGACCAGACATATTCCAAATCAAAGAGCCAAGAAGCCATTATATGAACTCTAATCCAGCTTCTTATTTAACATAAAGAACTTAGGTTCTTATCAGAAACTAAGCATCTGTCTTAATTTCCTATCTCAGCCTTTGAGCTAAATTGTCCTCCCATGACCTGGGGTGTATTGACCTGAAACCCATGAAGTCTATTGCGTGGACCTCCTAATAATGAACTCTCTCATCATGTGACCCAATCCACAAGGTTCTATGGCCTCTAAATCTTCATTCACAGTTTACCTCTTATCGATACATAAATTTAAAAGGGGGTATAAAATAGACCACAGAGGAAAAATATAGGCTATAAATGGAACAATCCTAGAGAGAGTTTTGACTTGGGATTTATTGATGTAGGACATGGAATGAGTTAAACGACTTTTCCTTTTTAGCTATCGTTAGGTTTCCTAGTACATTTATTGCCAAATTAAGTGAGTTAACAAATAAGAACATGTAGTATTATGCTGGTGCACTATAGGCAATAAATATTATCCCCCATTCCACTTTTTTTAAGTAAGTTCACAAATCCAGGATTTCTTTGTCTAATATGAAGACTGTCTAGCAAAAATAATGGGACTACATAAAGATGTGTGATACTTATCTTTGAAAACAACTGTATTGAGCAGTAACCTAATATACCAAACAGCAGGAAAACTAGAATGGTCAAGTATTCCAAATTTTATGGGTTCCGTATTATATGCCAAGCACTGCCCTTGGTGCCTTATAGATTTCTGCTATGTGATCATCACAGACATCCTATGAGGTGACCCACAGTCACATAACTATTACCTGTCAGTGACTAGATTCAGACCCTGGCAATTGATAAAAGAAACCTCACTCTACTCCCCACACTATATTTCCTCCAGCTCAGCTTTCCCTTATTGGGAATATATATTTAACATAAGAGGTTGGTTAAAATTAAACTTAATGGAAAACCAAAATTAAGAGGAAAGTCATATCATGTTCTACACCTGTCATCTCATCTTGTGTCCCTTCTCCACCAGAGTGACTTCTCCAGAAATCTAGGCAATTACCTTTTCAAGAAAAATATCAATTCGAATTATATTTTATGTTTGGCAGTTTGCATGGTCCACAATTTTTGGAGAATTTTATCTTAAAGGAAAAGAGACATGGACATGGTAGAAACTTATCTGGGTGGAAGGCAAACACTTGAAATGTATTGCAGACAATGAAATCAATAAATACCCTAGAGTAATTGTCCAGAAAAGGGACAGAGAGTGACAAATGCAAAGGTTGGTCCAATACAAAATGTGTTTCTCTGTCAAGAGCAGAATATTTTTGAACTCTGAACATGCAATTTATGACTGCAGGTAACCAAGAATACTGGAAAAAAGGTACTAGCTAACTGGTAGTGAAAATAAATAAGATCTCAGTGGTAAATAATTTACACACACACACACACACACAAACACACACAAAAGAATCAGTACAAGTTTTGCCACAGAGGGTGAGTAAGCAGTGAGTACTGATACAACCTAAGGACACAGCATAAGTCTCTGTCATTGTTTAAAGCAGTGAGTACTGATACAACCTAAGGACACAGCATAAGTCTCTGTCATTGTTTAAAAGCCTGGGGCTGAAGGAGAAGGAGCACTGGATGCCTCGCGCTCCGCACAGTGGTAGACAGTCACGTCTTCCACAAGATCATTACTCCCACATGATTATATCCCCAAATCAGCCTGTTTGAGCTGACTTCAAAATGATCAATACATCTGACAGAGATGCATTTGCCAATTATTCCCAATCAATGCAATATATATATTAAAAAAGCGTGTTACAGCAGAACAAGCAATCAAACTTTTCCTTTCTCCCGAAGACGGCAATTATCTTCAAATTTTCAAAATAATTTCCTCATTCTTTCTCAGCCTCCAGGAAAGGGTTCTCATGTTATCATTTACTAATAACATTTGAATATATGTTAAAAAATCATAGCATTTTAAAACTAAGGCTTACCTTAAAAAAATCATCTGGAATCGAGAAGCTAGACTGTTGTCCTCATTAGGAAATTGAACCCCCCGTTCAGGCTGTGACTCCTTGACGCTCATGAAGTCAGCTAATAAGTCCTCAGTTGGTCCTCAGTCAGTTTCTTGTATTATATCAGAAATTATATTATCATTCAATTGGCCCGGGCTTATTTCTTTCTTAGTGTTTTTTTTTAATTTAATTAATTTATTTATTCATTTTAGAGAGGAGAGAGAGTTAGAATGAGAGAGAGAGAGAGAGAGAGAGAGAAAGGGGGGAGGAGCTGGAAGCATCAACTCCCATATATGCCTTAACCAGGCAAGCCCAGGGTTTTGAACTGGTGACCTCAGCATTCCAGGTCAATGCTTTATCTACTGCGCCAACCCAGGTCAGGCCATCTGGGCTTATTTCTTTTTGTTCTTCCTCCTCTCCCTCTGTCTCTCTCTTCCTTCCGCTATATCCCTCTCCCACCCTCAAGATAAGAAATTGAAGGAAATACCTAGGCAATTAAATGGACTGAAAATCATTCCAATGCTTTAAAAAAAAAATCTTTGTATGTATGCAAATGCATTCCAGTCCAAGTTGTATTGGACATCTCTTGAACTATACTTCTGTTAAAATCACGTAGACCCAAACTGTGAATAAGACATGATAATAGTTATTTACAATTATTGAGATACTTACTTCTACATTTAAGCAGCATGTAGTTTAAATTTGTAAAAATGTGTTCACATTCTACATCATGTATGTAAAGTTAATGTTAAAAATGAAAAGACAAAAGAACTAATGGAACAATGTTATAGAAAGTACATTGAATCACATTAGTGATATTTGATTATTCTTACACAGTGATTGAAAACAGCATTAGCTTAAACCTGAGGCAGAAATAATGTAGAGCCTGAATGTAATCGTATCAGAAGGATCTCAGCATGGTGGTCGGTGGAGGTTTTGCATATGGAATTTGGAAATGTTTGGTGGTTTATGCTTATAAATGGAAAATCGGTGAACCCTGGGTCTCATGTATTTATCTCCTTCTGCTTAGCATCGCAATAACGGTAACCCCTGGCAGTGTTTGACTTGAGCCCTGTGACCCGTCTTGAACTCCGGTTCAGTGTTCACTGTGGATATCCCTTGATCCCTTCTCTCCTTTTGCTTCAGTTTAGCAGCCAATATGCTCTAAAATAAATGTGTACAAAAAAGCTAATTTATATCAAACATTCCTTTGACTTTAATGATATAATATCCTGAGATATTTTTTTTGTTTAGATACTTTTTAAAATTAATTTTAATGCAGTGACATTGATAAATCAGGGTACATATGTTCAGGGAAAACATCTCCAGATTATTTTGACATTTGATTATGTTGCATACCCCATCACCCAAAGTCAAATAAAATGTCTTTCATCACCTTCTATCTGGTTTTCTTTGTGCCCCTCCCCTCCCCCACCCCCCTCTCTCCTTCCTCACCCCCTCCCCACCCCCACCCCCACCCCATTACCATCACGTTCTTGTCCATGTCTCTGAGTCTCATTTTTATGTCCCATCTATGTATGGATTCATATAGTTCTTAGTTTCTTTCTAATTTACTTATTTCACTCCGTATAATGTTATCAAGGTCCATCCATGTTGTTGTAAATGATCCGATGTCATCATTTCTTATGGCTGAGTAGTATTCCATAGTATATAGGTACCAAAGCTTTTTATCCTGGGATATTTTTATATTCCTTTTCTCTGTGAGCCAGATATTTAGAAAGGCTTCATGCTATTTACATATCCTGCTGATGTTTTGGAAAGAATTAGACACTTAACATATTTGTGTCCATTTGTCATGTACCAAGATATGGAAGATGAGCAGTATTCTAACTTATCAGTCAATTTGTTCATTTCCAACTTTGACAGTTTCTGAAATAACACATGCTGACTCAAACCCCTTTTGCAAATGTATTTTTCAAAATAAAACTTTACTCTTTTTATTCTCATCAGATAAATAAGAGAAAAAGTGGAATATATATATTTATTTATTTTTTGTATTACCCTAAATTTCTACACTTTAATTTCAGGAATAAAAATATCAGTGAGATTATTGCTTTTGTTTATCTCCTTCTCTTTTTCCTTGAAACTGTCTTCTTTTTACAGAAATATGCATATAAAAATACATGTTCACACTGTTTTATTGTCCTTTGTAAAATAATGTTTTTATTTATGGCGATGAATGTTAGCAATTTCCTTGTGATAGAGAAAAAAATCAAAAGGTTTATTTTTACATGTTCTAATGGTTTAGTATAAAAAAGACCTCTCATGACTTTTACTTCAGTGACCTAATTTTTATCTGTAAAAAAACTAAGAAAGTACTTGCTCTCTGTCAATTCTATACCAAGTAAATGATGCAAAACCAATAATCTTTTTAATAGCTTCAGAATCTCTATTGTTTTTGTTTCATTTTTTGCAGACTATGGCAAACTAAGTAAGCTATATTCTTTCTCTTTTAAAAACTGTAGCACACTGTAAAAGACTTTAATGATGACAGGAAGATTTTTGTTATTGGTGGTGGTGGTAGTCGTCCTTTTTAAAGAAAATTACTTTTTCCAGAGTTGAAGAAATGTCCTTGCAAAAAAAAGTAAGCCGGCAAAATGGCCACATCTTTCTTCCTGCTCCGTTCCTCCCCGTTCCTGATCACCTCTAAACGGCACCCTGCAGAGCCAGCCCTGGCTGCGCTGGCACAGTCAGGTGTCTGGGAACCACGCTGGTTCCCTCCTCAGTCCTCTTCTGCTTCAGCAGATGTGATAATGGCATTGGGAGATCTCTGGGGAATTATCCTTCCTGCTCTTCATCCTCATTACTCCTGCCATCTGGTCCATCTCTGTTTTATTTCCTCTCAGCAGCTGTGTTCCCACCACCTCTCTCACGCTGACCTGAATGAATCCTTTGGGGTTCGGCATACTTATGAGTCTGGACAGGTACAGGGACAGCCGGGGAACAAGGCCAGGGTCTAAAAACCAAGCGAGATATGAAAAGAAAGACTGTGTCTGTTCAGAAACTTGTTTATATTTCTTTATAGGTCAATATATTCATTTTTTTTTCCTTTTGGCTCTCCAAAGTCAACATGGAAGCAAAACCCCCATTCATTGCCAAATGAAGGTCATGTTTCATAGGATCCAAACTTCTGCTCTCTTTTTGGTCCAAATATTGTGGCTCAACCATTGAAATTTGCCCAGCATTTGACATTCATGAGGTACAAGTGGATACTTGTTCATATTTTGTCAAATTAACATATTCTTGCTGATGGTTTACTCATATTTATGTATATTATGCAAACTCAATCATTTTTTTTATTGGTTGATTTTAGAAAGACAGAAGAAAGGAGAGAGTGAGAGAGAGAGAGAGAGAGAGAGAGAGAGAGAGAGAGAGAGAGGCATCTTATTTTATTGTTCCATTTAGTTGTGCATTCATTGGTCGCTTCCCATATGTGCCCTGACTTGGGATCGAACTCGTAATCTTGGTGTTTCAGGACAACACTACAACCAACTGAGCTCACCAGCCAGAGCCTGTAATCATTCTTACAGTCATATCAGTGTGTAAGATAATTTCACCTAAATTAGATATTAGTTTTTTTGAGTAACATGAAATAAGTATCATCAGTTTAAGGCCATATTTTTTTAGACCTGAATTGTGAAGTACAGATTATGAAATATAATTAAAATTGTAAAGAATGAAGGATGATTCTGTTCTGAGAGGAAGAAAAGAGAGAAACTGATAAAGGTGTATGTTGAGGACAGTGTGCCCACTGAGATGAAAACACTATATGTCCATTTGAATCCTCAATTCCATTTAAATTTTATTCTAGATATAATGATCTGAGATAAAGATTTAAAAAGAGGACAAGGGTTAGATTAAGCAGATATTGATAAAAGTCAAGATTATATTTCAGTGTCTATATCTACCTTTATAAAACAATCTTTTGTAAAAAAAAATTGTGCCTCTCTATATTAACATGACTGAATTAAGCATTTTGTGGTCCCTAGCAATGAAGAAATTCATACTTTATAAAAATTCATGTGAAGCAAAGTGAACACCAGGTTTTGAAATGCCTACTGACCTTTTGGGGGCCTTCACTGGCGGGTGGACACAAAAGATTTGGGGTGGACAAGTGATAGCAATAGGACTCTTTTCTCAGCGTGATGATTTCCTGGTCTATATTTTTTTGACATTGAGCTCCATTGACTCTGGGACCAAATATACTCCTTTGAAACCTGTTAAGTAAAACTATAGATGAAAAGAACCTGAGAGTGTCCCCCAGTGTAAAGAACCACTGAAAAGCAATGAACTTTGGGGTCAGAATTAGACTCATGAATCACCTTACTGAATGAATGGATGCCATAGTCTGTATTAAACAAGCATATTTAATGAAGTTATACAAAAAAAGAAAGCCAATAATTATAGGTCTAATAGAAATCATCATGGTTTCATTTCATAAGTAAACTTTTATGTCTAAATTTTTATATTCAGACTATCTTCAGATTAATATAGCTTCTCAAATAATAATATAACTGACACATATATTAACCTTCCAGAATGTATCTCCTATATTTTTAACATGTTGTGAAAAAGTATAACTGAGTTTAAGAATTTTGAAATAAGCTGCCCCCCTTTTTTTTTTTCATATGAATCTAATCATCATATAAATTCATACCTAGTACATAGTACTGAGAAGCACAAGGTCTTTGAATTTTAGGCTTAGAGGAATCTGAAACCTCATCATGTCCAACATTTTATTGCTTTTAGAATAAGTAAGTGTAAGGATATTAGATAGAAAACTCTGTCATCGTTTAAAGATAATTATACAAACAGAACACCTGGAAGTTAAAAACCTAAAATAAACCAAGGTTCACCTGTCTGTAGCATACTAAAATTGTATAGTTAATACCTAACCCATTGGAAAATAACTGTACAGGAAGAGTTTGCGTATTGAGTTATCCCTCAGAGTAGAGGAAATTCACACATGGTTAGGTGGCTTCTGCTTAGTTTAAATTTAATACAACTTAATAGTTATAGAATGATTAGGTTTTTTATAATGTATTGACAATTATGTGTTTTTAAAAAGCCCAAAATGGTTGGGCTAAGGAACCTACTGAGAAGTTCATCTGTGGAGACAATTTCTAGATTGGGAACAGAGAGGGTTGGAGGCTAGAGTTGTTCTTCAGTGGTCTGCTGGGATGGAGGGAACTGTATCTGGTTGGTTAGAGCTATTTATAAGTGTTGACAGAGGTAGGGAAAGGAAGTAGTTGGTTAGAGCTATTTATAAGTGTTGACAGAGATAGAGAAAGGAAGTAGGAAAAACCAATAGTAGCATATGTGGAATGTAAGATACGGTGTATGGCAGAGGTAGGCACATACTATACTAGTCAGAATCCATACTATCTTCTTCTCATAACTGTCCCTTGATTTTCATCTGAAGAATTAAGTGGTAGAAAATATGACTCAAACTGACCTCTTCTCCCCTCTCAATCCACAATCTTCTAGAAGAGCTGGACTTCAGCCCACTCTACTTCTCCTCACCCTATACACACTCCAAGTCACCTCCAGGATAGGCTCATGGCTCATCTAGACAACCGCTGTCGGCTTTCCAGTAGTAGTGTTTAATTCAGGGATAAAAATGCAATACAATTCTCCAACTAGACTTCTAAGAGCAAAGTCTAGGTTTTAATTTCAACTATGGATGGGAGTAAAGATTTTTTCTTCTGAATTGCAGAGGTGAGTAGAATGCCTGGAGCTTGCAGTAGCCATTTTAGCCTGGAAAGGGAAAGTCTACCTAAGAACAAAGCCAAGAGACAAGACAGCAAAGCATGCTGGAGGATAAACAGGTCCTGATTGCTGTGAGGGTCTTGGGCACAGCCACACCTGGAGTGAGCACCCTCGTATCACATTATAGTTGTGTGAATAAAAAAAAATGTCCTTTTTGCTTAAGTCACTTCAGGTTATACCTTCCAATGTTTGAGAATAGAAGAAAGCCAACTGATATGTGAATGAGAAGTGTGAGAAGACTGTTTTACTCAAAACAGGCTATGTGACCGGAAAGCTATAGGGGTCGTGAGCACAGATTTCTGTGTGCTCATGAGGGACCCTGGAATCCACTGCCCATGTTGGCATGCCCATTGTTGGGCTAAGTGGGAAATACCAGTGTCTCAGCTCTGTCATAGCCATACCCCCAAATCAACAAATTCTCCTTAACTTTCTGCAAGGCAGATGGATAGTTGATATTTTGTATTTTCCTCAGAAGAACGTCAAGCCAGAGCCGTAGGAAAAGGAATCCCAGTGATGATAACTATTGTGAAGCTGTGTTTCCTCCTACTTCCGTTGATTTTTCAGAGTCCCAGTGCACACTCATGGCTGCTTTCAGCAAGTGACCGCATCTGTCCACCTCTAGGCTTTATCCGGTGTCCTCAGCTCAAACGTGGGGCGGGCCTTAAAGGGTTAGGGAGTTAATGACCCCCAGGAAGCAGTTCTCAGCCAGGGATGGGAGGGAAGAAGAGGAGAAAGCCCCAGCTTCCTGTTGGCATGGGACACCCCTGCAACATGTGACATCTCCCAGAGGTCCCAACAGGCTTTCGCCCCGATTGTCAACAACACAATAACTCAACCTTTTGTGTTTCCTTACCTCAGCCCTTTCTTTGGCTCCTTTCTCCCCTCCTCTCATTTTTCTACATACTTCCCAAGCACTGCTGCTGGGATCACCTCCCCAATGGACTTCTTACTCTCCAAACCTTGCCTCTGGGTCTGATTCTGTTACTATGTGGGTAACCAAAAATTAATGGGAGTTTTACTGAATCAGAAAAAAATAACAGGAGGCATAACAGGAAGCACAGGAACCAAGTCTGCGGTTGTGAGAAGCCTGAAGACAACGTAATTTAGGCTCAGAAGTTCAGAAGCTAGGCCACGCACAGAAAAGCGATGTCTTTTCAATCAGGGGGAAATCTAAGCTCACAGGGTCTCCATAACCATTTCCTTTGGTGATCAGCGAGAAACTCCAAAGACTTTCCATAATACTGTAATTGGCCCCCACCCCAGGATGATCCCAGTCAAGGTTCCAAGCTGAAACCCTGCCTTCTTACAGTGACTGCATTGAAAACACAGTGTGTGCCTAATAGCTTGGTTGGATCAGCCTGATTCTTTACCACGCAATGTGCGTACACATGATAAAAACGATGAAAGAACTCCAATCTAAATTGGAAATACGCATGCAGAGGGAAGTATTTCACCTAACTTGTATAGGCTCTGTTGGAAAGTAAAAGGAAACTATTTCTCTTTTTCACTCTTGTAAGTTAGACTGTAGCACTGTTGTTAGCTCAGGGAACAGGTACACACAGCTGGAAGATTTTTTAACCCAGAGCTAAATCTTTTAAGGAGAAGGAGATAACGATTG
Organism: Saccopteryx leptura; assembly: GCF_036850995.1. NCBI lineage: Eukaryota > Metazoa > Chordata > Mammalia > Chiroptera > Emballonuridae > Saccopteryx > Saccopteryx leptura. The sequence goes on from NC_089508.1 coordinate 182,455,753, forward strand.
TACTGAAGTATAGAAAAAGTTTTTAATTTGTTCAAAGGAAGTTCTAGGACAATCACAAGTGATTGTAAGTTAGCTCTCTCATAAAGGACACAAGACATAGAAAGTTATAGGTAGTCTAATGAAATTTTCATGGTTGAATTTTTACAGTTCAAGATTGGACATTCCACCCAGTTGGTGTGCTTTATCTTTTATTCCAAAGAGACTGGATTTTTTTTTTCCATTTTCAGAAATAGAGAGAAATGAGTCACAAAAGGTAGTATTCTCAGACTGTTAACTATCTAGAAGAGACTCAAAATTCTTGAGCAAACAGTGGTGCACGGTATTATAAATGTGAAGATTTAGGAAATTGGTAACACAAATACTGGGATGGGAAATTGATATATTGTTTTCAGGATAACTAAGTTACCTGGTCAAAACAAGACACTTTCAAATTTATTCTGGAGATGTTAAAAACTAACTTAAAAAATTGTTTTAAAGGTCAGGCACTTCTTAGTTTTTAGCATATTTAGTTCAAGAAATCTCTGGATTTGCTAGAAATGGGAACCTCAGTTGTACAATTACTTCTACTACTCCGACTGAAATATATGCTATTGTGTACTACTAATTTCAATTTTGTAAGCACATTGTCCCAAAATCAATGACAGTAAGAGTCATATGGAGAACAAAGGCTTTTGATCATCATCCTTTACATTACTTTAGGTTCGCTTTTGCAGAGTTCTTTGTGAAAATATTTTCACCAAATTTACCATGTTTAATGTATACAACCTTTGTAATACATCACATCTTTTTTTAAAAAACAGAGTTATAAAGATGCTTAAAGAAGTTCTTGATAAGTTATAGTCTCAACTCTCTATCTTTTCTTTGCAAGCTTTTTCTTCCCTCCCCAACACAACTCAGGTATTTTTTATTTTCCCTGTTTTAAAGATGTGCTTGGTGCTTAATATTTTAATATAAATTACCTCATGTTTTCTGAAGCAATTCTTTCTTCCTTTTCAATATCTCCTTTATTTTTAGTTTTTCTCTTAGCTCTCTAGCTGCTGATCTTTGATCTCCTTAAATAACTGTTTAGTCCACGCTCACTTTGAATACTCATATTTCCAAGTGTTCTGAATTTAAGCTTCTTTTCTTCTTACTCTACAGTCTATAGATAATATCATAACATCTTACCTCTGCTGGTGTCTATTCTCCCGTTTTCTACATGAAGACATGGACATGCAGAGAAGTTAGTAAAACTCCCCATATAAGAATATTCATGTTCCTTCTACAATACCACATATGTCTCCAGGGTGGGTTGCCTCACCAAACCCACAAAATCTCTGTGACTTTGTCGATGTTTGTTTCTTGTTTTTGTTACATGTTGCTTGCTACCTTTAGTGAACGCCTCTGCTTTATACTGCTGCTTCCTGGGACCCCAGATGACAGAGGATCTACCATCTGGAAGGTTTCTGGTTTTGGTGGTAGCGAGAGGTAGGTGAGGAGCTAAGCACCAAGAGTTAAAAACTTGAATAGAGATGTGAAATACACATCTCTTTTGCTCACCTATCCTTGGCCAAAGCGCCTTATGTGGCCATGATTCCAGAGACTGAACGTTTAGTAGAGCCAGGTAATGATGAAAATGGAAGTAATGTTTGCCTAGGAGGTAGAATATTCATCATGTAGTTTATAATCGTACTGGAATCTTTTCATCTCAGCTACTGACTCTATTAGTTCCTTCTCAGTAGCACCACAGTGGTTACTGGGGAGGATTTCCTCTCCCCTGTTCTGTGTGGTCTTATAAGACAGATGATTAAATGGAGAAATCCTCCCTATGACCCCAGCACAGCAAGTGGCCAGGCACAGAACCTAAACAGGAAGAATGAGGAAAAACCATTTGTTCTGACAAAGCAAACTGACCCAGCCATTGTTGCCAGAATGATCATTGCTCTGCTTACCCTCCTATAGCTCTCTAAGAATCTCTTCTTTCCCATTTCTAAGAAAGTCCCTCCTACTCATTCTGGGAACTCCTCATAGCCTTTCCATATGTTTCTTTGTATAAATATATGGTGGTTGAGTTTGATTCTGTTGCTTACAACCAAAGAACCCGAGCTATACAAACTATGTATCAATACGCTGAAGATATGCTCGGGGTAACTAGGGTATCCAAATATGAAGGTTAGATGTATGTGTCATTATATAAAATTCATAGAATAAGATTCAGAAACAAACTTATAATGGGTTTGATATTAATTTATATAATGTTTTGAAATAATGCAGTAAAAAGACATCAGGAAACCACAAGAAAGCCAATGAAAACCTCCTAAAGAAAGACGTATGGTGACTCCTTTGCTGTAGAATGCTTCGGCTCAGCTTGCTGAGCACCTAGGTCAGAAACAGCCCAGTGATAATAAGATAAGCACTTCACTAATGTGATTCTGAATGAGCAATTTTCATATTAATGTCTTTCTCACTGTATTAATGAAAACACAATTTGCCACTATAATGGGGACATCACTTAAATTATATCAAAATTGCTAACATGTGCAGGGCTGTTAATAAAGCCAAACTACTATATGTGCTAATGGTTCTCCTATTGTATTAACGGTGTTCTTATATTCCAAAATTCTGTATTACATTAGAAAAACACCGCCGTTTTATTGACTGCCGATAATGTCACTTACTGTATGAGCAAGCCATTGCCATCACATTAGCTTTGCACAGGTCTGGCAGTAGCTGAACAGAAGTCCAACAGGATGGAAAATTCCACACATGGGAACTAACGGTGAGCACTCTGTCAGCTAAGCTTCCTTAGCCTGGGGTTGCTTTCCGTCTACTAATATAGATTATGAACTATTGAAGAGAAAGAAAACACTATTAAAAAAAAGAAAAGTTTAAACTTTTCTAGACTAGAGTCATACACATAATAATAACATTTTTTTGTATTAGTTTATAACAAAGTAGCCTACACTGGGTGGCTTACACAGCAGAAATGGATTTTCTCACCAAGACTACAAGTTCAGATTTTGAGATCAATGTGTCAGCAGAGTCAGTTCTTCCTGAAGGTCATGAGGGAAGGATCTGTCCTAGGACTGTCCTTGGCTTATGTATGGCCACCTTCTCCCTGTCTTCACTTAGTCTTCCTTCTGTATGTGTCTGTGTGTCCAAACTTCTTGTAAGGAGGCTAGGCATATTGGATTAAGCCCTCACTTTAACTTAATTTCCCTTTAACTTAATCACCTCTGAATAGGTATGTTCTAATAATGACATTCTGGTATATTAAGGGTGAGAATTTCAACATATGAATTGGAGGAAGAAAGACACGATTCAGCCTATACCTGCCTTAAGTTTTAATTTTCCAGGCATATATAAAAATGTACTTATGAAATGTTTACATGTGAAGTTTAGTGCAGGTGAGATGATCAAGTTATTTATAATTATTTAAAGTATTCTAAATTATACTGTTATAAATATCCCAAAAAACTAAGTTTGCACAAGAAATAGGTTGACTAGTGGTAATTAGTTCAACATTTACATAACAAAAGGTAACTAAAGATTAGTATTGGAAATAGTAGGTGTACTATATGTGTACAAAGGGGAATCTTTAAAAAAAGAAAAGACTCACTTAAATGATAGGTGGCATTGTCTCTGTTGGTTGTATAGAAGTTTGTATTCCCTGGAGTGTAACTTTTTACTGGGTTAAGGAAAAAACCTCCCAATATTACTCATTAGGAATAATAAAAGATTAGGAATAATAAAAGGTGGCCTCACTACTACCAGCTGAGATGAGGCATGGACTTTTACCAAATGTTTTGCCTGGCAGTTTGGTGCAGACCCAGCATGAACTTCCAGAACAGTCCCTTTCTCATGATCGGAGGCAAATCATATTGACCTGGCTGCAGTGTATTCATTTATTCATTCATTCAGTTAAACAAATATTTAATGGGCACTTAGTATGTGCTTGATTCCATTCTCAGTACTGGGCAAAGGGAATCAATAAAAGTCAACCCAATAATATCTCTTAAATATATATTTTATATATGCTATTATTTCTTCAAACTGGTGGGATTAAAAAGAATCACCACTGAACTATTCAGTTAACTTTAAATATGTTGCCAATAAAATACCCAATTTGAAAGTGATTCATAAGACTTAACTGCTATTTAGCTAAAGAGATCATATGTCTTAAATATTCTGATTTTAAGTTTTCTGTTTTGTTCTATTCTCATAAACTATGAACTATCTGATAAATCTCAATATATTGGTGTTTCATATTTGGAGTCTTGTAAACAAATGCGAAGTAACCTAATTTTTGCTTCAGAATGCGTGGTTGAATAACTATCTTTTTCCAAAAACCTTTTTGCCTCAAACCATGAAAGATAAGATCAGAAATTAAGTCTTTAAAAAGATTTATTTTAGCTCTTTCCTCTCCAACATTTTATCATTTCTGATGAAAGTAAGAAATGAAACAGCTTTTAACAGTATTTATATTTATTTCTACTAATTCTTATTTTATACAGACTGGGGATAGTACTGAGTAATAGAAGTGGCAAACAAACAAACAAAAAACACCAGGATGAAGAAGAGATATGAAAATTTTAGATGATTTATAAACTAAAAAATTAGAACTATCATAATAAATTAATTTTATAAGTATAGATTTTTTACTTGATTTTAAGCTGTATTCTTATATGAATCATATTTTTTAAGTAATGCAATTGATTTCTTTTTAAGCAAGAGAGAGAGAGAGAGAGAGGCAAGAAGGGAGAGAGATGAGAAGCATCAACTCATAGCGGTTGTGGTACTTTAGTTGTTCATTGATTGATTCTCATATGTGCCTTTACTGGGGTCTCCAGCTGAGCCAGTGACCCGTTGCTCAAGCCAGCGACCTTGGGCTTCAAGCCAGCAACCATGGGGTCATGTTGATGATCCCAAGCTCAAATTGGTGAGTCTGCACTCAGGTCAGATGAGGCCATGCCCAAGCCGGTGACCTTGGGGTTTTGAACATGGGACCTCTGCATCCCCAGTAGATACTCTATCCACTGTGCTACCACAGGTCAAGCAGTAATACAATTATACAATTGATTTTTAACAAAGTTTTCAACGGTGGAGAATCATTTTAGTGTGTTCTTGTTTCAAAAGGAAGATCTTGGTTTATGACTAGACCTTTACCAACTTATATAAAACATTTGTAATTTGAGAAAACTGGGTGCAAGCTGTTTAATTGTGAAATGATAGAATGTAACATAATCCACAAAGCATGTACTTGAATATAGTGCATATGGATTTGCATAGTAATGAATCCACAAAATAAAGTATAAGGAATTAGGTGAAAGCTAAAAATAAAATAAGATATTGCCAGCAAGAAAACATGTGGCTGCATCATATTAAATTTAAATGGAAACTCTTCCTTTGAAACTCATTCTAAATGCATTTTTGTACTTAAAGAAAAATCATATTTGAGGAAAATATTTTTCTAATCTTAGGGTGTGACAGATTGTAATATATTACACATTATATTCCTGATGAGAATAAGAATTCATAAATGTCTCTGATAATATTTTTCATTAATAAAACCTTCCTTTCATTAAACTACTTCATATATAACACAAAAGAAAAAACACATAGATGTATTTTGACATGCTTTTTACATGCGTTACCTCATTTAACTATAAAAGAACATCTTAATGTTTAGATGAAAAAAATCAGCCAGAAAAAGATTGAATCACTTTCTCAGGGTCACACAAGTAGTGAATGTGGGAGCCGTAGTCCAGAGATGGAGCCCCAAACCATCAAACCATGTTTCCTCTATGTTGTACTCACATACTACCTCTGTGATCTTTGGGGAAAGCTTATAATGTTGTTATGAATTGATATTACGAACTCAGAAAATGTTTGAAGCTTCTCCAATGTCATACAATCAGTAGAGAGCAGAGCCCATGTTGGTCCAGGTCTTTGACAAAGTAGTCCATCTACATCAGCATGGCTATTTCTTCCTTTAAGTCCAGGGTTCAATGTACGTGTACCTTCCTCAGATGGTTCATCTTCTTCAGGTCTTAAACTTTGAGATCTGTGGTCCAGAATGATCTACAAAATATACCATTCAAACTATCACTTCAAGGCACCTCACATTGTCAATGAACATACAGCAGACGGATGCTTTGTACTTCTCATGAAACCAAACACTGAATGGGACACTATAAGATCCTTTCTTTGATCTATACAAGTCTTTTATCCCCCTATCCCTAGGACTTGCACAAATATATGTTAACAAAGCTTGAGTAGCAACCTGAGCAGTAAAAGTGGTGTTTCAAATATATATGACTGCTAGCCGTGTTGGCAATACCTATCACAGTTGAATATCATCCATCAGGCCATTAATTTATTCAACAAATATTTATTAATTTACTGCAGGAAGACATTGTTCTAGGCACTGATTTTATTGCAGTTAAATTGGGCAGAAATCTCTAAATGCCAAGACCCGCATTTTAATGAGAACAGACAGTTGATAAACAGAATAAGCAAATACAAAATATAGTGTCTGCTGGTAGTGAGTGCTAAGGTGAGAAATAAAGCAAGGTGATGGTATAAAGTTTTTTGGGGACATGCATCGCAATGTGAAGGAACATGATGCCTTCATTTTCTACTTCTGAATAACAATCTACCACCGATGTATTGGCTTAAAACAACCCTTACTTACTTATTATTGCATAGTTTCTGTGAATAAGGAGTCCAGGAATGACTTAGTGGGGTCCTTTGCTAAGTCTTTCAAAGATGGAAACCTCGTGGTTGGCTAGGCTTCAGTCTCCTCTGAAAGCCTAACTAGGTAAGAATATAAAATTTATCTCCTTATAGCTTCTTAAATACCACCAATAGAATAAGACAGAGTCTCTGATATTTATAGCCTCTCACTTTGGACAAGGCCTACATGTTTTTATTTTTTATTTGTCAATTACAGTTGACAATATTTTTTAATATTAGTTTTAGGTATACAGCACAGTGGTTAGAAAGTTCTGTAATTTAGGAAGTGGCCCCACAATATGTCTAGTACCCACTACTGAAATATAATTGACTATATTTCTTATGCCAGTGATTTTCAACTCTTTTTATCTCATAGCACACATAAAGTAATTACTAAAATTCTGTGCCTCATCAAAAAAATTCTTCTTACCTATCTGACAAAAAAAAAGGTATTATTTTCATTAATTTACAAAAAAATCCAGTAATAGTAATTACCTACTCCTCTTGCTCCAAAGTGACTTTTATTTATTTATTTATTTATTTATTTATTTATTTATTTATTTATTGTATTCTTCCTGAAGCTGGAAACGGGGAGAGACAGTCAGACAGACTCCCGCATGCGCCCGACCGGGATCCACCCGGCATGCCCACCAGGGGCCACGCTCTGCCCACCAGGGGGCGATGCTCTGCCCCTCTGGGGCATCACTCTGCCACGACCAGAGCCACTCTAGCGCCTGGGGCAGAGGCCAAGGAGCCATCCCCAGCGCCCGGGCCATCTTTGCTCCAATGGAGCCTTGGCTGTGGGAGGGGAAGAGAGAGACAGAGAGGAAGGGCGGGGGGGAGAAGCAAATGGGTGCTTCTCCTATGTGCCCTGGCCGGGAATCGAACCTGGGTCCCCCGCACGCCAGACCGACGCTCTACCGCTGAGCCAACCGGCCAGGGCTCCAAAGTGACTTTTAAAAGATCAGGTGCTCGTACTTGTATATAAATATTTCTGGTACCAAGAATAAACCAATCAGAATCAATCTTATTATGCGACATGATCAATAGGATGCAACTCTATTATATGAGTTATGTTTTTATGGCTCAAGACATGTTTACACCAGATGGCTATTGTTGTGTTGGCTGTTGTCAGTTTTTAAATTTGAAAATCTATGAGAAAAGAGGTCAGTGCTCCTGACTAAATTTTCAGCTATTGCATGTTTTAAAAATTCATGTGGCTCACTGGTTGAAAAAATGCTGCTCTGTGCTGTACTTCACATCCTGCTGACTACCCAGTTGTACTTCTTAATACCATCACCTTTTTCATACAATCCCCCAGCTCCCTTCTCATCAGAAAACCATCAGTGTGTTCTCTGTCCCTATAGTCTCTTTCTGTTTTGTTTGTTTGTTTATTTTGTTCTTCACATTCCACATATAAATGAACTCATATGGTATTGGTGTTTCTCTGTCTGACCTATTTCACTTAGCATAATATCCTCTAGGTCCACCCATGTTGTCACAAATAATAAGATTTCGTTCTTTTTTTTTTTTTTATGAATGCTTAGGCCTTTTTTAAAAGCACACATGATTAGGTCAGGTCTACTCAGGAAAATCCTCATTTTGACAAACTTAAAGTCAACCGATCAGGGACCTTAATTACATCTGTAGAATCCCTCTTGACCATATAACATAATAACTGGAGAGATATCCTATGACATTTGTCATTTTCTATTGGTTAGAAGCAGATTATAGATTCTATTTATACCAAAGGGAAGGAGTTATACAGGGTCAGGATCACCTTGATGTTTCACCCCTGGTGGTCAGTGAGGGTTTGTAAAAGGACAATGTTTGATTCACTACTTGGAAAAGATAACGGATGGAAGAAACATGTTGATATCTGAAGGAGGGAAATTATAGACTGTAGGAACAGTATGTCTAAAGTTCTTGAAACGAAGCTTCCCTTGTGCATGCCAAAAGCACAAGGACAAGGTGGCTGAGTCAGAATGAGTGACAGGAAATACAGGAAGAAATGAATAATTGTGATAACAGAGAGTGGATCATGTTGGGTTTTTTGTAAGGATTTTGGCTTTTACTGTATGGGAGGTAAGAAGCCATGTAAGCTCCTTAATGCAGGAGTAACGAGACCTCTCTTACCATTTTAGGAATATCATTTCATCTGCTAGCAGACAATAAATGGCAGAGGTGATGGGTGAAAGCAGGTGGGTCATTTAAAGGCTGTTATCATATTGTAGGAGTATAGCACAGTAGTAGTGGATTAGGTGATAATTCTTAGTTTCTGATATATTTTTTGAAGGTAAATACAAAAGATTTCTTAAATGACTGGATGTAGGAGATAAAAATAAGAGATGATTTCAAGGTTTTCGCATAAAACTATTTTGTCACAACTATTTGCTTAATAGGTTCTCAAGACATTATAGTACATGCTATCAACATGATATCATTTATGATCTTAACTTTGCTTACCAGGACAAGGTAGTACCAGGTTTCTCTATAATAAAACTTGCTTATTTACCTCTTTTTCATAGTTGACTCTTAGGAAGCATATTGCTAGGTGCAGCACACACTCAAGGATTAGAGAATTAAGCTGTAACCCATTAGGGGTAGAGGGATTCTTCTCCAAGGGGGAGTTGTATTTTTCCTCCATTCATTCATTCAATTATTTATATTTGTATGGATTCATAGACATTTATTATATGCTTTAAATACATTGTATAGTTTTTATATAAAGCATAACTTATACTTTGTAATCTAAAACTACACCATGGATTTTTACCGTCTAGATTGTCCCAGATTTAGCTATAGGGATAGATTTCAGGTTTACTCTGACTCTCATTTTTTTTAAAAATGCTTTCTTACTTTTGGGATGTTACAAGATGCTTAAGGCTTATTGTACCTATTACTTTCCTTAGCTTTAGAATCTGCTATTTCTCGAGGGATCCTTGTTCTCTTTACTGGAGAGAGGTATTAGAAACAAAGATTCCTACTGGGCGTTGGGTGGGCTCATTGCTACACAGTGCTATTCTTTTCTTTTTTACATTTCTTTTTTTTAATTAATTTTAATGAGGTGATATTAATAAATCAGGGTGCATATGTTCAAAGAAAACATCTCCAGGTTATCGTGTCATTCAATTATGTTGCATACCCATCACCCAAAGTCAAATTGCCCTCCATCACCTTCTATCTGGTTTTCTTTGTGCCCCTCCCTCTCCTCCCCCCCCCCCCCATAACCACCACACTCTTGTCCGTGTCTCTCTCTTTTTTTTTTTTTTTTTTTTGTATTTTTCTGAAGCTGGAAACGGGGAGGCAGTCAGACAGACTCCCACTTGCTCCCGACTGGGATCCACCCGACATGCCCACCAGGGGGCGATGCTCTGCCCATCTGGAGCATCACTCTGTTGCAACCAGAGCCATTCTAGCGTCTAAGGCAGAGGCCATAGAGCCATCCTCAGCACCAGGGCCAACTTTGCTCCAGTGGAGCCTTGGCTGCAGGAGGGGAAGAGAGAGACAGAGAGGAAGGAGAGGGGGAGGGGTGGAGAAGCAGATGGGTGCTTCTCCTGTGTGCCCTGGCTGGGAATCGAACCCGGGACTCCTGCACGCCAGGCCGACACTCTACCACTTAGCCAACCAGCCAGGGTTTTGTCCATGTCTCTTAGTCTCATTTTCATGTCCCACCTATGTATGGAATCATGCAGTTCTTAGTTTTTTCTGATTTACTTATTTCACTCAGTATAATGTTATCAAGATCCATCCATTTTGTTGTAAATGATCCAATGTCATCATTTCTTATGGCTAAGTAGTATTTCATAGCATATATGTACCACATCTTCTTTATCCAGTCATCTATTGAAGGGCTTTTTGGTTGTTTCCATGTCTTGGCCACTGTGAACAGGGCTGCAATGAACATGGGGCTGCATGTGTCTTTACATACCAATGTTTTTGAGTTTGGGGGGTATATACCCAGTAGAGGGATTGCTGGGTCATAAGGTAGTTCTATTTTTAGTTTTTTGAGGAACAACCATACTTTCTTCCATAATAGTTGTATTACTTTACATTCCCACCAACAGTGAATGAGGGTTCCTTTTTCTCCATAGCCTCTCCAACCCTTGTTAATACCTGTCTTGTTGATAACAGCTAATCTAACAGGTGTTAGGTGGTATCTCATTGTAGTTTTGATTTGCATTTCTCTAATAACTAAAGAAGATGAGCGTCTTTTCATATATCGGTTGCCATTTGTATTTCTTCCTGGGAGAAGTGTCTGTTCATGTCCTCTTCCCATTATTTATTAGATTGTTTGTTTGTTGTTGAGTTTTATGAGTTCTTTGTATATTTTGGATGTTAGGCCCTTATCTGAGCTGTTGTTTGAAAATATCATCTCCCATTTAGTCTGTTTGTTTTTTTGTTATCAGTTTCTCTTGCTGTGCAAAAACTTCTTAGCACAGTGCTATTCTTAATAGGAAAATACTTTTAAATGGTATAGTGTCCATTTACAGTGATTTGACTAAATACATATGATATGTCCATATATAATGAGATACTACATGATCATAAAAATAAGGAAGTACTATAAAATAAACTTCAGGTTATAGCATTAGACCATGTAAAAAAGCAGTGTGTTCACATGTTTTATATGTATATGTATGCTAACATTTGTGTAAGAGGACAGTGAAGATTAATTAGGTATATGTTACACACATAATGTCTCTGGGAGAGTACATGAAATTGCTAAAAATTAGTTTACATGGAAAGAAAGACTTGCTAACTATGGAATGAGAAGAGAGGAAGAATTTCCACTGTACATACACCTTCGTACCTATTACCCATTTAAAAATATCTTGACTGCACCTCAGACATGGAATACATATTTTAGATGTGGCTGCGTCCTATCTGACATAAGGGGAAAAATCATGGTCTACCACATATCTTTCTTATTACCGTTATTATCTCTCCAACTGGGTTGTACCGTATTTCAGGGCACTGACTGCCTAAATTTGTTTCCCATGCACTACTTAATTCCCTACTTCCATATCAAACCTTCTGTGAAAGCAGGCCAACTGAATTGTCTTGTCCACAGTGGGCACTAATACTTTCTTCTTTCTCTCTCTGACTTTACTTTCTAGACTCTATTGTCTGTGATTTTTTTAAAATCATGCCTTTAAGCATTTACTTATATAATTACTTTGGTATTCTCATGTAATACATTTCACACTAAAGGAAATAACAGCTAAAGCTTTTTGGGTGTGTCTTATGAACTATGCAATCTGCATTTACTGTTGCTATATGCACTTCTTACAACCCTGTGGGGTAGGTTTGTAAATCTATATAGTCTCAGCTTACAGATGAGGACATTTAAGCATAATATTTGAAGCAGCTAGCCTAAAGGCAGACAACTGTGGAATGCCAAGGCCAGACTCATACCCAGAAGTTTGATCCTAGGGTATCTGTTATCCTGAACCAGCTCCCTTGCGGCATCTTTGAAAACAAGGATCATGTTCACTTGTGTTTCCTTCTCGGTGTACCAAAAAGCTGGAAAGATAATAAGTTCTAAATAAATTGTTCCAGGAAGAACAGAGCTCTAGGGAGAATATGACTGGAATGACTCCCATGACCCCAGGAAACTGGTCTGAGTTACTCACTACGAACAAGCACAGACTGTCTTTTCTCTCTTTTGAGACTCTTCTCCCAACCTGGTGTAATATCAAGCATACAGCGCCATCTAATCGATACTTATGGTTGACAGCCTCCGCAAAAGTGTTCCTTTCATCAGCAGAATCCTTTTAAACAAAAGAGAAATGATTAATTTCCAAAATGGAAATGAAGCCAATAAATTCATCTTTAAAGAAGTTTTTGCTAAGATGTCACCAGGATAAATGAAAAAATACCATAGCTATTTTAGAAAGGAAAGCACCTATTACAAGTATCTATATTTGCACAGCAAACAGAAGCTCATAACTCTATAGACAACTGTGGATACCCCCTACTAACCTATGCATGTGTATATATATTTATATACATATATTTTCAATTGAGTTTGTTAAGTATGCTAACACAAAGCACCGGACATGTTGCAAGTATTACATAAAGGAACTCATGGTGCATGCATTTCTTTCATCCAACTTTTCCCCCTGAAAACTTTTTTTAATTACTATAGATGTGACTCCTGTGTACTTCCTAATTTCATTTTTAAGCCAATGGGAAATATATTTCCTACTGTTGTTATGAAACCTCCAAAGTTAATTACTGGAGATAGTTGGATTATTTTTTGCTTATCTTTATTCTGTTGGGACGATATGCCATTTGCATGTAACGATGTAGGTGAGTTCACTTCCGACACAGTCAATTATACAAGTCTATCAACAGCTATTTTATTATGGGAACAATAGAGACAGACAGCTCGGACGCTGCAATGAATGTAGATTAGAGAGAGGTCACCCTGACATACATAATTAGTCTGAGAATGTTAAATTAATAGGTAGAATGCCCCTAAGGCAACCGTACGTTAGGGCGGAAGCTGTAGGATCTGGAGTCCAGCGCCTGTTTGCTGTTGTCAGCATTGACAAGGTTCAGTACAGTGCTTGTGAGATGTTATAAGGCAGTGGTCTCCAACCCCCTGGCTGCGGACCAGTATGGTACCGGTACCGGTCCATGGGCCATTTGGTACCGGTCCGCAGAGAAAGAATAAATAACTTACATTATTTCTGTTTTATTTATATTTAAGTCTGAACAATGTTTTATTTTTTAAAAATGACCAGATTCCCTCTGTTACATCTGTCTAAGACTCACTCTTGACGCTTGTCTCGGTCACGTGATACATTTATCCATTCTACCCTAAAGGCAGGTCTGTGAAAATATTTTCTGACATTAAACCAGTCTGTGGCCCAAAAAAGGTTGGGGATCACTGTTATAAGGTATTATGGCACAACTAAATGGTTGTAAAGATAAAAATCTGCCTAATAGTATGGTCATACTATATATATTTCCCTTCATAAACATTTGTACATCTAGAGCTAAATTATTATGCCAATTCCTAATAAGAGGTTAGCTTCAAAAGATAAATCTTTGGGTACCTTATGAAAACTAATACATGTTGAAAGAAGGGGTCAATAAGCAGTCAATGACAATATTCAGATAAATAATAAATTTCTGGCCTGTACTTGCTGTAGATATTAGCTTAAAATGGGAAGGTGAAATGAAAGACATGTTTTTCCAGTAACACGTTATTTATTTGTGTTTTTTTTTTTCCATTCACGTGTAGGCAAAAAATAATATATATGACAGAGGTCATCTACAAAAGAGGGAGGAAAGATGATATCCAAACACTGCTTTTGTTTTCACCAATAGGTGATAATATTTTGCATTATTATTATTGCTATTAACTATATGAATGTAAAGAAGGATGATTTCTATAGAGAATAAATAACCTAATTTTCTTGACACTTCTAGGACAAATGCATAGACGCAATTTAGAGACACATCTGCCATATAATTTGCGCCATACATTATCCTCTTTTATGTTAATAGTATAATTCATTTGTTCACTGTTTCGTGTTTACTGTGTGGCAGGTACTAAATTTGATAATATATGATTCTATCTACTTTAAAATGCAGCGCATACCTGCAAGCTGGATGCTATTATCCACATTTTACTGACGAGGTAAATGAGATACCTATTGGTTGTGAGAACCTGATCACACAACCAAATGATGACAGATTAAGGATTGCCTGAATCTGAAGCCTATATTTTAATGGCTTTGTATGATTTTTTATATCATTCAGATCCCAAATGATTAAACTAAGCCGTAAACATTTAGATGTACATTAAACAAACAGTAAGCCTATTATTCTTCTCCAGCACCACAGAGATAATTTCTCAATAATTCTGTGGGATACTTTCTGAATCTATAGCCCAGAGAGTTTAAGCAACTTCCTCAAGTTCATATGGTTAGAGTGCAAAGGTCATGCTTATTTCGTAAATATTCATTTCAACCTCTGAGAATTCAGTGGATAATTACCCACCAAAAGCTTCCGTGTTTTGCCCTAGTCAAGTAGCCAGTTGGTTGAAGCATTGTTCTGATATACCAAGGTTGAAGGTTTGATCCTTAGTCAAGGCGCATGCTAGAATCAGCCAATGAATGCCTAGATGGGTGGAATAGCAGATTGATGTTTCTCTCTCTCTCTCTCTCCCTTCTTCTCATTCTAAAATCAATCAATCAAAAAACTTTCAAAGCTTCAGTCTTTCTAAGGTTGCCAAAAAAATACCAGGCTTGTGTTTATATAATTTATTATATATTTTTATTTTTTATTTTTTTTGTATTTTTCTGAAGTGAGAAGTGGGGAGTCAGAGAGACAGACTCCCACATGCACCTGACCGGGATCCACCAGGCATTCTCACTAGGGGGCAATGCTCTGCCCATCCGGGGTATTGCTCCATTGCAACCAGAGCCATTTTAGCACCTGAGGCGGAGGCCATGGAGCCATCCTCAATGCCCAGGCCAACTTTGCTCCAATGGAGCCTTGGCAGTGGGAGGAGAAGAGAGAGATAAAGAGAAAGTAGAGGGGGGAAGGATGGAGAAGCACATGGGCACTTCTGCTGTGTGCCCTGGCTGGGAATCAAACCTAGGACTTCCAAATGCCAGGCCGACACTCTACTGCTGAGCTAGCTGGCCAGAGCCTTTGTGTTTGTATAATTTAGGTTGCTCTCATGTGCAAGTTACAAATCACTCCATAGACTTAGGGACTTAAACAGACCAATAAACTCTGTTCCAGGTAATTATGAAAGTTAAAAAAAAGGATTATCATTTTCTCAGGGATAATGATAGTAAAATAAAATGTTATAGAATAACTAGCCTCCGCTGTTAGATAAATGCCAAGGTAAAACCAAAAATTTATTTGATAATCATTTATGCAAAATAAATACTGTAAATAAACTGAGGTTTCTTTCAAGACCTGAAGACTGATTCTACAGCAACTGAACATTATAATGAAGCATTTCATCTAATACCAAATGGTTGATCATTAACCGACTTAACTCTCCTAAAATATGCATGTACCGCAACATTCACACTATTTTCATATTTATTTCAGTTCTTTCCCTGTTCACCAAATAGACTAACTCCTAACTCACCAAAGTCTTGCTGACATCACAAAATCTAAATGATCCCTAGGTCAACCATATTTTTTTTAAGTACTGATGAACTTTTCTGTTTCTGTGTGGAGAGGTATGAAAGAGCATTTAGGTCTCTAAACATTGAACAGGAATTGAAGCAGCATATTTGACACCCCAAACTTTGTACCTAACCCACTGGGTAACATTCTGCCAAGAGATAACACTTACAACAAAAACACCAAATAAAAAAATCTGTGTAGTATCTGTCTACAGGTGTGATAAACAAAGTACTTGAAATGTTACCATATAGGAGAGGATAAACTGCTACCTAATTTTAAAATCTTCATTTACAAGTATCTTTTTAGTGGACAGAGCATAGCTGGTCCCGACTTTCTCTTTAGCAGATTTCTGAATTCCCTGTTTGACAGAGTCCTGAAGTGCTAGATCTCGGTTAGGTTTCCAGATATCAGGTTTTGGCACAAGAACAGAGTAGTATTGACCTGTAAGTTGTGGAGGATGAAGTAGTGTTTTAGCAATGGCTTAAGAGATGACTGAATGTGGATGCTCAAGACATAGAATGTAGATAAAGGCTAAAGAGAGGAAGTACCTGCACACAAACAAAGGTAAAAGATTAGAGTCACAAGTTTCCAGTGTATAATCAAAGGTGGTGCCTCTAGACATGGCTTAGGGGATAGCCCATAGCTCGTTTTATGAGGTCCCAATTACCATATATTTTAGGTTGGGCAGACAGCAGTGATGACTCACTTGTCAATGAAGAAAGTAAGTTTGACATCATCTCAAAGAATGTACCTTCTTTTTCCAGTAATCAGTAATAATAGTCTGCTTCTATCCTGATTCTTTGTTTTCCTCACTTATAGCAGGAATGAGTTAGGGGTTATGGAAGAAAACATCCAAGATGGAGAACATAGTTGAGGAATATGTTGCCATGATAATTCTGATTAAAAGATGTTGAAAACATCAAAATTTTACAGGAGCAAAGTCATAACACACTATGAATTTTCCAAGAGGAAGAGGAGCATATGCCTAGAACTGTTAGAAAATCATTGAGTGGGTAGAGAGAACATTTGCTATCGAAAATCTATGGCAATGTCTTAACTCAGTAGGATATATACTTTTTCCTTTTTACCGAATTTATTGGGGTGACACCGGTTATGACACATCTCTGTACACCGTATTGTGTGTTCACCAGCCCAAATCAAGTCTCTGTCTATCCCCATTTACCCCCAATACCCTCCCCCACATCTGCATATCAACCCCCTCCCCCGGCAGCCACCACACTGGTTTGTATCCATGAGTTTTAACGAACTCATAGAGAGCAGGCTAACAGCTGCCAGAGTGGGACCACTGAGAGGGGAAGGTGGAAGGGTTGAGCAATAAATATATAAGTAAGTAAGTAAATAAATAAATAAATAAGAAGTGGGATATATTTTATAAGATAATCATTTTAAGATTAGAATTTGTATATGCTATATGGGATCTAGTGGTTACTGGGCTAAATGAGTCCCACAGATGCCTTGTTTATCCTGTACAGTGTTTAATCATGCTTTATGTGAGTGTCTCTAGTTCGGGAATAAATACCAAAGTAATTCATGGAAGGTGCCACTGGGGCTCTTCCTACGTCCAAGTTAGGAGTCTGGCCACTAAAGGCATTAGAGCTTCCTCCAGCCCTGGCCGGTTGGCTCAGTGGTAGAGCATCGGCCTGGCGTGCAGAAGTCCCAGGTTCGATTCCCGGCCGGGGCACACAGGAGAAGCGCCCATCTGCTTCTCCACCCCTCCCCCTCTCCTTCCTCTCTGTCTCTCTCTTCCCCTCCCGCAGCGAGGCTCCACTGGAGCAAAGATGGCCCGGGAGCTGGGGATGGCTCCTTGGCCTCTGCCCCAGGCGCTAGAGTGGCTCTGGTCACGACAGATCCATGCCCCAGAGGGGCAGAGCATCGCCCCCTGGTGGGCGTGCCGGGTGGATCCCGGTCGGGCGCATGCGGGAGTCTGTCTGACTGTCTCTCCCCGTTTCCAGCTTCAGAAAAATACAAAAAAAAAAAAAAAGGTTGCAGTGCAGGTTCAATTCCCCATGAGGGCACATACAACAAGAATTGACCAACGGATGAATAAATGAGTGGAACAATAAAAAATAAAAAAAAAATAAAAAAAGAAAAAAAAGAACTTCCTCTTTCCATTGCAGGGACAGGGGTGTCTGTGATCTAGATGGAGTCGGGGTGCACAGCTGGGTGAGTGGAGCAGAGTTTAGCCCTAACTCATTCCTTTTAATGCAATTTACAATCCTCAGAACCATACGTGGTGTTCAGCTGTTTTCTCAAACTATGAATCTTCAGCTAAAGGATTTTGTCATTTTTCTTTGGTTATGGAAACAAAATCCCCTTCCCCATTTTTCTTTATATAAAATCATAACACTGAATAAATCTTTTCAAATGATACATTTTCTAGCCTCCAGGAAATTCAGATATTCCCATCCACAACCATCACCATTTAGAATCTCTGATATACAAAATGCATTGGTAAGACAACTCTCAACACACTGAGTCTTCTTTTCTTGATTTTCATAAATTTCTATTTTTCATTGCTTTAATGGAGCTTTTACCATTAGGTGCCATCCTTTTGTTGTGATATGTTTGGAGAACATCTGACCCTGTCACTCTTGATGATAGACCCAGTGGGGCCCACTCTACCCATTCATTGCCTCTTTTGGGAAGCCATCCCTTCCTCTTAACATCCTGTGTTACTATAAAATTTGGCAATATTAAGCAAATTTAACACTGTTTACAACATGCAGCTGTGTTTCATTTCTAAACACAGCAAAAGTGATTATGAACAAGTTCAAAGAAAACTTTTCAGGATGCTAATAAAACACGCCTACAACTCAATGGAAAATTCTTTCCTTTTCCTGATTGCTCTCACTTTCTGTTTTCTAGTTCCATGAAACTAATGAAAACACTTACAGAGCTGTTTCTTTTTTCTATCTCTAAAATCTAGGTACTGCTAAATTCTCATCAAATGGATTAGATTGATGACAGATACAAGGAAATGGCAGATATTTAAATGATCCAAATTATAATTGGTAATTATCTTCCAAATTATTCCTGTCCTTTTCATTTGGAATGAAGACACTTTTTGCAGTTATATAAATATCTTGTTCAGACCTAATATTCATGTGGAATATAAGTAGCTCAAAATGTGTTTTTATGCATATACAATAGAAATACATACATATATATATGGCATTTTAACAATCTTTTTAAAAATGTTTTAATTTTGAAATTAATCTTAATGGGATGACATTGCTCAACTATCTTGAAAGGCAATTTTTAAAAAAAAATATGTCATTATAGATAAGAATCCTCAAAAATATATTGACATCATAAACTATCATTCTAAACTCTTAGTTTTATCTAGAACACCTATGTACTAGGTAAATTTATTTCTTCCCCTCTTTATGATTTTAGCTATTGCACATATTTTACATTTTAGTCACGATGTTCTGCTAATCAAAACTAGCAATACAATCTAGAGCGATCAGGGGAATTAATTAGGTACATTGCATCTCTCCTCTGCTAATCTCTATGTCTTCAGCTTGGGGAAAAGGAGCCCATCATTGATAAAGCAAAGAGATTCTATTCGCTTTATACAAGGATCTACTAAAAGCCTGGCTATGGTTTCTAAGTCTTTTAGTCCCTGCCTGACAGGGCAACACTTGAAGGCTGGCCTTGAAAATGGAAAGCATTGTATTCTGTGTGGAAATCAAGTAGAGGTTAATACCATTTTAGCTGATTTCATTAATATGCTTCATCTATTTTAACCAGAGAGAGGGAGAGAAAAGCAGTAATTAAAGCTACATGAAGAAGTAGCCTAGAGCCGCAAGGATGCTTTGTGACCTTACTGCTTTTAAGTACCAACAATTTGAAGGAAGACATGCATGTTGGCCAATGGGTCTGTTTGCCAATGTCAACAAAATGGGTCTAGTCCATAAGAAAGTTTGATACATAAATTCAGTTTGTTAACATTTCATTTGAAGAAGAGTGAGTGAAAAAAGAAAAAGGAATTCTTTTTCTTTCTAGGGGTCAGAAATATCCTACTAATAAAAGATTGCTCTTTTGAAGTCAGATTAAAGAACTGGAAAGTCGTGTTGCAATAAATAGAAAGACGTCCCAGATGTGTCATGGATCCTTGAGCTGACAACAGGAGTTGAGGATAATAATTCTCTATTAGTTTGGATATTGGGTTGAATTGTCTGGAATCTGATTGCATAATACTGGCTTTTAAACAGCTGACCCACTAAAATAATTGACTTACTTCCTGATTAACATATGCTGATGAACTGGTATCAGCCTCCTACTTGTGTGTGTTTGGTTCTTAACAGAAAATATGTGTTACATTTTATTACTCTTTGGACTATTTACTTTAAAAAATTATAGCGTGTTTATAGCTTAAATCAGGGGTATAAACCTTTTTATACCTACTGCCCACTTTTGTATCTCTGTTAGTAGTAAAATTTTCTAACTGCCCATTGGTCTCACAGTAATGGTGATTTATAAAGTAGGGAAGTAACTTTACTTTATAAAATTTATAAAACAGAGATACAGCAAGTTAAAGCATATAATAATAATTACTTACCAAGTACTTGATGTCAGATTTTCGCTAAGTTTGGCAGAATAAATCTTTATAAAACAACTTACTATAGTTAAATCTATCTTTTTATTTATACTTTGGTTGCTCCGCTACCACCCACCATGAAAGCTGGAACTCCCACTAGTAGGGACCAGGCTGACTACCACTGGCTTAAATGGATGAAAATTAAAAAGATCAATGTGGGGAAAAATCTATTTCAAGAAATCAGGGCATAGGTCTTATATTTAATATAAATGAATGCCAAAATCCCATTAACTATTCTAAAACATAGCTTAGGGTCTTTAAAGTGGTTCTCAAATACTTCCCTATCAAACAAATATTAGTAAAACAGTGATTGGAATTACTTATGAGTCCAACACAATTCAGATAGATATATTCTATAACCTAGGGTAAAAGAATTGGTGTACGCTACTGAATGTATACACTTAAAAATGCTTAAAATGGTAAATTTTGTTATATATTACCAAAATAAACAATAATATTAAAAAAAGTGATCTCTCTCTTTCCAGTGGCAGAGTCTGGATGAGACACACAGGAATGGCACCTGTCAAGGGGAAGGAAAGAAAGGAAGAGCAGGTCTTGGACCTCAGGTGGCCAAAGGAGGAATGTATTTGGTGTCTGCCACATCTTTGCATCCTTCAGTGAGACTTTTATGCGATGGCTCTTTCTGGTGAGAAAAGCATCTGCTGTGTGATTGGTGGGATGAAGGTCAAGGCTGACCTGGGTGAGTCCTCTCCCTGCTCTGCCATGTTGGCTGCACAGGATGTGGCCGAGAGGTGTAAGGAGCTGGGTGTCACTGCTCTCCACATCAACTCGGGGCCCCAAGAGGAAATTGGACCAAGACCTCAGGCCCAGTGGCTCATTCAATTATCAGGGCCCTTGCCTGCTGGGGAATAAGATCGGACAGGTTTAGAATGTCACCCGCATCCCCTCTGACAGCACTGACAGGATGGGGTGTCGCCGTGGTTACCGTCTGGGAACATTACTCCTTAAATGATTGTTTTCTGTTAATAAATTGCCTTTGTGTCAGCTAAAAACAAAAAAAAAAGTAATGTGACAAATATTCAAGTTGACATAGCTATTTGATAAGCTATTAGAATCAGTTGTTTTTTTTTTAATATCTGATTTCTAGAAACTGTCCAAACTGTAATCTTCCTATAGTTTTACAGAGGTCTGTGGGAATCTCTTTACAATGAAAAGAAAATAAGTACCGTTCAAAATTTCCTTTCAGATTTCCCCATCTACAGCAGGTTTTAGAGAATCGGTCTTCACATCCTTTGGTTTTTGTTGTTATTTCCTACCCTGCCAATAGCAATTATGTGGTAGCAGTAAATTGAACACAGAGATATTAAACCTTTGACAAGTTCATTTTACGTATTTTTTTCCCCCTACAGTTGTAGCTTCTTAAATCAAATTTCCTACAGAATATAATAGAATTGTGAGCCTCCTGTCCCTTTCTGAAATTGGGAGTAACTTTGTTACTGGCCCTGAGACATTTGTTCTCCAGCTAGTAATGGATCAGGCTTACCACTCCAGCGTGGGCATGAGCGAAGTTCTCGTCTCTCACCTGATTTTCCCAGACACTGTTTTTGCATTGCCGGAATAGAAACGGCCCCAGAGCAGTGAATTTATGCTTCCGTAATGAATACGCTTAGTGCACAATCGTATGCCAAGTACATGTTCATATCGTCTTTATGACCCACATAATATATCATGGAGCTACGGGCTGAAAGGAAACGAATTAACCTTTAATGAGATGAGGACACTGTAGGACAGTTGGCATCATGGAAGGTCTGCAATTCCCAGACTGAGACGTTCACCTGGGCGTTATGCCACTGTCGATCTACAACCTATGTTTGGCACCAGCCTTTTCGACAGTCTCTACCAAAGTGGTCCATAAAAACAAAGCAAAACAAGTCAAAATGTTACCCAAGGGGAGCCTACCCAGCTGGGTTGATATAGAGAATATAGAAATAAGTGAAATTTCTAATACCGCTCTCCTCCACATCTTCTCCAGGTAGTGGAAATTATATACTTTGTAAACTCATCGCAGATCATTCTGCTTTAAAGGACTTGAACCAGGCAGGTATGAAATCAAAGGAACACTCTCAAACCAAACACTGGCATTAATATGCTCGCTCTCATCATGATGGAGCATGACACGCTTTTCAATACTGTTTGATCTATCTTAAGTTTCAGTGGAAGATAAAGAGGTTCAGTGAGTTGGTCTCTACCCAGTTTCCAGGAGTCACATCATTTCTGAAATTACAGAGAGACAATTTGTTGTCTGACATATGTGCAAGAGAATAACGCGCACAGTCTGCTTGCTGCTTGAAAAGTTGAGAGAGAAATCTCTTTGGAGTTATTTGACCTTCATACTTATCTTATGAGTTGACAGTTATTCTAGAAAGAAAATACCAAGCCTGTAAAACATCTTTCTCTTCATATTGATCTTTCCAGTGAATCTGGACAAACATTTTTATCCGGTGGCACATTAACGTGGCAAACACTTAGGCATTTATCTGGGAAAGAGTAATGATGTCATCCAGGCTTCTCTACAATCACCTGTTCGATTTTCTATACGTGAAAGTGGAGAGCTCCATTTGCTTCTTTTAGCTCAAAGCAGGCTGAAAATGCATGGTGCTGATCTAAACCCCTTCCTTTTACTTATTACACTTAAATAAGAACAATTCCCAACTGTCTTTGTTTATCAACTGTATACATGTTATATGATAACATTACGATAACCAAGGCCTTCAATTTTATGGACTATTTAACTCTATGGAAAAATGATGTTACCTCCCTACTAGTGACATATATATTTATTTAATTTTATTTTATTTTGGTATTTTTTTGAAGTGAGAAGCAGGGAGGCAGACAGACAAACTCACACATGCCACATATGCCTGACCGGGATCCACCCGGCATGCCCACCAAGAGGTAATGCTCAGCCTATCTGGGGTGTTGCTCCACTGCCATTGGGAGCCATTCTAGTGCCTGAGGCAGATGCCATGGAGCCATCCTCAGCACCTGGGCCAACTTTGCTCCAATGAAGCCTTGGCTGCGGGAGGGAAAAATAGAGATAGAGAGAAAAGTGAGGGGGAAGGGTGGAGAAGCAGATGGGCACCTTTTCCATGTGCCCTGGCCGGGAATCGAACCCCATACTTCCACACACCAGGCCGATGCTCTACCGCTGAGCCAACCGGCCAGGGCATGACTCATATTTTTATAGCAAGGTTTCTTCTCTTGTTAATGATAGTATCCTTTCAGGTTTAGTTTTGAATGCCATATAACCAATACTTTGTTTTTCCCAAAACAGTCTACTTTGCTTATTACTAGAGTATTGGCCTCTCTGCAGTTTGTTTAGAAAATCTTAATTTACCCTTCATTAAAGAACAAGAGTTTTGAATCCTAAAATGAATGTGGCATGAGGAAGTTCTTGTAGTCTTGGAATAAGGTGGAGGCAGAACCCTTCTCTCGAGGCAGCTGCTAAGGGACCATGAGGGCCAATGTTGATTTTCTGGGAAGAGCTACACAATTTTGCATAAACCAAGTGGGCATGTTAGGTTAGAGAAAGGATGGAATTAAAACTGAAAGAGACTGCTTTGAATGAGAATCCACTGAGCCCTACCAAGGTTCTGTAGCAGGGAAGAACCAAGTTTCTTAAATGAAAAATACCCCTGAAGAGGAGAATGACTTGGTGGTCTGGCCATGAAAGAAGAATTTCTGAATTTATAGCAGAAAGGGACTAATGGTGGATTTATGTTTAGGACTCATGTCAGTAGGAAAGCTTATTGAACAGTTGGATTTTGAAGCATGTAGAGCTCTCCTGTCCTCTTAGAAAAGGTAAGTTACCAGGGCTAACAGATATTTAGGAAAATGAAATGAACCCTGAATAGAGCTAATGTTGTCCCAGCTATTTAGAATACACCAGGGAACAGGTGCATATTAGGGTAATTGCAATAAGTTTACCCCTAGTTGATGCTACTTCATCAACCTACTTGTCAAAGTATGAAGCTTAAAAGAAGAGAGGAATGAGCCTGACTTGACTTCATTCTTTCTTTTGACTTTTAGCTAATTCACCAGAGTAAAACAAGGAGTACCAACTTTGTCCAAGCTTTTGGTTAAAAAGAATGTCTCTATGAATTCTAGCAATATATTAATTTTAATAAAATATAACCACTAAAGAATAATTTTGAATAATTTTTATATTTTGTAGTGCAAGAATTTTACTGTCCCTTAAATTTATATCGCAGTAAGTATCAAAATCATTTTGAATAACATGTTAGATATTTTTAAGTTAATTTTCTTAAAATAATTTTACAGATGTGAATAAAGATACATCCTTGAATGATCATTTTTATTATTATTTTGTTACTAACTTTCTTCGTTCAGTAAATCAAAAGCACCAGAGTAAATTAACCATTTTTTCATGTTACAAAAATCACTCTTCATCATAAAGCTTAACATGTCTTTACTTGTGCTATTATTTTTCTGCAAGGTATTCCTCTATCTTGTAACTCATCCTCAACTAGAAATAAATCTTGTTCTCTGTATTTCTCAACATTTTCCTCATATTCACCCACTTGGTCTTAACCACTGCCTGTGTGTTTATATTCCTGATATATTTAATGTCTCTTTAAATACAAAGTTTGATTAATTATCCCTTACACACTTATTCAATTCTTATTTGACAAAGTAACAGTAAGTTCACCCTTCAGCTTGGAAAGAATGTGAGAATATACTTTACTCATTCTTTTATTCAACAAATATTTATTCAGCACCTGCTATGGACTCTGCATATCGCATTTACTGCAACATCACAAAACCTGTGGTGCAAACTATCATCCTAGAATTCAACATTTGACCACAGAAAAATATACATTCTTGCGTCGGCCTAGCGTGCGGAGGACCCGGGTTCGATTCCCGGCCAGGGCACATAGGAGAAGCGCCCATTTGCTTCTCCACCCCTCCGCCCCGCCTTCCTCTCTGTCTCTCTCTTCCCCTCCCGCAGCCGAGGCTCCATTGGAGCAAAGATGGCCCGGGCGCTGGGGATGGCTCTGTGGCCTCTGCCTCAGGCGCTAGAGTGGCTCTGGTCACAATATGGCGACGCCCAGGATGGGCAGAGCATCGCCCCCTGGTGGGCAGAGCGTCGCCCCATGGTGGGCGTGCCGGGTGGATCCCGGTCGGGCGCATGCGGGAGTCTGTCTGACTGTCTCTCCCTGTTTCCAGCTTCAGAAAAATGAAAAAAAAAAAAAGAAAAATATACATTCTTGATGTAATATAAATAGATATCAACAAAAACCTAACCTTTATTAACATGATGATCAAATTTGGAGTTTCTGTAATATCTATTTTTGAGCATCTATCATTGTTACATTAGAAAAAACTTGGTGCGTGGGTCAAGTATAACCTGCCGTCTATATTTGTAAATAAAGCTTTACTGAAAAACAGCCACATTTACTTATTTATGTATTGTCTTTGACACTACAGCAGTGAAGTGAAGTAGTTCACTACTAGAAACCACATGGTCCACTGACCCAACGTAGTTACTAATTGGCCCTTTACCGAAAGAATTTGCTACTTCCGTTCTAGATTACCCACTTGGTTTTTATATGGGTTTCAATTCTCTGTTGATATTCTCCACCTCTTTATTCATTTTATTCATCTTTCCTTTAGCCATTTTAAGAGTTTTTTTTAATACTTATATTAAAGAAGTCCTTAACTGTCTCCGACGACATAATATCTTGACCTACTTCTACTGTCTGATTATTCTCTTGACTGACAGCCATTTTTTTTCCTGACTCTTCTTAAGTCTCAAGGTTTGAAAACATATTTCAGTCATTGCTTATAAAAAAACAATAGAGACGGAAGTAAATATTACCTGCATCCAGAGATGACTGGCCCTTTCCCTAACTAAGCAGAGAGTATGAAGGGCCATTCACAATTCAAACAAATTGCGTTGGGCCTGAGATTCCCTTTTAGGTAGCCGCAATCCAGAAATGTCTCAGAGGTAAGCTCTACAGTGCATTTGTTAAAATATCTCCCTCTCGCGGCACTGTTTCTCTTAAGCACCATGTTCTATTCCCCCCCCCCCTTCCCCGTAGCCGTCCCCTTGGTTTTCACTGTTGCTGCCTCCCCTCCCCCCCCCCCCCCCCCGAAGTATTGCCTTTTGGAGGTTTTGAGCTTAACTCTTCAGTCCATCTCACACAGATTCAAAATCTGGCAAAGAGAGTGCTAATGTATTTCCCTTCCGTTAGAGTAACTTGATGCCAAGGCGCTGGGAGACTGTCTGTTACTTCACGGTGCCTTCTGCCTGGCCTCCATCGCTCTGCACTACAGTAGCGCTCGGCAAACTTTCTGTTGGGAAAAACAGCTGCACCTCTGGGGATCTTCTCGATGTCCATCTGTCGTGCCAGGCAACACGAACAGAAAACTCTTCTGTGTTCCCTTTCCCCTATACGAGTCCTTCTTCCTCTAGTTAGGGATGCTCAGTCCCAGAACCTCGGTCCCAGAACCTTCCTCCAGGGAGGTAAATCTTGATCTCAACTCCCCCAGGAACGCTCTTCTCTCTCTAGAATTTAACTTACGCAGCCTTATTTCGTTCCACAGCCCGACAATGTTTTCAGAAGTATGGTTGTTATCATTCCCTCCTTTCTTTCCTTTGCAATGATTGCTTCAACCTATTATATCTTACTTGGAAACAGAAATCCCAAATTAAATATAATCCTAACAGCTCTACCTAGGAACCTAACCAATATAAGCTCCAACTTATCTTTCTACCTTTCTCCATTACTGTTCCCCAGCTCACATGCCATGCGACAGCAAGATTGGATTTTTTAGTGTTTGTTGTTTTTTTTTAATAACATACCAACATTTTCT
Source organism: Saccopteryx leptura (assembly GCF_036850995.1). Taxonomy (NCBI): domain Eukaryota; kingdom Metazoa; phylum Chordata; class Mammalia; order Chiroptera; family Emballonuridae; genus Saccopteryx; species Saccopteryx leptura. The sequence goes on from NC_089508.1 coordinate 182,483,114, forward strand.
GCCTCTGAGTGCCTGCTCACGCTGGTCAAAGCAGCTTTTGCCTGCTGGAATTCAGCGTGTTCTCAAAGTCTCACTTTACATCACTCTTTAATGCAGTCTTTCTTAAACCGTCAACTGGAAACGAGCTCTCCCTGCTTTAAAACACTTTCTTGGTGTCTTTTACCTTTCTTTAAATATGTAATATTGCCTTATCTTTTCTCTTTTTTATAAAAAGTTAATCATTTCATTCCTCTCAATGGGCAGATTATAAATGCCGTATAAGAAAGATGTGGGTAAGTTCTTACAAGTAAGTAGTATGCTTAACTCACTTTATAGGTTCTTAGATATCCTGCACGTAAGAGGTTGATATAGGGCAAATGACCCCTGGAAAAAACCCTGTTTTCTCGTGGCTGTCTCTCTCGCCATGCTTGGCACAGAACAGTCACTTTCAAAATAGCTTCATTGAAGTATAATTGACTTACAGTAAACTGTATGTATCTGGAGTGTACCATTTGACACATTTTAACATAAATTTACACCCATGGAACCATAACCACAATCAAGGGAATGAATATACCTATTGCTGCAAAGTTCCCACATTCTGCTTTGTAATCTCTCCCTTTCACTGCCAAACCCACACAACTGCTATTTGTTCTCTGTTTCTAGAGACAAACCTGTGTTTTCCTGAATTTTGCATGAACAGAATCATATGGTGAGTACTCTTTATGTTTGGCTTATTTTACTCAGCACAATTATTTTCAGATTTATACTTGTTTGCATACTGATGGGAAAACTTAGATTTTTTTAATATAGTGATTATTCCAAATAAAGCTATTATGAATATTCATATACAAGTCTTTATATGGACATATATTTTTATTTTTCTTAGGTGCATACCTAGATGTAGAATGGCTGATATATGAAGTAGAATGTTTAAGTATTTAAGGAGCTGTAAAACTGTTTTCCAAAGTGATTTTACCCTTTTAAATTCTTTCCAACACTTGATGAGAGCTTCAGTTTCTCCTCATACTTCCATCAGTTGGTATGCTTAATCTTTTTTTTTAACTATCCTAATAGGTATGTAGTGGTATCTCATGTGTTTTTAATTCATGTTTTCCTAGTGACAAATGACACAGAATTGTTTTTTGTGAGACTTCGCCCTTCCATTCATTTTTTAACAAAGTATACCCACACCATACAAACCTAGAGTCACTGTTGAGTAAAATTTAATTAGTCACCTAACCCAATATTAGCCAGATTCCCTAATTTAGGAACATATCTTAAGAATTTAGAAAGAAAATGCACCTTTGACCAAATATGTAAAATGTTACCAAAGGCACTGCAGACAGCCTTATCTGTTCATAAGTCTTTGAAGCAGAAGAAGCTAATTTGTGGAGAGAGAACAAAACACACATTTAGGGAGGGAGAGGTGGGAGTGGAGTGACTCAGAATACTGTTTTGGATTCACTCATCTTTCTAAATTTCAGTTCCCATCATTTCTGAATTCCAACTCCTTTCTTACCTCAGGTCCAAGGAGGCACAATTTTCTTCTTGTTGACCTTACCTAGCTCTTCTGTAATTTACAACCACAATGATTCAAGAAATGCTGTTTAATTTATTAAGTATTTCTGTAGTGTTGGCAGTAGGCTTTAAAGGTTGAATGGTTATTTCAGAGTAATTGGAACATTTATTCTTTAGTAAGGTGCCATATTCAGCAAGCCTACTTAGCAAGCATGTTTTCATTGCTAGCTTATAATAACCTCTGTATGTACTGTTTTCGCAGGATTAATGGCTGGTTGGGGTTAATGACTCTCAGCTATGCCATGGGCCATCAACTCTTCTCAGTTGGCCATTAATCCCCAGGAAATGCCTTGCACCTCAATCATTATGGTTTAATTAGTCATTAAGAATCTGCTGGTTAATTGCCACATTACAAGAATCAAGACATGGACAGGTGGCTGCAAAGACCAGAGTAATCGTAGCAATCACAAAAACAGAAAAAGACAATTTATACATATGTGCATGTGTGTGCACATGCGTGTGTGTGTGTGCATGCGCAGAAGATAATAATTAGAAAGTGTTTCTGTATTTTTCCCTGATAATTTTCAATTAAGAAGATGTTCATAGAATGAGAAAATATTTTAATGGGAAATATAATTATATTAATAATTCTAGAAGATCCAAGTTTCAAATTTTACAAAGGATAATTAGACAAAATTTTTAAAGTAGGATTTATTATTAGGATGTACAATTGGAATAGTTTCAAATCTAGATGTTCCATCACCTGGCGACCTGGCCCCAGTTCAACCTTTGGTTCTGTCTCAGTCCTCTCATCTGTGAATTGGGAAATCTATGCTAAAAATTGGAGTGTTCTGAGAGAAACTTTGTTAAAAACTCCGTTATTGAAAGATACATTTAAGCTAAGAAAAATGTTAGTCTTGCACAAGAAATTTGAATTACATTAGATTTTCATTAAATACTATTTATCTTATAACCTCAAACTGAGAATATAAAATTATAGTTTTCACAAATCACCAATATTCAGAATAATGGATTTCCATATAATCCTACATATAGTAAAAAGATAGTAAGAGAATATTGTGACCAATTTTATATAATTTTAGCAATTAGTATATAAAAATATATTCCCTGATGGATACAAACTACCAAAGCTCTCTTAGGAATAAATAGATACCAACATAAGTTCCATATCTATTAAAGAAATAGAATTTGTGATATAAATATTTCCCACAAAGAAAACTACACAACTATGTGGCTTCACCAAACATTTAACAGAGAAATTAGATTTATTCTATGCAAGATTTTCAAGACTGGATATATACAAACATGCTTTTATAATCCTCTTTTTCTGGAGGAATATTTGTAAGAGTTAGTCATTGGCTTGAATCTGGTAAATAAGATACTTCAACTTTGACATGAAGGCTCTGAACTTGATAGAATAGCTATGGTTCCTTGCAGAATAAAAGTGTTATTAAATAAAGAGAAATATCCAATATTAAGGTTAATTAAGAAATAGTGTTCATGAACTTCAGGGTACAATCTACTGACACATACAATATTAAAAATGCACAAAAAGGACTATTTAATATTAAATTAATATAAAAATATACTTTAATAATGTGACACTATAGGAAATTATACATGGATTGTTTTTCTAAAAGAATAAATTATGAAGACTAAGTTAGCAAATGTTTATGAATAAAGTTCATTTTTTTTTAAAGCATATCTTACAGCTAACTCAACTAAAAAACATTTATTAAGTGCTTATTATCTGATAGGCACTATGAGAATTTATACTGGGAAAACAAGATGAAATCCAACAAATTTTTATAAACTAGGTCACATTTTTTGTCTATATTTTCTGAATGGCATAGTCTATCACATTCTTATTCATTAAACAGCACTGCTTTTTGGTTGTGTATATTATATCAATACTTAAAAACATTTTGTCCCCCTGAAACCATTTCTCTACACGTCTATAATGCTGATAATAATAATTGACAATCTCAGGACGAGAGAGAGGGCAAATCCATTGTAAGGTTTTTGTTAATTAGTTAACGTGGCCACTAGGGCAAAAGTGTATCTGAATTATAAGTTGCTTAAAACTCAAAGGAATAAGAGTTCCACATTATCCTAAGTAACAGTTGAGAAAACAGAAAATAGTTGGAAATCTATTCTGATGCCAGAAATCTTCCCACAATACACTGTTGTCAATATTAAGATTTTAAAGCCCAGAAAGGTTGGTATTTGGGGGAAGAAAGAAAGAGTCAGAAGATGCCATACCCTCTTACAAACTTGAGTATATCATGATGCTGACACTGTTTGTGGATTCACCTCCACTAAAATGTGCTCATTCTTTCATTCATTCATTCAGCCAGTCTATGGGGACCCACTATGTGACAGGATCTGGTTTAGGTTCTGGAAACACAGTGGAGAACAAGCCAGAGTAGTTTCTAGCTCTAATGGTGCTTATAGTCTAGTGCAGAAGGACAAAGTAGTCACGGGGATGTAACGTACAGCATAGGAAATACAGTCAATGATATTGTAATAAATACGTATGGGGCCAGGTGGGTACTGGAAATATTGCGAGAGTGCTTTAAAAAGTATACACTTGTCTAAACACTATTGCTACACACTTCAAACTAATACAAAATAATATTGAATGTAAAAAAAAAATCTAGAGATTAGAAAAAGATAGAGGAAATAGTGTCACTGGGTCCTAGAAATGGCTTGTCCTATGGCTTCTGAGGCTGCCCAGAGCAGTGAGAGAGGGCACGTGCCCAGGTTCCTCTTTCTCTTCATCAATGCATTCCCATCAGTACCTCCCACTGGTCAAACATAGATGGAGGCAGTTGGTGGAGGAGGCTGGGAAATGTAGTAGGTTGAAGGGTCAGCCTCCAGCCATGCGGAGAAGAGCAGGAGAAATGACTGGTTCTGGAGACACACAGACCTTCACCATAGAGCACGCTGGGTAATATTTCACCAGTGACAAAGGAGATGGAGCACTCTATCACATTTCCTAAGGCTAACTGCAAGAAAAATTAGCAAAGGAGTTGAGCTGTCTCTGTTGAATCAGACAGTGCCCTTTCTGGCAAACCACAGTTTTAGGCTAAAGGGCATCTTTTGGCATCTCTTCTAAAGAAAGCACTTGTATTTTCTGATTTTCTAAAAATAATACTTACCAGTAATTTAAGGTTCCTCAAATCCCTTCACACCAGAATACCACATTAAAGCAATATTAGAAGGAAATAAAAAAGCATATTTTTCTGTACATAGTAGTTCTCCATAAGGTTTCCTGAACACCTGACTTAAAGTTGGGTGTTGGCACACATCTGGATTTTTGGCAGAGGTATACCGAGTAAAGCCTACTGCTAGTAGTTTGCTCTTTCCTCTAGTTTATCACTGACTCATTAAAAACAGGGTAAAGCACCTGAACAATTCTGAAAGTCTTCAAGTTGATATTGACTCCTACAGGAAGTGCTAAATTTAATTAAGGGACAAAGAATCCAATCCAAAGAACCAAGTTTATGATAATAAAGTTTTGCATGTATTATGTTGGTCTGAGTATATTACAATGCTGCTCTTAATTTATTTTTTAAAACACAGTTAAAAACACCTGCCCTTGCTATATCAGAGGATTATTGTGAGGGCCAAAGGAAGGTTAGAAAATATTCTGAGGATGTATAATTAGGTACAAATGTAAAGTAGTATTATCTATGCACATTTCTTATCAACTGAGATGTATTTAACACTTGACATTTTCCATAGCACAGCCACTTACAAGAAGTAGGACTTAATAAATAATATTACTATGTTGCCTGACCAGGCGGTGGCACAGTGGACAGAGTGTCGGACTGGGATGCGAAGGACCCAGGTTCCAGACCTCAAGGTTGCCATCTGGCTTGAGCAAAGCTCACCAGCTTGAGCCCAAGGTCTCTGGCTCAAACGAGGGGTCACTCAGTCTGCTGTAGCCCCCAGGTCAAGGCACATATGAGAAAGCAATCTATGAACAACTAAGGTGCCGCAATGAAGAATTGATGCTTCTCATCTATCTCCCTTCCTGTCTGTCTGTCCCTATCTGTCCCTCTCTCTGACTCTGTCACATACACACACAAAAATATTACTATGTTTTCCCATTGTGACTCACAAAATGCGATACTTTAAGGAGAATGACTAAGGAAATTTACCAGTAGAATAAATTGGGGCTACAATTGTCATGAGGTGCTCTAGTCACTGTGGATAACTGTAGTCCATGCGCCAAATAAACAAATAACTAAGTAAGTGATGATTTACCCAACTAAGTTTATAGTCGAGGGACAGTTGAAATTTTAAAGAAATAAACTCTTAAAGGAATAGCCAAGTGAGACATGCTTTATCTTAATTGTCTCTTGCTCAAAGGGAGTTTTACTCTTACACATAATGAATGAGAGTATTTCCTGGGTCAGATTGATTTTATCACTAAAATGACAGCTTAGGCTATATAAAAATTCGTCAACATCCTGAATCTTCAAATAAATTCAGTCAACTGTCTCTTTAACTACATTTGTCAAGATTTTCAAATCATTTGTTTGGGGGAGAAAAAGCAAAGTTTTGTATAGGTAAGGCCAACTAAGATTAAAGCTAAGCTGAGGAACCAGACTCTTTGTTGTACAGGATAGCAGAGTGAGGAGAGCATCTCCTAACCTCTCTCAATCCCATTATAAAGGAAGTCAAGGTGCAACTGAGGGATAGTAGAAGCAAAGACCAAGGCTGTCATTTCAAATCATTCCGCAATACTTTGGCCCACAAGGTGGGTTTTCTTAGTAGTGAAGTGGTGATAATTTGCTATATTTTCCTTAACAAATAATTAACTGTGCACTATATACTAGCCCTGTGCTCCAATTTTGTGCTCCCTCTGGAGACATTTTTTTTTTTGTTTTCACACTCTGCTCATTCCAATTCTAGTGCTTTGAGCCGAGAGATACTGCAGGACAGTTACCCATCCCCTCCTCACTCCGACAAAGAATGATCAAGTCGGAAATGTTGCTAGTGCTGAAGTTAAGATGCTTGTTCCAGCCCCGGTGCTAGGTGCTAGGTCACAGAGATGAGCAAAGCCAGACATAAAGACATCATGCTTTCATGGCACTTACAAATCATAGCGGGGAAACTTTTCTTATTCAAGTAATATCTTAAGATATATTTAAAAATATAAATTGTGATTATTGTTTTTAGAGGACAGTAGATCAGCTTAAGTGAGCACATGCAACAATGGTGACAAAAGTAATTCACTCTTTCCCGGGCACCATACCAAATACAATAATTTCTTCTTTAAAAGTTTCTCAATGAATTGTTTGCCATGATCATAAGGATCACATTTTTTAAATTCCTTGTTCTATGTATGCTCTCATAAAAATCTTCCCTTTGAAGTCATCTTGAAAACATGATGTTAAATGTCCTTGTACGGTCCTTCTCAGAGACTCCTAAAATACTTTGCAGAATTCAGTTCCTTTATGATTGCTCTTTTCTCTATGTATAGGACATATATCATGAATATAGGATTTGAGACTTCATTGAATTTCCTTATACTGTTAATTGTCTTTATTCTGTTCAACTCATTTCTCTCAAATTAGGTTGTAAGATCCTATGGCTAGGATATAGGCCTTAAACTTCTTTAAAAAAACCTTTTCTCTTCAGCATCTAGTCAAAGCCCTAAGTCTACTGGGCATAGAGAAAATTTGCTTATAATGTTAATGGTGCTTGCTGTTTGTTACAGGACAAGAAAATATTGTTTGCTGTCATATAATAACAGAGAGAGATTAAAACAATAACTTTAAAATGTAGAAACCACTTTTTAGTTCTAAATTAATTTAAGAAGATTCTAAAGTATCATAGTAGGCAATCTTGACTCAAGAATAATACTTTAGAATAATTGACCTGTTAGGTTTCCTTTGTTCTTTAGGGAAATAGACTTCAAGATGAACTAGTTTTGAATATCAATACAAATTTATTTCATTTTCTCATGGAAAACAACTCCATAAAATACTTACATAAAAAAAGAACAAACAGCTTTCAGTAAGTGTTTGCATATTTTATCTTCTACACTTCCTTCTTCCCTCCAACTCCAAAACACAGTAGAATGGAGATGTTCATAATTTTGTCATAGCCGTATAACCTATAAATCTGTCAATAGCACTTCTCTCCTGTCTCCATACGGCCCCCAGATATCCAGAATTAGAAAATGAAACTCATTGGTCTAAACCAGGGATGCAAACTCCTGCAAGTGTCGAAGCCCTCGTTATGAGGCTGGCTCTACCATTTCCTTGCTAAGGGTGTAAACAGGTGGTACTACCTCCTGAAAATAAAAACTGAGTTTACATGGCATGGATACAAGCAATAGTTATTGGACAAGTGAGGAGGATACAATACCCCCTGAGTTGGTTGATTCATGTGTTGTAGCGAAAGGAGCTGATGGCCGGGGCTCTCTTTTCCTCTAACTCTTCCCTTTGACAGCCAACGGCACACGGATGTTACTTGCGAGACTATTCCACCCATGCAATTTTTCACTTTGATTCAAAGAAATGAAAACTGACATGGCTCACCACCACACTGATTGGAAAAAAATCAATGTTATAGTGAAAATATTGATGACTCTAAAGATATGGAAAACCAAAATGTAATAGATGGCACTAAAGTACCCTTATAAACTTACAGATAAATCAATAATGGTGAAGTCTACATATCATTGAGCACTATATCATCATACATCATATATATATGGCAAAAAATTAAGCATGATCTAAAATGATTATGAAGTTGTGACGACAATATTTATGTCAGCAGCTATGCATGCATCATTATGGTATTTGGGATCTGTCCAGTACCAAAATGTAGGAAAAGAATTCAAATAAAAAGAAAAAAATTAAAACTACATGAACTGTGCTATATTTTAGGGTTTCATCAATTATTATTTGATAGTTCTATAGTAGTAAATTGTGGTTTTACTTTGTAACATAAGTTTTAGTAAATCAAATCTCTATTCATTCATAATATTTTTATTCTCTCTTTATAGAGAATTCTTATATATACCACTACACCTTTACTGTTATTTAAGTTAAGATAGCTTCATAAAGACATCAGAGCCTAGCAATAGTTATAATAATAGGATATATATGTAATTATATATGTCATCTGATATCTAAGTAATTTTTAGTACACATCATGAGCATAGTACTTTTTTCATCTATTATTATTTTATCACTTATGATTGCTTTGTTTCTTCACTTATCGTCAAGTTGTCTTGATGTGTACCTGTAGGAACTGCTGCAGACTTAAGCCTATTCATGGCTCTGTGTCTTCAACCTACCTCATTTCCATAAAACAAATCTGTCCTCAGAAATCATGAGCCCTTGGGCTTAAAAAAATTCTTTGTGATCCTCATCCTCTTTTTCCTAGAACAGCATCTGGCAACTGGCAGGTTCAAGTTTGAGGAATGATCAAATATGCACACTAGAAATTTGAAATAAAAGTTGGTAATTGAGATGCTGTGGTGGGAAAATTAATTTACAAAATTTAATTCGCTGTTCTCTCCATGTGTTTTCTTCTAACTAAATGCCATTCCAAAAATACAAATGCAATAATTATTTTAGGTGTATGTTTTTAAATGATTTTATGAATTGTTAGTGATTATGACAAACATATGTGTTTGAACATGCTTATTAAAATATTTTGTTAGCAGAGGGCATGCAGAATGATCTAGCTACAAAGATGTTCATCACTAAATTGTTTGACAGAGGACAATGAAAAATATGTCAGATAATGGAAAGTTGGTCTGTTAAAATCGTGCTTAAAGTTTAACACATAAAAATATTGCCATAAAGAATATTTAACAGCATGAAAAATGAATACTGTTTCAGGTAAGACAGTTATGACAAGATTTTATGCTTAAAAGGACCTAAAGGGATGCCAAAAAAAGAAGAGAAGGACTATTGGAAAGATAGGGTTTTAGATGTGACACCCTTAAGGAATGTCTAAAGGTTTGCCAGACAATCCTAAAATGCCGAAGACAGCAAAGAAACACACAAAGCATCAGGAAGCTGATGGTATACAATTACATTATAATGACACCTCCAAGTTATTTCTTTCAGGATAATTATAAATAAATAACAGGCATTGCCTTCTGTTTGTTAGTTTAATGCTTTCCGTGTTCTACTTCCTTTAAAACCACACTCGTGGCTATTAATGGATTATTCTCATCCTCCAGTGCTGTATCAATTATGGGAGCAAATTGGAAAAAGGCAAGATGTAAATCAATCCTTTTTCAAATACAGGGGGCAAGTAGATGAACCAATACACAGCCCCTGAAGTCTTGGCAACAAAATAATTTCTGCTTTTAGGAAGGATATTTGAAAACAAAACAAAACTAAACAGCAGCTACATTTTAACACTGATTTCTGTTTGCTTTAGTGTTTTTGTTTGTTTATTTGTTTTTGATAAGCTACTCTGATGTATTTGATTAGTCTAATTTTATAACAGATGAAAAATGTGAGAATATAACAGTCATTTGTAAAGGCTTATCTACAAAATTAACAATAATTATTGAAATAAATTAAACTTGAGTAGTTTATCACATTTATTATAATTTTGTTTATACCACCTTAAGAATACAGTATTCTTAATAACGCCAAAAGAAATGTTATTGTGCAAGCAGAGAGAAGATCAAACAAATTAGAAAATATTAAATCTTTCCCTTAGAAAATTAACTAGGTTTCTTTTTTAAGGTACAATCAGAGTTCAATTGGAGTTTGTCATAATTCAGTGAATAATGACTTGTTTTTCCCCGACATTGTCCTATTTATCCCTATATTTCTATAGAGCAAGTCCCATCTTCTAGTTGTATAACTGGAAATTATCCAGTTGGACAAAGACCAGAGCTAGCTCAATGTTCTGTTCATCGCCCAGAGCACTGCAGGCCTTCAGTCAATGTTAAATATTAATAACAATAAAAGCTTCCGTAAGCAAAGCCAGACAAAGCACAGGGGAATATGAGCAATCACTCACTCCGACACCAACAACTTCACCCTGGACGGAAAAGCTCATCCACGCGGGAAGTAGGTAGACTTCCTCATCCGATTCAAACCCACTCCCTTTGGAGTTAGCTGGACTACAGCATTTTGTGATAAATCAACGGTAAGGTGGTAAGGTCCAAAAATCCTTTAGGAAGTAAACTGAGACCATGTAACACTGGACCTCCCCAAATACTATATTTTAATGGCTGTTGTTTGTTTTCAGAAACAAAGGTGTGGATTCTAAGTTGGGCTGCAGATGTTACCTTGGCCTCTTAAATTTGTACAATTCCCTCCCTCCCTCTCAGACCAAAAAAGTGCCAGATTAATATTCACTATGTGGAAACTTCAACAACAACAACAAAACAGATTCCATGAAGAGCTCCATTTCCAGTCTGGCTCTTATATCATATGTTCTAGGGTTGCCTTCTAACAACATATGGGAAAGACATCAAGTGTTCCCAACAACCTTGGCAAAACAGTAACTGTCAAATCTCTAGCAGAATATCAAGGGCTGCATTTGGCAGCCATTAAATAAATGAGTAGGTTTTGGCAGGATCAACAATTCCATGCTCTTTTTCTTTATAACAGAACAAAACAGGAAAGTCCAATAACTTCTTTATATAGAATCAATCCCTGTAACAGAAAGTACCCTTTCCTGTGATTGAATTGTCATTTTTTCTGATTATTTTTCTTAATGTTATCCTTGTTATTTTCTGTTGCTATCCTTCAAAATGATAAATGCAAAACAGAAGGCTTATGCTAATTACTGTATCGTAGTTGTCTTTCACTCACGTGAATGCAACATGTCAATATCCTGTGTCTTAAGGGCTAAATTCATTCCACTCTTCGCTTCCCAGTTTGTTGCAAATGCTATGGAAGCACAATGTGACAACAAAACTCTAGCTTTGAAACCCTGCAGCATGTTAACTAAAGAATGCTGCAGGGAGGTGAAAAATTATTGTTCGAGGATCAACTGATTCAGGTTTTGGTGATCAGCTGACTTCATGTGGCTATAAGCCTTCAGAGACCCCCGTGTACACAGGAAACCCAGCACTAATGGAATGGAATGTACCAAATATAAATGAGAAAAAAAATCTGACCTAGCAATTGGATAAATATTTACATAAAATATACATTCATGGTAATAAATGGGTAACAAGCATAAGTTGTTCCTACACAGTGGACATTTAACACAGGGGATATTCTTAACTTGGACTGTCTCACAGAATTGAATTTGAAACCATACCTTGTGTTTGGAAGGGATCACACTGAGGTAGCTGTCCCGAGGGTATGGTACATTGGCATTGCTACCCAGGTTCTCTCCTTTGTGCCTCTGTGCATGCTGTTACAGGCTCTGGGCAGCTGCTGTGCAGAGACCAAGCAGGCAGCATGGGGAGGAAAGGTGGTCTCTCCACCATCTGGTGATCAAAGACCTTTGGGGGGCTCCTATTAGGTCACAAGCTTCTCTGCCACCATATGACAGGAACTTGGCCAAATAACCTTTTCCCATTTTTCACAGTTCTATTGAGGCACTATGTGAGGTGCTGTGGGTATGCCCTATATATGAGTATTGGGTCTTTTAAAGTTCATTTGCAACAGAGCAGGAAGAAGATCATTTATAGAACATAAAACAGATCAAGTCACACTATTGCTTTCCCACTGCACTTAGAACACAACCTGAACGCCTTTGGTTACAACACCCTGTCTAATCTGGTTCCTCCTCAATATCAATTTCTCTCTTCCTTTTTCTTTTTTGAAAGATTGAGAGAAAGAGAAAGAGAGAGAGAGAGAGAGAGAGAGAGAGCGCCAGGGACAAGCAGACAGGAAGGGAAAGAGATGAGAAGCATCAACTCATAGCTGCAGCCCCTTAGTTGTTCATTGATTGCTTTCTCCAATGTGCTTGACTGAGGGGCTACAGCAGAGCCAGTGACCCCCTGCTCAAGCCAGTGAGCTTGGGCTCAAGTCAGCAACTTTGGGCTTCAAACCAGCAACCATAGGGTCATGTCTATGATCCCACGCTCAAGCCAACAACCTTGCAGTCAAGCTGGTGAGCTCATGCTCAAGCCAGTGCCCTCAGGGTTTCAAACCTGGTTCTCAGCATCTCAAGCTGATGCTCTATCCACTATGCCACTACCTGGTCAGGCTCAATTCAATTTCTTTTCACATCAATGTTCCAATGGTTTGTTAGGTTCCATTGCCTCTGACCTCCTTTGTGTCTCTTGAATAGGCCAAAATTTTCCCCATTTTTGAGACTTTGTACTTTCTCTTCCCTATGTCTGGAAAATTGTCCCCCCAGTTTTGGGTATGGCTCCTTCTTCCCATTACCCAAATACCATCTCCTCAGGGAAACCTGCCATAACCACCCTCCCTGGAGCACCCTCCCTGCAATTATCTGCCACCAGTCTATATATTTTTTTATGTGCTTATACTAATCTATGATTATTTTGGCTTTTAACAATTCTGGAGAGCTTTTGTTGTTACTTTTCAAGTGTTCTTACTATAACAAAGCTTCCTCAGGGTGACAACCATTCCTCTTTTCTCTACTGTTACATCCTCAGTTCCTGACCCTTCATGGCAACTCAACATATATTTGTTGTTGAATAAATATACAATCAAGTAACTGCCTCATTGAATGACTTAGTGAGAATTAGCAACTATTAGTCTTTGAATATAATTCACTGGAATTATGAATTTTAAAGTGTAATTTATTATAAATCCCATTTTAACCAAGGGATGGTTTATCATGTAGAGTCAGTTTTTTCCCTTTTATAATTATCTTTTCTAGAATATATATATACCCTTGTTAAGGTAGAAAAAAAGTGTTATGTTTAGCATCTATACATTACTTGGTATATGTACACTATTAATTTAATCATCTCAATTGCCCTGTCTGGAGGCATTCTACAGATAGGGACACATAATTCAAGAAGTGTTAAATATCTAGGTGCTTCTATAATAATTTATCTGTTACTAATTTATCTCTAAAAAGCTCAGATTCAAACTTAAGTGTATTTAACAACTTGGGCTGATTTTATACTAAATCTTGGTCACTTTTACTGTCAAGGATAAATAACAAGCAGAATCTGAGGAAACACTTAAATCAACTTAACAGCGTCTTGTTATATAAATTTTAAAAAAGATATGCCATGACACAAAGTATAGTCAAGTAAACAGTAAGAAATAAAACGATGGGTCCCTCCATGGTATCCTTTAACATAAGTATTTGAATTTTTTAATTAGCTTGTTATTATAATCAAGTGAACAGAACTGAAAGTAGTGTTTCCAGAAAATAAACTACATAAGCTTAACTTACTAAATTATGCTCTAGTGATCAGAAAGGATGAATTCACTGCTAAGGAAAAGTATCACAATAGCAGCGAATGTTTTATTTATTGCAATCATTTATCCAATTATCAAATCTATATTGTTTCTTCATTTTATTGGCCATAACAATGCACAATAACATTTGCTTATCTCTTTGTGTCCCCCTCTTATGTTGAATTTAACCTCTGACATCATCTTGGTTTCATTGGCAGGGTTAATAATCATTCCATATTTTTCATTTAAAAAAATCACATGGATGTCAAATTCTATTGATATGGTCATAACACATATTTATTTAGCGTGACTCTTTTGCAAACCACACTGAGAGTTTAATAGAAAAATTGCATTAAGAAATGAAAAAACCAACCTCACAGAATGAAATTTCAGACTGTCAGGTTAATGTGAAGTGTTTTGGGGGAATGGGGACTTATGTGGGCCACTCCAATCCTAACTTTTGATGATATCTATTTCTGTATAGAACACAGCCCAGAAATACCCACATTCCCATTGCTGACTGTTTCAGTTACTTTAATTTATTCTATTAATTAAATTATAGATATTCTTTCTTTTAGCTGAATTGGAAACAGGAATTGTACTGAATGATTGTCCTACTCATGTTTATAATATTGGAAGAAGTAAAGCTTTGTCTTTGGCTCTTCTAAGAACTTTGATCACAAAGATATTTAAGTAATATATAGGTTGTAATTCATGTACTGTAATTTACTTATATATAATTCTAAAATTATATAATTATATATAATTCTAAAATGTTGTTGGAAATGTTTATCTTTTAGGTCTATATTCCATAAAATAATGTCAGAGAATGTATAGAGACTATTTACCAAAAACATGAATTCTTTTTTCTTGGTATTTTTTTTATAAACTGTGGTAGACTATTTTGTTCTAACTACCTACATGGAATTTCTTTGGTATATTTTTACAATCTATCAGAGATAGATCTTCCCTGCTAGAGAATACCCATATCATAGTGAAAACATTAGCCTCTCTGTCAGTTTTCAACTCTTTAATCTTTTAGAATTTAGATCAAATTGTCTGCTTGAATTGACAGTTCCTGCCTAATCCCTCTAAATTCTGGGAGCTTTACGCATTATCATCTTAGCATGCAATGGGATATAACTATACACAATGCAGACATAAACCCAAAATGCCTACAATTAAAAAGAATAAACTTATTTTTAAGGGATATGCATTCATACCCATACCTAAGACTTTACCCAAACTTTTTATGGAATTTCCTAAAATGTAATAAAATACTTTTTTGTGATACATTTCCTCCCTGTTTCTCTCAATTTCCTAAGGTACATAGTTGGATGGATATTTACATATGAAATACAGGCATACCTTAGAGACATTATGGGTTTGATTTTAGACCATTGCAAAAAAGTGAACATAGTAATAAAGCAAATCACACAATCTTTTTTGTTTCCCAATGCATACAAACCGTTATGTTTGCACCACGCGGTCATCTATTAAGTGTGCAATAGCATTATGTCTAAAAAAAGAAAACAATGTCCATACCTTAATTTAAAAATCCTTCATTCCAGAAACAATGCTAACCACCTGAACCTTCAGCGAGTTGTAATCTTTTCCCTGGTGGAGGGTCTTGAATTCATAAAAACAGCAGTGTGATAAAGCAAAGCCCAGTAAAACGAGCTATGTCCATATTTACCTTCCTTACAATCACTTACTTAACGAAGGAAAATATATTACTTGTCATCCAATAAAGTGCTTAGGAGCTAAAGAAATGTTCCTTCCCCTTTTTGGTCAATCTATTTAGTGCAGTGACTTTTTAAAATTCCCCTGACTCTATTAGTAGCAGTCAACCAGGCCAAAATTATCTACAGATTATTAATGCATCATTTCAAGCTGCTAAGGCCTTGCTTCATCCAGAAAGCAGGGGTTTATTTGTATAAAAAGCCTTTGCTAACCAAAAAGATCAGAGTCATTATTAGGTGATAATAATATTGATTAGACATAGAATATCCGGGATTTTAGTGTTAGGAAAGGATTCAGGGTGAAATAGATTGTGCCGCATAGAATCAATATCCTTCCCACTTCTCAACTGTATTTGCCCACATACATAATTAGGGCATTCTTCCTTATAGGATATGATTTAGATAATTTAATTAGGTGTGAATGAGATTTCAGCTCTGCAGGGGAAACATAAAGACTTTCTTTAGTCTAGTACTAGGTTTGGTTTCTTTGTGCTTCAATACAACCTAGAAATCCTCACAATGCTATTTTATACATTTCTATTAGAATTTTCAAAAGCTTAGAGGAAGTTCCTGAGATTTTTTAGACTACAGTAGCTAAAAGTAGTATATTTTACCAGTGCATGTTATGAAGATGTTTCTCCCTTATTTATACTACTTAAATGTTTCCTGGTTATTTGTAACCAATGTACCATGAATATTTTAACCTATTGAATACAAAGTATGAAAATAGAAATATATACACACAAACGTATACATATATATTCAACATGTGTGTATATCAACTTGAGCTTTATAGGAAGCCATTCTTGAGCTAGTATTGGAAGGTATTTCTTTAACCTTCTCCATCCTTGAAGACAAGAAGTATATATCTATATGTACATGTATCTAAATTATTAATATATGTCCATATTTACTTATGTATATCATATATACATCTTAATAAAAATACTCATGGCTGAAAGCTGACAGTTAATTACAGTCCTAAATATCTAGGTATATGTCTCCAAAATTACCCCTTAATAATTTAGGAATGATCAACAAAAATATAAAAAACGTTTTTTTTATTCCAACTGAATATTATAACAATGTGGGCTATTTCTATGATAACTCAAAACCCTAAATTTCTCCACTGATTTATAGTTGAGGGGATTTTTAAAAATATTACGCATCTTGGACATGAGCTGCAAAGTATAGAATGGTGACAACAATTCCAGTGCCATGCGGACTTTTCCTGTGTGGACTTTTCCTGGACTCCTGCTCCCTGTGACAGCTCCTAACAGACTGAACTGTGGTGGGTTGCATTTCTCATGGATTTGGCATGGTGATGGGGCCAACTTGGACTTGGTGAACATGTTAAGGACACTACTCTTTTATGGATTCTTGCTATATTGGCTAAGAGTTTGTTTAAAGGCTTTTAATCACTGTAAAAAAAAAAGTAAAAAAAAAATAGAAGACTGGATAAAGAAGATGGGTCACATATACACCATGGTATACTATTCAGCTAGAAGAAATGATGACATCGGATCACTTACAGCAGAATGGTGGAATCTTGATAACATTATGCAGAGTGAAATAAGCGAATCAGAGGAAAACAAGAACTACAGGATTCCATGCATTGGTGGGACATGGAAGCGAGACTAAGGGACATGGACGGGAGTGTGGTGGTTGCGGAGGGAGGGGGGAGGGAAGGAGGGAGAGGAGGAAGGGGAGGAGGAGGGGTACAAAAAAACTGGATAGAGGGTGACGGAGGACGATCTCTCTTTTGGTGATGGGTATGCAGCAGAACTGAATGACAAGGTAAACTGGAAATGTTTCCTTTGAATATATGTACCCTGATTTATTGATGTCACCCCATTAAAATAAAAATTTATTTATAAAAAAAATATATTACGCATCTTTAAAGAAAAGATCACCACTTTCTGATGCTGTTCACCACCCTACCACAGAGCCTGAGAAAGTGAAGGGAGAGCTGTTAAAGCCACTGAAGCTTAGAAAAGTGTTTCTGGACCCCATTCATTTCCTCCGTCAGTAATGAAGCATTGTGTCAGACAATAGGAAAAGAAAACTAGTCATAGAAATTTCTGCAAATTCTGTTTTTGTTGATCCTTAAAGTTCAAACCTTTCATTTCATGGGCTGCAGCCGTTAAGAGACCTAAGGGAGCTGGATTATTCATTTCTATAATTAAAGAGATACCCAGTCATTGAAATAGAATGCCCTTCTCTGTGACTGACAGATGCTATGATTGGATGTTAGCAACAGGCCACTTGGAAGATGAATTCAGGTAATCTCTAATTTTTTTTCCTTCCCTCAGAAATGCCTGAAATTGACACTAATTTGATAGTCTTGAATCCCAGAGCCCCTTGGATACTGAGAATGGAATGTAAGGAAATTCTCCTTGGTGTCAGTTAGTAACTTTCTCTTTTCTTCAGGTTATAAAAGGTGATTGACAGGAAGAGAAGACCTGCTCACTGCTACAACAGAGATGAACTTGAAAACTGGATTGGCAGACATGTGCTGTGGATTTTTTTCTCTAATTGGGATACCAGTGATGATAAAGAAGAGGTGCTAAGAGTTCATGGGGAGATAGCTACCTAACAGCCATTGTCAACGTCGTATAGCACAACATAGAAGTCCAAAGAAAATAAAGCCAAGGTTCGCTAAACGCCATTTTCCTTCCTCCTTTGATCCATTCACTTAATACAAAATTGCGGACTAGAAGGAAGAGTACAAAGACCTATCCTCTTCATGTTATTTTCATTGCCTAGGGCTTCCTGATTAGCTAGAGTTTCCCCAACCCATCACTCCTTGCACAGAGTAAATGAGGAGTAAATATGACTTAAGTAAAACAAAGTGAAATACAGATAATAACACTCTCCCTCAAAAAACAAAACCAAGTCAAGCAAGTTACCTAATTGTAATGTTTTAAGTGAACTGTACATGGCCTGAGAGAGACCACACACACATGCACATAACAGATGCCAGAAGTGAAGACCCTGAGAAGAAAAAGATGGCCACTGAGCAGAATCAGATGCAGCACCCCTCTCCGTAGACGTTGCTTTGCCCTGGTCAGGTGAGTGTTTGCACACCTGGCCAGATCCCAGGAGCTTTATTTTCAGTTGCCTCACAGTCCTATACTTCCACCATTGTCTGGAAAAACTTGCCCAATATATGTTTCTGGGGATATCGGTTCTGTATCAATAGGGCGACCTTCTCATTCAGGGGGGAAAAAGCAGAGTAAGTCTGCCATCATTACAAATCTCTATATCCAGCACCTTAGAAAGCAGTTTTACTCCAAATAGTGTGCTTTCCAAAGACGAGATAGTCAAAGCAGAAAAATATATTGTATTAGTACCAGTATAAAATTCCAATTTAACCTATTACCTGGTATAAGCATCAAAAAGGACATCTGAGTCATACATACTTTAATGTAAACTCCATGTGTTTTCTTCCTGCCCTACTGTCAGCATCTAGAAGACTTCCTAGGATAGCTGGTTTACAATGATTTGTTGAACTAATGAATACGCAAAAAATATACAAAACACTGGGCCATCTCCCAGATATTGTTCAGAGCTCCGCTGATCCAAGCTATCCCAGAAATAGAAACTCACTCGTGGCATTTCTAATTCCGTACTGGCTTCTATTAGTTTTATTTATTTATTTTTTTATTTATTCATTTTAGAGAGGAGAGAGAGAGACAGAGAGAGAGAAGGGGGAGGAGCTGGAAGCATCAACTCCCATATGTGCCTTGACCAGGCAAGCCCAGGGTTTCGAACCGGCGACCTCAGCATTTCCAGGTTGATGCTTTATCCACTGCGCCACCACAGGTCAGGCTGGCTTCTATTAGTCACATTTCCTACTTGATTGAGAAAAATCAAGTAGGGTTTGTTTAATTAGCAGCAAGTATTGCAAATTTCTCAAAACAGAGTTTCAGCTCAAACCCCTGCCTTTTTCGTCTGTTATTTTATTCAATCTTGTGTTCTATGTGCTTCTATTACAAGGACTTCCTCTCACACCCTCTGAGAGACTGTGCACTCAGCGTTAGTATTTGAGTGGCAGGTGCCACCTGGATGCAGCTCCTTATGAACTTGGGGGCTATGGTGTTTTGTAGAAAATAGCCTGCCACGCTGGCTATGAGGAAGAGTTTATAGTAAAGAATAGACTGTCAAGCTTTCCAAAGACACCTTCACCAATCCCGTAGGTAGGTTATTTTAGCACAGAGAAGAGGACTATCCGAAGGCTGAGGTGATGCTCTGCCATCTACCAGTTATCCTACCAGGTGGCCTTCACAGGGTAAATGAATACCTTTTATTCCTTTACTTACTCAACCCCTATTCACTGAGCCTTGAGCTCATGGAAGCATTGTGCTGGGATCTCCCTAAAGAAGTAAATAGTCAGCCCCTCCTCTCAAGCGGCTCAGAGTCCAGATGGAGCTATGGGAGTGTCCTTGGTCAAATTTCTCTTAAGAAATAAGAGAACTAAGAAGGAAATGCCTGCCCCAAATTGGCAGACAGGAAAATGACTTGATCGTCTGCCCCACCCAAAAGAATAGGTGAAAAGAAGTGTGATTATTAATTATCAAGTGACTCTCAGTAATTCCTGTGTGCCCAAACATTACAAAGCAACACAGGTAAACAAGTACTGCAAGAAATAGAGTACGTGATACACTGAAGTTCCTATTAAAACTCCCTTTATGTGAAACCCATTCCTTGGCTCTGTTTTCATGTGACCACGAAGTAATTAATAGTCCTCTATTGGTTAAACCTGCCTCAAAAGAGAGGATCGAATCATGACTAGATTTTTATTAATGCTGGTCATTCTGCCCCAGGGAACGTATGGAAACAGGTGAGAATGTCTCCACCTTCTTTGAAATGACTCACTTGATCACTCTCCTGCATCACCCAAACCTTCAAAAAAAAAAAAGAAAAAAGTGGAAAGCCTAGAATTGTTTATATATAAAAATTCCTCACTGGTAAAGGGTTAAAAATAATAATATATGACTTAGACACTGTTTATAATCACGCAGAGTGTATATGAAATGAATGAACAGGAGAAGGGCCCTCGGACAAGTTCCCCTCTGTTCAGGTCCCAGGATCCGTCGCGTTGCAGGACCTCCTGACGAAGCAGGGAAGCCCCGCGTGGAAGCAAGCCGGAGGGGCTGGGACACCAGCTCGCTGCACAGCCCGCCTGCTCTGCGCTCCCCCCTGGCCGCGTGGAAGGCAGTCAGAACCCCCACATCGGGCACCCCCGCTTGTAAGACGCGCACCTGCGAGACGAGCCCTAAACCATCCAGGTTTGTAAACCAGCGGGCTCAGCGCACGAGCCCGACACGTGCTGAGACGCCAGAACAGGGTCTCGCGAGAGTTGCATCAGCGCCCGGGCCCAGCGCCGAAGTCCCCGACGTGTGCAGCGGGGCCCACTCGCTGTGTCCGGTGTTCCCCTGGGCGCCCGGTATCTCCCTGGGGGCCCGGCGTCTGGCTTGACTCGCGTGTGAAGCCTGCAGTGAGCTCAGAGGGGACACCTGCGCGCTCGGCTCCATCTCTGCACGCTGCTCGGCCTTGCACCGACCTTGCACCTGCGGGGGTCCCGCCGGGGTCCAGTCCAGCCCCGGCCCCCACCTCCGTCTCTCACACCGATGCCCTCGCCACCTTCTCCCTCTGCAGAGTCTCAGAGCGTAAGTACCTCCCGGAGGGGGGCTCCTCGCTCACCTGCTGCCCTGGTTTTATTTCTCATGTTCCCGTCTTCTGCCACTGTCGCTCAGGAGACACTCTTGGTGGCCCCTGGTGGCCCTGGGACCTGCGTTCCTCGGTCTCATGGGACTGAACCAATGGAAGAGTTAGTTCTGGGAAAGCGACTGTCCGCGGGCCACTGCACAGACAGCTGAGCGAATCACACCTGCAGTCTTTACGTGCAAGCGGCCTGTTCACTTGGCCAGAAGCTTCGTCTAGAATGGAGGGGAGGCGGTGGGGTTGGGGGGGTGGAAGTGGCTCATAAATACAGAGAACTGGTGGTTATCAGAGGTGGGGAGGGCTTGGGTAAAATGGGTGAAGGGGATCAACAGGTACACATTTCTACTGATGTAATAAATGTCACAGGGATGTAATGTACCAGCATGGTGACTGTACAGTCAGACCGCGCAGTTACTAGCCGGTTTGGTTCCAGGCCGCCGCAATAAAGTAAATTGTAGCTTTGTGACTGGTGGAAGGTCTTACCTTCAATTTGTAAATAAATAAAAATAAAATGCAGCACCTGTGAGTCACACTAAAGCAAATCACAGTAAAGCGAAGACTGCCTTGCACTTCATTTTACTGCACCTCGCAGATGTGTCTTTTATGAATCAAAGGCAAGACCATCCACTGGTGACAAGATTACAACTTGCTTTACTGCGATACTTGTCTATTGCAGAGGTTGGAACCAAACCTGCAAGATCTCCGAGGTATACCAGTATTGGAAAATTGGTAAGAAAATAGTTCTTAAAAGTTCTCATCACACACATAAAAAAATTAGCTGTATATATATGGTGAGAGACGTTAACTAGACTTATTTTGGTGATGATTTCACAGTATATACAAATATCGAGTCATTAGGTTATATACCTGAAACTAATATAACATATGTCAATTATACCCCAGTTAAAAAAAAGAGAGAGATATAATTAGGCCTAAGCCAAGGAAGAGAGTAATTTCTACAAAATGGCAGGTGAGCACACACAGAAAGGCAGTGCAGATTCAGTGAATTAGAGGCCAAGACGATATACATGGTCCCATGAAGGCAGACCCATCTTTTCAGGGTAGTCGTCTAAGGGAAGGTCATTGCTGGGATGAATCTTTTAAGCTGAGTAGGAATTAGGCAAAAGAACAAGAGACGACAAATTTATAAAGGAAAGTGATTCAAAAGGAGAAACAGCACAAACCAAGGAATACTAAATAGAATTAAAATTTCACTCAGAGAGAAGAAAGACTCGTCTCCCTATGGTCACTAAAAGAAGTTGAATATAACTAACGGATCTATAAAAATGTAAGTCAAGGTATGTGAGGGGGTGGGATTAGGATGGCAGTCTAATATGCAGAAAGTTTGGCCAAGAATAGAGAGAGCAGTTCAATAATAAGTAGTAGGTAGCAAGTAAGGTTTGTCAATAAGACAAGGGAAGCTTGGATATGAACTCTGAACTTGGCCCGTAGTGTGGTGACTCATGAATAAATTTAAACCAGCTCCTCAGATCTATGATTTAGGGAGGTTATTGTGACACCAGTGTGAAGAAAGGGTAAAGATCTGATAAAGCTGGAGACCAGGAATAAATCAGGAGTTTCGAACACTGAAAGCAGGCATGGGCAGAAGCAGTTTTCAACACATTTAGATGCTAGAGATAAGAGGAAAGGTGGAGGAAACACATAAGTCAAGTGTGTTTTCAAAAGGATGGTACCAAAGTTTAATAGTCCCCTGTTAGAAACTGTCTAGATCTTTATTTATTTTTATTTATTTAATTATTTCTAAGTGAGAGGAGAGGAGATAGAGAGACAGAGTCCCACATGTGTCCCAAACAAGATCCAACCAGCATCCCCCTTCTGGGGCCAATGCTCTGCTCATCTGGGGCCGTACTTACAACCAAGCTATTTTTATTGCCTGGGGCAGAGGCTCCACAGAACCATCCTTAGTGCCTGGGACTGATGCATTCAAACTAATCAAGCCATGGCTGCAGAAGGGGAAGAGAGAGAGAGAGAGAGAGAGAGAGAGAGAGAGAGAGAGAGAGAGAGAGAGAGAGAAAGAGAAGGGAGAGTGGGAGGGGTGGAGAAGTAGATGGTCGCTTCTCCTGTGTGCCCTGATTGGGAATCAAACCCAGGAGCTCCATATGCCTGATTGACACTCTACCACTGAGCCAAAAGGCCAGGGCCAAGATTTTTTAAAAGTCAATGGTTTTTTTAAAGTATACTCTTACAGGACTTACTTAAATTTTGCTGCATGTCTATCCCAAAAAGCAAACCTTTTCATGGGAGAAAAATCTTAGCTTTATAATTAAGTCCAACTGTCCCCCACCTCCAAAAAAACGAGAAAATTGAACATAACCCAAATAAAATGAATTCCCTGTTTAATTTTATGTTCTTTGTTATCCAAACTCTTGCTGTTTTTGTGTAATTTAATAGGATTTGTTAAGGTATAATTTGACAACAAAGTAGACCCATTTTTTTCATTGTATAGTTCAATGAGTTTTTAACAAGTGTGTACACTCAAGTAAACACAACCAAAATAAAGATGTAGCTCATTTCTGTTACGTCAGAGCATTCTTTCTCTTTACTGTCAATCTCACTACCACCCTCAGACCCAGACTGACATTGATTTGCTTTATTCCACTATAGTTTAGTTGTGACCATTACATAATTGCATATAAGTAGACCCATACACTATGAACTCTGTATCTGACCTCTTTACTCAGTATAATGTTTCTTGCATTCATTCGTATTGTTGAGTCTATCAGTAATGTTTCTTTCTTGTATTACTGAGAAGTATTTCATTGTCTGAGTGCACCACGGATGATTTATCTGCCATCCCGTTGATGTATATTGTGGTTCTTGCTTATTTTTTTGGTTTCCTGAATGAAGTTGCTGTACATTCCTGTGCAAGACTTTTAGTAGTTGTCGAGTTTTGCCTTAGAATGCTTGTGATTATCTAGGTACATGATCATGCTATTTGGGAATGAAGACAAATACACTACTTGTTTTTAAATTTTTATACCTATTAGTTTTAATCATCTCATTTCTTGTGCTGAAAACTCCAGTATAATGCTGAATAGAAGTGGTAAGAGCCAATCTTTGTTCCCAGTCTTAGAGGGGAAGTGTTATTATTATGAATATTAAGCCAGTCTTGCATTCCTAAGCTGTATCTCGGCTGGGGCATATGTTACTGTTTTTACATTGCTTGATTCAATTTGTTAATATTTTCTTAAGGGTTTTTTTTTTGTATTTATGCTCATGAGGGATATTTATCTTGCTTTTCTTTTTCTTATAAGTATTTACCTGTTTTTGGTAACAGGATGATTCTAGCCTCATAATCACCATTTCTGAGTGGACACTGGACATATTTTTAGGTTTTCTTAATTAAATTTTTGGGGCTGACATTAGTCAATAGAATCAGGTTGACAGTGGACATTTTGAATGTCATACTATTTCACTGTCTTATTTTAAAGAGAATTGAGATTTGGTTCAGCAACAGAAAAGTAACTTGGGACACTTGAAACCATGTCAACACAATAAATTTTTTTTAAAAAAAGGAATAAAAAAAAACCTTCAAAATCAGCCTTATCCTACTGAGAGTTTTCTCTGTTTCCTTCTGTCCCCCCCCCCATGTCTTGTCTTTCTTTTGACACATTCATATAGAAGGTCTAGAGTAGCTATTATTCTAGAGATTTTGTTTGTTTCTGCTACTGAGTCATCATCTTTCTGGATTCCTCTTAAAACCTCAGATTTTCAGTGAGGTCTCTCAACTCTAGCGAGGTAGTAATGTAATAATAGCTCCTGGCCCAGGGTGAGATCCAGATGGTTTCCATCCATGTCCAGTAGTTCTTTGCCCGGCATCATGAAGCTTAACCCTACACACTCACAGTTAAATGCCCAACAACAGACAAGGGAGCCCTACCCTGAACACTTTCTCGCTGTAGCTCCCGGCTCTCCATCACCCTGCCTCAATCATCCCACCTGCCTCTTCTTCCCTGAAGTGCAAACACTGTCTGCTCGGCCAGTGGGATCACTGGCCTGTAGCTTGGATTACCATCTCTGAGCAAGCCTCTGTAATGTCTTTTTTTTTTTCCGGGTAGAAATCTAGGGCAGCTGGAGGGCTCCCCTTATCCAGTATGTTTCTTCTGAATATTCCACACTTGTCAGATAATGTCGAAGTTTCTGTTTTCTAGTAGTCTTGTGTTCACAGTGGAAAGGCACATACCTACTATTAGTTTCATCAACATGGCCATAAAGAGAATTCCATAAGTGTATTTGTATTTCATAGAACACTGTATTAGATATAAGAAGGCTAAGGGATATCATACTTTTTCTTCTGACCATTGAACTGGCTTCAGTAAAATTTTGCATTGTAATTCTTACCCTGAACGTCTCCATTTCTTAGGAAACAATGATCTAGTAATGTAGTTTATTTTTCTGAATGTTTTACTCAGAGGAACGTAAATTACAGATGAGGTGAGTTTAAATTTATACAATGGGTTTTAACAAAATATATATATTTTTATTATTTATTTATTTATTTTTCATTTTTCCGAAGCTGGAAACAGGGAGGCAGTCAGACAGACTCCCGCATGAGCCTGACCGGGATCCACCCGGCATGCCCACCAGGGGGCGATGTTCTGCCCATCTGGGGCATCACTCTGTTGCATCCAGAGCCATTCTAGCACCTGAGGCAGAGGCCACAGAGCCATCCCCAGCGCCCAGGCCATCTTTGCTCCAATGGAGCCTCTGCTGCGGGAGGGGAAGACAGAGACAGAGAAGAAGGAGAGAGGGAGGGGTGGAGAAGCAGATGGGCGCTTCTCCTGGTGCCTTGGCCGGGAATCAACCTGGGACTCCTGCACGCCAGGCCGACACTCTACCGCTGAGCCAACCGGCCAGGGCCAACAAAATATATATTTTTTGTAAGTCCAGTAAGTTTATTAATAAATTCTCTGTGTCAGAAAACTCTCTTAGGAAAGGGGTTAGTCAAATAGCAACTAAGGTCTGGCAGGAAGTATGTGTGAAGAAGGAAACTTAGGGAATGTGCAGACAAGAATAACCAATGATAGGAAGTCCCCCAAAGCACCAGTTCAAGCCTACTTCAAATTCCCAGTTTAGAAACTTGGTTAATAAGAAAACTATTTTTGTTGTTGTTGTTGTTTGAATTTTATAACCAGGTAAAATTTCCCTCAAATAGAATTAAGCGAACACTCTTGAGTATACAACAACTCAAGGGACATAATCTCCATGTCCCCTTGCAGGAGATGACTGATTAATAATAAAACTAGACTATTAGAAATGAAGAGGCTTTGATCTAGAATGGCCTATCTCTTTCTATCCAAACCTTCCCATACTTCTAGAACTCATTCTGATTTCTCACTTCTTTCTTATTAATAATAGTTAGCATACATTATGACTTGATTATGTTCCAGCGAGTCATCATGTAGCCCTTTATGAAAAGTGACATATATATATGATATATCATACACACATACACACACACGCACGCACGCATGCACAATGGAATATTATCAGCCTTAGAAAAGACGCAAATCCTGCCATTTGTGACAACCTGAAGGGCATTATTCTACATCAGATAAACCAGACACAGAACAACCAAATACTACATGGTATGGCTTATGTGAGGGAATCTTAAATAGTCAAAATCATAGCAGCCTAGTGTAGAATGGAGTTAGTCGAAGGGTGTGATGTTTTCATTATACAGGATGTTAGTCTTGGAGATCAGTCCAGCATAATAACTGCAGTTAATACTATGTTGTATACTGAAAAATTTTGTTAAGAGGGTAGATCTTATGTTAAATGTTCTTACCACACACAAAATAATAATAGTAGTGATGAGGGGTGAAAACTTTTGGAGGTAATAGAATGTTGAAAGTGTAGACTGAGGTGATATTTCACGAATGTATGCTCATCTCTAAACTCATCAAATTGTGTACATTAAATATATACAGCTTTTTGCTTGCCATTCATACATCAATAATGTATTTTTTAAGACTTTATTTATTTTACGGGGGGGGGGGGGAGAGAGAGAGAGAGAGAGGGAGGGAGGGAGGGAGGGAGGGAGGGAGGAGGGGGACGAGCAGGAAGCATCAAATCCTTTATGTGCCTTAACCAGGCAAGCCCAGGGTTTCAAACTGGCGACCTCCCCATTTCAGGTCGACGCTTTATCCACTGCGCCACCACAGGTCAGGCAATAATGTAGTTTAAAAAAAAAGAGTCACAGATAAAATAAGGAAACAAACATGGCTCATAAATGAGACTTATTTGTTTAAAGGCATCTTGCTTGTATAGAACCAGGATTAAGGGCACCCATTCTAACCTCCAGTTTACCTCTTAACCTATTCTGATGTAAACTAAACTATCCCTTTTCTGAAATCTTACAGCTTCATAGAATAACAAGTAGAATTTAAAATATTAAGTACATATATTTTCTATCCTATCACCATTTTTGTATGTTTTGCTTTTCTCTTTTCCTCCATCCCAGCAAAGC
The DNA here is from genome assembly GCF_036850995.1 of Saccopteryx leptura. Classification (NCBI taxonomy): domain Eukaryota; kingdom Metazoa; phylum Chordata; class Mammalia; order Chiroptera; family Emballonuridae; genus Saccopteryx; species Saccopteryx leptura. The sequence continues at coordinate 182,510,935 of NC_089508.1, forward strand.
TGCCTTTGGAAAAAGAACGGTATTATCTTGCATTTTCTTTGTAGTTTTCACTCTAGATGATGAAATAATGTCTATCTACTACTGTCTCAGAGACTGAAAAAGTAGATATTGTTTAAGTGGTTTGGGGAAATGAAATTTGTGTTGGAATTCTTTTCATGTTACATCTCTGAAGAAATTCACATTACAGGCATAAAATTAAGAGATAAAATGCACAAATGAGAAGTTAAAACTTTCCACTTGCTTTATCTCCAACTTGGTTGGATGACTGGCTTCTTTTCTTCCTTCCTTTCTCTCTGTTTTCCTCTTGGTCCTCATCTCTCAGGCTCATCTCCCTGTACTCACAGTGTGTCGGATAAGCATCTTTTTTTTTTCTAGTATGTTATAAGATGATTATTTTGTTTTACTTTTCATAAATGGCATATGATACACATGTTCTACTTGTATATTTAGCACTATCTTTATAAGATACTGTATATCTCTGTGGTTGTGTGAACATCTTTTTGTTTTGTTTTGTTCTGTACAGTATCTCTATAGAGCCTCAGATTTCTTATCCATTCTCCTAAAACGGGCACCCAGCTTTTCTCCAACTCATTAGAACCACAGTTATTTCTGTGAATAACCATATTCATGGCCTTTTACAGAGCCATGGGAGAATTTCTTTGGGACATGGCAATGGTATTTGGGGAACATATAGTATGTATGAGAATACCTAATTTAACTAAACCAGTGCTATACTGCTCACCACAGTGGTGTCATAACACTATGCTCACTCTAGTAGAGGAGGGTTATTATAACACTAGGTTCAACTTCCAAGTTTTGGTGATGAAAAACATATTAAGTGATAATCACATTTCTTTTTCTCTCTGTGAAAGATACTTCCTTTCAGTGAAAAGAAGATCTTTGACATCATTTTTTAAAACAGGAAACATGGCAGACTTCACATTAGGAATACCAAGGAAAAAGGCACTCCGTTGGCACCATTTTTTCAAAAATAGGCTGTTTTACAGCTAATGAAACATGGATATGTGACTGTACCAACGATTTGTTCTCTGTACTGCTGCTTTTTAAAAGAAAAAAAGAATATTCAGCTTATTCCTTCTAATTACATAGGAGAGTGAATCACAGTTCCTTAAAAGTAATAAAAAAGAACAATTTGTCAAAGAAGAAAGCCACTCCCTGACAGACTTATATAAAATAGGACAGAAAATTTGGCCTGGTTTAGGATTTACGAGAAATTATCCATAAATTCTTTTAATTAAAAGTATTCATTTACTATTAGAAGGTAGGAACGTATATCAGTAAGTTTGAAGGGTTTTTTTACCTTTTAAATTCACTTGAAATTATCCATTAATAGCAATTCTGAAAAATAGCTTCTTGAAAAATAATAGTGCTGCTAAACTAGAAATCCATCTTTTCCATAATTTCTTCCTTCAACATTTAATTGATACAATTATGTTCTAAATGATTAGTATAATTCATAAGTAAATATATCAAATGATTTCACCCTTAATATACTTATAAGCCTAATTAGTAAAAGAATAAAATTTATTTTTGGCCAGAAGAATGACCACCTTTGAATATAAATATTTTATATTATCTTTTCTTCACTGATGTTAATACAGCTCTGTATGATATACAAGCAGAAATCTCAATCTCATTCACTTCTTATGTCTCAACTGCTTATAACACTACCTGGTATAGACTCGATGTTTAAACTATGATATATTTATTAAAATAATGCATTTAAATATGTGTTTCTGGTAGCAAAGGTATAATGAATTTAGATTTAGGGTTTCTGGCTTTTAGCTTGGAATCATTCATTAAAGATAATACTGAAATAAATATAGATATACACACAAAAAATTATTTTGAGAGAAATGGTCCGGCTCCTTTAGTAAGGCATGTTTTAGGAGACAGAGCTATGCAACAGAAAAGCAGGTCCAAGAAAGAGCTCCAAGCGTGGGTATCACAGTCCCTTTGGAAGGAGTAACCCAGAGAAGTACGGGACAGGTAGCGCACGTGAAGGCTTCAGAGAGTCGGTAGTAAGTGGCCTTGGGTACCTATGGAATGGATCTGAAGCAGGCTCGGGAACAAGAAGGATGTAGTTGCATTTAGCTAGCTAGCTACAAATGTAGTTTAAGAGAAATAAAATGGGGCACTATAGTTAGGAAGAGGTGTTTATGTTGTCAACCTTCTAATAATTGTTAAAAAAAACCCGTATGATGTGTATAATCCACCTTTAAAGGTCCTTTGGTGACAGCTGTTTCAAGAGCACGAACTACCTGACAGTTCTCGTGCCACTTGTATAATATTCTATGTGCTCTGGGTTCTCCTGGCTTCTGAAAGCTGAAGTGCGGGGACAGCAAGTTCAAAGTAATGGGAAAGCATTGAGACCTCGATAAAGAAAAAAAGTATATAAAGTATATATAATGTATGTGAATTATTTCCTTGTCATTATCTTTCTCCATAAATTATTTTCAAGCTGTCAATATCCAAGAGAGAATTATTTACCTATTCTAAAATCTATTTATGCATTTTTTCAGGAACTAGCATATATCGTTTTATATTTTCTCTTTTCTTTACCGAATGCTGTCTGACACAACTCCTATTTGAAAATCAAAGGCTCACCCAAGAAACCGCATCATACCCTTGGGCATGAATATGTGTAGCAAATATACCAGTACTTTGACTGTAAAGAGAATTAAGAATGCATCAGCTATTAGTATTCTGTGAATGACAAGTATACTCATGCCTCAAATGTAGAACAGAACAGAAACTGTAACACAGACTTTAGGATCAACTGCTTTGGTAATTTGATAGTAATGACGGGAGCATACTGCAGTATTCTTGAGAAATAGGGTCCCTTCTCTGAGATGATATTTGAACTGTAAGACTTCTCAGAACAGTGCTATACATGCTACAGTTCTGGAGCAGGATTTAGTAACATGTATGAAAAACAAACATCTGGGTGGTCTCTGATCTGGATGACCATTTTCAGAATTCACCCAATTCTCTCTCTTACAGAGAGAGAGGTGAACAAAGATGTTTCTTTACAATATAACAGCCATCCTAACAACAATGAAAAAGTAGAAACAATATAATTTTTTAACAAGTGATAATTGACTAAAAAATTCATGCTAGAATACTATGTAAGCAATAACAATTATTTGTGGAAATACATCTATGTAAATATATTGATAATATGTATAGACAAAGAAGGATTTATGTATTTTTGCATGTATATATTGGTAAAGATGTTTACGACATATTTGTAATGTAAATCACCCCAACTTTTTCACCTTTCTGTTGTATTGTTTCCTTCTAAATATCAACTAGGCTGTTTCCAGTGCCTAGTTTATTGTGGAAAATTCAAAACTTATCACTGTCTTTATAAACATCATCTTTCTCTATCCAAGTATTTTGAAAAGCAGAAAGTTGGTCTCAACTATGCTTCTGAATTATTAGTTTATACTGCAACTTTTAAATTTTTATTTAATTTTTGAATAGTTAGTATATTCATGAGCTTAAAAATGTCAAAAACTACCCAAACATATGTCATAAAACCTCCCTTCCCCCCATCCTTTTAGTTTGTGCTTAGCTTTGTCATTGTATTTGAAGTGAATTTCTTGTAGACATCTATTGTTAGACCAGGTTTTTCAATACATTCTCTTAATCTCCATTATTTTAATTGGCATATTTAAATCATTTATGTTGAAAGTAATTATTGGTATGTCATAATAGCTTAAGTCTGCCATTTTATTATTTGCTTTCTGTTTGTTTCCTCTGTTTCTTTGATGTCACTGTACTGTGGGTTATTTATTCATTTTGTAGGATTTATCTTGATTTACCTAAAGTGTTTTTGAGTACAACATTGTATACTATTTTTTGAGAAGATACATTAGGCATTACAGTAAACGTATATAGCTTATCACAGCCTAACAGTATAGATGTTTTGTAAATTTGGGTAAACTATAGAAACCTTTCTTTATTAGGTTATTTTATTTGCCCATTTTTTTTTTTTTTTTTTTGTATTTTTCTGAAGTTGGAAACGGGGAGGCAGTCAGACTCCTACATGAGCCTGATCAGGATCCACCCGGCATGCCCACCAGGGGGCGATGCTCTGCCCATCTGGGGCGTTGCTCTGTTGCAACCAGAGCCATTCTAGCGCCTGAGGCAGAGGCCATGGAGCCATCCTCAGCGCCCGGGCCAACTTTGCTCCAGTGGAGCCCTGGCTGCGGGAGGGGAAGAGAGAGACAGAGAGGAAGGAGAGGGGGAGGGGTGGAGAAACAGATGGGCACTTCTCCTGTGTGCCCTGGCCGGGAATTGAACCGGGACTCCCGCACGCCAGGCCGACATTCTACCACTGAGCCAACCGGCCAGGGTCTATTTGCCCAATTTTTAAATTATAACTGTCTTAAGTATTCCCTCTACATACATTGCGTACCACATCAGATGATGTTATAATTTTTACTTGAACCATCAAATTGGATTTAATAAACTCACAAGAAGTGGTTTAATTTTTATACGTACCCTCTGATGCAAGCCAATGTTCTTCTTTCCTATCTGACATTCCTAGACTTCTTTTTCTATTATTTCTTTCCGTTCAGAGAACTCCTTTTAACCATTTTAAGGATAGGTTTGCCAGCAACAAATTATCTTAGTTTTCTTTCACCTGAGAATTTATTTCTTTCTCCTTCATCCCTGAAGGAGAATATGGCATTTGCTGTTGATAATTCTTTTCTTCATGCTTGAAAATGCTTTGTTTCTCACTGGGCAATGCCCATTCCCTCTTCTCGTCTTCAGGCTCTTAACACAGAGTTGTCTTCAATGATTCTAAATGATTATAGCTTTATGCAAAGTGACAGGTCTTATGTTCAAAGCTTTCCTTTCGGTGCTGTGTGCAGGGAGCCTTGCCTTTGTCAAAAAAATGCTTAATGGGACTCTTTTTCCTAATCAAGACGTCCAACCCAGTACATAAACTTTAAGAAAGTAGAAGCCTGGCACCGGCCCTGGCCGGTTGGCTCAGCGGTAGAGCGTTGGCCTGGCATGCAGGAGTCCCGGGTTCGATTCCTGGCCAGGGCACACAGGAGAGGCGCCCATTTGCTTCTCCACCCCTCCCCCTCTCCTTCCTCTCTGTCTCTCTCTTCCCCTCCCGGAGCGAGGCTCCATTGGAGCAAAGATGGCCCGGGCACTGGGGATGGCTCCGTGGCCTCTGCCTCAGGCGCTAGAATGGCTCTGGACGCAACAGAGCGATGCCCCAGAGGGGCAAAGCATCACCCCCTGGTGGACATGTCGGGTGGATCCTGATTGGGCGCATGCGGGAGTCTGTCTGACTGCCTCCCCGTTTCCAGCTTTGGAAAAATGAAAAAAAAAAAAAAAAGCCTGGCACCTAACTTTATAGCATTTATTTTCCTGTTAAATGTAATGAATTTTTATGAAGCTAAAATTGTTACAATATAATTGAATTTAAGTTAAATTTGAAGCATTTATGTATATACTAGTAAATGCATATAAAAATATCAAACTTGGTTCTCAGTTCTTGTGATCCATTAGACTAAACTGGAATGCCTTTTAAAAATGCTCAGGCTGGAGCCCTAAAGCCACAGCATCTGGTTTAGTTTGCTTGAGTGGGTCCCAAGCTCTGTAGTCGCCCATTCACAAAGGTCAGAATCTAGCATCATCTTGAGTTCCTCTTGTACATTCATTTTTTATATAAAAAAATTTTGTATATGCGGTTGTGGTATTTTTTATTTTTTCCTTAAGTGATAAGTGGGGAGACAGAGAGACAGACTCCAGTGTGCACACTGACCTAGATCTACCCAGCAAACCCCTTATGGGGTGATACTCTGCTCATCTGAGGACATTGCTATGTTGCTAGGCAACCAAGCTATTTTTAGCGCCTGAGGCAAAGCCATGGAGCCATTCTCAGTGCCCAGAGCCAACTTGTTCCAACTGAGCCATGGCTGTAGGAGGGGAAGAGAGAGATAGATAGAGAGAGAAGGGGTAGGAGGAGGGGTGGAGAAACAGATGGTCCCTTCTCCTGTGTGCCCTGACCTGGTTGAACCCAGGACACCCACATGCTGGTCTGATGCTCCACTGATGAGCCAACTGGCCAGGGCTTTGGTATTCTTTCCAATTTAAACTTTTCCTTTTTGTGTTTGCCTACCATTATGCTAATTCAAACTTTCATTAATGTTTACTAGAATTATAATCACAGCCTCCTAAATAGTCTCTCTAATTTTTCTCATGACAATAGATCTATAACCGAAATAAGTAATAGTTGCCATATACTAAAGACTTCTATTTCACTGGGGATACTATGTTATTTAAATCAACAATGACCTTGAGATAGATACTTTGTTTTCTTTCCCGTATTGCAGGGGTGGAAGCTGAAGCACTGAGAGATGAAGCACCATGTCCAATAGTGGCAGAACTGTGAGTGAAATCTAAACCTATTTGATTTCTAAATGTCTCCTACTAATACATTCCTTCTCTCCCCTCTCACTCTTCCATATGAGATGCTCCCTTGTGTTAAAATTCGATGCTGCTTTGGCTTCTCTAGTCCACTGCAAGCTCCCTAATGGCTAGAATTGTATGTGCTTTGATGCAGAAATGGTCCTGTAAATTTTACCATCTTTTAATTATTTAGTGAAATTTAAATAATAGAGGACTTTCCCAGATAAATTTTATTTGACATTTGTAGCATTAATGCTCTTTCTGAGATATTTTTCAATCATGATCCTCCATCTTCGTATTATTTATTTACTTTAAGTTTTAAGAAAACTTAAAAATTACAGTTGACATGAAATATTATATTAGTTTCAGGTGTACAGCATAGTGATTAGATACTTACCTAACTTACAAAGTGATCATCCCACTGAGTCTAGTACCAACCTGACACCATACATAGGTTTTCCAATATTGCCTGTATTCCCTGTGCTGTATTTTATGTCCTGTGACAGATTTTTTAACTGGCAATTTTTACTTCTTAACCCCTTCACCTTTGTTACCATCCCTATCAATTCTCCTCCTCGCTGGCAGCCATCACTTCTCTGCATCTATTAGTTTGTTTCTGTTTTGTTCACTTAATTTGTTTTTATTTTGTTTTTAGATTCCACAGATAAGTGAAATCATATGGTATTTGTCTTTCTCTGTCTGACTCATTTCACTAGCATAATACCCCCTAGGTCCACCCATGGTGTTGCAAATCACAATATTTCATTCTTTTTTTATGACTGAGCAATATTCCATTAAATATATATGGACCACATTTCTTCATTCACTTAGTGAAGGACACGTAGGTTCCTTCCATTTCTTGGCCCTTATAAATAACACTGCAGTGAACATAGGGGTGCATATGTCCTTTTTAATTACTGTTTTGGATTTCTTTGGATAAATACCGAAAAGTGGGATTGCTGGGTCATATGGTAGTTTTATTTTTAATTTTTTGAAAACCCTTCATACTGTTTTCTGTACTGGCTGCATCAATTTACAATCACTCCAACAAAGTACAGTGGTTCCCTTTTCTCCACATCCTTGCCAACAATTGTTGTTTGTTGATTTATTGATTATAGCCAGTCTGACAGGTGTAAGGTCTTCTCATAGTTTTAATTTCCATTTCCCTGATGATTGGTGATACTGAGCATCTTTTCATATGTCTGTTGACCATCTGTTTGTCTTCTTTGGTTCTATATCTATTCAGGTTCTCTGTCCATTTTTTGATTGGATTGTTTGTTCATTTGGTGTTAAGTTGTTTGAGTTCCTTATGTGGTTTTTATGTTTTTATATTAACCCCTTATCAGATGTATCATTAGTGAATGTTTTCTCCCATTCAGCAGCTTGTCTCTGTTTTTTTGTTAGTCTTCATGTTATTAATTGCTTAAAATACCCATTATTTAACTACGGTGTAAAGATAAATGTCAACTCCTTCATGATAAAATCTCCATGATTGAAAATTAGTGAATGAAAATATTATGAATGACATTATTTAACTGCCAATATTAACCCTTCAAAAATTAAAATGTTCTTATATGGAAATTAGATACCATTGATATAGCCTATGGCATGTATTATTTTTACAAGCATAAAAATTATTGTAAGAATTAGAAATCAAACTTTTTATCTATTACTGTATATTATTCTAATCGTATGTAATATATACAAAGCAAAAGGACTGTAACAATATGGCACTGAAGTGTTAAGAGTTTGTAGGATGGGTGATTTCTTTTTTACCTCCTGCCTTTTTGCATTTTTAAATTTTTAATGATAAACATACTTTATACTTGAACAGAAGTTACATTGTTTATTTTTAAAAGAGTTGTGGGTTAAAAACGATAACAAATTTCCCGAAAATATCAAAGGTACATAGCCTAGTAAAATCAAAAGAAGTTTTGATTTTATTTCTTTTTATTTCTGTATTTTTTGTATTTTTCTGAAGTAAGAAGCAGGGAGGCAGAGAGACTAACTCCCACATGCCCCCCGACCGGGATCCACCCGGCATTCCCACCAGGGGGCGATGCTCTGCCCATCTGGGGCGTTGCTCCATTGAAACCTGAGCGATTCCAGTGCCTAAGACCATGGAGCCATTCTCAGTGCCCAGGTCAGCTTTGCTCCAATGGAGCCTTGGCTGCAGGAGGGGAAGAGAAATAGAAAGGAGAGGGGGAGGGGTGGAGAAGCAGATGGGTGCCTCTCCTGTGTGCCCTGACCATGAATTGAACCCAGGACCTCCACACTCTGGGCTGCTGCTGTACTGCTGAGCCAACTGGCCAGGACCTGATTTTATTTCTTAAAGTTCACAAATAACCAAACTTCGATGGAGGTAAGAATTTGTATTAATAGTAATAAGAGAAAAAGAAGTACCTAGCATTTACTGAGTGCTACTGTATACCAGACATTATAAAAATTCTCACACACAAAAAATTCATGAGACAAGTACTATTATCTCCATTTTAAATAATTAAGAGGTAAATTTGAAGTGGGTTAACAAGACTTTTATAAAAGGAAATACAATATATGCTTTGTGCTAAAAGAAAGAAGTAGGCTGCAGAAGGAAATGAAAATGGGTAAGAAAGAAGGGAATAGAAATTGATAAGTAGACAGTACTCATTTTAAGAATTAAATATCTTTTTTTAATAAACCACTGGCATTTTAAAAACTAATCTAGAAAGTGAATTAAAGAATGCCAGTATAGGAAAATTCCTAGCTTCAGTGAATACATTTATAATATTAGCACTGAATGGTGAGAAAGCAAAATCGCTTTTTTTCAAGGTAGATCTCATTTGATTAAAAAAAAATTCACTATGAAGATGCAGAAATATGTCATACAAATGTTATTGTCTTTCAGTAGTTAAGTGGGTGTTATATGCATAAAAAGTCTAAATTTTTCTCAGAAACAGAATAAGAGAAGCACGGAGGATGGAAAAAGAGGCAGACATAACTTACAGAAGATAATAGACCCAGTCACTCTTTTCTTTTCTTCTTTGCTCTAAGTCTGAAGAGCTATTGTATCTCTCTTTTTCTTTCTGTTTCTCTCTCCTTCCTTCTCTACCTTCCTTTTCTTTCTTTTCCTTTCCTTTTCCTCCTTCCCTCCCTCCCTCCCTCCTTCCCTTTCTTCCATCCTTCCTTCCTTTCTTCCTTACTTTTTTCCTTCCTTCCTACCCTCCCTCCCTCCCTCCCTTCCTTCCTTCCTTCCTTCCTTCCTTCCTTCCTTCCTTCCTTCCTTCCTTCCTTCCTTCCTTCCTTCCTTCCTTCTGACCCCTCCCTCCTTCCCTCCCTCTCTCCTTCCCTCCCTCCTCCCTCCCTCCCTCCCTCCCTCCCTCCTTTCCTCTCCCATCCCTCCCTCCCTTCCTTCCTTTCTTCCTTCTTGATTATTTTCTATTAGTTGAATGATGTCAAATCATACTGTACAAAGTACAAAGAACAGATACATGATTATGCAGTTAGACAAATAAGAGTTTAAAACCCAGTAAGGATCTGAAGCAGATGAAGGCAATACTTTATCTGAAGAACATACGATTCATATGTACAGCTTTAATATTTAAAATGTATAAGAAAACTATGCAAACATTAGGAATAGGGTTGTTTAGCTAAGTTTATTCTCATATGTGACAAACAAAACAGTAAAGATATTCTAAAATTAGAGTGAGATAGCATCTATGGTTTTAGGGTACTGCATTTGAAATGTGATATGTTTCACTGCTAATTACAGATATGCTGAAGGGACTGAGGATAATATATGAGGTGGAAGAAGTTAGCAATCATAGGTCAGCACATGATGTTAGGAAGAGTATAATAGTGATAATGTATAATCTCAAATAGAAAGGTTTCATCTGGATCAAGTTCTTAGTAAAGTTTCTGTCATTTGGCAGCTATCAACAACATCTTTTGGTAACTGTTTTTAAAAATATATTATTAATTTGAAGAATAAAGGTTTTCTTTCTAGTTAAACACTTTCTAACTTTTAATTTTAACATAAGGGCAAGATTAACAGTGTACAAAATTTCTCTAATCAATCAAGAAATATGGGGGCAAAGGAATTAATATTTAGAATCTGGATTATGAATCTTTGATTTATTAGAATATCTCTAGAACCATATTTGTAATATGAGATTAGTTGAGCAATTTTAATTTTAAATATAAGACACGTGTTAGGTTGAGAAATATTAAACTACACATTTTGTGGGTTGAAAAAGGGAATAAGATACTTACGTTTGGTCAAAATGAATAACAGTGACCAAAATTACTGTTCTTCCTGGATCATTAACAAAAGGGAGAAAATAATAAAATAGAAGTTTTTCAAGACTGAGCATCAGACATCCGAGGACTAGAATGCATGTGAGCTGGTAAACAATGAGCTCAGCCCCATGTTTACCCCCACTTCCCACCTGGAGAGAGTTTCTAGGCCACGGCGCAGAGGGGGCAAACCCCAGCGAAGCCCCTTAGACCCCTGAGTCGAGAAGATGGAGATGGAATCCAGAGTGACCACCATAGTTAAACCTCAGAGGACAGAGGACCAAAATGAAGAGAGCCGCACAGAGTGTGAACTCTGGCGACCTGTAGATGAATTCCTCCAACTACATGGCAGAGACAGGGAGGAAACTACCCAGGCCTGGAGAAAGGACCGTTAGGAAGCATTAGTGAGAACTGGCTTGAGCTTCTCCAGTGACTTTTCCCACCGGCCATGTCGGAGCGTAGTATAATTCAAGAGGCACTTGGTAGAGTGCAGGGAAGTATCTAGACTCACTAGCAGGGAGCAGTTAGACTAAACAGTGCTCTGGTGCAGACTGATATCTTACAAACAAGAATGAAAAGGATCAAACTGTTTATAAGTAATTTAATTGCATTCCAGAACAAAAATCAGTGTATATATAAGAATATAAAAATATTCGTCACCCAACAAAGTAAAATTCATAATTTCTTGTTACTTTCTTTGCGAGATTACCAGCCATAAAACAAGTCTCATATTTAAGAGTAGTCATGTCATGCAAACAGCATTCTCTGATCACAATGGAATAATAAGAAATCAATTAAAAAACAAAAAGATCTCTAGAAAAATTTGCAGACATTAGAAAATAACACATTTATATATAACCCACGAATCAAAAAAGATACCAAAAAAGAAATTAGAACAGAAATTTAATTGAACAAAAATAAAAATTTATTAAAATGTGTGGAATACTACTAAAGCTGTTCTGAGAAGGCAATTTATAGGATTAACCCACTATATTAGAAATAAAAAGTCTCTAATAAATGATCTTGCTTTCCATATTAATAAACTGGAAAAAGAAGAAAAAACACTAAAAAAATACCTTGATAATCACAGCAAATATAATAAAATAGAAATAGAAAAACTATATAAAAGATCAATGGAATTAAAGCTATTTCTTTGAGATTAAAAAAATAATTAAGGAGGCCTTTCAAAAGTGAGTGAGTGGTTTCTAGCCAGAGTGATCAGGATAAAGGAGAAAAGATACAAGTTACCAATTGCAGGATCATGACAAAATCTACAAATATCAAATGAATAATAAACAAGTATTATGAATACTTTTATGCTTATAAACTGACAGAGAAAATAGACATGCCTTGGGATATACAATCTGTAAAAGCCCCCTCAGGAAGAAACCTGAAAATAAATATTATGAGAGTAATATACAGACAGCTTGGCAACTACAGTTAATAATACTGTATTGTGGCCCTGGCCATTTGGCTCAGCGGTGGAGTATCAGCCCAGCGTGTGGAAGTCCTGGGTTTGATTCCTGACCAGGGCACACAGGAGAAGCGCCCATCTGCTTCTTCCCCCTTCCCCCTCTCCTTCCTCTCTCTCTCTCTTCCCCTCCTGCAGCCGAGGCTCCATAGGAGCAAAGTTGTCTCAGGTGCTGAGGATGACTCCATGACCTCTGCCTCAGGCACTAGAATGTCTCCTGTTGCAATGGAGCAACGGCCCAGATGGGCAGAGCATCGCCTCCTGGTGGGCATGCTGGTTGGATCCCGGTTGGATGCATATGGGAGTGTGTCTGTCTGCTCCCCCCCCCATTTCTCACTTCAGAAAAATACAAAAAATAATAATAATACTGTATTGCGTATTTGCGGGTTGCTGAGAGTAGATTTTAAAAATTCTCATAAGAGAAAAATACGTGTTTATAGTAACAGATGTTAACTAGACTTACTGTAGTGATCATTTCACAATATATACAAATATCGAGTCATTATGTTGCACACCTGAACTAATAAAATATTTTATATCAATTATACCTGAATAAAACTGTTTAAAAAGTTGAAATTTTGGCAATTTCAGATGTTCAATTTGTACAAACAATTCATTCTGTTTTGTTGGAAATATGTTTTGAAGGAATAGGATGGGATCTATATTTAGAATATTGCTTTGAGATTACTTTATCATTAAATTCTTATTAATTTAATTATTTCACATATATTTCTGACTCTCTATGTGTCAGGAATCCTGTTGTGGAAGCTTTTTACATTACTTTAATTTTTTTTTTTTATCATATAAGACTTCCTTTGAAACCTTAGTACAAAAAAAAACCTTAGTACATTTTGACCAAAAGTGTATCTTACTCCCTTTTTAGCATTTTGACTAATTATATAAAAGAACTAATCTAAAAAATTTGGAGTAAGTAGAGAATAATGGCCTTGCAAAAATCAGATTTACCCTTCTTCTCTGTCACTATCTTCATTCAATGCTTCTCTCCTTGACAAACTACCAATTTTGGAAAGATGTGGTTCTGAGACAGTGTAGCCACTTAAGACATTTGTCAAATATCATAGGCATCTAAAAAGAAAGGAGACAAACCAAATCATTGTGATTTCTGGCTTAACAAAACATTGACCACAGTGAGGTAACTTGGGGATTAGTGTCATTAAGAAAATTCATTAAAATTTTAAATATTATCAAAAGAGCATATCATTTCCAAAGCTTATTGCCCAACCTTATCACTCTCAACAATGAATTGATACAACAGCAAAAGAAATAGGAAGTTATCTAAATTGATCACTGTGGTTTCAGAAAATTTAATCAGTTTATTCATTGATCTTCATCTTCATGGGTCTTTGAGAAAGCCATTGAGAAGCTTTTAGATGCTGCAATATCACTTAAAAAATATATTCAGGTTATCCTAATATTGAAAGTATAGTGACACTCAGCAATTATAGCTGGTAAACTTGACATCCATCACTTTAATAATTCAAAATGAAATATGAATTGGAACATTTGTAAATATTAAAAAAAGAAAGTGATACTTATTTGTTGGCAGTGTTGTTGCACTGAAACTAGTCATTACAGACCAATTCCATTTCCGTTCCTAAATTGTCTACCTAAGAATGATCAAGGGAAAGCAGAGTGAACATCTGGATTTTAGTAGGGTTATTGTCAATGTTCTCCACCTGATCATGTATGTGAGGTGGGGGGATGAGGCTTTAGTAAAGAAAATATACACTGAAAATTATATGATACAAAAAGAAAGCATCTTTAATTTTATCTCTCACTGGTTCTAGATGATAAAACTTGGGTAGTTCCTTGAGTTTTTCGAACTTAGCCAAATATTTCGCAGCCACTATAAGCTGCAAATACAAACTCAATTTAGAAATTAAATTTAAATTCACATAATAATAAAACATCTATATTTAATTCAAATTAGTGAAAATAATCTCCTCTCACCCCTACAAGGACCTTCTAGGCAGGAAACTGAGGAAAGGGACATGGTCTGCCTCTCTTCCAAGTCATTTTGCTTACTACAGCTTTTTTACACCATTCAAGTCAAAGGAAGGAGAGGGATGATATATGAGAAAACAAGAAAACTCTTAATTGTCTAGTGTGTCTTAAGATGGTTTCACATCATTCAGATCTGGCAAGTGTTGAAGATGAATCTTTCATTAATGTGTTTTTTTGTGGATTCTCTGTAAGCCCACAATGTACACTTTAAACTGCGTTCCTCTGCCTGGGTCAGCCCCCACCTTGCTGTCTTGTGTCCAGGTTTGTCTTAGGTAGAGCACGCTTCCCACACTCTCACTCTTGGAGAATCATAGCTCGTTCAGGCCTTCTTCTTGGAAATACTTTTAAATGGCTCCATCTCAGTCTCCCTGTCTAATAGTGTCTACATTAGACAGGATACTTCAGGATTATGTCTTGTATTAGACTTTTCAAGGTGCACTGTGAAGGACTCTCACTCAAATGGCTTAAGTAAGAAAGGAAATTGATATCTATAACATCTGGATGGTCCAGGAATAGGCTTCAGTCTCATCTGGATCTAGGTGGTGTGAGGGATCTGTTTCTTCTCAGACCTTTTTTCCTCTGCAGTAGATGATCTCTCAGGTAAAATACATATAACAGCAAGATGGCCACCCATTACGTCCACATTATATCTGTGCTTTAGCCATGCCGATAGACAAAGAGTATTTTTTTTCCTCAATAATTCCAATTTCAGTGTCAGGTTAGCTTAGAAAGAGCTATCCTAAGCCAGTGTGTCCATTTCTGAACCAATTTCTCTGGCAAGTGACGAGGTTCGACTTCACTTCAATCATTTGGATGCAAGAATGACTTCATGGGAGCAAGGATGGATAGCATGCAGAAGAAATACTAGCTGTTGTCACCAGGAAAGGGAGAACGAAGGTTAAGTAGACAGATAGGAAGCTATCTACTACATCTGGACCCAAAATTGTTTAAAGACTTTTGACAAACTGTAGTGAGTTCAGTGAACTACAGATAGAATAATAAAATATTTCATAACATGACATATGAAAATTACTGAAGATTTGCCATGTTTTGCTTGAAAAAGAAACGGGTAAGGCAAGAGTTGAGGCAGCAAATGGGAGTTGTTTTCAAACATATGAACCAGTGTATAAAGGAGATGCTTAGACTAAGGGTTGGAGTTTACACGAACATTTATTTTTATATTAACTGCTTATATAAAAATATTTAGCAATGACGACCAGTTGAAAATAAAATCTCTTACAGACAGATGTACTTCTTGTCATTAGTGATACTCAAAGTAATACTTCAAGTATGTATTTAGTTCAAGAAGTAGAAGGCCAGGGTGGTAGTAACGAACTCCCAATTACTCTTCAAAATGGCGCCACTGGAAAATGAACGGATCACTCTGACTGCACAGCCACATGGAAGGGGAATGATAATGCTACTTTTAAATACCTTATTTTCTCAGTGTTGTTTTTGCACTAATTATGCATCATTCTAACTTTTAACATTTTCTGACCTGTATAAATATGCTAATTAATACTGAGATTTACTAAGGCCAAATTTTATTTCACAATTTTACAACAGTGTTTCGTTTTCTTTTTCACTTATTCAAAAGACAAAAATCAGGGAGGCAAATGAAATGGGCATTTTCCTTATAATAGCGAAACTGACTTGCTAGCAGTATTTGGAGAGTGAACTCTGCTCATCCCATGCGGTTGGCATGACTAATGTTTACTTATTAGCCTCTTGTGTTGTTCTAATTACCTATTTATGGGTCATCACTCACTAATTTGACTTGTGGCAGAGTTTTGAGTGTAGGAGGCTTGAGTTGAGTCTGCAAATTCAAACTCAGTATTCTTTAAGAGTCTTAAAAAGTAAATGCAACCCTGTTTATTTATAAGCGTGCCAAGAAAAATATAAAGGTAGAATACTTTACATTATTTTTCTTTGACATCTAAGAGGAATAAATTATTTCTCTATATGTCTGAGTACACACACACAGATGCACAAAACATATTTCTGCAAGATGCAATAAGGAATAATTTAATAAAAATAAATAGGACGAGCTTAGGGAAAAGAAAGAATGGGAGCACTTCACCTGGTCTAGAACTTGAAAGTCATTACAATCTGTGTTGGCCAAGAGCAACATATTTCTTTGTGTGTGTCTTTGTGTTTGCACAAATAAATTTATAAATATATTAATATTAATATATGTATTCCTTTCACAAATATAGTCAATAATTTTGGAGGAAACGGAAACTGTTACTCCATATTGGATATACTACTAATGGCACTTAGCACACTCATAATCTTATCCAGGCAGCCATGTTTTTATCACATGAACCTCATCGCACATACCCGCCTAATGAATTTAGGACTGGGTACTTCAGCCAGGGAAAGCCAAGGGGACCTTGCTTGTGACCTATGAAAGGGCTGTTGTGAATTAGCCCAAATTCATTGGGCCAATCAGAATTCCTCTCTTGGTGTTGAACTACAGTGAGTGGAAAATGTTAGGCACAAAGAGAAGTGTAAAGGGGTTCTTTATATGAGATCTAATGTTATAAATACTTAAAGCAGGATTCAATATAAGGCAAAAAAAAAAAAAAAAACCAAGGGCAACTGTTAGCTATTAAAATACAGTCATTATTATTATGCGCTGAAGTGGGAACAAAAACACACAGGATAGTCTGTCATTCTAGTTAAATCCTGAGAGGTACTACTCAACAGTTGTTTAGATCCATCGAGCTTGTGACATGTCCCCAACTCATCAACAAATTAGATGTCGAATAATCCTAAAGGAATGTCAAATTAAATTTTTAGAAAATTTAAATTGTTAGAAACTACTTCAAAGACACAAACTAAAAGTTTGAAGGTTTGTGTAAGTAGAGATTTCATATGTCCTTTATATTTCCTATTGCTAATTAAAAATAAATAGATCTCACTGGGATATGGAATTTTACACCTGATGTTAGGACTGAAGACAAGGAATTATATACTAAATCCTTAATAACAGTGTTTGATTTCATGTAGAATTGAGAATGCTTTTGGTTACTAACAGGAAACCATATCAAAGTGGCTTTAAAAAAAAAATGGCCCTGGCCGGTTGGCTCAGTGGTAGAGCGTCGGCCTGGCATGTGGGGGACCCGGGTTCGATTCCCGGCCAGGGCACATAGGAGAAGCGCCCATTTGCTTCTCCACCCCCCCCTCCTTCCTCTCTGTCTCTCTCTTCCCCTCCTGCAGCCAAGGCTCCATTGGAGCAAAGATGGCTCGGGCGCTGGGGATGGCTCCTTGGCCTCTGCCCCAGGCGCTAGAGTGGCTCTGGTCGTGGCAGAGGGACGCCCCGGAAGGGGCAGAGCATCGCCCCCTGGTGGGCAGAGCATCGCCCCCTGGTGGGCGTGCCGGGTGGATCCTGGTCAGGCGCATGCGGGAGTCTGTCTGACTGTCTCTCCCCCTTTCCAGCTTCAGAAAAATACAAAAAAAACAAACAAAAAAACCAACTAAGAACTATATGAATCCATACATAGATGGGACATAAAAATGAGACTCAGAGACATGAACAAGAATGTGATGGCAACGGGGGTGGAGGGGTGGGGGGAGGGGGAGATGGGGGGAGGAAGGAGAGAGGGGGTGGGGGAGGGGAGGGGCACAAAGAAAACCAGATAGAAGGTGACAGAAGACAATTTGACTTTGGGTGAAGGGTATACAGCATAATCAAATGTCAAAATAATCTGGAGATGTTTTCTCTCAACGTATGTACCCTGATTTATCAATGTCACTGCATTAAATTTAATAAAATTAAAAAAATGGAAAAAAAAATATGAAACAAAAAAAATGCAACATATTGGTGTATATAAATAAAAGTTTAGAATGAGAGTTAGCTTCAGAGTTGATTAATCTAAAAGTTCATGGGTTTCAAGTATCCAGTTTCTTTCTCCTTATTCAAATTGTCTTATTCATCTTAAAATTAGATCCTAAATTCTTTGTTCCACATGAATAGTTACCCCCTTGTTTTTGAAAGAGTGGACAGTATTAAGAATACATATATACCATCCTTGAGCCAATTACTGCCACCAAGTGAACGTCATGCTCCGAATGGCTCAGGCCTGACTTCCTTAATAGTTTCTTCTTGCAGGTGTGATGCTGTTACCGTGATTGGTTTGGACTCAACAGGGCCCTCTGCTAGAGGTGGAATCAATTCCCTAAATTACACTGCAGCTCTGCAGTGGCATGTAGGGGCAATGGATGTTGTGGTATCATTTACAGTTTCCATTAGCCTGTATCTTACTATAGCAGACACTTTGTTTCCCCATATTCCATTACTTCTTTCTCCCTTATTAAGAGAATACGCAGATTTTTTAGCTTCTTACATGGTCATTTCACATAGATACTCTATTTTCTGGCTATCATGCAGCTAGCTCTGCTTATATGGTGGATTTCTGTTCAAAGAAATGTCATGTGCAAGATGATATCTTTCCAGGATATAGCCTTAAATAAGGAGCATATCTTCCTCATCCTTCTCTACCCCCCCGAAGTTTGGGTATTGATTTGATAGCCACAGCTTGAAAAGCCATCTGGCCCATGTTGAGGATGGCTGAGTGAGAGAAGCCAGATCCCTGGTGATCATGGAGCTTACATCAGCTCTGGGTTGTTCAGCTCTCTACTGTATCTTTGTGAGAGACGGAAGTAAGTTTATATTTCATCTCAGCCACTATTTCTTTCAGGAGTTTTGATACATGTTTAGATAAATCTAATCTGAACTTATACTTAGTTTTCCCAAACTCATGTCTGCATTATATGACTGGACTTTTAAAAAGACTCATCCCAATAGTATAAGTGGATTGGGGCGAATATTTGGGCTTGTGTAACCCCAAGTTCCAAATCCATAGTTGAGTAACTTCCGGTAGCTTCTTCAAAATGAAAAAATCCCCTCTAAGTTTTCTGAGGTAAACACCTGCAGTCTTTCGTCAACTAAATCTTTCCTGAATTCAGAATATATCTTAGCGTATGTTTATATAGTAATACTAGCAAAACCCACGGAAACTGAGCAGTACAGATTGGATCTCTTTTGGTTATCAAAGCTGAGTGATAGCTGTAGGAAGTCAGTGAGTCCATTTATTTCCTCGGTTCCTTCTTTGGCATTTATGTTCTTCCAGACTGTTCATCAATTTCACTTTAGTTTATCTCAGTTTCTATTTTTGGCACCTATGAGCTACTGATGCTTTTTGTTTGTTTGTCTGCTCACCTCAGCCCCCCACCTCTTCCCGTTTGGTCCCTGTGGGGACACTCAGACCAGAGAAATCCATCTTTTGCTACCACGGGCACATTTATCCGAGGCCTCACAGAGCTGATCTTTGTATTTACCTTCCAAAGTTCGAAAATTCCGTTACTTTGGCAATAACTCAGGGACTTGTTAGGTCCTCCAGGTTCAACATAATAAAAATCTAACTGAAACGCTTTTTGTTTAAGATGTCCAGATAGTAAATAACAGAACAGACAACAAGGTCCCCTAGAGGGGAAGCAAAGTCCTGAGCCAAACTTTGACACGCACGTCCCTAGGAGGGAGGGCGCGGGCAGTGCGTCCACGCCCCCGGCTGCCGGCAGAAGCTGGGGCAGAGCATCATTGCAGTGCTGCTTCAGGTGGCGACATGCTGCTCTGGTGGGGCTTTGTCTTCATCACAACACAGTCGTGTGTCTCAGCAGGGGAGGGGGCTGCACAGTTGCCTGCCAGCCTGTCCTCTTTGACTGTCTGCCGAATAAGCCAAATGGCAACTCTCCATTAGACAGAGACATAGAGAGAGAGGGAGAGGGAGAGGGAGAAGGAGAGGGAGAGGGAGAGGAATGCACACACTGAGATACAGAGGAAGGAAAAGCACGCAAAGAGGAGGGGGAGGGGGGCTCGGGATGCTCGCGGGCACACTCCTGTGTTAGGTCTCTGCACGAAGGCAGGGGCTGCTGAGCAGCCGCAGCCGCGGGCTTGCCGGCAGGGGTTCCAGCCCCTGGGCGCTGTGGTCAGCACGACTTTGAAGAGGCAGCTTATTACTTATGCGTAGAACACGCGCTCTGCTGAAACTGGGAGTGCAGACACCCCCTTGTTTTCTAATTTAGAGACTTGCGTCTTTTCAGGACTGCACACTGTCAAGACACTCTGCTTCTACAGGTAAGACCCAGTTAAGGTTTCTGTATTTGATACATTATTGCAGTTTGGCACACTTGAATTATGACTACTTTTTAATATAGTGTCAGCTTTCTCTTGAAGAGCTGCGGTTTTTCTTGTTCGTCTCCCTTCAAGTAAAGAATTTTATAAGCAAACTGCAAGTAAATGAAGGAACTACCCAACCTTTCCTAAGAGGGTCCTATGTGGTGGTTCGCCTCTCCATAAGCTCTAAATTCATAGTTGGGAACTTGATCTCAAACTGTGATTGGAGGTGCATTCCATGATATATTATTTCTAAATTACTTCACTATTGTTTGTGTAAGCCATAATTCTTCCTTGGCTACAGTGTTGTGCTATATATATGCTTTTTAGTATTTGTGTTAACTTTTATAGTTTAGGGGAGCCAATGATAAGGCATATACCTTCTAAATTTTGATCAGATCATTACAATGTAGGGCAATGCTCTCATTCACAAACATGTCTTACCTAGAAGGTGTTATCAAGAGCCTATATGCATATATAATTAACAGGTAGCACAAACACGTGAAGTGTATGTGATAATAAGGGAAAATGCAAGGTCATTGATACTTCATGCATTGTATCATATCACTGAGTCTCAGTATAATTCTTCTCCACCTTTATCTGTCATTATTTTATTATTATTATATATATATGATTGGCTCTTAGATAAGGTCAGTCAATGTTTCTGATATGGCTTAGAAAACTGTGATCCCAGAAACATTAAGAATGTGTTATGAGTCTATAGAGAATGTAGGAATAATATTGTCAACAGGTTTGTAAAATTTTGCTCAGCTGAGTTTTGACAAGAGGATCTTGCAGTGTGAGTCGCTTGTAACTTGGGTAAGATTCTGCTGTCCCATTCAGAGTCCCTTTAACTTGGTAGACTAATCAGATTTCTGTTTATGATCGAAGCTGAAAGCACTGGTCAATCTTAAAGACATTTTTACCTGACAGTTTAATTTAACCTTAATTAATATGTTTTCTATCCTTGTGTTTCTGTAATGTTCTTTCTATTAACTGTATTTTAAATGAATTGTTCCTAATCAAATTCCCTCATATAAAGTATTAAAATGCTACTAATCTGGAATCCTTAGAGTGACACTTGGCAGTCAACGGCTTTCGCTCTTACATACAATAAAATATATAGCATAGGATTAAAGCATATTCTAGAAAAGCACATGTTTAACAGTGAAGAATTGTGAAAATAGAAGCATTTGCATGCAAAAATACATAATTCATTGGAAGACTTGTGATTCTTGTTCCTATGCATGACTTATTTCATTTTCCAATTTCACTTACAAAAGGTTTAAATCCATGGGGAGTGAGTGTAAAATATTCAATTGACTGAGGATGTGAAAATTAAAGGAGGACAGAATTATTACTGCAGTGACTTTTTTTAGGACTGTTGGGAAGTTGGTAACTGGTACAAATGTAAATAATTCATTTTAGTGTTTCTCCTAGGGTGTACTAAAAAAATATCAAGAACAGGTTATGTGAAATATATGTCGACATATGAAATTATTTGGAAGGAGAAAGTAAATGATGAAAGAGTAGAGAGGAAATTTATAGTCTGGAAAGGGAAGAGTATTTTCAGGAAACATCAAGTAAGTTCTATATTCTTTTATGACTGGCAGGAAGAAGGACCTATCAAGACTACCATTTTTCAAACATGAATGAAATACCTTATGACTGAATATCTGATTGAAAAATAACAGTTCTTTTTACTTAGTTACCATAATTGAATATGCAATTACCAAACGTATACCTTGCCTGAAAGATTTCTTGGAATTATAAAGTTATAATTTTAAAGTTTTATTTTGAAACTTATACAATATTAGTTTTAAAAGTACTTACTCCAAATGGTTTAATCCAGTTATCTCTTTTATCCTAAAAGAGACATATTCTACATTTTCTTTTTTAACATACTACTAAAGCACCATCTTTGTATTTACACATAGAGCAATATGCATAATTACATGATTTATAAACATTTGGTACCATGCTCATTTTGTTTTCATTCATTTCCCCAAACTCTCTAGTTTTTCCAGCTGTGTAAGTACTTTAAAAATGTCTGATAAGAATAAATTCATAATTACAGGGTTTCCAAGGCATTGGAATTTAAAACTATTTCAGTGAGAAACATCTTTAAATCATAGAGAATAGTCATATTAATAATACTTTTTACCATTTATTCCAAAGTTGCCTAACACATATTGGTAGAAATATGTAATTTCTCTCCATTTCTTTCTAGTTTCAACTTTCTGATTGAGAAAGTTTGGACAAGTTTCTTTTCAACATCATGTTATGTTGAGTTCAATCAAAAGGTGCAAATTTCCTTGATTTTTTAATAATAGATTTGGTGATATAGTGATTACTGCACTGCCTATGACATTTGTTGCTTTTTAATGTGTCACAGGGCATATTGGGGAAGATGGAACTTGGTTCCAAGTTATTTTGAGGCTTGGCTGATGTAACAAGAATCTAAAAAAAAAAAATATGTAATTTCCTTGTTATCTATGAGGAGTTTATACTCTTTTATTTATATGTATATTACATTAACTATTTATGTTTGTATACTACTCAACTGTTTATAACCTGTTGTTATGGATTCTATTTTTATTGATACAGCATACATCTACTGAAATTTTCCTCCTTGATTTTCTACAGGGAATTTTGTTTTGATAGTGCTGAGGTATCATATAAGTCTTTCATTTAGAATCAAACAATTCCTGTGAAAATACAAGAAAAAACCCAAAACCCTATAATTCCAAACTCTTTTCATGACTAGAAATAGCTACAACTAAAATATTCAGAAGTAATGAGAGACCTCCAGGTAGTTTTCTGGTTCAGTTATTTCACTTAAAAATATCCTTAGACTGTGATGTAGATTCCTAGAAATCAAAGCTCCTTATGAATCTCGGCGACATAGAACTGGCAGGTGGCAGCTTCTTCTCGCTAACCACAGGCACAATTAATGCTGACCCTTAAGAAGAAATTGTTTGGACGGAAACACTTGTTGTATTTTAAGTTACTATATATAAAATATAAAAGAATCCGAAAAAGTTAAGGATAATCATAAATGTATAGCGCTGATTGCCTGTCTTGAAGTCAGTTGCAGTCAACATTTTAAAGGTCACATTACAGAAGCCAGAAATAGTCACAAACATCCGATGTCAAAAAAGATGGTCTCTGTATTCTTTTTAAAATTTTTAATTGAATCTGTTGGGGTGACATTGGTTAATAAAATCATATGGGTTTCAGGTGTCCAGTGCTATAGTAACATTATCTGTATGTCGCATTGTGTGTTCACACCACAGGTCTTCCTCCATCACCATCTCCCTTCCCTCCACCCTCCACCACCTTCCCCAACCCCCTGGCCTTCCTGCACTCCCACACTGTTGTTTGTGTCTATAAGTGGTTTTTCCTTTGCTTAATCCCTTCACCTTTTTACCCAGCCCCCTCAGTATTCGTTTAACCAAATAATAATATTTCTATACATGTATTAAATACTGTCTTAAAAAAATATAGTGACAGCTGTGCTTTGTTTTAAAAAAAGGAAAAACGGGAAAATCTGTTCAGTCAATAAAATGCTAAATTACAAAGTTTACTCCTAGTTCTAAAACTGGTTTCCCCCAAAATCTACTTAAACCAGTGTTTGAAGAACGAGCTTATCCAAATACATTCAAAAATCATTAATTTTATTTTTAAAAAAATGTTTTATCCACACCTCTATAGAAATCTAACCACCAGGAAGCCAGGCAGATTTGCAAACCCAATTACATGAGGATTTGTGTGAACTCATAATGAAAACAATATTGACTGTAAAGAAAGGTGCCCATTCATTGACTCTTCAAACTATGTACATGCAAAATGGCAAAACCATCTTAGTTTATACAATTGTTTGATATGTAGTAGCAGTATACCTAACAAAATAAATAAACTTGTCCAAATGTAGAAAGGTTAAATTGTCAGTATTTAGTGCATGAAAGTCAGAGACTAAAGAATTTTCCTTACAAAAACTTCCTTTATCAGATTAAAGGGTTCCTGACATTTCAGGAAAGTTCTGTTCAGATTAGCTCCCAGTGTTTTCTTTAATCTGCACAGGCAACTATTAGCATGCTTTAAGGTTACTCTTAGAAGGTAAGAGTCCAACTAATTAGTTTCTGTTGATAGATACATACATTGTAAATATAAACCATAAGGTTCCAATAGAGAGATTAATTCAATATCTGCAAGAGAAGACTGGAGTCATTCTCTTTTAAGTATTATAGGAAAACATACTAACTATTAGGCAATTATTTAACGAAGGCCAAATCCTAGTTGTGATGAAAAGAGATTATATTAGCATATCAAAAGAGAGTACGTAATGCTTAATCTGTTTAATAACACAGACTAGGACTTGGAGGTCCTTGGAAATTGATATAATTCCAAAGATTTCTTTACTTTTGAGAATGCTAATCATTGATTTTTTTTACATGAAATGTTATATGAAGAGATTATTATGCAGTTCTATTTATTATTTTTGTTCAAACAGTAATCAAAAAATTTTTGTGAAATAAGGAAAAGACATATGGCAAGCATTTTAGTAAAACCATTCCAGTTGAGAATATTGCCTGGCCTGTCGTGGTGCAGTGGATAAAGTGTTAGCCTGGAACGCTGAGGTCACTGGTTCAAAACTCTGGGCTTGCCCGGTCAAGGCACATACGGGAGTTGATGCTTTCTGCTCCTCCCCCCTTCTCTATCCTCTTTCTCCCTCTCTCTCCCTCTCTCCCCTTCTCTCCTTTCTAAAATGAATAAATAAAATCTTTTTTAAAAAAGAATATCATCTGCTACCTTTATTTGCTGCAATAAACCCCAAATCACATTTGCATAATACATTTCTTATCATCTGGAACACCTATAGAATGCCATCACTTGTCTCTTCCTTTTTTAAAACCTCGATCTTCTAAATGATGTTTCATTTCCACCTGCAAACATGTGGTAAGTCCAGATGTTCAAACACGATCACTTCCCAAAGGCTTACAGTTACAAGTTGATTCAAGCATGCCTATGTATAAATATACATATCAGATCCCTAACTTAAAGTTAGACCACAGGCTGTGAAGGGCATAAAAATGGTAAGAGATCATAGTTGGCTGTGTCAATTTCTTGTTTAGATGAAAATACATTTTCAGTCCTTCAGTGCAGCACCTCTGATGGAGTCAATAAATTCTTACAAAAGTGTTAATATATGTATGTAAAAGGATTGATAATATATATGGCTATATTGCATGAATGAGAACTATCATTTACCTGGTAACCTTATTTTAAGTAAATTTTGAATGGCTTCATTAGTACAGTTGGGAAATTCAAGGGTTCAAAGGGTTAAAAATGATTTATTCCTTGAGTAATTTCAGTGATTGAGGCATAAAGAAAGCAGTTGGTTATAGGAGTAATAACTTAAATGTTTTGATGTCCTAGCATTTTATTCAAACCTCAAAATAACAAGGAGAAAATCAGAAAACTCCTCACCCTAAGAAAAGCTAGCACTTGCTAACTAAGGATATTTATGATGCTTTGCTGGCTAATTCACCCAGACAGATAAAACAAAGGTGCCCGATAGAACAATAGTGAAATCAGCAGACAGATTTATGAACCACAGGGTAACTCTCCCGGGACTCCTCCATAATTGAGTTCGTTAAACATCATGCATTTCATTACTTTCTTTTTTTTTTTCTTTCTATCCACCTTTTTAAAAACGATTTTATTTACTACTTTTTAGGGAAAGGAGAGAAATAGAGGGGATAGGAGCAAGAAGAATCAACTCATAGATAGTAGTTGCTTCTTGTGTGTGCCTTGATCAGGCAAGCCTGAGGTTTTGAACTGGTGACCTTAGTGTTTAAGGTTGATACTTTATCTATTGTGCCACTACAGGTCAGGCTCTACGTTTCTTTGTTTGTTTGTTTTTGTTTTTGGACGGTGGTTGAAAGGGAGGAAAGGAAAGAGATGAGAAGCATCAACTTGTAGTTGCATCACTTTAGTTGTTCATTGGTTGTTTCTCAGACGTGCCTTGAGTGAGGGCTCCAGCCAAGCCACTGACCCCTTGCTCAAGCCAGCAACCTTGAGCTTCTAGCCAATGACCTTTGGGCTCAAGTCAGCAACCTTGAGATCATGATGATCCTATGCTCAAGTTGGTGACCCCATGCTCAAGCCGGTGAACTCAGGGTTTCAAACCCAAGGACCTCAGCATCCCAGGTCGAGGCTTTACCCACTGTGCCACCACAGGTTAGGCTCTATCCATTTTTTATAGTCACATTTCCAAAAGTCTGAACAAGGCTAAGAAAACCCATCTTGAGCATTTTTGTAGTTCAAAATTTATTATGCATGTTATTATCAGATCTCTCAAGCCTCTCAATCACTTTCACTCGGGTCAAAGCGTTGTCACAAAGCCAAAACTTGTAAGGTTGAAATGACCAAGAGAAACTCCACTCTCAGTTAGGGGTCCATGGGGTCAGTTTCTACCTGTGTGGGACAGGAAATAGACTGTGCCTGGACACGGGTCATGGTAGAAGAAGCAAAGCGTTATGATCTCAATAGTCCCCCGATTTAAACCCCTCTAAGGTCATTCTTTGGCCCACTCTGTTTAGATTAATAGAGGGCACACCTTACAAAGATGGAGAAAACATCATCAAGTCTACTGTACAATTCAATCCAAGAGCAGAAGCATATGACTAATACAATAGACACATAATGTCTTCCTTATATCTGAGAGAAGAGGGTGAGGAGAAAGAAGCCAAACGGATTCAATTAGCTGTTCTCACCTTCTAAATATCAGAGTAAGTACATCCTCGGTCAAGCTGTAATTAGAGAAATATTGCCTGATCAAAGGGAACTTTTATAATGACTAATAATTGCTACTGCTTCTGATGTTGCTGCTAATAATACTGACTGAATAGCTTACCCTACGTCATGCTAGACACTTTCTTTTTTATCTAATTATAGAAACTATATGAAGTCAAAATTAATATTTCTATTCAAACATGGCAAGGTTGACCTGTTTAGGGGAAATATTTTGTCCCAGGACTTAGAAATGAAAGAGTGTTCTGTGGGTCTCCTAAAACAGATAACCGGTAGGATTCAATCTTTCTGATTTTATTCTAGGAATCTACAAACTCGTTAGTGGAAGTTTACAACTATATATATACAATATATAGTCTACCAGAGAGTTCTGCCCGTTTCTGTCACAACAAGTTTCGACACGTAAGCACATGTTTATTTGGCACATGTGTGCCTCTCTATTTTTATCACTTAATGTATACATACTGACGTAGCAAATTAACTAAAACAAAGTTGATTCACGTTAGTCTTATGTGTGAAGTGATAGTGTACCCATGGCTACTGATAAAGTTCATTTATGCCACTGTAATTTTTACGAATTTCAACAAGGAAGAAATGCTACAGAAGCATGTCTGTCGCATCCACCATATTCCCTGGACTTAGCACCCTCCGACTATAACTTGTTTTGTCCTTACAAAATGTTTTGAAGGGCAAAAAATTCAAAAATGAAGAAGATATCAAATAAGCACTGGTTCAATTTTTTGCATCAAAAGATAAAACATTTTTCAAAAATGGGTTATACAAATCGCCCTCATGCTGGCAAGAAATCATGAATAATAATGGCAATTATATTATTTAATAAAGTTTATTGACAGAAAAATTTGTATTTTGTTTTATTCCAAAAATGGACAGAACTTTCCAGTAGACCTTACACACACACACACACACACACACACACACACACACACACACACAAACAGACAGTAGAAAAACAGAAAGGAAGCAATCATAAAAATATCAAGCTTAAAGAGTTTTAAAAATTTACAACCAGTTAATCAACGTCAGTAATCAATCCTTGCTAGCAACTAGACTCGCTTTCTTTTCTCTTTATCTCTCTCTCTCTTTTTGTGGTCTGTTTCTTTTCCAAGTCTGCAGTTTATGCTTTTGAGGAACGCTGAAACTGAACAGACTGAAATTTTCTTTTTCATTCCAGAATTTATGAAGTAGTTGTTTTCAAGCAAATTATCCAAATCATGGACATGTCAAAATATCATTGTTATGTCCTGTCATAAAAAATGTGTATAGCTTCTGATTGTGGCTTAAAGTCGCTAACCAGAAACATTGCATTTGCTTGCTACGTTTAAGTCAGGCTTGTTCATTGTGCAAAGAGTTACTGTAGTTCCCTCAGTCATTTCAAAAGATTTTAAATATGGTACCATCTGGGTAAAATGCAATAATTTGTTACTTTTCTTCATTTAGAGTCAAAGTAACCTCGTCAATGCTAATCTTCACTTCAGATATTCTAATTGAATGAATCCTCCTGGAAATCAGGCACTCTGAATCATCCCAGTTTATTTCATCAAGTCATTTAAAAAATATATAGATGATACAGAATTTAGAGATACTTCAAACACAAACTACAGTGTGCGTTTGCATTGTGATTATATTTATAGTAAACTGTTTTTATGGGAGAGTCTCCAAATACTTTCCTAATTAGTCTCCTTCTTAAATGACAGTCTATACAAAAAAATAACAGAGGTAAAGCCTTCCATTCCACATAACCTTCCCTCAGTCCTTACTCCAGAAATACTTATTTTGTATATTTTTGTGTATGTTGTTGTTGGTCTTTTTCAGTTTGAATGAACAGGTAAACAGATAAATGTCTCCACATAGAAACTAAGTTTTATTGATTTGCTTGTTCAGAATGAAGTTCAAAGGCTACTCTATTGTACATTTGGCCAAATTCAGGTTTATCTACAGCTAGAAAAATGCAAAATATTAAGAGGAAGAATTACAAAAGATCACAAAGAATAGTTGGGCTTTTGAAAGTAATTCCTAACCTTCTTCTATTTGCTCAAACTACACATAGAGAGAGTCAGTACTCTAGACAGTATGAGACACCTTTGCCTTAAATTATTTTTAATTTTTTCATGTGTACGTTTCAGGGATTGTTAAAATTCAGTTCATCTTTAATTGTGCATATTTAGCTTTTCATCTTTTTTATGTTTTTTGTCTTTTGGTGAGGAAGATCATTAGAGTCCTGCCTTTCTTGAGCAGTATTAATAAAATTCCTTGATTGCAAGAATGTCTGAAGGGTACGTAAGCTGGTTGAGTGAATAATTACTTAGCACGTACACTTTCCTTGACAAAAGTAGGTGAAACATTACTACTTCCTGACCTTTGATGTTGCTTTGCTAAGGTACCAGTGGCCATAATTCTCACCTGCCATTGTGTTAAGGAACAGGAACAGAGGGTTACCAGCGGATTTCCCACACCATCACTGTGTTTTCAAGGCAAGCATGGTGGCAAACAGCTGGAGCTGCAGGTGCTAGCCAGATTTATCAAATATGCAAATCAAGGCTGTAGTGACAGCATGTGGCTAAGATTCATGTGTGTATACGTGAATCTGCTGAATATTGCTTAAAATGTTGGTTTCAAAAGATGATAAAAGATAGGTGTGTTCGATTATAACCCAAAATTTAAACAAAGGTACATGAATCTATTCAGATATAAGCTATTGAAAAAATTAATAGGAGGATAGACACATCTTTCACATAGAAGAGTTCCGAACAGTTTATTTGAATATTTTATCCTTAATTTGTGGGAGCGTAACTCTCTATTCCTTAAGTTTGGATGCTCATAGCTTGTAGCGACTCCCTTCCATAAAGTATAGGATTCCTCCTAGGGCGGAGTTTTATAGTGGAGAGATGGGGTTGTCAAAATCAACAACAACATTGCATCAATAAAAACAAGTCTAGACTCACTTGGCACCATACACAGTTATTATATTATTCTTGTCTATTTTTCCTAAACTGTGCTTTACATACCTGTGAGTATTCTGTAATTACCAACCTGGACTTATCAAGCTGTTCACCTTTTTCATCCTGTCCCATAGTCTCCCTCCCCTTTGGCAACTGTGTTTGGGGGGGTTGTCTAACCACTATGCTGTACACCTGAAACTAATACAAAATAAAATTGAATATAAATGGTAATTGAAAAGAATTTAAAAATAAAAAAATATATTGTATTTTTTTTAAAGAAGGGAAACACAGGGGAGGGAGGATGCATTCGGGGGGACACTAGAATCAATGTAAACACAATCAATTAAAATCAATAAAATAACAAAACAAAACAACAAAAAAAGAAAACAAATCCAGACCTAGATAAGGAAAAACTTTATTCAAAAAGACTATAGTCATAAGACTCATAAAACGTTTCAGTCAAAGATGGACCACATACATGACAGTGGTCCCATAACATTATAATGGAGTTGAACATTTTCTATCACCTGGTGACATTGTAGCCATCTAATGTCATAGCACAATGCGTTACTCGGGTCTTTGTGGTGATGCTGGTGTAAACAAACCTACTATGCTTCTCCCAGTCATCTAAAAGCATAGTAAGTTTAATTAGATACAGTACATAATGCTTGGTAATGATAATGAATGTGTTACTGGTTTGTATATTTAATATCCTATGGTTTTTTATCGTTATTTTACTCTTTCTACTTATAAAAAACAAAGTTTGGTAGAAAAGATGTCGTGTTACACAGACAGCAGGCTCATACATCTTGTGTTTACTGAGTCTCTTGATTGCATAATTTTCTCTCGTGCTTAATTTAATCTCATGTTATTTTATACAGTAACATTCTCTACAGGCTTGTAGCCTAGGAGCAATGGGCTCTACCATATAGCCTAGTGTGTAGTAAGTTATCCCATCTGGGTTTGTGTAGGTGCACTCTATGATGTTTGTGTAAATATATTCTATGCACAATGACAAAATCACCTGATGTTGCGTTTATCAGAATACCCACATCATTACGTGGACACTGAGATCAGAAATATGCAAATGCCTTAAAATGAAACAGTAAGAGGCTTTCCATTTATAGAGTAAGGAAGGGTAAGCAGTAAGTAAGGAACATTTGGGTGTTATGGGCTAAATTGTGTCCCTAAACTCATATGTTGAAGCCCTAATGCCCAAATCCACAAAATGTGATTGGATTCAGAGATAAGGCCTTTAAGTAAGTGATAAATGTTAAATAATTTCAAATAGATGGATCCTAATCTAATCTGACTTATCAGAAAAGGAAATATGGGCCTGAACTGTGGTGGTGCAGTGGATAAAGCGTCGACCTGGAAATGCTGAGGTCGCCGGTTCGAAACCCTGGGCTTGCCTGGTCAAGGCACATATGGGAGTTGATGCTTCCTGCTCCTCCTCCTTCTCTCTATCTGTCTCTCTCTTCTCTCCCTCTCTCTCTCCTTTCTAAAATGAATAAATAAAAAAAAGAAAAGGAAATATGGACACACTAACAGACACTAGGGATGCTTGCACTCAAGAGGAAAAGTACTGTGAAGACACAGCCAGGTGGTGTCAATCTGTAAGGCCAGGAAAGAGGCCTTAGAAGAAACCAGCTCTGCCAACACTGTGATCTTGGACTTCTAGCCTCCAGACTGTAAGGGAATTAATTTCTATTATTTAACCTACCCAGTGATGTTTTATTATTCCATCCTATCAACTAATACCCAGGGCAAATTAGGAAGAACAGTTATCATTAAGGTTTGATAGGAGATGTGTTTCAGTGTGGTCAACTGATGTCAGGAAAAGTCCGTATGTGGGGGCACATTCTTTATTGTAGTGTTTGCTCAGGCTTTGGGGCAAGAATAGTTCAGGGGTCTATGGAGGAGAGAGAAGCCTGACAAGAGACTGGTCAAAACAGAGGGTAAGAAATGGGCAACTGTGAGCACTTGGTCAAGTGATGATAAGTCCTGTTGGGAGTAGGTACAGTTTATATGATGCCAGAAGAAGGGCACTTCCCTTTTGTTGTCTTTCTCCCCAGAGCCCATAATCTCACTATGGTCATGAAAAGACAATTCGATAAGTTCCACCTGGGGGATGTTCTACAAGATACCTGGTCAGTATTCTTTGAAATTGTCTAAGGTCATCCAAAACAAGAGACATCTCAGAAACTCTCCGTCAGTGAGAGCCTAACAAGACATGCCTGTTAAAAAGTGAAATCTGGAATGGGGTCCTGGAACAGAGAAAAGACCTTAGATCAGCGGTTCTCAACCTGTGGGTCGCGACCAAAACACAGGGGTCGCCTAAAGCCATCGGGAAATACATATTTTATTTAAAAATGTATTGTATAATAAATATGTATTTTATTTAAAAATGTATTGTATAATATGTATTTTCCGATGGCTTTAGGCGACCCCTGTGTTTTGGTCGTTCGACCTCCGCCCGGATCTTGACTCACAGGTTGAGAACTGCTGCCTTAGATAAATACTAAGGAATTCCAAGTAAAGCCTAGACCAGGGGTCCCCAAACTACGGCCCGCGGGCCACATGTGGCCCCCTGAGGCCATTTATCCGGCCCCCTCCGCACTTCCAGAAGAGGCACCTCTTTCATTGGTGGTCAGTGAGAGGAGCATAGTTCCCATTGAAATACTGGTCAGTTTGTTGATTTAAATTTACTTATTCTTTATTTTCAATATTGTATTTGTTCCCATTTTGTTTTTTTTACTTTAAAATAAGATATGTGCAGTGTGCATAGGGATTTGTTCATAGTTTTTTTTATAGTCCGGCCCTCCAACGGTCTGAGGGACAGTGAACTGGCCCCCTGTGTAAAAAGTTTGGGGACCCCTGGCCTAGACGTTAGGTAGTAATGCGTTGGTATCGGGTCATTAACTGTGACAAGTAGACCACAGTAATGTGTTAATAAGAGGCAAACTGGGTGTGAGGTGTATGAGAATTCTATGTACCATCTTCCAATTTCTGTAAATCTAAGTCTATCATAAAATAATCACTTTAACTGGAAAATATGGAAATAAATATGAAGACTCTCACCAATCATCCATTTCAAACAACAAGGTGTCACAAATCCACCTTAAAGAGTTCAAACAAGCCTTAAAACATTGCTTTATTTACTATGAAACATGATTCAACTACAGTATAGAGGATTGTGGCTTTAGTAGAAAGTAAAGTATTTCTACATTTACCAAATTCTGTGAAAGTAATACTTACTTGCTTTATGCCAGCTGTCAGTCATTGCAGAGATTAGAATACTAGCTCATGTGTATTTACTTCTAAAACATCCCTTCCCTCCAAGTCTCCGTACACAACTTTATTTGGCCTGGGCAGAATCACTCCAATTTTCTGGCCTTCACAGATTGTCCTCAACAACCCTAGTTTTCAATGCCATTTTTTGGTAGGGTCCCTTGTTTCTCTCAGTGCTAAGCCTCCTTCCATATCCACCTTGCTAATGGACTCATCTGTTATTCAACTAAACAAAGCACTTTTGCATTCTGACAGCACATGTAGCACTAAATGCAGTCCATCTAATAAGTATCCCACTTTTTCCCTATAGTAGAAAATCCCAACAGCAGCAAGAAGCAAGTCAGTTCCACATAAGTACGTTTCTTGTACTTTACTCAAATAAAAAAGTTCCTTTTCTTGCTGCCTCTGGTATATTCCCTACATGTGCAAAAGAGATGAATGCCGACTTTGTTTCTAAGTGACAGGAAGCATTGTCTAGTCACAGTATTGTCATTGATGAAAATACTTTTATGAACCATTGTCAAATCAGAGCTATCTCCCACTTAAGAAATCACCCTGCAAGGATACTGCAGAAATAGCTTTTGTGCCCGCAGACTTGAAAATTTTATCATACTCTTCACTTAGCATTTGTATTTAATTCTGTCTTGCTTTGAATTTTTAAAATGTCATTTCGGCTTTCTTAAGGATAATCAAATGGGAAATAAGAAGAGGGCTGACTGGGCAAAAGATAGTCATTATATCTTGCTGGCTATTTGTCATATTTGATGCTCATTTCATAATTAAAATCTTATTGCAACAGTAAAACATAATCTGTGAATAATAATGTTATTATTTGATAATCTTTTATACTTTGAAAAATGGGTTAATGCTGGCAAGTTTGAATTATTACAGTTACAGAATTTTATTTTTCCTAGGTTTCGTAATTTATTGTGATTAGCCCTTTGGAAAACGAATATATTTCAGTAGCTGAGAAACATGACCTGTATGTATGTATTACACTTACAGTTTAATTAGGAAACTAATGAGGTGCGATTGGCAATTTGATTGGTGAGGAACTGGTACAGTGAATTTCTATTAGCAGACTAGTATTTCTCTTCCAGCTCTGCATTCACCCAACCTCAAAACACAGGAATTATTACGTTGGACACCTGCCATCTGGGCTTGTGAAAACCATCCTTCTGTAAACCACCAAATTAATTCTAGTTCAGGGGAAGGGAATACTGGAAGATCTAACAACTTATGACTTTACCTTAGAAGAGCAAACTATAGAACAAATTAAATATGGCTAGTAATTATATGTAAAATTTTATTACAGAAATACATTTTGACTGATGTATAAAGTAATGTTCCTTTACCTAGAGTCCACGTTTTTATGAGTGTATACATACACATAGGTATTTGTAATATGTTATGCAGTGTATGTGGTAAATGGAAGAGACATACATTTTCAGTGTCATTACCTTTGTTTTGGAAATCAGAAATATTTGTCACCTTTCTAGACAATTCACAAACTTGTTGATGTAATTGTACTCTGACACATACTGTTTTATTTAATGCCAGTGTACTGCTCATGATTTATAGCAAATTTATATTTTAAAGCATCTTCCTCATTTCCCAATTGTCTGAGTCTCATTCTCACAAGCATCATAAATTCTAATGATAATCCTATCAAATACAGAGCTAGAATTGACAGAATGAATCAACATTGTTATTGGTTGTTATGAATAAAACCAACATTGCATTGTTAGATTTAATTTTGCTGTTATTGAGCCAAGTTCCATTATTTATAAAACATTGAATTTTAAATCTAGTCAATAAAGGACTTTCGGTGTTTTTTTTTATTTTTTGCTAAAAGCCAGAGAGCTTGTTTATACCATAAAGCCCGAATCAGAAGTACCGGTAAATGCACTAGCGTTTACTTGCTAATGAAACAAGAAAGGACAAAAACATTATTAGCAAACAGAGCTACCATGTACCAGGCATTGTGTTGTGGTTTACCATTTTATTGTAGTTTATCCTCTTTCAAGTCCTGTGAGTTATTATTGCCAGTTTTCAGTGAGGAAGATTATAGACTCTACAAAGTTTAATAATTTGTCCCAAGATACAAATGCAGTGAGTGCTGAAATGGAATTTGAGCCTAGGTCAGCCTGACTGAAAGCCATGACTTCTATTATTTCGCTGGGCTACAACTTACTTACCTCTGAATGAGCTATGCTTTCCATGGGAGATAGGGACAACCGATGAAAAGGGTATGAACATTAATTTCAAGTGAAATGAATGAAATTCATTGGTAAGGAACAGTGGTGATTCATAATTTCTACCCAGCAAAGTAACCAAATACTGTGATTATTCTATAATAAACTGATTTTTTAAAAATGACTACTGCTATAAAAAGTAGTACATTTCTCCTTTTAAAATTTTGATATAAAAAAATTGTTCATATGTAAACTTGCAATAGTATATGTCTATACATATATAATATATAGTGGGGTTTTTTTGTGGACTTCTTTTTGTGTAGTGGTTGCTTAAATCACTAACTGTGTGAGCTAGGGGCAGGCAAATTAGAAGGGGAAGTAGCAGAGTTCAATTAAAGGTAGATTCAGCCAACAGAAGATCAATTGCAAATGAAGGCTAAGAGCTCTTGAGTAGATAATGTAAATCAATAGAAAATATGATTGGACTGCAGAAGGTGTGACTTTTTTCAAGCTGCTTTTCAGGAAACTATCTCTTGTGTAGATTAATATCTCTGAGTTTATTTCTAAGAAGTTTGCAAGTAGCATATTCTTGAACTTATCTAATCATCATGCCAGTTTTGACCCTGCATGTTCCAAACATCATGTTGTATAAACTTTCAGTCCAAGTTCTAGATTTTAACAAACTTTCAAGCACCTACTATGGGTAAAGTAAAATGCTAGGTGCTGAAGGTATGGTGGACAGTCATTTAGCATGATAACTATTAGAGACCATAGTCAGCCCATAGTCATGCATGACCCGAGCTTGGTGAATGGTTAGAAACCCAAAACAGATCATGTCTACATACTGATCTGTGCTACAATATGTGCTATATTATATATGTATAGACATATACTATTGCAAGTTTACATATGAACAATTTTTTTATATCAAAATTTTAAAAGGAGAAATGTACTACTTTTTATAGCAGTAGTCATTTTAAAAAATCAGTTTATTATAGAATAATCACAGTATTTGGTTACTTTGCTGGGTAGAAATTATGAATCACCACTGTTCCTTACCAATGAATTTCATTCATTTCACTTGAAATTAATGTTCATACCCTTTTCATCGGTTGTCCCTATCTCCCATGGAAAGCATAGCTCATTCAGAGGTAAGTAATCCCAAATACTAGGTGCTATAGAGGTCATGCCTTACCCAGTCTTGAGGGATGTATGAGTTTGTTACATCTCAGGTATACCTTTAAACTAGGATAGAGATTAAAGTAGCCTTCATCTCTAACTCATGACTGGTCCTCTTACAGAAATTTATTGAAGAAAACCATCTCTCAAACACCCTTTAGAGAATGGGTTGGAATTCTGGATTTGATACACTCTTTCTTTCCACAATGTGTTGTATAAGTCAGGTTTTTTATTCCTCTTCTTTAAAGTGAGTGTAATAATTGTGCCTACTTATAATTTGGTGTAAGAATTGAATGAGTGCATGTGAAATTCTTGTAGCTCACATAAATGTCATCAAGAATTATCAGACTATATTGACAGTATGACTAATTTTCAATGTTTAGTTCAAGAGACTGATGATCTCTTTAGATCAACCATTCATGAAGAAATGAGGGATGAACTCAAACATGAGAATCATACACACATGTGTACGCATAGAGATTAATCTTATTTTGAATATAAAATCTTAAAGATATTAAATGAATTAATATTCACATGAGACCACAAACTTTGACAGTCTTGAGTGGAACTGAGATCACCTTAATTTTTATTAGTAAAAGCAAACCTTTCCTATTTCGGTCTTGGAGAGCCTTTTAGAGGGCATTTGTGATTGTTAATTAATATGGCTCTTGGAAAACAGAACATCTATCATTTCCTTTTGACTGTTGTTAAGGCATTGAGTGAAAAGTGTGGATACATGAATGCAAGGTGTTTATTTTAAATATCAGGACCTAAAACAGTCACTTTCTAAGTAACAGAAAAGCTTTGAAAAGTCTATAAATTTTCCTTTCATTTAAAGTCTTTGAAACTCTTAGGGGTTTTTTACAACTCCAGAAAATTATATGCATTTCCATGCTGACATATGCTATTAAAAAACTTTAGTTTCACAAAAAAATGAATTAAAAACATGCTTCTCTAGCAAGGCAACTTAATCTGGGGTAGATTATTGATACAGATTCTGTCCATGGTTAGGTGGATATTTTTGCACTATTATAAATTCTATTAAAAGTTGATGGATATGTACACAGGAAGATTTTGTCATTTTTAACTTTCTTCAGATTCTAAGACAGCATGACTTTAAATGGATAAGATCAACATTCATAAAGGACATTTTCACAATTGTATCCAAGTAAATAAAATTGTTTGCCATAATATATATATCATAATATATAATATATACAATATATCATAATATATATCATATATCATAATATATATAATATATATTATATATATTGCCTTCATTCAGATCTACAATCAGTCCCTTTCAAATTCAGAGTTTTTGGATCATTCTACTGTAAAGAATTCACAAATATCTCTCTTGAGCCCCAAATTTTCTCTCTCAAGCATCATCTAGTAGATAAACATTACCAACTAGATTAGACTCAATTGTTTTAACACTGGATAGCCTATCTTCTCTTTCAGACATGCATTTCTTATTTTTATTAATGAAAAAAACCCTTTGCAGTAATTTATCATGTTTCCCCTACCCACACTTATTGAAATAACTAGTCTTTTTCTTGTTGTGGTGATTGTTCATTGGTCCCATAATAAAATGGGATGATGGCATAGAAATGAAGTCTTGTTGATACTACTGTAATTGCTTGAACTAGATTGATCATGAGGGGGGCTAATATGAGATAAATTTATAGTTTGCAGTTGGGTATATATTTTTAACAAAGGAAATAGACATTTCTTACATATTTTCTTTAAAAATTCAAACAATATAGGAATGTGAGGAGCAAACAGAATGATTTATTTGAATGAAATAAGGATTAGTTAATATACTAGTCTGATGAACTGTATTAGTTACCTCTTGCTTCTTAACAAACTACTTAAACTTAGTGGTCATTTTTTTTTCTTACTAGTCTATACCTTTGTTGGTTTACTCTGCTGAACTTCTCCAGTCATGGTTGTAAAACTTGGGCTTGCTTCTGCCCCTTTGGTCACCTGGTCAGTCAACCAGGAATTGATGACTCAGTTCTTCCCCACATGGTTCCCCATCCTGTGTCAGTTTAACCCAGACACGATCTCTTGACACGAGCAGGTATCTAAGAGACGTATGAGTGTGCATGTTCTTTGTGAAACTGCTGATCATATCAAAAATTGTATTGTCCAGGTGACTAGAACAGCCAAGGTTAACATGGTCAACCTAGGTTGGATGTGGTTGGGCTCTATCAAAGGGCAAGCGAGCAAAGAGGGCTTTAGCTGGAGCCATCAATGTACTGAAACTATCAATACTACAACTGAAGCTATGCTCCTGTAACACACGACTCAAACTTTAGAGAGTTGACACACATGACAGATTTATCATAGTTACTCTCAAATACAGTCTGATGGAGGTGTTTCAGTTCAAGGTGATTTGTAGCATTGGTTTTAACAGAAAAGTATGGAAAATAATCTAAAGTCCCCTCATGATGGGAATGGCTAACTGAATTATGGCATGTCTATTTCATTGAATACTACATAGCTATAAAGATTAATTAGAAAAAAATGTGCTTGTTTGCAAGTATATGTTAAATATGCAAGATACATAAAATGATAAAAAATGTTAGCCCTGGCATAAAAAAATAGAGAAAAAAGAATACACACACACACACACACACATACACACACACAGAGGTGTATAAGAGAGAGCCTTCTTGGGTGTTCATAAGTCTCTACAAGTATAAACAAAAAAGGAAAATAGTAGCAAGGGAATAAGTTGGCAGAAAATGAGAGGAGTCAAAGAAGTCTTTTCAAAGAATATCTTCTGGCCCTGGCTGGTTGGCTCAGCAGTAGAGCGTCGGCCTGGTGTGCAGGAGTCCCGGGTTCGATTCCTGGCCAGGGCACACAGGAGAAGCGCCCATTTGCTTCTTCACCCCTCCCCCTCTCCTTCCTCTCTGTCTCTCTCTTCCCCTCCCACAGCCGAGGCTCCATTGGAGCAAAGATGGCCCGGGCGCTGGGGATGGCTCTGTGGCCTCTGCCTCAGGTGCTAGAGTGGCTCTGAATGCAGCAGAGCGATGCCCCAGAGGGGCAGAACATCGTCCCCTGGTGGGCGTTCTGGGTGGATCCCAGTCGGGCGCATGCGGGAGTCTGTCTGACTGCCTCCCCATTTCCAGCTTTGGAAAAATGA
This sequence comes from Saccopteryx leptura, assembly GCF_036850995.1. Classification (NCBI taxonomy): domain Eukaryota; kingdom Metazoa; phylum Chordata; class Mammalia; order Chiroptera; family Emballonuridae; genus Saccopteryx; species Saccopteryx leptura. The sequence goes on from NC_089508.1 coordinate 182,550,935, forward strand.
AAAAAAAAAAAAAAGACAAAGAATATCTTCTTATGCTTTTGAACTTTAAACCCCATAGTGTTATTAGTTGATAAATAAGTAAACAGACAAATAAATTATTGAAATAACAGAAATCATAAAAAAGGGAAACTAATGGGCACAGATTGTTGCCAGATATCTGTGATCTAATCCTGACGTTGTTGAGAACTCAATTTACATAACATATGTAAACTGAGGTTTGCCCCTTTAAAAGTGAGGGATGACAATGCCCCCCCCCCAAGTAATTGTTATACAATTTAAATGGGAGAATTTATACACTTAGCTGGTGTTTGACACATAGCTTCTTAATGAGTTTAATACTTTTGCTGCCACAATTTTAATACCTAAGGTACAAGTCAATGTATCAATATATAGATTTTCACTGAGAATGTTTTTAGCTTGTTGTCTCTTCTCTCTTTGTTCAATTCCTTATTTGGAATGTAACCTTTGTATTCTTTCTGATCTTTTCCCATCTTAATATTATTGAAAGGTCAAAATCAACAATTAAAACATGGCATATATATGTAGTAACTATATTCTTTAATATTATTCTAGAATTCTCAGATACTTCTTTCTTATGTTAGCTGCATAAAAATCATGAATTTGAGAAAATTCTCCTTGTAGCAAAATCAGTGGGATGATATTAAATTTTTTTGTGGAAGGAATTTGGGCTTTTTCATTTGTTTATTTCTTTTTACATCACAGTAGTCTTAGATGGTGCAAGTATTAGATAATATTGTGTCCTTCACTGAAGAGAAGTGCTTAATCTTTTATATACACAGACATATTGACTTTTCATTTTAAAGCTTTTGCTTTGGGGATCTTGTTTAATTAACTTGGAAACTTTTTGTTATTGTTTTCTGTATTAAATAAAAATGTATCTTTCCCATCAGCCCAAAAATTGAACATAGAGTGAGCATTAAATGTCAGAAGAATTACTGTTTAGTGTAAATATCTAGAAATATATAATTTGTGAGATGCCTACCAAAGTTTGATCCGGAAGGAACAGATTCACTTATCCTGTTTCAACTCAGCCTTAAATAAGCAGAAAAATAAACGTCGTATATTCTCAATAATTGTTGAATCCAGATAATATAGCTGTAATTTTTGGATATTTAACATTTTTCATATAGCATTTTTTTTTTTTTTGAAATCTAGAAAATCTCTTTACTCAGATTATTTTATATGTGGCATTCTCCTTTGACTTTCAAAAAACACAACTTTTTAACTTTTATCCAGTGTTTTTTGGGGTGTGATTTATATATGAAAGCCTTTTTCAGAGCTCCAATAACCAGAATCCACTAAAGGGAAAAGCTTGGTTTTCCATAATACATTAGCCCAAGAGTTATACGTTTATTTACTTCATGTGCTAATAAAATGGTAAAAGCAAACACAAGCCAAGTTCTGGCCTATTGAACTTACTTCTTAATGCGTTTCCTTTGTTCTTATACTGTCTGCCAGACACGTGCTGTTGGCTGCCTCCTGTCAGATTAACGACACATCCTTCATCCCCAGCTACTCCTCCCGTCCCTGGAGCACGAGTATGTTTCATATAGTTTTCCTACACAGCACTTCTTTTATGATTATTTCTTCTTATATTGCCAGCACAGAGGTGTGCATAACAGATATTTGTTGAATAAGTAAGTGAATTAACATAGAGATAAATAACCACATCTAAGATGTGGGAAAGCCAGGATCAAAGTTGTGTGTGTGTATGTTCCAATGCTCAGTGCTTCCAAGTAGGTAGAACCCTCTAAGGAGTATTAGAGATCAGATCTTGACTTCTAAACTTTAAGTACACTTATCTAAAGCAGGAGGTAGCTCATGAAACAAGCACATCATAGCAGAGTTCTGCTGTGTCGGAGACACAAGTGTTTTAGTTTGGGGCCCAAGCTGGAGTTTTCATATAGATGATCTTCTGCATAACACGTAAGTTATACTCAGTGACACTTCCTTGTCCCCAACATATTTTTCCTTCAGGTCGAACTTCCTTGTTTTACAGAGGACAGTTCTGAGTCAGATCGCACTAATTATTCTGGAGTTTCTTGGTTAAACGTTGGCATAAGAGAAAGATGGCGTCGTAGGCAATTAAACAGTCCTTGTGGTCTAAATCGTTTCAGGCATAAGCATCCCTAGTCTCATTGTTGTTATCTTGTTAAGAGTAAAATGGACATGACTGGAAACAAGGATAGAGTTTTACACTTACTCTTTAAAAATGAAGAGCATGCCAAGTAGAGTGTAAACTAAGGAACTTCAATAAATAACCAACAGGACATGTCTGTCAAGAAAGAATTCATTGCTTATTCATCACAAACCAGGTTTTATAATAGTTTAGACTTGGTGCAAAGTCCTATTTTTCCAACCCCCAAGTTAGCAGTGTTTTTTCCTAATTAAATTGGATTTCTTCCAATATGCCTCAGACAAGCCACCAAGATTTATTCTTTTTTTTTCCCACAGAGAGAGAGTATATATAAATAGCAAGTGTAAAGATTTTCCTTCATCCATTTCTAAAATTTTAACTGAAAGGTTCCTCCCTGTATTAATGTATTCCAGCCACTTGACAAGATAATGCTCCTGTGATGTTGTGTGTCTGATCCAACCTTTTGTCTTTGTCAGGAAAGGGAAGATTTTTCATGGAGATATCTGAGTCTAAAAGAATGCAGTTTGTCTCTTAAATAGAAGGTCAAGGAGTAGTGGCATAGTATGTGCTGTATTTTGACAAAGGTGTGTGCCACTTTAAATGAACTGCCTCGTTTATAACGTAATAAGAACATCAGCTAAACTTGTGTATCTAAATGTGAACAGAGAAGTCAAAGAAAGGTTTTGATTCAAACAAAAAAAAGCATTCCCAAGTTGCCATATTGATTGGATTTTGACAGTTGCTGGTTTGATTGGCCATCTTTCATGAGTCACAGGAAGAAGGAAAGCCTTTCTGGAATTTAATTTCATTAGTTCTAGAATCAGCTATTGTTTGTCCTTTAGTATGCTTGACTTGTTCTTCTAATTAGTAATCATTCCAACTATTCTCTTCTTACTAAAGTCTTAGTTTAATAGGAAACTCCCTAGCTATAATTTCATTTACAGGTTCTAGAGAACTTTTATTTCCTTTATGCTTCTGAAAGTGAATGAATGCCCTTTTAAACTCAATGAGAATTAGTGGAACAAACTTATACTTCTCAAGAAATTAATTTTCCCAAAGAACAAAAACTAAAAGTCTGTTAGTTTGCAGAACTATATTGTCCCTGCTATTCTGATTCCTCTTCAGTTCACATCAAAATATCCTGTTTGTCTTACTTACTTATCAGTTCTCTAAAAATAAAAAAATATAGACAGAATTATCAGTATTTTAAAGTGCTTTTATTAAGCTTTTTAAGAGTATGGTTCAAGTTTTATCATTAGACTTGTGAATTATTTCTTTTTATAACAACTAGTCATTTTACAACTGTCATTAAAAGTTAAGGCACTTGAGTTTTGACTTTTAATAAGCAGAAAAATGACATGGCATGTATTCTTTATTCTAGAAAACATCTACATGATTGTTAGTAACCTAAACATACATCAATGAACAATAGTTAGACTTTGTAGTATACCTGGATAGGTAATAATTCATGGAATTCTAGTTATTCTAGCTTTGCATTGTTATACTTCATTTTAAATGGACTATTATTGCACTATTAGTTCTTTTAAGATTAGGATCTTCCATTCATTTTAATTTTACTGTCATGGAGTTTAGAGCTTAGATGTCCACTGCCCTCCCCAGAAAGTGGTTTTATTTTACAAGAAAAATAAATTAAATTTTGTTATTTTGTGAGTTGATTATTTAGAAAAGTTTAAACTGTTTCCCCACAACAAAAGCATTTTTTTGCCTGACCTGTGGTGGCGCAGTGGATAAAGCGTTGACCTGGAAATGCTGAGGTCGCCGGTTCGAAACCCTGGGCTTGCCTGGTCAAGGCACATATGGGAGTTGATGCTTCCAGCTCCTCCCCGCTTTCTCTCTCTCTGTCTCTCCTCTCTGTCTCTCCCTCTCCTCTCTAAAAAAAAATTTTTATAAAAGCATTTTTTTTTTTTGGTCTAAGTAGAAAGTTTAGATGTTGTTATTAAAGCTTACCCACCACAATTGATTAACGTGATGTAACGTTTAGGAAAACAGGTGATCTAAAATCAGATTAAGATCATCATCTAATCCACTTTAGGACACATACCATCTTGTAATGTTTTAAGTTCCAAACTGAGAACGTTAACATTCTCGTTATAATCACCAAATTTCTGCTAACCTAAAATGGTAGTATGAGCAACTTCTTTTCTCATTTGAGTATTTTGATTAAAATGGAATCATTCTTCTAACTACCAAAGTATTATAAAATACAAAATGTGTCATAACTAGTTTCATTTTTCTTTTATCATATAAAATATAAGTTTTATAAATATAGTAGTTTATATTATATATTTGCAAGGTTTATCTTTCTGAACCTTTTTTTGTTTTTGTTTTTTATAGAGAGAGAGTCAGAGAGAGGGATAAACAGGGACAGACAGACAGGAATGGAGAGAGATGAGAAGCATTAATCATCAGTTCTTTGTTGCGAAACCTTAGTTGCTCATTGATTGCCCTCTCATATGTGCCTTGACCACAGACCTTCAGCAGACCGAGCAACCCCTTGCTAGAGCCAGCGACCCTGGGTCCAAGCTGGTGAGCTTTTGCTCAAACCAGATGAGCCCACGCTCAAGCTGGCTACCTCGGAGTCTCGAACCTGGGTCTTCTGCATCCCAGTCCGACACTCCATCCACTGCGCCACTGCCTGGTCAGGCTTTCTAAACATTTTTAATTTAAAATTGCAGCTAATATTTTCCATAATTGGTAGTGTAGATAAATAGGATGTTGCTCTTGTGAGTAATTATTTCATGTATCATTACTCTGCATGTCACAACTTGGTGCTCTATATCAATCTTAGAAAATAGTACAGACCTTATGGATTATCTAATGCAATTTCTACTCTGTTACTATGGCCCACTTTTAAAAATCCTCAGTAATGTGCCAGCCAAAGCCCAGCACCTCAAGGTGCTAGGTCTGTCTCCTGAGGCAGCACAGTCCATCATTGCAGCTCAGGTTCCTGGGAGTTTCTTCCTTCTGGCAGACAAAGATCTTCCTCATTCATTCTCCCAGTACTCTGAAAGGGAGGAATGAGTGTTACCATTCCTTAGCTGAGGATATAGAAAAACAGAGATGTCAGGTGAATTGATCAAGCGGGGATAATCTTCCCGTCAGTTTACATTTAATCTCGAGTATCCATGGACTTTCTTCAATGTACCCAGGGCCAACTAGCTCCATCTGAGCCATGGCTATGGGAGGAGAAGAGAGAGTGATAGAGAAAGGGAGGGGTAAGGGTGGAGAAACAGATGGATGCTTTTCCTGTATGCCCTGACTGGGAATCGAACCTGGCGCTTCCACATGCCAGGCCGACACTCTGCCAACTGAGTCGACCTGAGCCAACTGGCCAGGGCCAATTAATTACTCTTTAGGTAAGGTTCTTCAAACATGTCCTGCAAACCATCCTTCATTTTATGTTTTTCCATCTTTTCATTTGATCAGTTAATACTTACTCACCATTTACTATATCACATCGAGTGGTAGGTACTGAAAAAGATTATTAAAGTTTCTGCCATCACAAACACATTTACTTTCTGAGCATGCCATTCTAAAAGCATTAAAAACTTCTGTAATGCCTAATAGTATTTTAGGACATAATCTCATTGTCATATTGTTTTATAATATCAGATTTAATGACATTGATCAAAGTTTCACAATTCCTGACTTTATCTTTGACTTCCCATGGGGACCTTCACTACCGAGCATAAATATGAATAGCGTGGAAGAGAAGGTGAGAGTAAGTGTGAGGGTTGTGAGGAATATAATACACATACACAAACACAGACAGAACGGCTGTGCTACAGTTGGCCTTTTGGTTGTCTTTACTATTAAGGTTATGTTTTATGGTTGTGAATATACAGAATAACTAATGGAGACTTGCATTATTTTCTAGACTGTCTCCCCAAAGCTGCACTAGTGCACTCTGTCAAACCTGGGTCTAAGCTTTTCTCTGCTGAGAACATGACTTTGTTCTCATTAAGTATTCCACACCACCAGTGCACATGCTAAACATAACTTTGGGAAATGAATCAAGGAGACTTCTAATGTGGGGTTTTAATCAATGGCCAATTCATTAATAAAATACTATTGTAGTAGTGAGCGATTATCAGTCTGCTTGACCCTGTAGACTTGGTATGCAAGTATGTGGGCTTTATGCATTTGCATAACCTGCCCCTGCCTGGTATATTTGTGCAATAAACCATTTCTTCCTCATTATACTCCATGTGGTTGGGTAGCATCACATACTTGGAACAAATGGTGCAATAGATGTTAGTTTTCTCCCATTTCTCTCCACAGCTCCTTCCTAAGAGACAGTAAAGCTTGGGGGGCAGGAGTCACAGGTGGTTAGACCACGGGAGTAAGCACACCTCCATGGAAGCATTTTGTGAGAATTGAAAGTCTCATCTGGCCCTGGCTGGTTGGTTCAGCAGTAGAGCATTGGCCCAGCATGTGGAAGTCCCGGGTTCAATTCCCGGTCAGCACACACAGGAGCAGTGACCATCTGCTTCTCCACCCCTCCGCTTCTCCCTTCTCTGTCTCTCTCTCTCTCCCTTTTTCCCACCTCCTGCAGCTGTGGTTCATTTGAGCAAGTTGACCCTGGGCACTGAGGATGGCACCAGGGCCTTGCCTCAGGTGAAAATAGCTCCAGTTACCATGGCCCCAAATGGACAGAGCACTACCTGGTAGTGGGCTTGTTGGGTGGATCCAGGTCAGGGCACAGGTGGGAGTCTGTCTTTCTGCTTCCCTGCCTCTCACTGAATTAAAAAGATAGAAAGAAAGTCTGTTCTGTCCTAGGCCATAGTTATGGCTTCCATTCCATGCAAAAAAGAAAAAAATATATATATGCTTTTATTGACAAAAATAATGACTTCTAGAAAATAATCATATTTAATGGAAAAGCTATATTATAATCCCCTGAATTCCAAAATAGATGTTAGAAAACACAAGATTTTAGTGAATTAAAAGGATTCTCTAAGAAGATAAGAATTGAATATTCTAACAGAAGAATAAGGTTGTTGTTTGTTTATTTTGGGGTTTCTATTCTGCTTGGTATATTTGACACAATTTCTCAAATGATTATCTAAGTAATAATAGCCAGGGACTTTTCATGTGATAAATTGATAAAATATTCATTACTGGGGAATAGAGTTAATGAAAGATTTTGTGAACAAGACACCATGTGGTAGAGTTTAATATGTATAAATTAAATCTTCTACTTGGAAATATACTAATAAAAGCAGTGAATTAAACATCAGGACCAAGAGAGTTGAGCTTATTAATATGGTATAACTCTATTTAGCAAACTCTAATTTGCTGAACATGGATACTACTGGTAAAATTAATAAGTAGAAAAAGTGTATCCAGCAAAATCCAAATGTATAAAATATTAAACTTTAAAATTTAATAAAGAGATAGTACAATATTAAAAGTTGGGAGGAAAAGAAACTTCATAATTTTAAGTAGGTGTCGTGGCATTATTGCTACATGATGTGTAGGAAAACACGTTACTAATGTGAAATTGTCAGCTGTGCTTTGCAGGCTGTACTCTGCAAGAGCAAGTTCTCACAATGAAAAAGATCTCATTTATCTCTCAAAATTTTGAGATTTTTAGATATTTCATATCAAAGCCATCTAGAGAGAAGCCGTACACGGTATTGACTACCTACAATGAAATGAACAATTTCACACTTTATTGAAGACATAAGAGTGATAAATCTTTTGTTTTCCAGTCAGCACCATAATTCTTCTTCACTAGAGGTTTTCATTAGATATGCAGTAGACTATGTACATGAATGCCTTTTAAATGTCAGGCACTGTTCTGGGTGCTGGGGAGGCAAGAGTGACTGAATCGTCCATGTATTCAGCCATTCTGGAACATGCATTCAAGGGAGACAACCAGATAAAGAACAACTAAAGTAAATTGGTAAGTGATCAGAGAGTAAAATTTAAATTGTGTGATGACAGACTGTCCACAGTGGGGAGGGGCCTATAGCAGGTCTCTTTTCTGTGACATATAAGGCTGTGTATGTGCAGGAATAGCAAAGCAAACCTTTTGGTTTTAGTAGAGATGATATTCCCATTGGATTGGGACACAGTGGGACCAGTTTGGGAGGTGTTGCCACCAGAATTCCAATGCTGGGGAGAAACTCGACCCAGGATGGATATCCTTGTACAAATTAGTACATACACGCTGTCTGTCAGAATGACCCCATTGGACTTCCGTTTTAGAAAACGACTTTGAAGCAGTTGTGTTATTCTTGATAAAAGCACTGTCCACTCCACTCTAAATAGACCAAGTGAGGCAATGTTAGATATGTTATAAACTTTACCAGTTAGAAATAAGCTTTATCATCTGTTTGCTGTTTGTTATTGTTTTCATTAAGCGAGGGAGAATGACTTTAGTTTTAGAAATACTGAGTTGGGAATGAAAAGAGACCATTTAGAAAAATTAAAGAGGTGGGGCAGGGTACGGCAAACAGAAACAGATAAAGGTGCTCACGTTGGGGTTTTCATTATGGACTTGTGTGTGTGAAACAGACTCGGCTTTCTTTGTGTGGGCATTGGTAACCAACCAGAGAGGTCTGAGAGTGGCAGGGGCCAGATTTGGAATAACTTAGTGATGAATAAATTATAACATACAAAGGAAGGAAGTGATCCACAGGGGTCACTTTTTAGAGAATCCTGCTGTTGAAGACAAATAATCTAGTGATAGAGTGGGGTAATAACTCACCATGTTGCATCTGTTTTAGATATGCATTCTTTTTGTACTTGTAACGTTCATTTTTTTATTTATTGTTCAATTACAGTTTACATCTAGTATCATTCTGTGTTGGTTTCAGATGTACAGAATAATGGTTAGAAAATTGTGTACTTTACAAAGTGGTCCCCTGACATTTTAAGTTCCCACCTGGCCCCATACATAGTTGTCACAATATTACTGACTGCATTCCCTATGCTGTACTCTACTTATCAGTGATTGTTCTTTACTGACTTGTGTTTCCTAATCCCTTTACCTTCATCTCCCTGTTCTCCAAACCCTCTCCTCTGACAGCATTTTTAATGTTACTGATATTGGGCTACATTATAAAATTGATAATATTTTATAAGATTATTTTTTCTTAGTGAAATATAAAGTAATAGCGGATCTCCTGTTCATAGTCTTTTATGGTTTGATTAAATAACTGCTCCCTCAATGGTTAAGAAGTATAACTAGTTGAGAAGCTTTGGGCAAGATACTTAACCTACAAGAGCCTGAGGGTCTCTGTGTTTAAAGTAGGAATAATAAAAAAGCAACTAATTGATTTATGGAGGCCAAATGAGATGAATTATGTAGCAGTGCTTTGTGAAATGCAAAGGGTTACAAACATGTAGAGATATAATTACCATCGTTATTAGTCTCTGACCAGAGAGTGCTTGCTCTTTGGTTAGAGGGCAGAGTGTATTCAAACAAGGAAATGATTGTTCTGGAATTATATTAAAGCATCTATCAACTGCAACTCATCCTATACAGCATGACAGTCTGTAATAAAAAAAGCAAGTTAGCACACAAGCATTTTGGCCAAATATAAAGTTGTGTGTTGAGATTTTTTTTTTCTGTTGGGTAAAGTATATGCACATGTTCAACTTTAGGAAATAGCACCAACCAGTTTTTTTGTTTTGTTTTGTTTTTACAGAGAGAGAGGGATAGATAGGGACAGACAGACAGGAACGGAGAGAGATGAGAAACATCAATCACTAGTTTTTCGTTGCGACACCCTAGTTGTTCATTGATTGCTTTCTCATATGTGCCTTGACCATGGGCCTTCAGCAGACTGACTAACCCACTGCTCGAGCCAGTGACCCTGGGGAGATTTTAATGTTAGCTCTTAAATACATATAATCCATTGATAATAGAGCATGCCAGGTCTGAGCATGTGGAGGCATTTGAGTATTTGATTAGATCCAATTTTATAAAATTTTTTTAAAAATTCAACATTAAACTTTTTTTTTTCTCTTTAGCCCTTCCTCGATACTTGACCATGGACTGTAATGGAAATTTCCCCCAGTTTCCTGCACTGTCTAAGGAAGAGGGCTATCACTTAAACATAGTCTTGTCACCTGTCAGAATCTCATAGTGCCTGAAGATGTACTGTAGGAGATAAAGGATCTGACTCTACAGCTTCCAACATCAAAATAGACTGAGTGATTGCAGGCACAGAAGGCAGAATTAGGAAGCCTTCTGAGGAGACAGCTTTAGCTTGTGACCGTAGGCAGTCCACTTCATCTCTCTCCCTCGCTCCCTCTCCCGGATAGCCAGTCTCTAAAGGAAGACAGGGTTTCTGCCAGCACCTGTCGTTATGAAGACAGGATGCATCTGTGTTTGTTGGTCAGAACATAATCTGCATACACGCTTGCATAAAGGAGTTAGGGTTTGGATAAAATCAAATCATACAGAAAATAAATAGGTTGTCTATTTGTCCATATAACTGAATCTTACACAGCAGTGACATTGTAGTGACCTGTGATCTGTCATGTTTCAAATAACACTCCGTGGGCCGAGAAATAGGGGAAGAAATAGAGACAGAGAAAAGACCAAGAAAACGGATGAAAACTTACTGAGCTGATAAATGCCTCCCTCTGATGATTGAAGCATATGTAAATAAATACTAGAAATACAAGAAACCTGAAGTATATCCCAGCTTAGAAAATGCAACTGTAGTGTAGGCTGGGGCCCTCACCAGAAGGAAATGAAGGGGGATTGCTGTTACAGTAGTAGATGATTTTCTGCTTCATGTTTACTTCCTGTATTTTAAAAGTTCTAAACATTTTCTGACATCAAATCTGACATTTGATAATTACTCCCACGTTTGAAAGAAAGCAAACACTAGGCTATTTACAGGATAGTCCCCATAAACTTTCCTTCTGTCCTCATTTCCCACTCTCACTGTTTCTTTCTCGCCAGTGCCGCTTTGGATCTCCAGTTCTTGCTAAAGAAGGTAAAGGTCATTCAATTTCCCACTCATTGCCAGAAAATAGTCTTTTGATGCCACGTTCACTATGTCAGGATCCAGGATTAATGTCTTTATATTTCATGGAATATTGAGAAATGCCAAATCAAATACATGGCGCAGGTATTTAAAAGAAATCTCTGTTTTCACGATGGACATTTGCAAGCACTGATCATGGAGTTACCTGAACAGAACTATCTTTGGCCCGTGTCTGTCTTTGTTAGTTCATCATGGGTTTCTCATTGCTAGAAAACCTCCCTAAAATACCAGGTGCATTAGGTCACTCTCTAGCTCAACAATCTTTTTCTTGCTACTTCTGTTGACATAGAGTAGAGTCAAAATGTATTTCTTTTCCAAGGAGCTGGCCCTAACCCAGACTTCCTTCTGAGGGGCATGTCTCTGGACTCCTGTGATAGGAAACGGTAGTTTCAGCCAGACCTGTGGAGTCAAAGAAGGAATAGCCCCCGTTTTCGGAGTACTTGATGTGTACTTACCCCTCACAGAACACCATGAAGTAAGTATCTTTATATTAAGGTAAAGGAACTGAAGCTCAAAAACAAAAAAAGGAGTTTGTTCAAGTTTATTTAACATTTAATGTGTAGAACTAAGCATCATACCACATGTGTGTTTTCATCTACCAGACTAAGCACAGTCACCACGTGTCTTTCATGCTTTTTGCACAGGAAGTGTCATTTTTCTTCCTTTCCGCTGCCCGTCCAAATCCCACCCTTTGGTTTGATTCCAGTTACAGCCTTCTGCAGATAGGGACAGCTGGGCATCTCAGCTCTTGGTGGTCAGCTTCATGTTTTCAAGTGTATATTGACAGTGCTGCCATATGAAACCTCACCCAATCTTGTGATTCTCAGGCTTTGTGATCTTTGTTTCCTTTCGTGAATATTACTCCTTTTTGGTCTCCCACTATCTCTTTATCCTAGTTTTGAAAGAACTACCCTAATTTTTTTCCTGGGGAACTAACCCTGCCTCAGTCTTAATATTTGTGTGCTCAAATGTAATTTACTTCCTCCTGTGGTCCAGGTGTAAAGAGGAGACTGAGATCTGGTCATGTATAGCATACGTTTTTCCTGAATACGTGATCAGTGCAGGGATAGACATGCGGCATAGCTATGGCCAACCAAGTGCAATGAGTCTTCAGTTTTTAGAGAGCCGTTCTCTCACTTCTCGTGGGTCTGCGACAATAAGAATGATATATAAGCCTGAAACCCATCTGCCTCTCTTGACTGAGATTGAAAATAATGCAGTGAAAGTCAAAACTGGGTTAAAAAAGAAAACTCATCCTGATAACAGAGTTTGAGCCCCTGGATCAAGCATCCCTCGAAACTAACCTCTAGATTTTGAGCTCCCAGAGTCTATGTATTTTGTGTTTTGTTTAAACTGGTTGGTTTGGGTTTTCTATTTCCTACACATGAAGACTTAAACCAGTGGCCAGCAAGTTGAATAGTTGGGACAGGGACCACATGGCCTTCAAAGCCTTAACTCAGTAGTTCTCAAACTTTTTGAAGTCGGGGAACATTTAAAATCCTACAAATAATTGTAGGTGCACTATATACAAATTTCTGAGAAATATGTTTTAATAATGAAGTCAAATATTAAAGGAAAAAAATAAAAAATCCAAGCGTGCTTTTATGGTAATTAAGTGAAATAAGTACAACAAAATTAAATTTATTCTGACATTACAATACAATTTTATGTTACATTTTTTGAGTTGTGCTTTTTAGAATTTATAAAATAGAGGGGTTAAGAATAAAAAAACAACAACAAAAAACTTATCTTTTTATATATATAGATGCATTCTTAGTAAGATTTAGCAAATTCGGCAAGTCCCGGCGTGAATGTATTTTTTCATTCTTGTGTTTATGAGAAACATGAGCCTGATGTGTCCTAGAGATTTCTTCATTGTTTGGGCATATATTTCAAAGGCAAATTCCCATTTCCTCAATACATTGAAGAATTCCTCTCTTTTTACTCTTAATTGTGTTGAGTGCAGAAAATCCCCACCATATATATCATCTTAACTTTACACCAAACAAAGGATAGAAGAAACTTGCCTCCAGTCTTTCCAGGGAACATGGTGGGTAGTGTAAACAATCCAGCACCACAGCTTAACAGCCTTTTGCAACCTAATCAGGCTAGTGAGGTGGGGGGTTGGACAGACTGTCAGCTTACAGCCAATTCCTCACACCTCTGTCCCCCAAAAATCTAAACTCTAAAAACCCTGTTAGTTTTTTGGCCCCCAACAGACACATATTTCTCTGGAATACCATAGGGCGCACCTGGAAATCTTCTAGGGCGCACCAGTGCACCCTGGTGTACACTTTGAGAACCACTGCCTTAACTACACATTTATTTACTTGTCCTTTATTTAAAAAAGAAAAAGTTGCTGATTCCTCATGATCATTTCATAAAGAATTAATATTTTTTTATTTCTTGCCTCAGATAGGCCTTTAAGAGATCATTTTAGAGATCTCTTAAAGATTCCTTTTAAGACAGCAATCTACAATAAATATGTATTATGTAAGCACCCTGTCAGAGATTTTACCCCCTTGCCACCATAATCATAATAATCAGCATTGTTAAGAAACTTCGTGTGAATTCAGATTGTATATGGGCTACCGGAAAGTTCTGTTCGTTTTTGGAATAAAACAAAATACAAATTTTTCTTACCATCAATAAACTTTATTAAATAATATATTTCCACACCAATCCTATCTTCCGAATATGGTCTGAAATGGTTTGCTGAGCTGAATTAAGCCTTTCTGCGATCTCCAATGTTGTCAGAAAAGGATCTTGCTCCAACATGGTCTTAATAACATCATCGATCAAAGATGGTCGCCCAGAACGTGGCTTATCAGAAAGGTTGAAATCACCTATTTCGAATTTTTCGAACCATCTTCTGCATGTCCAATCAGAAACTGTACCTTCACCAAACACTTTCAATAGATTTCTACATGCTTCTGTAGCATTTCTTCCTTGTTGAAATTCGTATACAATACAGTGGCGTAAATGAACTTTATCAGTAGCCATGGGTACACTATCACTTCACACATAAGACTAACGTGAATCAACTTTGTTTTAGTTAATTTGCTTCGTCAGTATGTATACATTAAGTGATAAAAATAGAGAGGCACACATGCGCCAAATAAACGTGTTTACGTGTCGAAACTTGTTGTGATAGAAATGGACAGAACTTTCCGGTAGACCTTATATTTATAAACATGTTTTTTGCAAAGTGTGATCTACATACAGGAGCCAGTCTATGAACATTTTGTAAGTATAGACTAAGTATGGAACTAAGAGGAAGCATTGGAAAATCTAAAAGCAATTTGATATTTATTTATGTCCAAGGGTGTGATACCTTTTCCCTAGTAATTTTATTGCATTTTACAAAAGTATAATTCTGCAGTGGACTGTGGGACAATAACTAGTTCTCCAACACAGTTTGAAAATCACTATGTTAAATGCATGAATAGTTAATTATCTTAGATATATATATATACACATATCTTTATATATGTATTCCAATAAAATTTTGTATATATAGAAAACACATATACACAATTAGAACATGTATATATTTATATAGAGAACATATATATGTTCTTTATATATAAAATTTCCCTTCCTAGGTCCTGAATTTATAAAGGAAAGAATTGTATTTATCTTTGTATTTTCCTCAAAACCATTTAAATGTCAAATTTAGTATTCATTCTATTCTTAGCAAATGGAATAAAATTACAAAGCAATTGCAACCTGGAGGCAATGAATTGTGCCTCTTTATTCGAAGGTGTTCTTTGGATCTTGGCCTCCCAACACACTATGTCCTATGTTCTTTTAGAGATTTGTTCTTTCTTAAAATAGCCTCAGTGTTCACGGGGGGATGCACATCTCCCTGCACTGATTCACATGGTGTGAAAGGGGCGTTACTGTCTGTATTGTGGGTAGATGACATAACACAGGGTTACAGCCATCGGCATATTCGATTTCCTTCTCCACAGAGATTGATTCAGGTATGGCTAGTGAACGAAGCCTACAAGTTGGATCTCCTTTAGAATTGCTTGGACTAAGAATCTAAGTATATATGTGTTTTTTATGTTGGATGTATTATATTTTCTATTGTATGTATTTGTTGAATCCCAAAGGAGAGAGCCGCCAAGAGATGCTGATGGTCTTCTTACGACCATGAGGGGAGATATTCTTGAAAGCAGCATTTAGAGGTGGGCGTGGTTGAGCCAGGAGAGCTTTGACAGTACTCTGAAGGCTCTGAAACCAGCTTCCCAACCTGAAGCCTTCCCTCCCAGTGGCTGTATTCTCTGCACAGGCAGTAAATCCTCTTTGTTTGTTTAGTCAGGTTCTTTTGTGTTTGTGGTGCTTTTAAGAGAGGAAGCCCTGATACAGATATATATTTATTATCACATTTAAACTAGCATTTCATGATAAAGAACAACTTCTACAGAAATAAAATTGAAGTAAGAAACCTAGAACTTCAGTCCTGTTCACATAGCTGAGTTATTAAAGATGCAAAAGTAGAACCTTCATTTCAAAAAAAAAATACATAATGTAAAAAGGTATTATAATCAAAATGAATTTATGATTTAATGTATTATAAGCACTGAAAGGACTAAAGAATTCCTGAAAAGGCCTTGGGGAAATGAAACAGTATATTCAGTGATTCTTCCACCTCTTCTAATCCTACTACATATATCTTTAAAACCGTGGTTAATATTTTCTATTATCTGATCTAATATGGTCAGAGTCTACTATTAATCTTGAAAGATCAGAGTAATGGGTAACTTAATGACAAACTCTTTCAGTTAGTTTAGATTGATAGGTCCATAGAAAAAGCTGTGAGGAAGCTAAGAATTCTCATTAAAATGATCAAAAGTAAATATTTACTGAGCCTGATTTTATATTAGTCATAGCTCTTTCTATCCTTATTTGTATGTTAAAAACATAAAAACAGGTACAATTGCTTATGTTCTAGGGCCTCTGTTAATTTTTAAGGAGTAATATTTATCTATACATCTTTATGCCTATGGATACATCTCATGCAATTCTGTAACAACCCTAAGAAATGGGTACTGTTATAGACCCATAGCGGTAGAGGATAGGAACAAGGCACAGAAAAATCCAATAATGTAACTAAAATATTGAGGTTTTGAGTAGTAAATAATTGTAATCAATTCCATCTGGCCCTAAAGCTCTTTCTTAAGAGATTTGCTATCCTCCTGTACCATTTGTATAGAATGAATGACACCGTTTACTCTAACAGAAATAAGTGAGTCAGATGTTTTTGGAGAAACAGTACCTGTCTTCCCACCCAAGTGTGTAATTCTACAAACCCTAAAAGGCACGTCTTCTCAGATTCCTCTCCAAGTTTACTTTAATGCTACTTGAAGACAGCAGCTTTAATCACATACATTTTTGTATTCCATCTTGTGCTGGGTAAATCAGGTTTTCAGCAAGTGTTCAGAATTTAATTGAGAATTTCATTGTTTCTTTGGGTGTTATTAAAATTATAATTTGAAATTTACTAATATGGATGTAATGGAGTGGCATTTGATGGATTCACAAATAAGTAAACTGAAGGACACTTAAAGATCAATAACTAGTTTGGGGCTAATGAGTTCCTAGCAGTGGGCGCCAAACTCTCAAGTCAAAGTACCTTTTGCAAACTCTCTTTCATACTCTCTCATAAATACGAGGTAACCTGTTTAGGTGAAGAAGTCCCCAAGTGCTTAGTAGATAAATTCTGAGAGTCCTTTGGAAGATTTTACACAATTACTTGTCTGCTGACATTAAAGATTTTGGTACAGTTGTGTATTAAGGAAAATACAGACCCACCCAGACAAACACAGATAGTAAGGTAATTGTGACATGTCTCCTCCCTGCCTCCAGAGTATTCATAGACCAAAACACCAACACCTCAAATCATCGTAATCAATGCAAGCCATCCAGTGTCTCTGATGTGGACAACAGCCCCTGTCAGCAGTGTCACCTGCGAACAGGATGGATGACGATACAGACTTTTCGAGTCTCTTGCAGAAATCTGGCGCAGAGCCTGCAGCACATGTTGGACGGTCTTTTCTAACAGTTTCTAACGATCCAGTGGTTTGGGACTTAATGCTGTAATTACGCTCTAAGCCTCAATTCATTTCTAATATGATCCTCAGGAAGGTGGAAATCCTCATCTTACAGGTGTTTATATATGCATCTCCAAGCAAAATTGTTAACTCAGCACTATGGCTTAGAATATAAATCTACAAAAGCCAGAAAACTCAACATCACTGCTCCCAGAGCAATTATAACTTAGCCCTCACACTTAAATAGCTTTTTATTTGATTAGATATAATCTGAGCTATTTTTTTCTCAATATTTATATAAAGTAAAATTCCTCAAATGGATAAATGTGGCCAGTTTTTAATTTGTTGTGTTTTTTTAACAACTATTTGCTAAAACTTAATTGGTCAATATTTTTTAAAGCCATGCATTTAATGAAGACTGTATAAGAAGATTTTGAATTTAATCAAGAAAGTTATATATTTAATCTCTAGTAAAGTAGGATGAAACAAGAAAAAGTGGGACAAAATGCTTATAATAGTGCAGGAAGTAAAAAAAAAAAAAAAAGTCTGTATTTATCTTTTCTCGAGTCCTGATCCAACAGCAAATCCACTTACTAGTGTTCTTTGAATTGACATAGGCATAAAATTGTAAAACCTGTGAAAAAGTGAAGAATTTCTGATTGTACTCCCAGAGATGCTGATTCACTTGGTCTAGAATGTGGTCATTGATACGCATTTTCTGCAAGGGCTTCAGGAATTCTGATATAGGTGGATTAAGTAACACCTCTATAACTCTACTCTAGTGGATGCTAGTAGAATCATTGCTGTTGCCAAAATTTATCTTTAGCATATATAATCACAGCTTAAAATGTATGTATTACAATATAAAATGTACTGTTTATGTAGATACATATATAGAGATAGAATGATAGAGTAGCTAATTCATTGCTCTGTAAGAACATTCTAGAAGTCAGAAATTCCGTATCTAAATTTTCTGTGTTAACAAATAGCATCTAGTCAGTAATGAAGAATGTTAGGTACCCCTGAAGTCTTTACATGATTATGATGTCATTTTTTATTTGGATAACAGAGCTTCTGTGCACAGCTATGCAATTTTTTCTTTAAAAATTTTTAGGGGGAATATGAGAAAAGTCCCAGTGAAATAATTCAGAAATTAGCATCGCGTCTTGGCTTCTGTGTTTTAAAAACACATAACTTAGAAGAAATTAATTGCATGAATTCTCTCATCTCTTAGGGGAAAACATGAAATATCCTTAGCTCTTAAGAACATAACAAAGTTTGTGATTAGGTAGGTCTGTGAGTATCTTGTCCAGAAAAGCCAGAGAAGTTTTCTGAGAAAAGTGATTGTTCACTGAGTAAGCCATGTAGCATTATTTGTTAAGGAATGCAGATGGTAGATTGCACTAATGATCACCAGAGATTTACAGTTTTTGAAAATGAAATTGTACTGTCATCAGGCATTATACATATTGAACAAGAAAGGAAAGGCCAAAGTGTGTAATATTCCTTTGGAAATTGCTGTATAAATCCTGTAAGACATTATGGGTTAGCTCATAAGTGCTAAGAGTAGTATTTTGCATAAATATTCCACAATATTGAATATATTTTTCTCTGCCTGTAATTAGAGCTCTCATTTACTCAGAGAAAGAATAAGTTTCAGATAATAATTTGAATGCATGCCTCAAAATTACCAGACTATGTATCATTTCTCTTGATTAAAGAAAAATAAATAAATTCTCCTTTTCAATCTCTCTCTTTCTCATACACTCCCCTGCTTGGAAGGATGCACAAAATATTTTTAGATAAAATATTAGCTACAAGCGTGTGACTTTATACCTTTCTTTGAATAAAAGGTGAATTTGTAAAAGAAATTGAAGATTCATGTCTGCACACACAACTAAATACAACTTTAGGACAGGTAAACTATTTGAAACCAAATTATATGCAAAATTCTTGGGAATGTTTATTTTTATAATCCAGATCCAGAGGGAGCAGTTTGGCCAGGCCTGTCCACTTTATCCACGGAGACTTGGGACTCGTGCTAACATTTGAACAAATTTTTGAGCCCCGCAGGCCCTAAATTCCTTCCAGTGCAGTATTTGGACGTTTGTAGATGTTCACGCCTGCATGCACTTTGCATGTTTTTTCTCGTCGAGCAGTCAATCAGCAAATCCAAGGTGAAGTCTCTCAATTAGACCAATTGTAGTTTCCTTCAAAGTAAGCGGATTTTAATGATTCAACGGCTAAAGCCTACAGTGTTTTGAGAAAACTAAAACCCACCAGTAAAATGCTTTTTGCCCTTGAGACCTGCTGGCTTTTTTTTTTTTTAATCTCCAAACTAAATCCTGAATGGGGAAGGGAACCAGCAACTATATTTGATATATGCACAATGTCATAAATAACGAGATACGAAGGTTGCTGTGATTTTCTTATTTGGAAATCATCTTTCTGAAACAGGAGCGAGTTAATTTTAGAGTAAAGCAGTCCATTTCAAGAATTGAGAACTTCCTAAACATTTCTTTGTGGTTTAACTCCTTCACTTCACACACACAAAATTATTCTCTGTATTTACTGCTATTATATAGTCTTACATTCTTATTCTTCTTTTAATTACTTCCAAGAACTTCCAACCGCTATCAAATCATGTTGTCCTAATTAATAATGCAGCTGTACAGCACTTTACAGTTTCGAGTGTATGGTTTTTCCCCCAGTAAAATATTGGGAGAATTTGGGAAACACTATAAAGTGTATGTTAATATAAAATCGTAAGTGCTATTCCTGCCACCTGGCACTCAGTGATTTGAAAGTGGTTTCCATTCATTATTGCATCGTGTCTCTTTGTTACCCTACCTACTCAGTACTTACCAAAAGAAATTTGCCACTAGTTGCTACGTAATAAAAGGAGGGACAGATAGACAAGGACTATTTAGTCATGGCTTCGGTATTTAAAAACATGGTTTTAAAACAGGGCTAATGGCTTCTGTTTGATCAGATAGTTAATTCTGCTTTGGACAGTTAGATGTTTCTGGATGTATTATGTTACTTTTAGTCATAATGTTAACTTTGGATAAGAAAAACAGTGACATATCCAAGGAGTTGCATGTAATTTTTAATACAATGGTTTTAAATCAAATTATCATCTGATCTGGTTAAGAGGAAGAGATGAGGGAGTAGTGGCCGCTGAGGGGGAGGAGGAGCAAGAAAATAAAATTATAATATTGTGTAAAGAGTGACTCCTGAATATTCCATGGACTTCTTTTGATTCATATGGGGTTACCTGAGTAGACTTTAAACCTTACTAAGATTTTGTTATTATGTCGTATTAGATTATATATGTCCTGAATTTCAGAAAATCTTGAGAATTAGAACCCTGAGGTTTTTAAATGACTACTCACCAAATGTAATGAGAAATCTGAACTTTTTTTTTTTTTTAACAACATATGCAATGTTAGCCTGTTAGATAGATAATGTGAAGAGGGAGGAAGAATGCAAGTAGGGTTTCTCTGTACAATTTAGTAAGTGTAGACCAGGGGTCCCCAAACTACGGCCGCGGGCCACATGCGGCCCCCTGAGGCCATTTATCCGGCCCTCGCAGCACTTCCGGAAGGGGCACCTCTTTCATTGGTGGTCAGTGAGAGGAGCATAGTTCCCATTGAAATACTGGTCAGTTTGTTGATTTAAATTTACTTGTTCTTTATTTTAAATATTGTATTTGTTCCCATTTTGGTTTTTTACTTTAAAATAAGATATGTGCAGTGTGCATGGGGATTTGTTCATAGTTTTTTTTTATAGTCCGGCCCTCCCAATGGTCTGAGGCACAGTGAACTGGCCCCCTGTGTAAAAAGTTTGGGGACCCCTGGTGTAGACAATATTAACAATAATAAAACTTTTTAAATTTTTATTTTATTTATTTTTTCCTTCTTTTCCAAGTGAGAGGAGAGAGGATAGAGAGACAAACTCCTGCATGCCCCCTAACTGGGATCCAACAGGCAACACCTATCTGGGGCTGATGCTCCACCCATCTGGGGCCATGCTTGCTACTGAGCTAATTTTAGTGCCTGAGGCTCCATGAAGTCATCCTCAACACCTGGAGCCAATGCCCTCGAACTAATCACCAATTGAGGCATGGCTGAGGGAGGGGAAGAGAGAAGGAGAAGGAGGAAGAGGCAGGGTGAGGAAGCAGATGGTCGTTTTTCTAGTGTGCTCTGATAAGGAATCAAACCTGGGACACCACACACTGGGCCAATGCTCTACCACTGAGCCAACCAGCCAGGACCAATAATAAAAAATCTTAAGGGACCACAGATTTGCCTGCACCTTTAAAAGGACTACCAAAATATTGCACTGCTCAACCTCAGAGAATCAAAGGCCCTTTTGATTTAACTCCAAGTCAGCTAAGCTTTTTGGCATGGAATAAAACTTTTCTCAGGCATCCTGGAGCAATAATCATTCCCCAGGTTTGTTGTAATCATAATTCTCCATAAGAGCTCAGTAAGTTTAAGAAGTAGTTCCAAATGTTTCCTAGAGGAATAGGCTTTTTTCTCCATATTCATTCTGGGGGAGACCACTCCTGCTCTGGTTGTAGATGGTTTTGCACTTGAAAGCGGTGAAGACAGGCCACAGGCCTTGCTTTTCTTTTTGTCCCTCTTCTTTCTAAAAAATTCATAATGTGGATCTTTCTTCCCATAATTTAAGGAATGCAACTGCTTTATTTCTAAAGCTGCTCTTTGAACAAACCCAAGTCCCGGGATTCTAGAATTTAAATATCTTTTGTATGTTTGGGAAGTATGCAAATGAAGGGATTGGTGGGCTTGTGTGACTTAAAAAAAAAAAAAAAGTGAAATAAAGTCACCAGCCATGAAAGGACAAGATAAAATGAACAACAAAGGGAAGCCCTGGCAGGCGACAAAGACAGACCACAAAGGAGATGATGATTATTTACCCAGGCAGAGGGGACGGAACCATGACCAGAAATGATGGGCTGGACGGCTGGCACGTGAGAGGGAGAGAGAATCCTGATAGGATGTGGGTAAAAAAAAAAAGAAAAAGTTCTGATGGAGAGAATTAGATTCAGAAGTACTGTCCCTAAGGGAAATGGGGAAAAGTCCATTTCTCAGAACACGTGTAACAGGACAGGACCCAGGCCCAGAAACTCTGTTGTAGACAGTGGTTCTGTGTTCCCCGCCCTGGGGAAGGGGTGGAGAAGCTGTCGGAGGTGTCTTACTGCTGTCACTGTGGTTGCCGCATTCCAAATAACCTGACCAGCTAGACTCACCAGCTCTACAAACAAAACACCCAGACACACAGTCAAATAACCTGACCATTTTTAAACTGATGTAACTTGGAAAAAAGGAAACTTCGGGATCTTTTGAGAAAAGGAGGAAGTGTGGGGGAATGTACTAGGTAGTGTGTCTGCCGTGATTGATGAGGCCAGAGACATTGATCGGGAAGATGGAAAGTTGGACACAGTCATGATCTGGGTCCCAGGGAAGTGGACGTGCACTGGCGCTCGAAGGTTGTACCCGATGAGTTGATGAGGGCGACCCCTCTGTTGAAAGGGAATCATCTCTGAAGCAGATACTAGCGTTTTCAGTTGGCTGAAGTTTCCCTGATAGACAGGAGAGCTTGTCATAAAAATAAAGACCAATACCCAGTTATTTCCCATTATTTCTATTCTCCATAAACTAATAGGGCTAATGTTTTTGTAGAATGATTGGACACATATTGGTGTAATTGAACATTTATATTAATAAATGTAGCCTGAAGCTACATAGTGATTCACCTACTGTAGCTGCAAGGTTCAGCAGAGCGTGCACCAAAGATGTTGAATCAGATTGTGGCACACGAGTAGGGAAGGCACCAGGAGGTAAGAACACCACTTGTTGCTGTGTGACACCAAGCCAGTGTCTTAATTTTTCTTAATTTTTCAGCTTTGTCAACTGTATGGCCAGTAGTTGTGGCCGTTGCGGCCATTCCTGTGCAGGTTCACATTACATTTGAGCAGATGGTAAAGAAACAGTGGAGCCAAAAATGGTGGGCTATTTCTTTATTAAAGTCTCACACTGGCTGATGAGCAACACACAGGGAAAATACTTCCCTTTCACTCAGGGCTCCCAAAGCCACTAACGCATTCTCCGGTTCCACAACCAGGAGAATCTTCTCCAGGTTCTCCTGGAATCAAAGGCCCCACCGGTCTCAGCAGAGCTAGCAAGAGCCTTCACCTCTGTTCCCTATCTGCACACCTTTTCCCTTCTCTGCCAACATGGCTTCTTCCTCAGCACCCTGCATTCTCTCTGCTCTCACTCTGCAAACATGGCTTCTCTCTGCCTCTTTTCCTTCTTCTCCTCTCTGCTCTTTTCAAAATTTTCTGACACAAAAACCTCTCCTCCAGCAAACATTAGCAAAACAATGGCCCTTCCCAAACAGGAAGGTAATTTGCAATTTCATAGACCACATCATACCTGGCACTGCCCAACCCCTAATGCAAACTATAAGTGAGCAAACATAAAAATCACATTTTACAAACTTGTTTGACCAACATCAACATTAGAATGCATTAGTGACTGCCTGAGAGAACTTCTAGAAAGATTGTGTGAATATATGTCTGACATCATGATTAGCAATGAGTAGGTTCTCAGTAACTAATAATTCCAACTTTAGAAACCTGGTCTCCCAGGTTCACTCCGGTTTATTTGAATGCATTTTGTAAGCTTTGTCTCAAGAATAGATTCCTCTCTGATCCTCAGGCTTATTCCTCTGTAAAATCAGGAGTTACGAAGAGAGATTCTGTGACATCGGTATATTCTGTAGTGTCTTAAGGTCATACTCTTACAATACCTTCTTTGTGTGGCAGTGTAAATTTATATGCTATGATACATTTGGAGGATAATATGTCAGTGACCAATATAAAAATTGCATATATCCTGAGCCCCAGCAGTTCTCTTTAACATGATTGATTGGTCTTTTGAAGCTATTTTAAGCCTAACTATACTAAAAATAAACAGGAAAGGAATTATTTAAGTAACATTCCCCAAACCTATTTGATTACAGACCGCTTTGTTGGCAAAGTATTTCCTGTAACCACTATTCAGTGGAACTGATTTTGGACAAAACTGACCGGGGGAGTATGCAGAATGTGTGCATGACAGTGGAGGGCCTCTAGCTTGTGTCTGCTGGGCTCCTTCGCAGGAGGAAGAAGGGAATACAGTGACATTCAATAAGAATAGAATGAATGAATAAAAGGATAATATTTTCCCATTCGATCCTTATAGAATAGGTATCACTATCCCATTTTTGAAAAGTGAGGCTTTCCGAGGTATAGTCATGATTCCAGAATTTAACAGGCCTGCATGTTGAATCAAGATTTCAGTCCCAAGTCTGTCTTTCTCTCCTCTTTACTCTTATTATAGCACACTGGGGAGGAGGTCTGGTGCAGGCTGTGCGATCAGGAGAGAAGAGTGCTACAGTTCTGGGGGGCTAAGGTAGTTCAACAAGAACTTGTAGTGTTGTAAATGAGTTTAAAGTAGTGAACATAGAGTTAATCTTCAGTTCTTGTTATACCTTGGAGGAACATTACACCTGAACATTACATTTTCTATGTTTATTTTTTTTAAAATAAACAGAGAAAAATATTTACATCATATAGTAGTTGATAAACACATCAAGTGGTGATTTTAGAAGTGATGAAGGCTGTGAACATCTAAATAGGAAAGAGTAAATATTCCAGACTTACTACATTCATTTAGATAATTAAATGGATAACAAACACAATACTAACAGGCATTCATTCGGTGCCTGGACTCCACCCCAGATAGAAATCAGCTCTCTTTATGTGAGACAACTCACTGATGCAGAATTATGTATCTATATATTTTAGGGATAAGCCAGCGGTTCTCAACCTGTGGGTGGCGACCCCGGTGGGGGTTGAACGACCAAAACACAGGGGTCGCCTACCCACAGGTTGAGAACCTCTGGGATAAGCCAACTGAGAATCAGGTTTCTCAGTAAATAAACATGAGATTCGAACTCTGTTCCAAAGAGTTCCAAATTTCCTATGCATCTTCTCATAGTGGGAGAAAAAAGGCCTTTCAAAATGAAAGACAACTGGATGTTAACCACCGTGATGTTATTGCAAGTTGAACTTCCGGGCTCTCAGGTTAATGGGCTTTGAGTGTCGCCTGGGTTTTCCGTGAGGAAGTAGGGAGGAGGAGTCAAGGGAGGAGGAAAGAGAGGAGGAAAGAGAGGAGGGGAAAGGCTTCCATTCCGAAAGAGACTGTTTATCATACACTGTTAATATTAATTTCGAAGGGAGGTGGCCAGTGACCCATGCTGTGGAAGGTACGGAATTAATGGCAGTAGATTTTCCAAACTGGGACCTCTCTTTTGTAATTGTGGGCATTTCATTCAGAAGTACCTCATGCATCTCAGCTCCCACATTTTAAATTAAATTTCCTTATTACTTTTTAAGTAGCTTGTCATGGATTATTGAGTATTTACTGTATGTTTATACTGTAATTCTCTGAAATGACATATAGTAATTGCTTTAGCTACTGCATCTGATGTCTAATTACTGTAAATGCATGTAAAGAAGTAATTAAATGGAAAAAATAAACTTTTTTCATAACTTCATATTACAGATTAAACAGAGGATATTAGTTCTTTTGCTGATTTTTGGTAAAAACAAACAAACTTGTGCAAGCAGAATGTTGAGCTTGCTGGGAGGATAAACTGATCTCAGAAGTAGCTCAGTCATAATGTTCCGGCCAGGTTCCACTGGAGATGGCAGTGTGACCCTGCACCTGAACACCAGCCCTGAACTCACACTGCCCTCTGTGACACCCTAAAGAGAAGCCACGGCGTTCCCTGTTCAAACATGTTCCTCCAACATCTTACAAGTCTAATCAAGAATTAAGCCTGACCTGTCTGTGGTGGTGCAGTGGATAAAGCGTCAACCCGGAACCCTGAGGTCGCTGGCTGAAACCCGGGACTTGCCGGGTCAAAACACATATGGAAGTTGATGCTTCCTGCTCCTCCACCCCTTCCCTCTCTCTCTCCTCATTAAAATGAATAAATAAAATCTTAAAAAAAAAAAAGAATGCAACAAGACATCTCAAGACATTTCGCATAAAACCGGCCTCTAAGAAATTTCTCGTCTAGGTTGTGCAGCAAAAAACAAAACATAACATTAAAAGTATCCCCAAATAAACATTTGAACAAATATTTCGTTTAGTTTTTCAGAGTCTGGTGATTTGAAATGAGCAGGCTCTCGGTTTTATGGAGGTTGTAAACTACAAGAGCCAGAGGATGATGGAAACCCGCCGTACGGACCTTGCAGCCAGAGAAGCAGGGATGAGGTTTGTTTTAGCTTCAAGAGCAGCCCTTCTCCACTGGTCAGGCAATGCCAAAGATTGTCACCCTGCCATTTCCACAGGAAAAAGAATCACCGTGGGGTGGACTGGAAGTAAGATCCAAAATTAAAGACTGCATTATTCTTCTCATCCTCCCAAGGACAGGTGAGCACAGAGGGGTGTACCCAAACCTCCGAGGTGATAACCAAGGCAGACAGACACAAAGAGCCCAGTGCAGGCTCAGCTGCTGCAAAGTCTAAGGTGACCCAGCCTTCCCTCTGACCTTGTGAATTGTCAATCGGAAAATATGCGCAAATGGTCCTCGGCTGAGAAGTGGCTCAGTGAATGCTCTAGACAACCTGTGGTCACCCCTCAAGCAAAGAGTTAGAAAAGGGACAAGATCTCTCAGAACGGGCGACTTTCTACTCACTGGTTTGGTCTGGGAGTGTCACATCCTGCTGTCCTGTCAAAACCGGACTGCATGATTGCCCCTTGGGTGCAATAAAAGTGCTCTGTTACTGCCCCCAGGCTGGAAAGTCAGGAACTGCAAGAAGCCAGTAGTCTGAATTTAATCATTTTCAGGAATGTGAACAAGGTTCGCTTTTTGCTCCCACTGCAGCTGAGTAAAATTAATGCTAGGACAGCTGTCAGGAGAACGTGTCCCTGGGCTACGCTGAAGAATAGGAGTGCGGAAGGGAAAGCCTTGGACTTCTCTAGAAGTGCTGACAAACTTTTACATTTGCAATCCTTTCTACCTTTGCCAATGCTCAATGTATGGACCGTAAAAGCAGCCTGCACCCAATTCGAGTTTCTCTTCACAAGCCTGGTTCTTCGGTCTCCACAGTAACCTATTGAGGCTCATTCTTGGGGAACATAATATAAAAAAAAAAAAAAAAAAAAAAAAACCTTGCATATTTTCATTACTACATTCATTCACTTATTTGTCTGTCAGTATGTGTGTATTCATTTGTGTTCAACTAAAAAAAAAAGTTCTTCCCCAGCTTTATTGAGAAATACTTGACGTACATCGCTGTATAAGTTTAGTGAACTCCCTGAAGCTTTGATTGTGCCAGCCACTGTGTTAGGAGGCTAACCCTGTTTTCTCTGAGGCCAAAGGGTGGCAGGTCACCTTCCCCGGGGACATCTGACACAGACAGTCACTGGTGGAAAGGCTTTCTAGATAATCTGGCTGGGTAGTCTTGTCCACATAATTCCTCTTCTACCTGTGACAAAATGGAGCTAATGAAGTTTAACTTAGTGGTTCAAGGTCAAAAAGCACTTGTGAACATTAGGCTCGACAGTGTTCTAGCTCATTATTTTCTGCAGTTTTTCAGGTAACAACTATACTTTTATTTTATTCTATTTGTATGTGTGTGTGTGTGTGTGTGTGTGGCAGAGACAGAGAGAGGGACAGATAGGGACAGACAAACAGGAAGGGAGAGAGATGAGAAACATCAATTCTTTGTTGTGGCTCCTTAGTTGTACATTGATTGATTTCTCATATGTGCCTTGACCGGGGGGGGGGGGGGGGGCTACAGCAAACCGAGTGACCCCTTGCTCAAGCCGGCGACCTTGGGCTCAAGCTGGTGAGCTTTGCTCAAACCAGATGAGCCCATACTCAAGCTGGCGATTTCGGGGTCTCGAACCTGGGTACTCCATGTCCCAGTCCGATGCTCTATCCACTGCGCCACCACCTGGTCAGGCAACAACTATGTACTTTTAATATCTTAAAACCCTGCGAATGGAATTTGCTGCGTTCATTTTCATAGCAGGAGCGGCGTTTGCTAAATAATAATTGCTAACAGACATGCCATGCTTTCCAGTACTCTTCTTCACATTGATGTAATTAATTCCATGGTATTATTATTACCATTTTACAGACAGATACCCTGAAATAAAGAATGATTAAATAACGTATGCAAGGTCACACCCATGGAAGTGACGGGATCTGAAACCAAGGAGATTAGCTACATAGCCTGGCTTCATAGCCCTCTATATTGGCTTCGGAATATGACTCAATAAAACCAGAGCAACCCTGTAGAAGCATCAGCAAAAGAGCCAGGTGGTAGCTGGAGAGGAAAATGAATTTGAGAGGCTAGACAGAGCCTGTTTAGGCTACTTTACCCATCCCTCCTACACCGGCCCGTAGTGATTCCCATTAAAAACACCTTCTCCATTTAAACTAAAACTGAACCTCCATCATTAGAGGCTAATGGCTGTATATTAATTTATAATAGGTTATAGATAAGAGTGATATGTTATACATTTTAATTGAGGATGAACTGATTCTGAATCATTTTGATGTAACTGAAGTGGCATTATTTAACATGCCAGATTTCAGCCACTGTGTCAGTGTGTGTGCAGAGGAGCTTGGATGCACCCACAGAAAACTGTGAGCTCCATTCAGCAACCTCCAAACACTTTCAAACAGTTTCTCCCCCAAAAGAAATTGCTCCTAAAGGTGACATATTAGATACACATCTGTTTTGCACTCCTGACCAGGAATATGGACGGACTATCGCAGGACAAGACCAAGGAACCAGAGTGTGGCCTGAATAAACTGGAGGGGCTAGAAAAACAAGGGACGAAAGCGTGGCTTCCCATAATTTTGTTTCAGGCTGACCCCAGAAAGAATAGCTATTGCTTAAATCCCTAAAATTACTTCCTCACTCAAGAAAGATGGTTTCTGAGATCTTGGCTAGAGCCTTACCCAGCACCAGAAAGAGCGGTCTTATGGCCGAGACAGAGCCATGCCCCTGACTTAGCTATGTCTGTAATTGCTGGCAGGGAGCTGCCCTCCTGCAGTTGGGGCTCATCAGCCAGATGGGCAGCTTCCCAAGACGGCGCTCGAGGCTGGCAGGTTCCGTCCAGCCTGTGGAGAGAGAGCAGGGACTGGGCTGCACTGTCAGGCCTGCCTCTCCCATTTCAGTTACAAGAGGAGACACGTCTGGACCATGTGGGTAATGGTTTGTTTGCTTTTTGTCACATTTGGAACCCATGTAAATAAACCCGGTCTGTAAAAGAGAAAGTAAAAGCCCAAAGCACCTGCAGTGTTTTGATGGAACTCGGGAAACTGAAAGCTTGTTGGCAGCCACGAGGGGGAGAATGACGAACGCAGCACCAGAGGGAGCAGGAAATGGACTGAATGGTCACTCCTTGACGGTGCTGCCTTTGTCATTTTCCTGAAAGACAATAATGACCCATTAAGACACAGTCCCTGCAATGGAAGGCCGTGGTGCTCCCCATAGGGAAACGTGATTTAATTGCTCCATGCCAAATACAACATATCTCCCTCTAAAAAATTAGTGGGTGTTAAGTAATTTTTTTAAAGAAGGGAAAATAATTGACGTGTTTGTGTAGACATACAATGCAAATTCCCAATTCAACACAAAATCCACTTGTAAGAGGCACAGCCTGTCTAGTGAAAAATGGTGCCTCTGTTACTTCTGCACGGAAGGGGCAGGCACAGGGAGCTGACTGACAGAATGGGGGACTTACCTAGGAAGAGCACTTGCTGAGCCTTCGACATATGGTTAAACAATTAAAGAAGCACTTGTCTCTGTGAAAGAAATGGAAGAGGAAAGACTCCCTGAGCCACTTGTCTCCCCTCCTTCCCTACAACTGAAAATCCTTTTGATATTGCCACTGCTAGTGGCTTTTTGGTTCTAGACAGCGTGAGAATTTGGTAGAATTTGCAGATTGTGCCAGGTTTGTCTCCGTTAGCCCTGGCCTTGTATTCTGTTAACCTTTTGCCACTTCATAAGAAGGGTCAGACCCCTTCGTCTTCAGACAGAGAGTGCCATTTTCCTTTCTGCCTTCACCGCTCAGAAATGCTCTGTTTTCTGGAAACAATCAAACACCACCTCTTTCTACCTTGTTGTGAATTTTAAACTATATTATTTCTCCCCAGAAGCATTGAAGAATGAAATTTTAACATTTTTTCACACTGCTATTGTCACTACCTTTTCTCTCTCTCCCTTCCACAAGTAGTTCTGAGCAAATGTGCCGTACTCTGAGCCTACAGAGGAAGTAAGATGCAGGCACTGTCTCTGAGGAGATCAGCATCTAGTGGAAAGAAAGGCGCGTGGGAGGAATCCGCAGGACAGTGTGACATGTGTGCCGGGGCCGCTGGAATAGGGTACTCAGAGGGCAAGAAGAAACACTTCCCCCACCTGGGAGCATCTTTCAGGAAGTGGAATCCAAACTGCAGCGCCACCTGAGCCTGGTTGAGGCAGTGAGAAAGAAAGTGCGTCTGTCAGAAGGAACTTCAGGAGTGGGGCTACGAGGACAGGAGGGTGCAGTCACATGGGCAAACAGCACAAACACGGACTGTTTCGCGTTACCTACAGCCCAGGGTTTCCCATGGTGCTGAAAGAGGGAAGTTTAGATTTTACCTTAGATATAGGGAGGGTCGCATGTACCTTCTGGCAAATTTCTGACTCTGTTTTGAAGGTGAGGCACTTAGCCAGGGAATGTTTGAAGAACAGTTTCGATTTCCTCCCACTGGTACTCCTGTCTGAAAAAGTTCGTATCGTCACAAGCCCTTGCTTGTGTGAAGTGGTAGTTCTTTCTCCCTGACCAGGCAGTGGTGTTGTGGATAGAGCCTTGACCTGGGATGGTGGGACTCAGGTTCGAAACCCCATGGTCACTGGCTTGAATGCGGGCTCATCCAGCTTGAGTGCAGGGTCATCAGCTTGAATGTGGGATCATAGACATGACCCTGTGGTTGCAGGCTTGAGCCCAAAGGTGGCTGGCCTGAAGCCTAAGGCTACTGGCTTGAGGCCAAGGTTGTTGGTTTGAACAAGGGGTCACTGGCTCAGCTGAAGCCCCCCTCCCCAACGAAGGCACATATAAGAAAGCAATCAGTGAACAACTAAAGTGCTGCAACAACAAGTTGATGCTTCTCATCTCTCTCCCTTATTGACTCTCTGTCCCCGCCTGTCCCTCTCTTTCAGTCTCTCTCTCAGTCATTAAAAAAAAAAGAGGTAGTTCTTTTTGTGGAACAGCAGGTATCGCTAGACAAAAAACAGAGATGTGGCTGCTGAGCTGTGGGAAACCCTGCGTTAAACATCGGTATCTTGACTGCTGAACTGCTCAGAACCTGTGTTGTGCTAGCACTCATGAGACTGCTCCAGAGGGGAGATTTACCATCAGGAACTGACTTTGTGGGAGAAGTACAGGGAACGTCATTCCAGGACTCCTCCTTAGAAGCCCAAGCATTTGACCTAGGATTTTTTAACTTGTTAAATCTCAGGAAAATGAGATTCTGAAGGGGAAATTTTGTCATTTAAACTTGCAATTTTCAATGTTTTGATACAAACCCAGGGAAAGAGGGTCAGTATAGTGGCTCTCTGTGACTCCTCTCCAGGTTCTATAACTGTCAACGTTTTGCATCCCCACTTCACTTTGTGTTGTTCTGTGCTTTATAGCAGGTGGCGCCTCAGGAAGCACAAATGTCCCGTGGTCTCACCGTCAGTGATGCAAACATTCAGGTGACTGGTGCCAGATCTGTTGACAGGTTCTCATCAGTCTTTTAGTACTACTGTTCCTCTTAGTTACGGCATTAATACAGGTATTTCATTAGAGATTGGAAATGATGATTTTCTTTCTATCATTTCTTCCATAGTAAAAGATTTTGTTTTCTATAATAAAATCTATAACATAACATTTTATCAGACTTATATTATTAGCTTTCTCCCCCAGTCTGGAATCAGCCATTATTTTTTTTCTAAGAAGTCCTGGTTGCTTTTATTTAGAGATCTCCTCTTAGGTACCGGAAAATGTTCATTTGCTTGTCGGTTTCCCATGCTGCCAGTAAGCACCCTCTTAAAGTTGATATGGTTGGCTTTTAGTTGATTTTTCTGTTTCTTTCAGCAAAAATAAGAAAAACACATTTGTATTTCCATATTTCTAACATAAAAGCAGCATGCTGTGTTCAGTCTTCTACCCTTTATTTTATTTTGTTTCCTTCACTAATATAGCTCTGCTATCATCCCATGTCAATACGGGAGCTCTTCCTTATTCATTATTGCAGTTTCCTCGTGCTTTGTTCTGTGGATCGTTCATTCAATCAGTCCCCTGTAGATGGATATTTGATATTATTCCTATCTTTTGCTATTACTAATAATGCCACAGCGGTTAACCTTAAATATAAATCATTTTGTATTTTTTCAGTATAACTTGGGTTGGGTTCCAAAAAGGAAGATTATTGAGTCAAGTGGTTTCTTTATATACAATTTTGCTAAATATTTTCAGATTCAATGTTGAGGAGTCCTTGGGGATTGTGCCATCTTGCATTCCTATCATTTAAAATATGAGCAAGTCTTTTCCCCACAGTGTCAAAAGCAGAATATGTTGTATAGTGAATAGAAATTTGGTGATCTCAGTGGTGATAAATGTTACCTCAGGGAAGTTTTCATTGCATATTTTTCTTATTTTGAATAATCTTGAGTATGTTTTTAACATAAGAATTGTTTGCATATCTTTCTTTAAGACTGCATGCTCCTGAGTTTTGAGGAAAAGTTTAACAGAGGAGGAAGAGAGTTAAGTTTGAGAGTGTTGTACCTGCAAACCTTCAACCAACACCCCAACCCTTGCCATTTAAATTAAAGAGAAAGTGAAACAGAGAACCCCCATCTCAAGGTGGACTCTTTGTAACCAAGCAAAGCATGAAAATTACTGTTACCAAAGCCCAGAGGGTGCCGTACTTAAAGAATAAGGTCCCTTAAGTGAAATTGCCCAGTCTCTTCCCTTTTTCATTCTCTTAATTGTTCTCTCTCTTTAACAGATCATAGAATTTGAAGGCAGGATAGATTCTTTAAATCATTAAAATCTAATACCTTTATTTTACATATAGACCAGAGTGGTGACCAGACTTCTCTTGATCAATTTCTTATCTTAATCAATTGATCAATCTGTTGATCAATTTTCCTGAGTGGTGACCAGACTGTTGTTCTCTTGATCAATTTCTTGTCTTGATCAATTGGTCAATCTGTAGATCAATTTTCCCAGTGCTCCCTCGGCCCCTCTCCTCCATACCTGGGTCCACTACTGGTAAGAAACAGTATAGCTTAGCTCTACTTGGGTTAAACAAGAAATAGAAATAACCTCTTCTTCAGCCGAGTCAAATTCAGCCCCTGCTCCCCCCATAGCAGGGGCTGGCCCAGATGGCTGCTATAGCAAGCTCCACCGCTCATCGGCTCTGGGTTCCTGCCCTGGGACCTGGGGATAAGTTTAGCTGTGGACATGGGGGGGGGGGGGAAGAAATGACCTCTTTCTTAGGAAATGGTAATATTTTGTGTCCACACCGGTTACATATCCACACGTCTTTACGTACACAAACCATTAAAACTGCTACTCCCAATTCTAATTGCCTAGACATCCCTGTAATCTCCTGTGGTCTCCTCAGATAATCTACCCTTCATTCAAGAGGAGTGGGTCACAGAAATCTGCTTATTGCTTTTCAAGGCCTTGATGATCACATGCTGCCAAATGTCAGGAAGAGTGCAGAGCATTTTAGTTTTGCTTCAGCTGTATAACAACTCTAACTGGACTTAGACTACAGAACCCCGTATTTTGGGTTAGTTAAAAAATATAGTCACTGCAATTTAGGAGGTGATGATCTATCTAGTTGGGAAGATGAGGTGTCTGAAGGAGAAGTTTGTTACATAATGCCGACGATGATGGTCCCATATGCTAGCCAAGTAATAGATTCCTGTAGAGCAGGGGTCCCCAAACTTTTTACACAGGGGGCCAGTTCACTGTCCCTCAGACTGTTGGAGGGCCGGACTATAAAAAAAACTATGAACAAATCCCTATGCACACTGCACATATCTTATTTTAAAGTAAAAAAAACAAAACCAGAACAAATATAATATTTAAAATAAAGAACAAGTAAATTTAAATCAACAAACTGACCAGAATTTCAATGGGAACTATGGGCCTGCTTTTGGCTAATGAGATGGTCAATGTGCTCCTCTCACTGACCACCAATGAAAGAGGTGCCCCTTCCGGAAGTGCAGCGGGGGGCCGGATAAATGGCCTCAGGGGGCCGCATGTGGCCCACGGGCCGTAGTTTGGGGACCCCTGCTGTAGAGCAATATAAAGGACTACCAGATGGGGACTATAGGCTCTTCTTGTGTTTAAAATGCAGCTGCAAGACTTATGTTATCTGTGGGAATCTCATTTCTCACCTGCGAACGGATATGAAGGAAAATATTTACCTCATGGTATTCTATGAGATGTCAATAAGAAGAGTGTTCAAGTCCCTCATAGTGAAAGCTCAGTAACTGTTAGCCATAACTCCAGCGGTGTCTGAGAGAAGTTAAAAATATCTGGGGAGAGAGGACCCAAGAAAAATTGTTGGTTTCAGTAGTTAGCAAGTTCTCCGGTGACTTCCGCAAAGGCAGTATCTGCCGGCTGGAAAGGCAGGAAAGCGCAGCACAGCAGGTTAAGGGTAAATAGGCAATACATACTTGCCATACAGAAATCAATAGAGCCAAGGAAGGTCATCCATTTGAGCTACTGGAGAGCGAAACTGGTAAAACAGAAAAAGATAAAACAGGTTTTCTCTCTTTTAAGGAAAGGGGGCTGGTTGGGAGCAGAAGGCATTTAATCGACAGGGCTGGGGAGCACGGTGCAGTGAGACTGAGCGTGCTTTGGGTTAATTAATGTCGTGAGAGTCCTGAGCGAACACAGAGAGAGGCTCACCCTTAAGCAGTGTGCCATTAGATTTATATCCCCTGGATCAAGGGCATGTTCCTGCTAGACAGAGTAGCCTCCCACTCTATCTAAAGCTAAAGGGGCAGAAAGAATTACATGACCCTGACCAAAGGTTGCCCAGAGCTGAGGCATTAATGAATTAAGTCACAGGACCTTACAATGTGTTTAGCTGTCACTTGAACAAATGGTGGACTTAAGTACAGATTAGGACCCATGAGACCTGCTGCTGGGAATGGAACTGTGATTACTGTGTTCACCAAGACTTTTAGAAGACATGGCCAAGCATGCTGAGTGTTAACCATGACTGTTTGTACCAGCATAGACAGACATATTTAAGGAATAAAAAGTAATTATCTGTTTTGTTTCTGGCTTCAACACAAAAAGTAACCTAGAATATAAAAGCTGCTTACTCTTCAGAAACATTTTTCTGTTCTCACAAAAAGTAGAGAGGCTTGAATGATCATTTTGTTTAATGTCAAAGTCCTGTTTTAAAAACAATTACAAAATAACAGTAGCAAGCAGATGTCAATTCTTCCAGGATATTGTGATGAGTCAAAACAAGTCGATCAGAACAATTGTATTAAACTGTGTAATCTGTTCAGTGAAGCAAGTAAAATATACAGAACACAGACTATATCTGGAGGGTGACGACTAGCGTAGTTATAATGAGAGTTGTTATACCCTGGTATGACGAAGATTGTGATGTCTTTGGAACCAGATCATAGATATAATTCTGACTGCTGGGGAATTCTCTTAACTTTTCTCAGTTTCCTCATCTCTGAGATGGAAGTAATAATCTATTATCTTCTGGTTTGGTGAGATAAATAAAGGAGCTGAATGCAAAGTACCTAATCTGTTATGTAGCTTACTGCTTCTTCTTTTTATTGGTGTTTATTTTGTTGATTTTAGAGACAGGAAAGGAGAGAAAGGGAGAGACAGGAACATTGATCTGTTATTCTCTGTGCCCTAAGGATGGAACCAGCCACCTTTGCGCTTCGGGACAATGCTCTAACCAACTGAGCTATCCGGCCAGGGTGCACATTGCTTTTTAACCACTATTATTGATTCCTATTATTACTTCTGCTACTTCATTGACGTGATCTGTAAATTTGAACCTTAACTAAATCTAAGGGCACAAGTTTCATTGGGACTCTATTCAAAACTGCTTTTGAAAAATACTTTGAGAAGGTACTTTTGTTGTAAAGTACTGTACCTTAACACGCGGGTCACATAGAGACACCAAGTCCAAATGAATTTTTGAGTTTATTAATTAGCCGGCTAGCTACATGGGGCACAATCCCAAATCATGTAGCAAGCCCCTCCAATTCTGTGGCTGATTTTATAGACCAAATCACATACCGGTTGGGGTGGGTAAGGAGCGGCTCGCAGTCCCTTTGTCTAGAGGTATAGTTATCTCATGACTCTAGGGTGAGTATAGGAATTCTTGATTGAGGTACATAAACATTCTTTTCTAAGGTTTTTAGTTAAATTCTATTTTCTTTGCTCTGTATGTCAAGTGGCCCCAGGCACCCTTTCAGAGAATTCTAGGAACTAGCTGAATTATGAGTAGGTGACCCAGTTGTCCTTGTAAGCCAGGAAGCTCCTGCATTCTTCTCTTTCCATTCTCTACAGAAAAGAGGGGGTAAGAAGCCTGACTTTTCCTCTGTAAAATGTCATTGCTAATACTAAGTTTACAGTTTCTTGGTACCTTATCACACATTATTGAGGAAAGACACATCATCTCCCAGAAGTCTAAACCCAGTTCTCTCTGCAGCTCTGGGAGGGGCCACTGGTCATCTGGTCAAATACTGGCTAGAGGCACTGGAGCATGTGAAACAAAAACATACCAGCTTTTAAAGAAGCATCCTACTCAGGGAGCTCCACTGAGGAATTGAGAAAGACTGAAGAGAGGGAGCTTTATACTCCCTGTTCATTCGTACACAGGAGTTAGGCCATCTGCAGGCTGGCTTGTGTATTTATGTGCATGACATAATGTTACTCCCCCTTTTTTCTTGCTGGATCATCTGTATTTAAATTGACGTATAATCATGAGAAAACACCCATTTCTGATGATTGCTGTGAAGCCAGTAGATACGACCACCATCACAGCCGCCTGGCCCATGCAGATTCGCATTTGATTCGGACAGATGGTAATGAAACAACGGCGCCAAGAACTGGTGGACCATTACCTTTAATCCTAGCTCGCACCCAGTGGGCAAGAAATACACACAGTGGGAAAACACTTCCCTTTCCATTCAGGGCTCCCAAAGCCACTGACTCATCCAAGTTTCCTAGAATCAAAGGTTTCTACCTCACTAGCCTTATTCACCTCTGTTCCCCATCTCCTTCTCTCTGCACAAACTCTGCACTAACTGGCTTCTCCTTTAGCACTCCGCCATCTTGGCTGTTTCTCTCCTCCTGCATGGGCTCCTCTGTCCCATTTTATAGTATAGAAATCAAAACCTTTAATCCAATATACAAACAAGGAAGTCTCTGATACAAAGTCACTTATCTGAGGCATAATGGGATTCCTCATGAGAGTGCACCACCCTACATCATGCAATAATCAAAGGTGTGGGGAAAAGCTTAGTTTTGAAAAGATCTTAGTATTAAAAGGGTGGGAAAGGCTTAGTTTTAAAACTAAGCCTTAGGCTATAATGACCCGGCCTGCTTACAGCCTGTTCCCCACACTCAAGGCAAACTATAAACGAGCAAACATGTATCATATTTACAAACTTATTTGACCAACAGTTGAGCTGGTTGAAGCACTCAGGACTGGAAACACTGCACAACTGGTCTCAAATTCAGAAGGGTCGTTTTGTGTATGTCCCTTCTTTAACCATGTTCCAGTTCGAAACTGCTACTGAAAATGTTTAAAAAATAAGATTTACAATTTCTTGTCGAACCTCTTTTCAAGTGTGTCTGACTGTCGTAATTGAAAGCTTAGCCTCAAATGCTTTCTCTGACTTCTTCAAATGGCTTTGTTGAGTCTCTCTGCCTCCCGAGTAGTTCCTTAGAAACCGCATCTGCCAGAAGACATTCCTGTGGAGAGGTACTGCCCAGTCAGAAAAAAACACGCACACACACACTACTAAACATTAGAGGCATTTTTACTGCTGACACCCCAGAGGCAGCATTCCTATCTCTAAATCTGTAACACAAGCAAATTAATCTGATTTACATGTCATTTGAGCAGAGAATGGATTTGGAAAGCTCTGAATCATCTCAAGTGAAAATTAGATTAGCACCACCCTTAAAGGGTGGCCTATGGAAGAGAGGAGAAGGTATGTTTAAATAACTTTCAATGTGAAAGAATAAAAGTAGGGGAAACTGCACAGCTCTTCCTTTAAATAAAAAAGTCACCATGGTTCTATCACGATGATCTAATGCATTATAAAAGTGTACGGCCTAACTTGATAAAGGAACGGGATTTACAAGTCTGTCTTTTCTGGAACAGATATAACTTTCGAACTTAAACACTCTCATGGATCTATAACAGCCATGAAAATCCTCACTGGTCACTGTTCCTGGAGCTTGTGGGTGACTGATGAAACCCCCCGTTTTACCTTATGCTTCGCTTGCCAACATGTTTAATTTACGGGGAGCCCCTGGGGGCGTAGTGACTGCATTTGCCAAAGACACACTTCTCCGGGACAGCCTGTTTTTTATCAATGCTATCACTTAAGAAAGTGGCATGACTGTTGTATCGATATTTTATATAAGCATAGGTCTCACCTAAGTGACAAAAAGCACTTGAATCTCCTGGGCTTCATTTTTATTTATCTTAGGAATGCTTAGTATTACACTGAGTTGCAAATGGGATTTATTTTTTTATTTAGACATAAGTGTCTCTTAAGAAAAGGCAAATCACCTTTCACCTGTATTCCAGATGGACTCCCTTCATGGATAGCACCTCCCTACCTCACCCCACCTAAAATTAAAGGTGTGGTATACCAAGCGAAGGACAATCTGCCTTGTAAACAAAAAGAAATTCAGCAATTCAAACAAAGAGTAAACATCGGCTCAGGTCTCCCAGTAGATTTGCTCCCAGAGAGAAACCCTGAAAGGGGAAGTCCTCGTCCTTTGATGACCTGGATTCAGAGGTCATGCAGTGTCATTGGGCTTTATTTTATTGTTGAAGGCATTCACAAGGTTTGGCCCAGCTTGAAGGAGCGAGAAAACAGGCTCCACCTTCTGATAGGGGAGGTCAGAGTTAACATTACAGAATGCACGTGGGATGGGTTCTATGTTGGTTCAGCCTGTTTTGAAAAAGGCCCGTCTGCCTGCCACCCCATGGCTCCCAGCTTGGGAAATTTAAGCCCTCACCTTCCTCTTTGGCTGTCAGCCTTGTGCAGTGAGCAGCCTCGGAATCACTTATTTGTGATGACTGCACTTAGGAGGTCAACAAGGCCTTTGTTGGGTACCCATTTTCCTACTCTTTAGCCACATAATTTAGGAACGTTACTTGAAATTTCCCAAATCTAAATTTTTATTCAGTATTACAGTGAAGGTAAAATGAGAGGACCATGTTTAATGTGAAGAGCGCAATGCTCAGTATAGATTTCCTCTTACCCTGTGTAAAGCTAGCAGTCAAGGCCAGGGCCACTATCACAGCAGCCTTCTGGCCTATGCAGGTTCGCATTGGATTCGGACAGTCGGCAAAGAAACCATGGAGCCAAAAACTGGTGGGCCATAGCCTTTAATCCTACCTTGCACCCGGCGGGCAAGTAAAAATACACACTGGGCTCCAAAACCCAGTCACACTCAGTGCTCACAAAGCCACTGACTTATCCGAGTTTCCTAGAATCAAAGGTTTCTAGCTCACCAGACTTATTCTCCTCAGTTCCCCATCTCCTTCCTTATCCCAAATACAAACTCTACACAAACTGGCATCTCATTCAGCACTCCACCATCTTGGCTGCTTCTCCTGGCCTCCTCCACGTGGCCTCCTCCCACTGCTGGCTCTACTCTCTCCTCTGCTGAAAATCCCAGGAACCAAGAGGCCAAACTCTCATTCCATCCCCATTTTATAGTGTAGAAATCCAAACCCTTAATCCAATATACAAAACAGGGAAGTCTCCAACACAAAGTCACCCTCTGAGGCATGATAGGATTGTACCGCCCTACATCAAAAAGGGTAGGAAAGGCTTAATCCCAAAACCAAGCCCCAGGCCACAAGGATTCTCAACACACATTAATATCACCTGGGCGACGGCATCTTTAACAAAGTGAGCATAATACATTTTATCCGCCCAACAATCCACCCCTATGCTCACTTTACTACCCACAATCTATACCACCGGCATCCCTGTGCAAGGAAATTGGAACATTACACAAGTTACAACAGCAAAAATCATACAGTTTCAACAATTACAAAGGTACACTTCACCAGTCTCTGAGCACTTTGCCCAAAGCGCAAAATGTCCTCGGCCTTCTTCCTAGCCATGGGAAAAGCTTCCCGGGGCAGGGCAGTGCTTCCAGCAAAGCCACCCCCCACCCCCATCAGGGTATTTCACATTGTCCAAAATCCATAATCCGTAAGTCCATCCAACAAAGGAGTCAGTGCCCACTCCGGTCGTAGTCCAGGAAATCAGTCCACGCACATAGGGCTTCAGCCACCCCCCTCATTCCTGCCGTCCTCGCAGGTCTTACACTGTCCCAAAGAGGGGCACATGGCAATGGCAGTCAGCATTTCCATCTCTGCTCCGGAAAGCATGTCCAGCCCTATGTCCCCAAATCGCAGACCTACTGGGGCCATAGTAGGTGCTCCTTGCAGCTGGGCTTCCATCTTCTGGAGACTGCAAATCACAACTCCAGCCCAATTCTCATCCTCCAAAGAGGAACTGAAAACACCAGCTCCCGCTGCCAGGCTCAAGCCCCAGGCCGCCGCCACCTTCTGCTCCGCAGACGTTGCAACTCCGGACCCGGCCTCAGCTTCAGCCTCAGCCTCAGCTTCAGCCTCAGCCCTGGTCTCCCGCCGCTGCTGGCTCTCTGCAACATCCAGGGCAAGCTGCAACTCACGAACCTCTGAATCCTCCTCCAGCAGCTGCTCCATTTCCAGGCGAATCTCGCAAACCTGGTCGGCCTCCTCCTCCAGCGCTTCCTCCAGCTTCAGGGTCAGCATCTGTTTCTCCCACATTTGCTCCAGCTCTTTCCACTGCTCGGTTTGCAGGTCCCGGGCAGCCTCTTCCACAGAGCTCTCAGTTTCCTCACGCATGGCTGTAAAAGTCAGCCAGCCTACAATCCCCAAAAGGACAGCCATGGGAAACCCTAACACTAACCAGTCCTCTACTCCACCACTCAAAGGCTCCTTGCCGATCTGTATCGAATCCTGCCACAGACTACGCCAAATGTAAAGCCAGGAGGCAGGGCCAGGGCCACTATCACAGCAGCCCGGCTTATGCAGGTTCGCATTGGATTCGGACAGTCGGCAAAGAAACCATGGAGCCAAAAACTGATGGGCCATAGCCTTTAATCCTACCTTGCACCCGGCGGGCAAGTAAAAATACACACTGGGCTCCAAAACCCAGTCACACTCAGTGCTCACAAAGCCACTGACTTATCCGAGTTTCCTAGAATCAAAGGTTTCTAGCTCACCAGACTTATTCTCCTCAGTTCCCCATCTCCTTCCTTATCCCAAATACAAACTCTACACAAACTGGCATCTCATTCAGCACTCCACCATCTTGGCTGCTTCTCCTGGCCTCCTCCACGTGGCCTCCTTCCACTGCTGGCTCTACTCTCTCCTCTGCTGAAAATCCCAGGAACCAAGAGACCAAACTCTCATTCCATCCCCATTTTATAGTGTAGAAATCCAAACCCTTAATCCAATATACAAAACAGGGAAGTCTCCAACACAAAGTCACCCTCTGAGGCATGATAGGATTGTACCGCCCTACATCAAAAAGGGTAGGAAAGGCTTAATCCCAAAACCAAGCCCCAGGCCACAAGGATTCTCAACACACATTAATATCACCTGGGCGACGGCATCTTTAACAAAGTGAGCATAATACATTTTATCCGCCCAACACCCTGTATGTATAAATCTGTCAGGTAGAACCATATGACATTGTCATCTTTGAAGTTAAAAGTGGTAAAAATATTATCAATTCCATATGGTTCAGCCCAATATGTTTTAATGAATATATTTTTTGGAAAACATTTTATTCTGTTAAATCATAAAATATTCTCAAATTGCAAAGAAAATGTGTCTTAATGGTTTTAGATAGAGATTACCTACAGACTTAAGTAATACGAGAAGATAAAATAAAACTGTGGTTGGGGGACTTGTCCATTTGACTTTTAGTTCCCCAAATCTATTCCTATTATAAGATGATCCATAATTCAGAAACATATGAAAGCCTGATGGTCAAATAATTTTGTAAATATGATACATATGTTTGCTCCCTTATAGTTTGCATTGTGTGTGGGGGACAGGTGTAAGCAGGCAGGGTCATCATAGCCTAAGGCTTAGTTTTAAAACTAAGCCTTTCCCACCCTTTCAATACTAAGATCTTTTCAAAACTAAGCTTTTCCCCACACCCTTGACTATTGCATGATGTGGGGTAGTGCACTCTCATGAGGAATCCCATTATGCCTCAGATAAGTGACTTTGTATCAGAGACTTCCTTGTTTGTATATTGGATTAAAGGTTTTGATTTCTATACTATAAAATGGGACAGAGGAGCCCATGCAGGAGGAAAGCAGAGAAAGGCCTCGTGGAGGAGAGAAACAGCCAAGATGGCGGAGTGCTAAAGAAGAAGCCAGTTTGTGCAGAGTTTGTGCAGGGAGAAGGAGATGGGGAACAGAGGTGAATAAGATTGGTGAGGTAGAAACCTTTGATTCTAGGAAACTTGGATGAGTCAGTGGCTTTGGGAGCTGTTGGGCAGATAAAATGTATTATGCTCACTTTGTTAAAGATAACAGGAGGAGGCCGTCGCTCAGGTGATATTAATGTGTGTTGGGGTGGGCTAAAGGCAGGCAGAATCCTTTAGCCTGGGGCTTGGTTTTGGGATTAAGCCTTTCCTACCCTTTTTGCTGTAGGGCGGTACAATCCAATCATGCCTCAGAGAACTGACTTTGTATTAGAGACTTCCCTATTATGTATATTGGATTAAGGGTTTGGATTTCTACACTATAAAATGGGGATGGAACGAGAGTTTGCCTTCTTGGTTCCTGAGATTAACAAGAGAGAGCAGAGGAGAACAGAGAAAGGCCATGTGGAGGAGACCAGGAGAAGCAGCCAAGATGGCGGAGTGCTGAGTGAGATGCCAGTTTGTGTAGAGTTTGTATCTGAGATAAGGAAGGAGATGGGGAACTGAGGAAAATAAGTCTGGTGAGCTAGAAACCTTTGATTCTAGGAAACTCGGATAAGTCAGTGGCTTTGTGAGCACTGAGTGTGACTGGGTTTTGGAGCCCAGTGTGTATTTTTACTTGCCCGCCGGGTGCAAGGTAGGATTAAAGGCTATGGCCCATAAGCTTTTGGCTCCATGGTTTCTTTACCGACTGTCCGAATCCAATGAGAACCTGCATGGGCTGGGCGGCTGTGATGGTGGCCCTGGCCTTGACTGCTGGCTTTACAGGAGCCCTGAATGGAAAAGAAAGTGTTTCCCACTATGTCTATTTCTTTCTTTTTTTTTTTTTTTTTTTTTTTTTTTTTGTATTTTTCTGAAGCTGGAAACGGGGAGAGACAGTCAGACAGACTCCCGCATGCGCCGGACTGGGATTCACCCGGCACGCCCACCAGGGGCGATGCTCTGCCCACCAGGGGGCGATGCTCTGCCCCTCCGGGGTGTCGCTCTGCCGTGACCAGAGCCACTCTAGCGCCTGGGGCAGAGGCCAAGGAGCCTTCCCCAGCGCCCGGGCCATCTTTGCTCCAATGGAGCCTTGGCTGCGGGAGGGGAAGAGAGAGACAGAGAGGAAGGAGTGGGGGGTGGAGAAGCAAATGGGTGCTTCTCCCATGTGCCCTGGCCGGGAATCGAACCCGGGTCCCCTGCACGCCAGGCCGACGCTCCACCACTGAGCCAACCGGCCAGGGCCTGTGTGTATTTCTTGCCCACCGGGTGCAAGCTAGGATTAAAGCTAATGGCCCACCAGTTCTTGGCGCCGTTGTTTCATTACCGTCTGTCCGAATCAAATGCGAACCTACACGGGCCAGGCGGCTGTGATGATGGTGGCCGTGGCTACTGGCTTTACAGAGCCTCTTCTATTACTGGGATATTTTTGAATTGAGCTAAAATTTCTAGATGTTGGCTAGCTAAAGGGAGATCATACATT
Organism: Saccopteryx leptura; assembly: GCF_036850995.1. NCBI lineage: Eukaryota > Metazoa > Chordata > Mammalia > Chiroptera > Emballonuridae > Saccopteryx > Saccopteryx leptura. The sequence goes on from NC_089508.1 coordinate 182,595,528, forward strand.
TGCAACTTTTTTTTTGTCATTACCCCACTGCCCCAAACTTAAGAATTTTCCGAATAGCTTACTCTTTGCTTTATTAAAGTTTTTTTTTTGTTTGTTTGTTTTTTGCATTTTTTCGAAGCCAGAAACGGGGAGGCAGTCAGACAGACTCCCACATGCGCCCGACCGGGATCCACCTGGCATGCCCACCTGAGCGCCCAGGCCATCTTTGCTCCAGTGGAGCCTCGGCTGTGGGAGGGGAAAAGATAGAGAGGAAGGAGAAGGGGAGGGGTAGAGAAGCAAACGGGCGCCTCTCCTATGTGCCCTGGCTGGGAATCGAAACCGGGACTCCTGCACACCAGGCCGACACTCTACCACTGAGCCAACAGGCCAGGGCTGCTTTATTAAAGTTTAATGATTCTGTACATTCTTTTGAGATCTGCTCCTCAATACTGATAAGGCCTACTGTTAATTTCTTTTTCCCCATTCTGCGCATCAAGATTAGAATTCACATCTTCGGAAGTGACAGACCAGCTCATGAATTCTTTGCATCTTCTTGGCTATTTATCCAGTTCTGCACAGAATGATTCACAGTGATTGAGATTTTCAGCGTTAGCAGTTTGTCATCTCAGCACATTATACATTTAACTTCCCATCGATCCAAAGTGTTTGGATAATGAAGCTTTCCCAAAGCTTTGGCTATCTCAAAGCCTTGTCACAAAGAAAGGTGCAGAATTCACATCATATTAAAGGCAAGAAGTTACTCCCTCCTGAAAGCCTTTTTTTTTATAAGAGCAAGGGAAGAAATTAAATGTTAAGTTCATTAAGTTACTTCTTACAGAAAGGGATAAGTAAGAAAAAAAAAAAGAAAATATGGAAAACATGAAAAATAATCTTATATTTTATTCTTACCTGCCATGTTGGCTTGTTTCAATTTTATTGAGATAGTATTATTTAAAGGGCCATGTTTTGTTGTTGCTTGGTTATGGTGACATCATCAGTGAACAAAAGAAATGCCAAATGAATCACATTATGTACTTAGGGAAGACCAAATCCCCATGAAAGATTAGAATCCATTATGGTCAGTCCTTGGTGACGTTTGTCTAATCTGTAGTTCTCTCACTTAGCACTCTTTTCCCACAAAGTATTCTCAACAATTAGATAAGCAGACTGAACAGTAATTATTTTAGTCATATGCATTTAGGATGATCAGATATTTGAGCTTACCCGGAAAGTTCTAGTTTACTCCCAGTCTCCCTTCAGCATATCTGATTATTATTACCCTCTTTCGCTTTCAAAACTATCCCTGAATGGACAATAATGAATAAAATGCCCTTCTTCTTGACAATTACATTATTTTCTTCTTTCTTTGGAACAGAGAAAGAGAGATTCATTCATAACCAAACTAGATTAGAGGCTTCCAATGAAATGGATTGCTGTGTCGCTAATGGAGAATCATTAAAATACATTTACTCTAAGGAGAGAGAAGTTATACTACTTGTTACAGTCCACTCAACAATTAGTATTGGAGGGACAAGGGGTAATGTTTTCATTGCTTTGACACTACTAAGATAAAATTAATGAGTAATACAAATTCTAGTTAGTTGTTGAAGTCAGACCTTTCAGTTGAATCTTATCCTCTCTTTTAACTACTGATTGGATATATCTATCCTCTCTCAAATTACCCTGGCCAGTGACCTTTAATCTGTTTTTGAAATTTTTCAGTCATATGAAATGTACTAGTTCTGGAGTTCTCTTGGATGTCTCTGTTAATACATGTTTTTGTGTATGTTATGTGTAAATCTATCTCCCCATAACATTTATTCTTTATTCCAAATTCTATTCTAGTTTCTTTCTGATAAAACAATCCTTAGAAGTTTAAAGTATTCAGTCATATCCTTTAGTCCTTACTTGTCTTTGTTAAACATCTCTTTATGGCTTTTTGTTGTTGTTGTTCCCATCATTGCTTTTTTTTTTCAGCGCCTCTGGCTGAGAATCAGTTTGTGAAAGCTTTTCCTGTGTGGTACTCAGAGCCATAGATGGTTTGATAAAGTTTAGGTGATATGTTTGTTCCCTCCAGGTAGCAAAGTCAGTGTGATATATAAAAAATTGTTACTAGAGAACACAGATTTCATACTTACTATAGTTTAGCTACTATGCTGAGAATTTTATATTAATTCTTAGTCAATGTTAATACTAAGAGGTTGTTACAGCAATTTCCCTATTGTTCAAAAATGAAAATTGAGGTCAGGGAAATTTTCAATAAAATTCCAAAGATTACTCACATAAGAAGTTAAATAAAAATATAGGACTTAAATTTATAAAGTTTAGCCTGATTTCAAAGCCCAGACTCTTAACCATCCTAAACTTATAACACGCTTTTCTCAGACTGAATATATTCCCATTAAATTTCTTATTTTTAGAATCATTGAGTTTGTTTTTCTTTTGGATCTTGTTAAGCTTTTTATTTAAATTCTCTCATCCTATATATTGGTTATCTTAGGTAGCTTTTTATCACCTGTTTATGTCTTTAGTTTACAGCCAATGTCCTTATCCAAATCCTAGTGAAAATATGCAATAGCTCAGGGCTAGAGAGTCTCTAGTCAAACACAGACTCTACTGAGAGATTTTCCTGGTTGATAAACATTTTTATATATGTACCAATTTGTATTTAATCACATAGACTTAAGTATAGAAATCTGGCCTATATGTTTTCCTATTTATTTCAAAGACATTATTTTGAAAACTTTAAGAGAGCCCTTAATCATTATTGATACTGAATTTGATGATCAGATGAGTAATTGTTATGTTCACGCCTCCATTCATCTACTCACTGTACAAAACAAATAAACAAATAAGCAAACAAGCTAACAAACCAGACAAGAAATAATTACTATTGCTTAGTGATAAGAACATTGAATGTCTTTCATTTGCTAGTTGTTTATCCTTGGGCAAGTTGTCTCTCTAAATCTCAAGTTTCTTATACAAGGAGATAAAGAATTTTTTTGTGGCTGAAATGCAGGGGATAGGAGGGGATTTAAGGAAGATAATGATGGAATGCTGCTCTCTGATGTTATCAGGAGTCTGTCCTTGAATATTTTAAGCAAACAGTTTAAATGATATGGTCTGTATTTTTCAAAGTTACCTCTGTACTGGTGGTTCTCAAGCTTAAGCAGCCAGAAACATCTGGCTAATGTTAGAAGATAGCATTTGTGACTCCGTAGGTGTGGTACAGAGGCAAAAATTTGCATTTCTACCAGGTTTCCAGCTGTTTCTGATGCTGCTGTTTGGGGCACCATACTTGAGAAGCACAGGAAGGTGTGGAGACAGGTAGGAGAAGACCCTTTAAAATGGTGAGAGGGGATGAGGACCTGGACTAAGACAGTGACTGTGGGAATGGGTTCAAGGTATTGACTGGATTGGTGATTGATAAGGTATGGAAGGCAAAAGACAAGAGTCAAAGCTATGTTTAAGGTTTATAAATGGGATGAACTAATGCTGATGCCAGCAACACGGAATAGAGGAGCAGGAGGCTTGTGTTTGTGAGACAAGTTCAGGTTTGAAAAAGGTGAGGTCCAGTGCACGCAGGACCTCCAGGTAGACATCTACAGGATGGAGGTAGCCATGTGGGTTGATATTGGTCTCATTTCTAGTTTTAAGTGTGGAAGTAGGGGTAATTTCTTTTTTTACTTCAGATAACTGGGCTTTATAGGCAGAATACAGACCCTTGGTAAGGGTTAAGCACAAACAAAATTTAATTCCCTTGCCTTTCCTTCATAAGAAATAAAGGGTTAGAGTTACTCGCCACACCACAAAGAAGGACTCAACAGCAAAACAGAATATGTTGGCCGTGGGAGGTAAGAAGGTGGGTCAGGTACTGTGGCCTGCTTATTTCTTCTGGTCAGGAGATAGACTTTCTCTCTATGGGTCACGTCAAGCTCAACTGTAGGATTATGGTGAGTTGTCACCAGCTTCCTTTAATAGAGGACCATTGTGTCTTGTCTTTAATAAGCCACTTCTTTTATTAGGTGTGGGCAGGCTTCCCAGACACAAAGCCGCAAACTCATTACTGTATAATCTATAGCAAAAAAAGTAATATTCTCACATTTTAAACATGCGTTTAAAATGTGAGAATATTACTTTTTATAAAGATATCATACTAGCCAGACTATAGACATCAAATTATAAGGTATTGCATTTTTTTATTAAAGTTGGAAAACATTTTGATAAAAACAGTATTTTGTAAAAGTCTAAAGTGATGTTTACTGTATTTTTTGCTCCACAAGACACACTTTTCCCCCAAAAGTAGAGGAGAAAATGCCTGTCTGTCTTATGGAGCAAAAAATATGGTATTTTATTAAGTATTTTAATACACCATTTTGTTCAGAACATATTTTTTTTCTTATTTTCTCCTTAAAACCCTAGGTGTGTCTTATGGTCAGATGTGTCTTATGGAGTGAAAAATATGGTATATAAACAATTAGCTCTTACTCTGTCCCCTACAGAGTGTACAAGGAGCCCTGCAGTGAAACGGTGAGAAATATGCATGGCAGCAAAGGCTCCTGACAGAGTGCCAGGCATTGTATGTGGTCATGCCTCCTGGCAATTCTTGAACTCCCAGAAATGAGGGAATACCTGAATAGAGGTCCATGCTTTAGTGTGGTAGGTGGGATTATGGGAATGGTGCTACCAAGTCAAGTACAGCAGCTCACAACTTCACAGCCTCTGTGGAGGGAGGCTTGGGGGATAGGAGGTGGCAGTTGAAAAATGGAGAAAGAAAAGGGGGGTTCTAAGATGGCCACAGAGTAGGCAGATGCTCCAACTCCCACTTCCCAAAACCAAGGTGGATTACAACTTAAATCTGAGAACACTCATCGTGAGAGATAAACTTTGGACTAAATTAAGAGGATTCTACAGCCAAGGACCACCAAAGAACCCACACTGAGTCTGGTAGGAAAGGCAGAGACACAGAAAAGGCTGCCCCACTCTCAGGAGCGGCACCTGGGAGGAACTTTCACAATGGGGAGGGCTGTCCAGCGAATTGTAGGTCCTTATCCCCAAAACTGGAATCCCAGCCTAGAGCCCTGAAGCCTGGAAGGGGCTTACAGACTATATTTCACTGAGAAAAAGGCCTAGATATGGTTTGAGAGAAGGACTCTCAGACCTAGGCTCTGTATTAAAGGAACGGCTTGGAGAGCCTCACTCACAGCCACTTTCTTGGAGCTCCAGGAGGACACCCTAACCCCTGAGCTAAGTCACTCCCCAAATTTAAAGTGAACCAGCATCACCAGCAAAGGAAAGAAAGTGCCCGTCCACCAGAGGCTCCCCTACCCTAGCTAGAACAAAGGGACTTAGAGCCAGGCACCATGTTAGGGACACAAATAGGGAGTGCAGAGGTCTAAGCTACACCACCCTCTGCACTACTGACTGCTTGCCAGGGTCAGCCAGGCTGGAGGCAGCAGGGCACAGCTGCGGAGGTTCTAGTAAGCATGCGCAAGCCAGCCCGCAGAGCCAGGATCCGCCGTTGCCACTGGGGAAGCCCAGGCTCACTCACAGCCCTGCTCACTGAGTGGCCTGCCCTTGGTGGACACGGAGGCCCAAGAGTCAGCAGAGGAGAACATGCACGAGGCCACCAGTGACCGCGGAAGTTGCGCCTGCTGCTGCAGGGATTCGGGCAATGCACAAACCTGCTGGGGTGTGGGAGCGCCCTCAGCAACAGCAAAAGCATGGGCAAACTTGGCGGTAATCCGAGACAGCATGCGCGACCCCCCCCCCCCCCGAGGTGGCCACTGAGATCTGAGCCAACTGAGGCAGCCCTGGAAGCAGTCTAAATGGGTGTGTGGGCACGCATGAGCCCAACCAGGGCAGCAGCAGTCATGGAAGTGGGCTGGAGCCAGCAGTACCTGAGCCCAAAAGCCCTGGGCAGCAACAGCGGAAGTAGCCTGGTATACAGACCATACAACAGAAGCACAGGGGCCACACCCACTGGACCACTGAGACTATACCCTACTGAGTGCTGAAAAAGAACAAAAAAACAAAATAAAATAAAAGACACCCTGGCTGGTTGGCTCAGCAGTAGAGCGTCGGTCTGGCGTGCGGGGGACCCGGGTTCGATTCCCGGCCAGGGCACATAGGAGAAGCGACCATTTGCTTCTCCACCCCCCGCTCCTTCCTCTCTGTCTCTCTCTTCCCCTCCCGCAGCCAAGGCTCCATTGGTGCAAAGATGGCCCGGGTGCTGGGGATGGCTCCTTGGCCTCTGCCCCAGGCGCTAGAGTGGCTCTTGTCACGGCAGAGCGACGCCCCAGAGGGGCAGAGCATCGCCCCCTGGAGGGTAGAGCATCGACCTTGGTGGGTGTGCCGGGTGGATCCCGGTCGGGCGCATGCGGAAGTCTGTCTGACTGTCTCTCCCCATTTCAAGCTTCAGAAAAAGACAAAAAAAATAAAAAATAAAAAAAAAATAAAAAAATAAAAGACATAAATAAAATGTCTGGATAGAATGACACCTGAGGCTAAGGTGTACCACATCTAATACTGTACCTAATCACCAAATTACAGTACTGAGCCCAACAAGTAGCCAGCAATAAGAGAAAGAGGATTTTAGGGGAACTTGAACTTTTAAAGGAACTTCTCCCAGGCCAAGAGTAGATAAAAGCAAGCCTAGGAGTACAGCTGATATTTACAATGCCACCTGGACCCAGCAGAGGCAGCGACAAGATCTGGATAAACTATAGCTTCCAAAAGGTGGTTAACAACTAGTCATAGACAGTGACCCCCACTTATCTGCACCAGGCCATGGCCAAGGAAGTCCAGGGCAACACAGACAAAATAGGAAGACAGAGAAGTGATGCAATCCAAATGAATCAACAAGAGAAACCCCCAGAAAATGAACTAAGTGAGATGGAAATAGCAAACTACCAGATTCAGAGTTTAAAATAATGATTATTAGAATGCTGAAAGATCTTAGTGGATCTTTACAGTGGATAAACACAGTGAGCACATAAATAAGGAGATAACAACCATCAAAAAGGACATTGAAATAATAAAGAAGAACCAGTCAGAAATGACAAATACAATATTAGAAATGAAGACTACACTAAAAGCAATTACAAGCAGGCTGGATGAAGCAGAGGATCAAATCAGCAATTTAGAAGAGAAAATAAACAAAAACATGGAAGCAGAGCAGCAAAAAGAAAAGACACTGAAAAAAATTGAGGACACACTAAGAGAGCTCTGTGAAAACCTAAAGGGAAACAACATCCGCATCATAGGAGTTCCTGAAGAAGAAGAGAAAGAACAAGGGATAGAGACCTTTCTAATCAACTCGTAGCTGAAAATTTTCCTAAATTGATGCATGAAAAGTCACAGAAGTTCAAGAATCACAGAGAATTCCATTAAAGAGAAACCCAAAGAAATCCATACCAAGACACATCAGGGGAAGCTGTGTGGATAAGAAAACAGGATGCATACATATGCTGTCTACAAGAGACACATCGCAAAACAAAAGATACACATAGACTAAAGGTAAAAGGATGGAATAAATATTTCATGCAAATGGAAATAAGAAAGCTGGGGTAGTAATAATTATATCAGACAAAATGAACTTTAAAACAAAGGCTATAGTAAGAGATAAAGAAGGTCACTACATAATGATAAAGGGAGCAATCCAACAGGATGATATAACCATTATAAATATCTACGTACCTAAGATAGGAGCAACTAAATATGTAAAGCAGACTTTGATGGATATAAAGGGCAAGATCAATAGCAATACTAAATATAGTAGTAGGGGATTTCAATACTCTAGTAACATCACTAGATAGATCCTCAAGAAAGAAAATTAACAAAGAAACAGCAGACTTATTGGGAACACTAGATCAACTCGATTTAATAGATATCTTCAGAACCTTTCACCCTAAAGCAGCAGAATATACATTCTTTTCAAGTGCTCATGGTACATTCTCTAGGATAGACCACATGATAGGGCACAAAAGCAGTCTCAACAAATTTAAGAAGATTGAAATCATATCAAGCATTTTCTCTGATCACAATGGCATGAAACTAGAAATCAACCACAACAGAAAAACTGAAAAATACTCAAACTCCTGGAAACTAAATAGCATGTTATTAAATAATGAATGGGATAACAATGAGATCAAAGAAGAAATAAAATAATTCCTAGAAATGAATGATAATGAGCATACCTCAACTCAAAATTTATGGGACACAGCAAAAGCAGTCCTGAGAGGGAAGTTCATAGCACTACAGGCCTACCTTAATAAGCTACAAAAAGCTCAAATAAACAACTTAACCCTGCATCTAAAAGAACTAGAAAAAGAACAGCAAGTAAAGCCCAGAGGTAGTAGAAGGAAGGACATAATAAAGATCAGAGCAGAAATAAATGGCGTAGAGGCTAAAGAAACAATACAGAGGACCAATGAAACCAAGAGCTGGTTCTTTGAAAGGGTAAACAAAATTGATGTACCGTTAACCAGACTCATCAACAAAAAAAGAGAGAGAACTCAAAATTAGAAAAGAGAGTGGAGAAATAACTGACACAACAGAAATACAAAATATTGTAAGAAAATACTATGAAGAACTGTATGCCAAAAAATTAAACAATCTAGGTGAAATGGACAAATAAATTTCTTGAAACATATTATCTTCAAAAAATCAATCTGAAAAAAAAATCAATCTGGAAGAATCAGAAAACCTAAACAGACCAATTACAACAAGTGAGATCAAAACAGTTATCAAAAAACTCCCAACAAACAAAAGCCCTGGGCCAGATGGCTTCACTGGTAAATTCTACCAAATATTCAAAGAAAAACTAACTCCTATTCTTCTCAAGCTATTTCAAGAAATTCAAGAGGAAGGAAGACTTCCAAGCGCCTTTTATGAGGCAAGCATAATTCTGATTCTAAAACCAGGCAAAGACAACACAAAGAAAGAAAATTATAGGCCAATATCCCTGATGAAATTAGATGCTAAAATCCTCAACAAAATATTAGTAAACCGGATCCAGCAATACATGAAAAAAATCATACATCATGATCAAGTGGGATTTATTCTGGGGAGGCAAGGATGGTACAATATTTGTAAGTCAATCAATGTGATTCACCACATAAACAAAAAGGAGAAAAACCACATGATAATTTGAATAGATGCAGAAAAAGCATTTGATAAAAATCCAGCAACAATTTATGATCAAAACTCTCACCAAAGTGGGGATACATGGAACATACCTTAACATGATAAAGGCCATCTATGACAGATCCACAGCCAACATTATAATTAATGGGCAAAAATTAAAAGCAATCCCCATAAGATCAGGAACAAGGCAGGGGTGCCCCTTTCACCAGTCTTATTCAACATAGTACTGGATGTCCTAGCTACAGCAATCAGGCAAGAAGAAGAAATAAAAGACATCCAAATTGGAAAAGGAGATGTAAAACTATCACTATTTGCAGATGATATGATACTGTATATCAAAAACCCTAAAGTCTCAGTCAAAAAAACTACTGGACTTGATAAATGAATTCAGCAAGGTGGCATGGTATAAAATTAATACACAGAAATTAGAGGCACTTTTATATATCAACCATGAACTGTCACAAAGAGAAATTAAGAAAACAATCTCCTTCACTATTGCAACCAAAAAAATAAAGTACCTAGGAGTAAATTTAAACAAGGAGGTTAATTATAAAACATTGATTAAAGAAATCAAGGAAGATACAAACAAGTGGAAACATATACCATTTCATGGTTAGGAAGAATTAAACATCATTAAAATGTCTATATTACCCAAAGCAACTTATAAATTCAGTGCAATACCAATGACATACTTCAAAGATAGAACACATATTCTAAAAATTTATATGGAGCCAAAAAAGAACACGAATAGCTTCAGCAATCTTGAAAAAGAAGAATAAAGTAGGAGGTATCACATTTTCTGATATCAAGTTATACTACAAGGCCATTGTACTCAAAACAGCTTGGTACTGGCATAAGAACAGGCATATAGATCAATAGAACAGAACAGAAAACCCAGAAATAAACCTACAGTTTTATGGACAAAGGAGATAAGAACATACAATGGAGCAGGGGTCCTCAAACTTTTTACACAGGGGGCCAGTTCACTGTCCGTCAGACCGTTGGAGGGCCGGACTATATATATAAAAAAAAAACTATGAACAAATCCCTATGCACACTGCACATATCTTATTTTAAAGTAAAAAAACAAAACAGGAACAAATACAATATTTAAAATAAAGAATAAGTAAATTTAAATCAACAAATTGACCAGTATTTCAGTGGGAACTATGGGCCTGCTTTTGGGTAATGAGATGGTCAATGTCCAGTTCCATATTTGTCACTGCTAGCCATAACAAGTAATATGACGTGCTTCTGGAGCCGTGATGCGTGCGTTCTGCGTCACTGGAAGTAGTACTGTACGTGAGCGATGCTGCGCTTTGCGGCGCCACCACATACAGTACTTCAGGAGCACAGGATGCATCCTGTGCTTCTCTCACTGACCACCAATGAAAGAGGTGCCCCTCCCGGAAGTGTGGCAGGGGCCGGATAAACGGCCTCAGGGGGCCGCATGCTGGGGGTTGTAGTTTGGGGACCCCTGCAATGGAGTAAAGACAGTATCTTTAACAAATGGTGTTGGAAAAATTGGACAGCTACCTGCAAAAAAATTAAACTAGAGCACCAACTTACACCATTCACAAAAATAAACTCAAAATGGATATAAGACTTAAATGTAAGTTGTGAAACCATAAGCATCTTAGAAGAAAACATAGGCAGTAAGCTCTCCGACATCTCTCACAGCAATATATTTGCTGATTTATCTCCACAAGCAAGTGAAATAAAAGACAGGATAAACAAATGGGACTATATCAAACTGAAAAGCTTTTATACAGCTAAAGACAATATGAACAGAATAAAAAGACCAACCACACAATGGGAGAACATATTCGACAATAGGTCTGATAAGGGGTTAATAACCAAAATGTATAAAGAACTTGTAAAACTCAACACCAGGAAGACAAACAATCCACTCAAAAAAATGGGCAAAAGAAATGAATAGACATTTCTTCAAAGAGGACATACAGATGGCCAATAGTCAGATGAAAAGATATTTTAAATCACTAATCATTAGAGAAATGCAAATTAAAACCACAATGAGATATCACCTCACATCAGTCAGAATGGCACTCATTAACAAAACAACACATGATATAGGTACTGGCAAGAATGTGGAGAAAGGGAATCCTCCTGCACTGCTGGTGGGAATGCAGACTGGTGCAGCCACTGTGGAAAACAGTATGGAGATTCCTCAAAAAATTAAAAATGGAACTGCCTTTTGACCCAGCTATCCCACTTTTAGGAATATATCCCAAGAACATCATATCACTGATTCAAAAGAAAAAAAATGCACCCCCATGTTTATGGCAGCATTGTTCACAATAACGAAGATCTGGAAACAGCCCAAGTGCCTATCAGTGGACGAGTGGATTAAAAAGTTGTGGTACATGTATACAATGGAATACTATGGGGCCATGAAAAAGAAGGAAATCTTACCTTTTGCAGCAACATGGATGGACCTGGAAACTATTATGTTAAGTGAAATAAGCCAGGCAGAGAAAGAAAAATACCATATGACCTCATTCGTTTGAGGAATCCAATGAACAATGTGAACTGAGTAATGGAATTAAACCTGAAGGGAAGGGGGGAGGGAGCTACTGGGAGGGGAACAAAAATATGTTGAGGGGAATACAGGGGAGGGGGGATGCAATTGAGGCGACACTAGAATCTATGTAAAGACAATGAATTAAATAAAAAATATTTGACTTATTTATTATAACATATTTCTCAGAATTTTGTATATAGTGTGCCTACAATTATTTGTAGGATTTTCAATGCGTCCCAACTTAAAAAAGTTTGAGAACCACTGCCTTAAGGTCTAAAACATCTTGTTCATGCTTAAAATAAAATAAAAAAGAAAGAAAGAAAAAGAAAAGGCAGTGAGTTTTGGTTTTGTGCCGCCCTTTGATGATGGTCACTCCTTTTCCTTTCTCCACCTGGCATCCCCAGCTGATGTGGGATTGGAGAACATTCATCTTTTAAATGAATGGTCATTCAGTAGCGGTGGGTTATGCATAAATGACCCAGTTGACTCTCAGGGGACATAGAGCTAGTTTGAGAAAGGTCACATTAAAATATTGCCATCATAATGTGAGGAAAGCAACCACATACGATATTCTGAGTAAACTAAGGCACATTATTTTGCCTTTTATAATCACTACCTCATTGAGTTGCTGCCTGGGGTCAAAAGCTATGCCACCTGGCAAAGCAGTTTATTTAGTGAAACAAACCATAGCATAATAGATGTACCATGAAAGGTAGTTTTTATCATTGTGGTAAATCATTTTGATTTGATTGTCATCTCTGTCACTTACCTTGAGACTTAATTTGATATGTTTGTCAAATGGAGGAAATAATATTACATTACATTGTTGAGAGTGCTGGAAAGAATGAGTCTGAAGTGCCTGGTACATTTTCTTGGCAAGGGCATAGTAGGGTCCCAGTGAATGAGAGAGGGAACGAGGACGTGGCGGAAGAAAGAGCTGGGGAGGGGAGTGTCATCGATGTGCCCCACATAGTGTCATAGATGTGCGCAGAAGAACAAGAAGAGAGCTTTTCTTCCTTTTCTTAGTGCCACAAAACATCTAAAGATACAGAGCTATTTTGGGGTGAATTGTCATGAAGAAAGTACTTTACCCAAAATTTTAAAGCTTATAACAAGCAGAGGTGCAGAGGAAAATACTGCAAATTGGGAAAAGGGAAAAAACGTGTCCGACTGAGTGAGAAAATTCAAAGCATACAAGGGGAATGGCTGGTGACCCGGCAGGGACCAGATAGATACTTGGCATGGAAAGGGGAAGATTGAAAATGGCAGAGTTCAAAAGTTGAAGGGAAGAGTTTGGATGCAGCTTAGCTAACAAAATATAAGGAAGCAGAGAAGTGTTGGGAGTAGGAAAAAATCAAAATGATACCATAAGAAAGATGTTGTTCAGCCGGAATGTGGAGAACAGAGAGCAGCATGAGCATCTGAAGGCAGCAAGGCCGTTCGTCGTAGACCAGGCCCCGGCCACAGCTCACAGTTACGATGCCTTTGCTGAACCTTCAAATGATGCTGTAAAAAAGTAAATAGCTCAAAGTTCATATTTTTTATTACAAAACGGCACTTAGAAATTAAATGCATTCAGATCCTTTAAATATGAACAATGCAGATTATTTAAAATTTTTCTTTCATTCAAAACTTTCAGGTGACTGTATGTCATCCATTTGCCCGAAATATGTTGTGACAATTTAAGAGAAAAAACAGAAAAATTACACCTTAAAATATGTTTTTTTTAAAGATTTTATTCATTATAGAGAGGGGAAAGAGAGAGAGAGAGAGAGAGAGAGAAGGGGGAGGAGCAAGAAGCAACAACTCCCATATGTGCCTTGACCAGGCAAGCCCAGGGTTTTGAACCAGCAACCTCAGCGTTTCCAGGTTGATGCTTTATCCACTGTGCCACCACAGGAAAGGCCTTAAATATGTTTTTATTAACAGATATCAAGGTTATATTAAAATGGAATTCTATAGCATCCCTCATTTATCTCTAGGATTGATGTTTGTTGATGTTTGTTTTATTGTTGTTTTTATGATGTACATAGAAATCAATGCTGACACATCTTTACATAGACATCGCTTTCTTTTACTTTGGCTTGTTCTAGTGATTCTCAATATTGGGGGCTTCATGTTACCACAGAGCAGCAATATTCAGTCGGTGGGCCATAGTAGGCACAATGGTCTGCTGCAGGATTTTTAATACATATAATACCTGACAATTCAGTCAGGGTCATTGATCTCTTCTCTACTAAGTGGTCACTTAGAAAAAGAAAATGACAGCAGCCAATACAATAGTTGTCCAGTGAGAATTAATCAAAATTATGCCTATTTTTTGTCAGATCAGCAAATAATATATTTTTGGTGTGCCACGGAATTTTAGTAATTACTTTATGTGTGCCATGGGATATGAAAGGTTGAAAATCACTGCCGTGGGTAGTGGTATACAGAAATTCATGTACATTTTACAGAAGATTTAGGAAGTTTTTCAAGGATAACTTTGACCATTGGGAATTTTAATACTAGAACTTAGTATCATAACTTGGAATAAGCTACCAAGTCTCATGTGAGTTGAAAAGAATGAAAAAAAAATTTTTTTTCAATTCCATGCTTACTTTGTAGGGTAGTTTGTAAGTTATAGGCCATTTTATATTTGATATTTCAAGTGAATAATCCCACTACTCTATACATGGCAATTTAAAAAACGAATATATTGCCTATGTGAGTAAGTGGTATAAATACAAGTGGAGTTATCAGGGTAGAGAGGCAACATTATAACGTGTAAGTCAGTGTCGCTGAAGATGCAAAAACATAAATATAATGGATGGACTCTGCCCTAACTGAGAACATTTTTAAAAAGCAACTCAGTAACGTTAGAATCTTACATGTTTTTGGACACACAAACATGAGACTTCTGCTTGATCCTGAAATTTCCCATTTGGCACAAATATATGTCAAAGCAGATTAGTGTAGATGGATGTCATATTTCTTTAAAAGAGATTGGCAAAGGTCTCAGTCCTAAAATAACAGTTTGAAAACACTAGTTATTTTGTCATAGCCTGTTGTTTTTGTGTAATTCCATGAGAGTTTAGCATTGATACCCACTGCTGGCCTTATGTTCCCACATCTGCTGTGTGAAGAAAACATTGTTTCCCTTAGAGAAGCACCCTCCCTAGTACTTGTTTTCACCTTCAGTTCATGTTAAGCATTAGATGAGTTATTTGTCTTTTAAGGCATGTACACCAAATCATTTGATTAACGCAATGTCTTCCTCTTCCATAGGATTTAAAGAGTTTGTAGCTCTAGGACATTGTGGCCACCTACCATTTGTACTTCTTGCTTCTATTAAATCAAACCTGAACTGCATTTATACAGAATGAGTGTAACAATGGGAATGTTAAATACTTCATCAGTTGGCTCTTTTGTCTACACTGGCATCACTGGCTAGAATGAAAAGTATTTATCGTTTGTCTCTGTGTCATATAGATGCCATTATCAAGAAACAGATATGACATTCTTTTAAGTGCTTCTATAATTTGATCTCCTGAGAACCATATTTTGGAATATTTCTGAACTATTTCCACTGTTATTTCTTATTTGACTCATGTCTCCTTTTATTTACACTTGAGAATCTATTCTGTTATTGATATCTAGCTTAATTCTGTAATGTTCAGATACTGTACCAAATATGGCTTCAGTCCTGTGAAAGTTATGGAGATTTTCTGTTCAGATGCAAAATATGGTCACTTATATGAATGTTCTATGTGCTCCAGGAAAAAAAAAAAAAGAGACACTGTGAAATTATTGGTTGCAGTGTTCTGTATTTGCTAACTAGGTCTAATATGTAATTTGCATTGTTACACTTTCTATGTATGGTCTATATGGATTAATATGCCTCACTATATTTTCCCTCTTCTTTACCTTTTTAGTTGATTTTTAATTCTTTATGTATTTTAAAGACAAGACAATATTGTTGTTGTTTTATACAATCTGTAATCATTTAGATTTATGTCTATACCTACTATGTCCTGTTATGATCTTCTATTTTTTCCCTCCTATGTCTGGGATCATTTTTCTTATTCCACAAAACTCTTTAATGTAGGTTTGTGGTTGATAAATTTTCTCAATTTTTCTTTTTCTAGGAACATCTTAATTTTATTTTAATTACTGAAGGATGTTATCATGTGATAGCAGTTATTTTCTTTAAAAACTTCAAATATGTCACTTACTTGTCTTCTGGCATACATTCATTTCTGTGACAAAGGCAGCTGTCACTCATTGTTTGCTCTTTAAAACAAAAATGTGTCTCTTGTTCTTTGGTTATTTTAAAGATCTTTAAAAATATTCTTTTGTTTCCACAAATTTTGTTATGATGTGGTTATGTATGGATTTTGTTTTCTTTTGCATCTTCCCAGCTTCAGTTCATAGAGCTTTTGGCCTCATTGGCATGGGATCGTTATTCAGCCTGGGAAATTCTTGGTTAATATACATATTTATGTAACTATTGCTTTGGTCCCATTTTCTTAGGTGACTATAATTATGCTATCTTAGACTTTCACCATTCTTATGTATCTCATATTCATTTCTGAATATTTCAAATTATTTTCTGTCTTCTTCATCTAGATATTTATTAACCTATATTCCAGTATATTATCTCTTTTGCGCTTTTTATAATTTTGCTGTTAAACCTATGTTAACAAATCTATGATGGGTTAGTCTGCCTTTTAATCAAACATGTTTGATTATGTTAATGGCCAGATCATCTGGGGATCTGATTTTATTGATCTTTTTTCTGTCTGTTTTTTGTCACTTGTTCTTGTCTATTGGCCATTCTTTATGGAACATATGAAAATTTATGGATATGAAGTTATGGATTTTATCTTTCTAGAGAAGATTTACTTTCCTTCTGAAGGCTGTGAATTTAAAGCAGGGGCAGAATACCTTAAGCCAGGGGTCTCCAAACTATTTACACAGAGGGCCAGTTCACTGTCCTTCAGACCGTTGGAGGGCCGGACTATAAAAAAAACTATGAACAAATCCCTATGCACACTGCACATATCTTATTTTAAAGTAAAAAAACAAAACGGGAACAAATACAATATTTAAAATAAAGAACAAGTAAATTTAAATCAACAAACTGACCAGTATTTCAATGGGAACTATGGGACTGCTTTTGGCTAATGAGATGGTGGTGCCCCTTCTGGAAGTGCGGTGGGGGCGGGATAGATGGCCTCAGGGGGCCACATGCGGCCCACTGAACGTAGTTTGAGGACCTCTGCCTTAAGCCATTAGAGGCGGCAATTGCTCAAGACTGAGATTCATTCCATGTGAGGTCTGGTTTATTTCTGTTTTGTTTTTTCCCTACTAAAGCATAGCCTATCAAGGGTATTAACTAAATTTCCAGTGTTGTTTCCAATAGCTCCTTCTCTTTGATGATCTTCGTGTTCCAGTATTGTTTCAGGTTCTGCATGACTTTCTAGACACTTGGGAGCCATGTTTTAAATTTTTTTGTCTTCTTATTACCTGTCTTATAAATCTTAAGAATGAGCAAATTACTTGAGGTAAAAGCAATAAAAAATACCACTGTTTTGGTTCTTCTAGACTTGTAAAATGACCATGAGCTCTAAGCCCCCACATTCTGTCTGGTTTCTAGTCCCTTCATACCACCACCTCTTGCCTCCATCAGTTCATACAAAGGTAAAGGAGAAAGCCAAGCTCATGTTTTTCCAAGATCTTGACCCTTCAGTTGGCAGCTTTGGCTACTCTCTGTTGTCCTCAAACAGTGATTTAAAAATGAGAAAGTCTAGATTTAATGTTTATTTTTAGTAAAAAGGGATTGGTCTGTATCAAGAAATAATAATTTCCTGAATTTCTGAAAATAATATAGGCTCATAAGAATTATTTTAAAGCTATAGCTATAGTATAGAAGGGAAGCTAAAGAAGCAAAAACAAGTAGAAAATAGGGGGAAAAATGAAAAGATAAGAAACATTTCAGAAGTATATTTGCTATAGAAAAACTTAATTCATGTTAACTTTTCTCAGCCTCTGATGCTTGCTGTTATCACCTTTAAAAAAACAACAACAAAACTTAAGTCTAGTGTTATTTCAAAGCACTATATGAAAGAGATGGAAAAGCAGAATGTTTAAAATCAGGAAAGAATCCAGTTCCTAATTTCCATAGTTCAGGAATATAATTCCCCACATATCTGTTAAATTTTTAGTGTCAGCACAGGCTTGCTGAGCCCTGCTGAATGAAATGAAATAAGATCTATTGCCCCTACATTCTGAAGCTACAAAAAATAGAAAAGATAATTGTTAATTTTACTTCGATGTAATTTTGAGTCTGAAGAAGTTATTGCTTTGTTCTTTATAAACAAACTTAACAAATCATTTATTTATGCAGCATAAAAAATAATGTGTACATTACCACATTCAACAAAAGAAGAAACAGTTAATAGTGCCACAAATTCAAAGAGCAATGACAAAAATTTGAATCATCTGAAACTATATTTATTTGGATATGTCTGGAGGAAACATTCTTTTGTTTTCCTCTAACAAGCTTTGAAAGCAGCAGCAGGCTGGAATTTATATGCCTTTCTCTGCTAAAATGAATTAGGGCTCCTTGAAGAAGTGGCGAATTTAACTACAGGGTAGAAAACATCAGCTTGAGCCCAGAGTACATCAGAAAGCAAGGAAACTTTGAGAGACTGTTAGGATTTCTTCAAAAGGGCCGAATAGTCAGCCTGAATTCAAGGCTCCATGTGTCAAACATTCAATAATTGCAGCATCAGTAATATAACCGGAATATGTTTGCATCCACAAGTCTCATAGTGGAACTAAATACAAAAACATACAAATAAACAACAGCAACAAAAAACATTCTTCCTTTTTGTAAGATACTAGGGAACAAGCTTATTCTTTTGAAAACTGGCAACCAAGAGAAGAAGAGTGTTTTTGCTGCATTTAGTACGTGAACTGTGCCTCAAAGTAACCCAATAGTTGAAAAGGGAAGAAAGTTTCTCTTTACTGAGGTATGTCAGCTAATTAATTAAAGTTGTCAAGTTAGAATATTACTATTTTGCAAACTAAAATATAATCATAAATCTAGTCAATGATAATGATTGCTAACATTTCAGAAAGACATATACTTCCTGATTGTAAAAACACAGGTATAACTTATGGAAGAAACATCACTACCTGTGATGTTGCCTCTAACCCCCACCAAAATCAAATCTCTAAATGTCAATTATTTACCAATTTAGGGTTAGGAAAATACACCAGACAGCATTATCTGATGACTCGGTAAGAGGATGTAATGGCAGTATCCAAATTTGGGAAAACTGTATGAGACAAACATTTTTGTTTTCTTTCACAAAAATTTATAAAGAAAGGAGAGAGTGGTAGTTTATATAAACAGCTCACAAAAATTAGGGAATATTTCCAAATGAATATGAAGCAAAAAAAAAAAAAAGAACATTTGATTTTTTTATTAAAAAAGTACATCAGAAAAGCAAGCGAAAAGTCAAAGTTTGATTATGCAAATGAGATGCAAACTCAATTATGATTGAGTAGCAAGTGACATATTGGTGGGGGTGAACAGACTTTCATATTCATTTTGAAATATCCCCTAAATTTTTTGAGCAGTATATCAGGAGATAATTAGGAAACTATTCTGTAACTGGTCCTTATTTAATATCTAATTTAAACAACTATTTATAGGATTAAAATATCTTTATAAGAAAATTGGAGGGAAATTAATATTAAGCAGATATTTTGATGACATTAAGGAATTACTGAATTATTGTAGGTATACTATTGGCATATTATTTTATATTTTTGATGAGCTCCTATCTTTCTGTATATATGGTGATATATTTACAGAAAAATATTATATATTTTTGTCTTTCTTCAAAATCATCTGTAATGAGAGAAATTAATATAAGTGAGCCAAAATTGACCATGAGAGTTGAAGCTAGGTTAGGTGATGGGTACATACAACTTCATTCTATAATTCCTTTACAGTATATGGGCACACAAGAAGTAGTCAGAAGAAATATGACACTATACATTATTTTAAGCAAAGTAATAGGTAAGGGACATTTAAGAAAATAATCTGAACAGCCCATTTTTTCTGCAGAAAACATGTCTTGCAAATAAAGTTTTTTTTCTCAAAGTCTGAACTTCGTAATTGCTGAGATGGTTTTCACAAAACAATGTGTTATGTTTTCCTGAGTAATCCAGTTCAGTAAACACGGGCAATTTTTAATCCAAAGGAAGAAGGCCCACTTAGGCTACTTGACTACCCGCAAATACTCTAATGGGGATCAATCACACCCAATTAAAACTCAAGGAATTATGAATCTTTAATGGGTTTATCAGGAGATAATTCAGCTGTTAAGTCCTCTTTAGGTTCATGCTAGGCTGGTTCTCTCAAGCTGGAAACTAATCATCTTTGTGACATCACTTTCAAAGAGGCTTTGTGGGTTTTGTTTGAAAGAATTCAAAAGAGCTTTGAAATTTGCACCAGAATTAAAATGTCCATGTATTTATTTGAAATTTTAAAGCTCTGTACTGCTCATATGAGCCTATGTTTACATTAAATAGGATAGTTTTGATAGTACTAATTAATGAGTCTAAATGAACGTAGCCATCTGGGTGACTTCTGTAGAGTTCCCTTTAATAGTTTAACCTGGCCTCTCTCTATGGCCCTCCTTTTGTCTATAATTCATAGTAGAGCCTGCTGGGGGTTTAATTATTTTAAAAAAAGGAAACTAAAACAGCATAACGAACTTGTGCCCTGTCTCATTGATCTTTCTTACATAAGGTGATGAGGACAGACTGCGGCATCATGCCACCTGGATGGGCGTTTTCTAGGTGAATAGCGTCAGCAACCTCTCCATGCTTTCTTTTCTTCATCTGTAAATTCTAATACCATCTTCTTTCTATATGTAGGGAATAGTCAATGAAATTATTACCTGTGAAGCACTTTAAGCAGTGCTTAGTTCATGGTGGGTCTCAGTAATTGCCTACTGATGTAGGAAAATAGTGGTGGTGTAGCCAAACAGAGTTTTTTCCTTCTGTGGCTAAAATACATGATTGATAAAGACCACATTAGAATGGTTGCTGTCCTTTGCCATATTCCCTAGGACAAATCATTTCCTTAGCTATGTGAGTGCATGTGTGTATGTACCTTGCAGAACATTTGTCCTGTCCAAAACATCCATAAATACCTTTTGTCTATTGTTAATATAAACCCCATTTTACAGCAAGATTTGAACCCTGATCCATCTACCTAACCCCATGTATCACTCATTACCAGCTAGGCTGCTGAGTGAATAAGGGTTCGTGCCAGTAATATTGGCAATGCAGCCACAGCACAAGTATTGGACCAACAAAACATAGTACTTTTTATGTATTAATCCTCTAAACCCAAAGTAGAAATAAATATTATGGTATATTTGAACTTACAGATGTCTTCTAAGCATAGACATTATAGACAGGACCAAAAATCAAATATCTTTTTGTGTGGACCAGATGTCCCCATAGACATTTTTGGCTGGACCAAATTTTAAGAATCTTTTGGCATGGACCAAATGTCTCCTTAGATGTTTTGAATAGGACCAAATGTCTGCTAATTGTGTGTGTGTGTGTGTGTGTGTGTGTGTGTGTGTATGTCTGTGTGTGTTGTGTAATTGGAAGGGTCTTGTGTTGATACAAATGCAGTTGTTGACTATTGATTTTGAAATAATTTGATAGCCTGAAATAGAGGAAAGGAAGGTTCTAGTCAGATGTTTTGAGCAAGAACATTTTCTTCTATTTATTTGTAGATCTGGTGAGCATTTTTACAAGCAACATTTTGCAGTGTTAAGAAAACTTGTCAAGGAGCCCTGTTTGAAATGTTTGGCGGATCCCAGCTCGCCACCACATCTCCATTGAAGTTTTCTCTGCATTACTAATTTGATCCATGAGTATCTATTTAGAAAAGATCTTTCCCCAGCTTTCCTTTCACTCTAGCTGTGCATATATTTTTGTAATATAATTATACTTGGATAATGCGTATAAATAAGTCAATAGGATTCACAAACATAATGCATAATTAATTGATGTGATTACAATAAGAAACGAGCACACAGAACACATACTTGGGTATAAACTTACTCAACCACACAAGCACTGCAAACTTTAGAGCTAGTTAAGACAGAGTAGTAACCCCGCTTATTAAAGCCTATAGGCAGACACAAGATCTCACTAATGAAGGGATTTCTCATTCTGACTCTACAAGTGAAAGAAATTAGTAGTTTTATAGGTGCATTCGAATTTGAACAAATTTATAAAACAGTATGATGATTTTGTGCATTAGGGTAATACCTCTAATTTTAGCCTGATATTATTACAAATTCTAAAACAGTTGTTAGTACAAATTACCTTTCTTTCTCAAAAATATATCTATACGTGTGTGTTTATGTATATATATGTATATACTCAAGTTAGCTTGATAATTTTAAAGTAACTGTGTTTTTGCAAATTAATAAATGAATTTCTACCCTCATTTTTTTCACTCATTCATTCAAATATTTACTAGGCACCTGTGGCATGCCTGTGTATTTGTGTGTGTGTGTGTGTGTGTGTGTTGTTGACTGAGGGCACACCACAAAGACTCTAGACCCAAGTGTGTGGGTGAAATAGAAGAAAAAGGTTTATTACACTCGCGAGCGGGCCCAAGGCAAAGAGGTAGCCAAGAGCACTCTCAGTCTTTTGCAAGGGCTTTTTATACTTTGGTAAGCAAGCAAGCAACCGTTTACAGAAGCTGAGTTAGCAGTTAGCCGTTAACCGTTATCCTATCCTGATCAGGAACAAATACCTGTAAACAGTTTCCGTTATGGTCCAGCTGCTTCCTGTGAATTAGCTCTAAGCAAGTTTCCCAGTGGTTTATGGTAGGGTACGGTCAATCCTTGCTTCCTCTAACTTTAGACAAAGGTCAAGCAGAATTTTTCCACTCTTACATTTCCTCTCTTTCTCTTGCATATCTCTAATCCTAGAGATCTGAGTCCTGGTTTAACCTTTCATAATGTTGTCTTACAATCATGAGTTTGACGGTCCCTATTTGCCCCTGCAGGAAGGTGGTTAGTCTATTTAAGACACACGGTCCAATAGTGACAACTAACAGTAGTACTATAAGGGGTCCTGCCAAAGTGGAGATGAGGGTAGTCAACCAGGGTGATTTGGTATACCAGTCTTCAAACCATCCCTGTTGGTCCTAATGGGCTGCCTCTGGTGACACCTATTTGGAGCCTAATCTTAAACGTTAATCCAGTGTCATGTCCTGATACATACATTCTTAAGCCCCACTGCCTGCCTATTAGCCATGTATTATCTTGCCTTCTTCCATGGTGGGTAAAGGTAATATTTAATGGGTTACAGGTGAATTTTGTACATGGCCCACTACCAGTCCAGGTCCCTGGCCTCTGTGCAGAGAAGCCAAAGGCTTCATTCCCGGAGCAGTGGGAGTCCCGAATTCCTGCCCCTTCCTGGGCTACTCGCATTACCCTAATCCAATCCCAGGAGGAGGTGGGCCTCCAGTAAGTTGTTCCAGTAGTTTCACACCCCCAGGCCTCGCAGTAAAAGGCCTCTATTCCCCCACATCTCCAGGCTGTATCTCTTTTGCGACCATCTCTTGGGCACACATAGAAATCAGAATTACGCAACTCTGCTCGCAAAGCAGGGTGGCCGCAACCATAACTATAGCCGTTCCAACTGACAGGGCAGGCACATTTTCCAGATACACAAGGAGGTGGGCCTACCCTTGGGTCAACCGTGGGTATATCCCAATTGCCTAGTCCGGCTACGAGTTGGCAAAGGTCTGGGTACAGGGGCGGCCACCAAGTCCAGGGGGGGTGGTCATTGGAAGTTATTTCCCATACTATATTACTGGTCCCCGATATCACCTGCCATGTCTGTTGGACCGGTTGGTGGGGATTTGTTACGGCGGCGGACACACAGCTTGAGGGGGCTATCTGTTTTTTCCATGGTCCACTGGTCATCAGGAGCAGGAGCAGGCTTGAGGTGTGAAGTATGGATCCAAGCGGCGATGCCATCGACTTTCACGGCGGTGGGTGTGATGAGGAGGACCTGGTAGGGTCCCTTCCAGCGGGGTTCGAGTGTTCGGTGTTGGTGTCTCCAGACGTAGACGAAGTCCCCAACCTGGTAGCGATGCGGGGTCCCGTCTCCTGCCGGCTGGTAAAGGTCAGACAACTGCTTCCATAGGCAATGTTGCACTCTGGCCAGGGTCTGTAACCTAACAGACAAGGGGGTATTTGGGATATTTATGTCAGAGGGGGATAAATCCCGAATAGGCGGAGGGGTTCCAAAAAGTATTTCAAAGGGGGTTAGGTTAGTTTTAGCGGAAGGGGTATTCCGAGCCCGGAAAAGAGCGTATGGTAGGAGCATTACCCAATCTCTATGGCCAGTCTCCATGACTAATTTAGTTAAGGTCTCTTTAATTGTTCTATTCATTCTCTCTACCTGTCCTGAACTTTGGGGTCTATAAGCGCAATGTAGTTTCCAATTAATTCCCAATATTTTGGCTACCCCCTGGCTTACCTGGGCCACAAACGCCGGTCCGTTATCAGACCCTATTACCTTTGGAAGGCCAAATCTAGGAAAGATTTCTTCCATAATCTTCTTAATTACCACCGCCGCCGTCTCATGCTTGGTAGGGAAGGCTTCTACCCATCCTGAAAAGGTGTCTACAAAAACTAAGAGATACCTTAGTCCATACTTGGCAGGTTTTACCTCAGTGAAGTCTACTTCCCAATATTGGCCTGGTCTGGTGCCTCGGAGACGGGTTCCTCTGGTTCCTTTGGCTGGGTAGGCATTTACCATCTGGCAGGCCCTACAAGCTTTGACTACTTCCTTTGCCATCTGCCTCTTCTCGGGGGTGGTCAATGTTTTAGCATCCTGAAGCAGTTGTACCAGTTTGTCAGTCCCAAGGTGGGTGAGACGGTGGGCCATCTGGAGGAACGTCCGAGCGTCCTCAGGTTCCTCTAAGTGGGTCAGGATGGGGGATGGCTCTGCTTCTATAGTGAGGATGTTGGAGGCAGTCCTCATGGCTACCGCTCGAGCCTCCTCATCCGCCTTCCTGTTGCCTTTGGCTACTGGGTCTTGCCCTTTCTGGTGCCCAGGGCAATGGACAATGGCCAGCTCCCATGGGAGTATGACAGCATCTAAGAGGGCTAGGATTTCTAGTTTGTGCTTAATGTCTTTACCTGCTGATGTGAGCAGGCCCCTTTCTTTGTAAATTGCCCCATGCACATGTGCAGTGGCAAATGCATACCTGCTGTCTGTGTAGACGGTGGCCCGTTTACCACTAGCCAGTTCTAAGGCCTTTGTTAGAGCTATTAGTTCTGCCTTTTGGGCTGAGGTTCCTGGGGCAAGTCTCTCTGACCAGATTACTTTCTCCTTGTCTACTACCGCAGCCCCAGCTCTGCGTTCTCCTTCATACAGAAAACTGCTTCCATCAGTGTACCAAATTAGGTCAGATTGTGGCAATGGTGTGTCCCGTAAGTCTTTCCGGATCCCAGCCTCCTTGGCTAGGATATCCCTGCACTGATGGTGGACAGTTCCCCCCTCCTCCCTGGGTAGCAGGGTGGCTGGGTTCAAAACAGTTGGAGAGCCAAAGGTGATCCTGTCTTTATCTAACAGGAGGCTTTGGTAATGAGTAATGCGGGCATTAGTTAACCAGCGGTCTGGAGGTTGTCTGATTATGCTTTCCAGGGCATGGGGGGGCGACAACAGTCAATTTCTGGCCCAGAGTCAATTTGTCGGCATCTTTGACCAGGAGGGCCACAGCAGCGATCACCCGTAGGCACCCTGGCCACCCTTTTGCGACTGTGTCCAACCTTTTAGAGAGATAAGCCACCGGCCGTTTCCAGGGTCCCAGAGACTGAGTCAATACTCCTTTAGCTATCCCTTCCTTCTCGTCTACATAGAGAGTGAATGGCTTCTCTATGTTGGGGAGTGCTAATGCCGGGGCTGACAACAGAGCCCTCTTGATTTGGTCAAAGGCCTTTTGCTGTTCATCTCCCCAGGTATACTCAGTTCTATCCTTCAACAAGGGGTACAGAGGGGCGGCTAGTGCGGCAAAGCCGGGTATCCATAGTCTGCAAAAACCTGCTGTGCCTAAGAACTCCCTGAGGCCCTTCTGATTTTTCGGAGGCGGGATTTGAGTAACAGTCTTTTTCCTGGCCTCAGTTAGCCATCTCTTACCGTCTCGGAGAGAGTAGCCCAGGAAGGTGACTTCGGGTTGGCAGATCTGGGCCTTTTTGGCGGATGCCCAGTATCCCAGTTTGGCCAGTTCGGCAAGCAGTTTTTCAGTTCCCTGTTTGCACTGTTCTATGGTGGTGGTTGCAAGTAACAGATCATCAACATACTGCAACAGAGTTACCTCAGGGGTGGAGGCTCGGTAGGCACTCAAGTCCTGGTGCAGCACTTCGTCAAAGATGGTGGGAGAGTTCTTGAAGCCCTGGGGTAGCCGCGTCCAGGTGAGCTGTCCGCTGAGTCCGCTCTCAGGGTCAGTCCATTCAGAAGCAAACAGGGGTTGGCAGTCCTCATGCAGGCGCAAGCAGAAGAAGGCATCTTTCAGGTCCAGTACTGTATACCACTTCCTGTCAGGACTGAGGGTACTGAGGAGGTTGTAAGGGTTTGGGACCGTTGGATGTATGTCCATTACTCGACTGTTAACCTCTCTTAAATCCTGGACTGGTCTATAGTCCCCTGTCCCTGGTTTCTTTACTGGTAGCAGGGGGTGTTCCATTCTGATTGACAAGGCCTCAGGATCCCTTGTCCTAGTAGCCTCTGGATGTGAGGCCTAATGCCTTCTCGGGCCTCTTTACTCATGTAGTATTGTTTGACCCTTACGGGGGTGGCGGAGGGCTTTAGGTATACTACCACCGGAGGCCTTTGTACTGCCAATCCTGGCCCTGCCGTTTCTGCCCAGGCCTCTGGGAAGCTCTGAAGCCACCTGTCCTCTGTTGAATGGGGTCCGGGGGCAGGGGTCTCATACAGTTTATACTCATCTTCAGCAGGCAAGGTCAGCATGGTCACGATAGGCTGACTGACAAGAGGGTTACTGAATCTTACTTCTGGTCCCTGGGGCTTGAAGTCAATACTCGCCCCCAACTTGGTAAGCAAATCCCTCCCCAGCAGCGGGGCAGGGCATTCTGGTATGACCAGAAAGGAGTGCTGTACTTTTCCCCTCCCCAGGTCCATTGTCCTTTTAGTTGTCCATGACCTATGCTGGCATCCATTTGCCCCCTGGGCCAAGGATTTTTTGTTTGAGAGGGGACCCAGCGGGCTCTGCAAGGCGGAGTAAACCGCTCCTGTGTCTACCTCAAAGTCGATTGGTGTCCCCTCCACATTGAATGTTACCCTGAGTTCGGGGAGGGGGTCCGAACCCCGACGCCCCTAGTCTCCTAGGGCAAGGATTTCCTCAGTCTTTTTTTTTCTTCTTCTTAGGACAATCCCTGACCCAGTGTCCTTCTTCTTTACAATAGGCACACTGGTTAGGTCCTAATTTTGGTTTTTGGTTTGGGCCTGAGGTACTATGCTTTCCTCTTCTATCTGGTTTCCCTACTACGGTAGCCAAAATCTTTGTTAACTCTTTATTTCTCCATTTATCTCGCTTATTCTCCTGCTCCTCACGTTCTTTTTCTAATCTTTGCTCTTTTTCCTCTGCTGTCTCTCTTTTATAGTATACCTTATCAGCTTCTTTAACTAAATCTCTCAAGGCCATGTCTTGTAACCCATCCATCTGCTGGAGTTTTCTCCGGATGTCAGTAGCTGACTATCCTATAAAAGCCATAGCCAATGCCCCTCTCTGTTCTTCAGACTCAGGGTCAAAAGGGGTGTACCTCCTATAGGCTTCTATTAGTCTCTCTAGGAATCTGGATGGTCCTCTGGCCCTTGAATTACTTCTCTTACCTTAGCCAAATTAGTGGGGCGTCTCGCCGCCGCTCGGAGACCCATCATCAGAGTCTGGCGATAGAGTAAGAGTCGCTGCCTACCTTCAGGTGTATTGGGGTCCCAGTTAGGCCGCCTCAGGGGAAAAGCCTCATCTATAAGGTTGGGGAGTTGAGTAGGACGACCATCAGGTCCAGGAACCAATTTCCTGGCCTCGAGGAGAATTCGGTCTCTTTCTTCGGAGGTGAAGAGGATACCTAAGAGCTGCTGGCAGTCATCCCAAGTGGGCTGATGGGAAAACATAAGAGACTCGAGAAGGTCAGTAAGTTTGACAGGGTCCTCTGAAAAAGACGGATTATTGTTTTTCCAATTGTATAGATCTGAGGAGGAGAAGGGCCAATACTGAAGCGCCGGCATGTTCCCCCCTTGGCCGTCGAAAGGTCGAAGGGGCAGGGTGACGGCCACGTCTTCTGGGGTTTGTGCTCTCCGGCTCCGGGTACCTTGGGCTGGACCCTCCACTGATGGTCCCCATTCGTCCTGATGTGGGGCCCCAAGCTGGGGACCAGCAGCGCTGGCAGGGACATCCCTGGGATAGGGAGGCGGGAGTCCCGAATCAAAAAGAATAAGGTCAGTTTGAGATTCAGGGAGAACAGAGGAGGGAAGGGGAGGATACAGGGATGAAGCAGGCGCCGTTGGCTCCGGAGGTTTGAGTGGAAGCATAGAGCAGATGTCTGGATGAGTTAGAGCAGGTCTGGGAGGGCCCGGAGTGGTGGAGAGGGTTATTGGAAGGGAGGGTGTAGGGGGAGGAAGGAAAGGTCAGACCCAAGGAGGAGGGTAGTTGGCCAGGTCCTCCTAAACCCAAATATAAGGTTGTTGATCCGGATGGCCATGGGGTCCTGGATTGAAGACAACTGCTTTAACCGCCTTTATGGTGTCTTTGTGGAAGGTTCCAGTGGTCAGCCAACCTACTCCGAAGGTGGGCCACTCGGAGGCACAGAAAGTCTGCCACTTGCGCTTCTTAACAAGAAGAGACAAATTATGGGTTCGGGCATCCACCTCAGACCAATGAGATAATGTCAGGGACAATGGGGTGGAAGAACCTTGTCTCATTTTAATTTCAAGGAGAAAGAAAGACAGAAAAAAGGTCACAAAGAAAACACTAACAAAAATAGACAGACAAAACCGGCTACGCCGTGATCGGCAAAATGAAACAAAAAATAAACCTAATGGTCCGGACCAATGAGCTCGGTTGGAAACTGGCAACAAATCTACAGATTCTGTCTGAGACAGCAGGTGGACTTCCAAGTGTCCTTGGTCGTCCTCACACTCCAGGGCGTCCCCCGGAGTCGTGGCCTGCGACCCCCTGACACGTCTGTTGGTCGCAGCCAGGAGGGACTCACGTCCCTGCCTGACAGCCACCGCCAGTTTCACTCACCAAGCGTCAGGCGTGCGTCTGTGGTCTGCGAGGAAGCGGGATCTCGGTGGAACCTCCAAATGTTGGCCGAGGGCACACCACGAAGACTCTAGACCCAAGTGTGTGGGTGAAATAGAAGAAAAAGGTTTATTACACTCGCGAGCGGGCCCAAGGCAAAGAGGTAGCCAAGAGCACTCTCAGTCTTTTGCAAGGGCTTTTTATACTTTGGTAAGCAAGCAAGCAACCGTTGACAGAAGCTGAGTTAGCAGTTAGCCGTTAACCGTTATCCTATCTTGATCCGGAACAAATACCTGTAAGCAGTTTCCGTTATGGTCCAGCTGCTTCCTGTGAATTAGCTCTAATCAAGTTTCCCAGTGGTTTATGGTAGGGTACGGTCAATCCTTGCTTCCTCTAACTTTAGACAAAGGTCAAGCAGAATTTTTCCACTCTTACAGTGTGTGTGTGTGTGTGTGTGTGTGTGTGTGTGTGTGTGTGTGTGTACACATGCATGTGTATGCACCAAACACCAGAAAGGCTTGGCTTCATAATGGTGAATATGGCTAATAATATGCGCTTCTTTATCATATAATTTTCCTGCTCAGAGAATGAAATAAAACTAACCATGTAAGCATTTTACATAAATACAATTTTTTCCTTGTAAGTACAAATAACTCTTTTTAAAAAGTCATTAGGTCATGTTGTATAGTTTCTTAAACTCTAATAACAGGACAGAATGGAATGGCTCATTCTCTGAAGACAAACATTTAAGTTTCTTGTCCAAAATGTTGAGTACTTGAGCCTTTCCCTGTTTCTGCTAAGGTGGCCTGACTCATACTTCTTTCCTTCTGGAAGAAGGGAGAAGATTGCTATCCTGATAACAGTTCTCTCAGGCTGACATAGGTGAGGTTGCCTGTTGGGTGGCTGGGATCCTGGCCTTGTATAAATGGTCCCATTACTAATATCTCGCACTACCTGAGTCTAGGACCTAACTGTGCCTTCCTTTTTAGCCAAGGCTCTGCTAACACTTCCTAACATAATTTCCTGTATCCACTATGGCTCCTCTCTTGCTTGCTGCTGGAGAAATAAGCGTTCCTTCTGCCTGTCTAGACTTCTATCTATCATTACTTCTAAGTACATTTTAGATTATCTGTGCATCCTGGAAGATATTTCCCTCTTTCAAGCTCAATTAAACCCCTGGTTTTGAATTTTTATAAAAAACTTAGAGGCAATCAAAGGTAAAAGATTTCAATATACTGTGTAACTCTGGGATAAATTTATAGGCATGTGTTAAGGTTTAGGCTATAGAGTCAGTCTGCCAGACTGAACATCTCACACAACTACTTCCTAGCAGAGTGACTTTGGAAAACTTGCTTAAATGTTTTGTGTATCTGTTTTCTCATCTTTCAAAGAGGTGGGTTATGATGCTCTTTACCTGATAGGTTTAAATGTGCTTAACATAGTGCCTATATATATAATAAGGGTTCAATAACTCTTGGTGTTATTCCTATGTCTAGCGGTAATATTCAAAATATTTGATACCTAGAATGACAAAGCATTTCCTTACTCAAGATCACTGCCAAGGGTACCATCTCATCTATTACAAATCAATATTTATCCTCAGTAATTTGTTACCTAGAATCCCAAAAGCATTTAGATCTATTTGCTTTGAACCCTGTTTATCGCCTTTAGTAAAATAACAGCCCTATGATACTATGCCGTACTGTGCATGGTTAAATGATTTTCTTTTAAATACCGAAGTCAGTATTTAAACTGGAGGAGAAGGATGTGACATCCAGCTCGGCACACGTTTGGAGACGGAGTGCCGGGACCGAGCTCAGAACAAGCCGTTCATAACAGCCTCTGGCGGTGATAAGAGATGATCTCGGAACAAAACCTCTGAATGGAAACGCATTGTTCTCTGCTTCAATGCATTTGTGCCCTGGGAGAACCGGAAATAAGTATTGGAACAAGCCTCTTGTTAATAATAATTACACTTCATTCTATGAAAACAAGAACAAACAGCAATTATCTATAATTTCTCATTTGCAAAACATTCTCAT
The DNA here is from genome assembly GCF_036850995.1 of Saccopteryx leptura. Classification (NCBI taxonomy): domain Eukaryota; kingdom Metazoa; phylum Chordata; class Mammalia; order Chiroptera; family Emballonuridae; genus Saccopteryx; species Saccopteryx leptura. Next base: position 182,626,612 of record NC_089508.1, read on the forward strand.
TATGCTAAGACTTCTTGTCAGTGTTTGATAATATTATGTTCTGTGTGTTGAAAAAACTCGACAGTGTTTTTTTTTTAATGTTTTAAACTATAGTGGGCAATGCCTGATCAATACAATGTAGGCTTAATTGATTTCTGTCTTAAGATAGAACAGCTTCTTTGAGTAGCATAAGTTAGTGAGGAAATAATGTCTTTTGGATTGCTTCAAAGAAGGCAGGTTCATTAACCAAATGAATTCACATTGTTTTTCTATTAGCAGAAATTGGATTAGGAAAAGACACATAGAAGTCAGGCAGATTGCCTGACCAGGAGGTGGCACAGTGGATAGAGTATCGGACTGGGATGTGGAGGACCCAGATTCGAAACCCCGAGGTTACTGGCTTGAGTGCAAGGTCACTGGCTTAAGCGTGGGATCATAGACATGGTCCCATGGTTGCTGGCTTAAAGCCCAAGGTCGCTGGCTTGAGCCTAAGGTTGCTGGCTTGAGCAAGGGGTCACTCACTCTGCTGTAGCCCCCTGGTCAAGACACATATGAGAAAGCAGTAAGTGAACAACTAAGGTGCCGCAATGACAAAATGATGCTTCTCATTTCTCTCTCTTCCTGTCTGTCTATCCCTATCTGTCCCTCTCTCTGGCTATGTCACAAAAAAAGAAGAAATCAGCCAGATTGCCATTATGAATATAATATAGCCTTAAAAATAATATATATGAAACTTAAGTATATATGAATAAGAAAATATTTTTATAAGGTCTACCAGAAAGTTCTGTCCGTTTTTCGAATAAAACAAAATACAAATTTTTCTTACCGTCAATAAAGTTTATTAAATAATATATTTGCCATTATTATTAATGATTTCTTGCCAGCGTGAGGGCAATTTGTATATCCCATTTTTGAAAAATGTTTTATCTTTTGATGCAAAAAATTGAACCAGTGCTTGTTTGATATCGTCTTCATTTTTGAATTTTTTGCCCTTTAAAAAATTTTGTAAGGACAAAAACAAGTGATAGTATTATTCCTTCACCAAACACTTTCAATAAATTTCAACATGCTTCTGTAGCATTTCTTTCTTGTTGAAATTCGTAAAAATTATAGTGGCGTAAATGAACTTTATCAGTAGCTATAGGTACACTATCGCTTCACACATAAGACTAACGTGAATCAACTTTGTTTTAGTTAATTTGCTATGTCAGTATGTATACATTAAGTGATAAAAATAGAGAGGCACACATGCGCCAAATAAACATGTGCTTACGTGTCAAAACTTGTTGTGATAGAAATGGACAGAACTTTCTGGTAGACCTTATATTTTGGTTGGGGTTTTTTTGGTATTTTTCTGAAGTTGGAAACGGGGAGGCAATCAGACAGACTCCTGCATGCGCCCGCCGGGATCCACCTGGCATGCCCACCAGGGAGCGCTGCTCTGCCCATCCGAGGGGTTGCTCTGTTGCAACTAGAGCCATTCTAGTGCCTGAGGCAGAGGCCATAGAGCCATCCTCAGTGCCCGGGCCAACTTTGCTCCAATGGAGCCTTGGCTGTGGGAGGGGAAGAGAGAGACAGAGAGGAAGGAGAGGGGGAGAGGTAGAGAAGCAGATGGGTGCTTCTCCTGTGTGCCCTGGCCGGGAATTGAACCCGGGACTCCTGCATGCCAGGCCGACGCTCTACCACTGAGCCAACCGGCCAGGGCTAGACTTTATATTTTGATACTTCATTGCATACTAATATATTTTCTTACATTCCTACTTTGAATAATTCTTAATCTGTTTTGCACCTAATCAATTATTATGTGCTTAATATTCATACAGTGATTTTTAATTTTTCTCATATTTCTTCATGTACACTGTTACATTTATCTGAATACAATATAAGCTTTTTGAGGGAAGAAATAATTTAATTTCTCCATTGCTTTCTTCAAATTCATGGTTTGAACTACAGTCCATGGGCTGCATGTGGCCCCCTGAGGCCATTTATCCGGCTCCACCGCACTTCCGGAAGGGGCACCTCTTTCATTGGTGGTCAGTGAGAGGAGCACTGTATGTGGCGGTGTGGCGGCACTCACGTACAGTACTACTTCTGTTTTGTTTTTTTTACTTTAAAATAAGATATGTGCAGTGTGCATAGGGATTTGTTCATAGTTTCACTGTCCCTCCAGCGGTCTGAGGGACAGTGAACTGGCCCCCTATGTAAAAAGTTTTTGGGGACCCCTGGTTTGAACAGTAGTTTAAAATTTTTATAGCATGAGTAGCTGCTTATTTATCAGCTAGGTCAACAAGTTGCTAATTTTACCATACTGAGCCCTAGTTTCCTCATCTATAATAAGATGATAATAATACCCAAATACATACAGTTTCTGCAGGGCTTTAATAAAATCCTGTGTGCAAAGCATTTACCATAGTGTCTGGTACAAAATTAAGCTCTCATTCAATACATGCCATAGTTTTATTATTATAACTGGAGAGTGAAACCTAAGTCACCTTCTCTAATTTCATTTTTCTGAAAGACAAAATTGATTAAATCTACTTGGTTCAGTCTAAGGCAAATAGGGCAGATAAAGTTTCTTAAACATGCTTTGGTTGCCTAAATAGAACTATATAGACATGGTCTCTGTTTGAGAGTGACTTCAGGTTTGAGCAAATGGAGCCAAAGTATGCTTTGGAAATATGGGATAGGATTTCTGTCTTAGAGCTATGTTAATTCTCTGAAGAATGATGGACATTTGGGGCTATTTTGCATGGTTCACACATGTTGATCTTAAGCTTGATATCTGTCAAAATAAAAATGTTGCATTTTTGAGCTAGGAATGGACCACATTTGTTTCCTCCTTGGAATTTAATTTCCAGAGCCAAATAAGCTCAGGCAGTTTTCCAACTGGTCAAAATAATTTTCAGTAGTGTTGGCATGCTACTCAATTTGAAGGTGTGGTACTAGCTAAAATAAAGCTCTCTAATCTTTTGAGTCACCTATTTGATTCCTGAAAAACTAAGCAGTCTTTTAAATTCTTCTGTAACAAACCACTTTCTTAAAGGAAAATAAAAATTTGAGTTAAGATATCATCTCCTGGTATTAATTCTTGCCTGTTTCTGAGAAAATTTAATGCTATAAGCATGATTTCTTATTATTCTCCCAAAGGTAAAATCATCCTAAGAATACTTTAAAATACAGTTATTGGCCCTGGCTGGTTGGCTTAGTGGTAGAACATCAGGCTGGCATGTGGATGTCCCTGGTTCAATTTCTGGTCAGGGCACACAGGAGAAGTGACCATCTGCTTCTCCAGCCCCCATCCCTTCTTTCTCTATCTCTGTCTGTCTTCCCCTCCCACAGCCATGGCTCGACTGGTTGAGCACATCATGCCCCTGCGCTGAGGATGGCTCTGTGGAGCCTTAGCTTCAGGTGCTAAAAATAGCTTGGTTGCAGCATGGCCCCAGGTGGGCAGAGCATCGCCCCCTAGTGGGCTTGCCGGGTGGATCCTGGTTGGGGCACATGTGGGAGTCTGTCTCTATCTCTCCTCCTTTTACTTGGGAAAGAAGAAAAAAATACATTTATTTAAAATTTAAATGTAAGGTACTCGTTATAGCCAAGGATGGTTCAGTTATAGGAAAACCTTGCTATTTCAAATGGCCTGATGGGAATGGTCCTACATTATAGGATACTTTAAAGAAAACAAAGATGTTTCTCTTTCAAAGATAGCCAGAAGATCACAATAGCAATTAATAATGTGATTGGTTTATTGGCTTAAATAAGGATTTGAATGTGCCTGCATTTAAATAATTACAATATGGCCCTGGCCGGTTGGCTCAGCGGTAGAGCGTCGGCCTGGCGTGCGGGGGACCCGGGTTCGATTCCCGGCCAGGGCACATAGGAGAAGCGCCCATTTGCTTCTCCACCCCTCACCCCCTCCTTCCTCCTCTCTGTCTTTCTCTTCCCCTCCCGCAGCTGAGGCTCCATTGGAGCAAAGATGGCCTGGGCGCTGGGGATGGCTCCTTGGCCTCTGCCCCAGGCTCTAGAATGGCCCTGGAGGGGCAGAGCATCGCCCCCTGGTGGGCAGAGCGTCGCCCCTGGTGGGCGTGCCGGGTGGATCCCGGTCGGGCGCATGCGGGAGTCTGTCTGACTGTCTCTCCCCGTTTCCAGCTTCAGAAATAAAAAAATAAAAAATAAATAAATAAAAAGATAAATAATTACAATAAATTATATTAGATAAGTTCTAAATAAGTTACCTGCAACTTATTTGTAGGAATCATTTAGCCAAACTTCCCTACATAGTTGAGGCAGTACTATAGTAAACTTTATTTTCATATATCCTGAGTTAATAGAAATGGTACGTAAACACTAATCAGTTGAGTGCTTAGTGCTTTCTTTCTTACAGAAAATCCAAAAAGTTCATCAAACTGAACTCTACATTTAGAAATGCTAATTTAGTGTATCCAATACATTTTTTAAGCATGAAGAAACCAATGTGTATATGCAATAAAGGAGAGCTGTTTGGTGTTAAAGTGGAGTACAGTGGTCTTCAATTCAACTCACTTTTCTCCCTTCTCTCCTAACAGCTCACAAAAGGGCCTGGGAAATTTTTAGTGCTCCCGAAATATAATTAAAAAGACCCTTGGGATTAAAAACATAGGCATATCCTGCAAGCGTTGTAATTTCTACAATATGTTTTCAAGGTTCAGAAACAAAGAATTTGCTTTACTTAGAGAAGCGCTGCAGCATCATAAGAGAAAGAAAATGTGTGGTGAGCTGAGAGGACAAAGATTAAGACAAAGTGTTTTTCTGTTAAAATGAAGAGTACTCAGGCTTAAAAAGATAAACACAACTGAGTTTGTCAACCATCATGCTAGTGGCCATGATTGTTAGGTATGTGGTGGGGACGAAGACTTTTGTGCTAAGAAGTCCGAATTAGAGAAAAATTAAGTGATACAGCTCTACTGTCCTGCTTTTCATGTTCATTGTGGTGGGGTTCTGCTTTTAAAGATGGTATAGAACTCTGTTGCACATGCTTACATTGCGAGGTTGTTCTCAGTGTTCAGATGGCCTCTCTGATTCTCCGTAGGAAAAACTGTTCCCTGATCCCAGCCTGGAAAGGAGGTGGTTCTGGAGACTGTCATTGATTCAGACACAGCTACCACCTGCAGGGTGTTGAGGGCAGGCATTGACCCTCATCTCACACAAGCCGTAGAAAAGCCCAGTGACTTCGACACAGTCTCGGTGTTGCTGTCATCGTCTTTGTACAGAAAATGATGCTGCATCTGTTATATTGGTCACTACTAGGTTGACTAGCCAAGTGACTGTACTAGTCACTCTGTGTGTGGCTTCTACTTCCCAAATCCTCATGGCCAAGGCAGGGCCCTCCTCCTCCAACTGCAGGGAAAAAGCAAAAGACAATTCCGGGCATTGGGTATCACTGGCGTTTTGCCCCAAGGGTAAAAAGAAACCGGAGTGTAAGTCCTTCTGAGGACCTGGGAGGGTTTCTATTTCTGCCTTCAGCTTTCTCGCGCTCGCCTCTGTTTTCCCTTCCAGACCTTAAGCTGTCAAAGTAAATCTGGACAATTTGGCAAAGAGAGGACAGTGCTGAAACTGGAGAAAAGTTGAAAACTTATGAAAAGTTAACTTCTAATACATTTTGATAAATTTAAATGAGCTGGAATATAAATTGGAGTTACATCTCTAGTTTTCAGCATGATATTATAGTATTCATTTGGGGAAGAGACTTCATAAATTGGGAAAAGATGTATGCAGTCCAATTAATAGTACTGCTAATGATATATATATATATATAACCCTTGGACTTGTTCTCAGAGTAAAATGACTGGAAAGTCCTGTAAAATGACTGGAAGGTCTTATCAAATGAAGAGTGATGTATTTGCCAGGCCTTGCATTCATTTGTCCTTGTTTTTCTTGACGATATCAGCCTGGTAATTGGTAACCAGCCATGGTGAGTCCTGGAGTAAGGTACACCCCAGGGAACAACAACACATTCTTTACATGAATTATGTCAATAACCAACACCCCTCATTAAATCAGTGAATAAGATAATATGGTTATCTCTACCTTCAGATTAGAGGTTAAGTGATCTGAGAATCACATAAATAATAGGTGGAGGATTTGGATTTCAACCCAGCAGGCTGACTCCAGGGTCCGTCATCTTAACCTTTCTATTCCTCCTCCCTGGTAGGATGGAGGGGCTGATAGACTTACTGAAGATGGGTTTATCCTCCCTTTGGCGCTTACAGTGACACTAATTGGATGTCACAGTCAGTTTTTGCTGTGTTCCTCAAGACATCCCATTCTACCTTTAGCACATGCTGTCCAGATTTCTGTCAAAAATATTATTTATGGATGTATGTTTATATACGTGTGTGTATATATCTATACACCATACACATATGTTTATCAAATATCTTCCATCATGGAGTATATATACACCATATATCTGTGTTTAAATATATATCTTGCTCACAGATAGTGCTTTGCTCATATTTTAATCATTTAATGTTAGTTTTCTGTTTTGTTTTGTTTTTTAAGCACAAAGTAGATGTTTACTCTTATTGTAAAGGTTTTGAAGTGGAAGTACAGAGAGGGTAAATGACTTGCCCACTGATGTACCCGACTTACATTGTCAAATGATTGATGTTCCCTTATAAAACACACACACAGACCATGTGCACATGCGCACATATATATATGCATGCACTCAAATCTGTGGTCTATCAGAATGCTTTCTAATTTTTATATAGAGTATTTTTTTACATTTTGTTACTGATTACGTGTGAGATGAGTCAAAGCGAACAGAGAATGCCCTACATAAGCATAGGTTATGTTCTTGGAATGAGGTGGATGTTATTTTAATTCATTTTTTGGGAATGACAGGATGTCATGAAGTGTTTATGGATGTTCATAAGCTAACAACTACTTGTTTTATAATTAATTATTTCCCCAATGATTAGACTATCAACCAGCCTTTCTTAAATCTGTTCTTATATCTTTATTAGGATACAGATTATTAGAATGAGTCAATTCTAAATATGCAAAATTTTTACTTTACATGTGATAATTAAATGTGCTGACAGATTAGCTCAGCTGAAACCATGAAGTTCCACTCAGTTGAAAAGCTAAACATCTTATTACTGATTCAAAAGAAGAAACATCTGAAATATTTAGAGTTTCTGAGGTGAAGTTCAGAGTCCTATTGCAATCTCTTGAGATTAATAATAAAGGATATTTATTTCACATATAAATGAGATATGGTATATGTCTTTCTCTGTCTGACCTATTTCACCAAGCCCCTTGAGGTCCATTCATGGTGTTGCAGATTGCAAAGTTAAATTCCTTTAAACGGATGAATAATATTCCGGTGTGTGTGTGTGTGTGTGTGTGTGTAAAATATCACATAGATACCTCATTTTCTTTTTCATCCCTTGATGGACATTCAGTCTGTTTTCAAATCTTGGCTGTTTTAAATAATGCTCCAATGAACATGGAGAGGGATATATCTTTCTGGGTTAGTGTTTACATCTTTTTCTTTGGATAAATACCCAGAAGTCCAATTGTTGGATGTTATATATAGTAGTAGTTATATTTTTCCATTTTTTTGAGGAACCTCTGTACTATTTTCCATAGTGGCTGCGCCAATTTACATTCCCACCATCGGTGCACAAATGTTTCCTTTTCTCTGCATCCTCGCCAGCATTTGTTACCTCTTTGCATTTTGATAATAGCTGTTCTAACAGATGTGAGGTGATACCTCATTGGCGTTTGATTTGCACCTCCCTGATGGTTCGTGGTGTTGAACACCTTCTCGTGTACTTGTTGGCCATCTGTATGCATTCTCTGCTAAAATGTCTGTTCAGCTCCTCTGTCCATTTTTTAACAAGATTTATTTTTGCTGGAGTTCTATACATTTTATTTTTATTTTTTTGTATTTTTCTGAAGCTGGAAACGGGGAGAGACAGTCAGACAGACTCCCGCATGCACCCGACCGGGATCCACCCGGCACGCCCACCAGGGGCGACGCTCTGCCCACCAGGGGGCGATGCTCTGCCCCTCCGGGGCGTCACTCTGCCACGACCAGAGCCACTCTAGCGCCTGGGGCAGAGGCCAAGGAGCCATCCCCAGCGCCCGGGCCATCTTTGCTCCAATGGAGCCTTGGCTGTGGGAGGGGAAGAGAGAGACAGAGAGGAAGGAAGGGGTGGGGGTGGAGAAGCAAATGGGTGCTTCTCCTATGTGCCCTGGCCGGGAATCGAACCCGGGTCCCCCGCATGCCAGGCCGACGCTCTACCGCTGAGCCAACCGGCCAGGGCCGCTATACATTTTCTTAATCTAAGCACTTTTCCATGTTAAAAAAAAATAGCAATGGTGGCCTGTTAGATATTTGGAAATTAAGGACCTTCTTAGTTTTGTTATCCTATGATTCTCTAGTAAAGATAGAGACATTTGAAGTTTAATATACAATAATATACAAGTATTACTGTATACAGTAGAGGGCTTATGCACAAGAAAATATTTTTCACAACAGCAATTATCCCGCAACTAATTTGCTTTTAGAGCTTTATGCCTTTAAGCTAACATACAATCGAAGTTTGTTTAATCTTAATTAAACTTTTCTCTCAAAATTAACTTGCTCAGCTAGGAAATGAAAAATGTTTTTCCCTTTGGATTCATACATACATGAATTAAAATGCTGGACGCTTTGAATTTCGAAAGAGTAAAACACTGAAGTTTTCACTGTGGGAGCAGACAGTTGAAGTACACAATAATGCCCACTCATCTGTATATTTCCTAGAGTAAGATGTTTCAGGTAGTTGATAGTGTCTGAATATGGGCACCAGAACAGCCTGCTGATGTTAAGAAGGAAAGCTGTGGGTTACAGTGGCCAAAACATTATTTTATTGCATTGATATCAACTTGCATTTCTGGCTTAGTTTTTCTAGTATGTATATATGGTATAACTTTACCCTTGTCAAAATATTGCTAGTTGTGAAAGGACACAGGGCAGAGCATTAACCGCACAAATGTAAGTGCTTAACATTGTTGATTGAAGTAGGAAAGTGGTGCTGCTATTCCTGTTCTTGGGAACTGAGACTATGGCTTCCAGAATTCCATCGGGCAACACTCCGTTACAGACCCACCTTTCAGCATCAGTTCTTCCATCTGACTCTCACTGTGACATTTTCACAATGACATCCTTGTGCCCCTAAAATTTAGCTCAGTAAGGTTACAAAGTTGGTATTAAGTAAATGTTAATGAGTGGATAAATGAATTAGCCCATCTGTAAATTTTGTAAAAGTTAGGAAAGCTACAATGTTGAGTTTTCCTTCATAGCTTTGCAATTATATTGGTTGTCTAAGCAAGACCTATCACCCCAGAAATAGTAAAATAAACAGTGAGTAAAGAATGTTAACGATGCTGTTCATGACTTAAGGCTGATGTTTTTTTTCCTTTTTTCTTGAAAAATAAACTAGAATAACCAAAGTAATTACTGGATGAAATTCAAGCAATACTTTCAGAGGAATGATAAATAATTTAATTGAATCATTTTTAATATTTTGGAAATAAAAAATCATAGAAGAGCAGCAAACTATGTATATATGCAAACTATATGTATATATAGTTTATCTATCTATCTACATCAGGATTGATAACTTGGTAAAATCAAGTTTGACTATCCGGGAATATTCATGCCTCCCGAGTTATTTTTTTTTCAGTATTCTTTAGTCTAACCTTTGTGTTTGTCTCCATATAGGTTTTGGCTACCTACTCTTTTTGACAGTGGTATTTGGTATAATTTTTTGCTATTGTTATAGGAATTTTTGTACTTTCTAAATACTATTTCTCATATGCAATAAAGTAAATTATTTTGGTATAATTTTGGTAACCAGATATCTTTGTAAACTTTTTGTCTAGGTGTCTGTTTTGGATAATTTGGATAGTAACTTGTACAGACACAGATTTTGTTTTCTTTCTCTTGAAAGAGTGAGATTTTTTCTTCCCTACCCTACCTATAACTTGGGCTATACAGGCTAGACATTTTCAAATAATAAAGATGAAAGGGAACATTATTGTCTCTTTCTTGACTTTAATAGAATTGCTTTGAGTGCTTCTCTGTTAGGTTATGATACTGGATCTGAGTTTGGCAACCATCCCTGATATGATTTGAGTGTATTAGTACTTAGAATTTTTTTTAAATGAAGAATTTTATCAAATGCTTTTAAAGTCAGTTCAAATGATCAGGGAAAATTTTCTTTAAAATATGCTATGATGAATTAATTATTTATATATTGCAAGTGTTGAAAAAAAATGTTCTTGCACTTTAGTGCAAACTCTTCTCCGATATGATGCATCCTTTCTTTAACATGTTGATTAGTTAGTTCAGTACGCTAGACTTTATTTACCATTTTTGTTTTCATGTTTATAATAGTCCTTGGTCTGAGGTCTTCTGATTCTGTGCTTTCTCAGATTTTATCAATATTATGGGAACTTTCTTTTTAAATGCTTTATTGGGGGTGTGTGTGTGTGTGTGACATTATTTGTAGTTAGAAAGCTCAAAAAACAACAGAAAAACTGGGTTATAAAACTGCCTGGACCTGAGGCTACTTTGGGAGGCAATTCTTTGACTTTTTTTTAAATTTTCAGTTTCTTCTTTGTGTATTGGTCTATTCTATTTTCTACTTTTTGGATATGTTTACATTATTTATGTGTGAGGTTTTCACATTTGTCAACCTATTACCCTAGCCATTCTCAAAATTCAAAAATGTATTTTGCATTCTAATGATGTCTTTTTTTCTTTCTCCTTCTGTTCTCTTTTCTCATCATCATAGAACACTGATATTAAAATTACTGATTCTTCATCATCACCATTGTCAGCAAAACTAACTTCGGGATCTCTGCCAGCCACTTAGCACCATAAGGAAATGTTTCAAATCCATAAATCTCAAGTCTACAGGCCCATCGCATTTGCATGATAAGATGCCAGCTAAAAATGTTATTAATTTAGTCAACACTTGGAGAGTTTTTACATTTCTAGAAACATCTGCTCATTTCAAAACATTTTTAATTGATCGAATATTTATCATTATATGGAGGTGTTTCAGATAATAGGCAAAGTCGTTGAAGTATACCGTTGATGGTTAAGAATTTCAAAAACACTCAGAAGTTATTATGCACAACTGAAATGATTGTAATAATTATAATTGAAGGGAAATGAAAGTATTTCTTTTAAAATATACATATAGTTAATGGATCCCTCTGGTAGAATGTCTTATAGGTGGTTAAACAAACAAACAAACAAACAAAAAGTAAAGTTACAAAAAGATTATATTAGGAAGTTAATGTCTTTTTTTATGACAAACACAGAGAGAGACAGAGAGAGGGACAGATAGGGACAGACAGAAAGGAAGGGAGAGAGATGAGAAGCATTAGTTCTTCGTTGTGGCACCTTAGTTGTTCATTGATTGCTTTCTCATATGTGCCTTGACCAGGGGGCTCTAGCAGAGTGAATGAACCCTTGCTCAAGCCAGTGACCTTGGGCTTCAAGCCAGCAACCTTTGGGCTCAAGTCAGTGACCATGAGGTCATGTCTATGATCCCATGCTCAAGCTGGTTAACACATGCTCAAGCTGGTTAGCACATGCTCAAGCTGGCAACCTCGGGGTTTCGGACCTGGGTCCTCTGCATCCCAGTCTGACATGCGTTACCTCGTGGTCAGGCTTAATGTTCTTTCTTTACATATTTTTTTCTCTTCTTCCATGTGCCAGGCCCTGTTCTAGGTGCTGAGAATAAAGAGGACATAGTATAAACAAAGTCCTGCTTTCAAATAATTACATTAAGGTAGAAAGAAACAGGTAACACATTCCCATAGTAAATGTCAAGCAAAGTAGCGTCAAGGGACAAAGTGATGGGGGTATAGAAGGATCGTGTTTTTGATAGCGGGGTCACGTGGGTCTTTCCAGTGAAGAGACATTTGAGGACAGACCTGGATGAAAAGGAGGAGGAAGTCATGTACATATCTGAGGGAGGCACTTTCTAGGCAGAAGATGAAATCAATTTGAAGAGGTCTGTTGTGCTTAAGGAACAGTGTAAAAGGAGGTCAGTGTGTGGAGTGAGTGTGAATAAAGAGTCAGGAAGCCGTGTGCATTCACAGGCAGGCCTTGTGGGCCATGATGAAGCCTGGGATTTCAATGTGAGTGTTGGAGGGTTGTTGAGTGATTGTACCACCATTCCAGAGTGCAAAACTACAATCATGTGGACGCCTAAAAAAGAATCATCTACCTTTAGGTATTTCTCATGTTGATATAGCTGGGAATAAAAAAAAAATTCTTTCTTTTTCCAGAGGTAACCATAGAAAGTGGGCCACCATCTACCAAGGAGAGTAGAAATGTTAGTGTTTTTCATATTAGATGGACTCAGAGAGTATTCCCGACTCTAGTGATTAATCACCTATTACGATTAGATGAGGCCACGAGACACCCACTTCACACTCCTCTAAACAAGATTGTGAATTTTTATGAAATTTTGCAAGTAGAAAGTAAGGCAAAGTGATATATTGGCATAAAGTAGAGTATTGTTATAGTAGTTTCAAACTCTGGGAGCTTTAATTTTAGTACAAATCATGTGTCACATCCACTGTGGGTTATGGGCTATGACTGTTGTTTACTTTTCCAGGACTCTACTTCCAAACTGGAAACTTTGAAGTAGTTAAATGTTAGGTTTTTAGCAGCACCCAGATTCCATTATGCAATACATTGCCCATCTACATTCTCCTCTGCCCATTTCTTATTCCTTTTTTCTCACCTTTTACATCAAAGTAACTCCATCTAATAGGATAGGTGTTACTATTACTCTTTAATAGAGGAGCAGTTTAAAATATCAATGCTAATGGTGTGTTCAACATTACATAGCTATGCCTGTTAAGGAGTATTTTTTTTATTTAAGCCTTTTATTATTTTTATTATTATTATTAAGGCCCACATCTGACTGAAGTAAAAAAAAAAGTATCATCCAACCCTAAGTAGCCTCCCCTATACTTCTGATCCAGGGTATAAATACAGAAGGCTCACCTCTTGAATGTTTTATCGAACTTGTGAAAGCATGGTAGAATGAGCCAAGAGAAGGGTATTATTCAGATTCCCTTAACTAATTTAACAATGGTTACCTCAACAAAGTTTGAGTTAAATTTGTTTTACATGTAAATTTGCCTTTTCTCCTAGAGCAGTGGTCCCCAACCTTTTTTGGGCCACGGACCGGTTTAATGTCAGAAAATATTTTCACGGACTGGCCTTTAGGGTGGGACGGATAAATGCACAAAATAAAATTATGCAACTGGTGTAAAAACTGTGGTATTTTTAAATATGATTGTCGAACTTATGAGACAAGCGTCAAGAGTGAGTCTTAGATGGATGTAACAGAGGGAATCTGATCATTTTTTAAAAATAAAACATCTTTCAGACTTAAATATAAATAAAACGGAAATAATATAAGTTATTTATTCTTTCTCTGCGGACCGGTACCAAATGGCCCATGGACTGGTTCTGGTCCGCGGCCCGGGGGATGGGGACCACTGCCCTAGAGCACCTTCTGCTGTAGGTTTCGTCCCCTCCAGTGTAACATTACTGTCAAACAAGATAACAGGTAACTCGGGTGTAGAGGAATGTGATGGGAGTTGAAGAACTATTCACTGTGACGTCAGGACACACATTGTATACTTTATAGCATCAGGATTGTCTTTTTCCTGCTTCCCAAAGCATAGCATCTTTATTGTTGCCTATCTTAAACAGTTTCCTTTTCTCTCCACCAGTGTGTTTGTTAGAGCACTGTCTTTGGCTGATAAAACAAAATTATTCAAGAGCAGATGAAGCTGTAATTACAATCAGAGTTCATACTTGCAGGAGATGAAATAAAAATTAAAAGTACTAACTTGGTGACACTTGGATTATCTGGAAATTCTCCCAGTCTGACAGCTGACTGGAGGGGCACAAGGCTACATTTAAACATAGAGACAAGAGGCTTCTTGTAAATCAAACAAAATTGTTCCTGACTGGGTTTCAGGTGTATTTGCCAATTCTCTAGTTCTTGTGTAATTCTAAGTTTTGATTAAAGACTTCGTTGGGAATAATGGACTTGTTTTTCCTTCAAATACAGTTTGATAAAATGAAAAAGTGATGCATGTTTTACAATTTATAAGAGAGAGAGAGAAACAAGTCTGTGTTTTATGGGAGAAGGGGACTTACACAAGCACCCAGGTTAAAACATTTAAATATTTTTGTTTATTTAAAAGCCTGATAACCCTAACAGCAAGTCCTTCTGCTATGCAGGTGGCTCTTCAGTTAAGATACCATTGTGTTCAGCAATACGCCAACATTCACGAAGGCGTTTTCACTTTGTTCTTGTCCTCTCACTCACAGCAAGATCTTCCTACATTTTTCAAACAGAAATAATACAGTCACTAGTTCCATAACTCCAGGAGCCACCGCCAGTATCCAAACTTTTTATAAAAGAACACAGAAAAGTCTAATGCAACTTTTCTCCCCAGCCTACTCTTTTTTCCCAACTCAACTCTAATGAGTGAGTGAGCAGCATGGACTGGGGAGAAAGGACCAGGAAATCTGAAATCTCTTCCTTCCTGGCTGCTCAGTGTCTGTTAACACAATTGTTTCCTGCTCGGTGATGGAAAAGAAAAATTTAATGATAATTGAAATGACAACTTAAAGTGTAAAACAGCATTATACAACTGTAAAGTGAAGCGCTTTTTTTTGTGTGACAGAGACAGAGAGAGAGACAGATAGGGTCAGACAGACAGGAAGGGAGAAGGATGAGAAGCATCAATTCTTCGTTCTGGCACTTTAGTTGTTCATTGATTGCTTTCTCATATGTGCCTTGAGCAGGGGGCTACAGCAGACCGAGTGACCCCTTGCTGAAGCCAGAGACCTTGGGCTCAAGCTGGTGAGCCTTGCTCAAACCAGATGAGCCTGCGCTCAAGCCGGTCAACCTTGGGGTTTTGAACCTGGGTCCCCTGAGTCCTAGTCCAGTCCTCTATCCACTGCACCACCTCCTGGTCAGGGTGTAAAGTGAAGCTTTAACTTCCATCCATACTCGTTCTGTCAGGTTCTTCTTTAAGGCTTTTTGTAACATTTCTGTTTCTTAACAAATAAAATATGCAACCATGGTGGTTGTTTTCTAAACTCCGAAAGGGAAGTAACATACAGGTGACAATTCTATTTGCTATTTTATTCTTCATACTTTAAATAACATGATTTATTAAGAGAGTATCTGTTGAGCAGTCCAATTTCTGTTTCTACTCAACCACTTCCTATTTGAACATCTGGGGCAAAAACTTAATCTCTCATGACCTCATTTCTCTTATCTATAAAATAGGGAAAATAATGTCTGCTGCATGAACTCCACGGGGAGTCATGAGGAGGAAACAAAATCTATGACACAACTTGGATTTGTGTGTGTGTGTGTGTGTGTGTGAGAGAGAGAGAGAGAGAGAGAGGATGAAAAGACACCAGCCTACTATACATTTCTCACAATTACTCCACAGGCAGATAATAGAGCTAGGAGTGGTTCCATAACTTGAGAAATAGTAATAGATCTCAAAACTAAGTTTGTCTCTCTCCAGAGTTTTATAAATCATTACTATTAACCTCTTTAATGTGTTTGCCTGATCTGTTATTCCAAGTCTTCAGGGTGATCAATGTTTCACCAAAGTTGCGTCTAAGTGACTGACTGAGGCAGGACTGTGATTTGTCTCTGTAAATCATCTACCAGAAAATCAGAAAAACTGAACATTTATTTGCATATGCCTGTGAAGATGAACTGGAAATAAGGTGATTTAAATTTTTAAAAGTACTTATAAATTATACCAAATTTTATTCCATCTCTAAGAAGGTAGGACCAGGAGTAGGTAGAGTTGAACCATCAGTCAAAGCCATGCTATATGTAGACTTAGCAGAAATGATTACAGGAGAAGAAATTTTTAAAAATGGAAGTAGAAATACATAATAGTGCATCTTTGGAGACAGAATAATCCTTACTTTGCTCTATTACATGGTTATCTAATTTGATTTTTTTAGTCATTGGTCAAAAAAAATCACTTACTGAATGTAATCTCAAAACCTGGCATATCTGTTTCCTACACGGAAAAGCTGATGATACCCTGTGTAAGATTTAAAGTCTAGGCAAAAAATTTTTTTTCCAGCCAAATTAGTGAGTGAGGAATTTGTCTTCTCTTCTTTCATTAAGGGAAACAAAGGCGGCTTTGAGAGTTGTAATGTTTTAGAGTTTCTTAATTGACTTGATGGATTGTGCCTAATTGATTTAAGGTCTGTGTGCACCGTGGGGCTACAAAGATTGCACCAGAAAACATGTTGGGAGCTAAGTGGATAGCAGGACGCCTTGTCTGCCGGGCTAAATATTTGAATGCAAAGCCAGAGGAGGAGGTGCTTTTAAAGAAAGGATTAGAATTAACTTTTCTAGGAACGTCTTTTAGAAGTGAATCATTATTGGAAGTGCTTTGTTTTATAGTTAAACGACTGCTGAGAGAATTTTACAACTTAATTCAGATGCTGGGAAAAATAAATTAACTCCATTGCACTTCAAATTAATTTTTCATTCTGAAGATTTGTCTTCTTAGCCTCCCCCTTTTTCCTACTGCTCTTTATATATCCTCCTAACGAAGTATTCCTCCACACTATCTTCTCCTCTTTCTTATGACAATGAGTCAGACATTCACAGCTCTCTAGCAGACTCACTATGTATTCACTCAGTGCTGAAAACTCCGAGTGGAAATCATTGAACTTGGGCTGCTTCCCATGCTTCCTTTTGTCTCGTGACTATCTAGCTAACAACAGGGCTCTTTTAAATTTATGTGTAGAAGCAATGTTGTCAATCGTCACATTGCCACCAAATTCCCACATCCAGTCAGTCATAGGCTTGTTTATTTCTTCATCTCCAAACCAAATTGAGGACATTATAATGTCCTTTCAAGACAGATTTGTCTGAGATTTATTCCCTTAGAAGAGCACCTGAAGATATCTTCCCAAGGCGGGGCTCTGATCATTTTTCACTCTGTTAAAACAGAAACCAAGTCACTCTCAGCAGCTCCATCTATTTCCTGCCCAGGGATGGTCACAAGTGTTAATATGCAGTGCAGTCTACAATCTACTATATTCTCAGGACTTTTCTTATACAGCTTTCTTTCTCTTCTTTCTCTTCCCTTACTACATACTCTCTCACCAAGTAGAAAAAAAGTGACCTATGAGTCATGGGAGTCACGAAGCTGATGGTGATAGTAGGGTAGTGGTACAGACAAGAGTCAAGAGACTTCTGGGCCCCCACCTGGCTTCCATCGCAGCACCTTCCTATTTAGTGGGCTTACAAATTGAACTGCCATTGATATTTTCATTTGGAGATTTGAAGTTTTAAAGATTAATGCCTTGCATTGTTTTGAGAGCCTGGTGTTTTGTTTTGTTTTCCTTAGGTTTTCAACTGATTGGATGAAGCCCACCCATTATGGAGGGCAGTCTGCTTTACTCAAAATTCAGTGATTAAATAAATATTGTCTCATCCTAAAACACTCTCCAAGTTGACACATAGTATTAGCCATCCTACATGGTAACATAAATATATTCTATCAATAATAACATTATTTTCCAAAAGAAATTCAATGAGAAGAGGGACATTGGTTTACATTTCTAAAAATGTTTTTAATGTTTACCTTTATGGGATCAAGCTGGATTCTTATATGTTTTCCTATTTAATCTTTTATGATATGTTGTTTCAGTTGAAATTTATGAAGCTAATCAACATCATACAGATATGTAGTAGGAAAAAGGGAAAAGTATATTTTAAATATAATATTTAGCCTTTTCTGATAATTGTAATTTTTTTAAATTTGGCAGTGTGGATTCTAAAACTTTATCAGTGAACTTTTTGTACTGTTACATTAAAATGATAGTCAACAATGAAACAAAAACAAAGCTTTCTGCCCTTCACAAACCTATGTACCTAGCATTTCCAAACCAGCTGTCCATTGCTTTGTTGCTACTACTTGTTGATGTGGGCTGATTCCTCTTCCCTGACATCTCATCTACGCCAATAGCTACTCATAAAAAGTATGGTCAGCCTTCTTCTTGTCCAGACTCAAGTGACATTTTTTTTTCTTAGTAAGCTTTCTTGGATTTTTCCCAGTGAACTATGACTTTTTTTTTTGCTCTGAACTTTCAAAACACTTTGGATATGTCTCATTCTCTCTTATATTATAAATTCTTGTGTGTGTTTTATTTCTTGGAGGATAGAAAAGAAACTAGGAGCTATTTAAAGGCAATTATAGGGTCTTTCATTTGTTTTTATATTTTATTCCCAGAGAGTTTAGCACAGAGCCTTGACCCTGGTACATACTCAAATTTATTGGCTCAATATATACCATTAATGATATAGAGACATTCATACAAATTTTTCAAGGAAATCACTGGAACATACTTTCTAAGAATATTTTCACGTGTGATACAACCTCTTAAGTAGTTTATTAATAATTATACTTGAAAAATAGTATCTACAAGGTATTTATATTTTTAAAATACTATTTGATTTATAAAGAAAGAATTATAAAATTAGATATGTGCAGGCCCTGGCTGGTTGGCTCAGCGGTAGAGTGTCGGCCTGGCGTGCGGGGGACCCGAGTTCGATTCCCGGCCAGGGCACATAGGAGAAGCGCCCATTTGCTTCTCCACCCCCACCCCCCCTTCCTCTCTGTCTCTCTTCCCCTCCCGCATCCAAGGCTCCATTGGAGCAAAGATGGCCCAGGCACTGGGGATGGCTCCTTGGCCTCTGCCCCAGGCGCTGGAGTGGCTCTGGTCGCCGCAGAGCAACACCCCGGAGGGGCAGAGCATTGCCCCCTGGTGGGCAGAGCGTCGCCCCTGGTGGGCGTGCTGGGTGAATCCTGGTCGGGCACATGCGGGAGTCTGTCTGACTGTCTCTCCCCGGTTCCAGCTTCAGAAAAGTACAAAAATAAATAAATAAATAAATAAAAATTAGATATGTGCATTAAAATCTTAATATTTTATAGATAAAGTCAATAAAACTTAACCCAACATCACTTTTAAGAGTTATAAATCTGAATTAGTAACTTACTCCATAGAAAATATCAATCTGAAATATATTTATTATAAAGGTCAATTTTTAAAAATGATCCATAATATCTGAAGTTAGAGTAACATGAATAGTTTCTTTGTTCTTCTGGTTTGGGCAGCATCTGACCTCCATGTTAAATGAATCAACATATCCTCTAAGTGGTCTATGGAACTCTTTCTTCCTTTTGACATTCTTGCACAATTCTTGTTACTTTATGTTTTAATCAATCCATGCTGGCCAGAAATGCAATTATAATTAATCAATTTGCAGATTGACAGACACAGAGAAATAATGAGAAACTGCTGATCAGCAATGAACGTGTTTGGGCCACATTTTATAGATAGCTTGCAATAAGGGAGGGCGGGTCGTATTGACTAAATCATAAACTACTTACCATCTATTTTCAAGCCTCAGTCAGACAAGAGGAACGCAGAGCAAACCGAAGAGTGATTCTATGTCTAGTGAGAAAAACAAAAAACCTCTCAAATTATTATTGAGAGTGAAAGTGGACTACGGGTCCAGGGAAATTGGATAAAGTCAAA
Organism: Saccopteryx leptura; assembly: GCF_036850995.1. Classification (NCBI taxonomy): domain Eukaryota; kingdom Metazoa; phylum Chordata; class Mammalia; order Chiroptera; family Emballonuridae; genus Saccopteryx; species Saccopteryx leptura. Next base: position 182,646,272 of record NC_089508.1, read on the forward strand.
GCCTACGCCACTATAACACAGTGGTCCTTTCCCTCAGATTTCTAACTTGGAAAAGGTTCCTTAAATCTGGCCTCACTTGAATTTTATATCCAGCAGTTAAGACTCATTTATTTCCAACATAAATGTGTCTTTTTTTATTTTTAACTGGTTAAATATTACCTATTTTTATTAGCTTGTTCTTAAGACCATAGTGGTTTTAAATCTGCAGATTTTGCTGAATGTATCCTTTCTCCTTTCTCCCACGTATCAAGTCCAGAAGAAGTGTGAGATTCCACCTGCATGTGATCTGTTTACATAATGCTTTTACTATCCACACTGTGCGATGTATACCGTGTACTATAATATATTGGTCCAGAAGAAGTGTGAGATTCTGCCTGCATGTGATCTGTTTACATAATGCTTTTACTGTCCACACTGTGAGACGTATACTGTGTACTATAATATATTGGTCCAGAGGAAGTGTGAGATTCCGCCTGCATGTGATCTGTTTACATAATGCTTTTACTATCCACACTGTGTGGATGTATACCGTGTACTATAATATATTGGCCCATTCTCTCAACCTTTCAGGCTGTTGTAATACCCTGGGCAAGACAGAAAACTGCTTGAGGGCAAAATCTAGGTCTTAAACTTCATTCACAGTCGCATAGTTCTCAGAAACATATGAAGCAAAAAGTCATACTCAGAATTACTTACTGAGTTGAGCAATAGGTCTTTTAGCTAGGAGTGTTAGTAAACTCAAGGCTCACAGGGGCTAAGAAAGTGACGTAAATGTGTAAAATTTACAGATGTGTGATGGGAGACTCCAAGGAATTTCAAAGCGGAGGAGACTTTACAAGTGGGGGCTGTGGTTGCAGGAAGAACATAAACCGTTTGAAAGCCGTAACCATAATTCATTCAGCTCTAGCTCCTGTCTCCTGGAAAAATACCTGGGCCCAGTACTAACAAATACTCTATTTTTTCCAGGAAATATTGTCAGCATTCTATTCAAATTTTCAATTTGAAATTTAGGCAATTTCCATTTCAACACATCATAAAGCAAAAAAAAAGAAAGAAAGAAAGAAAGAAAGAAAGAAAGAAAGAAAGAAAGAAAGAAAGAAAGAGAGAGAGAGAGAGAGAGAGAGAGAAAGAAAGAAAGAAAGAAAGAAAGAAAAGAAAGGAAAGAAAGAAAGAAAGGAAAGAGAGAGAGAGAGAGAGAGAGAGAGAGAGAGAGAAAGAAAGAAAGAAAGAAAGAAAGAAAGAAAGAAAGAAAGAAAGAAAGAAGAAAGAAAAACATAGTCTGTAATTGCCTCTGAACACATCCTACCAGCCATGAGCCTCTGCCTTATGGGAAATTAATCTTAATATGCTGGTAATATTTGTGAACTTATGTCCTAGAAGCTGGTATGTCTACATAGTTGTTATGTCAGTGGGTGAATGTGACAATATTTTAGATGAAACCAAATCAGTCTCTGTGCATATCAATTTTTGTATTTAGAAGTAATTTTTTTTTCTTTTTTTCTTTTTAGAGAGAGAGAGAGAGATAGAAAGGGAGAGAGATGAGAAGCATCAACTTCTAGTTGTGGCATCTTAGTTGTTCATTGATTGCTTCTCATACATGCCTTCATATAGATTGGGAGCTCCAGCCAAGCCAGTGACCAATGCTCAAGCTAGTGACCTTGGATTTAAACTAGCAATCTTTAGGCCCAAGCTAGCGGCCTTGGGATCATGTCTATGGCTCTGTGCTCAAGCCGGAGACCTTGAGATTTCAAGCCTGGGCCCTCAGTGTCTGAACATGGGACCTCAGTGTCCCAGGTTGATACTTTATCCACTGCACTACCACTGATCAGGCTAGAAGTATTTTTTTTTTAATTACAGCGATTTAATAAGAATTTTTCATAAGAGTCATTACTGAGTTTCTCTTCCAATGAAGAGAAAACAATTCTGAATTAAAATATGTGTTACATTACTTTCAAGTACAAAATATAGAACTAAACAAAGGGCTATATTTTCTAATCTAAATTTTAAGAATACGTTTTCCATTAAATTTTCCAAGAAACTGGGAATTCCATGAAGTTCTTGCAATGTTCCCTAACTGTCCATTGCCAGAGTTTTACCGCTCTGCCCCAGCAACAGCGGGGTAAAGAGAGGGGTACAGAATGAGAGGGGACCCCAAATCTGTCTCTGTGTGTTTGTAACATAGGGGGACAAAGAGCGATAACAAGGTAACTCTGCCTGCTTCTGAAAGCCTTCCCACCAACTGATTAAGCTGACCAAAACAGAATGAGCCTGACCAGGCAGTGGCACAATGGATAGAGCGTCGGACTGGGATACAGAGGACCGAGGTTTGAAACCCCGAGGTCGCCGGCCTGAGCACGGGCTCATCTGGTTTGAGCAAGGCTCACAAGCTTGGATCCAAGGTTGCTGGGGTCACTTGGTCTGCTGTAGCCCCCTGGTCAAGGCACATGTGAGAAAGCAATCAATGAACAACTAAGGTGCTGCAACAAAAAATTGATGCTTCTCATCTCTCTCCCTTCCTGTCTGTCTGTCCCTGTCTATCCCTCTCTCTGACTCTCTCTGTCTCTGTTACCCCCCCACACACACACACACAATTAAACCACAAAACACTATCACACTTACTAGGATAGAAAACAATGAAGTGAAATTAGCCCACTGTTAAGTTATTTAAGCTGACGTGACCCACCAGAGCTGCTATTTAAGAGTACAAACTTGTTTTAAGCATCCTCCAAACTATTTTTGTTTAGGGGTATTATTTGCTTAGAAAATATGTTTTTAACAATAGCAGCTGAGAATAGTCTGAATAAGTTTGTACTGTATCCAGAAGAACCCGGTGGAAAGAATTAGGTGGCAAAAGGCATATCTTTCTCTTAATAAATGATACCTTTGCTATGATATATGCTGGCTGGTGATGAACTGTATTTACTTTAAATGAAATTCTTTGATGCAATATTGCTTTGATTTATTGGGTGGTTTTTTGATTTAGTAGGAGACAGTTTTGAATCAGATGGCGAGGCTGATTTACTAGAGAAGGTATTTGATTTGATAGATGATGTATCTTCTTCAGTATTCAATAAGTAATGATTCAATAGTGGATGTCTGATTTGGTAAGTGAACTATTAGATTTGATTTTGATCTATTTTCTTAGTAAGAGATACATTTATTTTAATAGTTGATGTATCTATTTTAATGTAAAATGTGTCAAATTTATGACTTCATGTTCTTTTTTCCTCATACTCGTGATTTATGAATTTTACTACTAATATATATGTTTCAATTAAAAGTAATATGGAACATTCATTACATCTTACCACACAGTTAAAATATTCCAAACCTATCTGAAAGTTCTTCTTATTTTCTGATAAAATGTTTGCAGTTAGTAAAGTAAAAGAGTAAATTTCAGCCTAAGAAAATACCATCATGTCTTGGCAGAAACGAGGTGTGTATATCTTTGAACTGAAAATTATATTATGAATTTAGGTTAGAAAATATCACATCTTCCTTTTTCCTTTTCTCCTTACAAAAGCGCCTGCTCAAGCTTCTGTTTTCATCTTCTCTAATAAAGGGTTTGCTGACTATTTTCCTTTTATTTGGAAATACTGATTGGACCTGCTACAGGCTTTGTTTGGATCTACCTTCATTCAGGTTTTCTTAGCACCATGGCTTACGTGTCTGAACTCTAGAGATGGAGAAAGGAATTACTGTGAACTTCAGGCAGTAATTCTACTGGATGTTTTTTTCGAACCAACATTCATATTTGCTTAAAATATAGCTCACTGGCTCTGTGATTAGAAGAGTTACACACCTTGATCACATAAGGTGAAATACAAATGTGACTAGGATTTGAGAGAGGCAAAATACCTGACTTATGCCATCTTAGTGCAGTTTCCTTTAAATTTTTCCTTGTAGATGAGCTACCTGGGTAGAAGTGTATCTGAAAATAGCAATATGAAGGGAATCACTCTTCTTCTTCTTTCTTTTTCTCCTCCTCCTCCTCCTCCTCCTCCTCCTCCTCCTCCTCTTCCTCCTCTTCCTCCTCCTTCTTCTTTTTTTAAGATAACCAGCAAAATATCTTAGGATAACTCCAGAGAATACATTCTCAACCTGGACATTGTCCCACCCATGAGGGTGACAACTGGTTCTTGGTAGTAGTGGTGGAAGAAGTCTTGTTCTTTCTTGCTTCTTTATGTATAAACAATGGTCATACATACAACACATAAATGGATATACAGTATATCTGTGATTTCAATATTTCATGGCAAGAGGTGACACTCGATGTCAACAGAGGCTCTTTAGTGTGGCAAATGATGGAGAAAAAGGTTAAGCAACACTGCTCTAAGGATTAAAAATACGTTTACTTTTAAATAGTCCATAATTCACTGTATATTCCAATACTAGATGATGCCACATAACGTGGGTGAGATGTGAGACTGTAAAGTAGATTGTTGATGCTCATGATAGACACATCTCATGCAGCTTCCATATTTGTTTATGGCCACTTGTGCCATTGGAGGATAAGAGGGGACCCAGTGGGAATCTATAGGGAAGTCACATGCTTCTTTCTGATCACTTAGGCTACCCAAGCCCAGAGCAAGGGGAATGACCTCTAGAGGGCTCATTAGGTGTGACAAAGGGGACACTGTCCACATCCTCACTTGTGTTAATAGCTTCAGTGAAGCACCTTCACGCAGCCATTTCAGACCAGCGCTTTGAGAAAAAGTCCTTATCTTTTCAAAAACAGTCTGTATTTTCTTACCAAAATCAACCTGTATCATTTTGTTCACCAGTATCACCCAAATAAATTCAATAAAAAGGAAAAATATAAAAATAGACATTGGGAGGAATAAAAGGAAACATATTAAGAAAAAGTTAATGTAATACATTTTATTCACGGGAAAACAAGTTTGTTTTTTTTCTAGAGGGAAACAAAACATTCCTCTTGTTTAGTAAACAGAGTGGAGGAAACCTCAAGAACTGGCATCATGCCAGGCATCCTGCTACACACATGTAGACAGTCCCTTTCATTCATACATTCAGTTATCAGGCAGCAGTCCCTTTTTGACAGAAGAGGACGCAGAAGCTTGGAGGGTTAGAGAAAGGCTGTGTGACCATTTCTCTGGGATAAGATAGACAATAGAACTATATCAGAAGACAGATTGTGATACATGTTGCAAAGATCCCGTTCAATCCTAACTTTCTAAAATTTGCATTATTTGTCACTTATTTTAAAATTGAAAAATGCAGTCTTTGGTTATGTTGATCTGTAGATAGACCCTCTTGCCTGTAGCCATACAGTTAGGAAACAGAGCTATCACTTTAATCCCCTGTCCCTTAGCCCCCTTTGTCACCATCATGCTTACAAACATATGCCTCTCTCTGTTCTCACTCCCCTTGAGCGTGTCCCTTCTGAAACAGTAGTAGGAAGAAGAGAGGAAGAATAGTAGCAATAACACTGGCATTGTCCTAAACTTAGTCTTCTACATGTTATCTCATTTAATTCTCCCAAGTACATTACAGAATAACCTGTGAAGACGTATTGTCATTATCCACTGTTGTGCCACACTGCTCCATGTATGAATGGAAACATTGAAGCTCAGAGTGATTGATGACTTCTTAAGTAGTAGTAGTTATGACCCCCTGGCCAGGAAGTGATAAAATCAGAATTCAGAGTGTCACTGGAGGGTTAGACAGTGGAGCAGACATGGTAGAGGTTAGAGACAGAATATACAGCCACATTTCTCCCCAGTTAACCTGAGCCAGTTCTCTAATTGTGTGGGTCGTCCCCACAATGACTCTTAACAAGCGTCCAGCCCACATCTCTCCAGCATCTTCCCTCAGCCTCCTGGACATCCGTCTCTTCCTCAGTAGTTTTAAAGCCATGCTAGGTTGTTGGTGGGGCTCTGACATTTTGTCTTTTTCATTCTGCTCTTCTACCCATTCTGCTAATCCCTCAGGCACGTCAAAGCCCCGAGTGTGCAGAACAAAATGAGAGTCTGCCTCAAGAAGCCAGAGGGGGAAAGGTGGGGGGAGTTTCCCCATTTCTATTTTCAGCATTTTATCAGTGTCATATGGACATTGCCAATACCCCAGGAAATACAGGAAAAGCAATTAACATGCTCAGTCATTCTCAATAGTCCTCAGCCTACCCTGGACATCCCTTAATCCTTATCCCAAAGCCTCTGTTTGGGCTGTGGCAACGTCCTGACAGAGGCCATCCATTTAACGTATCCCTACCCAAATCATACTTCTTCAAGACTTCCTCAAATCCCACCTGCATCAGAAAACCTTGAGTGACTGGCTTTTTATTTCTAGCTTCTCTGAACTACTGCACTTGATAGACTCTAATACAATTAAATTTTCAATAGACTTCAAGCTTTTTAATGTGTATTGCCCCCCCCCACCATTTTATATAGCTTATTTCTCAGGACAAGACTTTGTTCTGAAGACATGAAATAATTTTACAAATGAGGATGGAAAATGAAAAAATAGATAAGGATTTGTTTAGGCAAGAAGTATTGCAGCTAAATGTCTCCTCACTGTTCTCACTCACTGTATGAAAAAATAGATGTTTGAAAAGCAAAAGAGGTCAGATCATTAAACCAAATGAAGCTGGAGCTCAGACCGAGTTACGTGCGGTCTTGCTATGGTTTTGTCATCCATCCGCCTTTACTTTTTAACAGCATGACAATTTATCCAGTTTCAGCAGTACTGTGCAAATTTGTTCCCCTGAAGTGCAGCCAGCAATGTGGCCGAGGGGTGGAAGGAAGTTTGAGTTGTCAGAGAGTGCAGTACATGGATCATTAACCAGTCTTGGGAAGAAAGGGTCCAAAAGTGGATTTTGACGTAAGGAAAGTCAAGACCATGATGCATGAGCTTGTTCAAAAAGACTCTCCCTGGATTATTTCAAGTGGCCAGATGGAAAAGATTTTTACCAGTTCATTTTTTTTAAGCAAAGTCATATTTCTTGAAGGCCAGGGATGGTAAAAGATTGCAGAGAGCAAAATGCCAGTTTTACATTACAGTAAATGACTAAGACATGGTGACATTATGCAATTTAAAATAATTTAAATAATTTAAAAGAAGGCTTGTTATGAGGCTGAACCATGTTCTTTGGAAATTCATATGATGAAGCTCTAACCCTCAATATCTCCAAATGTGACCATCTTTGGTGATAGACCTTTATAAGGGTAATTAAGTTAATGGGAGTTCATTAGTGTGGACCCTAATTTAATATGACTAGTGTCCTCATAAGGAACCATTAAGGCGTAGAGAGTGACAGCAGGGACGTATGTACTCTCAGGGATGGCCCGTGCAGAGGCAGAAGAAGGTGGCCAGCAGCAAGCTGAGGAGAGAGGAAACCCACCCCGCCGACGCCTGTTTCTGTTGCCTGATCACCGAATCTGTGGTGGATCGTTTTGTTTTGTTTTTGTTTTTATGGCAGTCCTAGCAGACTAATACAGTGATCTGGGGGTAAAAAAATTATACTGCAAGCTTTTTCTAAGTCTGAATGTTCTAAGTACACTTATGCAAACATCTAGCTTTTTTATATTTAAGTGATGCTGTGGTCTGAATGTTCCACTAAAATTTCTGTTTTGGAATTCTAACCCCCAGGTGATGGCATCTGAGGTGGGGCCTTTGGGAGGTGATTAGGTCTTGAGGGAGCCCTCATGTATAGGATTAGTGTTCTTAGAGGAGGCCTCAGACAGATCACTTGCCCTTTCTACCATGCGAGGTCACACTGTCTGTGAATTAGAAAGTGGCCTGTGTTCACCAGACAACGGAACTATTGGCATCTTGATCTTAGACTTCCCAACTTTCAGACTGTAGTAAACAAATTTTTGTTTTTATAAGCCACTCAGTCTATGGCGTTTTCTTACTGCTGTTTGAACAAACTAAGACAAGTGATAACTTAAAACCAATATGGTTTCCTTTTTGGGGGGTACAATTAAAAATAAGGTATATATCTGTCTTCAAATTTTAAATACTTTCCTTGAAATCAATTTCAAATGTGTAATTTAAATAATTTCCTACCCATGTCTATATCCTTGCCATAACAGAAATAATGAAAATGTAATAAAGTAATGAAGTAGGGAAATATATATATGTGAATGTAGAATTTTAACTTTTGTGTGTGTGTGTGGGTGTGTGACAGCGACAGAGAAAGGGACAGATTGGGACAGACAGGAAGGGAGAGAGGTGAGAAGCATCAGTTCTTTTTTTTTTTTTTTTTTTCCTGTATTTTTCTGAAGCTGGAAACGGGGATAGACAGTCAGACAGACTCCCGCATGCGCCCGACCAGGATCCACCCGGCACGCCCACCAGGGGGCGATGCTCCGCCCCTCCGGGGCATCGCTCTGTTGCGACCAGAGCCACTCTAGCGCCTGGGGCAGAGGCCGAGGAACCATCCCCAGCGCCCGGGCCATCCCTGCTCCAGTGGAGCCTCAGCTGCGGGAGAGGAAGAGAGAGACAGAGAGGAAGGAGAGGGGGAGGGGTGGAGAAGCAGATGGGCGCCCCTCCTGTGTGCCCTGGCCGGGAATCGAACCCGGGACCTCCACGCGCCAGGCTGACACTCCGCCACTGAGCCAACCGGCCAGAGCTGCATCAGTTCTTTATTGCAGCTCTTTAATTGTTCATTGCTTTCTCATATGTGCCTTGACCAGGGGGCTACAGCAGACTGAGTGACCCCTGCTCAAACCAGATGAGCCCACACTGAAGCTGGCAACCTCGGGGTTTCGAACCTGGGTCCTTTGCATCCCAGTCTGATGCTCTACCCACTGTGCAACTGCCTGGTCAGGCGTATTTTAACTTTTTTGGACAAAAAAATATAGTCACTTCTATCTGGAAGTAGATCCCAGAATTAGCAGTTTAAGAAATAAACTTACTGTTACTTTAAAAAAATATTTGTTTTTTGCAGGGCCAATTTCTTCGTAAATAAATATAAAAAACTAACTTAGCTCTAATATTCTAAAATAAAATAGACAAAAAATTACATTTTCTCATTTGTTTTCAAAATTATTTAGCTGTTTTGAGGATATGATTATAATTAATAAGAAAATTATACAATAATAGTAGGTAACATTTAGTATGCACTTCATATGTACATGAATGACAAGTAGGTAATATTACCATTCAGTTTTTATCTGTGAGATAATTGAGGCAGAGAGAAATAAAATAACTTGCCCACCATGTCAACTTGTAAACTGGGATTTGACCATAGATGATCACAATTAATTTATATCAATTAATTTTATCAAATAAAATTTAAAATAGTCTCACATAAGTTTTCAGAAGTCAATTAAAATGGTTTATTTGCACACAGACTAGATGAACTGTAAGTCAAATTTGTCCTTTGCAGCTTTAGAAATAGCACATTGCAGAATCCAGGTCTGGTCAGTCTTTAAGGCTGAAAAAAGTACCCAAGTAAATGATGAGAAATAATATATTTAGTATTTAGTTTTTCATGTAGTCTTTTTTCCCTTTTCTATCCAATTTAAGTAATTCTTACAGTCATTAACTCAAAAGTGAAACATTTTTATGGCTCCCTCAGGTCATATATATTATTAGTTCCCAAGTTTGTTGAAATTGTTTACACTTGATGCTAATCTAATTGGTTTCCCTTTCTTACTCTTAAATTTTACAACGGTATTTCCTGACTGCTTTCTCTGAGGTTCACAGCCAATCTGTCTATGTTTGTGAGATTCTACTCATGTAGCAGTTCTTCCCTCCATACTCATCAGACAGCCCACATTATCTAACACTCTTTAAAAAATAACATTGCAATTAGCTTAAATGTTGATAATGCTTCCTTCCAGCTTCATGTCTCAAATTACTCACATTCTGCTATTCACCACACCTTATGAAATTCCTGTTTACTGGGATTTTAAAGTATGAAATATACACTTGGTTTGCTTAAAGGATACTAAATGTCTGCTAAATTGTATTGTTTTGTATTCTGAAAGTATGATTTCGATACATGTTTTCTAGGATGATATGACTACTTCTTTGAGTATTCTTTCATTAGACAATTTTTTTTTAATATTTTGTACTTTTTTATTTATCAAAAAATGACGTACCCTTAACCCAAAGTGTCTTTCTAAACTTCAGGGGCTATTCATTAAATCATTGATGTGCATTTTTTAAAATTTATTTTTAAAATTAAAAAAAAAATCAATTTTAGGGAGAGAGAGAAAGGATGAGAGAAAGAGAGAGCGAAGCATCAGTTTGTTTTCCCACTGAATGATGCATTCATTGGTTGATTCTTGTCTGTGCCCTGACCGGGGATTGGACCCGAAGCCTTGGAGAACTGGGACAGCTTTAACAAACTGAGCTACCCAGTCATGGCTCAGTGTGCATTTTATTGATCTATTTTATATTTGCCGTATTTTGGCTGTTGTTTATATATTGTATAAAATAGTTGACCACTGTCTTCAAGGAACTGATAGTTATATATAAAACATACTCACGTTGAGGTTGCTTTCTCACTTTGAAAATTAAGAAAGTATTCACTACAAAAACCACTCAATTGTTCTCACAGCATAAATTTCTGCTATTTTAAAACATGTTTTCTTTCTACAATAGAGGTTTTTAGCATACTCAGAAGTGTGGTAGATTTAAATGCTATTTTGCGGTGATTTGTCCTGCATTGATTTGCCTTCTGAAGAAAAATATCTCTTCGCTGTTACTGAGCTGGTTGTGTCAGTCACAGTGGAAAAATCGGCATCTCACGTAAGCTACCAAAACAAAAACAATCCAACTCAATATAACCCACTTAATGCTACACATTTTCATTTATTCAAGATTTTTTTTTTCTTTGGAGGCACATCCACTATGTGCTACTTACAAAAGTTACAGCTGTTTGGGCCGTTATGTCAGCGACCAAAAGAAACTAGAAGGTCTGTTCTCCTGGAGCTTACCTTTGACAAGGAGAGACAATAAAACAGGACATGGTATGTGCAGTGCATCTATGAAAAAGATTTTAAAAACAGAGCTATTTTTAAAGTCTATTAATTTAAACATAGAGAAGATTAATAGGAGGGGAGAGTAGGGGAAATCTGGCAGTTTGCAAATTTAAACAGGATGATCATGATTAGCCAGAGTAAAATTACATTTGAGGAAAAACTTAAAAGAGTTGATGACAGCAGCTATGTGGCCCTTTTAGGGAAGAGCCAGTGAAAAAGTTTATGGAGTGAAGAAGCCCAAATGTCTGAGAAAGCGTGGGGGCCACGGTGGCTGGAATGAAATGAACCCGGTGACAGAGGCAGGCAGGTGATTCAGAGAGGGGATGGGCTGGGGTTGCTCATAGTGGTATCACTTTTTAAATAGTTCCTGTCAATTGCACGTTAAATTTAACGTCTCGATTAGATCCAGGTTAAATATTGTTGACAGGGAGTTGCTGTGGGTGCAGCTGTGATTGGCACTGAGAAGCAGAGAATGCTGTAATGTCCATCCAGGTGTTAGAGGTGCCAGAGTGATGCACAGTCTGAGGTCACGTGAAGCGTTTCTTTATTCTGTGTTTTTATCTCTTCAATTCGATGTACAGTTAGATTATTTGGTTTCCTTTGTTGTCAGCATTAAGCTTGTTTTTTGTTTTGTTTTTGTATTTGTGAGTGCATGAAATAGTTTCATGGTTCAAAAGTCAAAACTTTAATAATAAATATACTTAGAAAAGTCTCACTTCCACCCCTATCTGCTCCACTCCACACTCTTCCGTCCCTGTAGACCAGGGTTTGAGAAAGTTTGTAAAGGGCCGGGAGGTAAATACTTTAGGCATTACAGGCCATATGGCCTCCTGGCTCAGCTCTGCTGCGGGAGTGAGAACCATCGACCATATGCAAAGAAAGGGGTGTTTACTATAACCTGTGGCACACTGTATTTGGCCCACAGGGCCATGGTTTGCTGAACCCTGCCATAGATAACAGCTTTTTTTGAAAATCAACTTCTGCCTTATTCTTTTTGCATTACCTATTACATTTTATTTCCTTTCTTAAACAATGTGACTTGGTATATACACTATTCTTTACTTCGTAAATTTTATTTAAATTATACAGATACACATACACACCATCTTCTTTATTGTTTTAAAAAGCTATATAGTACTTTATTTTGTGTGGATGTACCATAATTGTTTTCAACAAATTCTTTATTGAGCATTTGGATTGTTTTTAGTCTTTTGCTTTTAAAAAATAACATCTGAATAACTGGGCATATGGTATGAATATATATAGTTATACACGTCCTAGAAGTAGGAGTACTGGGCCAAAAGGAAAGGTATTATAGTTCTGTTCAGTATTACAGTTCTTCACATAGGTGCACCACTTTCTGTTCCCAGTGTCAGCTGCATGAGCACACTGCTTTTCCCACAGCCTTGACAGCAGGTGGTGCTGTCAAGCTTTTGAACTTTTGCCAACATGATGTATGAGAAATAGTATCTCAGTTGAGTTTTAATTTTCATTTATCGTATTATGTGTGAAATTGAACATCTTTTCATACACTGAAGGGCCATTAGCTAATCTATTTCTGTTAACTGTATTCTCTTTCTCTTTTTTATTGAGTTTCAGGAGGCATTTTCAAACGAAAGCCAACAGGACTTTCTAATGAACTGAATGCATGTGTGAAAAGAATAGATAAAGCAAGTATAACTCTAAGGCCTTCCTATTCAGTAAGTAGGAAGATGAAACTGCCTTGTTGTGGGTTAGGAAAGGGTGTGATCAGAGCAGGGTAAGGTTGTCAGGTCAAGGGATTGAGATTTCGGTGTTGAACACTGTTGAATTCAAACTATCTGTTAGACGTCCAAATGGAAGCATGGACAGGAATCTGGATATATGAGTCTGGATATGATAAAGAGATCTGCTCTAGAAATGAGAAGCTAGAAATCACAGCAGTAGAGATGCTAGTGAGTGGCATGACACTGAGGAGGTCATATAATGAGGAGTGTAGGTAGAGAAGAAAACCAAAGATTAGGTCCTGAGTTCTTGACATGAGAGGTTAGAGAGCAGAGGAAGGGCCTGCAAAACATCAGTGAGGTGGAGAAAGACAAGGAGAATATTGTGCTCTGAAGCCAAGTACAGAACTTGTATCTAGGGACGTGAATGACCAAGGCTGCTGCTCAGTCCAGGAAAAGGAGGATAGAGAATTGAGCATTGAGTTGTAAGGTCTGTTCTCCTGCATCCCACTCTGGAGCCTCAGTTTGGAGCCTTCTTCCTCCACTCCCAATTTTACCTGGTTGGTTCTTTGTTACCTATAAAATTTGCACAGTGAAACCTTTTCTAGACTCCCAGAGGAGCACGTGCTTTGTCATTTGCTCTCTCTGACCCCAGAGTTCTCCTTAACAGAACTTATTAGTCTCTCATGAAGCACTTGGTCTTCTTCTTACACTAGAGTAGAAGCTCCCCGAGGGCAGGATTTCTCTCTCTGTAGCTGAATTTCAACGTGCCTCTATAGCTAGAAAGTACTCCAGACACATTTGTTGAGGAAGTGCCTTTATATCTATGTCCTCTGTATACCATCCACACATGTAAGTCAATTGAAGGGCTCCCTCTTATTTTTATTCATTTAGTAATTTCACGACATATTTTATATAAATTAAAATTATATATACCAGATGTTTTAACTATGGCCACTTTAGAATAAATTGTCAATGGGAAATAATTATAGCTATAGAACACAAAGAGAAAATAATGATTTTGTAAATAAAAAATATGTGTCAGGAACTAAAAGCTTATTTTGAGCATAAGAATGCATAATTATTTAAAAAAAATTTTATATAAATTTCTCTGAAAAAGTTTTAAAATGTTCTATACTCTAAAATGAGTAGTAATGAAAGGTCAAACATATAGACTTTGAAAATTAGGCCTCTCACTTGACTAAAGCATTGCTCTTTTAAAATATGTTAGTAATGGTACTGTGATCCTCCAGGTAATACCTTCTGACCACATAAGGTCAGATTTTAAAAACTAAACTTTTAATTTAAAAATTAACATATTGATTGTAAGTTAAAAATCATACAACTCTAAAATTCTTAATGTTGACTGTTGATGGGGTAATGTTTTATAGAGTACTGGGGGAGATGGAGGTAGAGGAATAAATGATAACAGGGTATATAAAGCAGCAAAATGCCATGAGGCTTCAGAGAAAGGAGATACTAATGTTGACACAGGTGGGAAAGAGTATGAGTTACATAATCCAGATGTCTATTTTGGACCGATACGGTCAAAGTGACACATGACTTGTACAGTTGTATGGTACCCCACACTTAGAAGATCCCCACACTTGATTTATGCTCTTCTTTTACCACCTTTAAATTCTCAAGATGCCTTGAACAGGGGGCCTGCATTTTCCTTTTGCACAGGGCCTTACAAATTATGTGATCAGTCCTGAGGACAGATAATTGTAGGAAGGACCACTGTAAGAAAGTTAAGAAAATAACACAAGCAAAGGATTACTAGGGGGTGGTGAGTTTAATTTCATTAAAGTAAAAGAAAGAGTGCTTTGCAAAGACAGATGTTAGATGCAAACTCCAGCAGCATAGACAACTCATTTCTCTTCATTGTCATCTGTCACCTGTCCTTCCAGGTGCGAACTCATTAGTTCTAAAATAATGTTTATGAAGCTGTAGTTCATAACGTCTACACTATCTTTTCTTTATTCATTTAATTACTGGGTTCTGATTTACACAGTTCGATCAAGACTGTAATGCTAATATCTTGAAGACTCTGGATTCATTTCATCGTGAGCTAGTATGCAAATGAAATCAAATGACATAGGAAGAAGAGGAAGGAGGAAGAGGAACGTGAACAAAACTCTAGTATCCTGCACTGATTGCTTGCTGTGGTTCTCTTCTTTCGTATCCTACCTGAACAGCCTTGTGACTTCCTGACTCTTCCAGGCAATACCATATATGTCCTCAACCAGGCTTCTAAAATTGTTCATTAGTGATTGTGTATAGTCAGAATGACCACTCTATAGTGTATATCCACTGTCGAGTTATATTCAGCTACTAAGTATCTTGCATACAACTGTGGAACCCTGGAGAAACAATAAGGGATCGGCATGCCATCCCTGTACAGAACAGGATGGATATTGCTTATTTTATAAGAATTGACCAGCATGGTTATGTTGGAGTCATTGTCCTATTGTAGCTCATCTTACAATTTAAGTATTTTTAGGTAGTTTGTATTAACTTCCCATAGGTATTCTGACTACACAGTACATTTGGACAGATAATTATTCACAAAGTAGCATGACAAAACCTAGCCCGTTTCTTGTCAGAAACAATCATGTATAGTCAACCAATCTTTGACAAAGGAGCAAAGGCAATTCTATGAAGAATGAATAGACTTTTCAACAAATGATCCTGGAAGAATATGCAAAATAAAATGAATCTAAACACTGACCTTACAGTGTAGGAACTTGCCTTATAGTCTTAGAAAAATAAAGACTGTAACAATGGCTTTTCTGAGAATGATATATAAATACAGATGGCCCTTTTGTCATTTAAAAAAGGAAATGACCATTTAGAATTAGGAACATTTGAAACCCACATGACAGTTCATTTTGTCCTTAAAGGCAGACCTTCAAAAAACTATTCATTATCACAAGATTCCTTGGAGGATATGATCTTAATCAGACCAAAGAGAGTTCAACAAACTCAATGTTTAAAGTATTGACAAAGAATGCCCCAAATCCCCACTTCCCATTGGGAATGGCCCTTCCAATCCAGGCCCATTAGCTAAGGGAGGCTCCCCATAACTGGTTGGCAGTGTCTCTGTTTTTCTCTTTAGACATCTTATCCCCACCTTTCTGTAGCTCTCCAATTTTTCTTTTGAGTTATATCTTTTCTTTTTCTTTTTTTTCTTTTTTTAATTTTTTTCTGAAGCTGGAAACGGGGAGAGACAGTCAGACAGACTCCCACATGCGCCCGACCGGGATCCACCTGGCACGCCCACCAGGGGGCGACGCTCTGCCCCTCCGGGGCGTTGCTCTGTTGCAACCAGAGCCACTCTAGCGCCTGGGGCAGAGGCCAAGGAGCCATCCCCAGCGCCCGGGCCATCTTTGCTCCAATGGAGCCTCGGCTGCGGGAGGGGGAGAGAGAGACAAAGAGGAAGGAGAGGGGAGGGGTGGAGAAGCAGATGGGCGCTTCTCCTGTGTGCCCTGGCCGGGAATCGAACCCGGGACTTCTGCACACCAGGCCGACGCTCTACCTCTGAGCCAACCGGCCAGGGCTTGAGTTATATCTTATTTATTTAGGTAGGTGACCGTATCTTCAATCAGGAAGGAGAGCTCGTCTAAGGAAACTTTTGTGTGTCTAGGCCAGGGGTCTCAAACTCAACTCAGCATGTGGGCCGCAGAGCAAGATCACAGCCATTCGGCGGGCCGCACTAGGTCTACAAAAGGCAACTGTTATACAACACTTTTCTCACTGCAGTTGAAAACAAAAAAAAATCAGTACAACAAGCACAATCGTACATGCAGTTTACTCAGTGTCACAAAACGACCAGAAACTGTAGTTCGCATCACAACTGCTGTTAACTAAGCTAATATCTAGCTAGGATGCTAGAGAAATGAAAAATACAAGTAGGCCCCTAGGCTTACTTAATTTTATCCAAAATATTTTGAACTTCGTGGATTAGTCTGTGGGCCGCACAAAATTGTTCGGCGGGCCACATGCGGCCCGCGGGCCGCGAGTTTGAGACCCCTGCTCTAGGCCCTGATAGATTCTGTGCTGATAGATTGTGTTTTAGTACATGTTCCCCTATGTGACTACATGGGTTCCAATCCTGGTTTAACTTCTTCACCACTTGCCTCTCCTATCTATTTGACCTTAGGCAATTTGCTTAACTTTCTAAGCCTTTGTTTCCTTGCCACTTAAATGGTGATAATAGCAATGTCTAATTTATATTAGGTTTTATAAAAATTGAATGATGCTATGAAAATGGAACACATAGCTCAGTTTCTGACAGCAAACACTCAATAAATATTATCTGTTTGTATTATTAAAGAGCATACTTATTTCAGGCTTATTTCCAAGTTTTTGGCAGTGCCTTATCTTTCTTTATATTTTTTCAAGTAATGGATCAAATATATGTGTATACTCCTTTGCAAGAATAATTGTTTGACCATATCATTCCTTATTACTTTGGAATCAGCATGTAGACTTTGGAATGCCAGGAATCTTACTTGAAATCCCTGTGGTTTAGATGAGGATCAAACCTAGTGTCAGAGTACAATATGTTGATTCTTATGCTACCAAATATGAATCAATCAATACATCAAAATGTCCCTGGCCACAGTGAATAAATGCATAACTTAGGCATCATGCTACAATAACAAGATGGGTAAGATGATCCAGTCAAAGAGAATTTTGATATGGGAAGATATGTGTGTGAATGAAACCAGTGAAAAGCCGAAGTGATTATTGACCTACAGCTGAACCTTTGCATCAAGCTATCCCTGAAATAGTTGGACTTTTCAAGATGAACCAACCCTTTTTTTCCCCTTAAATTAATTTGGGTTAGATTTTCCATTACTTGCAAACTAAAGCATATGGCACAGGGATTTTATTTAAGACCCAAATGAGAGAACGCAGAGTATACTGGTAAAAATGGAAGGAAATCTCTAACACAGCTGAATGTGGGAAGCGGTTAAGAGGCTGGACCGTGTGGCGACCAACTTCCTGTAGCAGGGAACACTGCAGCTCTGCCCACTGGTTCCTTTGGTTGGCTTGTGGATTTCAGAGCCTATGAGAAAACAGACGAACCATGTGCACAGTGAGGGGATGTGAGAGCCTTTCTTGATCAAAAGCTCTACTGACTTTGCAGAATCTTACATTTTTGAAAAACAAGGTCTGGTTCCAATCCCTATGGGAAAGGGATGACATTTTTATATTTAAATGAATAAACTTCAACCTATACTTTTCTGGTACTAGATGACGTATAAGATCTATTTTGACTAAATCTATGTGGAGATTTCAGATACTAACAACACTTGTAAATATCTATTTAAAAATATCACTAGAACAATTGAAAGATATATATGCACATGATACTTCTAGATATACTTACTTCTAGTCTCTTAGAAGTGCATTTAAAATATTTTTTCGCTATTAAATGTAAAACTTTTTAAAATTTGGACTACTTTTTAAAACTATGGCATTATCTTGTTTGTCTACAAAGAAAAAATATTTAAAGAGGCCATTGTGAACCTATGTGATAGAATTCCATGGCTCGTTTTTGGACCAGGATAATGACTTTAACTTATCATCCATTCACTAAAATACATATATATATAGATATAGATATAGATATAGATATAGATATAGATATATGTGTGTGTGTGTACATATATATATATATACATATATATATATATGTATATATATATATATATATGGTCTACCGGAAAGTTCTGTCCGTTTTTGGAATAAAACAAAATACAAATTCTTCTGACTTAATTCATGTGGCACCCATCTTGAATATTTCCACACCAATCCTATCTTCCAAATATGGTCCAAAATGGTTTGCTGAGCTGAATTAAGCCTTTCTGCGATCTCCGATGTTGTCAGAAAAGGATCTTGCTCCAACATGGTCTTAACAACATCGTCCTCGATCAAAGATGGTCACCCAGAACGTGGCTTATCAGAAAGGTCGAAATCACCTGTTTTGAATTTTTTGAACCATCTTCGCATGTCCTGTCACAGACTGTACCTTCACCAAACACTTTCAATAAATTTCTACATGCTTCTGTAGCATTTCTTCCTTGTTGAAATTCATAAAAATACAATGGCGTAAATGAACTTCATCAGTAGCCATGGGTACACTATCGCTTCACACATAAGACTAACGTGAATCAACTTTGTTTTAGTTAATTTGCTATGTCAGTATGTATACATTAAGTGATAAAAATAGAGAGGCACACATGCGCCAAATAAATATGTGCTTACGTGTCTAAACTTGTTGTGATAGAAATGAACAGAACTTTCCGATAGAGCGCATATATATATATATATATATATATATATATATATATATATATATTCTTTTTCTCATTATTTCTATAAACAACTTTAATGGTTAAATAAATTATTTCATCCAGTTTTGACTTAAGAATACACCCTAAGGCAGTGGTCCCCAACCCCCGGGCCACGGACCGGTACCGGTCCGTGGGCCATTTGGTACTGGTCTGCAGAGAAAGAATAAATAACTTACATTATTTCCGTTTTATTTATATTTAAGTCTGAACGATGTTTTATTTTTAAAAAATGACCAGATTTCCTCTATTACATCCGTCTAAGACTCACTCTTGACGCTTGTCTCGGTCACATGATACATTTATCCATCCCACCCTAAAGGCCAGTCCGTGAAAATATTTTCTGACATTAAACCGGTCCGTGGCCCAAAAAAGGTTGGGGACCACTGCCCTAAGGCATTAGCACATTCAAGTCCAAGTAGCCTCAAAGGGTGGTTAGACCAAGAGTCAGTTTGTGAGTAGTTAATGCTAAAACCTTTTTCCAGAGGCAACCTAGGTAGAATAAATTTATAGGGCTGACAGAATAATGATAAAGAAACCACTGTCTCACTTTTTTTCTTTTCTAATTCCTTTCATCCCTTCTTCCTCCTTGCCACCAATGTCCCCATGCTGAAGGTGGCTCTTAGGAGGTGACATACAGTATGCCTCATGTTCCAGTCTTCACGATTTCTTTTCTTTTTCTGTTAAAATCCAGTTATCCCTGTTTCCTTCTCTAAGAACCTTGCAAGAAAACATATGTGATAGCATCTCTAATTAATTAGCTCACATAATTATGTTAATGGTTTAAGATATTTTTTATTTACTATTTTAAAAATTATCGCTTGGGAGTCTTTGTTTTTTGAGAGAGGATTCTTTGGAGACTTGAAGATAGTACCATAAATTAAATCATGACTGGTCATAATTTATAAGACCTGGGAGAGAGAGATATTATAAAAGCTTAGAGAAGGTATTTTTTCTAACATTTCTCAAACTGCTCCAGGTGACCAACTCCATTCTTTTCACACATAATATAAATCCTAATTAAAACAACTCAACTTTTTTGATGGTGTTACTGTATGTCTGCATGATTAAGAAGAAGAGGAGTATTAGGAGGAAAAGGATGGGAAGGGGGAGGGAGAGGAAAAAGAAGAAGGAGAAATAAAGAAAGAAAATAAAAGAAGGAAAGGAAATAGAATGTGAAGAGATGAGATGAGTAATATCTCTTGTTTTTCACAGGAATTTATGGCTCAGACACAGGGTTACTGAGATTTCAAACCTGGCATATTAGTAACAGCACAAGACAAACAAAATGCAAAATGAACATGACAATTTTGATTTACTCCAGGCAGAGAGATACCAACCAAGGGATAGCTATTGTATATGAGATTCTAACTGCTACCATCACATGCTGAGAAGATAAGCACTCCTTCATTCACTCTGATTTTCCAAGTCTAAATAGAAACTGGAAAAATGCTTCCTATCTATGTGCATGTAAAGGTTAAATTCTATGAGCAAAGTAGACATCAGCACTGCAAAATGAAGTTTGATTTACGTAGTGCTGCTAACCTTCCTCCTTGTCATTCCAATAGAAGTGATTCATTGTTTGGTGGTGACTCAAGACATTTGGTCATTCTCAGATTATCAGTTTATTTTTTGAATAAACTTCTCTTCTCCCTCATGCAAGGCCAAGCTCATTTAAATGAGGTCATGAAATGAGGTCAAGCTCTTAGCTAGTCGCTGTTATGTGTGATACAGTTTTCCTCCTTCAGGTACCTTCTCTACGTCAGGGGCTTGCCCTTGGAAAAAATTTTTTGCACATTCCCCAAGGAGATGAGAGGAGGGACGTGGTAAAAAGGTTAGGGGATGAATCAGTAGTTAAATTATCTTCAAATATTTAATAGAACCTCTAAGGTATTAAAGGTCTCTGTGGATCTATTTGACTGCTGTTATCAATTTCTGATGGTTAATTTTCTTCATCAAAGAAATAGAATCTCTGCTGGGCTATGCAAGATCAACTTTCCTTGTTGACATTTTCACTAGTGGAAAAACCAATGTAATTATTAGGATTATCCTTGGGTATGAACTTAATGGAATCAAAGTTTTTAAAATAACCAGGATTTTCTTCTAAAGTTCAAAACTTTAGGAAGCATGGTTCTTATAAAATTTCATTGAGGATCATCACAATTAATAGCAAAGAAAATACATATACATAGATACATAACTCAGTAAAATATTTTGGTTTAGATATTTATAGAAGTATAACAATAAAAGCTTCTTAAGTCAATATCTTTGACTCATGAAATGTACTTAATGTGCATACTGGGCTTTATGGTTCACATATGTACCTTTCCGACAAGGGGTTGGTGAAATACATTGTATAAGTTATAATTTTTATGGTCAAAATGTTAGGAAGTAAAGAAACTAATTTAAAAGCAGCAAGTACTATTTATTGGCTGATACAGTCCAGGAAAAAGTTGAATAGCCAATCAAAGAGGAAATACAGGCATGCTGATTATGCCTTGGAACTCGGAAACCAGATTCCATTAATAGCTGAGCGTTTTTTTCTGGGCTCTCTCTTAATATAGATCAGTTTTTTCCAGAGCTCAACATTGGAAAAGAAGCAACTTGAGATAATTTCAACAAGAAGATATTTATACTTCTATATCTAGTAATTTTTAAATAGCTTACAGATCATTGGGGAGGCTGAAAAAAATAAAACCTAGGCTGCTTTTTGAGAAACAACTTCCAAAGACTGTGGTAGAACTTGACCACAGAGAGAATTGTTGTGTCTATTCTGACTGAAGTTTCCAGAAGACACTGGGAGTCTTCCCTAGACCTGCTGTTTGCAGAACCGGCTGCCTCTGCCTCACTCTGCACTAGTATCATCTGTGCCTCACACCACGACTCTTTCTCAAATACACACGATGAGCAGAATCCACACCCTACCCAGAACCTTAGCGAGAAGGCAGTCTCCACCAGGTGGTTTTAGCCCTTCAGCCCCAGCAGTATGAGAAGAAACTCTAGGAGGTTGAAATGAATATTGAGGATCTTGAGTACAGTGATCTGCAGTGCACATTATTCCATTGAGGTGAGCTCTAGACCAGTCAACTCTGGTCAGTGGAAAGGACCACTCTATAAAAGGCCCAGGAACCATGGTTGCTAGGGAAGGAGTGTTGGGTCGACAGTCCCATAGGTTTTCATTGTGTGTTCGTGTGTGTGTATGTGTATATGGATGAATTTCTCATCTATCTGTATGTAAATATTTAGATATTCAGATAGATGAATTTATATACACTATGTATATTGAGTAGTAAGTGCTAAGCAAGTGACAGTGTTGTTATAGAAATTTAGAGTTCAGAGTTGGTATAAAAATTATACAAGAATGTTCTGCTGCTGAGCCTTCAAGCTGCATATTTCTCAGGCGAGGGTCAGAATATATAAAAAGGTGCCCTCTGGGAATCATAACTGACATTTCCTAAGGCAGAGAAGACTGGGAGAGATTTTGGAAAGGAAAACTTGACTCCGATTTTACCAGCTCTTAAACTACTGGAAAACTTGATGTTCTCTTCTAAGTGATGTATTATTCATGAAGACATTAAACACTATTTTTTGAAGGTTAATCCAGGGGTGGTATGAAAGACAGCAGGGAAGAACTAGAAAGGTGAATAATGCAGATAGATATTCTAGGAATGAATTGATGCAGTTGAACTAGGATGGTGGAAAGAGCAATGGAAAAGATGAGACAAAACTATATTTTTTATCCAACAGTTTTAAAAGTATAACATTTCTTATTTCACATTTTTATTTTTGGAAACACATAAAACTTCTTCAAGTAAAGGAATATAAAAAGCTTTTAAAAAGTAGTTTTTAATGCAGTAACACTTTATAGTGCTACATATACTTAATAAAATGAAATATTTAAGTTTGGAAAACCATGAAGAGTTAGATAAGCCTATTTTCCAAAGCAAAATTATACAAGTTAAATTGTTTAACTGGAGGTAACAGAGCTTCCAATTAGGGGAGGAGAAAAGCAAAGTCACTAGAAATTGGTTAAGTAATCAGTATTCCAGCTTAGCATTTCCAAGAAATGCAGACTTGGAAGATGCATGATATGTCATCATTTGTGACTTAAATAATTTTGCCTGATATAGATCAATGGAACAGAACAGAAAACCCAAAAATAAACCCACAATTCTATGGACAACTGATATTTGACAAAGGAGGTAAGAGCATATAATGGAGTAAAGACAGCCTCTTTAATAAATGGTGCTGGAAAAATTGGACAGCTACCTGCAAAAAAATGAAACTAGACCACCAACTTACACCATTCACAAAAATAAACTCAAAATGGATAAAAGACTTAAATGTAAAACGTGAAACCATAAGCATCTTAGAAGAAAACAGACAGTAAGCTCTCTGACATCTCTCACAGCTATGTATTTGCTCATTTATCTCCACGGGCAAGTGAAATAAAAGACAGGATAAACAAATGGGACTATATCAAACTAAAAAGCTTTTGCACAGCTAAAGACAATAAGAACAGAGTAAAAAGACAAACTACACAATGGGAGAACGTATTTTACAATACATCTGGTAAGGGGTTAATAACCAAAATTTATAAAGAACTTGTAAATCTCAACACCAAGAAGACAAACAATTCAATCAAAAAATGGGCAAAAGAAATGAATAGACACTTCTTTAAAGAGGACATACAGATGGCCAATAGGCATATGAAAAAATGCTCAACATCACTAATCATTAGAGAAATGCAAATTAAAACCACAATGAGATATCACCTCACACCAGTCAGAATGGCGCTCATCAACAAAACAACACAGAATAAGTGCTGGCAAGGATGTGGAGAAAAGAGAACCCTCCTGCACTGCTGGTGGGAATGCAGACTGGTGCAGCCACTGTGGAAAACAGTATGGAGATTCATCAAAAAACTGAATATCAAACTGCCTTTTGATCCAGCTATCCCACTTTTAGGAATATACCCCAAGAACACCATAGAACTGTTCCAAAAGGAGAAATGCACCCCCATGTTTATGGCAGCATTGTTCACAATAGCGAAGATCTGGAAACAGCCCAAGTGTCCGTCAGAGGACGAGTGGATTAAAAAGCTGTGGTATATATATACTATGGAATACTACTCAGCCATAAGAAATGGTGACATTGGATCATTTACAATAACATGGATGGACCTTGACAACATTATACGGAGTGAAATAAGTAAATCAGAAAAAACTAAGAACTATATGAATCTATACATAGATGAAACATAAAAATGAGACTCAGAGACATGGACAAGAATGTGATGGTAATTGGGGGTGGGGTGGGAGGGTGGGGAGGGGGCGAGGAAGGAGAGAGGGGGGTGGGGTGAGGGGAGAGGCACAAAGAAAACCAGATAGAAGGTGACGGAAGACAATCTGACTTTGGGTGAGGGGTATGCAACATAATCAAATGTCAAAATAATCTGGAGATGTTTTCTCTGAACATATGTACCCTGATTTATCAATGTCAGTGCATTAAAACTAATAAAAATAAGATTTAAAAAAAGAATTTTGCCTGGCCTGGTCAGATAGTTCAGTTAGTTAGAGCATCATCTAATATGCAGAGGTTGCTGGTTCTGTCCGCAGTCAGAGCACATACAGAAACTAATGGATAGTTTTGTCTGTCTCTCTCTGTTTTCACTCTCTCTAAAAAATAAATAAGCTACAAAAAAAAGAAAAGAATGTTTTCTGGCATCAGAAGGGAGACTTGACTTGCTCGTATTTTCTAAGATAAGAAAGACATGGAAGTACGCCCCAATATACCCCAAAACTTGGCAACTACTTCTGCTTGCTTTCTATCTTTGGATAAGTGGACTTGTTTCAAGGTGGTGTTACCTTCACATAACTCCTAAACGTATCTTTCTCTCCACTGTCTATCTCCCTGTTCACTATTCAAGTCATATTTGTTGTACGTAAAGTCTGGTGGGCAAAGCCAGAGGTGGCAGGCAGAGATATCATTCTCCTTTCTTGCTTGGCTACTTTAAATTTACCTTCCTGATTATAGGAATGAAAAATGTAAGATGATTTTTAACAGTCATGTTAATTGTGTTTTTCCACTAAAGTATCAGTCTGAAATAAGAGGATTTGTAATAGCTATGTTTCTCTGTTTTCTTAGAAGGATACACATGAACAATCAATACACAGTAATGAAATGGAACACCTGAGTCATGGTTGGTTTTTTTCAAAGTCAAATTTCACTGGGAGTAGAAGGCAACAAGAAAAGTTTTCTATCCAAGCCTGTCTCTATGATAGACGTGGCAGCATACAATATAGCAATCTCTCTGAAGTCTCACCAGCCAAGACTTGGGCTTGTTTATAAGGAGTTGCTCTTCAAGTTAATTCTGTTCCTATCTGTGTCATTCACTCCACCTTCAGTGAAAGCGATGCCTTATTTTAAGTTTGAGTATTTCCAGTTTGTAACTGTAAGATCTTGTGGTTTTACCCAATATCATGATCCTAAAACAGTATCTGGAAAAGCTATATATCTCTTTTTTCATATTAACCCCATAAGAAATATGTCTAAAAGCTTTTCAATAAAGAAATGATTCACCTTTAGGTTAAATGTTAATCAGTGCCTAAAAAACAGTAGTCGTAGGCCTACGGCTTCTGACTTTAAAGCCACATTGATGACAAATTGTTTTTTATTTATGACGAATACTCTTTTTTTTCTTGTTTTCCCCCAAAATAAATTCAAAAAATGTTATCATGGCCTTCAATATTAAAGGTAATTTAACAGCAGAAAAGATCATTCTAAATCTTTTCTTTCTTTAGCTTGATTCACAGTATAAGTTGGAAGAAGCTTAAAGCCTCTACTTCAATTTGCCTTGCTTATTCTCAGCACATCTTGAAAATAAATGTATTGTTTTTTATTTATATGTAAGGTCAGATGAAGGTTAGCATTTATTGCACTGGCAACAACCACTAACTATTTCACTGCCGATTGGGGCATCCCTAGTACCCGACCCAGAGCAGTGTGGAACGGTGTCCTTCAGGAGCTAGCAGTGTGCACTACATACACGCCCAACACAAGAAACTGACTCGTACAGGGTATCGGACCACCTAAAGTTCATGTGTTAGAAGCTAATAAAAAACTATCGGGGTTTAGGACTTCTTTTAGCTGGGCTGCCTGGTATATTGGAGAATTGCAGCATTTAATGAAAAAATATCCATTAATGAGATATTTATATTAAGATTAACAATGCTTTTGCTAGTAAAAGGGAGGATACAGGTCTTTTTTTTTTTTCATCTACATCATAGATATAGATATAAATATAGTTGGACTCAAAATGTCTAAAATGAGTGAGGCAAAATCAATAGCTAAATACTTTCTATTTTATACTCTTATTACTCTTAACACCTTGTCATTTAATAAATAAGTTCAATTAATTTTCTTCAGAAAATCTTTAACCTTTAAAATTTTACTTTTACATATAATTTACATACAAAAATCCAGCAGTTTTAATTGTACAAATTTGATGTGTTTTAAGATGTAATTTCCACCACAATCATGATATAGAATATTTTTGTTGTTCTAAGGAGTTTCCTTGTACTCGTGTATTAATTACATGTCTCATTCTCTGTCTCTGGCAACCACTTACCTACTTTCAGCCTGAGGCTTGGACTGGGGCACTTCTTAGAATGTCATATATAAATAGAATCAGACATGTGTAGTCTTTTGTTCCTGACTTCTTTTAATTAATGCTTTTGATGTTTATCCATGTAGTGTGTTTCAGTAGTTTGTTTTTTCCCCCTGCGTTTCATTCTGTTATTTGCACATATATTTTTATTACCATGTGGAATAGAACGTTTGACCATCTGTATTCTTGCCTTGTCCCTGATCTTCATATGAGGCTAGCTGTAGGTTGTTAGGTGTACTTGATTATATTGAGGGAATTCTCTTCTATTTCTAGTGTACTGAGGATTTTCATTTTGAATGGATGTTGAATTTTTACAAATATTTTTCCTGAATCTGTTGAGAGCGTTGTAAGAATTTTCTTCTTTGTTCTTTTGATAATGGTAAATTACATTCATTTATGGAATTTCTTTTACTTATGATATCTTATTCTTTTCATTTGAAAATTGAAGATTTGTATTGCCAGATTCAATCTGTAATTATTTCAGATAGTAAAATTTGATATTATTTCAGATAGTAAAATCTAGTTACAGATTTTTCTATGCTTATGAACTATAATTGTAATTTTCTTTTCTTGTAATGTCTGATTTTTTTTTATCAGAGTAATGCTGGCTTCCAGGTTTTATATATGAGTAAAACTAACTATTCTCAGAATTTTCTCTGTTCTATATTTTATTTCCTTACTTAGCATAGGTGGACTAGAAAGAAATAATCTCCTCTTTAGGATTCTGGAAAAATTGGTGAGAATTTGATATTATTTTCAGTTCTGTGGAAAAGTTTTTAACTATAAAATATGTTTATTCAGTGACCTTCTCTATTTCCTGCTTGCAAATAATTTTATCTAAAGCTGCCTTATCCATTGACAAAAAGTTGTTCAGGTTCTGGCCGGTTGGCTCAGTGGTAGAGCGTCGGCCTGGCGTGCAGAAGTCCCGGGTTAGATTCCTGGCCAGGGCACACAGGAGAAGCACCCATTTGCTTCTCCACCCTTCCCCCTCTCCTTCCTCTCTGTCTCTCTCTTCCCCTCCCGCAGCCAAGGCTCCATTGGAGCAAAGATGACCCAGGCACTGGGGATGGCTCCTTGGCCTCTGCCCCAGGCGCTAGAGTGGCTCTGGTCGCAACAGAGCAATGCCCCAGAGGGGCAGAGCATCGCCCCCTGGTGGGCAGAGCGTCGCCCCCTAGTGGGCGTGCCTGGTGGATCCCGGTTGGGCGCATGCAGGAGTCTGTCTGACTGTCTCTCTCCCTTTCCAGCTTCAAAAAAATACAAAAAAAAAAAAAAAGTTGTTTATATACTCCCTACGTATCCTTTTAACATCTATGGGCTTAGTCACTCTGCCTCCCTCTTATTCCTGATATTGCTAATGTGTGCCTTCTCACTCTTTTCCATTGCAGTCAGAAATTTTGTTTGCCTATTTTGTTGTTCTTTTAATAAACCAACATTTGGTTTCATGGATTTTCTCTGTTCTTATTATTTTCTATTTATTGACTTCTGCTGCTATATTTATTTTCTTCCTCCTGCTTACTGGGTTTGATTGGTTCCTTTGCCTAGGTTTAATGTACTCCTTTTGTCTTAAGTTTTTAATGTTGGAATTGAAAATCACTAGCGAGGTTCTTTCATTTGTTCTAACGTGTGCTGAGTGCTACATGTTTTCCTCTGTGCACTGCTTTTACTGCAGTCTGCACATTCTGATATTTGATGTTTTAATGTTTGTGTACTTCAGAATATTTTCTGATTTTCCTTTATTTATGTGACAAAGACGGAGAGAGAGGCAGATAGGAACAGACAGACAGGAAGGGAGAGAGATGAGAAGCATCAATTCTTCATTGAAGCACCTTAGTTGTTCATTGATTGATTTCTCATATGTGCCTTGACATGGGGCTACAGCAGACGAGTGACCCTTGCTCAAGCCAGTGATCTTGGCCTCAAGCCATCAATCTTTGGGCTCAAGCCAGCAACCATGGGGTCATGTCTATGATCCCACACTCAAGCCAGCGACCCTGCACTCAAGCCGGCAACCTCAGGTTTTGAACGTAAGTTCTCTGTGTCCCAGTTCGATGCACCACTGTCTGGTCAGGCTTTCTGATTTTTCCTTTGCTTTCTATTTAACCCATGAGCTATTTATAAAGAGTTATTAAATTTTCAAATATTTTGGAGGTTTTTCTAAAAATCTTATTGATATTGAATTTTAATATAACTACAGTGTAGTCATAGAACATATTTTGTAGGATTTCAGTCTTCTTAAATATATTGTCTTGCCTTATGGTCCAGAATGTGGTCTATCATGATGAATATTCTTTGTGCACTTGAAAAGAATGTGTATTCTGCTCTCATTGAATGGAGTGTTTTATAGCTGTAATTGGGTCAGGATGGTCGATAGTGCTGCTTATGTCTTTCATATGCTTACTGACGTTATGTCTACTTTTTCATCAGTTACTAAGAAAGGAATAATCAAATTTCTAACTATAACTCCTGAGCAAGTCAAGAAAGTCTTTCCATCATTTATGACAGACAAGAGAACTGGGTCCTTCAAGATATAAATAAAATTTCAACAGGATATTAACCGAAAAAAAATGAATCCTAGAGCAAAATATATAAATATTTAAGTTAGATGAATATAATTATAAAAATTTACCTATATTAACTCTCTTTTTAAAATGTAGTTTTTGTTTTTTGTTTTTTTAAGAAATGATAACATATTGCCATTTATGACAACATGGATGGACCCTGAGAACATTATACTGAGTGGAATAAGTAATCAGAAAAAGCTAAGAACATTATGATTTCACACATAGGTGGGATATAAAAGTGAGATCCATGGACATAGATAAAAGTGAAGTAGTTACGAGAAGAAGGGGATTGTAGGGGAGGGGGTGGGGGATGGGAATGAAGAGGGACAAGTATTCAGTGAAAGACTGATTTGAGTTTGGGTGATGGATACATAACATAATCAACAGTTTAAATGCTATGGATGTATTTACCTGAAACGAATGTCTTCTTATTGATCAATGTCACCTTGTTAAATTTAATTTTCCGAATAAAATAATAAAAAATATTTTTGTTTATAGATAAGACTAAGAACAGATTAGAAAAAAATGGAATTTGGAATATTCATGTCAGTTTCTTAGTTATCTCATTAATGTGTTTTAATGCACTTTGTATAATAGAAGAAGGACTAAAATTTAGATTTGGTATGCAGAGGTAATGATGTATCTTGATGTATCTAGAATTTAATTACAAAAAAAGAAAGAAAAACATTTCTGATAAATGAGAGGTAGCTACGAAGAAAGAGAGAACTGGGAGATGAACATTACAGCCAGTGCGTGAAGAACCTTGTGGCCATGCTAAGGGCTTCACTCTTTATCCTGATGGCAACAGGAACTGCTGAAGGGGTTCAGAGAGCGAGTGACGGGGTAACATATGGGACTTGTCAAGACCGCTTGGGCAGGAAAGTAGGGCATGGAAAGCAGAGAGATAAGCCATTAAGTATTTATAAGTTCCTGTGACTTTACTGAAAGTTAGTGGAAGTCTAAATAGGAGCGGGCTGCTTGAACTTGGGGAAGGATTTCTAAAAAAAAAAAAAATTCACTTGGAGATCATTGCTAGGTGAATAAGCGGGAAGGAGAGCTCCAATAAGTTTAGGCTTGGTGATAAATTGCACTAGAAATCCAGCTGAAAAACAAGAGAATCCTTATTAGGAAATAAGTAAATGCTTTGTGTGTGTGTGTGTGTATATATATATATATATGAAGTTTGAGTTGCCTCTGTAATTTTGAGGTTGAATTTCAGTAGACAGCTAGAAATACAGCTTTATGGCTTGACACTGAATCCTTCAAATGACAGAGTATTTCAGAGAGGGAGAATACCCTTATAAGGCTAGTCATCTAGGCAGAAGGATTGGGACAGAATAACAAGGAATGGTTTTGGCAGAAGATGCAAATCTATACCACAGTCAGCCCTATCACAGTGTTTTCTTTTTGTGAGTCGGTTAACTGGCTCTGTTTAATGAGAATCAAACTTTTACCTAATTCACCTCATGCTATTTCTGACTAAGATGAAATAAAATGAAAAACCCTAGGCTTATATTTCTTGAATTACTCCTAGTTTGAAATGGTTTGGCTTATGTTTTGGGCCAAATCTCAAGAGTCTTTTTTTTTCTTTTTTTCCATTTCTAAAGATAAAATGCAATTTTTTTCTAAGTTACATCTATTAATCTTGATCTTACAAACCTTCCTTTTCCCTTTCCCCTCAAAAAGACAGTTTTACAACAAAAGTAGATATGAACATGGGTTTTGCATCTCTGGGCGGCTGAACGATCTAATTGGATAAGCATCATTAAGTTTAAGAATTCATAACTATTGTGGTTTTTCTGCTGAGTGACTTTCTTCTTTTTTCAAATGCTGTTAGAGAACTCAGACTCATTCTCATATCCCCCCTGTACTCCATTGCCACATCAGCACAGATAAGCCATTGTTGAAAATGCTACAGTCAAGAGCACATTGATCTTTCATAGTAGAAGCAATTTCCTGTCTTCAAAACTTGTAATGAGATTTAAAAAAATACAAACAAACCTAATATATCCACAGTAGAGATCACACAGGTGAATGAATGCAGACAAACTGATGTTTAAACTATTGTACCTCCTCTAACATTCTAGTGTTAATGTGCCTGCTGGTGTCTCTACTTAGTGGAGGGGATCTAGGATAAACACATAAGTTTCCTAAAATATATGACCTACAGCTGAAATTTATACATATTGATAGTTTACATTCATTTGAAACAGGAAGGCCCTGTCTTTTAGAGTCTCTGAAATGTTTTAAGGATTAATTTTTATTTTAAAAGATGAGAAAAAGAAATGTGTTCTTTCTATGGGACTAATGTTCTAATACTACAGTTTGCATTGTGAAAATAGGACCAAACCCCCCCCCCCCAATAGAAGACATATGTTGTTATTTAATTATTGAAAGACTTCTGTTACACTAGAACCTTAAGAAAAATTTTTAGATTTTTTTCAACTTGAATATTTTCTTTTATAAATTCAACAGTCTTACTACCTGTACAGGTAATAATAGAGCTATAATCACATCAGAGATGGTTGAAACAGACCATCTATACTTCAGATTGTCATATGCTTTACAATTCATCATAAAATAAAATGAGGAAGCTCATTCCTACTAAATTTGTGCAATATTTAACTCCCCCTCTACACCCCCTACACTATCTACTTTATTTTATTTCCAGTGGGGCCATCACATTTGCTGAGAACTGTCCCACTTGACCACTGGGCTAATGACGGTGTTTCCTTCGGTGTCTCCCGTTTCCTTCCAATCTGTTCCCTCCACCTGACATCTCTGCCTGGTTAGTAATGTCCCCAAAACAGGCCATCTGATCATTTTATCAGGACAAGGCATCTGCCTTTCTTGAGCTTTGTATCTATCGATAGAATCTAGGAGAGACAACCATTCTCAATGAGACAGAAGAGACTAAATTAGCTCAGGACTGAAAAGTAAAGAGATGATTATTGATAAGCACAGGGGAAGTACATTTCCTTGGTGACTTATAGTGTACATTCCAACTTACTGAACTCCTCCACCAAAAATTAAACATAGATTCTCATCTACTTCCTGTGTCCCAGGAAGCTATCATTACTTAGCAGTGGTCGTCAGGTTTCACTTCTTACCCCTTCTGCTCTCATCCGCTCTCTGTTCGTTAGCACACCCTTTCATTTAACTGAGTCTGGGAGTCCTCCGAATAGACCTTAGACTCCCACCAGCCTGCCCTCTGCTCTCGGGGCACGGTATTGTCTCAAGCTTTCTGCTTTGCAGAAGCCTGTGCATCTGACCGAGAACCTCAGGCATTTCCGGGTATGTTCGCCTGATAGCATCAGACAGAAACAGCAGGTTTGGCTCTCTGAGCCTTACTCATTACGTCATCAGTGCAAATCGACACTCCATGTAGCTAAGTGTAGTTCGAAAGAAAATGAAGAAGAATCCGGTGAAACCTCTGTTCACACTCATATCTTTTATTCAACAAGCATTTACTGCAGCTTTCCTGCCTTTTATGACCCATAGCAAGTGCAGCACACTAACAGGCATAGAGCCCTTGTTTTCTCTAACCGCACTCAGAACTGGACATGCATCACAGTTTTTATTAATCCTCAAAAAAAAAAAAAATACAAACCTCTCTAATGTAATTTCTTACCCTCCCTGAGAGGGACACTACGGGACATAATGGCTAAGATGTTTACCAGTGCCGCTCAGCTAGGAACCGGTCACACACAAAGCTATACTACCCTCCTCCTACGTCTCGCTTGTTCTTCATGAGCTGGAAGTAGCAAGGACTCAACTATCCACAGGCCCTGGGGGACCATGTGACTTGCCCAAGATCACTAGGATTTAAGGTCCAGCTGAAACTGGACCTTAAAACATTTCTTGAGATTTATGGTTAATTTAAAAAATATAAATCATTCCATTTATTAGCTATTTAATTATTGAACAATAATTTATTGAATATTTTCAGCTGTGTTTTCTTCTTGACCCCTCAACTGTCACAGTGCTGCCTCTCTTTAGTTTGTGATTTGAGTCTCCAACATTAAGTTTTTGCCAAAAAAGAAAAAAAATATATTTTGCGTGTTTTTAAAAATAATTCTTTCTTGCCTTTATGCCTTCACCCAGTATTCTAAGTGCATAAAATTCCCACTACAAGTCAGGGAAATCTGTCAGTGTAAGAGCACTCTAGTAACTTCATAATGTAAGATTATTAAAATCTGTGTCCACAACCCCATTTGTCCAAAGGAAGTCACTTTGTTTGAGCTCTATTACATGTTTTTAAGCTAGAGGAAACACAGAAAGCAATGATTTAGGTGTGCAGCTTGGCATTACCAGCGCCAATTCCAACTAGACCTGCCAGCTAACCCCTATTCCTCACCTGGGAGCCCAACAGATAAATTATAAATGTTGGTACAATATTGATATGATTATTTTTATAGACCACAATTTACAACCCTGGCTGTCCCTTGAGCAGCGCGGTGTGCTGGTTAGTCTCTCCGGGGAGGATTCATCGAATAGAGACTTGACATTGGTGTTCAGGGAAAATCCAGGCTCATAGTACTGTATCCCATTTCCCAGGAAACATTACTATTCTTCATTGATTGTGTACAGAGGATTAATTGTGCTGTCACCTGGTGTATTTACGTCCTTGGTGGGTGTATTGGCTCGCTGACGTTAAAATGGTCCGTGTGCATCCTGCAATGGGATGTATCTGCTCCCATACAGGTGCTGTCTGCATTTCAGAACAGCCAGGGGAACAGAAAAAGTCATCGGCTGGATATTATTAACTCTTTAAGGGAAAGTGGGTTAATACATTTTTCACTAAATGAACCACTAGTTGCACACAGTAATTGAGAGTGAAAGGGCTAGGTTTGATTCTCAACTTTACTTAACCTTAACCCTAACCCCAACCGGTGAAGTTGGGGATCAGTAGCTCTGTGAGTCAGGGTGGAGAAGTCACTTACACATTCTGTGTCCGAGTGCTCTCAGCTTTAGAAACATGAGTAATAATAATGTCCACATCACAGAGTGAGGAGAGGGACAAATGAGATAAAGCAAATCACACAACAGAATGTCTAGCAACTGACATGCAAAACTGTAGCTATCTTTTTTTTTTTATCATTATAATTGCCTAGGCAGGGGTCGGCAAACTCATGAGTCAGCAGAGCCAAATATCTACAGGACAACAGTTGAAATTTCTTTTGAGAGCCAAATTGTTTAAACTATATAGGTAGGTACACTCCTTGCCGAGGTAGTGCCCGCACGTGGTATCTTGTGTCTTGTGGAAGAGCTGCACTCGAGGGGCCAAAGAGCCGCCTGTGGCTCGCGGGCCGTGGTTTGCTGACCAGGGGCTAGGGTGCTATAGAGGGAGTCCATGACTATGTAATCACTAGAGCCATGATTCTCAGCTTTTCTTTTTCTTTCTTTCTTTTTTTAAATGATATATCTAGGAGCTTAATTTCTGCATAACTATATGGTATATCTACTTTCCTTCCAGCAGAAATAAATTACAGCCATTCAACATATTAGTTCTTGTGCTGGCCAGGTTGCTTAGAGTGTCATCCGGATGTGCCAGGGTTGCGGGTTCAATCCCCGGTCAGAGCACATACAAGACTCCAACAAGGAATGCATAGATAAGTGGAACAGCATATTGATATCTCTCTCTCTCTGTTTCTCTCTCTCTAAAATCAGCAAATAAACACACACACAAACCCCAAAATATTCCTTGTTGAACATTTTTTTTTCTTTCTAGTACCTGATGGGAAGACTGTGCTCAAATAATTCTGAATTCTTTAACTGTCTAAATATAGGCCACTGATTAACTTTGAAATTTGGTTGTTTCTTTCCATTCATATAATTTAAGTGAGTTCCTTGGGATGTAACTGACATCATTAAGTCCATTTACCTCCCTTTCCCCAATGTGGAACGAACACTGGTATTTCTCAACAGGATAAGCGTGAAATGTATCTTATCAGCTGGGTCCTTAGCAACACAAACACCAGGATGCACGATGTCGCATCACTTGCCTGTCGCAACAACAGTGTTTTCTTCCTCCAGTCTTTGCCCTGCAGAAACTAGGGTGCTCTTTTTAAAGCTAAAAATCAAACCCCATCACCCTTGCTATCACATGTTGGAAAAAACACACAGTCCTTCGCACCATTCTGTTCCTGCCCCCCTCTGTGACTCAGTCTCCTGCTCTTCCCTTCCTGTTCCTTCCCCCCTCTGTGACCCAGTCTCCTGCTCTTCCCTTCCTGTTCCTGCCCCCCTCTGTGACCCAGTCTCCTGCTCTTCCCTTCCTGTTCCTGCCCCCCTCTGTGACCCAGTCTCCTGCTCTTCCCTTCCTGTTCCTGCCCCCCTCTGTGACCCAGTCTCCTGCTCTTCCCTTCCTGTTCCTGTCCCCCTCTGTGACCCAGTCTCCTGCTCTTCCCTTCCTGTTCCTGCCCCCCTCTGTGACCCAGTCTCCTGCTCTTCCCTTCCTGTTCCTGCCCCCCTCTGTGACCCAGTCTCCTGCTCTTCCCTTCCTGCCTCCCTCTGTGACCCAGTCTCCTGCTCTTCCCTTCCTGTTCCTGCCCCCCTCTGTGACCCAGTCTCCTGCTCTTCCCTTCCTGTTCCTTCCCCCCTCTGTGACCCAGTCTCCTGCTCTTCCCTTCCTTTTCCTTCCCCCCTCTGTGACCCAGTCTCCTGCTTTTCCGTTCCTGCCCCCCTCTGTGACCCAGTCTCCTGCTCTTCCATTCCTGCCTCCCTCTGTGACCCAGTCTCCTGCTCTTCTGTTCCTGCCCCCCTCTGTGACTCAGTCTCCTGCTCTTCCCTTCCTGTTCCTGCC
Source organism: Saccopteryx leptura (assembly GCF_036850995.1). Classification (NCBI taxonomy): domain Eukaryota; kingdom Metazoa; phylum Chordata; class Mammalia; order Chiroptera; family Emballonuridae; genus Saccopteryx; species Saccopteryx leptura. The sequence goes on from NC_089508.1 coordinate 182,682,324, forward strand.
CCCCTCTGTGACCCAGTCTCCTGCTCTTCCCTTTTTGTTCCTGCCTCCCTCTGTGACCCAGTCTCCTACTCTTCCCTTCCTGCCCCCCTCTGTGACCCAGTCTCCTACTCTTCCCTTCCTGCTCCCCTCTGTGACCCAGTCTCCTGCTCTTCCCTTCCTGTTCCTGCCTCCCTCTGTGACCCAGTCTCCTGCTCTTCCCTTCCTGTTCCTGCCTCCCTCTGTGACCCAGTCTCCTGCTCTTCCCTTCCTGTTCCTGGCCCCCTCTGTGACCAGTCTCCTGCTCTTCCCTTCCTGCCTCCCTCTGTGACCCAGTCTCCTGCTCTTCCCTTCCTGCCCCCCTCTGTGACCCAGTCTCCTACTCTTCCGTTCCTGCCCCCCTCTGTGACCAGTCTCCTGCTCTTCCCTTCCTGCCTCCCTCTGTGACCCAGTCTCCTACTCTTCCCTTCCTGCCCCCCTCTGTGACCCAGTCTCCTGCTCTTCCCTTCCTGCCTCCCTCTGTGATCCAGTCTCCTGCTTTTCCGTTCCTGCCTCCCTCTGTGACCCAGTCTCCTGCTCTTCCGTTCCTGCCCCCCTCTGTGACCCAGTCTCCTGCTCTTCCCTTCCTGTTCCTGCCCCCCTCTGTGACCCAGTCTCCTGCTCTTCCGTTCCTGCCTCCCTCTATGACCCAGTCTCCTGCTCTTCCTTTCCTGCCTCTCTCTGTGACCCAGTCTCCTGCTCTTCTGTTCTTGAACACGAGGTTCCGGTCACTTTGAACTTTCTTGCTTTTCAAAGGGACCACGTTCATTCCTGATCCAGGATCTTGGCACTTTCTCGTAGAAGACTTGCCCTCAGATTTTCAAATACCTTCTAAAGGGATCTCTTCTAGGTTTATGCCAACACATCATCTCTCTTGAAATACATTTTCTTGCCAGGCCTGTGGTGGCGCAGTGGATAAAGTGTCGACGTGGAATGCTGAGACTTCCAGTGCGAGGCTCTGGGCTTGCCTGTTCAAAGCACATGTGAGGAGCAAATAGGAGTTAACGCTTCCATGCTTTCTGCTCCTCACCCCCACTCCTCACCTCCCATATTTCTCTCTCTGTTTTCTACAAAATCAATAAAAAATAAAGTCTTTTAAAAATATATATTTACTTTTACTTGACTACCCTTTTATTAGAATAGTCCCCCACTTTCCATCAATTTCATTCTCTTTGGTGCACTTCATGGTGCTTAACGCTATTTGTAATTTTAATAATTTATGCATTTATCTGTTATCTGTCTCTCTGACTAGACTGACTGTGAGCTGCAGGAAAGCAAAGATGTTTACTGTTTTGTTGTTGGTGATACCCTCACATTCCAGAGCTAGAACAGCGACTGGCTCCTAGGGAGGAGGCAGTCAAGAACATGAGTGAGCTGAAAACGAGCTGACCATGCGTGACCTCGGAAGTAAGCACCCCAAATACCTATTATTTCAAACACAGAATAGTGTATTTTGTCTTGTAGTTAGCTTGTTTATTTTAAATGAGAATGGCATTCATTCCATTTATTGTAATTTACCTATTTCTTCATGTGAACGCCATTTAATGAATAAACCTATTATTATAAAAGTATATTTTATCATGAAATGCATTAAAAAGCTGCTGAATGAAAATTAAGAGCCATGAATCTTTTAAATCATTTTAATTATTTCAATATTTCCATGGTTATATGACTCACCCACATGTAATACCAAACATCTGACCTACTCTTTCAGTAGAAGTCAATGAGATTCCTTCTCACTGACACAGTATCTTTTTCTTTCCCTGACTTTTTAGAATACAATTGTGAGAATGTGAACTATTGTGACTATGATATCTCACTAGCGTAGCCGAATTTCAATTAGAGCTTCAAATTATGTAAAGTAAAAAAAAATAGTTTTCATCTGGTTCAACACAGTCAGCTATGGTACAGATAATTAGATCATAGTATCCAAATGTGGAGATTGAGTATAATTGAACGTAAAGTAGTTTTTGAGAACAAACCTTCAAAACAAATGAAATTCATACTAACCATGCAACCTTAAACTATGGTTGTTTAGCGTGTTACCTACTGTCCTGTTTATGCAGTCATCCTGAAATGTGGAACAACTTAGAACTCTTTCTAAAAGTTATTTTCCTACAAGGTTAAATTACAGGTCTGTCCCTCTATTCATGACACATGTTTCAATAAGAAACAATACAATCTCTAGAAAAACTTTTAAGAAAAAGCTCCTTTTATTACAGACAATTTTGATTTATAGACCCAACATCTGGGTGAATGACAATAATGATTTGTCAACCTATGAACAAAATTTTATAGCAATAACATTTTTAGAAGTAATTATAATCTGCTTAAAAATAAGAACCAGGCCCTAGCCAGTTGGCTCAGTGGTAGAGCGTCGGCCTGGCGTGCAGAAGTCCCAGGTTCGATTCCCAGCCAGGGCACACAGGAGAAGCTCCCATCTGCTTCTCCACCCCTCCCCCTCTCCTTCCTCTCTGTCTCTCTCTTCCCCTCCCACAGCAGAGGCTCCACTGGAGCAAAGATGTCCTGGGCGCTGGGGATGGCTCCTTGGCCTCTGCCCCAGGTGCTAGAGTGGCTCTGGTTGCAACAGAGCGACGCTCCGGAGGGGCAGAGCATCGCCCCCTGGTGGGTGTGCTGGGTGGATCCCAGTCGGGCGCATGCAGGAGTCTGTCTGACTGTCTCTCCCCGTTTCCAGCTTCAGAAAGAAAAAATAAATAAATAAAAATAAGAACCATTTCCTTATAAAGTTTTTCTTCCCTCCCCATAACACATGAATTAAAGGAATGAAGGAATCTGTCTTTCATTCTATTACCCTCTATTGATTATCTTATATTTTTCAACATCCCAGACAAAGTGTTGAGAATAAAAAATAAGCAATCCCTGGACAGTCTCACTCAGTGCTTACTGAGTGGTCCCTCCACCCCATACCGGATTACAACAGGTCTCTCTCCCTAACTTTAGAAAGAAAGGGCGAACCTTCGAGGATCTGCTACAAAGTGTCTGTCTTCTCCCAATATGGTCTGCATTTATGTCTCTACCGTAAAAACTAGCACTTGATGAAGGATCTTGCTCAGTGTCTTCAGATGTACTTTTTCTTTATTCTCAACCTAGATAATCCACAATTAAAAATGTATAACCATGATTTATTAGTAGTTTTTAAACTTTTCAAAATGGCTTGCATAAGAAAGGACTCAGTATAGACAGTAATCAAACAAAAGAAATCATGATTATATTCAATGTAGGTCATAATACAGTTGAGTTATCCTTTATATTAGAATACCAAAAAAAGGATTCTTAACATCTTCTTTGATCACTTATTTTAATCATATTTCCAAATTCTCCTTTTTCTTTTCTGAAGTTGGAAAAGGGGGGGCAGTCAGACAGACTCCCTCATGCGCCCAACCAGGATCCACCTGGCATGCCCAGCAGGTGGCAATGCTCTGCCCATCTGGGGCATTGCTCTGTTACAACCAGAGCCACTCTAGTGCCTGAGGCAGAGGCCATAGAGCCATCCTCAGCGCCCGGGCCAACTTTGCTCCAATGGCGCCTTGGCTGCGGGAGGGTAAGAGAGAGACAGAGAGGAAGGAGAGGGGGAGGGGTGGAAAAGCAGATGGGCGCTTCTCCTGTGTGCCCTGACAGGGAATCAAACCTGGGACTCCTGCACACTAGGCTGACGCTCTACTACTGAGCCAACCGGCCCAGGCCAAATTCTCCTTTTTAAAACATATTTTTTCATAGTGCTTATCATTCTCTTCCCTGTTAGGATGTAAATTCTGTAGGAATTTTTGTCCAGTTTATTCACTTTTTCTAAACCACAATGACTAAAATAGTGCCTAAAACATAAAAAGTGTTCTGTAGCCCAGGCCGGTTGGCTCAGTGGTAGAGCGTCAGCCTAGCGTGCAGAGGTCCCGGGTTCGATTCCCAGTCAGGGCACACAGGAGAAGCGCCCATCTGCTTCTCCACCCCCCCTCTCCTTCCTCTCTGTCTCTCTCTTCCCCTCCCGCAGCCGAGGCTCCATTGAAGCAAAGATGGCCCGGGCGCTGGGGATGGCTCCTTGGCCTCTGCCCCAGGCACTAGAGTGGCTCTGGTTGCAACAGAGTGACGCCCCAGAGGGGCAGAGCATCGCCCCCTGGTGGGCAGAGCGTCGCCCCTGGTGGGCGTGCCGGGTGGATCCTAGTCGGGCGCATGCGGGAGTCTGTCTGACTGTCTCTCCCCGTTTCCAGCTTCAGAAAAAATACAAAAAAAAAAAAAGTGTTCTATAAATATTAGTGCACTGAATGGGTAAAGGAATGAATATTTTCTATCTTCACAATCAGAATTTTATCAGTGTATTCTATGTTACATGCAGCATGTATCCCCTTAACTGAGAAAATAAATGAACAAACTCTTCTGAGATTATATTGTCAATAACATGTCTCAGTGCATTTACTCAGTACTAACACGCATATAAAATATTTTGGAAGTCAGACTACATCTTAAAATTCATAGATACATGTAATGTGGTGTTCAATTATTTTTCTCTCCATCAAATGTTGTTGGGCTGTGCTTTGTGTGTCATATTTGTGTTTCTTAGAATCAGAGGAATGTGATCATTTGCTGTGGGTTGATGGTCAATATCATGCCATAATTTTAGCTGTAACCATGGTTATTGGTAATTATAATAGTCAGTAGTGGTGACATTGGTAATATTGGATTGATATGGTGCCCAGGTAATACTACTTTTTTTCTGAAAATTTCTCTACAAGCTGCTCCAAGGTAGTTGCCTTTTTTTTTTTTCTCCTTCCACAGTTCTGAGAGGTAGTTATTTTTCGATGATGTTAATTTGAGAGCAGTGTGAAGCCAGTCCAATGGAGACTGGCTTCAGGGGCAAGGCCAGCTTCATAGACGTGTGGCCTGTGTGGTTAGTTACACAGATCCCTATACCTCAAAGGACCCCATTTGGTTTAAGGCTCTGCTGTAACCATTTTGAAAACTTAACACTTTGCACAGCGCCCCCTGGGTTTTCAGTTTTGCATTGGTCTCTACAAATTAAGAAACCAGTCCTGTTCAGCAGCTTTAGTACAGGAATTTCACAGAATAATTTCACCTTGATTATTGCCTTTTGAATTACTTTTCCTTTCAAAAAGATATCCAAGCTAAGTCTTTCCCAAACATGGGCATGTGGAGTGAGCTCTCCCTGTAATCCCATTTCCAATGGACAGGATTTCACTGGCTCTACTAGGCATAAACGGCCCTGTTTTATGCTTGTCAGCTCTGCGGTCCCCTTCAGGTTCACCTGTGGATGAGTCCTTCGTTATTATTATTATTTACTAGAAGACTTATTATAGGGGACTCTCTTTCCTCAGCTAATTTTCTCCTTCAGATATGACCAAAGCTGTGAATTCAATGTTTTATTTAAATAGGAATAAAAAAAATTTGCAAAGGTCACATACAGTCCCCTGTTCTAGGTTCCAGCACATTCTTTATGCAGCAATTGCAACTCAACACCTTGATAAAAAGAAATGCATCACCCCAATGCTGCACTGGCTCTTGCCATTATTCCTGTTATATTATTTATTTCCTCTGTCTTTTGCCTTCTAGAGTTAACATGCTTTGAGTCACTAAAGGGACTTTTATGAAAGCAGGCGAATGCATTTATGTCATATAGAGGCTGCCTGCTAATTACTAGTCTGACAGGGTGTAATAACAATACAGAAGCATCAGTGAAGAGAAAACCAAGCAGAATATGCAATTATTTTGTGAAAGAGTTTCTTTCCTTGAACGAGAAATCTGCACATTTACCATCTGCAACAAAGAGGATGTTGAACTACTTAAGTGAATCACCCCAGCTTTGTGTACTAGTGTATATGGAATAGGATGAACTTGAAGTGACATTAAGGAATTTTATTATTGACGAAAAATAAAAAATAAGGAACTCTAAAAGGCATGACTAATACTGTGAACTCCAAGGATGAATTTTCAAAACTTTTCAGTGGGCTGTGGTAATTCATTTAAGAGATTTAAGAGATCAAATGTGAGGTAAAGTATTACAGACTTTCCCAGTTTAAATAAATAGGTATATAAATAGGTATATAATATATATATATATTATAAAATTTTAGTTACTTTTCATAATGCATGGTAACTGAACAACTGGTATACCCTGTAAGGAAAAGGAATCTGTACATTATCCGTCCAGCCTAAATGAGAAAGTTTGTTACTAACAGCACATTATTTAAGAAGTAATATAACCTGGACAAGGACCCTGACTTACCATGAGGAATTTGTCTTATTTTAAGTGATCATAGTGTTCAAGGGTTTTCAAGCCAGCTTCAAATCTAATATTGAGTACTTAGCCTATTTTCTATATGTTCCTTTTAAGGATTTTAAAAAAGAAAAGAGAAATAGTTTCTCTTCCACACAAGAGTTCTCATTTAACTGGGGAATAAAAATACGTACTTTAACACCACAATCTAATATTTTCCTACTCTGAAAAGTACAGTCCTCCCCCCCCCCCCCCCCCCCAGCACTCAGAATGCGCTCTGTGCGAATGAGCTGCAGTGTGGTGACTTCAGAGAATTACAGTCCTCCCCCCCCCCCCCCCCCAGCACTCAGAATGCGCTCTGTGCGAAAGAGCTGCAGTGTGGTGACTTCAGAGAAGTGTAGTCACTGCCCCTTACAGACTGGTGCGCTGGGGCTCAAGAACATCGGTGATTATTTCCTTCTATTTGTGAGAATTTGGGGACGGGTTTTAGCCTGTTTGACTAGATTTTTAAAGTGACTCCAGCAGACCGCTTTTCCTTAAGCACACAAACAGAAAGGTCATGTGTTTGTCTTCTTTGCTGATTTCATAGTTGTAGAATAAGCCAAATGCACAGGCACCATTAGGCAGTTGTTCTCCATATGGGAACCTTTTTGGCAATGGATGCTTTTTTTTAGTGTGTTCTAGTATATGAGTCTCATTTTCGCTACTGTCTTATTGAGTGAAGTTCACTGAAAGTTTATCTCATAATATGTTTAAGGATGACCTTTTCTCCTTTTCTCTTCCATCTGTCTGGGCTCCTTCGCATCTTGAAAATAACACACAAATTCAAGTGTGATGCTAATCTCAGTATTGTTTTATGGACCAAACGTGACATTTCGTCCACATTCATTTTGTTGGAAACAATGGCAATGTCAAAAGAATATTTAGGAATCACCCCTAATCCAGTGACCAGGTGGGAGAAGGTCAATTTCTAACAATTTCATCCCATCTTGAACCTTCTGCACCTCTTTCTGGTCGCTCTCCCCTGGCATTATCTTGTGCCAACTCAGAAAGGATCCATAGTGTTTCCTCTAGGGGAGGAATCATTGCTTTTCTAAGTTTATAAATATCAAGGACATTAGTGTCAGCAGCCACATCTAACCCTTCTGGTCTCCAGAGCATTCACTATGGCATTAGACTAAATGTTCTCCTACTCAGCATTATGACATCTCCTTTGTACTATATCTTATTCCTGGGGAGGTCTTTCAACTAGGTGTTTTAAGGATATATATAATTACTTTAGTACATAGGACTCAATCACATCACTTATTCAGTCAAAAACTATTTTTGTACACTAATACAAGCTGAATTTATATAATTTATTAACATACTTATTTTGACCAGTAGAACACACAAGTCTAAACTACTAAACCTGAGAAATAACTTTTTGTCTAGTAAAGTCCATATTTGGGGTTATAGTCTGTGAGCATCACAGGCTAATTTGGGGAAAGTATATCTTTAAACATAATCTAAAGGTAATTGACGAAAGCAGTGACACAAAAGGCATTGTTTTCATGCTTAGTGTAAAGCCATTTGTTTTTAAGCTATGTATTTCAGGGTGTGTGTGTGTGTGTGTGTGTGTGTGTGTGTGTGTGTGTAGTTACTGTTAGCTTATTGAGAAAAAATTTTCATATATATGAGTTCTTTGTCTTATGAGCGCGTCTGCACTCCATCCTCCTTTGTTTCTTCAGACCTTTGTCCTCTCCCCTTTTATGATTTTTTTTTTTTTTTTTTTTTGTCACAGATTGTCCTTGTTTATATTGTAACCTTGTTGGAACTTTTACTTGTAGTTTTGTTTTTTGTATCTGGTAAAATAATACCCTTGAGTATTTCCTGCAGTGGTAGGACCAGTGGCTGCGGCCATCATCACAGCTGTCTGGCTTGTGCAGGTTCACATTTGATTTGGGCAGAAGGTAATGAAACAACAGAGCCAGGGAATGGTGGGCCATTTTTCTTTATTCTAGACTCGTACTGGCCAACAAGTAAAAACCAACACATGAGCGCCAAAACCCATGCTTTCCGGTTTTCCTAGAATCAAAGACCTCTCTAGCCTCACTCAGTCCCCTCTGCCAGCCTCCATCTTGCCTGCTGGCCTCCTCCGCATGGCCTCTCTGCCCTGCTACCACATGGCCTCTCCCCTCTCTACAACAACGTGGTCTCTCTCCCAAAGCGGCCTCCTAGTTCCTACTTTTAAAACTTTTCAGTGTGGGCCCCGGCCGGTTGGCTCAGTGGTAGAGTGTTGGCCTGGCGTGCAGGAGTCCCAGGTTCGATTCCCAGCCAGTGCACACAGGAGAAGCGTCCATCTGCTTCTCCACCCCTCCCCCTCTCCTTCCTCTCTGTCTCTCTCTTCCCCTCCCGCAGCCAAGGCTCCATTGGAGCAAAGTTGGCCCGGGCACTGAGGATGGCTCCATGGCCTCTGCCTCAGGCGCTAGAGTGGCTCTGGTCACAACAGAGCGACGCCCCAGATGGGCAGAGCATCACCCCCTGGTGGGCGTGCCGGGTGGATCCTGGTCGGGCGCATGCAGGAGTCTGACTGCCTCCCTGTTTCTGGCTTTGGAAAAATACAAAAAAATTAAAATTAAAATTAAAAAAAAAAACCAAAAAACTTTTCAGTGCGAAAGTCGTCACCCAGCACACATTAGCATAACCAAGCCCCATCCCAAGCATGAAAGCAATCAGCTATATCATGTGAGAGTGTCATCACATGAGCAGTAGCCGTTTTTAACAGTAAAAGTGAGCAAAACCAGAAAATACAGATTTTACAACTCAATTGCCCAACAGTGGTTTTCTGGTGATAAATTCCCTCAACTTCTGTATTTCTGGAAAAATTTTTGTCTCCTTCATATTTGAAGGATGACTTGGATGGGTGGCTAGTAATAGCTCTCTTTCAGTTTTTTGAAAGTTTGGGTTCACTCTCTTCTGGCATGTAGAGTTTCTGCTGAGAAGTTTCATGATAACCTAATGGGCCTTCCTTGATATGTTCTTATTTTCTCTTGCTGCCTTGAGGATTCTTTCTTTGCCATTGATTTTCGACAGTTTTATTACATGTGCCTTGGAGAAGGTCTATTTAGGTTGGGGTAACTAGGTGTTGTTCTGTTTGGTTCTTGAATTCTGGAATCTAACTCTTTCTGTGGGCTTGGGAAATTCTTATCAATTATTTGTTTGAATAAGCTCTCTATTCCCTTCACACTCTCTTCTTCTTCTGAAATGCTCATTATTCTATATTGCTCTTTCTGATGGAGTCAGACAATTCTCATAGAGCTCTCGCTCTCTTTTTTTAATTATAATTCTTGAGTTTCCCTTTTCTGTCTTTGTATCATCTCTAATTGCTTGTCTTCGATGTCACTGATTCCCTCCTCTATCTGGTCTGTTCTGTTAGCTAAACTAGGTAGCTCATTTTTCAATTTATGTATTGAGTTCCTCATCTCTGTTGTTAAAGTTTCAGTCTCTTTGGTGAGGTACTCATTTTGTTTTCTGAACTCATTAAGTTGCCAATCAGTGTTTTCTTGCATCTCATTGAGTATTTTCAGAACTTCAATTATGAATTCTCCATCATATAATCCCAAAGTTTCCATATAATTGAGTTTGCTTTCTGGAGATTTTTTATTTTCTTGGATAGTCATGTTATTTGTGTGTGTGTGTGTGTGTGTGTGTGTGTGTGTGTGTGTGTGTGTGTGTGCCTAGATTGCATTTGGCAGTGGTATTGTTAAGAAATAAGACCAAAAACAACAATAAAAATGAAAAAAGTAAAAATAAATGAAAAATAAGAGAAAAATCACAAGAAATACAAAGAACAAAAAGCCAAAACCAATAATAAAAAATAAGCAAAACAACAAGAGCAAAAAGAACCCAAGAAGAACCCAAATAGAAAAGGAGAGTTTTTTTTTCCAGTAGGTGGCACTAGACTACAAATGTTAGCTCTATGAAATTCCCAGGCTGACCTCACCATTTTAAGGATGTAAGCAGGGCTGCAGTTGTGATGGTGGGTGGGTCATACTGTGAGGTTTAGGGCTTGAGCAATGATGATCTCAGGCCTCCGAGTGCTCCTTCCTGTGTCTTAGACCAGGGAACCAGACACAGAGCACCTCTGTTCTTCAGGGGAGAGAGTGGCCCTGTAGAACTAACTGTGGGGTATGTCTGCCACTCTGCACCCACGAGGGGAGGGAGGTGAGATGTGGAAGGCTGAGGACTGTACTTTGCTTTCCCCTGTCTCTGTTCCAGTGCAGGCTGCCAGCAGGCTGCGGGAACACGGGCAGTGACCTCTCACTCGCCCTTGGGTTTAGTATCTCTTCAAATTCCCCTCAATCTCTACACTAATGCTGCAGAAGGGTACACATCACTCTGGGCTTCTCCCCTCTTTGGAGCCGACCAAGGTGCATCTTTTGTTCAACCCCACACACATTTCTTACCTTTCCCACCTATAGTCTGTTTGGTGGGCAGATCTTTTAGGCAAGCCTGCAATCCCAGTTGGGGTTCCTTCACTGAGTTATAGCTGTTCAATTTGTTGAAATCTTAAGGGGAGAGATCAAGGGTATCTCTTACACTGCCATTGCTCTGACATCATCCTATTTTGTCATAAGTGAAATTTATTTGCCTTAGAGGATTTCAGTGGTCATGCCATAATGAAAGAAAAATAACAATTTTAGCCAACAGTTTAAAAATTTATGATTTTTAAAATACAGTGGTGTGCCTATATAAATTATTTCACATATTCTGTAGACTCAGAAATTATCTTTTTTTCCAAGTTAAAGTGCAATGGCCAAAGTGTTTGGTGAAAAGCCAGGTATTTAACAATTGGTTGAAAACAGAGTATTAATATCTTATAAAAACCTTTTTCTCAAAAGTTTAGAGGTTCTTTGCCACATTATTTTGTTTGATTCCCAGTAGAATCCCTTGAGAGCTTTGCATTGCCCCATTTTACAGCAGGGGAGACAAACCTTCACGTGTTAAGAGGCAAGGTCAAAGCCAATGTGTACATTTGTTCTTCAGTAGCGTGATCACCAAAGAACAGCACAATTGGTGATGTATAATTTAATGATGTTATTTTTGGTTTTACATGTCATAGAAAAAAATATTACTGAAAGTAAAATTGACTAAAGCTTAGTTTAATGTTTCTGTATGGAATTTCCCCCTCCCTTTTCATCTGTTCTCTTCAGTCTTTCAACACATCTTCTATTCATTCAACCCCACCTCAGAGCTCGTTTCTATTTCATGATTTTCAAGGTACATTTCCCACTGGAAATAAGTTTATTTTCTTACCAATTCTTAGATCACGTTCCCAAGAGAAGAAAGTTAATAGGTTCAATTCATATTTCTGAATGGTGTCATGGCATATGTCACTTGGTCAGTCTAACATTTGGTTGCGTTTGAGTCACATGGATTCTGGGTTCAGTCAGCTTGGTCTGAATTTGAAGGATCATGTCACAAACATGGTTTCCTGAAAGTTATCTTTTCAGCAGGTCTGTGGGATGAGCACGGTCACCTAGAATAAGCAATACACAAGCCACAGTGAGATGGACAAAGGAAGGGTGCATATCTTCCTTGAAATTTGTAATAACAAAACTTAACATAGTCATGTTTGTCATATTTTAAAATGATAAACTGCATGCAGACATGCTGCTATTAGGAATGGCAAATGGCCTGACCAGGCGGTGGTGCAGTGGATAGAGCATTGGACTGGGATGCAGAGGACCCAGGTTCGAGACCCGGAGGTCGCCAGCTTGAGCACAGGCTCATCTGGTTTGAGTAAGGCTCCCCAGCTTGAGCCCAAGGTTGCTGGCTCGAGCAAGGGGTTACTCAGTCTGCTAAGCGCCCACGTCAAGGCCCATATGAGAAAGCAAGCAATGAACAACTAAGGCAGGGGTCCCCAAACTACGGGCCTGCGGGCCACATGCGGCCCCCTGAGGCCATTTATCCAGCCCCCGCCGCACTTCTGGAAGGGCCACCTCTTTCATTGGTGGTCAGTGAGAGGAGCACTGTATGTGACAGCGCCGCAGTGTGCCGTGTTGCTCACGTACAGTACTACTTCCGGTGATGCTGGACACATGCGTCATGGCTCCGGAAGCGTGTCATATCACTTGTTACGGCAGTGACAAATATGGAACCGGACATTGACCATCTCATTAGCCAAAAGCAAGCCCATACTTCCCATTGAAATGCTGGTCAGTTTGTTGATTTAAATTTACTTGTTCTTTATTTTAAATACTGTATTTGTTCCCATTTTGGTTTTTTACTTTAAAATAAGATATGTGCAGTGTGCATAGGGATTTTTTCATAGTTTTTTTTTTTATAGTCTGGCCCTCCAATGGTCTGAGGGACAGTGAACTGGCCCCCTGTGTAAAAAGTTTGGGGACTCCTGAACTAAGGTGTCACAACAAAAAATTGATGATTGATGCTTCTCATCTCTCTCCGTTCCTGTCTGTCTGTCCCTATCTCTCCCTCTCTCTGACTCTATCTCTGTCCCTGTATAAAAACAAATGAGGAATGGCAAATGACATAGGTTTCATTCAATGCTCGACTTTCATTTGCTACTGACAGACCTGCCACTGCCATTCAGATGAGCTTAGGACAAAATGCTCCAAAATTAAATCCTTTGTAATCCCGAAAATTCCTGGGAGCATCTCTGGATGAGGAGACTTGACTGTTACCTATGCCTTCTTCCCTCTCTGCAGTTTATATTATTAGTTAAAATTCTTTAAGGATTTCTTTAAGAATGTGCATTAGAGAACATTTTAAAACATGACTATAGCATTTTAACTGTTCAAGTACAGACTTGACTTTTGCAGCTGAGAAGCTGAAATCCAGAAAGGTAATGGACTTATAAAAGGTCATCTAACCAGTTATAGCTAAGAATTCAAATACCTTGATTATCAGATTGGTTAGTTTTCTTTAAATCACACCACTTCTATCCAAAGCTAAATTTTAAAATACTCTGAATATGAGCATACTTACTCTTCAGCATGTTTGGAAACAAGGTGAACTAATTAACAGGTGATTCTGTTCTCTGAAGAGATTTAAAAAAAATTAATTGAATTTATTGAGGTGACACGGGTTAACAAAATTCTGAAGAGATTTCATATTTACAATTTCTTGAACTGTTAATTTTTAATATTTAGAAAATACTAAGCTTCATAGGATAATAAAAACTGAATCAAGCTTATTTTCAATATTTATTTGATTCAGAAGGAACTCAGTGCAACCTTTGTGATACCTTTGAATTCATTTAGTTAAAATTTTGGATTCAATCATGCATCGTCCAGAAGCAGGGTTTTTCCCTAAGGAATGCTGATTGGCTTAGTCTGTTTGGGTTGCTATTAATAAAATACGAGAAAGTGGGGAGTTTATAAGCAACATAAATTTATTTCTCACAGTTCTGGAGGCCAAGCAATGCAAGGTCAAGGTGCCATCGTGACCACATTCTGGTGAGTACTCACTTCCTGTTCGTAGCCGTCACCTGTGTGCTGCGTCCTCACATGACGGCAAGGACAAGGAGCCTCTGTGGGTCTCTTTTATAAGATCACTTGTTAATTAGGCCCAACCTCCTAATACTACCAGCTTTGGGGGTTAGGATTTCAACATAGGAATTTCCCAGGGCACAAGCATTCAGATCATAGCACTGTTGTTTTCTTACTTGTTTTTCATGCTTTTTGCATCAAAGTGAAGTACAGAAATTTGCGGTTGCATAGCCTCTGTCTGGTTCCTCAGCATCACATGGGGATCACGTAGGGAAGAAAGTGAAGGGTTGAAGAAATTTATTGCACGAGCTGTGCAGGCTTATACTCTCCTGGTTCTGGGATTCACAGTGGGCTTGCTCTTTGGGCACTTGGAAAAGTTCTCAGCTGCATTTAAGTCAGTAGGATCCTTCAATGAGTCACCTCCTTCTTTGTTCCCATTACATTTTTATTTCTCAAAGATGAGAGGTCTGTTAATGTGAAGCAATGAACTGAAAACAAAACTGTGGACTAGCACTGTTCAACAGTAGTATCAGATGGGCTACAAATGTACCTTTCAATTTTCCAGTAGCCAAATTACAGAAGGAAAAAAGGAGCAAAAGAAAATGATTTTAATAATATATTCTATTTATCTAATGTATCAGAATATTTTGGTCTCAACATATAGTCAATGCAACATTGTTAAAGAGGTATTTTATGTGTTTGTTTTTTCCATGCTGAGGCTTTGCTATCCAGTGTATATTTACTGTTGACACCACTTCTCACTTAGAACTGGCCTCAACTGGCCTCCCTTCGCATGTCCCAAGCACAGGCGCACTCATAGCTTCCGCTTTTGAGAGCTCCAAATTCTCATTTCTAATCATTCCCTGCAACTGGGGAGGGGGAATAATGTCAAGTTCACTGAATACATCATAGCAAAGCCTTAACAATGATCATATCACACAAAGTCATATTTATTGGAACTTTTCCTTAAAACATGTGCAAATCTTTATCTGACTGAATGCGCATTACTAAACTGTTTATGATAGTAAACTACAAAAATATAATAGAAATATAGCCTTTGTATTATTAATTGAAAAGAATTAGTAACATCTATATTTTCCATAGTACATATTTCTGAGAAAAAAAAAGAAATGTAAGATTATCCTCAAAGAAGTTCTAAAGCAGCTTTTAAATTGTAATACCATCTGTGGTTGTTAATTTTCCTTTATGCCATCATGTATCTGATTCTGACTGGACAATACAGATATACTGCTACACCACTATTCACAGTTAATAAAATTACTTAAATGTATGCATTTATTGTGAGCACTTTAATGAAAAAATAGAGCCATATACAGGAGAGCCATGTAATGAAGTCTCAGTGTTGTGGAAAGTGGATGTAAACAACGTGAAGGAAACCGGAAGCAGGCGCTAAGTATCTACCCGCTACGTCCTCTCGGTAATGGGACGGGATGGGCAAGGGAAGATACAACATCAAGTTGCTTATTTTTATAATTGTTTTTCTTTGTAATGAGAGAATTATGGAAATATTAACATGTCTGTTTTTATACATTAAAATTAAATTAAAAATCGAACACAGATAATTTTCTACTCCTCTTCATGGTTACGCTGCCCTCACCGTATATTTTGTGGCGTTGCTGCTCTGTCCTGGGCGAAGTACTTACAGGTGATGGGGAGCCCAGGTGCCATGGCGGGTCAGCGTGTTCAGGGGCTCCCACAGAGCAGAGCGGACGAGACAGCTTCCATTTACTGTACTGTGTCAGGTTCATGTAGGAACTCCAAGCATTTTCAGTTCTAACTCTGGAAGGACTGGAAACCACTAACATCACAATTTTAGGTAATCATTTCAGGGTAATAAACAAGACATCTCATTCAGCAGTTGACTGTGATCAAAGTAGATTCACTTGTTCTCTTAAAAGGAAGCTAACGAGACTCGTTTTTCTGGAGAAACAGAGTTTTATGAGTGTTTAAAACTGTTGTGAATATATTATATTCATTTAACAATAAGTAAAATGTTTACATGAGTTAGCCTCCAATTTGCAGATATTCCTGGACTTACTGTTTGTTAAACCTAGCACTTTAGGAGGCCCAGCCATGACAGAGTTGGTAGGAAAAGCAGGGTGTCATCTTAAGGAGAGGGGGACCCAGAACACTAAACAGATCGCAGGAGCATTTAACTACCTTCCCCCTGAGCCATCACTGTATCTAAGGAAACTGGGAATGGTTGCCATGCTGAGCAGGGAGGGGAGTCAGGGTCTGTGCCTGCCTCCTCAGGCATGGGGCCCAGTGGGAAACCGAACCCCCATTAAGCAGGGACCACAAAATACAATACCCTTCCAGGAAGGGGGTGGAGCTGCAGGGAAAGTCTTCACCTCCTGAGCAGAGCGCAGAAAGAACAGAACAAGGAAAGAAACTAAGGAGCTGAGTGGGGGCTGCTACTCTTAAGACATTATGAGCCTCGGTCTGTTACTCTGAATGCAGCAGGGTCCTTTGAGGCTCCTGAACAGAAAAGTGATAGGATCTGAATTAAATTACAGAAGCTTCCCAGGGGCTGCTGGGGGGGGGGGGGCTGGGGCAGGAAGGGTCGGTACAGAGAGGCCAGTTAGTGGCCGTGGCGGTCACTTGTTAGGAGAGGGAGACTGGACATATTCTGGATATCTTTCAAAGCGATATTGTGACTGTTTGAATATGGGTGCGAGCCAAAGTAGTATGTGACATCAGATTAATGGAAAATACACATACCCAATAATCCAGTGGTTCTACATGAAGGTGTATATCTTAGAGATACTGTTGGGCAAATAAGTTTGTAAAATTTGTGTTATTTGATTTTGCTCACTTTTTTTTTTTTTTTTTGTATTTTTCTGACGTTGGAAACGGGGAGGCAGTCAGACAGACTCCCTCATGCGCTCTTCCAATGGACCGGGATCCACCTGGCATGCCCACCAGGGGGCGATGCTCTGCCCATCTGGGGCAATGCTCTGTTGTGACCAAAGCCATTCTAGCGCCTGAAGTAGAGGCCATGGAGCCATCCTCAGCGCCCAGGCCAACTTTGCTCCAATGGAGCCTTGGCTGCAGGAGGGGAAGAGAGAGACAGAGAGGAAGGAGAGGGGGAGGGGTGGAGAAGCAGATGGGCACTTCTCTTGTGTGCCCTGGCCAGGAATCAAACCGGGACTCCTGCACGCCAGGCCAATGCTCTACCACTGAGCCAACAGGCCAGGGCCTGCTCACTTTTATTGTTAAAAATTTCCTCTGCCCACATGAGTCGCGCTGCCAAACTGAGGCTGCTGATTACCTTCCTGCTTGGGAAGGGGCTTTGTTATGCTAATGTGTGCTAGAAGAGGGGGTTTCGTGCTAAAAAGTTTTAAGTAGAAAAAGAAGGAGGAAGGAGGAGGCCATGTGTGTGCAGAGTTTGTGTAGAGTGAGAGAAGGAAGCTGCCAAGATGGCAGAGTGCTGAAGGAGAAGCCAGTTTGTGCAGAGAGTAAGAAGCCATGTTGGCAGATGGGGAACCAGAGGTGATTTAGACTGGTGAGGGGCCTTTGATTCTAGGAAAACCCGGAAAAGATTCTCCTGGTTGTGAAACCATAGAGCATGTGAGTGGGTTTTTACTCACCTGCCGGGTGCAAGGCTAGAATAAAGGCATGGCCCCCAGTGTTTGGCTCTGCAGTTTCTTTACCATCAGTCCAAATCTAATGGGAACCTGCACCTGCCTGGCGGCTGTGACGGCCGCAGCTGCTGGCCATACAGATACTCCTTCCTGTGTGGACAAGGAGACTTGTACAAGAATATGGGATTGAGCATGACTGATTACTGGTCATTTTGTTCCCATCACCAGGGAAATAGGTTAGCAGGATGTGATATCTTTAGTAATACTGTGTAATAATAGAAATAAACTAAATCTATATACGTTTTAGCATGGCTGATCTCAAAAATAAAGTTGAGAAAAAATAAAATGAATAGATACAGTATAAAACCCTTTATGTTAATAACAAAATCGACAATCTGATGCTGACTACTAAGTAGAGATATCCTTCTCAATTGAGATCAGTAAGAGTATCCTAGGTAAGAGAAGTATTCGTTTATTCTGATTGGAGAAATTTTTAATGAGGGAGGAAGTGGGGGATACGCATATGACATTATGTTAGATATGTATTTAGTTGTTAAAAGAACAAAAACAGAGAGGTTGCTGATTCCGCAGAACTACAGAAAGAAAGCCAAGCATTTCAAGTGAGCAAATGCAGTAACTAAAACTAAGTAGCAAAACACTTAGAACAGAATCTCAAAGCTGGCTAGCCTAGGAAAAAAAAGTAAAGTGGTGTGCATTTTTTTTTCTCCCGGAAAAGCTGAGTTGAAACACCTGAAATTTCTGTCATTCCAAAGCCTACCTATGTAAGCCTATATAATTAAATAAAACATGAAACGGTGAATAACACAGTATGGTTACATTATATATGAGCACTCTTTGAAAGCTCTGGTATGCTGCAGAAATCTAAGATACTCAATTCCATAAATGCAGATATATGAATCTAAGAATAATAATGAAGGCTATCTTCTAATGTGTACTTACTCAGGGCCATGCATAGTAAAAAATTAAACTTGGAAACTACTTCTGTGCATGGTATTATTGAATTCTTTCCTCAGGCCTAAGAGGTTGTAGAGACTAATATTAACCCATATTACAGATAAATAATGTAAAGTTTAGGGAGAATGAATGAGTGGTTTAGCTAGTACGTGGCTCTCCAGGGTTCTGTCGTTCAGCTACTGCTGTAACTTTTACAGCTATAATGGCCTTGCAAGTTGGTTGTTGATTTTTAATTTGTAATCAGGGGATTTTTGTTCACATCTTGCTTAATAATTTACCAGCTGGGTTATTTCAAAAATCTTAAATTCTCTAACTCTCCTCTTTCTCATTTATTAAATTATGGCTACACTAAATACATTAGAGGCGTGGTAAGAATGTCATGAGATTTAGAGTGGTACTGCATTACTTTAAAATAACCCCTAGAGTCTTGTAAACATTGGCTCACATTCTATTATATATTTTTAAAAATTACCATTATTAGGCAAGTATGAAGATAGTGATCATTCTCAGATTGACCTATCAATTGCATCTCAATAAGAAACAGGGACAGGCCCTGGCCAGTTGGTTCAGTGGTAGAGATTCGACCCAACATGTGGATGTCCTGGGTTTGATTCCCGGTCAGGGCACACAGGAGAAGCACCCATCTGCTTCTCCACCCTTCCCCCTCTCCTTCCTCTCTGTCTCTCTCTTCCCCTCCTGCAGCCATAGCTCAAATGGTTTGAGCACGTAGATCCCAGGCACAGAGGATGGCTCTGTGGAGCCTCCGGCTCAGGCACTAAATATCGCTGGATATGAGCATGGCCCCAGATGGGCAGAACATCAGCCCCAGACAGGGGCTACCGGCTGGATCCCGGTTGGGGCATGTGAGAGAGTCTCTCTGTCTGTCTCCCCTCTTTTCACTTAAATAAAAAGAAAAGAGAGAGAGAGAGAGAGAGGAATAAATTAGCAAATTGTCCTAATTGCATGTCATTCTGTCAAAGAATTTTGTCATTGTTTGGGTTGAAGTATATTGTTAACACCTTAAACTTATTTAAAATTATATGAAAAATCAAAGTACTGACAGTATCCTGGTATTAAGCATAGATGACATTCTGATGGTTATAACTGTCCTTTGTTGATGTGGACAATTGAGAAATGGTCACAATAGCATTTTTATTCATGTGTTTAATCATTTGTGACGCTCCATTTACTATTCCACAATATTAGAGTGACAACTAATGATTCAATTTCTATGTAATTAGATCTCATTTATTTCTTTCTCCTTTACCTCATCATTTTTACCTGACTTTATGTTAAAAACCTTACAATTGTTAGAGAAAGATAAGTTATGAAAGTACAGGAAAATTGTTACTGATGGTCCATATTCAATATGTAATGAAAAAGAAATGACATACTTTTAATATTTACCAGTCTAAAGTAAATTATATTTTACTGTGATCATCATTGTTGCAGAAATTATTTTAATTGTTATCTGATTTATTGGTGCTCCTTCTCATACTCACTTAATTAAACTTTGATTTCTAAATGTCCATTCACACATGCCTAAAACAATAGTCAGTTTACAGCTTGAATTTTTATCACTCCTCCCCTCTACCTCTTGTCTCTCTCATCTCTTAAACTATCAAATAATAAACACACATATAATTAGGCCTCACCTTACTTTTCTAAACCAACTTTTCTCTCACTATTCCTTAAATAAACCCTCCATAAAATTAGACTGCATGCATACAGCTCTCTTTATAAGAGGAAATAAGTTTGAAAGAATTGTAGTCTACTCACTTTTCCTCAAATATGTAGATAGTCAGGGAATTCTAAAATTGCCATTGCTCTTTTTTTTTTTTTTTTTGTATTTTTCTGAAGTGAGAAGCAGGGGGAGTCAGACAGCCAGACTCCTGCATGCGCCTGACTGGGATCCACCCAGCATGTCCACTAGGGGGCGATGCTCTGCCCATCTAGGGCGTTGCTCCTTTTTGGCCGGAGCCATTCTAGTGCCTGAGGCAGAGGCCATGGAGCCATCCTCAGTGCCCGGGCCAACTTTGCTCCAATGTAGACTTGGCTGTGGGAATGGAAGAGAGAGACAGAGAGAGAGAAAGAGAAAGGAGAGGGGGAAAGGTGGAGAAGCAGATGGGCGCTTCTCCTGTGTGCCCTGCCCGGGAATTGAACCCTGGACTTCCACACGCTGGGCCTACGCTTTACTGCTAAGCCATCCAACCAGGGCACCATTGTCTTTTTGTAAAATAATCTTGGTTGAATTAAAGTCTAAACCATTTGTAATTTCAAGCGAAAGTATGCTTGTCTATGATTTTAATTCACTATGCCCTAAAAATGTCACATTGAAGCAAGCAAGCGACATCATGGTCTGATTATGAGAATCAAATCTTAATGCCCCTTGAACGAAATGTTCTCATGGAAATAAGGCACGGGAGAACAGAAATAAATAAGTGACGAGAGCATTGAGTGTATGTTAACCGTTACGTGATCTCTCATTGTTTGCTCAGTGTTCAGTTCCTTGCTGCTGCCTTCTGTGTGAAATAAGAAAAACAATAAAAAAAGATATTCCTTTTACAAAAATGGAAAGAATAACATAAGAAAAATATATCCTGTTTACAAAAACAGAATTTGATTAAAACTGATCACAGTATTAAAAAGTGCCATTAGAGAAAACAATATAGCAGGTGGATAGAAATATGGACCCTGAGACAAGGATTAAAATCCTGATGACTCATTTACTAGGTTCCTATCTCCCTAACTTATTACAAGTCAGGATCCAGCTCTACATACTTCGCATCCACAGAGCCTTTCCCACAGACACTTCAGGTGAACTGATTCTCAGCTCACACTTATCTTTTTTTTTTTTTTTTTTTCATTTTTCTGAAGCTGGAAACGGGAAGAGACAGTCAGACAGACTCCCGCATGCGCCCGACCGGGATCCACCCGGCACGCCCACCAGGGGCGATGCTCTGCCCATCCTGGGCGTCGCCATGTTGCAACCAGAGCCACTCTAGCGCCTGGGGCAGAGGCCACAGAGCCATCCCCAGCGCCCGGGCCATCATCTTTGCTCCAATGGAGCCTTGGCTGTGGGAGGGGAAGAGAGAGACAGAGAGGAAAGCGCGGCGGAGGGGTGGAGAAGCAAATGGGTGCTTCTCCTGTGTGCCCTGGCCGGGAATCGAACCCGGGTCCTCCGCACGCTAGGCCGACGCTCTACCGCTGAGCCAACCGGCCAGGGCATTCTCAGCTCACACTTATCTTATGTGTGGTGAGGATCTGTGTGGGTAGCATATATATTAAATTAAATTCATTAAGTGAATATGTATTAATTTAAGTTTAGGCTAACGAACTGGATGGCAAATACATAATATCCTCCACAGTGCCCGGCATAATGAGCCACAGAAAGATTGTGTTCAGTAAATACTGACTTCTGAATTGATAGGGGTAGCTGTTTGGGCTCAGGATAGAAGATCAAAACCACTGACCTTGACCTTACGAGTTTCAGAGAAGCAGAAACTATGGATTTGGAATCAGAGCAATTTCTATCATTCTTATTCTGGTTGTTAAAATGTATCTAATCATACCCGACAATAAATTACTTTACAAAAAGGCAAAAATAAAGAAAAATGATGTGGGGGGGAGATTTTTACTTACAAACTGTATTCATCAATATAGAAGTGATTATTTGATCTAGATCAAAGAATTCTGACTATATGTGTTTAATATTGAGAGCCATTCGATTTTAGCTCCTGATTCAGAATTTATGTTATCCTTCCTTTCATCTCCTGGTGGAAGGGGAAAAAGTCTGCCAGTGTTATTTTCAGGCAGAAGAACCCAGTTTTTAAAGTTGGCGAGCGTTTCCAGATTATTTATACCCCACCTACTTATATTGTTTGTGCCAGATGCCTACCTTTTCATCTGAATAATAAAGAAGATCATGTGTTCTCTGAAAAGTTAAATTTTACCTCAGAAGTAGAAAACTGAGACCATTATCAAGTACTCCAAACCTATCTTCACATTTCAAATAAACCCCCCCACACACAGCTAGGTTGATCTGTTTTCCTCGTGACGTAGCGGTTTGCATATACAGCTAGATCAGCCTGGGTTCTTCTTGCCCAGCCCGCAGCACTCACCTCCCTTTTGCTAAGTAGCATTTATTTTTTTTTAAGCTCCCTTTTGAAATATAAAATGTAGCCTAACCAGGTGGTGGTGCAGTGGGTAGAGTGTCGGCCTGGGACGCAGGAGACCCAGGTTTGAAACCCCGAGGTTGCCAACTTGAGCTCAGGGTTGCTGGCTTGAGCGTGGGATCATAGACATAACCCCATGGTCTCCGGCTTGAACCCAAAGGTCGCTGGCTTGAAGCCCAAGGTCGCTGGCTTGAACAAGGGGTCACTGGCTCATCTGGAGGCCCCGGTCAAGGCACATATGAGAAAGCAATCAATGAACAACTAAAGTGCCGCAACAAAGAATTGATGCTTTTCATCTTTCTCCCTTCCTGTCTGTTTCTCTTTCTGTCTCTCTCACTAATATTTATATTATATAGATATATAATAATAATATATACATATATTATTATATAGATATAATGTAAAATCAAGTAAAGTTATTTTTATTAACATTTCACTTTGAACACAACTGTAGCATTGTGGTTAAAGACTTGGGCTTTGCAATGAGATATGTCTGAGCTTTGATTCTGCACGACCTTGAGAAGGTCACCTAGCCTCTGTAAGCCTTGATTACCTCACGGAAAGGGAAAATATGACTACCTACCTCATACTGCTGTTGTGAGAAGGAAGTAGGGTAAGCATGAACAATCTTGGCATGTTGGCTGGCACAGAATGAGCCTTCCATATGTTTTAATCAATTCTTACTTGCTACAGCAATTAAAGAGGGGAAGTCTAAATGTTGTTTCTTGAGCTCCACAATATGAAAACAATCACATATTCCAATTGAATATACATTTAAAAATATGCAAAGCACAAACACAGATGAGTAGAATATTTTCTATTGCACCTCTGTGAAAACCAGGCCACCTTGAAATACTGTACGGGGGGTCTGGTTGAACTTTCTTTGTGAAGGTAAAATAGTAACTATTTTTGGTTCTGAAAGCCACATAGTTTCTGTCATCGCTGCTGAACTCTGTTGTCATCACACGAAAGCAGCCACAGATAACAAGTAAACAAATGAACATGATTGTTTCCCAATAGCATTTTATTTACAAAAACAGGTGGTGGGTCAGATTTGCCAACCCTGGTACTATTTGGATATGTCTATGTCTTACTCTGTGATTCTACTACAGGTAATGATTTAACATTTGTATAACATTTCTGCAGTGGTGCCAAAACTGTAGTGGAACTAGAATGTTTAAAAGGTTACCTTTAAGAAATATGGCACATTTCAGTCTTTATGCACATTTGAATACATGTATTTTCTACCTTCAATTGTGAATTCGCTGTTTACCAAAAACAGGATACATGTTTTCATTGGCTGTGGGTGAGGAATTTACCATCACTTTTACTCTGGTGTAGTACTTTGCAAATAGAAGAGGCTCAATTTATATATACTTTAGAGTAAAAATTAATAAAAGCCTCACATCTGCCTAGATCTAATCTTGCTCATGTATCTTTAAAATCACTTGGAGACAATTAGTGCAAAGACCCTGAGCTTTCTGTCCAAGCGGGCCTGGGTTCCTGTACAGATGTTCAGTTTGCTGGTTCTGTGTCTCCAGGTGTGTTCTGTTTCGGGACAGAAATAATAACATTTACCTTAAATAAATGCTTGTCAAGCAGGGGTATAATTTTGTCCCCAAAATGTACTTGCAATGCCTTAAGACATTTTTGATTGTCACAACTTGGATTTCTGTTGACATTTACTGGACAGAAGCCGGGGACGCTTCTTGAGGTTCCACAATGCACGGGACAGACTCTCCTTCCCCCCAAATAATTATCTGGCTCCAAATGCCAATATTGCCAAGTCTGTGAAATCCTGTTTGAAAGCGTTTTGTGAGGATTAATCACATCATGCTATAAAGGTTTAGCAGAATTACTGGCTCAGTGACTCTTAACTGTTAATAATAAGACCAATTTCTGTTGGCTAGTTGAAAATAAACACGTATGCAAATTTTGAATGAACACGAGCATGTGTAAAAATAAATGAGCTGTTCATTCTCTGGGCTGGAAGCGTGTTGATGCACTTATTTAGATTAAATAATAGAACTGATAGCTAGTCACGTATGAATTGGCATCTGGATTCCACTGCTCTTTGTGAGCCTGGAAAGGTTTTGAATGATGCGCACCTATTCTGTCATTGCCCTGGTAAATGTTTTATCTTGATGTTAATATCTGACTTGCTTTAAATTCATGTGGGAAATTTGAAAGTTCTATTTTCCTATCTTAAAATTCAGTGACAACTTAATCAATGCCGCTAAAAACAAGCCCCAGTTCTTCTGTAGTAGGAAAGTAAACAAGCTGGCGAATGGAAAGTGACAGAATCTGCACATCAAGGACGGAGCACACACTTCCACCAGCTCTTCTGTATCTGTAGCCTGAAGGGTTCCATCTGCTTGTTTCCTTCCCCGGGGGACCGAAGCACCTTGAAAGGGGAAGAGAGCTTCAGCACAGCGGAGTGTTTCATATCATTAGGTTTACATTAGGTAAATAACAGAATGCAAGGCAGTGATCATAACTGGGGATACCCAGCACGGTCCTTGGAAACGTCTTCCCTGCTGCTCCCGTGTCACTCTCTTCTAGGTGCAGCTGAAGGAGGAGGCAGCCACGAGGGAAAAGAGAAGTATTTCAGAGACGGTACTTATCACCAACAGTGAAGTGTACACACACACACACACACACACACACACACACACACACACACTGAAGCTCAGCTCCTTCTCAAGTACGAATAAGAGTCAGCAGTGCTTACTGGAAGCAGGCAAGGTGGCTGGGATTATGCCTGTCTCCCACTATATCTGGGAGGCAAACTCACACATGGAATAGCCCAGTGCTACCGACTGGGTTCTGTGGGTTGCAGTGAGGGGTGAGGGAAATAGGCCTGTTCGTTTCCCCACCTAAAAGGGTTAGTGAAAAGTCAGTTCCAGTTCGTTTTGATCATATAGGTCCAATGTCAGCCTTCTGTTCTTTCCCCTAAGAAATCTAGAATTCTGGGTTTTTAAGATTAGCGTAAAATGGCCTGACCTGTGGTGGCACAGTGGATAAAGCATCGACCTAGAATGCTGAGGTCACCGGTTCGAAACCCTGGGCTTGCCCAGTCAAGGCACATATGGGAGTTGATGCTTCCTGCGCCTCCCTCCTTCTCTCCCCTTCTCTCTCTCTCTCTCTCTCTCTCTCTCTCTTTCTCCCCCTTCTCTAAAATGAATAAAAAAAAAAGATTAGCGTAAAATGATCAATCAATAAGACTTAAAAACAAATTTAAAAAAAATAGTGTGAAGTGGTACAATCATATTGGAAAACTGGCCCTTTCTAATGAAGTTGGATATACATCTACCATAGAGCTCAACAATTCCCCTAGGTATTTACCCTAGGGAAGTGAAACCCTGGGTCTAGAAAGAGGTTTATGTAAAACGTATTCACAGCGGCTTACTTTTTCATAGCAGTCCCACATTGGGAACAGTCTTAGGGCTCCCCTTCAAGTCATTGTTCAGTGACACATCTCGTGATGTTCCGGACTTCTCTCCTCTGCAGATGTTTCAGTTGTGTTTGCATTCAGCTTAGACTGGACCTTGAATGACCTTATCAGTGTCCTGTGACAGCAAAAAGCACAGTGGATCTGATCTTTGCTTTACAGTACTTTATATTCTGTAGGTGTAAGTAAAGAGGTAGCTAGGAATTTTGGTCGTTACAGCTTTCCATTGATTCATATTTAATGAACATAGTTTCTGATAGGAAACTATGTTCCTATCAGAACATAGTGTTTCTATATCTCTGCCTCTGATGGACTATGTATTTTTTATTCTCTCCCTGTACAAGAACATTGTTTTGGCTCTGTTTTTGCTCAAATTGCATAAAACAATCCAATTTAATCTTTTTGAATTAGGTTCATTCATTTCTGAAAGCTGTTTAACTATGCGGAAACTCTGTTGTTGAGAGGCAGTATGATTAGGAACACCAACATTGTAATTATCTCCACCATGAGGGACATATACTATATGCTAATTGTATTTATCCCATATGATTCCATAGAGTTATCCCATATAACACATGCAATGTTGTAAAGCCAGAAGCCAAGGCCAGGGCCACTATCACAGCAGCCCGGCCCATGCAGGTGCGCATTGGATTCGGACAGTCGGTAAAGAAACAACGGAGCCAGAAGCTGGTGGGCCATAGTCTTTAATCCTAGCTTGCACCCGGCGGGCAAGTAAAAAACACACACTGGGCTCCAAAACCCACTCACATTCAGTGCTCACAAAGCTACTGACTTATCCGAGTTTCCTAGAATCAAAAGTTTCTAGCTCACCAGATTTATTCACCTCTGTTCCCCATCTCCTTCCTTCTCTCTGCACAAACTCTGCACTAACTGGCTTCTCACTCAACACTCCGCTATCTTGGCTGCTCCTCCAGGCCTCCTCCACGTGGCCTTTCTTTGCTATTCTCTCTGCTCTCTCCTGTCTAATGCTAATCTCAGGAACCAAGAGAGCAAGCTCCCGTTCTGCCCCCACTTTATAGTGTAGAAATCAAAACCTTTAATCCAATATACAAAATAGGGAAGTCTCTGATACAAAGTCACTTATCAGAGACATGATGGGATTGTACCACCTCACATCAAAAAGGGTGGGAAAGGCTTAATCCCAAAACCAAGCCCCAGGCTACAAGGATTCTGCCTGCCCACAGCCCACCCCCAACACACATTAATATCACCTGGGTAACAGCCTCCACGTGGGCAGTGCCATCTTTAACAAAGTGAGCATAATATATTTTATCTGCCCAACAAATGTGTAGATGCTCTTTATTATAGTTTGATGAGAAAAAGGGAGGCTCAGAATGGTTAACTCACTTGCGCAAAACTGCACAATTGATGAGTGGCACAGCCAAGACCCTATTCTAAACCTACCAATTCCAAGGCCCATACTCTTACCCATTATAACATTGCTCGTCTGAAATTTTAAAATAATTTCTACCAGTTCCATCAATTAGTGAAATGTACAGGAAGACTTGAGCCGATCTTCTGAATAAGAAAGTCACACACACATTTATCTCTTATGCTTAAGTAAGGTAATACAGCCAATTAAATTCGTAAGAAGAAATTTCACCCACCTGAATTTAAAAATATCTTGTCCAGAATGGTTATAATGAGAGACCTGGATAAACCTTTTTGGACTTCAGCATAACATTTATGTCGATTTATACTTTCGAGCCTTGTTCCCGTCAGCTCGTCTGGCTCCCCTGAGACACTCACCTTGCCCTCTCGCCTTGCCACATTCCTAAAATAAGGTTGCTTCCTAAAATTGACGTGTACTTTTAATGACGGTAGAGATTCTAAGGGTGGAGTTTTAACATGGTGTCTCCTTGAGGAACTAGGGTAACTTATCCTAGAATCCTTTGAATGTCAAAGGTCATGCTCTGATCTGTAGTTATCAATATTCTTCTTACTCTTCTTTTGAAAATGAGAGCTGCTTCCCTCCCCCCCCCCCTCAAGTTTCCTCTATATCTTTTCTTGGCCTTTAGTTCCATATGATTAAATCAATATTGAGTTTTCAACCTTATTTGTAAGTTTTTCACTTTGAAATGTAGAGAGAAATCACAAGCGAGGTCACAAAGTCCTGGAGGGCAGAGTGGTGCCACCCAACACTTGACTACGGGGACCTCTCAACCAGACCCTCTCCCATGTGTGTTTTCACCGTGGAACATTCTGCTTATGAACAAAGAAAACGATTTTGCTTTGTTAACCCAAAGCATGGTCTTATCTTGTTCTTACAAATATGAAAACCTTGAAAGATCTCTCGTTAGGCCTTGTGTCCCTGTAAACATTAGCTCTTTGTATTTCAGCTTTCCTGGCCTCATTTTTAACTCAAACACTTCCACTTGTCTTTATCCTTTGTACATGTACTTTAAAAATCTAAAAGAGTAATTCATAGTTCCTTGTTCAATAACGGTTAAGAACAAAAAGCCTAGCCTTTTGGAATATGTATAGATTAGACATTCTAAGTAACTTATCAAATCTATACCTTCCAAAATTGTAAGCTGTTACCCCTATTTGACAGATGTAGAAGTGCAAGCTTAATTTACTTAGGTTGCACATCCATTTACAAAGCAGAACTAATCCATCTAATCCAAATCCAAAGCTCCTAGCTAATATTCTTGCCAAAATCTTACTTTTTGTCAAGTCCTGTTACGCCTTACTTTTTGTCAAGTCCTGTTACGCCTTTCTTACCACCTTCTTACCATCTTACTTTTTGTCAAGTCTTGTTACGCCTTTCTTACCATCTCATACCACAGAGTAAGGCCTCATTGTCCTCTCAACTTTTAAAAATATTTCTGAAGACTTTAGAATCGCATGCTTCTTATTTAAACAGGTCATAATTGTCCTCTAAGGGACAATTTATATATATACATAATTGTCTTCTAAGGGACATTATGTATACACCTATATATGTACCTATATATGTATTTGTTTACCAAATTGGCATTTAGTAAATATTCTTATAGGAATATTCTTGTAAAATATAAAATATATGTCCATTTTTAACATTTCTACACTGTTGACCTGATTCTCATATTTTGACAGTTGTCAGACATATGTCACAAAGAAATCGACTCTAAGGCTGAAGAGACACTTAAATGCTCTAAGAGGTGGTAGGACGGAGGAGGGACTTCCAGATGGTGATGTGTAAGCACCATGGAGGAGCTGAGCCCTTCGTTAGCTCTTTGTAGTAGGAGATCACAATTTTCTACCAAAACCCATCACTCTCTTCCCCTGGTATTAAGATTTTTTGGGATATATGATTAGAATGCATTTTTCCAGGCTTCTGTTACAGATTTTTTTTTTTTTACCATATGTCTTAGTTTTCTCCAAGGGACTGTACATAAATATCTATTTTGAGGGTTTGTCTATCTACAGGAGGATAATTCTAGCTTGGGGATACTTTCCAAGAGATTGTTACAAATAATAACTACAAACCCAGCATTTTGGCACCATTTCTGCTTCTGAAGCACTTGTGAGTCTCCTTGAGGCTTCCTCTTCCCTGTGGTATTTTTATGCACCCAGCAGAGGTAGCAGGGTGCTGGGCGGGCAGGCCTAGGTGAAAGTGACACCTGGTGTTGCTTTGATGCATTGCATTCTGGTTCTCCCCGTCACGATTCCCTGTTCTGGAAACTCCTTTGCTTTTGCTGCTTTTACTAAATAGAAAAGAAATACTAAAACTAAAAGCGCTGCAGCTCATGTTCTAAGAAAAACATTAGGCTCTTCTCTCCTTTATTTATGCATTATGTGATGACAGGTAAATTGTTCTGAGGACGAAATTTTCATAATCCATTACGTTATCTTGTAACAGATTTCGTAAATCTGAGAGGAAAGTTCGATGTTTAGCATTAGATTTAGTTGTTATTGTGAAATGCCTTAAAATAGAAAATGCACTGGTTTGAAGTGGCTAGAAGCCAGCTTGTTTTCTGGAAGTCGTTTTCTGGAAATGGTACCTTTCCTCACTAATGAGATGCAGTGGTTCCAGGTGTGAGAATATTATCCTGTCTCTTGCTGTAATTTCCTCTATCACTGTGAAGTTTGAGCCTTGATGACAATCATATCAAAACGCGCCGATTCATTCTAGTTAGGTCCCAGAGAAGACAGTCACATTTTGACTAAATCACAAACCACCCAAAAACCTGGGGAAATAGGTCTCTGATCAATAAAGATGAATAATGAGGGTGTTGATTGTCTTCCTTATAGTTAAAATGTTGGTGTCAGTAATACAGGGGAGGGGAACATGTTCACAGCTTATTAGTAAAGATTAAGGTAATAGGATAAAATCAAGAATAACAAAGGGCAGAAAAGAATAGATGGTTGAAAACCAAAAGGAAAAGTAAATGAAAGCAGCAGCATGGGCATCTGCTCCCTTCAGATGAAGAGAAAACCCAAAGCTTAGAGCTGAAAGAGAAAGGTAGGTCTAAAATCCCGAGTCATAAAACCCGGGGACTGCTGGGAAGAAACACCTGGAGAAGAAAGAAGAGGTGCTTAGATCAAAGATAGATGACACGGAATCTTAAACGAAGAGGAAAAAATGGTTGTCAAAGGGAGAGAAAGCCATAGAAGCGAGAAGCCTGGTGTGGGAGAACATTGTCACAGAGCCCAACCTCGGGATGAGAATGGGACCAAAGGAAAAGTGGGGAGGACAGGTTTGCTTGTATAATTAACCTGGTACATTACAGCCGGTGAGAGCTCATCACTGCCTCCACGTCTGTAGTCAGACCCGGGGTTTGAGGCCGCCTCTCGCTTGCTAGGTGGTCTTTACAAGTTCCTTAATTATTCCTCCTATTTCCTCCTCTGTAAAGTGAGGACAGCCACACCTTCTTCCTAAAGCTATTTTGAGGGGAAGTGCAATCAGGAGAAATCTTCTTGTCTAGCCGACACTCAAATTCCAATTAACAATTTGTTGGAAGAATGTCAGGTATGGATTCTTTCTTCCTAAGTAAGTCATAATGTTGTGAGGGATCAATAAAAGAAATAGAATTCTAAAATTGCTTCTACACTTATGTGGAGAAGGGGGAGATGATTCCTGCCC
The DNA here is from genome assembly GCF_036850995.1 of Saccopteryx leptura. Classification (NCBI taxonomy): domain Eukaryota; kingdom Metazoa; phylum Chordata; class Mammalia; order Chiroptera; family Emballonuridae; genus Saccopteryx; species Saccopteryx leptura. The sequence continues at coordinate 182,713,371 of NC_089508.1, forward strand.
CTCCCCCATCTTTTTGGTAGAAAGAGCTAATTATTATGGACAACAGACAACAGAGAAGGAAGTTTGGGGCAGGCAACTTGGCAGAAGGTAAAAGTTTCCTTTTTAATTTTAATTTAAATTGAAACTACTGCCAGTTTCCATTGAGTTGACCCTGCAAGATCAGGGATCATTCACCTGGGGTCAGCTGTGGTCTGGGGGCCACCTGCCACATTACCCACCATGGTGCTGGTTCAAACTACGAAGCCCTGGGGTCACACCCAGACTTTCTGAAACCTTAGGTTCAGGGCCCAGCAAGCTCCTGTTTTTAGTGAGGAAGAGTGGGGTTGAACAGTGATTGGGTGGTTATTTTTAAAAAAGAGAGAGGTAGATTTGGACTTGGGCAACTGTCTGACACCCCCCTGGTGACTGTGATACCCCTGGGCTGCCGGTGTCCGAGCTGAGGACAGCAAAGGGGACTTGGGTTCTGACGCGTCTCCTCAGCCTGTGCATTTGTACGTGCTGGGATAGGAGGTGACTACTTTAGCGGGATCCAAAATTTCTGATATGGCTTGTTGTGACTCCTCCCATTGGGAGCAGCGTTACGGCAACAGGGCACGCACCTGGGCTGGGGTCACGGAGCAGTGACTAGGTAAGGCGTAGAGGGGCACGGATGGAGGTACGGTATGATACACCGTGTGATTCCAGTAAGGCAGCTGAAGGTAGAAGAGTCAGAATGCGAGATCCATGAAAACACCACGTTGCAAACATGCCAAAAACTAAAGAGACATAAGAAAATAAGATAAAGATTGTTTAGCTCACTTCCATTTTAGGAGCTGTGTTCAGATCAGTCCAAATAAGTTGGATAAACGGCAGAAACTGAGTGGCTACCCCATACAGTTCATGCTTGGAGAACCTCTTCATCTCTTAAGCTTCTTTCTTGTCTCTAACCATTCTAGTGTCTTCACTCCCTGCAGCCAGCCCACAGAGCGGTGATCACTTCTTCCTTCAAGCCACTCTTGTACCCTTTACCATGCTTTCTTTCTCTGCAGTTGTGCCTTTAAACATTTGTTTTGTCCTCTAGAAAATGGTGACCCCTTTGAAGACAGGGGCAAGGTCTCATCGATCTTTCTACCCCTAGGACTTAGCTCAGGCTCTGGCACATAATGGGAGCCCAGTAGGTGTTTGTAGTGACTGAAGTTACGGTAAGTGAGTAAGGAGGACCACTGTAGTCAGAAGGGAAAGGCAAGCACGTGGTCTGCTGCGTTGTAAGGTAGAGTAAGGTTTGAGTCATCGGAGATTTCATCTCATTAAGGGGATTTCAAAAGGCTTCACAGAAAAGATGGTGCTCAAGATAGGACTTAAGGAATTAATAGGTTTTCAACAAATGGAGTGTGTTTGGAGGAGAGTAGCTATCTCAGATAAATGAAACAGCGTGAACAAAGGTAGAGGAAAAAACTCAGGGACTATCGAGTGAACAAAGTGAAGGCCATTCTGAATAGAGTTCATTGTAGGAATGGTAATTAGATTTTATCTCATGCGCCGTATATGACAACTGGACGAGGCTGTCTGTATTGAAAATAATTCCTGGGCTAAGACTGAGTTCAGCAAGCAAGAATATCATTATCATTAAAAAAAAATAGCTGTCATGGACTCAGGAGAATACCATCTCTGAATTAAGGCACTTAACTCTTACCGTCTCTCTATACATATGGGAATGGGAGCATTTTCCCCATCATTTATTTCATCAGAAACTGAGTACCGACAATGTGCTCCACTCTGTACAGGATACTGAACATATATATAGGGGTGGCAAGGAGAGACAGTTATGGCACCTAAAAAATTAACTGTTACTTAATAACTGTTTTTGCAAATAATTGTGTGATCAGTGTAATCACTATTGTGATTATCACCATGAAGGTCAGTCTCACTGTGTGGATAAGAAGGCACCTATCCTAATATGAGACTTTGGGAAGACATTCCTGGCCAAGGAATCTCTACGCTGTTACTTGAAAGATCTCTCTCCATTTATACAACATAGGAAACCCAGTGCTCCTTGACATTTATTGAGTGGTTCAAGTTCTGAGGCTCCTAGACCTTCTGTGTTAAAATTTTAGATAAAAGCTGGGATCTCATAATTAGTGAAAACATCTATGATAAGCAGACACAAGGGAGTACATTTTCTTTTCTTAATTTTATTTTTTGTATTTTTGTATTTTTCCGAAGTTAGAAGTGGGAAGGCAGTCAGACAGACACCTACTTGCGCCCGACCAGGATCCACCCGGCATGCCCACCAGGGGGCGATGCTCTGCCCATTTGGGGATGTTGCTTTGCTGCAATTGGAGCCATTCTAGCACCTGAGGCGGAGACCCTGGAGCCGTCCTCAGCATCCAGGCCAACTTTGCTCCAATGGAGCCTTGGCTGCGGGATGGGAAGAGAGAGACAGAGAGGAAGGAGAGGGAGAGGGGTGGAGAAGCAGATGGGCACTTCTCCTGTGTGCCCTGACCAGGAATCGAACCCAGGACTTCCACACGCTGGGCCGATGCTCTACCACTGAGCCAACCAGCCAGGGCTGGGAGTACATTTTCTTATATTACTAGTTGTCATAGAGTGGGCCCTAGACCAGCAGATGGGTCTCACCTGGGAAATTGTTAGAAATGCCAATTTTTGTGCCCGGCTTCCCACTTATGAAATCAGTAGTGATGGAGGCGGGGCCTAGCAAGCTGTGTTTGAGCAGGCCAACCCTAGGGATTCTACAGCACACTGAGGTTTGACTATCACTGCCCTGAACTTAAATACACACTTAGGAACAGAAGGGGTTCTCTACTAAAGAAAGAAACTCCTCTTAAAGAGCTCATCTCTTAGTGACAAAAAAAAAAAAATACTAAAGATGTGTTCCTTATTGAACACTTATAAGGCACAAAGCTCGGATGGCAGACTATTCTAAGAGAAGACATAGTAATTAGTTGGTAAGGAAGCTATTGTCTGATGTTCCATATACTTCTTGTAATATCCTAAGAAATATTGTTGATTTTTAAAAGATGCCGACTAGTCATGGCTGCTATCTGTAAGATAAACTCCATTTTTTTCCCCTCCCGAAGTCTATTGCATATGTTCACTTTTGTAAGATTCTCAAAAAAGGTGAAGAGAAAAACCACATTTTCAGAAACGCTGTCACACGGAATGAAAGGAATTTATACAGGGCCCTGAACGAAGCCCCCAAAGGCTCAGTTCAAATGGCAAACTAAGATGAAAAAATATTACCAATATATGACCGTTTACAATTACAGATAGACAAAGCAGCACTGACAACTGCTAAAGACACCTTTCACCTCAACCATCTGTTCTGCTTTAGGAAGGTAAAAAGAGATAGAAAGACTGTTTTTGTTTGATTACAACCCGTCACTCCTGCTGAAGATACCGTTTGTGAGTTGCACCCTCTGCTTTCCAGAAAAGCTGAGAGACTTGTAGTTAGTTATTTTTTTATTATTATTATTTATGTTTTACATTTTATTTATTCATTTTTTTAGAGAGAGGAGACACAGAGAGAGACAGAGAGGAAAGAGATAGAAAGAACAGAGGGAGCAGCAGGAAGCATCAACTCCCATATGTGCCTTGACCAGGCAAGCCTGGGGTTTCAAACCAGCGACCTCAGCGTTCCAGGTCCACGCTTTTACCCACTGCGCCACCACAGGTCAGGCTTGTAGTTAGTTATTAAAGAATGTTGTGTTAGATTTACTCTTGGCTTCCCAATGACATCTAAATGCTTGCTCCTCAAAGTAGCGTCCCCAAAGTAATACCCCAAACTTGTTAGAAATGTATGATCTCAGACCTCACCCCTGATCTACTAAATTAGGATCTGCAGATTAATATGTTCAGCAGGTGACTCATTGCCCATTCAAGGCTGAGATGCTTTGGACACACTGGCATCGTCCGAGAGGGAACCGTTGACCGGGAAAGTGTCTGGCACAGCCATACTTAATTCCTGCAGGGGAGAGAGTTCCGGTATCAACCCACGCTGTGACTGCATGTGAATCTTAGAAAGGTTAATTGAAGGCTGGCAAAAAAAGGATGCAAGCTAACACTGGGAATAGAGGACGTTCTGATGTTCAACATAAAATGGTTTCAAGATCTAGAAGACCGATATCAATATACATAAAGGTATTTGAAAATTATTTGTCAATGGAGAGTAAGGAATAACCATTTGGTCTAGAATGGTACAGGAGCCCTGGGGTTAAGAACAACCTTACAGAACATTTCCCATTAAAACCCATTAGAACAGAAGTCTAAACAAATCCCTTTTACTAAAAAGAAAAGCCTCAGAGGAAGATAAAAGGTAATTAATTATACCAGAAATTTGCACAGTGAACTGAGAGCAATATACTATGGAAAATCAAAGGCTTATTGCAGACTATTAACAGTAAAGATGTCGGTACTAGGGAAAAAAAATCTTAATTTTTACAGTTTATGACTATGCTAATTCCCCAAACAGATAGTTGAGTGACGTTTATGGTAACTGGGTACAATTTTCTTTCTTTTTAATCTTTGGAGTTTGCATTTTCTAATGTCATATACATGGTAAAACATTGTCATGGAGGGAGTAAGTTATTCAGAAGTAGATTTAGCCTACAATAATATCAACACTTTCATTTCAAGCTCATTGATTTTTTTTTTACCTTAATGAGTACTGGAATTAGTCGAGTACAAAAAGCCCTATATTGGTTGAAAGTCTTCTCACAACTCAATTTAATTTAATTTGAAAATAGCTGTTGTACTGTCTCTCAAACTAAATTTAAGAAATCAAACAGAGCATTAAGATGTTAATTAATAAGAGGTTCAGTGGGAAGGTAGGAAGTGATTAGTTGCATTACTATGTCTTCACATTTTCTCTAGGAAACTCATTAACGGGCTCTTCAGAAGTGCTTTTCTGAAAAGACAGCAAGCACATGGCACATGTTTTTGGGAAATCTTCAAGGTGTAAGGCCTGTGTCTGGCTTCTGCCCACAGGGTAGAGACTTACAGGTGTGTTCAAAAGGAGACACTCACTTCAGTGGTATTTAATAAGGGACACACAGCATTTCCCAGGCCAAGAACAGGTACCAATTTGGGAGAGAAGAGGTAAAACTCATCGTAATTTATGTAATGGGGAGCCTTTTTCTTTGGGTTGACCAAGCAAGAGATGTTCCTTGTTTTTCTTCTAGGAATTAGAAGTGGGATTAGGAATTCTGTCACCTATACTGTGTAGCTCTACATTTTGCAGAAAGTTTCCATAAATAGTAATTCATTTGGCCTCAGCCACTCTGATAACTGTAAGGTGAAGTAAATTCTCAGAGCAAGCAAAAGGCAGTCCAAATGGTCCGAACTCATTTTAGCTCTTCTGTTGCATGTGTTTATAATCATCCAGTTCTTTCTGTCTCACTGCCTTTCTCCCCGTACATAAACATATACTTTTCCCACAAGTTTTTAGATGCTTATACAAGTAGGTACAATTCCAGATAAAATACGCTTTAGTTATCAGGATAGGGAAACGAAAGAAGGCCAGCTATGAAATTAGTACTTACCACACCAAAGCCTTACATTCATACTACAGAAAAGACCCCAGGATTGGGTCTCTCTTTTGTGACAGCCAATGGAAGAAAGGAAATAAATGGTATTTTAGTTCTTAAAAAATATGGTTTCCCAACCAGAACTATCAGCATCACTTGAGAACTGCATAGAAATACAAGTCCTTGCCCCCGCCCCTCAAACTTAGTAAATTAGAACCTTAGAGGGTGGGGACCAGGCATCTGTTGTTTAACAGTGAATATGTTAAACATATCTTTGGTGAATCTGGTGCCTGCTCGCATTTGGGAGCTGTTGCAGGATAGAATGAGTTGTGTATAAAGACAGGTGAGCTGTTGGTTATGAGAAGATCATCTTTGTGAAATGGCACCTTTTCTCTTTGGTTCCCCTTTGCATTCCTTACCTCAGAGAGTGGGACCATCCATACAGCGCACACTCTATAAATTCTTGTTGAATCAGTAAACTCTTCCTCAAGGTATCTTCTACATCTTGTAGAGTAGGGACTGCTTAATACAGCAACACTAACTCTTCATGATACTAAATAGAATAGAGCATTTCAGGGAATTTTTCTAATAAGTATAAACGTAGGCAGGCCTGAATAAAATTAATTGCATGAATAGCCAGTTCTAGAAGACATGTGCTAGACATGTAAGCCAGAAGAGCTAGTCCCAAACATGGCTGTTTAAACCGGGTCTGATCATTGGAATTATCTGAGATGGCCACGATGATGCTGATACATTTAGTCGTTCTAAAATGGGATCCAGGAATGGAATTTTAAAATGTTCTGTACATGGCTATCAGTATATACATATATACAATACATATACACTCACACACATAAGCATGTAAACACACTCTCATACATTCATGGACAGTCTTCATGAATTATTTACTACTTTTGTACTTTAATGTACAATTAAATGTCTACATATATTTTATTCAGAAAATAGCATTGTCTTGTTTGAAAACAATTAATTGCAAAATTTTTAAAAAATGGACTTCCCCTCACCCACCTCAGCCTTAGAAAGAACAAATCTTTAGTTTGATAGCTTCTTCTGAACTCAAATTTGTGTCTATGTTGAGTATATATGTATAAAAATATATATAAATACTATATAAAATATAATAAATAGAATTATTTTTATTTTCTTTCAACATGTAGTTTTTTACTTAATATATCTTGGGCAACATTTTATGTCAGTACATAAAGGGCTAGCCTGACCAGGTGGTGGCACAGTGGATAGAGCATTGGACTGGGACACAGAGGACCCAGGTTTGAAACCCCGGAGTTGTCGGCTTGAGCAAGGGGTCACTCGCTCTGTTGGAGCCCCCCCCCGGGTCGGGGCACATGTGAGAAAGCAATCAATGAACAGCTAAGGAGCCATAATGAAGAATTGACGCTTCTTATCTCTCTCCCTTCCAGTCTGTCTGTTCCTATCTGTCCCTCTCTCTGTCTCTCTGTGTGTCTCTGTCACAAAATAAATAAATACATACATACATACGTACATACATACATACATATGTAAAGGGCTAACTCATTCTTTTTAATGACTGCATATGAATTAACTATATGTTGTTAACTCTTTTCTTATGAACACTTAGACCAACAAATAATAGTCTTACAAACATCTTTGCAAAATTTTTTCTGTAGCGATCCTATGAATGGAATTTAGATCCTATACATGGAAGGAACCGAGTGTGAAAAATTAACTTACATATAAAACCAATTGAATTTAAATGATTTTAGATGAAGATACATTAATGGGAGCTCCCTGGAGACGGAATTACCCGAGAACCACAGTGTCTGGACGGTAGCTGTAGAGGGGCCAAGGGGAGGAAGGTGAGTCCCCGGATGCTGACCATGATCTGATTCCTTCGTGCCTCCCTCACCTCACCTCCATGCCATGGGGGGTTCTGTCCCAGAAGCTACCCTCATGACCCTATTTAACATCTAGATTCCACCATCAGCATACATGTGGTATACTTACATTTATTTTGATTTAATTAAATATTTATGCACTATGTTATAATATTATGGCATCAAGTGTACTCTCTATATTCTATTTGCAGACAACTAATAAGACAGCCAAAATAACAAACAAGAAGCGGAATCTGGCAGTCCCTGGCAAGCAAAACACTAGGTTACACTCGCCATTTTACCTTAGATTTTCATAATTTGATTAAGAACATTTTTTCATATCTATATATATTTTTTAGCCTTTAAAAAAATTATTGCTTTTAGAGAGAGAGGTAGATAGAGAAAAAGAAGGAATATCAACCTGTTTCTGTATGTGCCCTAATGGGGATGAGCTGGCAACCTCTGAGCTTTGGGCCAGTACTCAAACCAACCGAGCTACCTGACCAGGACATTTTTTACATTTTAATACTATAGAATTATAAATTAGCTAACTCAAGTTTTAAGTGTTTTATGATTTTGTTGATCTTTAATACATACAAATTGGTTTTTTCATAATTTTGAATTTTTTAATGACAAACTTACTATAATAATCTATTTGATTTTATCAATTTTTTTTAATAAGGAAGTTTTTTTTAAAAATTACTGGTTTTAGAGAGAGAAAGGAAGGGGGAGAGAGAAAGAGCACAAGAGACAGAAAATCATCAATCTGTTGTTCCATTTACTTATGTATTCATTGGTTGCTTCTTGTATGTGTCCTGAACAGGGATCGAACCCAAAACTTACTAACTGAGTTATCTGGTCAGGACAGTAGTTCAATATTTAAAAAAATTAAATCTTCTGTATCTTTGTGAAGGGTAGTCTAGACAGTCAATTTGGAATTATTAATTTTTAATGTATCTTTTTTTTGGTTATTATTCTTTTAAAAAATCAATAATTGATATGTTCCCTGATCTTCCTTTTATGTATTAACCATGTTCTTACAATTTTTTTTCCAGCTTAATAATCTCTGGTATCAATTAGAGAGACGTGCACGGAGTTATAGGGGCTGGCAGAGTCTCCCCATGAATATTTATGCCTCACTGTTACAAGTACAGTTAGCACCAGCGGAGAAATGTGGCTTTCCCCTAGGTTTTGACATTGAGCCAGACAGAAATATCTACGAGATAGAAATGCAGTAAATTGATGCCATACATCTACTGTATGATGCTATTATTTATGAAATTAAATAAATTTAGTTTTTAAGCACATATATAGTATTTGCTCTGTGTCGTGCTCTTTCCTACGCTTGATAGAGATTAATCAATGCGATCCTCCTAACAATGCCGTAAAATAGATGCAATATTTATCGATCAGAAAACAAAGAAACAGAGATGATGAATGACCTGCTGAGGGCTTCACGGCTGGTCAGGAGGAGAAAAGGGACTTAAAAGAGGAAGTGTGGCTTCGGAGTGTGTGCTTTTAGCCGCTTCCTGCATTTTGCAGGCGTAGAGCCTCCATGGCACATGTTAGCAGTGCTTTCACAGCTCAGAAATCGGGGGCAAGAGAATACAGCAGTTGTGCGAACATGCAACCTCGGTATTTTAAAAGCATGTTAAAAATTCTTAACCGACAGATTGTCTAAATGACAAAAGGGATAGAAAATGTGGGGGGTGGGAGAGTGGAGGAGGGTATGGGGGTAAATGGTGACAGACAGATTTGACTTGGGGGAGTGAACAGAAAACATGGTATACAAGGCGTGTTGTAGAACTGGGCACCTGAAACATGTATAATTTTGTTAACCAGTGTCACCCCAATAAATTCATTCAAGAATGAATGAATGAATGAATGAATGAATGAATGCATAATGAATAAAATAACGAAGAGAAGAAACTCCAAAGAAGTAAAGATAATTCTGCCTAGGAACAAATCTAATCATAAAGACCTAGCACAGAGTAGTTAAGGCCAGGTGAACGGTCTGATGGCCGGGAATCACAGCATAATGCTATCTGAGGGAGGAACATCATAAAGATAAGTTGGAAGAGATCAATGAAGTTAAAAACAGATTAAAGTTCCTTCTAGTTTCAAGTTTCGTGAATCTCATGAAGAAGATGAATGTCATAAACTGGATTAGCTTTTTTGCCTACATTTATTTATTTATTTATATTTTGGGGGGGAGGGAGTGGGAAAAGCCATGAAATTGATTGCAAAACTATAATTCAAAATTAGAATATACACAAAACACTCTTTTCTGACAAATTTAATTTTTCAGTTCATATAAATAGGAAATCCAGAAAGAGCTGCCATCTCCTGTCATTATTTACTGTCAGTGTATTGGAAACTTCTGTCCATTGTTCTAAGAAAGGCTCTGCAATCTGTCCCCTGAAAGTGTAAAATTAGGGTGCCAAGGGCGAAGTGCTGAGTGTTAGAAGCATCAGTTGTATTAACTATATTCTGCCTAACAACTTAGAACTTAGGTGAACGCTGACGTTTACATAGTTTTGATGTTACCTATCAACACTTTGTAGTTTTGAAATGAACTGTTTCCACACCAGACAACAAGGTTTTCATTTAGAACCAGCCCGATAAGAGAGGCTGCTCTTCAGTGTTTATTCAGATCTGCAATGATGGTGTAAAACTTTCACTTGCGATGAATCATGGGACTAAGGACAGGTTTCAAATCTGCTTCCCTCACAAATTGCAGTTGGCTAAAATGCAACAATTTGATGGCATCTAATCTAGAGGGAAATGTCAGAAATTGGGCATAAAAGTTAGAGACAAGTGGACACATGGGCAAAGAAGTGGTGGCTGAAATCCTGCCCCATCTGACTTGTATCAGTAACTAATGTGCCAAACCCCCAAAAAGGAGAATATGGGTTTCACTTGTTTATATGCAAAATAATGAACATGGACTGAGGAAAGCTTTTGATACTGGAAAATAGTATCTTCCACATTCTGGCCGAGCAGCAGAACTTGATACAGTCAATCACTCTTTCCTTGCAACTCCTTCTTCCCATGTCTTCCAAGGTACCATGAGCTCCCAGAACCCACCACGTTTCTTTCTGCATCTCCTGCTGGTCACTCCTGATTTCCCCAATCCGAAAGGTGGGAGCTCCCGGCATTTAGCCCTCCCACCTTTTCCCTTCTCGTCCACACTTCCTCCCTTACAATCGTACCAAGTGTCCTAGTTTCTGGCCTTTCTTCATCTGTGATTCCAGAAATGTCTGCAGAACATTAGTACTTAATTGACTTACCTTACTTATTGGAAGGCATTGATCCTTTAAGGTAACATTCCGAAAATTGAAAAGAATATACTTCCAGACAAGTATTTATTACTCAATTTATTGTATGTCAGATTCTGTTATTTTATTTCACATCAGTGCAACACTGATAGGTAGGGAATGCCTATCCCGCCTCACAGATGACCAGTGTGCCCAAGGTCACATACCCAGGCATAATGACAGCTGATATTTGAGTGCTCATTCTGTGCTGCGTGCTGCTTTAGCTCTTCAATTTACTGACCCAATAATGTGTCAGGTAGATGGTATTACTATTTATATTTTACAGTGAGAAACCAGGTTTAGAAACTGACTTACCCAAGATGACAAACTAATAGGTAGAATATCTACAATTTACATTTTTTAATTCCAAACTTGCTGCCTCAAAGATTATGTCAGCACGGTGTCTTCTGAGGAGGCAAAGAAGGAACAGTGCAGAGACAAGGCTATAGAAAGACCCAGGTGAGACCCAGGCGAGCTCAGAAAGCAGGAGAACTGGGTAATGGGTCAGCAAGATGACTAGGAAGAAAAGAGAGAGAGTAAGAGTGACGGGGGGCGGGAGAGAGAGAGAGGAGAGAAGAGAGAGACACACACACACAGAGAAAGACTGAGAGAGACTGTAGGGATGAACTCTGCTTAAAATTTTGTCATAAAAACCTGCTGGTGGGTCCCACTGCATGCTATCTAAGTACAGTAACGACAACACTTACAATGACTGAAATTCTTCTGCTACAATGAGAAACGTTTCTCTTGATTTGCTAGTTTTCCGTCTTGGGAATAAATATTCATTTTTTTAAGAACAGCTGACTTCCCTGAGGGTTCAGTACTCTCCTCTGATCTTAAATCATGTGCTAGAACCCCAACAAGTTGCAATTTAAAAACTAAAAACAAAGAAATCTGGGCTCTCTCACTGTGATGTATACTCTTCCTCTTTCTTAAGGTATACTTTTAAAGGTTAATAGTATTAAGTATTAATAACTGTCTTCATAAAGCTGATTCTAATAATTGCACATTTAAGGTGATCTCTTACACCTAAGAAATCTCATGCTGTCATTACAGAGGCTTACTCAGTGGTGTCACCAAACAACATTCAGAAACCCTTGACCCAGAAGAATGGGGGACGTCTAAATGGACCCTACAGAATCCTAAAATTTCCCACAGTTTGAATAGCACAAAATCAAAGTTCACTCAAATTTCTCTGGATTGGGTCAGCAATCTAGATGAAATACTTTATATTAAACTTCTTCCGCACAAGCCCAAATTCTCATGATGTAATGCTTCCCCAGTGCGCGTTCCGAGTTACTGGAGAGGGCACTCCACCAATATACAGACCAAATTTGGGAGATCAGTCCTCCAAGCGTTTTGCCCTTGAGTTATACATAGATGTACATGCATTTATAGGAGAGAGACGGGCTTAAAGGTGCTCTTCAATTGTTTATACTGACGCGATATATCCAATATTGTAGGAATGATGCATAGTCTTAATAATTTTCAGAATAATTGACCTCCAGTTAGATAGTTTAAGGTTTAGATTTTCCAATGCAAATTTTCTCAAAGCAAGGGAGTAAAGCCCCTATATTATGTACACACACATACATGCACACATGTTTCAACATATAGATATTCACATCCAGAATGCCAGTTAATGTCCAAAAAATATGTCAGAGTGAGAGCTTATTTCGCATATGAGCAGCTATGATGATCAAATAGAGCATGCTCAACTTGATCTGTAAGCAGTGACTACTTCCATGTGTTCATATAGAAAAGGGTGATTTTTGCTCTCAATACATTCTTGAAAGGAGGGAGAGAAATTTCCCTAAGTGTATTAAATAAAACGTATTTGTAAGAGCAGCTGCTTTGTCTTTGTAGCTTACTATTACTGAAAACCTAAAAAGGTTTGATTCTTCTCTCTCCCTAATTGTCCGTTTAAACATATACTTTACAAAACAACAAGTTAAAAATATCATCTTCAGGACTGTCAAAAAAAGTTACAATATTAAATGGTTATGTGCTGATGGTGTATGTTTCTTTGTTCTTAAAAATAAATTCACGTTTCCTTTTTTTGAACTCAATGAAATACTGAACAGCTAATAATACATGGGACTCAGAAGTTACACATTAAAGAGTTCTAATTTCAACATTGACTCTTACTGTGGAGGATTAAATACGACAATTCTGGTAAGACTCTTAGAATAATCCTTGATACTAATAAAATTTCATCTTTTATCAGCTTATCTGAGCATGTGAGGATATAGATTGTTTTCCCAAGTACACAGAACTATTTTCAATCACAAAAATCTGGGGTTTTTCTAGAATATGCTTGGGTCTTTGATGGTGCATTAGTTAGGATATTCTGGGTTATGCTCAGAAACAAACAGTCCTCAAATCTCAGTGGTTTAATCCAACATAGATGTTTTGTTTGTTTTTTCTCATTCCTATTGAGGGCAGGTAGGGGTGTTCTGCTAACCACTGTTGCCTAGGGATATAAACTGGAAGACACTTCACCTTGAATGAGCTCCCAGAATTTTCCTGGCAAGGGAAAAGGAATTTGATGATTTATTTATTGGATCTTAACGATTCAGAAGGAAAGCAAAACAACCCTTTTGGTTCCATGTCACTGGTCAGAGAGTCACAGCCCGTTAACCTACTTTTTTTTTTTTTTTTTTTTTTTCATTTTTCTGAAGCTGAAAACAGGGAGAGACAGACAGACTCCCGCATGCGCCCAACCGGGATCCACCCGGCACGCCCACCAGGGGGCGACGCTCTGCCCACCAGGGGGCGATGCTCTGCCCCTCCGGGGCGTCGCCATGTTGCGACCAGAGCCACTCTAACGCCTGAGGCAGAGGCCACAGAGCCATCCCCAGCGCCCGGGCCATATTTGCTCCAATGGAGCCTTGGCTACGGGAGGGGAAGAGAGAGACAGAGAGGAAAGCGCGGCAGAGGGGTGGAGAAGCAAATGGGTGCTTCTCCTGTGTGCCCTGGCTGGGAATCGAACCCGGGTCCTCCGCACGCTAGGCCGACGCTCTACCGCTGAGCCAACCGGCCAGGGCCTGTTAACCTACTTTCAAACAGGGTGGAGGAGTACATGTCTACCTTATGACATAATGACAACTATCGTCCCGTTCAGATTAACTGTGAAACAGATCATGGGAACATAAAAGGTCTCTCCTCATATATATTGTGAACAAATGCATCCCTGTTATGTGGGTATAGCTTAAGGTTTAGGGGCAATTATGCTACCGACTCTCTCAGAAGCATTTAAAACTTTCTCCTAAGTGAATACGGCTAAAATTCTTTGGAATCATAAAGCCAACTCTGGCTAAATATCCAGTGTCTTTACTTCATGTACCAGGAATTCAGGAAACTTGGGAAGGACGAGGTGCCACCGCACCTTAATTTGATAATAAGGCTTGGCGACACGTGCTGTTCAAAGCTTGAACCTATCAAAGCGATTCTAGTGTTTGCCAGTTCAAGTTTCACATACAATTTTTCAACCGGGACAGGCTGACAAAACAAACAAATAAACAAAAAAAGCTGCTGCAACGTGTGTGAGGTGTTAATGTGGGATGTGGGGCCAGATTGCAGCTGGGTTTCGTTTTAGAAGCAATGACAGTGCCACACACAGAAAGACAGACAGTCAAAGCATTACCTTCAGCTAAACAAACACCACTTTTCCAAGGTGTCTCATCATTAGCCTGAGAATGTTGTTAGGCCCAGGGACAGAGAAGCAGAAGATGACCAAGTCACAGGTTGTGAAAAGGAACAGAATATTTGTGGTGTGTGTGAGCGTGCCTGTGTGTGCACGTGGGGTTACTCAGCAAAGCTCATCGAGGTCGCTTCGCAGTTTCTGTATTATACGGGGATCACACGCATGATTTGATTTCTGTGCGTAGGGTCTTGAAGCTGCATTTATTATCACTTATACTAGTGATCCAAATCAAAGAATGGGCATAGGTGGAGATAATTGTGTGTGGGGGGGGCAGGTGGGGTCTAGGTGGCCACCTCGTCCCCCCTATGACAACAACACTGATGGTGATCCGATATTTTCTATTTTGGGGGCTTTCCCTTTCCCTACCCAAAAAGTCAAGGTAGGCATCATTATTACTGTCTAGTTATCGGTTCATCCTCCCACCCCCAAATTATAAACATCCGGAAATACGTTTAAACACTATTTCTGCATTATTTGCAGCTGTTCACAATAGTCTCAATTCGCTGAGTGATATCTTTTGCGGTGAGAAGTTGTAGCATGCTTGTTCCCGCGGATGACATCGCTGGCAGGCCAGGCAAGTCAAATTCTATTACTGCAATAGGACTGTGTCGGCCGGGTGTACATTATTACACCAACACTTTGTATATAACAAGAACAGATTTCCTGTACCTGGCTCGTAGCCCATTTACTCCAAGTAATAGTTGATAAGACACAATCGCAAGACAGCAAGAGACTTCGGACAGTCCCTTGGAGTTTGCTGAAATGGATTTGGCTCGTGGCTGTGCTCCCAATGGCCCACTGACTCTTCACTACCCCATTTCCTCTCCCGTGAATGGTATTTATAGCGTCAGAGGTTTTCACGGGTGAGTCGGGCGGGAGCCCACACAAGGCATTTTCAGTGCTCTGCCAACGGTGGAGGCACTCGGAGGAGGCCCTGTTGTTCTAAAGGTAATCACCTTCCCATCCGTAAGGAAGCCCACTGTGATGGAGCAAGCTGCCACTTCTGACCGGCTGTCACACATTGCCCACAAGGCCTCTCCCCACTGATCTTTTAAAGAGGACCTCGAATTAAACCTATTCCACCTTAGATCCCAATTACATGGAAATCCATAACCTTTCGGAAGTGTGTCTAAGCACTAACACGGAGACCCACTCCACTCCCTATTCCTCCTCACTGGCTCAGGGTCCTGACATTGCCTAGTAAGAAGATTATAGAAATGCCTGAAGGACAATTCTGGGTATAAAACCAAATACCCTCATGTGCATTACAATTGCAAAAAAAAAAAAAAAAAAAAAAATCCCTTTCATCTTTTTATTAATTGTATAATTAATGCATTCTGTGTACTGATAAGAATAATGCCATGTAATTAATTTTTAAGAATTAAAAACTTGCCTTTATCCTGGCTCATGGTCTACTTTCATGTTTATAGCTGTGAATATAAATCCTCTTATCTAATTATAACATGACTGGTTTCATTGTTGAAACAAAGCAGTTCTTTGTCACTTTTTATTTGATTATGTAATATTTATTTTATTATATTAATTATACTCTATCCAGGAAGAAAAAAAAAAAGACCCGAGGACTTAAAATTTTAAGTCTTCCGAAGCTTATCAGAAAAACTCCAGGCCGCTTTGGCTAAGGAGCGATATTTCATTTGTTTTCCGTGTCTGTTTTTGTCTTCCCTGATTACCCATTCTGTTTACCAAAAGGCTCAATTAGCATTTGAATAGCGAGCCCAAGAGCAGACAGGTTGAGGATTCTTACAGAACTAATTTGGCGGTCCTTCTCCTTTCCCCGTTCCCTCCATAGCCTTTTCTTTGCCTCTAATCAAGCTGCAGTTATTAAAGCCAGAATAAAAGACCTGATTTTCCATTACATTGATGCATACTGAACAGAGCCTTGATTTGCCTTTTCTTTCAGCAATGCTAATTGGACTCAAAGGAAATATTTAGTTTATTATCTCAAATGAAGAATTCATTTAATTTTAGGGAAGGGGAAAATCAGCCATGGAACTCGCTTTATTAGATGTATGTTTTTCCAATTGTTCCTTTCCTTTAAGAATATCTGTCTTAATACCTCTCGTAAATAACAGAGTTGTTTAATTGTCCACGCTAACAGTTTCTGGTTGTGGAAGTTTACAACTGACAGGGGAAAAATAATCTGATCTCTGCTGGGAAGAAAAAAATGCAATGTATTTGAGAGATCTGGTTTCAACTATGCTTGATCAAAATATAAGAAAGAATTAATTTTAGCACAAGTGTTGTTAAGTACTATTTGCACTTCAGTGAGCTGGCTCTCTTCCAGATTAAGCTCTCCTCACCAGTTCCTGTGTCAGAAGATGGCTTGGCATTGTTCATGGGACCACGCTGTTGAGACTGAACAAGTGTAGAACTTTATACATAGAAAACATGGCTAAGATTATATTCACATGATCCTAGCATGTGCTGTTTCTCATCACTTGAAAGCGTCACTTTGAGAAAAAGAAAATGCTTATTTTATTTTTTTATTTTTTGGAGGGAGGATTTAGCAGTTATTCTTTCTGAATTCTCTTTCTAAAAAAATTTCAACTACAGTGTAATTTCAATATTATTTAGTATTAATTTCAGGCGTACAGCATAGTGGTTAGAGAATGCTATACTTTATAATGTATTCCTCCTGGTATTTCCGGTACCCACCTGGCAAAATCTGTAGTTATTACAAGATTATTGACTTTGTATTCCCTGTGCTGTATTTACATCCCCATGACTGTTTTGTAACGCAGAATATGTACTTCTCAAGCCTTTCACCTCATTCACCCAGTCCCCCTATTCCTCCCCCTCTTGGCAACTCATTTTAATAGTGTCATCAACCCAGTAACAGAGTTGCAATTTCAAAGGAGAGAAGCAAATTTCCCAGTGGTGGAGGGGATTTTTTGATATACTAACTTTTATGTAATGTCCTGTCTAGATACTACATGAAGATTAAAAGCAAATTCCTCACTCAGAGAAATGTATTACCCTATGTCCATGTGCAGAGCTTCTGGGAATATTGTATCATTATAGAAGTGTTTATATTTTCATTTGATACATCCCCTCCAATTACACGTTTGGCAGGATTCGCTTTGCCAACAGTTTAACAAACATTCAACGAGACTGGATTTGGACGTTTATAGTTTAACATCTACCACTCCTTGAAATGAAGCCTTTCTACCTACTCTCATCACATCAAAGTGCTTTTATTTCCCAGAACGCCTCAAACGCTTCACCCTGGGCCTTTGAGTACACTTCTTTGTTATTCTTGGAAGCCTTCCTTTCCCCCATGTGATTGGCTTCCTTCTATTCTTTTTTTTTTTTTTTAAGGCTCACCTTAAAAATGATTTCCTCTACATGTCTTCCTTGGTGCTCTATGCCAGATCCCATTCAAGTCTCACACAGTTGCCTCCCCACCATGTATAACGGCAGGTTCCTTAACTCACATGGTCCACCACCTCTGCGGCTCCCCACGGTCTCACTGAGACTGGTAGCCTCGGGGAGCTGGTTGGAGCCAATCTTATCCATCCGTGCGGTGCTGGTGCCTGGCACAGAAAGCATGGCAGAATAGGCTTTTGAGAAACATGTGTTGAATAAATTGATTTGAGGTAAATTAATTCAAGGTTCAGTCCAACCGGGAAAGGTCAAAAGTATAAAGAGAAATTTGTCTATTTATTGATATACTTAAGAAGTTGATTTATGTTTGTGATAATCCATAAACATTAAATCAACTCAGGATTTCATGTCATACTATTGGCCAGCGACTATATAATATACACATTCGAGCTGTCACTGTCTAATACGTTTCATATTCTTTATGTTAACTCTTGGCTCTTTCTTCTCCATCAGCAGGGTCACTGGTAACAATCTTAATCAGATTAATAACTCCCAAATTAATAACTCTAGGCTAGACCTCTTTTCAGAGCCCCAGATCTCGTCACCCAATTGCCTATGTGACATCTTGGGACTTCCCACAGGCACCTAATATTCCACATAGCCTTCTTGAGATCACCTGCCCCCAACCTGGGCCCCTTCATAGCATTCTGTTCTCAGTGAACGGCAGTATCTCCTACCTGGTGGACAAATCAGAACTCAGAGTCATTAGCGTTACCTCTCTTTACTTAATTGCTCATATCCAGTCTTAGAAAACTCACCTTTTAAATACAGACCTTTCTGGTCCAAGCTCCTTACGTGACCTACACAGTAGCCTCCTACATGATTTTACTTAAATCTGCTATTGTCCTGTTCCGTCTCAATTGCAGTATGAATGATCTTCCTACCACCAGATTGGAGCATGTCATCCTCTTGCTGACAAACCTTGAGTGTCATCCGTCTGTGCTTCGGTTTCTACTGAAACCAGTTGACTTCACCTCCGCCACTCTGCACGTTCAGCTCCTGCCTGCCCCTCTAGCCTCAGGTTATGGCATACTCCCCATTGCTCTAGTCTCATTTTTCCAGGGTCCTAACATGCCACAAGTTCTGTTCTCCCATATTTACGTTCTGTTTCTTCTCCCTGTAACACAATTCTGTCACCATCTTTCTCTAGTTAATTCCTCTTGTCTTCCCTATTTCTGGCCAATTTTTACTTTCTTAAGAAAACTTAATCTACTATTCCTGATTGGATCAAGATATTTTACTTAAATGAGAACACATTTAAATTCTCTTTCAACATTCTTCATCATGCCGATGGCGCCACATTGACATGATTATTTGATTAATAATAATCTGTTTTCTTGACCAGACTGGCAGCCATGAGAGCAGAGCCCATGCCCAGTGTAGAATTGGCACATAGTCATCGTACAATCCATGTTCGCTGAAGGAAAAACAAATAGGTAAATGGACGCCAACTACTGTGCTAAGAGCTTTAGCTGTTCAATAAATATTTGTCAACTAAATGAACTGTTCAGTAAGCTGGGGGTCTTGTAACACAGAAAACAGCTAAGTATTGAACTTTTTTTTTCCTTCTTAAAGGAAAATTCTATTACTGTGATATCTGTGTAGCCTTTCAGGATAAATTATTATTACGACAATGCCCAAAACGTATCTAGTATCAGCATCTTATGAAATAATATAGCAGCAGACATTTGTGTGCGCCCTTCAAGGATGAATTAGCTTATGAGCTGAGAAGGAGCCTAAGTACCTGGACAGATGAAAGATAGGAAAGCGAGTCAGTGAACGTGCATGGTGTCCCCTCCTCTGTCCTTCGGCTCCACACATTTTCAGATGATTCTGAAGATGTTGTGATCCGTTCAGTTCCAAACAGGAGGAAGCAGAGTCTCAGAGAAAGGAAATAATTGGCCTGTGTTGTATTCCCCATGCAGGATAATACTGGAGTATAAATCTGTAACTTTCGTCCTCCATACAACTTTATATCTTACGCAAGTACTGTTCGGATTGTATGATTACATAGCATTCACCCAAGCAAAATCGTATAACCCTTGGCAGTCGAGCTTGTCAGCCAGAATATGCATGCAGCAAGTACTTTCAGTTCTGTTTAACCCCATTAGTAAATAGCAAGTGAGCCTTTGCTAGGAGCATATCTGTATTTGTCTTTTTTTTTAAGTGCTTATTTCCTGTTCTTAGCATCTTCAAGATACTTATACAGTGTGTCCGTAAAGTCATGGTGCACTTTTGACCGGTCACAGGAAAGCAACAAAAGACAATAGAAATGTGAAATCTGCACCAAATAAAAGGAAAACTCTCCCAGTTTCATACCTAGTCAGTGCAGTTCCATGTAGGTTCACGCACAGATTTTTTAGGGCTCCTTAGGTAGCTATCCCGTATAGCCTCTACAGACTTGTCACTGACTGATGGCCTACCAGAACGGGGTTTCTCCACCAAACTGCCGGTTTCCTTCAACTGCTTATCCCACCGAGTCATGTTATTCCTATGTGGTGGCGCTTCGTTATAAACACGCCGATATTCACGTTGCACTTTGGTCACGGATTCAAATTTAGCGAGCCACAGAACACAGAACTTTCCTCTGTACCGTCCACATCTCAACTGGCATGGCCGTGGGCTGCTCCACTGTATACACGGTGTTACATCATCATCTGCGCATGCGCACATGCTGCCACATATCCTACAGAAACTGGGAAGGTTTTCCTTTTATTTGGTGTAGATTTCACATTTCTATCGTCTTTTGTTGCTTTCCTATGACTGGTCAAAAGTGCAGCATGACTTGACGAACACACTGTATTTCCCTCAATCAAAATCAGTAGGAGTCATTTTTATTTACATTGGGTTTTGTGCTTACAGTGGGTTGAATAGTGTTTCTCTATAATTCCTGTTCACCCAGACTCTCCAAATGAAGTTCTTATTTGGAAACGGGGTCTTGCAGGTAAAATTAGTTAAGGATCAAATAATAGCATAGTGGATTTACGGGTGGGACCTAAAATCCAATGCCTGGTGTCTTTATAAAAGGAAGAGAGACTACAGAGACACAAAAGAGAGAGGGGTGTACACATGGGAGCAAAGGCAGAAATTGGAATGATGTGTCTACAAACGAGAGTGCCAGGATCCCCAGCCACCACCCTAGACAGAAGGAAGGGAGGCGTCTTCCCTCGGGCATTCACAGGGAGCATGGCCCTGCTGACAACCTGATTTTGAACTTCTTGCTTCTGGAACAGTGAGAGAATAAATTTCTGTTGCTTTAAATTTGTGGTAATTCGTTGTAGAAACTAACACCGTGTTCTGAGTGACAAGAAGCCATTTCACCTTAGAGAACAGGTCAGTTGAGAGGTGCCACTTAGATGCGATGTTCCTATGGGCTCCCACCCCCACTACCTTTTCTAAAGCAAACGGGCAGCTGACTCATTAGTCATGTTACAGTACCGTTAAAAGAAGACAGGCACTTTTTTTTTTTTTTGGCTTGCATGTACTTCTAGACCATGATGCACCTAGGACACAAAGGGTGATTCACTGTGCCTAAATCTAGCCATCTATTTTCAGGAAGAATATAGACAGGAATGAAACACTGAGCTATTTTCCAGAGGCAGCGAGATGGCAAAGAAACCAGTCGTTTAGGGGAGACAGGGAGGGAAAACAGGGCAGCGGTTATTACGTAAGAGTCGGTGTGCATGGCCTCACCCACGCTGCTACTTGTCATCCGCACCTTTGCCAGCGGATAAGAGTTAAAAATTAAGAAAACAAGAAAAGCAAAAGCTTTTATAAAGGACTAAATAAACTATCTCTAGTATTTAGAAAAATTTCCTCTGGTTTGCATGTTTGTCTCTCAAATTTCTACTGTCAATGAAGCAGAGAGAAGGATGACTTATTTCAAAATCTAAACCCATAAATTCCGGAGGAAAAACACTGGCCTGGAGGTAAATTCATTCAAACCTGGATGTGATGTGGACTGAATCTATACAGAGGTAACCAAGTGCTGATCACACCCTTGGCTTCAGAAGATACAGATCTTTAGAGCTCCGTCCCAGCGTCTGTAGCTGACTTATTACAAAAGTAAGCATCACTAACACGTTCACTTTGCCAGGACCATAAATCTGAAGTTTCTCCTGAAGAAAACTGGGATTTGACAACAGCGATACCATAGCTCCCCCTGCTGTTCCAATTCACATTGTCAGCTGCCTCTGGCAAAATCACGTTATGAATTTCCCTTCCATCCTGCCCTCCTCTGACTTGTTTCTGATGCCGAGGTTTCTGTTCGCCTCTAAATTCTTCACCTCACCTTTCCGTGCCATTTAACAACCCCGTTGCAATTTTAAAATCTATTTTTAATGATCCATATGTTAATATCATCTTTCACACCCAGGTGGTCCCTAGAACAGTACTGTTTTTCTTTAAGATAATTTCAACCATTCTGCTAGAGCACTGATTTTTCAACTGACATGCCGCAAGACTTTTTAAAGCATGCCATACCTGAGTAGTTAGTTGGGGCACTGGCCTCCTTTCCCTTAGATTGTCAAATGAAAAATGACAGCAGCCAACACAATAGCCACGGGATATGCATGAGTCAAAATTATATCTATATTTTTTTAGATCAGCAAAAAATACATTTTGGGGTCTGCTGCAGGTTTTAGTAATTAGTTTATGTGCATCATGAGATGAAAAAGGTTGAAAAGCACTGTGCTAAAGCATCCTAGGTCCTTCACCTCGTTCCCTTGAAATGCAGTTTTTATTTGCATGGACCACTCCTACAAGACTGTCTGCACACATAAAGGAGTTAAATCAACTGGAAAGAAAAGAAAAGTGCATAAAAGCAAAAACATGTCATTGAGGATTTTAGGAAACAACCGGACAGCAGCATGAAAGCATGCGCTGGTTTTTCCTCTTTCCAAAACAACGTCGTATGAAAATAAAGGAGGTCACGTTATCGTTCACTATTTTTATTTATCAGTTTTCTAAAGTATTTTTATGACCTTTTAAGGGAAGCCTGTAGACAGTCATCCCTCCACTTTTTGTGTGAAATAGTGTTTCCTCTCCCTGAGCCAAAACTCAGTCGCCTTGGACAAAAATACTGATCCATGTAAATTTAATATAATATATCTCGCAATATTGAAGCCTGAGTTTTGGGTGACTGCAGAATCCTGATAAAGGAAGATCTAGACCCTGAAGACATTTTTGTAAGTTAAAATAATGTATACTCTAATAGCTAATGAAGATGAGCATCTTTTCATATATCTGTTGGCCATTTGTATTTCTTCCTGGGGGAAGTGTCTGTTCATGTCCTCTTCCCATATTTTTATTGGATTATTTGCTTGTTTGTTGTTGAGTTTTATGAGTTCTTTGTATATTTTGGATATTAGCCCCTTATCTGTGCTGTTGTTTGAAAATATCATCTCCTATTTAGTTGGCTATTAGATTAACTATTATCAACAAGACAGGTAATAACAAGGGTTGGAGAGGCTGTGGAGAAAAAGGAACCCTCATCCACTGTTGGTGGGAATGTAAAGTAGTACAACCATTATGGAAGAAAGTATTGTGGTTCCTCAAAAAATTAAAAATAGAACAACCAAATAGGACCCAGCAATCCCTCTACTGGGTATATACCCCCAAAACTCAAACACACTGGTATGTAAAGACACATGTAGCCCCATGTTCATTGCAGCATTGTTCATAGTGGCCAAGACATGGAAACAACAAAAAAGCCCTTCAATAGCTGACTGGATAAAGAAGATGTCGTACATATATACTATGGAATACTACTCAGCCATAAGAAATGATGACATCGGATCATTTACAACAACATGGATGGACCTTGATAACATTATACTGAGTGAAATAAGTAAATCAGAAAAAACTAAGAACTATATGATTCCATACATAGGTGGGACATAAAAATGAGACTCAGGGACATGGACAAGAGTGTGGTGGTTATGGGGGAGGGGAGGGGAGGGGCACAAAGAAAACCAGATTGAAGGTGACGGAAGACAATTTGACTTTGGGTGATGGGTATGCAACATAATCAAATGTCAAAATAACCTGGAGATGTTTTCTCTGAACCTATGTACCCTGATTGATCAATATCACCCCATTAAAATTAATAAAAATTTAAAAAAAAATAATGTATGCTCAGAGGATAAGGAGCACGTGCAGACTTTGACAAGAACACATGGAAAGCTGACTTTTTTAAGGAGGACCGAGTGGGAGGTGGCCTCTGTTCCAGCATCAGCGAGAAAGGCAGTGGTGAGTTTTGTGTGGTTGACAGAGTGACTGTGAATGAGTCACTGCAGGCCTTTAAACTCGGGTAAGCAATGTCCTTCCTTTCTAGGTTCCTGTAAGCTTCATTCAAAGAAAACTATGTGATTTCAATAGTTAAAATTTTAAATATTTAGTTTGCTTTGTTTATATTTTCTCAAACTGCAAGCACTATCTTTGTAAAATGTTCTATGAAATTCTTGGGATAGCTTCAGACAATCATATTAGATAATTTGGAGGTCGAAGTCATCAAGAAAATTATATATAAAATATTTAATTTCCAAATTGTACTCCACAAATAAACTTTTTAAAAATGACTATTTAGACTCTGGCCAGTTGGCTTAGCGGTAGAGTGTCAGCCCAGTGTGTGGAAGTTCCAGGTTCGATTCCCTGTCAGGGCACACAGGAGAAATGCCCGTCTGATTCTCCACCTTTCCTCCTCTCCTTCCTCTCTGTCTCTCTCTTCACCTCCTGCAGCCAAGGCTTCATTGGAGCAAAGTTGGCCCGGGTGCTAAGGACGGCTCCATGGCCTTTGCCTCAGGCGCTAGAATGGCTCTGGCCACAACAGAGCAACGCCCCAGATGGGCAGAGCATCGCCCCTTGGTGGGCATGCTGGGTGGATCCCGGTCAGGCACAAGTGGGAGTCTGACTGCCTCCCACTTCTCACTTCGGAAAAAATACAAAAAAAATAAAATAAATAAAGGACTAATTAATATATATTAGCCAATCTTTCTGGCTATTACATATTGTTGATATAGTATTAAAGAATTAGGAACCTCAACTGATGAAATAGTAACCCCTGGGACCGCTGCTCTCAGAGAGCTGCTGAGAGAGTGTTTCCTAGATCACATTGCTCAGTAGAGCAGCATCTGTGGGGTCTGCCTTCAGCTAGAACCAAATGTGAAAATTATGATTCCTTTCATCAAGTCAGCATCCGACTTTCTGCAACGCTGGGCAGATGCGGACCGCAGGGCCCAGAGCCAATGCCCAAAGAAGGTAGAGAAAACGTGGAGCAGGGGGTGTAAAGGGTGACAAACCACACTGACAGATAACTAAAACCAGGTGTCTCTTTGGGGTGGCGAACACCTGGAGAGGAGCCTTTCATTCAGGACAGGATAGGAAGGAGTGCAGTTGTTAAAGCATGGCCTTAAACTGTACTTTCACTCCGTGACAGAAGATGCACATTTTGTTGTTATGTTAGCTCTCTGTCAAATTGTAGCACAACATATGCTGCATGTAAAAAGGAAAATTAAATACAATATGTCACCTCATTCATGATCAGCCCAAGGTGGAACGACTGTTAACAATTTCGTAAATTTAATTTCAGGTCATTAAAAGACACGTTTAATCAGCGCAAAAAACACATAATCGTGATGTAAGATAATACTTTATCTCTCTTCCTTGCTGTGTCCGTGTGTGTAGATATATAGTTTTAAAACACAAATGGGGTTTACAGTGTTGATATTAATGTCCTGATAGAATTGTGATCATTCTCACAGAGTGATAAAGGACAAACGTACTAATTATGGGGTACCCAAAGGAGAATTAGCAGACCCTACCTCCATATAAAGAAGAGAGAGAGGGAGCATCTGGACAATATTCAAATAATTTTGTTTCAATGAACTGGATTAGGAGTTAGACCAGCTCCTCAATGAATAGGAACCTGAAACACATATCATGAGTCCGTTGGGACTATCTATATTTTGACTGCACACTACAGATTCAATACTATAAGTTTAGTCATTCTCAATCTTACCTTTCACAAGTTGGATGATTCTTGAACATATGAGTATATTCGGAGAACCCAACCTGATGATTACTGCCAACATTCTGCTTCTTAGTGTGGCACAGTCTAGGGAGGTCTCACCTGTCCTAGAATGTTGCCTTACCCGGTTTATTTTTGTCTGAGTGTGCTCCCATCCAGAGTTGTGCTGGCATTTCTTCCATTGGCTGTCTCTGGAATATTCTCCTTGGGGTATTAATAGGGGAGCATGGGAGAAAATGCTTTACGTAAAAATAAATGTGGGAAATATGGATGAAGCAAAGTGTGGAAAATATGTTATTGATTCCAATTTGGTTAATGGACTCAGTTCTACAACAACAGCTTTCAGAATAAGAGCAGTAAGTGTTCTTGTAATTCTAACATTTTGGGACATTCTGGCCATTGTCCTGGCATGATGCCTTCTGAATCTTCCCCAAGGTTTTCTGGAAATGGCTATATAATATTATTCATTGAAGCTAAAATGTTTTAAGGAAAAAATCAGACCATTAGGGAAGTTAGGTTATTAGTTAACTTTATAGATCTATCTAGTTTTTCACCCAGGACATTTTCTGATCACTGACCTAGTATATAGATTAATGTTGATCATTTGCAAATAGTTGTTTTCTCTTACAAAAACAAAGTAGAAATACCATCATAAATGGTTCCTACCTACAGGTTTTCAAAGAGCTTAATTATATTACTAAGTGAGATTAAGTTTGTATTCAATTTTTTTCTCTTGACACATTTATACAACATGATTATTATAAAATCCAATGAAAATAAATTATAAATAAGAAAAGGTGGAGATTTATTTTGGAAATCTCTTTTAATTGAATACTGTCCTTATATTTTGACATTAAATGGTTTTGTTTTACTAACCAACTAAAAATTGGGGCATCATGAGGAATATACATTTTCATATAAAGGTTGTATTTCATATGAAAATACTTTAAGAAGCTAATCAAATTATAAAATATTGAGGACTTTTCACATTCACAGAAATACGATTTTAACAGTATATTAAAGTTTAAAATCCACAAATACAAGAAAAAGATTCCAAAAACTTCAAGAATGCTAATAAAATAGTTTGTGAAAAAAGAAAAAAGTATTGTGTCATATTCAAATAAAAAGTACTAAAAATGAGCACTTTTTTATGGGTATAAAATCAGTCAAACCAGGAAACATTCTAGCTCTTTGTTCTTACAGTCATCCACTATATGTAAACAATAGAATTTTGATTTTTTTGGAATTTATAATTAAGGACAGGTAAGAATGAAGAGAAATGTGAATTAGTTGCTGACTTTTTAATGACGAATGACATTTTATATCTCAGTGTGCATTCTCTGAGACAGTGTGGTTTTGATAAAAGTTGAGTTTCTCAATTCAGTAATTTGTTGCTGTTCAGTGTTTCTATTTCATTCAGGTGCTTGCAATTATTTTTGAAATCCTGTGTAGAAATATTATGAAATATTCCCAGTCACTCGTGACAGACTGATAGAAAGAAATTGAGGTTGTAAACAGACATCCAGCCTGTAATTTCCTCACTAGATCTTGAAGTGATGGAGGTCACTTGGCTCTCATCTCCTGCCTTTAGAAGATTTGGCATTCTGGACTGCCGTTGACAAAGATGTTACACAATGTGCTTGATATCACAAAGCAAGGGAGGCGATAAAGAATGCGTTTTAGTTCCAGTCAGCCCTGCGTCATGCTTTAAAATAAAAACAAAACAAATACTCTTTATACTTTATTTGTTTTCTTCTAATAGTACTAACAAATCAAATTTTACCTTTATTAAATGTCTTTAAAACTGAACAGGAAGCATGTAAAAAGTTGAACGGCCGATTTAGCCATGATATATTATTCATGTCATGTTGGAACTGTTCGTGGTACATCATCCACCTGGATATAAGAAAAACCTGCGTTTCTCTGTGTAGAATTATTTGAGACAGCACAGTGTTGAATGAACCCTTGGTCTCACACCATGTAATAGTTTTGATCTCATTATATATCTATTAGGAATTTTAAGTAAATATGTAAATAGTTTTTACAGTTGACATTATATAACAGTTTAATAAATGAGAAGGAAAAAGCATAAAATTATAATGAATTAAGTTAAGCTACTCAGAGATTGTTGTGGAGGAAAAAGTTATGCCATCATGAAAACAAGTGGATGGTACAATGTTTAAGAAACACATATCTTTTTTTCTGATTTTACTTCTAAATAGTTCTCTGGCTTTTGAAAGGTTTCTTGGTTGATTTGGACCGTTATCAGAGAAACTTCTCTTGGTAATGGTAAAGAACACTTGCTATCTTTGAACACCTACCATGTGCTGCTGAATGCTGAGTGCTAAGACTGTCCTGACCCACGATGAACATCTTCGACCTACTCATCATTGTCTTCAGATGATCTTCAGAACACTTGGTGTGCATAAGTTTAGTTAAACAGAATATAATTATCCCTCTAGGAACATAGGTGGGAGAGGGGATCCTTCTTATAAAGAGTAGAAGCATAATTGGTCCGATTTCAGTTGCCTATTTGAACACAGTTTTTCAATATGGGAAAGCTACCTGGATATGGCCAATAATTCATTTTTTTGTGAAAAACGTGTGCTTTGTATTACTTTACATTTTAAATATGTTATTTCTTATGCAGAGTTTTCTCTTTATTATTTAATACTTAATATATCTTTGTGAAACAGTGATAGCATTATTACAAGTATTCATCATTGTATCTTCAAAATAAATTACTCTGATAAAGAATGTTCTGGTACCTTTTTAAGAACCACTTCTGATTTTAAACCTAACTCCGCAGTGATTATCTTCCCATGAGCAACCCCTTTTTTCACCTTTATTGAAAGCAGGACTTGAAGACAACCATAAAAACAGATTCAATTCCACAACGCATTAGGAACAAATGAATATTTTATTGAAATGTGAAAGGGAGATGTCGCCATGAGGCAGAACTTCACAGAATCCTCTTTCAACCATGTATTCTCTCCTCACTACCTAGAGATGCTTTGTCCCTGAAACCATTTCCTCCCGCACCCCCTGCCTCCCTGCCTGGTGTAGAGGGTGGGTGGGGGGGACAGAGAATAGGAGGTGGGAGAAGCTGGCAGCTTCTTGCACCCAAAGGAATTACTCCATAGGCGCCGAGTTTTGCATTCTGCAAATTGAGCCGCCTCTACAGCGGTACGATCATGGGCTCAAATCCCATTCTTGGGACTTATCAGTAGTAGTAGTACATTTGGGAACTTTCCATAGCTATGAATCTCATTTTCTTTTTTAAGTTGTAAAAGTAGAATTTAATCTCTTAACCTCATAAGACCACTGTGAGGGTGAAATGAGTTGAGATGGCTAGAATGCTCAGCATGCATCGGGCTTTCAATAACGGTGTCTTTCGCTGTTTAGAGTGGCATGAGCAGACTTCTCTGTCTGTGTCCTGAGGACACTTATCTCCTGTCCTTCTGGAGGTCTGTTGGGCACCCTTTTCTCTCCCTCTCGGTCTCAGTGAGCAGACATCTTACTTCACAGGCAGATTTTGCAGAGTCTCAGTGAGTGCTGACTGCATTTTCACTCCACACAAGTATAAAAAGCTTCTTTATATCATGTGGAACCAGGCAAGTGTTTAAGAGTCATCGCACAATGAAGGGGACTTTATTTTTTTTTATTATTTTTTTTATTATTTCATGCATTTAATACTTAAATAAGAACAATAAAAAAGGTACACAAAACTAGATTGTTATAAGTTTTAAAATATTAATGAAAAATATTAATGTTAAAATACTTGACAAAAAAATAAAACAGTTATTTAAGATATTTCCATATTACTTTTTTTTAATAATTTTATTTTTTTAATGGGGTGACATCAATAAATCAGGATACATATATTCAAAGATAACATGTCCAGGTTATCTTGTCGTTCAATTATGTTGCATACCCATCACCCAAAGTCAGATTGTCCTCTGTCACCTTCTATCTAATTTTCTTTGTGCCCCTCCTCCTCCCCCTTTCCCTCTCCCTCTCCCCCCTCCCCCCGTAACCACCACACTCTTATCAATGTCTCTTAGTCTCACTTTTATGAAAGGGGACTTTATTTTTAAAGCATTTATCATTTCTAATCCATTGGCTAAGTGACTATAACTCACCAGTTATTCTTCAGAGGTTTTTTTTGTTTTTTTGTTTGTTTGTTTTTGGCAAAGTTAGTGATTTTGATTTGTTATAATTCTATTACATTGGTTACATAATATAAGATAACATTTAAAGCAAGAAGCTCATCCTGCCCTTGTCTCTCTATTCTTTCACTTGTATATTTCTTATAGTAGATATTTCCTCATTTCCTTTTTGTTTTATTTTGTTCTGTTTTTGTCAGCATTCACTCCCACTTATTTCAATCCAAGGTCCACCCCTCTCTTAGTCCTTGCAACTGGGTGATGTGAGCTTCACTGTGTCTTATAAGAAGACTGTTGTAATTTGAACTGAACGAGCTGTCCATTCTGACAGTTACGTTACAGAAGCCCTACCAGTTGATTCAAGGATAGTAGGTAATCAAAGAAGAGAGATAAGAGCTCCGTACTGCTAGGGAAGAAGGCAGCCTGTGGCTTCTGGCTTCTTTTCCTTGGTATAATGCTTCACTCATGCTGTGGAACCCGAGGGAGGTGACAGGAAGCCGGAGAGATGCTCTGGCAACACTGCTGCTGTGGGGTGAAGACAAAGGAAGCGAAGTGAAACAATGAAAGAAAGTAGCTCTCCAGTGACATTGCTTGAAGTCGCCTGGATCAAGCTGTACATGAGGCTGCCATTTGACTCATGTATGTGAGCCAATAAATTTCTCTTTGATTGGCTTTCTATAACTCATGGTATAAGCATTCTTAACTGACACTTCCTTATCTCTGCTTTGCTTTTGTAAATAGTGGTTTCTAACTCACCCTTTCTGCTCCTTTCTCTGTGTTTCCTCTTTCCCCTTGTATACCATTCCCCTTCCTCTTGGTTACTTCACAATGCAAGTAAAATGATGAAAATGGCCTCACAAACAAACATTCTTAAAGTCATTAATTTATGATGTCTTTTCTCCCTTGTGGGGGTCACTTGCCCTTTATATCTGATGTCCCTTCAAGGCCTTTAATTAATTTCTGTCGTGCTTCTTAGGGACCCGGCATGGTACCCAGCACCCCACATGCACACAAAGTATTAATTGGAGATGATAATGATCAATCTCACAAAACATTTTTAACTCTGTCCTTGTTCACCCAGCAAGCTGTGAACATGAAAGATGGGCAGAGCTCTAGCCACCAGGATGCGGAATTAATGAGCAGGGACATTGTCTGCCTAATTCTATGTATTCTAAGTCATGTCTATTGCAGTTAGCAGTCAAGTTACGTTACTAACATTAAGAGCAGAATTGGCAGTTCCCTTATAGGAACAGTCGGTGGGTTCTGCCCTAATAGGCAATGGACCATTAGGTTATGACAGCCCTGTCTTTATTTGCTCTTTTCCCTCATTTGGTTTTTCCATAGAAATGCTGAAGAATTCTTTTAAGGGGCCTTAGAATAAATCACCATTTCCCCATTCCTTCATTTCTTTCCCAAGCAGATCACATACTGGATTCTCTTCTAAGGCTTTCCGTGTGGATTTATAAAGCCATTTTCATGTAACCTTGGCCAATCGTCTTCGTTTTTATTCTGAGACCTGCTCACCTCTTGGAGAGAGGGCTTTGCTTGCAGGGCTATGAGCGGGGGAGGAACAAAGGGAGTAAAGGGCGTGGCCTGGACCGGGAGTCCCAACCGTTCCGGGCTCAGACTGAGGGCTCAGTGTGGGGCTCAGCGAAATCCTTTGTGTCTCTCTCTTCTCTTTCAGTTTTGACACCCTGTATAAATGTGCCTCAGAGCTCAAGGTATTTACGGAGCTCGCCTTCTCCTTAAGGATTTGGCATAAAGAGATCCGGGAGATGACACACAGTCTTTGGAGATCCTTAACTTCTATTTTGAATCTTAATTTTCCACACTCCTCTTTCCTAGGCCAGTTCCACTGACATAAACTACTTAGCATAATGAAGAGTTCTTTCCACTGTACTCTATATAAGCAAAATCATGGATGTTTAAAAAAAAATCACGC
Organism: Saccopteryx leptura; assembly: GCF_036850995.1. Classification (NCBI taxonomy): domain Eukaryota; kingdom Metazoa; phylum Chordata; class Mammalia; order Chiroptera; family Emballonuridae; genus Saccopteryx; species Saccopteryx leptura. The sequence continues at coordinate 182,745,329 of NC_089508.1, forward strand.
AGATCTAGGGACAGAACAAAGACTGGAATATAATGTGACGAGTGACATATTTTGTTTCTCAGGGTGCTGAGCTAGGTCATAGTTATTTTCCAAAATCTTTCTACTTTAGGTGAAATCTCCATATATAATAAATCTAAATTTTCCATCACAATCAAATTTTGAACACCCAGGAAACACATTTTTCACTCTAGTTCTTCATACTTTCTCTTTTGTGTCCAAAGGTTCTAAATAAAGGTGCGTCCGGTTTTGCACAGAACGTTTGTCTGAATGAACTATGAGAGGAACCCAGAGGAAGAGTATGCGGTTTAAATCACGGAAGCCATTGCTGTCTGCTAAGGCGAAGGCTTAAAGCATAATTTTTCTTTAGGCAGAGTAAATAACACTTTTTTTTCCTTAGGAAGTGAAGGTAAATGGCTTTTTTTTTTCTTTTCTTTCTAAGAGGCAGAGAAAGAGCAATGCGTAGAACTCCGGTTCAGGAATTTGGAGCCTCCTGAAAGTGAAAGGGTGTGAGTGAACTCACTTCCCTCTGCCTCAGGGAAGTGGAACGGGAGCCGCTGGATTTCCTTTCCTAGGAAAATGGGGGCCAGAGACTCCACCCACTTCCTTCAGGATTGAGACGCACAAAGGAGAGAATAACAGGTGATCCTTGGCTATGAAGGGGGGGGAGCAAGAGCAGAATTCAAATGAACTGATTTTCTTGTTCGATTAATCCTTTTAAAAAATAAGTAGGTAGGTACTTCCTCTCGGCAATGAATTTTAAAATGCAGTAATTCGATGCAGTCTGGTTAACCTGCAGAGGCGTGATATAAAATTTTATATAAACAGGTCTTTAGGGTGTTTTGCGAAGGTGAGTCTTGTCAGCCCCGCCCTTGAAGAACACAGTGGCAGTCTCGATTGGTCGAAGTTGTGCTAGAATAACGAGGCTCGTATATTTGGCTTCATCCGTGTGACATGATAGAATATTTTATTAGTTTTCTTTTTTGAACAGTTTTTCTTGGTTAACCCCATAGAGTAAATATCACATCATATAAAAAAAAGAAATCTTGAAAACTTCGTATTCCCAGAAAAGCAAACATAGGAATCTTCTTTGAAGTTTTTTTTTTTTTAACCTTTGCCAACTATAAAGGCTTTGATAATTTCATTTTAAGCTCTAAAGAAAAAAAAAAATGACTCCCAGCTTCATGGTTCCAAGAAATGGAATCTGAGCCAATAAAAGTAAAAAGGGTCTATTAATGATAGTAATGGATAATGAGAAGCCACCTGACTGAAAGAATTTCTTTCATTTATCATAAGATGTATTGACACTCGACTTTAATCCTTGGAATACACGCACAAAGTCACTGTAAGACTCTTTAGACATATGTAAGCCCACTTCTTATGTTTTTAAGTTCTTGTTGCTACAGTAATGAACTTCAAATACATCAAATAGGGAGGATCAGTCACAAGCTTACACACTCAGAAGTCTCTCTGCCAGGAGCACAGACTGGACTTGTGGGGACACTTTATTACCGGTCTGTAGGGGGAATCTTCTCTGATACAGGATGAATGTTCGACTCCTTCCTTTCATGTACGAAGGTAAAGGAACAATTTTAGTGAACTATGTAGTAAGTCACTATTCCCCACTGGTCACTGAAATTTAAACATTCCTCTGCTTGTGGTCCTGGCGACTTTGAACTTTTAGTTTCTTAAAAATTGAATTCATTCACATAGTATGCCATAAAGAGGTGTTTGCATTGCTCGCAAGGGAAAAAGGACAGCCCCATACTAAGCAATGTGTCTTTACATGAACTAGTGGTGACAAGAAGAGCTATTAACGATCAGGAATGGTGTGTTTTGTTTGCTTTCTCTGAAAACCACATCAGTGACCAATGATGCTATTAATTTTCATAATATTAAGAAAACCAATCAGGTTACTAAAAGTAGCTGTTACACACAGAGCAGCTCTGATTCTGTTGTAGGAGAAGGCAGAACCCCTCCCAGGTGATACAGCACATTTTTACCTTATGAATATTAATTATTAACAAGGGATGAGAATTGTGGGAAAGAGATTGAAACTTTTCCTTTTGAGATTTTAAAGGAATCTGAATACCCTCCTTTTTCATTCCCTGACCCTCAATCAGGAAATACTATTATAATTCAGAAGGAATTAAACACTTAACTACATACTTAAGTAAGAGCTTTGACGGGGCTACTGGCTTTGAGGTTCAAGTAGCATTTACAAAATCAAAATCATGAGACAGAGAGGATAAGGTTACCGTCCGGGCAGCACTGAGAGGCTCCGACAAGTGCCCACAGAGAGTTAATATGGTTAAGGTTACCCGTGTTAAGCAGCATCTCAGAGAACGTTCTGTCTTGAGCATTCCTTCTTCTATTTTTAAGAATGGGCTAATTCATTTATGTCAGATATGGCTTTTGGATATTTAGGTGTTTTTTTTTTTAATGTCACCAAAATTATCTCAGAGGAGCAGCTCTGAGGGGTCAGCCATTGCAGATGGTAAGAGTTTTGTTAATTATAAAGAAATTTAGAAACAACTGCCTCCGGAGGATTCTGTCTCTTTCTGTTTGAGAGACGCTTTCCACCAGCGAATTAATTCTGTGCTTATGAACAGATAACAATCTCTGCCACGCAGTAGAAATAACTTGCTCCTCGCTCGAATATGCAAGTGTAAATAAGCAAAGAATATCGCAAATAAACAATGCCATTCTTTTTAAAATAATGCAGTGTGTGTAATTAGGAGTATGCAATTACAACTGTGTACAGCTCTCAGAGTAACAATTAGGTTTTCAGTAAAATGTAATTTGTTTCAATGTAAATGTTTTTTTTTCCTCAGTTCAGAAGATTCCCCTGAGTTGTTTCGATAAGCATATTTCTGCAAATACATGCCGTTGCGCCTGGGTTCCAGTATACAAACCACAGAGGACAGACGGATTAGACTAGGCTACCAAGGTTTTCAGAGCATGGGGTTTCACTGTTCTCTTGAGATAGGAAAGTAGAGGTGATCACTTTTCGGGAACAGTTGACACATAAGAATGCTTTGCTGTCCCTTCTGTAAAGGGGTGGATTCTTGGTTCCCACCTCTTGAATCTGGGCTTGCTTTGACCACTGGTGTAAGTGATGCCACGTGACTTCTGAGGCTGAGTTTTAAGAGACCTTGGGAAGTTGCTCTGAGACTTCCGTATAAAGAAGCCAGACGACCCTGGTAGGGCACACGGAGGAACAGACCAATCTTTCTGTCTTTTATCTTTTCTTCCTCTCTCTCTCTAAAATCAATTTAAAAAAATAGAGTTTTGTGTTAGATCAAACTTTTTCAGAGAGGTGAAATTCACCTCCAAAAAAACACAAGAAAGTTATTTGAACATTCTGAGACATTCTAACGATGAGAAATTCCATCCTTATACTGTTTGAAAATCTACCGTATTTGGCCCTGGACAGTTGGCTCAGCGGTAGAGTGTCGGCACGGCGTGTGGAAGTCCTGGGTTTGATTCCCAGTCAGAGCACGCAAGAGAAGCGCCCATTTATTCTCCACCCTTGCCCCACTCCTTCTTCTCTATCTCTCTCTTTCCCTCCCGTAGCCAAGGCTCCATTGGAGCAAAGTTGCCCCCCCCCATGGTCTCTGCCTCAGGCGCTAGAATGGCTCTGGCCACAATGGAGCGAAGCCCCAGATAGGCAGAGCATTGCCCCCTGGTGGGCATGCAGGTGGATCCTGGTCGGGCGCATGTGGTGGTTTGTCTGACTGCCTCTCTGCTTCTAACTTTGGAAAAATACAAAAAAAAAAAAAAAAAGAAAATCTACCGTGTTTGCTCATAACTGAATGAGAGCTCCTTATTATTTATTCTCTAATACATATCATTTGGTTGCGAAGGGCTAAAACAGTTATCAGCCTCATCTGAACAGATATGTCTTTCATGTATTTCCAGAGTAGTTGTTGAATTTAAGTAATACGCTCATGTTAAATAACAATCTGTTTACAGACTTGCGTCAGCTCATTCACTGGTAGAGACCTTTTGTAATTCTCCAGGGTAGCTTAACTGACTCACAGATATTTTGAAACTTACAGATCTTTAGCTCTTCTGATTTAGTTAGAAAGAACTCACGCCCTCGCTGTATGGATGGTGCCTTTACTAAATTTCTCCTAAATGCTCGTTTATTTTTAATGTTGAACTGAAGTCTGGGAAGAGGGTCAGTTGGAGGGCTTCATCATGAATGCCACACAAAAAGTAATAGCTCAACATACCATCTAAAAACTCACCAAATTGTCCATAATGTGACGATGAACACAACTTGACAAGAGCTTGCTGCTTTTCTGATGGTGAGATTTTGGCCCCTGAACAATAGATATGAGGACAGTGAAAGGGACACCATCAAAACTGCCACCTATTCAGCAAATGTTATAAAATGGAGTAAGCAGTGTGAGTGATTATCCTTATTAAAGATTTGTTTTGGGCCTTATAAACTTCTAAAAGCACAGCATATTTCTCTTTAGAGCCTATTATATACTTTTTTTCTGGAAATCAGATTTTCAGCACAGTGGATTCTCACCAGGTGGCCTGAGAATCAACCCCCCAGTGGGTTTCCAATAGCTATTTTAAGTACAGGATCTGTTTACAATTCAGGATGAGACTATATAAATGGATGTTTTTCTATTTGTTTATACATCTTACCCAATCATCTAAAAGTAGAATGACCTTATAAAATGTCCCCAAACTGGACACTTTTAAGAGTAAAAGCTTCTGCTATTATCATCAAGGAAAGACAAGAGGCATAGACCAGGAGAGTTTCAGGCAGACCTGGATTTCTGATCATCCTGTATAAAATGTGTGGTGGCCAGCAAGATAGCCACGAACCCCAGCCTTTCCTCAGACGTGCTCCTCAACCTGACTACGTCAGAATTTCTGGACTGGTTGTTATGAATGCTGACATCCTGGCATTACTTCCTAGATGGTTAGATTGTCCATGTTGTTAGCTCCCCGAGTGATTCTGATGAAGGCAGTAATTAAAATCTGTGCAGGGTACTTCCTTCTGACATCGTTCTACATACGTAGCTCACAGTGGAATTCCTTGATGCATGCTTAACCTATTCCTCTTCTCTCTATATATATTTTTTTCAAATCCATGGTGCGTATTTTCTACATTTTAACAACTTGAAAATAGGAATACATTCTACAACCAATGACATCTTAAAGTCATGTTATAATTTTCATTGCTTGTACATTCATGGACTTGTTTCTCCTGGAGCCATGACTGGGTAATCGTAGCCCATTAATGCTGATGTTTTAGTGAATAAACCATTTGAAGAGCAAATGCAGAAAGAATGTAAGACCTAGATATTGTCTGAGGATTTTCGATTGACAGTTTCAGATACAAGTAAGAAAACAGAAGCATCAAATTTTGCATAATGAATGTCAGCAAATTTGAAAAAAATTTTCCTGGAGGCAATACTGGGCAGTGGGGGGCTCTTACAAAATAGATGTCATTACTGGTTGATTTGTTTGTACAGAAAAGATGGACCCTGTGGACAAACTCAGGTTTGTGTGTGTGTGTGACAGAGACAGAGTCAGAGAGAGGGACAGATAGACAGGAAGGGAGAGAGATGAGAAACATCAATTCTTCACTGGGCTCCTTAGTTGTTCATTGATTGCTTTCTCATATGTGCCTTGACCAGGGGGCTACAGCAGACCAAGTGCCCCCTTGCTCAAGCCAGTGACCTTGGGCTCAAGCTGGTGAGCCTTGCTCAAACCAGATGAGTCCTCACTCAAGTTGGCGACCTCAGGGTCTTGAACCTGGGTCCTCCACATCCCAGTCTGACACTCTATCCACTGCGCCACCGCCTGGTCAGGCCAAACTCAGGTTTGATGACTGTTGAAGAATATTTCAGAACAGCTGGATATAGGGTAATGAAGTTAAAAAAAAATTTAAAAACAATTATTTACCTTAAATTTTTCTTTTTATGTAAAAGTATGCTATGATAAAAATATAAGTGTACATAAATCTAAAAGTTCCTTCAGCTAAATAAAGCCATTCGAAGAGATAACTACAACGTTATTTATTTGGCAGAATTTTTCATTTCGTACATAAAAATGTATTTTAATTGACAGTGTCTTAGACTCAGTGATACGTGGTATACGGACTAATTAAAAAGAAAAAAAAATCAGTGATATCTTTTGACAAGTTTACAGCACATGTCCCAGAGTGAGTGTCTAGAAAGGAACATTAATATCTATAAATCTTAGTTCCTCTGTGCTTCTCATAATGTGGATGTTTTCTCACAAAGTATGTGAATTCAGCGTTGAAGCTTTGTTTTTAATATGTTTCTTTAAAATAAACAAAAGTAATTATCTGAAGCCCAATGTAGAATGTTCTATGTTCAAGTAGCTGAGCGAGCTATTTTGGGTCGGTACAATGACTAGAACAAGCCGATGCCTGTTTAAGATGGTCTCCAGTCACACACACAAGCACATACACATGCACACACAAGCACAAACGCATGCACACACGTGCACCCATGGGATAACATTACTCCCTGCAGGACTAAATAGGGTGTTTTCACAGCTGTGCTCCCCCCAGAGCAGCCGGGAGGAGAGGAAGCCGGGCGGCAGGTTGACCTCTGCTCGGCTTCCCGCGCGCCTCCCCGGCTGTGCTCCTCCCGGTTGTGCTCCTCCCGGTTGTGTTCCTCCCTGGTTGTGCCCCTCCCTGGTTGTGCCCCTCCGGGTTGTGTTCCTCCCCGGTCGTACTCCTCCCCAGCTGTGCTCCTGCCCGGCCGTGCTCCTCCCAGTGGTGTTCTTCCCCGGCCGTGTGCCTCCCCAATTGTGTTCCTCCTGGTTGTGTTCCTTCCCGGCTGTGCTCCTCCCTAGCTGTGCTCCTCCCAGTTGTGTACCTCCCTGGCCCTGCTCCTCCCAGTTGTACTCCTCCCAGGCCGCGCTCTTCCCGGTTGTGTTCCTCCCCAGCCGTGCTCCTCCCCGGCCGTGCTCCTCCCTGGCTGTGCTCCTCCCAGTTGTGTACCTCCCCGGCCCTGCAACTCCCAGTTGTACTCCTCCCAGGCCCTGCTCCTCCCGGTTGTGTTCCTCCTGGTTGTGTTCCTCCCCGGCCCTGCTCCTCCCAGTTGTGCTCCTCCCAGGCCGTGCTCCTCCCGGTTGTGCTCCTCCTGGTTGTGCTCCTCCCAGTTGTGTACCTCCCCGGCCCTGCTCCTCCCAGTTGTACTCCTCCCAGGCCGTGCTCCTCCCGGTTGTGCTCCTCCTGGTTGTGTTCCTCCCCAGCCTTCCCAGGGAAGCCCAGCTGCCAGCAGACAACGGGCTGCACTGTCGCCAGCTGCTTTATAACTGTGTTAGCCAGAAGCCCTCATGAGAAATATTTTTCCTGGAAAATAAATTATAACATGTCTAAGTGGTGCCTGACAAAGCTAAACAGGAGGCATGCTGCTCTATTGCAGATTCATCCGCAGTCTCAAGGTAGAGAGACAAATAAAAGCACTTCATCAAAATCAGTCACAGAAACCCAGGAAAACCCATAGGAGACCACTAAACTCTAAATACCAATCAATTTCCCCAACTTTTTTTTCTTTTTGTCAAACTTGCAAGTCTTTTTAAGCATTGTCTTGAACTGCCAGGCAGCAGCTGGCTGGTGTGAAGAAAGACCAGGGGGAAGACAGTGTGGGGGCCTTTGGTGACACCGTGGTCTATTTAGCTGAGGAACCTTATTGCTGAAGAGGTTTTCTTTTCCTTGTTTCTTTTCTTCTTCTTTTTTTTTTTTTTTTTCTTTTTGGCCTTAGAGCAGCAATTCAGGTTAAAGCTAAAAGCTCGCTTTTGCTTCTGTGTATTTGCCATGTCTCCACTCAAAGTGGTTTGCCTAAATGTAGAAGGAAACAATATATGTAAATAGAAGTGTATCAGGAAGCTGCCGCTTCTGAAAGCAAATTTAAAACTGCAACAATGAAAGTAACTCCGTCTGTATCCCATAGATACTGTAATAGTTATCAGTTCCATAACCACCATTTCATGGAGGCACGGTACTGGTGATTTAATAAGATGCCTGGTTTAACCAAGGCCTTGTGCTGGTATTTAATCAGGGTGTTTAGAATGCACCTACTGTGTGTAAGACGCTTTGCTAGGCACAGCAGTGATGCATCGTACTGTCTACCTTCAAGGACTTTATGTTTTCATTTGGGAATCAAATAGTCAGAGGGGACGGTTTCTCTCCAGGTGATGCATTTTTTTTTTTTTGTTGTTGTATTTTTCTGAAGCTGGAAACGGGGAGAGACAGTCAGACAGACTCCCGCATGCGCCGGACCAGGATCCACCCGGCATGCCCACCAGGGGGCGACGCTCTGCCCACCAGGGGGCGATGCTCTGCCCCTCCGGGGCGTTGCTCTGTTGCGACCAGAGCCACTCTAGCACCTGAAGCAGAGGCCAAGGAGCCATCCCCAGCGCCCGGGCCATCTTTGCTCCAATGGAGCCTCGGCTGCAGGAGGGGAAGAGAGAGACAGAGAGGAAGGAGAGGGGGAGGGGTGGAGAAGCAGATGGGCGCTTCTCCTGTGTGCCCTGGCCGGGAATCGAACCCGGGACTTCTGCACGCCAGGCCGACGCTCTACCACTGAGCCAACCGGCCAGGGCCTCCAGGTGATGCATTTGACTAAGTGTGTGACCATGAGAAAGTCACTTAGCTTATTCTGGAGAATAGATTAGGAGAATAAAAAGACAGAAAAAGGTAGAGCAATCTTGACCCCCATTGACATATGGAGAGCATAAATCAAGGTGACAGAAGAGGTGGGAGAAGTGGATGGATCCATGAAATATTTTGGAGAAACTCAAAGGCTCTACTACCCCTGACTGGCAGGGCTAAGGATGGCCCATGGGATTTACCCATGGGATTTACCTTAGTTCTGTGACGCTGGTGAGATTTTTACCTGTGGTGTTTCAACTGAAGTGTTATATGGCTCTTTTGTGACTCACTATGGGACATGCTGATGTCATTGAATATCACTGGGGTCAGTCTTTTCTAAAATGAAATATAGGTTATACCCCTGTGACCCATTTCTTTTCCAAGAATATCCAAAGAAAAAATAGATAATAGATGTAAAAGTAGTTGGAAAGAAAAATTATATACCAGTGTGCAAGGCAATATTATTATTGGCATAAAGAGTTTAGGGGCTAAAGATTCAGGTGAGTGGGCTGCTCAGCTTTTCAACGGTCTTCTTTAATAGCTTCAGCCACATGCACTTCACATAGTGTAAATTAAAGATGGCAAATGAGAAGAGGTAGAGAAATGTGACTAGTTTCTTAAATGCATTCCATTCAAATTAGAGAAATTAAAGGCCCAGTATTAAAGGGTCAAAGTAATTGCACTCAAACTTGACTTCAAATCACCTTAATTTATGAACTGTATTCATTCATGAAGTAATGATAGAGAAATACCCATGACATTAGAGTTGGTATCTACATGTTGGTAAACTCTTTGTCCAGATTCCACAGGATATTTTTTATTTTTTTCTGCACGGCTAATAATAAAACGTAATTGTGTTTATATTATGAAGTAATCTGAATTTTAAAAAGAAAAAAATATATGATTACATACAGGTGAACCACTGGCTGACATCAAACATGACTTGAGTCAGATCAAGGAGTCTTTGGTGTATAAGTATAATTGGTCATCAACAATACATAAAAACAAAAGTGATTTTAAACAGCAAGAAACATTTTGATTCAAGTTTCTTCTTGAAAGGTAAAACAAAAAGTCATAAAAAAAGTTGCTATCCATATTTTTAAAATGTAGATTTAAAAAGCAATATGGTCTGTTTTATTGAAGAATGACTGTTGCAGATTTCATAATTGTACAAAGTTATAAATAATTTCATAAAATGTGTTTTCTCTACCAGCATTTTTGGAATAACATCTATAAGCACTGTGCCACAGGGGCATCAGTTACTGTTCTTGCATTAAGAACTTCACAGCCCGCCTGACCAGGTGGTGGCGCAGTGGATAGAGCATCGGACTGGGATGCAAAAGATCCAGGTTCGAGACCCCGAGGTCACCAGCTTGAGCCCAAGGTCGCTGGCTTGAGCAAGGGGTTACTAGGTCTGCTGAAGGCCCGCAGTCAAGGCACATATGAGAAAGCAATCAATGAACAATTAAGGTGTTGCAACGCGCAAAGAAAAAACTAATGATTGATGCTTCTCATCTCTCCGTTCCTGTCTGTCTGTCCCTGTCTATCCCTCTTTCTGACTCTCTCTCTGTCTCTGTAAAAATAAATAAATAAATAAAATAAAAATCAACAAAAAATTAATTTAAAAAAAAAAAAAAAAAAAAAAGAACTTCACAGCCCGACTGGTGGTGGCACAGTGCATAGAACATTGACCTGGAACGCTGAAGTCCCAGGTTCAAAGCCCTGATGTCTCTGGCTTGAGCGCTGGCTCACCAGCTTGAGCATGGGATCATCAACATGATCCCAAGGTTGCTGGCTTGACAAGCCCAAAGGTTGCTGGGCTGAAGCCCAAGGTCACTGGCTCGAGCAAGGAGCCGCTGGCTTGACTTGATTCCCACCCCCCCACCCAGGCATGTATGAGAAGCAGTTAGTGAACAGCTAAAGTAAAGCAACAGTAAATTGATGCTTCTCACTCTCTCTCCTCTCTTTTTCTTTTCCATCTTGTCTCTTTCTCTCTCAAAATAAAAAAAAGAACTTTGCAGATTAGTAAGGAGTTATAATAGTTTTTAATTAACACTCAAACATTTTCAGCAGTTTTATTTAATTAATTAACTTTTATTTTAAAGATACAGTTAACATTTAATATTATATTAGTTTCAGGTGAACAGTACAGTGGTTAGACATTTATATAGCTTATGAAGTGGTCTCCCAAGAAGTCTAGTAACAACCTGGCACTGTACGTAGTCATTTATAATGGTTTTAATCACACATATTCAGTGGCTTGTCTAATTGCTAAATTAGGATAAACCCAAATAGCCCAAGAAACCTCTAATATATCTCCCTGAAATAATTCTTCTATTTTCACTGGTCCCCAAGTATGAGAAGGTTGAAAACCACTGATCTATATAACATCTTTCCTATCATTGCAGTAGTGGTGGTGTGGTCTTGTCTTGTCTTTTATTTTTAAATAAATATTATTACAAGTAATATCAATGAAAAATTTCTCATGACCTAGAGTGAGATAGAAAATATTGTGCTTTTATTTTCTCCTGTTGCTGTGACATAAAATATTAAAATAATCTCTCAGAAGACAGTTGAAATCTTGCAGTGGTTTGCTCTTCTAGAGACAATTTAGTTCACTTTTTTCCAAACGAAGCAAATAATTAGATGGGGCAAATAGCCAAGAAATTCCCATGGCCCATGAGGCAATTTTCAAGTATATTTAGCAGGGGGAAAAATGTAACACCAAAAAATGACTGGCTACCATTAAAAGAGTGAGTGGTATGGAGACACTAATACAAGATGATTACCTCTATTTTACTCAGGAGAACTCTGAAACTTACAGTAAGGGGTTTATATCTGGATTTATTTGTCTTTTCTCTCACTAGGATTAGCTGTCTCTAAATATTGTTTCTTAAGTTTAAAAAACTCCATGTTGAGATTTTAAAAATAAATATAAGAGAATAGAAAATGTATTTAATGCAAAAAAAAATTAGTTTATGATATATGATATAGAATGTTGGTAAGTTTTCCAGATATTTATCTTATAAGGCTTTAGAAAAACCAAGCACACATTAGGTACTATAGCTGGAGACCCAGATAATGTCTTTACTAAGAAGAAAAGTCAAAATTCTGACAGGTAACCAGTTGTAGTTATCATATATGTCCTTCTCAGTTGCAACAAAGTAAGGATGTTTGTTGTAAACACAATATTTGATAAAATAGTTGAAAAGACTTTGAAAGGAAGCTGGGAAATATATAGATCTGCAAAGTAGTTACTTTATTGCTGCTGAAAAGGATAGTTTTAATAGAAGCACTAGATTTGAACACCATAAATTAGAGAGTAGGGAGAATAAGGAGGTATGAATTTCTACGGTCACAGGGTATGAGCTAGGTCTTGTTCTTCCCTTTCCTAGATGTGGGAATTTGTCTTATTCATTAAGCTTTCTGAGAGCATTTCTCTGTTAGAAACAAGGAAACAAACGACACAGAACAATCCTATTTTATTTGGAGACTGAATTCCTTAAGAACTTGTTTATTCAAAACTTTTGCAATGTGAGGTGGATCTATATTTACCAGCTCAAACTCCATTGTCGCTTTACTTCACCCATCAGATACAAAGAAAATACTACTCTAAAAGGCACTGGCTGCTAAAGTCAAACTCTAAAATCAGTAAAGAACAAAAACAAAATTTATTGACCTGAAAATATAGTAGCAACCATAAGAATGCTAACCACCATGACACATGTTCACGAGCACTCGTCAGGTCTGTGCTCATTGTTATTAGATCTTCGTGGTAGCTCCCTTAATTAAGGGCTGTTAGCTTTGCTTTCCAAACTTGCACAGATAGTTGCAGTAGCACAGAGGATTTGAGCCCAGAAAGCCAGATTGTGGGATGTTAACAGTGATGCCCTCATATCTAAACAGCCATACTGTAGCATACTGTGGCCTTCCGAGCTTTTACCATGCTTCAAAATGTATGTGTGTATGCTTTCATCTATTGTGTTTTACAATTACACTACCTGGTGCAAGGGTAGGCATCACACACTTTTCGTATTGACACCCATCTTTCTGCTGATAGGCCTCCAGTGTTCAAAAAAGAAGACAGTCAAGCCACAGAAGTCCATGGGGTCTTCTGTCACAGAATACCATGGAGCTCTGATTGTATATGCCCATCTTCCCTGCCTTCATGCAAGCTCCTTGAGTTGTGGACAATACAGTGCTGATTTTTAGAATGTTCTAATGTTTCTCATCGTGAATCCTGTACAATGTATTTAACAAATACTGTAAGCATGATGAACAGTGTGAAGGCATATAATGGCTTAACTCCAAGAGGCACAGCACTTCTTCAATATATCAAAACAGGATCTTTATATATGTGCTCTATACAAACTCTCCCTGCCTTCAGTGAATGACCGTCTACAAAATTAAATTAGACTACACTTGTTATATTACATAATTATTCTTGAATATGTAAAATCAAGTAGTCTTAGAGCTGTTTTATAACATACTCCTTGTACCATTTAACATTCCTAAAACAATGTGGTTCTGTGCTAAGACTCTGTCAATGCTTAGTTTCTCTCAGAAATATTACAGACTACTTGAAGATGTGCTTTGCAAAGCAAATGCTAGCTTTGGATTTACAACCTGTCCTTTTAACTACTGATCATGTCAGGGATAACAATATATTTTAGCACTTCCGTTATTCACGCAGATAAGTAATAGCTGTCACATGAATCATTAAAACATGTTAAGACATTAAATTTCATTATAGCAGTTCTTATTAGAGAGTTACATTAGTTTGTTATCAGAGTTTTTGCATCTGTAGAAAAGAAAAGATGAATTCTCTAAAACTATCAGCCCTTAAAGTTGGATAAAGATCACTTATCTGCAATATGACAAACAAATTAAATAGTATTTTCCATGGGTAATATCTCATTTTGGACTATATTATGAGGACAAGAAGATAGCAGTAAAAGCTTTTTTAGAGACTGTTCCGTGGCGTGCAGACAGACATGGTACACACTGCTTCAACCATCACAGTGGTGCGGGAGAATGCTAACTATGCTCAACATATCCATCCATCTTAGCATTTTTGCATTTATTCTGTTTAGAAGATGGCTAAATCTCAGTGGAGAAAGCTTTAATTTCCTTTCAAATGTCATTGGTTTGGAATGCTTTGATCACGCTGAGATTTGTCCAACCCCTGTCATGCCAATTCTCTGATGATTTCAAGCTGATTTGCTTTGTACATCAAAGGCATGAAAGGACCATTCTATAACACATGCTTCTGGCTCCACATTCTGAAGTCTCCTGCATAATCATGAGCCATATTGTTATAGGATGTGGGCCACTGTAACGTACTTAGAAAATATGGTGACTAGATTTGTCTAGACTTTTTAGAAAATATGGTGACTAGTTTTGGCTATCCTTTATGAGCTTTTTGGCAAAATCAAAAATCCTTATCTGGTTATTCCTTCTTTATCATTGTGTCAAAATAAATAGCTGCTTGAAAATTATAAAAGAGGATTTCTAAGATATGTTCTAATGCTCACATGCCACATTTTAATTTTGTGAGACGCAAAACTTTTTAAATAATAAAAATTTAAAAGTCGAGAACTACAATCAACAGGCATTTAAGCCTGACCAGGCGGTGGCACAGTGGATAGAGCATTGGACTGGGATGCGGAGGACCCAGGTTCAAGACCCCGAGGTTGCCAGCTTGAGCACGGGCTCATCTGGTTTGAGCAAAGCTCACCAGCTTGGACTCAAGGTCGCTGGCTGCAATGAAAAACTGATGATTGATGCTTCTCATCTCTCTCTGTTCCTGTCTGTCTGTCCTTATCTATCCCTCTCTCTTACTCTCTCTCTGTCTCTGTAAAAAGAAAACAACAAAAAACAAAACAATAAAACAGGCATTTGAAAGAAGGAATAATCACAATAGTGTAGTGGATTATAATCCACTAATTTCTGATTTTATGTTTTAGATATTATAATAGAAAACATTCTAGCAAAATAGAAATAATTTCTATTATTCTATATATTTATATTTACTTTAGTTTTTAGGTCCTCTGTAGATCTTGGTGTTTTTTTTTTTTCTTCTATTTTTCTTTGGTTGTGTGTATGTTTGTGTATTACTTGACCAGATAATTAACAGCAACAAAAAATTAGAAATGTAAATTAAATTTACATTATCCAATTAATATTTCTAATAAGATGTTGATTTCAAAGAAAGCTTTATCTATTGATTCTTACAACAAACCAGTGGCTGGAAAATGTGGTATTCCCAGGCATCGTCTTCATGACTATCGTCATTGAACAAAGGTAAGCAATGTTACTAGATGGAGTGTTACGATTGAGCTGTAATGAATAGATTATCAGAAATAATAGCAATCACTGACATTTACGAGGCACTTACAGTGTACCCAGCACTTTTTTTAACCTAGTTTTTAAAACTATTCTATGAGTTAGAGTCAATTATTTTTATGATTTTACATACAATAAACCTGAAAGGGAGATAAACAATCTCTCTTAAAGTCCAGTGGCAGATGATCATTAAAGCATATATTTCTAGCTTTTGTGCTGTGCTGTTTCCCACATAGAATATTTTACTTTCATTAGCATTAAGATATTTTATGGTAATTTTAGGTTTTAAAAGTTTCCCCAAAGATAATTTACATTTGCACACCTAAAAATTTGTTCCAGTTTGTAATAATCTTGTCAATAATTCAAACGTTTTATTATTAAATCTTGGGGTGTGTGCTTGTTTTATAAAGCTTTTATTTTATTTATATTTTTAGTATTAAATGAGAGGCGGGGAAGCAGAGGGACAGAGTCCTGCATGTGCCCTGAACAGGATCCACCGGGCAGCCCCCTATTGGGTGATGCTCTGTTGCTTGGCAACCAAGCTATTTTAGCACCTGAGGCGAGTCCACGGTGCCATCCTCAGTGCCTGGTGCCAAGTAGCTTGAATGAACTATGGCTAGAGGAGGGGAAAAGAGGGAGAGAGAAGGGGGAAGAGTGGAGAAGAACATGGTCGCTTCTCCTGTGTGCTCTGACTGGGAATTGAACTTGGAACTTCCACACACTGGGCTGATGCTCCACCTCTGAGCCAACCAGCCAGGGCCTATAAAGCTTTAAAATAGCTGTAATGAAACAGTGATTCTATGACATAAATATTTATTTTTATGTGATTATTATTTAATGAAACTATTTTGGAACTATTTCTCTTTTAAACCTTTTTAATTGTTTTGCAAGTCAGAAATGTATTTGTACATATACACATATATTAGAGAATATGCACAAACTAATAGAATTTTATAAAACTCATGTTAAAAAATCTCTGACAATTATAGCATGTTTTCAATTTAATATAATAGTCACCACTAAATCCCACCTATGCACTAACTACTGATTAAAACCTATAAACATTATAATTGTATATTGTAATTCTTAAGTAATTCATTAATAAAAGAAATTATTAAAATACTCTTTGGGGAAGTACCTGTTATATCATGTCAGTTAAAATTCATCACCTACAGTTACCTATGCAGTGGATTAGCTTCAGAATTTATAATTTAGCAAAGTACAAATAAGCCCTGAAAAGACTGAAAAAGATGAGAAACATCTAAATATGTAGGAAGTATGAAAATGCAATATATTTTTCAAAATATAGTTAAAAATTAGAGTGGTTTAAATACAGATAATTGAATATAAAGAAGTAATATTTTAATTCTAAACACTTATTAAAAACAATTACTTTAATTCTTCTTAAGCCTGTGAAATGTGAATCACTGAAGCTGTATTTTAGGCTTTTATTTAATAACTTATTTTGTTATTAATCCATTTGGCATTTGTAGTGAGCTTTAAAAATAATTTAATAAAATAAAAATTCACCTATTAAAGTACATAATAAGAATGACCGGAAAGCTAGATAATTAAACTCTTCAGACATTGTTGACAAGAACTTCCTGCTGTGAGCAAGTTGAATACCAACTCTGACTGTATGAATGTGAGTGAGAGAAAATCTAAACCCCAGAGGTGTCAACTCTATTTCTTTAATCAAACTACTATGATATCAATGTATCATGTTATCTAGATCTTCAACACTACTGAAAAATGATTTTCAAACAACCTTCAAGCTACACACAGTATACGTCTATATCTGAATGTATCTTGTACTTGTAGGCAACTATAATGTAGATTTATATTATATATATTGTAATATATATTAATGTAATTTATAATATGCATCTGTTTATAGTCCATATATTATAAATTTGCTACCCAGAACATAAGTTATATTTGTAAAATCACAATATGTCTTACTTTTTCTGTTCTGTCATATTGTTTAAATGATAATGGATTTGAGAGAAGAGAGGAGATGCTCTGGAGGCATATATTTTGATTTCAGGAACAATAAAATATGATGAAAGGTTTTCTTGGAAGTCAAGAACATAAACTGTATTACCTTAATTGCAAATCTGAGCAAAGCTGTTTTCTTGGTTGTCTGTGGAAACAATACAGTCCTTCCTTGTTATTCTCAGGGGAACAGTTTCAGGGCCCCCAAAGATACCAAAATCCATGGATTCTTAAGTTCCTTAACATGAGATGACATAGTATTTGCATATAACTTACACAATTCTCCCTTACACCTTAGATCATCTCTAGATTACTCATGGTATCTAATACGATGTAATGACTATGTAAATAGTTGTTATACTATATTGTTTAGGGGATAATGACAAGAGAAATCTATGTACATGTTCAATACAGACACAGTCATGGTAGAACTAACTATATAGTACACAGTATCAACAACATAACATTAATTTTTAATATTTTTTCTTTCTCTTTTTTTTTAAGTGAAAGGAGAAGAGATAGTGAGACAGACTCCTGCATGCACCCTGACTGGGATCCACCTAGAAACCCCTGTCTGGGGCCAATGCTCAAATCAGTTGAGCTATACTCAGTACCTGAGGCCAACACTCAGATCAACTGAGCTATTCTCAGTGCCCAGAGCCAGTGCTCAAAGCAATCAAGGCATTGGCTGCAGAACGGGAAGAGAGAGAGAGCAGGGAGAGGAAGGGGAAGAGAAGCAGAAGGTCACTTCTCATGTGTGCCCTGACTAGGAATTGAACCTGGGATGTTCACATGTTGTACCAATGCTCTCTTCACCGAGCCAACCTGCCAGGGCAATTTACATGTTTTCTATCAGAGGTCAATTGACCCCCTGGATACAGAACCTGCAGGTATGTAGGGTTGACTGTGTATTCATGTAATAATTCTTTGGTTTTCACAGCTTCTTCGAAATGAATCAATTCAGTATGCTCTACAAAATGCCAATGATCCCCCATGTGCTCTGAGCATTGTCAAAGCTAAAGTATAGTGTCAGGTGGAAAGTATGTGATCTGGACTAATTTTGAACTGTGGATGCTGTACGGTTCCTACATGGATAGCAACACTTTTGTAACAATGACTCTGTTTCTCTAACCATTTCCAAGGACACTGCCCCTCTTCATTTCAGTCTTGGCTCTGTGGAAACAGCCTTTGTGAGAAATCTGGATTGCATCCCCAGTATAAATGCAAGCTGACTGGCAGCAAGTCTATGAAGTAGAACATTTATACAGTACACTCAGCCAAACAAGTCACTTATAAGGGAAAAACAATCATTTGGGTCTGTGAATTGGTTTCCCTTGTTGATTTTAGTCACATTAAATAGAAACAGCTTTGATCTCCATGTTTAATTGTTCTCTAGTCCTCTCCTGATAATAAGTGGAAATTATTTAAAATAAATGAGGATAGAGCTGAAGTACATTTTATATAGTATGGAGAACATAAAAAAAGCCTTTTTAGAAATTATTAAGTAGTCTGAAGTGTCTTCAGAATATAGAACCAAAAGTGCCAAAAAATGTTTATATTTACACATTGCTATTTGAGCTTATTTCTTTATAAAAATGGTGGTCAATACACAAAAGTAAATATACACTTCAAAATAATATTCATGGCAAGTATATCATTTCTTGCCCATGGTCCAGAACAAATTCTCTTTTCTCGAGAAACCAAACAATATTTTTATTGTAAGCCATTTTCAGTGAACAATAATAGTTATCATTTAATGAATATCTATTATGTGCCAATTCTTATATTTGCAGTCTGTGCATTTCCACTAATTTATACAACAGCATATGTGTTATTTTTCCCATTTAACATTGAATATCGGGAGACATTGTACATTCATTAATTTAGCAAATTCACATTGAACACTATTATGCTATTATAATTTGCTAGTAAGTAAATTATGGATATAAAAGCAGGTAAGTTTGCTGAAGTTTCTGATCTCTGAATCTAGTGCCTTTTGACAGTTGGTTAAATAACATGCTCAATAATTAGCTAATAAGTACTTGAACACCACCGCTTCCAAGCACTGTATTCTTTGTATATAGCTTCGGGATGAATGGAACATACTGAGTAGTTAAGTGAAGCCACAGAAGAGTTTATGTGCCATCAAACTTTTTATTCTCGCCATTTCAATCTTCAGACCATTTAAATAACGCTTTCATTTCATTTGATATAGGGTCTATGTTATTTCCAATCATGACTATGTGGGAGATGTTCCCAAAGATGCACTGAATCAGTATTTGATTTGAGCCTTGAATTGATCTTGGATTGTAAAGAGTGGAAAAAGAAGAAAGCTTGTGTTGATTGAACACATAATGGAGTTTTTATTAATATGCTGAGAAGCTCTGTGCAGTGTGTAAATGGAAATCTTTCATTGTCGCATTCTTTCATGGTTCTAAATGGTGCCATGACTGAGGTCATGCCATGATGTTTAGCGTGGTTTGTGAAACTGGAATAGCTTGGCTTTTTTGACAGATTTTTCATTTAAATATTTGGCTCCACTTACGTAGGAGGTGGCCATCATTTGTAAGCTCTCCTCTTTTTCGTCTTGTAATCTCTGCAGGATGAAAAATGTTCTGATGCTACGGAAATTATTCCAGCACAGATGCAGAATTTAGATTGCAGAAATTGCTTTCGGTTGTTTAAAGCAAGGCATTTTTTGATTGTTTCCATGATGACTTGATGCTTCATTAACCCCTTTATTGTTGACATCCTATGGAGACTCGATATGTAGTCTTAATTATTTTAAAAAACAATTCTTTGTTATTTAGCTGGTGATTAAAAACACATTAAAAGATGGCACAGAAAGACTATTTTTGTTCATTACTAGATCTGAAAATCTAATCATGTAGTAAGAGACTAATTTTCACATAATTCTTAAAACAATAAGTACACTATTGTAGAAATTATTTGTGCTGCCTATAACAGTTAATTAACCAAACCAGACGAGAGAGAGATGATTATTTTCTATTAATCAGATGGAAAAGTCAAGAAGAGTCACTTTTATCAATGCTTTTAAAAAATATTTTAAAGTGAATTCATGAAATGAACCTGAAGCATTCTAATGTAGATAGAAAAAGCACAGGGAAGGAAAACAATGCAGTGAAAGCATATGAAGCCATTTTATTTTTTTATTGATTGAATTTATTGGATGGCATTGGTCCACATACAGGTTTCAAGTGTGCAAGTCAGTAAAATGCCATCTGCACACCGCATCATGTATCCTCCACCCCAAGCAAAGTGTCTTTCTGTCCCCATGTCACCGCCCTGTGCCCACCTCTGCCTACCTCCCATCCCCCATTCTCTCTGGCTACCGCCACAATTTAAAAGAAAGAAACAGATGAAGCAAAGATAGAATTACAGTGTTTTAAGGGGGAAAACTTGAAGACAGAGATGCCATGATGGTATTATGGAATGTTAATACATTTGCAAGTAAACGATATCATACCTAATTCTTTCATAAATACAACCCAGTTAAGTTCATGCTTATGGTGACATGTAAACATTGAAAGTATTTTTCCCATTGATTAGAGAAAGAGAGAGAGAGAGAGAGAAGCATTAGCTAGTTGTCCCACTTAGTTTCATTTAGTTGTGTATTCATCCATTTCTTCTGGTACTTGACTGGTGATGGTACCCACAACCTTGATGCGCTGGGACGATGCTCTGTCCACTGAACACTAAGCCAGGGCCTGACATGTAAACATTTCTTTTGTAGTGTTCACATACTAGAAAAGAAAAATGGCATGCCTAACCTGGAATATGAGGCTATTTCTATTTTATACCATTTGCTAGAGAAATATATATATATTTCTATAAATATATATATATTACTATAAATAATATATATTACTATAGATATTACTATAAATATATATATTACTATAAATCTCCACCTCCCGTGACCTCTTACCATAATCTTTTATTTAACAATGTCAATGTTTTTGAGTCAGTTTTTTATCTACCTCCCTCTCCCCAACATGTTTACCATGTTTCAGGCAGTAAACTAAATAGCTTTAATTAGCTGTCATTTTAACCTTTAGGCAGAATTTACCAGATAAATATGTTTATAATATAGGTGTAGAAACTGACACTTAGTGGTAGTAAGGTTCATAACTAATAGATGACAGTTATTTTACTCGGGTTCTGTTGAATTCCCAAGCCGCTGAATTAACTACTCTGCAATATTGCTTGCCTGCAAACTTCCATGCCCCCCTCCCCCGCTTTTCTTGTCTGTAAGAGGCAAGGACCTAAAAATGAAATTATTTTTTATCAAATACGTATTATTCAAAAATGTTAACTTTAGTTTCAAAAGGCCTATATAGTTTTTTTACAGAATAATATTGCCATGTTCCACTGACTCTATAATTGATTTAACCAACATTATTATATTGTTATTATGCCTAGTGACCAAGGCTCTTTGGTAGGGCGTGCGTTGGCTCCTGTATGGATCGTTACATGATTTTGGATTGTGTTAATAGTACATTAGTTTCCTCCATTCTCCAAAGAGATTCATAATCTTGAATGCTAACAGAGAAAGGGTACAATTTAAGTTAACAAAAGCCAAGCTGACCCTTCTACTTTACTCTGTGCTGGTTATGTAGATGGGGGTCCATTTCATACTCCCAGTAACTGAGAGACTTCTCTTTATTTGTTAACCATCTAATGGGAGCTAGAGCAGTGTTTTAATCTCTCGCATCTGAATCGTATCTAATTTTAATTTTAATTGAAGGCATGTAAAACAATTGGCTTCTGTTAAGTGTCAATTGGATTTCATATAAAAAATAACATTCCCCATCAATAAACTGACCAGATGGCAACTTGGGTCTGAAGAAGATGGATGGCTTTCTAAAACGAGGGATGCCACGTAATGAGGGTCAGTTGAGAGGTAGGAGTGTGATTTGTGTTGATGAATAGTAAACTCATGTAAGTCTCACCGTAATTGTGATGCATGAGTTTTCACTGTAAATTCCTGGAGGCTCAGTCTTACGTGATGGACCACAGCTGCCCTTTCAGAGCTGGCGCCTTAATCTATCATATTGGAGGTCAGAGGAGTTTCAAGAAACGGGCAAGGCTCCGGGTGCCGCGGGAGGGCACACTATTCAAAGCTTTAATTGTTTAATTTTGAAATTTTTTTTGGAATGCAACTTTGTAAACATAAACAAGGAACATTAACAAAAAACAGAAACAAGCCCCTCCTCTCTCAGGTGACCACAGAGTCTTCTGCTGGGTCAAGCCATCCGTTTGTCAGAGAGCCAGAGCAGGGAAACACCACCTCCATTTCTGTCTTTGGTGACCCACCCTATGGCACTCCTGTGATGAAGATCAAGTCGAAGAGAGACCATATACATACATCCACTATGGCTTTGGCCTTATTTTAGAAATCATTTCTAAGAAGCATTTTCAATGAATAATGGAGCATTTTTAGAAGTAAAAAAATGGAAAATAGAATGGGTATTGGAAAAAGATTGTTAGAGATCACCTGAATTATGAAGCTATATGTAGCTACTTTCTGTGAGGATAAAAGAAACATTTATAACGGATGAAGCCAGACTTGAAGCCAATAATGAGCTAAGAGATGGTGCTAGTGACCAAATAAAGACATGCTTGCCCTACAGAAAATTTGAAAATGTGTTTGTCTTTCCGATACTAAAAATGCAAACATTAGAGATTACACATTTTGGCAATTACATGCTTTTCTCCTTTTATTTAAAAGATCAAAGGAAAATTATTTTATTAAATGTAAAAAAAAAAAACCCAACTCTGAGACTTAAGTGGAAGAAGGTCAATATCTACATAATAGAAAAATGAAATGGACAGTTGGCAAAGATCCAATGAATTGGGTGGAATCAATTCAAAAATTTAATACAAATAAAATACTATGATCTTGGTGATTCAGGGAACGACTATCATCAAAGCAGCATCTTATTAAACTTTTAAACTGGCATCCATTGACTCTGTGCTTCTTCAGTCCCACTTGACGATTGCTGTAGTTGCAGAAGCCTGTGGTTCATGCCAACTCCATTGCACAGGAAGACAAACGACACTGTGAGCCCAGGGCAAGTAGGTGCAAGAGCGCATGGTCATTTCCCAATGTTATGTGAGGTCTTAAAGAGGGAAAGAAGGAATCTTAGGTCTATTTCTTGATATACTTAGGATATTTTTTAAAATTATATTTCTTTGAACATAGAAATTAAAAGTGAATATTATAGTCTCTATTATAAAAGTGCAGTTTCCAGGTTTCACTTATATTTATTTGCACTTAATTTTTACAAAAGAGCAATAGTTATAATACTAATCTTTACGTTATTATGTAACTTGAATTATTAAAAGCCCAAACACCTGGGTCAAGAAATACAACTTTGCCGACCACCTCAGAAGCCTCTCCTTGTGTCTTCTTGACAAAAGCCCAAAGTACAGGTTGCTTAATTGAATTATAGCATTTATAACTATTGGGTTATTTCTGTTAAGCAGCTAAAACTGATCTACTTATGTCTCCATATTGATTGTTATCAGACATACAGTCGTTTAATAATGGTATCTTTACACTTGTATCACAGAAATCATCACTGGAAATTTGAAAACAGAGTAGTATTATTAATTTTACTTTCTTATGATAGCTGGGCCATATTCAGATGAAGTTATTAATTTCCAAGACATCCACATCCCAAAGAGGAAGTGGAGACTAATTTGAGTTTCCACTTAAACCTTGGGAGAAGTCTGGCCATATGATAAACCAAAATAAACATTTTGCAGGTAAATCACCTGATTTTTATATTGGTCATATCTTTAGTTGAAGTGATATTTCAATTAAGGTTTTGTTCACCCTTTAGTTGAACTTCAGCAGAAGTTATGTCTATTTCTTCATCCATCCTCATTTCTTCAACAAATATTTGTGAGTAGCTCCCTGTCGCCCAGCACTTTAACGATGAGTATTTACAGTTACAGTTATAGTCTTCTTGACATTGACACTCAAGTGGTAGAGACTAAAGTTACATTTTTTAATGTGTGGTTATTTGATTTAAATTATACTTTTGCTAGAGTACCTGAAGAGCCTGTTCAGAGTTCAGTGAATTCTAAAGAATTTGATCTTGTTGGAAAGATAAAGAAACTGATGAGATTAAAGAATATGTAGAAGTTAACTTGGGAAAGATAAGAAGAAAGAGAATTCCAGCATTTGTTAACGATCTTTTGGAGTCTGTGTGCTCAGTTGAGCTTAGTTTTGGAAAATTTGGACTTGGGATGCAACTATGTTATTTAAAAATAATTAGGGTCTGCCTGACCAGGCGGTGGCGCAGTGGATAGAGCGTTGGACTGGGATGTGGAAGACCCCGGTTCGAGACCCCGAGGTTGCCAGCTTGAGCACGGGCTCATCTGGTTTGAGCAAAAGCTCACGAGCTTGAGCCCAAGGTCACTGGCTCGAGCAAGGGGTTACTCGGTCTGCTGAAGGCCTGTGGTCAAGGCACATATGAGAAAGCAATCAATGAACAACTAAGGTGTTGCAACGCACAATGAAAAACTAATGATTGATGCTTCTCATCTCTCCGTTCCTGTCTGTCTGTCCCTGGCTATCCCTCTCTCTCTCTCTTTGTCACTGAAAAAAAAAATTAGGGTCTATAAATCCAAAGCTCCAGGGAGATGAGTGTAGAAAATAATTAAAAGCATGGATGTGGATGAGATTCTTAGGAAAGAAGTACAGGAGATGAAGAAGAAATGGACTATGCTAGAGACTTGAGAAATGATGACTGTGGTAACCTGGGCAGAAGCAGGTAAACTTTTTAAGGAAAGAAAGAAGAGCCAGAAAAGAAGGAAGGAACTCTTTCTTCCCCCAAATAACAGCATCACCAAAGCCCTGCCTCGTGTGTTTTTCCATAGGTTTTGTTGTAGAATCTGATAATTTATATGTCATTTAATTATTTATAAGATTGCTTAAAATATCCCCAGGCTTCAAAGCCCACTGTTGCTGAGATACAGCAGCAGGTGTGCCAACGTAATTAGAAGAGTTTGTTACTGCAGGAATCAATACAACGACTCCATTTGAAAACTGTATCTCCCAAGATTATAAATTAGAATGGCTCTCCTGTTACCAAGTAGCATGTTCCTAACACCCTCTTCTAGTCTGTGCCTATCAAGGGGGTGGGCTGACTTGCTGGTAGTTATTACTGCATTTCACCTGATCTGACTTGTCCAGACTTCATATGAGATGACAGAGAGCTGAATAATTGAAAGCTTATAAAACTTGTATACTGTCAGGCCTTCTTTTTAGAATCTAGCCTGACAAGATGATTCAAAAAAACAGGATGATAAATTCTTAGGAAGGCAGTTGGAAAGCTCTCATGATTAAGGTTTCAAGATGGACAGAATCTGGTACCCAAGTCTGTAAATTGTATAAATCTTCAGTGATGGGATGAAGCCCTTACCATGAGAATGTAAACAAGCACCATTCAGCATACAAATTCAGAATTGGGAAAATATTATGATTTTGATTTGAGAATTAAAATATTTTTATTAATTGCTTATTGGAAATAATATTTACCTAGATACCTAAAATGTATATAATAAATGAACATGATAGTAGTTCTTATTTTTCTATTGAATGCACATTAAAAACTAAGGGCAAGTAACATTTGCTGTTATTAAAAATGGTGTTATAATTTCTACTTTCTTGGTTTTAGTTTTAGCTAATTCTGACTTGTGAAAATTCAGTTTATGACATTAGGGCTAACAGGTTTTACCTATACCAAATCATGTTCTTACAAGAGGTGACCTTTGCAGAAATACACTCAGAAAGTTAGAAGGGTTTAGGATTAATTCAAATGACAACTTAAAATTAGTTCCCTATTTATTTGAATTTAAGCATAAAGGCTATGTTGTCAAGTTACAAATTTTTATATATAGTATCAAAGTCTTCATTTTTTCCAACTCATATGAAAAGCACAAAATCTTTTCCCCAAGCAAAATAAGAATAAGGATAAAAATAAAGCCACACCACACAGTTCGAAATTTCATTATTTTAAAAGTTTCAAAAAAATCATTTTTTATTAACCATTCTATAACTTCAAATGTTGCTATTTTAAAAAAGTTTTAATTTGAAGGAAATGGACAGATGTCAAAAGTATACAATTTCAATTATGGGGAAAAATAAATATTTTTGTTAGTAATATATAGGCCAATGAATTGTACCTCATTTCTACAAATATCTTCTCAAATATTGAATGTATATAAAACATTGGTTACAAAGGGGAGGGTAATTCTTCAGAAAACCATCCTCATGGATAGGGAACATGTTTTACACACTTAGAGTATGTGACCTACACTTACTTAAGATCTAAATAGCCTGGCTTTATTATTGTGTGTTTTTGTATTTCTTTCAGCATTGTGACTTGAACAGTGTTAGGATTAATATTATACATGCTTAATAAATAGATAAAAATAAAATCACCGTGCATTAATAATTCCCAGTTAGAAATGATACACATTTTAGCTAAATTGAATATTTGGTCTGATCCAAAGCAGTCACATAGGTTAAACTGATTAGCCTAACGCAGAGAAGCGGCACTGTGGTTTCTTTACCTTTACATGAATAAGACAGAAAGCCACCTCTGACGGGACACGAGCAAGGAGACACGCAAAGTTACAGTGCTCTGAGAGTTTTCTGAAGAGAGTCACTACTGGAGAAGAGAGGAGTCATATTGTGAAAGGGTGACCAGATGAAAGGTGCTTCTCTTCACAATCAAGTTCAGAAAGAAAATTGAAATGCAGTGGGGAAAGAATCTAACAGAAGGTTAGGCTTATATTAAGGAATAGGAATAAGAAATAACATTAGGGTACAAAGTAGTTCACACAGAAGACCATCAAAAATTGAATTGGCTTACTGATAATACACACACACACACACACACACACTATACATACATACTTGTACATGCATCCCATATGTAAAAGTGAGCAACAGTTCACAAACACTAACATTACTTTACATGATGTAAGATGTTTAGGTACAATGAGAGAAATGGTACCAGCCATGCTTGAATCAACTTGCTAACCTCATCTCTTGCTTCTCTCATAAAATATGGGCACGGCATTTCCATTCAGTGAAACAGAGGTCCCATGTTACTTTTATGGCTTGCTAGTCAGTTTAGGGATAAAAATCAAAGTAAAAGGAAGCAACGTGAGGGCTGCAAAACAAAATGATAAGATCAGTGTTGATTTTCTTTTGAAGTCTAGAAAGAAATAGAAGCCTTGATCAATGAACACATAATTGATTGAGTGAAAAAATCTCATTAAAATCTTAAATGTTAATTTTGATCCAAGGATATGTTTACATTATTCTCATTAGAATTTTAAGCAGATATATTTTGTTTGTTAGCTTTTATGAGTTATTATAACATTGATCACCAAATGTCTTGGTATATGATCTTCTGGAATCATTTTAAAAATAAATTAGATAGATGAGACCACTATTATTTTTAATGTTCATTATGGGTCATTAAATTGGGTATGCAACATAATTGAATGACAAGATAACCTGAACATGTTTTCTTTGAATATATGTACCCTGATTTATTGATGTCACCCCATTAAAATTAATAAAAATTTATTTACAAAATTCTCATAGTCAAAAACAATAAGTGAGCTTACAAACCCCAGAAGAAGTGAAGAAAGAAGTTAGGCAACTTATTCTTGAGTCACTTTTATTTTTTGTAGTCTAGTTATACCTTAACTATTTTAAGTTACTGTAGAAGTGATTTTTTATCATGTATATACCCTAATAAGAGAGTCATTTGTAAGTAGACATTTTTATAGCTTGAGACATTTAATGAAGTTTACAAAGGATGTTTAACATGTAGGAAATTAGCCATTGAAGTGACTTGTCTCTAGTTGGACAATTTTATTCTCAAACTATATAGAATTTTCTCTGAGGATAGGCTAAGATAGCCAGGGGTTTAGACTCTTTTAAAGCCTGAATTTGTATGACACTCAATTCAGACTTTAAAACTTATTGTAGTAGATTTAAAAAAAATACATTCAATATGGAAAATGTTAGGGTTAAACCAATGGGAAATTTTCTGGAAATAGAAAGGGCAACAACTAGCAACCATAAGTGATCATCAAATACCTCAAAACAATATATAGATTCAATGCAATTCCTATCAAGATACCAATGGCATATTTCACAAAACTAGAACAAATATTCCAAAATTTATATGGACCCACAAAAGACCCTGAATAGTCACAATAATCTTGAGAAAGAAAATCAAAGTTGGAGGAATCTTACTACTTAATATCAAACTATAATACAAGACCATAGTAACCAGAATAGCATAGTACTGGGATAAAAAACAGACATAAATCAATGGAAGAGCATAGAGAGCTCAGAAATAAACCCACACCTTTATGGTCAATTAATATTTGACAAAGGAAGCAAGAACATATACTAGGGTAAAGATAGTCTACTCAGTAAGTGGTATTGGGAAAATTGGACAGCTAGGTGCAAAAAAATCAAATTAGACCACCTTTTTACATGAGAATAAACTAAAAATGAATTAAATTTACTTAAACGTAAGAATTAAAATCATAAGAATTCTAGAAGGAAACATAGACAGTAACATCTCTGACATATGTCATAAGCAGTAATTTTTATAATATGTCTTCTCGAGCAAAGGAAACAAATAAGCAAATAAATAAATACACCAACAGGATTACATCAAATAAAAAGTTTACATAGCAAAGGAAACCATTAACAAAATGAAGACAACCTACTGAATGGGAGAACATGTTTGTCAATGATATATGTGATAAGGGGTTAATACAAAAAATTTATGAAGAACTTAAGCAACCTAACAACAACAACAAAAATGAAAAAAAAAATTCTATTAAAAAATAGGCAAATGACTTGAATAGACACTTCTCCAAAGGGACATACAGATGGCCAATAGACATTTGAAAAGATGCTCAAAAATCACTAAATATCAGAGAAATGCAAATTAAAACCCCAAAGAGGTATCACCTCACACCTGTCAGAATGGCTGTCATCAATAAGTCAAGAAGAACACTGTGCACTGTTGGTGGGAATGCAGATTGGTGCAGCTACTGTCAATAGAATTATGGAGTAACCTCAAAAACTTAAAAATGGAACTGCTTTATGACCCAGCAATTCCACTTCTAGAAACATATCTGAAGAAAGTCAAACACTAATTTGTAAGAATATATGCACCCCTATGTTCATTTCAGTGTTACAATAGTCAAGATTTAAAAGCACGGGAGTGCCCATCAGGATGAGTGGATAAAAAAGCTGTGATTCATTTACACAATGGAATACTACTCGGTCACGAAAAAGAAGAAAATATTTTCTTTTGCAACAGTGTGGATGGACCTGGAGAGTATTATGCTAAGTGAAATAAGCCAATCAGTGAAAAACAATATGATTTTATTCAATACTTATATGTAGAATCTAACGAGCAAAACAAACCAAATAGAAGCAGACTCATACAGAGAACAGACTGACAGCTATTAGAGAGGAAGTGGTTGGAGAGCTGGGTGAATGACATGAAAGCTTTAAGCAGAAAACAAAACAGAACTCATAGACACTGACAATCACTGTCTGAGTATTATCATAGGGAAGAGGGCCTGGGAGGTAGAAGAGGGAGATTAATGGTTACTGAAGGAGACTTGATGTTGGGTAGTGGACACAAAATACAATATACAGGTGATGTATTCTAGAATTGTACACCTGAAATCTATATAATTTTATTAACCAACATCACCCCAATAAATACAATAAAAAAAGTGATCATCAAAAGTTAGGCTATTTGCTGATATAAATGGTATACTGAGTTTCTAAAAAACAGTCTAAAAGTGGTCTATGTTAAGGAGTTAAAATCCTTTCAAAGTGTTAAGACAATTTTAGGAGACTTCTTCATTGCTAATTCCACGTGCCAACAGGGATAATTAAACCGTGAAGTAACAGTGTGAGCTTTCACAATTAATGTTGTAAAATATGTAAACCAACAGCTAATTAATCAGCCTTAAGGTCACTATATCACTTGCGGAAAATTTGTAATAGCAAAGATTCATGACAGAGGGAGAGAGAGGGATGATAGGTCATGCTCTGTGGGTTTCAATTTTAACTAGCAAAGACTGTCCGAGTTATATCTAAGTTGCAGTAATCTTTTTAACAGAAGTAGAAGATTAAGTATCATTAGAAACATTTATTTTGAACATATTTATAAAGTTCAAGTAACTATATCTTTGTACTTTTTAACTGAGAAGAGACAAGAAAAATATTTTTGTTTCAGATTTCTCCGCCAAATAGCATCTCATTAACTTATTCATAAGAAAAAGGTTGGGTTAAATACATAGAAGTTCACTAGATGATATATTTAACCTTTTAAGCATTTTAGTATAAAAATGACTCGCTTGCCTTTTTTATGTATGTCAGCTAGCATTTAACATTCTGAAAAGAATCAGCAGGAGAGAGACAAATTAAAATTAAATAACTATATGAAAACATTTCTGTAAATCATTTTTGTTTTAGACATAGAAACTGAAATTATTAATTGTAAATCTTATTTCCTTGGGGAGCACACATATGACATCCTAAATACAAGGACATATTTCGCTGTGCTATTATAGTACAAAATAATTTTGAACCACCTTCAGAGGTTACAGAGAATGGAATGAGCAAACTGTAAATAAAACACTGATGTGTATGAAACCTTGTTAATGGAAAAAGTAAAGAAACTAATGATTCAAGGAAGAAGAGATGATGAGTCGACAGAAATAGGAAAAAATCTAAGCTATTTTAGTATTTGTGGACTATATGGCTAGAGAAATGTTACATCTTCAAAGAAGAAAAAGGGAAAATAGGCAGATATGTAAAAAGCACATTCAATTTTTTATGTAGTGAATAAAGTCTTGGTTGGTTAGGTGCTAGAATTATGGTTAGAAATCAGATGTATTTTATAATTATAGTTTTCTAATCATTTGCTGTTTATAAAGTACTTTCATATATCACCTATAAGGCTTTAAACTTTAACATAAAAAAGGATAAAGGAAAAATCAACAATAAAGTAACTCATAAGCCCAGGTAATTCCTGATTATATTAATTTAAAAAAATTTGAAATAACATTATAGAACAATAAAATCATATATATATATATATATATATATATATATATATATATATATATATATATATAAAACATCTGAGGAACCTGATGCTAAAATTTCGTAGAAATGCAAAGAGGCAAGATTTCCTTGAGGCCGAACAAGTTTGAAACCGTCTATCAGGACGTCACGGAAATGGCGCCGTAAGCAGCGCGTCCGACAGATCTCCCCAAAATCACAACAAATTTATCAACTAGAAACAGGAAAATTTATCTTCGGAGCAAACTGAAAGCAAAAGGACTGTTATCACTCGAATCTGAGAGACGAGGGTGTGGAGGAAGCTACCGCAGGGACGTTCATTCAAGCCGCGAGAAAGTGCGCCTGGGGTAAGTCATCCCGCACTCGGGCCGCCGCCAGCCGCCGCCGCCAGCCGCCGCGAACAGCACCCGGGTCGGTTGCAGGGCGAGCGGCAAGCAGCCGCTGGCGCGCTCCCGGTCTGATTGCAGACCGAGCATTGCAGACCGAGCACCGCTAACGTCCCCAGCGGCCGGCGCACGGGAGCGGGAGAGGCCCCAGGGCGGTATTCCCTACTTGGGAGATTCTCTCCGCGGGCGGGGCACCTCAACCAGCCATTCAAGCTAACAATCAAGCGTTGGGGGAGGGGCGCGCGCAGGCAGCCTGAAATACCTTCGGGAGCACAGCTGCGACCCAATTACTAAAATTAACTTAACCCGTGAAATCTGCGCACCCTCGGTTCTAATTGATAAGATCTCTCTCAGTTCACCGACCCAAGACAAGAGGCGTGATATTTTTTGGTGCCTCTCGCTAAAGGGGCGGGGGCAACTTCTGATTGATAGAGCCTCCATATTCAGGGATAAACGCTAACAAGAAGGACTTGGCAGATAATAAGATCTATACCACACTAGTCGCAAGCAGAGACTAGTGCCTCTTCTTTCCGGCCAAAACAGGCTACAAAGTGTGGAAAGCCGGGGTTGAGAGGTCCAACGGAATGCTAGGCGCTGAACAATCACCTTGACAACAATTGACTCCCACCCCCGCCTGATTACACTGGAGGCCCTGACTGTCAGAGCCCTTCCCAGAGCCTTGCACTGAGTGGGGATAGAGTGGGGATTTCCCAGCTCTTTGAGCCTCTTACTCCCCAGGCAGAAGCAGTGGCAGCCTTGTGGCTGGATCGCCAGGCTGCTGGTTCGGGAGTGGGGGACTGGGAGAGAGAATCCACGAAGGCGAACTCTCTCGTCGTTAGACCCTGCAGACGCCGGCAGGCCTTGACTACCAACAAGACTAAAGCCAATTGTGTGACATTGCCGTAGAACCCCATCAACTGCAAGTCCCTGCCTAGGTGTGGCGCAGGGGCAGGGCCTGGGGTGCAGAGTCGCCGACCGGGAAGAGGGAGAGAGGAGAAGGAGGAAGAGGTTGACATCTCAAAATCAGGAAAAATCCACAGACTTTGCAGCTTGTTCCACTGTTTGTTTTTTGTTGTTGTTGTTGTTGTTGCTTGTTCCTTCTATCTTATTGCCTTTATTTCCTCCACCTCAGTCCTTCTATTCTCTGCCCATCTTATGCTTCCCTTTTCTTGAACTACACTACCCATAAGTGTTACATTTTATTTCTCTTCTTCATCCTCACCCTCCTTTGGGGTTATACTCCAGGACACTTAATTCTCACTCTCTCCTCTTTTGTTTTTTTTTGCCTTATTTTGTTTTATTCTCTTCCTTTTTTATTTCTTCCTTCGTTTTTCTCTTTTTCTTATTTTTTCCTTTCTATTCGTTTTTTCTTTTCTCGTTTTACTTTCCTCCCATTTAATCCTCAATCACGAACAAATTAGTTAATTTGGGACTCAAGGTTTTTTTTGGCTTTGTTTTTCTTTTTCGGTTTTGTTTTTGTTTTTTTCTGGTTGGTTTGTTTTTGTGGCATTTTGGGTCCTCCCAACCCAAGGTCTCCATTGTATTTGGTCTTTGCTCCACTTAATACAATGCATTTTTTACTTATTATTTTTATTTTTTCTTCTTGATTATTCCTTTTTTTGTCCTTTTTTCTGGTTCCCTCTTGTCCCTCTCATTATATCTCTTGGTTGACCGTCACCCGCAGGCAGATCAACTTATGCTTGTCTAAGATTTTCTTCCTTTTTTTTTTATTTTTTTTTATTTTTTTTATTTATTTTTTTATTTTTTGCCCCCTTGAACTCTTCACCGCAAACCAGGCCCTCCATTATAGGCACGATATTTCCCTGAGGAGGGGAGAGGAGGGAAGGAGAACAAAGAAAAAAAAAAGGGGGAAATAATAAATTATTACTGCTTTTTTTTTGTGGGGTGTTTTACCCTTTGTTTTTTTTTTTGTTTTGTTTTGTTTTGTTTTTGTTTTTGTTTTTTGTTTTTTTTTGTTTTTTTTTTTGTTTTTTACTTTTTACTCTTTATTAATTCTAATTAGTGCTATCAACAAGACCACCCTCAGATGCCAATAAGAAAGAGGAAATCGAATATTATGGATACAAAAGAAAGAGAGGTAACACAAATAGATGTGGAAAAATCTATGGAGAAAAGACTAAACATATTGGAAGCCTTGGAGCTAAATGACAGAGAATTTAAAATAGAAATCTTAAAAATACTCAGAGATATACAAGAAAACACGGAAAGGCAATATAGGGAGATCAGAAAACAACTCAATGAACACAAAGAATATATTACCAAGGAAATTGAAACTATAAAAACAAATCAAACAGAAATGAAAAACTCAATTCACGAACTGAAAAACGAGGTAACAAGCTTAGCTAGCAGAACAACCCAGATTGAAGATAGGATTAGTGAAATAGAAGACAAACAACTTGAGGCACAACAGAGAGAAGAAGAAAGAGACTCAAAAATAATGAAAAACGAGAAAGCCCTACAGGAATTATCTGACTCCATCAGAAAGAATAACATAAGAATAATAGGTATATCAGAGGGAGAAGAGAAAGAAAATGGAATGGAGAATATACTCAAACAAATAATAGACGAGAACTTCCCAAGCCTGTGGAAAGAACTAAAGCCTCAAATTCAAGAAGCAAACAGAACACCGAGTTTTCTTAACCCCAACAAACCCACTCCAAGGCACATCATAATAAAGATGACACAAACCAATGACAAAGAAAAAATTCTCAAGGCAGCCAGGGAAAAGAAGAGTACAACATATAAAGGAAGGCCTATTAGATTATCATCAGATTTCTCAGCAGAAACTCTACAAGCTAGAAGAGAGTGGACCCCAATATTTAAAGCCCTGAAAGAGAGGAACTTTCAGCCAAGAATACTATACCCATCAAAGCTATCCTTCAAGTATGAAAGAGATATAAAAACATTCACAAATACAGAAAAGATGAGAGAATTTATCACGAGAAAGCCCCCACTCCAGGAAATACTAAAGGGGGTTTTCCAACCAGATTCAAAGAACAAAAGAAAACAACACCACAAGTAACAGCTCCACCAAGAACACAATAAAACCAAACTTAAACTGTGACAACAAAGGAAAAAAAAAGGGGGGGGAGAGAACGGAGATTAACAGTAGCAAAGGACGATGAAGTGCAGAAATACTTATAAGATAGGGTACTACAATGAATATGGTAGGTACCCTTTTCATTACTTAATGGTAACCACCCTAGAAAAAACCACCACAAAAACACATGACTTAAAAAAGGTAGCAACAGAGGAAAGAAGTATGGAACACAAACAAACAGAAACAAATGATAGAAAAACAAAAGAGAAGAATCAAACTAGATACAAAACTAACAGAAAGCAATTTATAAAATGGCAGTAGGGAACCCACAAGTGTCAATAATTACACTAAATGTAAATGGATTAAACTTACCAATAAAAAGACACAGAGTAGCAGAATGGATTAAAAAAGAAAATCCAACTATATGCTGCCTACAAGAAACACATCTAAGCAACAAGGATAAAAACAAATTCAAAGTGAAAGGCTGGAAAACAATACTCCAAGCAAACAACACCCAAAAAAAAGCAGGTGTAGCAATACTCATATCTGATAGTGCTGACTACAAGACAGAAAAAGTACTCAGAGACAAAAATGGTCACTTCATAATGATTAAGGGGACACTGAATCAAGAAGACATAACAATCCTTAATATATATGCACCAAACCAAGGAGCACCAAAATATATAAGACAGCTACTTATTGACCTTAAAACAAAAACTAACAAAAATACAATCATACTTGGAGACCTCAATACTCCGCTGACGGCTCTAGATCGGTCATCCAAACAGAGAATCAATAAAGATATAGTGGCCTTGAACGAAATACTAGAACACCTGGATATGACAGACATCTACAGGACACTTCATCCCAAAGCGACAGAGTATACATTTTTCTCTAGTGTACATGGAACATTTTCAAGAATTGACCATATGTTGGGCCACAAAGACAATATCAGCAAATTTAGAAAAATTGAAATTGTACCAAGCATATTTTCTGATCATAAAGCCTTGAAACTAGAATTCAACTGCAAAAAAGAGGGGGAAAAACCCACAAAAATGTGGAAACTAAACAACATACTTCTAAAAAATGAATGGGTCAAAGAAGAAATAAGCGCAGAGATCAAAAGATACATACAGACAAATGAAAATGAAAATACGACATATCAGAATCTCTGGGATGCAGCAAAAGCAGTAATAAGAGGAAAGTTCATATCACTTCAGGCCTATATGAACAAACAAGAGAGAGCCGAAGTAAACCACTTAACTTCACACCTTAAGGAACTAGAAAAAGAAGAACAAAGACAACCCAAAACCAGCCGAAGAAAGGAGATAATAAAAATCAGAGCAGAAATAAATGAAATAGAGAACAGAAAAACTATAGAAAAAATCAATAAAACAAGGAGCTGGTTCTTTGAAAAGGTCAACAAAATTGACAAACCCTTGGCAAGACTCACCAAGGAAAAAAGGCACAGGACTCAAATAAATAAAATCCAAAATGAAAGAGGAGAAATCACCACAGACATCATAGATATACAAAGAATTATTGTAGAATACTATGAAAAATTATATGCCACCAAATACAACAATCTAGAAGAAATGGATAAATTCCTAGAACAATACAACCTTCCTAGACTGAGTCATGAAGAAGCAGAAAGCCTAAACAGACCAATCAGCAGGGAGGAAATAGAAAAAACTATTAAAAACCTCCCCAAAAATAAAAGTCCAGGCCCAGACGGTTATACTAGTGAATTCTATCAAACATTCAAAGAAGACTTGGTTCCTATTCTACTCAAAGTCTTCCAAAAAATTGAAGAAGAAGCAATACTTCCGAACACATTTTATGAGGCCAACATAACCCTCATACCAAAACCTGGCAAGGATGGCACAAAGAAAGAAAACTACAGACCAATATCTCTAATGAATACAGATGCTAAAATTCTAAACAAAATACTGGCAAACCGAATACAACAACATATTAAAAAAATAATACATCATGATCAAGTGGGATTCATCCCAGAATCTCAAGGATGGTTCAACATACGCAAAACGGTTAACGTAATACACCATATCAACAAAACAAAGAACAAAAACCACATGATCTTATCAATAGATGCAGAAAAGGCTTTTGATAAAATACAACACAATTTTATGTTTAAGACTCTCAACAAAATGGGTATAGAAGGAAAATATCTCAACATGATAAAGGCCATATATGATAAACCATCAGCTAACATCATATTAAATGGCACTAAACTGAAGGCTTTCCCCCTTAAATCAGGAACAAGACAGGGTTGTCCACTCTCTCCACTCTTATTTAACGTGGTGCTAGAAGTTCTGGCCAGAGCAATCAGACAAGACAAAGAAATAAAAGGCATCCATATTGGAAAAGAAGAAGTAAAGGTATCACTTTTTGCTGATGATATGATCCTATACATCGAAAACCCGAAGGACTCCACAAAAAGATTATTAGAAACAATAAACCAATACAGTAAGGTCGCAGGATACAAAATTAACATACAGAAGTCCATAGCCTTTCTCTATGCCAACAATGAAATATTAGAAAACGAACTCAAAAAAATAATCCCCTTCACGATTGCAACAAAAAAAATAAAATACCTAGGAATAAACATAACAAAGAATGTAAAGGACCTATATAATGAAAATTACAAAGCATTGTTAAGGGAAATCGAAAAAGATACAATGAGATGGAAAAATATTCCTTGTTCTTGGATAGGAAGAATAAATATAATCAAAATGGCCATATTACCCAAAGCAATATACAAATTTAATGCAATTCCCATCAAAATTCCTATGAGATTTTTTAAAGAAATGGAACAAAAAATCATCAGATTTATATGGAACTATAAAAAACCCCGAATAGCCAAAACAATCCTAAGGAAAAAGAATGAAGCTGGGGGCATTACAATACCTGACTTTAAACTATATTATAGGGCCACAATAATCAAAACAGCATGGTATTGGCAGAAAAATAGACACTCAGACCAATGGAACAGAATAGAAAGCCCAGAAATAAAACCACATATATATGGTCAAATAATCTTTGATAAAGGGGCCAACAACACACAATGGAGAAAAGAAAGCCTCTTCAACAAATGGTGTTGGGAAAACTGGAAAGCCACATGCAAAAGAATGAAACTCGACTACAGCCTGTCCCCGTGTACTAAAATTAATTCAAAATGGATCAAAGACCTAAATATAAGACCTGAAACAATAAAGTACATAGAAGAAGACATAGGTACTAAACTCATGGACCTGGGTTTTAAAGAACATTTTATGAACTTGACTCCAATGGCAAGAGAAGTGAAGGCAAAGATAAATGAATGGGACTACATCAGAATAAAAAGTTTTTGCTCAGCAAGAGAAACTGATATAAAAATAAACAGACAGCCAACTAAATGGGAAATGATATTTTCAAACAACAGCTCAGATAAGGGCCTAATTTCCAAAATTTACAAAGAACTCATAAAACTCAACAACAAACAAACAAACAATCCAATAAAAAAATGGGAAGAAGACATGAATAGACACTTCTCCCAGGAAGAGATACAAATGGCCAACAGATATATGAAAAAATGCTCAGCTTCATTAGTTATTAGGGAAATGCAAATCAAAACTACAATGAGATACCACCTCACCCCTGTTAGATTAGCTATGATCAACAAGACGGGTAATAGCAAATGTTGGAGAGGCTGTGGAGAAAAAGGAACCCTCATTCACTGTTGGTGGGACTGTAAAGTAGTACAACCATTATGGAGGAAAGTATGGTGGTTCCTCAAAAAACTGCAAATAGAACTACCTTATGACCCAGCAATCCCTCTACTGGGTATATACCCCAAAACCTCAGAAACATTGATACGTGAAGACACATGTAGCCCCATGTTCATTGCAGCACTGTTCACAGTGGCCAAGACATGGAAAC
This sequence comes from Saccopteryx leptura, assembly GCF_036850995.1. NCBI lineage: Eukaryota > Metazoa > Chordata > Mammalia > Chiroptera > Emballonuridae > Saccopteryx > Saccopteryx leptura. The sequence continues at coordinate 182,783,896 of NC_089508.1, forward strand.
AACCAAAAAGCCCTTCAATAGAAGACTGGATAAAGAAGATGTGGCACATATACACTATGGAATACTACTCAGCCATAAGAAACGATGACATCAGATCATTTACAGCAAAATGGTGGGATCTTGATAACATTATAAGGAGTGAAATAAGTAAATCAGAAAAAAACAAGAACTACATGATTCCATACATTAGTGGAACATAAAAATGAGACTAAGAGACATGGACAAGAGTGTGGTGGTTACCAGGGGTGGGGGGAGGGAGGACAGGGGGAGAGTTAGGGGGAGGGGGAGGGGCACAGAGAACTAGATAGAGGGTGGCGAAGGACAATCTGACTCTGGGCGAGGGGTATGCAACATAATTTAATGACAAAATAACCTAGACATGTTTTCTTTGAATATATGTACCCTGATTTATTAATGTCATCCCATTACCATTAATAAAAATTTATTTAAAAAAAAAAAAAAAAAAAAAAAAAAAAGAAACCGTCTATCAAATAATATAGTTTAATATAAAGTATTAATGATTATAACAATTATTTTAAAAGTAAATAAAATAACGAATAAGTTATAGAGATTTTAGAAGTAGATCCAAACATTAGGGAACCTTGATATTTGACTTGAGGCAGGAGGTTGTTTTTGGTTATTTTCTTACTTTGCTCTCTGTTTTGATTTGTTTGGTTGGTGGGAGAGAGGAGAGAAGGGAAGTGGGGGAGCATAAGGGAGACAGATAGGGGAGGTTAATGGAGAGGGAAGTCATATAATGTCACCTCTTGCTGGGGATCTGGACCAGGGAGAATTCTCACATATTGCTGGTGAGAGTGTAATTAATACAACTTCAGGAAAAAAACTGAGTTATCTGGTAAGGTTAAATAACGTACTCTCTGATACTGACATCCTTAGAGCTATACCCTGCACTAGAGAAATGCATGTCTATGTTCATACAAGAACATTTAAGGCAGCTTTATTCATTATACCATAAAACATGAAACAAAAGTGTTGTCGTACCCCCAAACTTGACCCAACCAAGAAGTCTAAACGGTGGGATGGATATATTGTGCAACATTCATATATAATGAATTAGTAATGACAACAAGTGAACAATATATTAAAGTAAACAATATGGATTAATCTTAAAAATGTGATGTTAAAAGAAATAAGGCAAAATAATACATTTGACAGTTGGTAAAAGTACGAAGAAGAGCAAAGGAATTGTCACAAAAGTCAGGCTAGCAGTCCTGCGAGTGGGAAGCAGAGGTCTGAATCAGGAAAGCGAGGTGGCAACTTTTCAGTTGCTATCTTTTTTTTAAATTTTATTTTTAAGTTACAGTTGACATTCAATACTATTTTGTATTAGTCTCAGGCGTACAGCAGAGTGGTTAGACAGTCATGTACTTTACAAAGTGTCCTCCGATGTTTCCAGTACCCACCTGGCACCATCCAGAATTATGACAATATTATTGACCATATCCCCCATGCTGTGCTTTACATCCCCGCGTCTATTTCCTAGCTACCAATATGCACTTCCCCATCTCTTCCCCTTTTCCCCCACCCCCCAGTCCCCGTCCCTTCTGCTTCCCCATCAGTCTGTTCTCTGTATCTATGAGTCAGTTTCCATTCCATTTTGATTGTTCATTTACTGTGTTCTTTAGATTCCATATATAAGTAGAGTCATGTGGCATTGGTCTTTTTCTGACTAGTCAGTTTGACACTGTTGTTCATTTTATGATACTTGTTAAACCTTGTATTTAAGTTTTATGTACATTGCATTTTACAAAGAAAAGAAGAGTTAAAATTACTTCTATCTGTTGCTATTTTTAGCCCTCCAACTTAACTAGTTTCATTGTAATCCCCTCAAGGTGGAAAATAATACCAATTATTATCATATATCTGTTTCTCTGTGTCTTTCTGAATATATGCACATATTTTATTTACAATATGGGGCACTTTCCATATCATTGCATACGGATCTGTTTACATTTTGAAAACAAAATCGTATTATTTTTCGTATGGATATAGAACAATTTATTTGACCACTTCTGTATATATTAGCATTTTGGTTGACTCAGGTTTTTTCTATCAAATGAGGTGGCCATTAGTATAATTTTATATAATATTTGGACTGTTCACCAATGGATTCATAGGGTTTACTGGAATTACTAGTACAAACCATTTTATATTTATACTGTGACAGTGTAACCAAATTGTTTTCCACCCAGATGGTAACAATTTACTTTCTAACAAGAACCATAGGAAAGGAAGCTGTTAAGACTTTGGAAGATTTTCTTGAAATCCTTAATCTTAGTGGACTTTTAAGACCTTTGAAAATATTTGATGTATATAAATATTAATCACTTTAGGATTTCCAAGTAAACTTTAGGATTTCAAAGTAATTGATAGATATATTTTAAAAGAAAAATGACTGCTTTTGAAAAGTTTTTTTTTGCTTGAAATATTTAAGCAATACCAAAAGCAAAATAAAAACATACAAGAAAGAAAAAAATGTCCCACTGCAGTCGATCTCAGAGAGCCATTGTCAGTGTAAGGAAATGACTTTTTATATCAATATGTTTTTCTCAGAATATACATAGCTAAAGGAGAGACGAAAGAATAATTGCAGTAAAAGTGGGTAAAGCTATATTTTTAATATCTAAATTAAGTTAAATGTATTGTACTTGAACCAAAAAGAAGGCGTATAATTTGTATAGGAATTGAAGGAATTGTTAAAGTACAGATCAATGTGGATTTTTTTTCTCAGTAAGTTATTTGATTTATGAAAGATCATTCCCAGATTTAAAATATTATAAAATATTGAAAGAATTAAATAATATTTAACTACATTTTTAAATAGTAGACAAGATTTATGATTCCCTGAAGTAAAAGAAGAGTATAGAGGCACTAATGAAATTCCTAGCTCTTATTTATCCATAAATTACTTTTTTCTTACATTAGTTGACAGGGTTCAAAGCATTCTTATTTTGTTTTGTAGTTAAACTAAACATTTTGGGGTCACTTAATTGTTTAAGTCATCCCATATGTATCAACAATTCTTTTATTTCGGCACCTTCATTCTTTAAGTTCTTATTCAAATTCATCATTTGGACTCTTTATTATTATTATTATTATTATTATCATTATCATTATTATTAAGTAGTGTTTCCCAGTGTTGCACTATAAATAACCTATTTACATTTAAGGGAAATCCAACAGTTGCAACACATATGGGCCATTGGAATCCAACACTGCAGGTGTCAGTATCTCAATGGCAAGTGAAAACTGCAATAAAAATGATAGAAAGCTGTGGAAATATTTAAGATTGATCATTTAATATATATTTGCAAGAATTAAAAAGTTTAAAGGAGGATGTATACTAATGATTCCCCCTTCCCCCTTCCCCCTTTCTAACCCACTTTCTTCTTCTCATTCTTGCTTTCCTAGTTGACATCTATCTCTATTCTCTATATCTATCATCTGTCTATATATCTATTGATCTATCATCTATTGTCTATCCATCTACCTATCTTTCTATATTTATCATCTATCATCTATCTATCATCCATCGATCTTTCTGTCTGTCTGATGTAAAGCGCTTATTTTATGTACTTCTTCTTTATAAAAAAGATTCTAGTGTTCAATGACTGTATGGTTCTGCTTGACCTTCCTACTTTGGTTTCCTCTCAGTGGAGTAGGGAATATACAGTGATGGAAAAGACCAATAGATAAGGAGTGGAAGCCAGATTATACTTCCAAAACAAAACCTGGACCTGCCAGAATCAGGCCAAAATCTGAGGCTGAATTGTATGCATATTTTTCTACCTAAGGACCAGCCACGCTTGCTCTAAGACATTCAGTTAGAACGGTTTGTCAGAAGATTCTTATGGAACACTCCTAGGTGAAGCTAAAATCCTTAATAAATGTGCAGGACTCTTTTGCATAAAACTCAGATGGTGCTAAGCAGATATCTGTTCTACCCAGAAAAACTATTTTATCCTCTTACATGTCTTAGAATTCAGATATGTTACACACACACACACACGCACACACTCAATATAAGTGTATAACTAAACCACAGATTAAGTAAATCTATATTATTAGAAAGAATGAAAACAGTTTTCCGTGGCCCCTATTCACCTACTTGGATAGTATGATTTCTTGAAGAATGAGATCTTAATTATTATGATTTATTCAGCGCAAGAGTTCAAAGTTGTGCACTTTACATTTTGATTTGGAGATTCAAAAAAGCCGTTGGCTGTGAAAAAAAAAAAGCCATTTCTATGATTACTTCTTGAAATACTGTTCACTTGAAAATTGAGTGTATATTGCAAGCAAATTTTTTACTTTAAAAAGTCAGGCTGCTCTGCTTTCCAACCTTTTGTTTTTATTTCACATCTGATCCCATCTTTTCTTCCTATCCAGAGCTTTAATAAAATGGGTGAGGAATGAAAAATGTTTGCCGGCCTGATTATAAAGCAGTGAGCATTTCCGGTACGGGCACATGCACACAAGAAGCCCCTTGCAAATGGATCTTTGATTACTGCTATAGCTTTATGCAAGTTATGATTTGCGAGATCAACCAGGACCAGAAATCATTTTCAATATGTTCCTTGCAGCAACGCAGATCAAACCTACTATGATAAAGAAAAAAACATGCCAAGTGTTGTGCTAGCTCGTTTCTCTCCCTATCATTACAGAGCACTTTAGGGGGTCCCCTTTTATTCACATCAGCTCTATGGTTTAATTTAAAAGTAATTCCAAGCATTTAACACGCTCCCTTCCTTTCAAAGGGTATTTCTTAAAAAAATGAAAAGGATCCAATCACTTTTTGGAGACAGATGGGAAGTACAATGTAAACATGAGTCTCATCAGTGTAGGTCTGATGGTTTCTGATTTAAATAGTTTTTATTAAATATGAAATATCCAAATTACCTAATAATTGTCTCCTGTAAGATAAACACCGTTTCCCCAGGCCTTTCTCCAGAGTCTTATCTCGGAGCTGCAGGATGTCAGCTGATAATGCTGCCTTCATGTTAGACAAGCAGACAAAATAATTTGACTGTGCTTCCTGCCATGTTGTTCTAAGCAGTCCTTTAAGAACCCAAACCGCTTTGTTTCTGGTGGTATGACAAAGCCCATTACTTTTATTTTTTTGAACTCCTTAAAAGGTTCAACATCAATAAGACTTCTCAGAGCGCACAGGTGTATAATGTGTTTAGTCCTGTCTAGTCTATCCGTTCAGAGGCAGACATAAAACAAAAGTTAGAAGTGGAGGAAAAACGTTCCTCATGCAGCAGAAACAAGGCAACATTACAGGAAATTCCTCTTTAAACTGACAGTCACCCACTGAAGTGAGTGTTTAAAGTTAAATTTTAAATGTTATTTAAAAACCTATAAGCCTGTATTCAGTACTAGCTGGTAACTTCTGGACTGTTTGAATAATATTTTGCTGTGATCATATAAAACAAAGATGATGCAAAAAAAAAGGAAAGTAATCATTATGTTTATTTTCTGAGAATTAGCGTAAATATCTTAATTTTAGCTACATTAAATGATGTCTTCTAATTATTTTATACTCATGAGAGAGGAGAAGAAGGAATGTGAAAATCAACATAATGAGAACCTCATTTGAAATACGAGAGTAAGTTAAGTGATTGGGTGTTTCTGAAGGATGAGCATAAAAACGAGTTCTTGCACAAATAGATTTAAAATCGAAGCATAAGGTCAGTGGACACCCACGCTGAGACCATGTGCAGTGCACACATTTTAACTCTCAGTTTCCCAATTTACAAAACAAGAATGTAAACATAGCTGCAGGTAAGTCACCCAGTCAACTCTCTCCACACATGGTATTGATGGACAGAAATAGGCATGGTGTCTGTTGTCTGGGAGCTTGGGTTCTAGCCCAGCCAGCAGAGAAAGGTAATCCCATCAATGTGTGCTTACCAGAGAGCAAAAGAGGTAATCCAGTCATTGTGTGTATACATACGTGTAGAACTGTAACTGTAATACGTACTGTGAAGAAGAGCTATGTGGCCCCATGAGAGCTTATGTTAGGGGCAATGTGATGTACTTAGGGAGGTTAGAAACAATTTCTAGGAAGACAAGGACATGCTGCAGTTTGAGTGACCTCGGTAAATGAAGGAGGGAAAACTTCCAGTCTGAGGGACTTGGTATATAAAGATACTGTGTTAGGACCCTGAAGAAAACAAACAAAACATAACTACTGGTATAGAGGAAGGGATAACATGGTGGGAAATGAGATTTTAAAAAGGGTAGTCCACACAGGGCTTTGGAGGACATCATAAGGGCTTTCATCAGCCCTGGGAGGGAAGCCTTTGACAGAATACAGAGGAAGTGATTTCCAGTCTGCTCTGAGAAGAGACCAGTCGGAGCCGGAGAAAGTGGGTTGGAATTGACGTGTGTGTAAATTTCAGTGCCTCCGGAGCTGGTTGCACAATGCTGGTCGCACCCCTCGTCCCTATCGTCACATTCTGGAGAGAATTCTGCCTCTTCTTTTTCTTTTAAGCACTAGGGAAAGGACTAATGTATGTGAGACTATAATACCTAATCGTAAATAGAAGTTAATTTATTGGCTCAATGGCATTGAAAAACAAAAACTTTTCAACAAAAGGTTCATTAGGCAGTTCTTACATTTTTAAGTGTGAGTAGGCTGTCCAAGGGAAAGCAGTCTCTGTATTTAAGCATGGTAGTGCTTCTCTTCTTGGTTAAGAACGAAACTGAATTATGATGAAAACTCTAAAATAATATGCTTAAATTAATATGTTTATAATTTAGATTTTTAAGGAAAAAGGTACATTTATGCCCAAGATTTATTAATCCTTTTTAAATGAATTTTTTCAATTGCAGTTGACATATGCCATCACATTAGTGTCAGGTGTGACCCATAATGACTAGACATTTAGGAAGTGCACCCTAGGAAGTGATCACCCCCACAAGTCTAGGACGCATCTGGCACCGTACATGGTTATTACAGTATTATCAACCATATTCCTTCTGCTGTACTTCTGACACCCCCGTGACTGTTTTGTAACCGCCATTTTGTACCTCTTAATTCCTTCACCTGTTTTGGCCATGCCCCCATCTTCCTTAATCTTTTTAAGATACATAGAATGGTTCAGTCGATATAGATATGCATTCACACTTCTACAGTTACTGAAACCAAACCAAACCAAACCAAACCAAACCGAACACTGATTCCTTTAGCTCCCAGGTCAGGCATTCATTTGAGAACCGTTGTGATAGAAATATTTGCTTCTTCAGCTTCTCCTTTAGGAGACAGTGCTGTTCTGGCCACTGACTATAAACAGGTGCACGCTACCTAGCCGCTCTGCGTACAGAATCTTCCTGTGGCAAATGAAGGCGTTGATTGGAGTGGCCAGGAAAATCCCTCTAACGTGGCGCTATTAGAGACCCTTTAACTGAGATTATGAAAAGACTCTGAATGAACTACTGTTGGGAGCGAGCCATCAAAACCATCTCCTTCTGTTCATGTGCGCCACCGGTATTATAAAATAGCACTTTGGGGAAACGGCCAACAAATTGTATCATAATGAATCTGCCTTTTTATTCCCTTAGTTCTATAAGTTTGAATGTTTCAAGGTACTTCCTTACTGCCAGAAAATTCTTTTTATCTTCCATTAACATACAGTCCTCACAGTAATTATTTTTCCACACTACTATTGATATATGATTTCCAAAATAGCAAACCTAAGGTAGTTTATATATTTATTTTTTAAATCTGAGTTGGTGAGCACATCTGGCTAAAAGGTGCTCCCCTGTCTTATCTCTCAGTACTTGACTAACTTCTTAATTCTGAGGGATCGACAGTAATTTCCAGTGTTTACCAGCAATCATAGATGACTAGCAGTTAAAAAGCCATCAGCCCTGTCACATTTTTCAAAGAACAGAATCCCTTTCCAGATGGCCCTTCATTTGGCTAATGGACAGCCTAAGGGGATAAAAATGTCACCTGTTCTAGCTAGTCAACAGTATTAATAAAAACACAAAAATAAGACCATTCATGCAGTGGCAACAACCCAAAAATAGATTAATGAGTTCCTTTATTGAGTTAATTTGAAATGATCATCATTTTAGATTTTAAACTTGCCAGTTCTGCTCTGAATTTTGCAATGCTTTTAAACACACACACACACACACACACACACACACACCAAAAGATAGATATTAAAAAATAAAATTTTATTTTCAAAGGCCGAGACTTTTAAAAACATTTGTACCGCATAAAACCAGTCGTTTTAAATCCGTTTCTCATGTGAAAGTGAATGGTCACATGAAGAAGCATCCATATATATTTTTTGAAAGTCTGGTAAGATATGGGCAGTTTTACCTTTTCTAAATCATCTTCTAATTATGTTGTTACAAACTGTAAGCCACTACAGTCCAATGGCTATTTTTCAATAGTCTTATTCTTTTCCTCTTGTCTAACTTTTATGCCTTCTACCTGTGGTGTATTCTGCACTTGGTAAAATCTTATTGATCGTTTAAGATTCAAATCACATATCCCCATCTTCAAATACGCATTATTTATATCCATGTTCAGTGACTAGCCAGGTCACAGATGCTTCAAAAGTACATGTATGATAGCCAACCACTGTAAGGAAATTTTCCGGAAGTCAACTTTTCTAGTCACTTCTGAGATGATTGTGCAGAAGATGTTGAGTCTGATCTCTAGGACAATCCGAAATCATAAATGAAATTCTTACTAAGTCATTTTCTTTTCACATGTATGAGAAATTCATATTTTAATTACTGTGCAGTGGAGAAATGTTGCAAGGCGGTATGTATTCAAAGAGTCTACTAGAAATAAAATAAGCCAACTCCGTCAGCCTAATTATTCTACTTACTTTTCCCCTTTTGTTTCAGTCACATAAAACAAAGACACCTACAGCCCATAATTTCCTTTTTCATGGCATAAAAAATATTCCAAAAATGCTGTTTTGAATATTTCAAATAATCAAAATCTCTGCTTTTCTAGTTTTCTAGTGTGCTATACTTATTCTATTTAAGAACCGTAGAGTATATTACATGCAAAATTTTACAATATGCATGCCTAATATCATTAATCGCTTTTGCATTCCTAAGGGACATGGTAAAAAATCAACAGGTCTCCATAGCTCATGGAGCAAGTCACTAACAAAAAAGCGAAGTAGCATTTTTCTCTCAGGCCTGATTATGATGCCAATGTCCACTCAACTACCTTTAATGATCAAGAAGGGCCATAATTAACAGTGGGAGATCTTCCCACTAATCGCTTCACACGGAAGGAAAAACCACAAGATTAGAAGCTAGCTGAGATAGTCTTGCAATTAAATTTTCTCTGAATCAAAACAATGTCTTATGAATTTATTGCTTTCTTTTTGATACTTGCCTAAATATATGTTAGGAAGATTTCAGGGACATATTTTTTAAATTAATCATAACAATAGGGACTTTAGAAAAGATGCTAAATTCTCTATATCAAGTAAGATTTGAAATTATCATTATACAGGCAGAAACATGTACAGTTGAAATGAAAACAAGACAATACATATTTGATTTTGGCATTTAATTTGTGAAATTTTAGATACACTATTCCAAAGTAATGGATCAAGAGTATTTTTCAGATTTCTTATCGCATATTTAGCAAATTAAAATAAAAAACATTTCAAATAATGGTATTTAAGCAATTTTCTAAAAAGCTTTGTTTTGGGTACTGCAGCACATCAAATGTACATACCAGAACAAAGAAAAACTATTAGGTAAAGTAACCCACAAAAAGAACTGAAAACAGTATTACAGCAGAGACTTTATGTATCTGTAACTAGATAATCATTTGACAATCTGCTTTCTACTTTGAGTTGGCGAAGAAATCACATTACCTAATAATGTCATACTATATTTGCATTATTTTCTGTGTACAGTTAAATAATCTTCATTTATGTCTTAAAGGAAGGAATTAGTGACTGTTGGGCAAATAAGTTGTAAAATACGATTTTTATGTTTGCTAGGTTATAGTTTGCATTGGGGGCTCTACAGCGTCCGATATATGTGTTCTGTGAAATTATAAATTACCCTCCTGCTTGGGAGGGGCCATTGTCTTGCTAATTTTGCTAGAGGAGAAGTTTTCATGCCAGCAAGTTCTGAAAGGAGAGAAGAAGGAGGAGTGTAACAGAAAGAAGCCATGTTTGCAGAGAGACAGGGTGTGCAGATGGGGAACCAGAGCTGAGGGGCTTTTGTAAGCTCTGTGGAGACCGGTGGGGCCTTTGATTCTAGGAGGAACCGGAGAAGATTCTCCTAGTTGTGGAACCATATAATGTGTCAGGGCTTTGGGAGCTCTGAATGAAGAGGGAAGCGTTTTTCCCTGTGTGTTTGCCCATCAGCCGGTGCGAGACTTAAATAAAGGAACGGCCCACCATTTTTTGGCTTCACTGTTTCTTTACCGTCTGTGTGCCCGACTCTAATGAGGACCTGCATGTTCATGGCCGCGACAGCCGCGACTACTGGCCTTACAGTGAGTGAACCCCCTTTGTTCTGGAATCACTCATGGGGATATGGAAGCCGGCTTCTTTCCCATTCTGAAGTCCCTTACTTCAGTGGTCCCCAACCTTTTTTGGGCCACGAACCGGCCTTTAGGGTAGGACGGATAAATGTATCACGTGACCAAGACAAGCGTCAAGAGTGAGTCTTAGATGGATATAACAGAGGGAATCTGGAAATTTTTAAAAAATAAAACATCATTTAAACTTAAATATAAATAAAACGGAAATAATGTAAGTTACTTATTCTTTCTCTGCAGACTGGTACCAAATGGCCCATGGACCGGTACCGGTCCACGGTCCGGGAGTTGGGGACCACTGCCTTACATAAAGAAAAAACTACCACTACAAACAATATTTAAGGATACACCTCAAAATGATGGTATTTCTAGACTTAGAAGGTGTTTTTTCTTTGATCCTTTGAATAATAAGTTATCAATATTAAGATGACCAATTGTTCTTCTTTAGGGAGGACGGTCCTTCTTTTTTAAGTTTCGTCCTCCCCTGCAAAGTGTCCTCCTACATGTCCTCCTTTTTGATATTGAAAGACTAATCTGTAAATGTTCGTATTCAATCAACGCAGAGTCGATCCATTGTGTGTGATGTGACGTATTTGTATCTAAATGAGCACTTTTTTTCTTACAATTATTATAAAAAATTAATAGTCATGTAAGTATAATTACAACCTAAAATATTAAAAATGTTTTTATTATGCATTTATCATATTATAGTGTATTATTGTTGCAATGAATAAAATGTTTCTTTTATTTACGATATTTTTTTGTTGTTTTTTTACAGTGACAGTGAGAGAGTCAGAGAGAGGGATAGATAGGGACAGACAGACAGGAACAGAGAGAGATGAGAAGCATCAATCAACAGTTTTTCGTTGTGACACCTTAGTTGTTCATTGATTGCTTTCTCATATGTGCCTTGACCGCAGGGCTACAGCAGACCGAGTGACCCCTTGCACGAGCCAGCGACCTTGGGTCCAAGCTGGTGAGTTTTGCTCAAACCAGATGAGCCCACGCTCAAGCTGGCGACCTCGCGGTCTTGAACCTGGGTCCTCTGCATCCCAGTCTGACACTCTATGCACTGTGCCACCGCCCGGTCAGGATATTGTTTTCTTCAATTTATTTTTTTCCTCCTTTTCATTGTAAAAAAGTTGGTCACCTTATCAATATTGACCGAAAAATTATATAAAATCTGGCCAAAGGCAAATTACTTAATGTTATCTTTTAGCTTACAATTCATAGGGGCCGCATTTTGATGTTTTTGAATCCCAGGTACACATATATTTACACTTTTATCTCTAACATACCTCATTTTCTGCGCTGCTCCTTGTACCAGTTTCTTTTCTTTTTTTTTTTTTTTTTTTTTTTTTCGGTGAGAGAGACAGAGTGGGAGAGACAGAAAGAAGGACAGATAGGGACAGACAGGAAGAGAGAGAGGTGAGAAGCATCAATTCTTTGTTGTGGCACCTTAGTTGTTCATTGATTGCTTTCTCATATGTGCCTTGACCAGGGGCTACAGCTGAACCAGTGACCCCTTGCTTAAGCCAGCGACCTTGGGTTCAAGCAATCGATCTTGGGCTTCAAGCCAGTGACCTTTGGGCTCAAGCCCCTGACCATGGGGTTATGTCTTGGATTCTATGCTCAAGCCAGCGACCCCACGCTCAAACTGGTGAGCCTTCAGTCAAGTTGGATGAGCTGCACTAAAGCCAGGGGCCTTGGGGTTTCAAACCTGGATCCTCTGTGACTCAGGCTGACGTTCTGTCCACTGCACCACCACCTGGTCAGGCATGTACCAGTTTCAGTTCACTGTTTTCCAACAGATGCCTTTTGACAGTAGCTACTGTATCTTACAGTAACCAAATTTCAGGAGAAGATCCCAGCTGTAAAACAATACACTTCAAAGTTTGCAGAATAGTAAGTAGAGAAGATCATCTGCTACCTTTCCCCGAAAACTTTGGCTGTTAATCTCTGAAGCAATCAAAGAAGTGAATATATTTTCTCTTAACAGAGGGTTTAACCATAAATCAGGTAGATTTTTCTATTAACTAAACATGGTATCTTCCAATGGCATTATATAATAGAGGTTATTGTAATTTCTAACACATGGGCTATTATAAGGACTGCATGAGATGGTTCATTTCAAGTGTTTAGCATATTGTCAGAAACATAATAAATCCTCAGAGTATGCTAGATAAGAATTATAGTAAGAACAATGGGAAATAAAAATGAAGAGGCTGCCTCCATGTAATTTATTGGCATAAATATAAACACTTTCAGTATAAATGTCTCTTCGGGTTGTAGGATATAGGAATCTCCCTTTTCACCTAAAAATCAATACTTTCGGAACCTTGACAAAATAAAGTAGCTTTTTCTTATAAACCGGTTGTGATCATCAGTTTTTGAAGGAAATAAACCAACAGGGATGGTATTTGCTTCCTATCAAGATGATTGCATTGATAAAGGAACAATTCTAAACATGAAATAAGAAAAAAAAATGTCCTTCTCATTTTGATGAATACATTATAGTCTCATTAGACATGTACTATTGTATTTCTTTGAATAATTCAGGGACTAACAAAGGAACATCTGTGTAACAAAGCACCTCCACTTGAAATTCAAATTCTCCTAACTGAGTTAAAACAACACATGAACTACCGTCAACGTCATGGGATTAGTCAATTATGAAAATGACCGTTCCCATTTAGCAAAGTCAAATGGAGATAGTACCAGGATGTTGTCCAAGGTCACGAGGAATCACAAGTGAAATTTATAGTCTGCTTTGAAGATTCAGTTTAGTTGCTAATTGGTGTGTTTCCATGGACAACACTGTAATTATCTAGCAATAGAGTTTATTTTCTAAATGCCTTGAAAGAATCTTTTTAAACACTCTGCTGACATTTAATTTTTCTGTTTATCGTTCCGATTTTCTCTGACACTGCGTGTTACCTGAGTTCAGGAGCTGCGTTTTTCCTATTCGCTGCAGTGTCTTCTGCTCGGCGTTAGGGCCTGGGGTGAAGTAGGTGCTTAGCAAATACCTGTTAGTAGAAAAGTCAGTCTTGAGCCATGAAGCAAGATTAAGCAGTTGCCTCTGTAACATGGAGCATTCAGTTTTTTGAAAGCATACAAAAATTCTTAAAAAAAACACATTTATTGAGTATGTACAGAGGAAGCTACTAGGTACTATGAGAGATAAAAAAAAACTATGAATTATAATTTATAGTTTATCCCTGGGACTTTACAATACAATATGTGAGCTATTTAGCATACTGTGGTAAACTATACATTATGAGAAGTAAAAATAAGTACTGAGAGCATAAAGCAATAGTGAATAAAGAAATTAACAGCCCTGGCTGGTAGCATGGTGGATAGGACCATAGCATGGAGCGCCGAGGTCTCATGTTGGATCCCAGTGTCTCTGGGGTCGCTGACTCAATTCATGGGTTGCCAGCTCAACCCTGGGGCAATGATGCAACCTTGAGGTCCCCATTTCGAACTCTAGTTGGGGTGCATGTTAGAAGCAATCTGTGAGTGGGTGCACAACTGAATGAAACAACGAGCTGATGCTTCTCTCTCTCTTTCTCTTTTTCTTTTATCTTCTTCTTTTCTACCCTCCTTCCTCTCTCTCAAATCAGTGGGGGGGGGGGGGAAACAGTAGTCTGGAAGACTAAGTAAATGGATGTGTTAGGGGTGTTAAAAACAGTTCTACAGGCAAAACTTCTATGGAAGCAAGATCAACCTGACATGGCCCCAGACGGGATGTAGAAGGCAAGAATGATGGAGAGCCAGATGGGGTGGATAGAGGGAAAAAAGAGAGAGGAGGGAGAGAGGGAGGGAGAGAGAGAGGGAGAGAGAGAGAGGGAGAGAGAGAGGGAGAGAGAGAGAAGAGCTAAGCTAACTATGGTTTTAAGAAAAAAACGAGTAAGAAAAGGGATGTAGAAGGAGAAGGTGTTCGACTCTAGACAGAAGGAGATGCATTTGAGGTGTGTTTGACTCCATTTCTAGGGTCCCGTGTTAGCACAGCACATTAACGACAGCTGTGCTGCTATAATACAAACTGGTTCATGGAACATGAGGAATGTGTAGGTGAAAGGCTAGATATGAAGAATGAGCTTTCATATTAGCACCATGCTGAATGTGGTGCTGCTGCTCACGTTCATTATAGTCTTGCCAGTGATTTGATAACTTACCACTAAATGTGACAATTTGACCTACATTGATAGTGAGTGATAAATCTTGAGAAGGTGGTCATTTTACTCCCTTTTATCAATATTTGAGTAGAGCACAAAGTATGTACGCCAGAAACCATATGTGTGAGTGTGGACGGTGACAAAGTTGCAGGAGAACTGCTGCTACACTCAGGCGCTGACTAGGGGCCAAGCAGAGGCAGGGGGGAGATTAAGTGTACAATTTGAGGGAGAGAAAGACATATATTTAAAAAATGCAATCTAGTATTTAAAAGTTTCCCTAGTATAAACAAATTACCAGGCTGGACAGAGAAGAGAACAGCCATTTCTACTATGTTGAGGAAGATTCTGGAACTTTCAGAGGGCAGGTTTCCCTTAAGATGTGCTTTAACAATGTCCTGTACTGTGATATATATATATATATATATATATATATATATATATATATATATATATATATATCATATGGAAAGAGGAATATGGTGAAATTATCAGAGGAATGAACATACATCATTTTTTAATGAATGATATGTATCAAGAATGAGTTTTAGGCCCTGTCTGGTTGGCTCAGTGGTAGAGCATCCGCCTGGCATGTGAAAGTCCTGGGTTCAATTCCCAGCCAGGGCACAGAGGAGAAGCGCCCATCTGCTTCTCCACCCTTCCCCCTCTTGTTTCTCTCTATCTCTTCCCCTCCCACAGCCAAGGCTTCATTGGAGTAAAGTTGGCCCGGGTGCTGAGGATGGCTCCATGGCCTCCACCTCAGGCTCTAGAATGGCTCTGGTTGCCGGGGAGCAACACCCCAGATGGGCAGAGCATCGCCCCCTGGTGGACAAGCTGGGTGGATCCCAGTTGGGCTCATGTGGGATTCTGCCTGTCTGCCACTGCCCACTTCTCACTTCAGAAATATACTAAGAGAGAGAGAGAGAGAGAGAGAGAGAGCTTTAATTTTAGTTAGGAATAGAAAAGTTGGAAAGGAAAACAGAGTCCCATCAAGCTTTGCACTGCATTGTGTGTTGGGCTCTTCCACAGGGACAGGTGGATTATTAAGAAGAAGGGATAAGCAGTCAGAGTAACCCTTGGACTTCTGGCAGGCTAGAGAAGATACGCTCACCTCCTTGTGCTGGAGCAATAGACTCCACCAGCCTGGATATCTGCATGAGGGCTCTGCTAGAAAAAGAGTCACGTTTAGAAAGCCTGATTAACCTTGAAATTCAGTTTGGGGTGGTACTTTACTGCGTGGCCTATTAATATTAATAAAAATTTAGATCACATGGTACTACATCCTGAAGAATCCATTTTATTAAAAGAAGTGAAGATGTATACAAGGCAGAACATACACTCATACATATACACAAATATATATGTATTTGTATTCATATACACACCCACTTACATGTATAGATATAGGCAGATACACACATAAATGGGCAAAAGTCCTTGTGTGTACGTGAAGATTTATTTCATTCTTTTTAAAGACTCCATAATATTCCATGGCATATTACAAAAAATGATTTATTTCTTTGGGGACCCTTTTCCTATTCGTTCATACAGCAAATAATGTAATCAATATCTTTGTACAGAGAAAATTGTCTACATCGATCTTGTACCCAGAAAATATTCTGACATTTATTAATATTTATTTTCTTTCTCATCCTCTCAAATTTGGGAAGATACTAATGTTAAGAATTAATATCTTTTTCTTCCTAGTACATATAATTTTAATTGTCCTGCAAGTTTTAATATATTAGAAAAGCTATGTAAATTTGATTGATAGCAAATGTCCTTGTAATGATGATAATTTTCATAGACATGCCCTTAGGAGGAGTCAATCTGTATTAGTTATATAGATTTCTGATATATGATGTTTGACAAGTTAAGAAATATTTCTTCTAAGCTTGCTACGTAAAAATTGAAATCAAGAATGGCTGTTCAATATGAATGTGTATTTTCTGTGTGTAGTGAGATGATTGTAAGGGGTTTTGTTCTTCTTTTAATCTTTTAGCAGAGTAAGTGCCATTGATAAAGTTCCAAGTATTGTATCACTCCTTAATTCCTGAAATGAGCTATAATATGCATTTGCGTCTTATTCAGTATTCTGTGCTACATATCATACTGACACTTGTATCTCTGTAATTTATATTTATACATGAGAGTTTGCATGCTCATTTTCATTTTCTTTGAAATGAATGCAGATGAATCTCTAAAATCAATAAAGATTTTTCTATTGTTTTATATTCCAGTTTCATAATACGAATTTTTTAAATTCTTATCTTTAAAAATATCTGGCCTTCATACTACTTATGGAGTGTGCCCACATTTTTTATTTTTTTTCAATTAATCTTGGTGACAAATGTATTCTTGGAAATCTTTTAACTTTATTTCACCATTTAATGTAGGTTATTAAATGTATCGGTGTAAATTTACACATTTTCTTCAGTTAATTTTTAAAAAACTATTGTTAATAGCTCAATGATGGCACAATTTCAAAACAAGTTTTTTAGACTCATGGACTTCCAGCTCTTCAAAAGTTCTTACTAATTCTCCTGATGACACACTTGTAGTTCACAGATTGGCTCAGTCCATTAATTTGCATCAGAAGACAATTTCTACTTTTTCCAAATAAAAAAAAATCAATTATATTTTCAGGTCAAATCCAACCTTACAATCTTTTTTTTATTTTGGCAAAATAAGAGTTATTAAAAAGCTTAGCATTTGTGCCAGTCCCTACGGGATACACACATCCTTTAATTCTTTCATTTAGAAGTATGAAATAGCACTTGGAGAAGCGCAGGGGAATGCAACTTGGATGGAGAGACGGGAACTGTGTCAGGCTTGCTGTCATTTCTCCTTCCCTCCCCCAGAACAGACGTCGTTCATCAGTAAACCCACTAGGTATTCCTGATGTTACTTGTAAGTGGTTCCTGTTAGCAGAAGCCATGGGATCTTCCATTTGTGCAAAGAAAGTTAAGAAGGTCAGTTTCAAGATTCGGCCGTGATCCTTAGCATCACTTTAATCTTGGAGAAGTCTCTCAGGGTTTCATCCCCTGTAACGGAGCAGTTACCAGTTCCTGCTGGAATTTGGTCGGTAGTCTCATTGGGGGGCCAGACGGGTTGGGGGAAAGTAGTGTAAGGAAGTGTAGGACGTCTAAGTAGAATGGCCATGAACAAAACTGTACAAACTCGAACTAAACAACACCCTTCATGCACTTCTACTTCCAGCCCTTCAAGTATTAATGTATATTTGTTAATTGATAAGAAAAACAAGGTATTGCAAAAAGCTATATAAATAGGAAATAACTTACTAAGTTAACCACAGACCTCTTCTAAAATCAAATTCCAAATTAGACAAAAATGCTAAAATAATGATAATAATAATAACAAGGATAACGTATGTAGATAAAACCCGGAGATAACGCATGGCATTATGTTATTATTCTGTCCTGAAATACAAGGTGATATCCAGTATGTCGTCATGGATTGTAGCTTTCTAATCTGAACAGCGTTCGTTTATCCCACCTGTCCCCATAAAGTATTATCACGGGTTCTCCATAATCATATTATGGCAATCTATGATGGTTATAATTTTTACCTAAGATTTCAATATTATTTTCCTAATACTTTTCTTATCATGGTGGGTTTTGTTAAGAATTTGTTTAAATTGCTTCCTTAAAAGATAAGTTAAAAAACTAGAAAGAGAAAATAGCAGCATTGCAATAGCTATGTTACTACAGATGTAGTTACTGTGTTGTGTTATATAGCACGTTGCCATAACTTGTAGATGCCATATTCCTTAACATTAATAAAACTCCAGAAGGGGAAAAACTCACTAAAAATAGCTGGGATTTCAAGTTATATTTCTCAGCCTGTTAATTTATCATATGGAGTAAAAATAAGCCATAGGTAGGAAATGGAAACTCTACCAAATAGCTCTGTGTTGCAGTAACTTAATTATACAGCACACCATACAATGACAGTAATATTAGAGAGGAAAAGTAGCAATTTCAGATGTGCAATAACTGCTTTTTACAAAGATAGAAATTACATCAAACAGTCATACCTATTCGGTCTAATGCTGTTTTCTAGCAAGAGCCAAGGGGATTCATAGTCAAGGAGAGGGAAAGATTTAACTAAGCAAAAATCTGCTTAGTTCAGAAAAGGCCGCCTACAAAACCACTGATTGTGTGTTCATTTGCTAATGCATACTAAGTGTCTAATATAATCTTTAAATGTATATTTACACTTGTGCATGTAATAGCTTCAATCAAAACCATTATTAACGGATGGATTCTTGGCTTTTAAACACTTTCCAAAATGTTTTTTTATTACATCTGATCTATGTGTATATCATATCAAAGGATTTTATGAGGTCAGCATCCTATTAAGAATTTAGCAGAATAAATTTTAATGCTTCTGGAGAAGCTCTTCTGTAATCATGCCAAAAATCTTTCATTTAAAAATAAAAAAAAATTATTATTGACTATTTTAAACTGGAATGATTATTACTGATTTTCTGCCTCCTGCTATTGTTTTCATGTTTAAGAGAAATTAATATATTAACTCTCTTTGTATCAGGTTCTTGTTTATTAGTTTATTAGTGCACCAATCATGGCTTGGCTTAAGGTCTGTGTCTAAAGGTTTATTAAAGAAGATTTCTTGTCACACAAACCTTGTTTAGGATGACAGCTCTGTCACTTACTATTGGTGTGACCTCAGGGAAATCCTCTAAAATTGAATTTGTCTTCTCATGTACAAAATTGGCGTATTAATGCACACACATTTTATAATTGTTATCCAGGGTAGAAACAATGTCTGTGAAGTTCCTCCTACATTGCTAAGCACACATTAAGCAGATAACATACTGCCAGCTATTTCTTATATCGTCATGTATGTGGTTTGGTGCATACTAGACTGCGGTTCTAATTTCAATTACAAATTTCTCTGTTGACCTTGGGTAAATCAGCCTCTTTAGGGCATTGATATTGTCATGTATTTTATATCAGGCTATTGCAAAATCTCCAGATTCTATTAATGATAATATGTGCCTTGATGTTCCATATGTCAGATATTTGTCATCTGACATAAATAAGTTGAAAGCAATATAGCATTGTATTTCAAGAAACAGAGCAGTATGGTCATGGCACAAGAATATCACAGATTACTAAGTAAAAACATGACGTGACTGAACATATTAAGTCAGAACCTTTGAGGCTAAAGGAATTAGAGATGGCAGTTAAAAAAGGAAATGATTCAAGTGCCATGCTTCTGCGCTCAGAGAGTAAAAGAGAGGAACAGAGAGATGGGTTAAGAGGGAGGGGGAGAGAGGGACCCACCACCAGCTTTGATGGGACTCTGTGAACCTCCTCGTAACCCTGAGATGTCCGTACTGGTGGACAGATAAAGTCTGATGCTTCTGGTATCATTGGCAATAGGTTTCCATCAGCGGGAGCAAAAATGATCTTCCTATTTGTCAATGCCGAAAATTCTTCTATCAGGAGTCAAAGGTTTTTGTTGTACAGCTAGAGGGTAAAAAGGCTCTATGCTTCTGAGTATGTTTCAAAATGATGTGTTAAGCTAGTTCATTGAGTTATCTCTCTGCCCATATGCATGCCAAGGGCTAAAAACTAACAACCCCTCCAAACTGCCTATCTAGAATACACTCCCTCCTTCCTCCCCTCACTTTTTTCTTCCTTCCTACTCAACCTGCCCACTCGCCTCGCTTTCCTCCTTCCTTTCTATATGCTTACCTAGAGAGGGCTGCATTTCCTGTCTCGGGAAATGTTTATATTGCCGTTTGTCTGATGTCTAAGAATGTTAGGGCTGAAGATCACATCCCTACATCCTTACCACTCGTTATTTTCTCCAATACAGTTGGTATAATGAAAAACATAACCAACGAGTAACGTATCGGATGATCTGTAAAGTATAATCAACTCCTTCCAAAAATATAAACGTGTTTCTTCAGGATAAAATTTGAAATGATCACTCACCTCTCAGCTAGCTCGTTGGCCGCACAGGCATATGGCAGTTGTGGTGAAGTTATAAAAGTAATATTAGGATATTCTTCTTTGAAGACTGCAAAGTATGACAAGGTACCTTTAGGACAAAGGAGATGATTGATCATTGCCTTCTCCAAACCGGACAGTGTATTATACTCTTGATACACATTAACTCTAGGCTTACAGCAACGCTAAAATGGTAGGTGGCATGATTCTCCTTACAGAGAGAAAGAATGATCAGCAGAAATGAAAGATTCAATTCATATTCAATAGTAAATAAGTCGTAAAATGAGAATTACAGTTATGTGTAAATAAATCATTCTATAACTCAGAGCCAACAGAATCAAACTTTTCTACCTATTTTTAAAGTTTCTATCACTGTATAGACATAGTCTCTGTTTTCTGCACCTGTAAAAGTTTTTTTAAAAAATGAAGAAAGGTAAAACCCTGAAGATATGATGTCAATTTATTATTTTTTTTTAATTTTTAAAAATGAAAATTTTAATATCCTCACATGTAGGATAGAAATAGTTTGTAGGAAGAGGTCAAAGGTGTTCTGGTATGTTGTCATTCAAGACTCTAAGTAACACTTTTCAGATTGAAGTAAAGCATCTATCACCAGCTGTGTGAACTCAGGGGAAAAAATTATGCTGCAAGAGTTCATTATTTTTCTGCATTTCTAGCCACTGTCCCCATTCAGGTATAGCAGCACAGATGGCTTTGTGGTAAAGACACATAACACTGTCAGGAGATGTAACATATGGCATGAATCTGGCATTTTACTACATTGCCACAAGTTTCAAGGTTAGGATAGAAACTTGATACTTTCCGGCCATTCCTTTAGTTTGTTTTTTTCTGTTGTCTTTATTTTAAAATATAAAAGGATTTTTTTATAAGAGATTTTTTTTCCCCCACTATAGTTAACTCATTAGCAGGATTCTACCTATTTTTTTTTAATTTCATTAACTTTAACCTAAAGATGTTTTAAATTATTTTAGTGTATCCTGTGTTATATGTATGTTCTTAAAAATTATTCATTTAGAAATTGGATTATATTTAAATGCAACACGGAACCTAGTAAAGGGGTCAGTATACAAACTTTTTACAAAAGCAAAGTTATACCTTCCTTCTAATATATGTAGTTTTCATATGCATGTATGGTTTACTTGAAGTAAGAATGTGAATATACTTATTTTCGTCTGTAATTACTGACGAGGTTTTTTTGTAGTGTGTATGTATATATACAGTATAGATGAGAATTTTCTTTCCTAGGACTATCAATCACAAAGTTCCATAGGATTCTAATATTCTCAAAACTGACATGATAAAAAAATCTTACTAAAAATGGAAAGGTAGTAATATCAGACACTAAAGAAAAATGTTTTGCCTGCCTTAAGCACACCTGGAAATCAGTCTAAAGTCGTGGACTCTCAGTTCAAGATTCTTCCTTTGAAATTAAATTCAGTAGCTTTTTCATATTCTCTCCCATGTCCCAGGCCAACTCTGCTCCAATGGAGCCTCGGCTGCAGGAGGGGAAGAGAGAGACAGAGAGGAAGGAGAGGGGGAGGGGTGGAGAAGCAGATGGGCACTTCTCCTGTGTGCCCTGGCCGGGAATCAAACCCAGGACTCCTGCATGCCAGGCGATCCTCTACCACTGCGCCAACTGGCCAGGGCCTTACTCTCTTTTCAACAAATCTGGATCCAGAGCGTTGGATCCAATATCCTTAAAAGGATATTGATTAGTATGTTTTCCCATAAAAGACTGAATAATAATTTTTCTCTTTTAAATGTAAAAATATAAAAATATACAGTAAGAGTGAATCTGCTTTTACAAGTGAGCTAGGGGAAGTAATGGCGTAGACCTAGCGTGTATGCTCGGAAAGGTATCTTTAGATTTCTAAAACATTCATCCGCAAAGGCTAGTGTTTTAAGGAGCCGAGGGATGTGCCGTGTTCAGGACAAAAATATCTTTTTAAGTATCTCTGAACTAAAAAAGAGTACTAGACAGACAAGCTGGTCTTAAATACAGTTTGTCAAAGGAAATTGACAAAATCTGCTGTATTTCTGTGAACAAAATGGGAAATTTAAATGAGACGATAGTGAATATCCCACATACAATGGCAAAGCAGGTTCCAGAAATGCCTTGAATGACAGACATAAAGGAACACATTTAACAATGTGAAATGAAATATTTTCTGCATACATTCCACATACACATATATGGAAGTAAAAATGAAAACAATTGAGTGTGTTTTATAGGAACCAAACCTAAGACCGACAGTGTCGGAAGTGTAAGATGACAGCCAGTGCTTGTTTTGACTGGGGGGTTCTTTCTTTCTTTCTCCCTCTTTTCCTATGAGTGTGTTTCTTTTTGTATTACTCCTGTTGGCGGTCGTGTTCATATGCCCTCCGGTGCTTACTCAGGTCCCAGGGCTCAGAGTCAGAGGTGGTGCTGCGACTCAGAGGCAGGAAACAGAAATGGCCAACAAGCAAATCGGGAACTTGATTTTGTTCTTCTTTGTGAAAATGGGTCCTCCTCCTTTCCTAATATCGCCGCTCTGTGTAAGTGGCATCCTAGTAACAGATTATGTTTTCAGTGTTCTTTAATAAGTGATAGACCCCCCAGTCTCTGCTTTAAGCTCTTGGTAGAGCTCTATAAATCCATTTTATGGGAGCACTTTTAATCCCCACAGCCCCTGAGAAACTGACCTCTTGTCACTGTCTGCGTTTGAACTTTAATTCCAGAAGCCCAGAGGAGGTAACCCTACTTATCTTCTAATGTTTTATAGCCCATGGAAATGTCTTCTCATTTATAAGGTCTGCTGTCTCTTTATAGGGTGGGGTTTTTTTCCTTTTTTCTATTTTACATATAATTATACATATGGGATTTGAGTAGGAGTTTGTCATAGTGTGCTTTTACTCTTTTTGTCAATTTTATTATTATTATTATTATTATTATTATTATTATTTATTAAGTGAGAGGCAGGGAGGCAGAGACAGACTCCCACATATGCCCTGATGGGGATCCACCCAGCAAGCTCCATAGAGGGTAATGTTTTGCCTTTCTGGAGTAGCTGCTTCGTTGCTCGGCAACTGAGCTATTTTAGTGCATGAGGCAAGGCCATGGAGCCATCCTCAGCACCGGAAGCCAACTTGCTTCAACTGAGCCATGGCTACAGGAGGGGAGGAGAGAGGGAGAGAGAGAGAATTATGAGGGGGAGAAGTGGAGAAGCTGATGACCACTTCTCCTGTATGTTCTGACCGGTAATCGAACCCAGGACATTCATACGCCAGGCTGATGCTCTACCACTGAGCCAACCAGCCAGGGCCTTCCTCTCTTTTCAACAAATCTCTGTTTGCTTTTGTTTAAAATTATGGAGGCATACTACTATACTTATTTCGGGTTTGATGAAAAGAACAGAGCTGGACTTAAAATATAGTAGCACAGGCTTGCCCATGGAAAGTCAAAGGCATGTCTTATACAGTAAATATTATAAAAAAAAAGGCAAGAGGAAAAATGTCTTTCAGGCTACAGCCAGAGCATCGGAGAACTGAACTCAAAGGATTGTGGTTTGACAGTTATTTGTAGGGTCACATTCTAAGTAGTGATGGAGTTTCAGCAAAACAAGCTTATCTGTCATAAGAAATTAGTGTCATTGATTTGAATAATTTTGAAATTGTTGTTTTGTTTGTATTTGCTTTGTAAAATGTTTTGATCACATAGAGACACAAGTGTCCTACAGGTATGGACTTTAACCTCATTTTAAATAGAATCTTAATTAATCAGTTTAATAAACACATTGTTTAACAAATACTAGATGTGGTTCTTTTTAAAGGAAAAAACTTCAATTTTGAATAACATTAGATTGTATGATCTAATTCGCAAAAATAAGTACATGAGATAATCTCAGTGTTGATTTTGTTCCCACATTGAGTAAAGAAAGTTGAGAAAGAATGTTAAGTGACTGTCTTGCACTCAATGACTGAGAAGGATGCACAGACGCAATGGGGAGACAGGGAAAAGAAAGATCTGTTTGTCGGGCACTAGCTTTCATCTAAACATTGATCTGGGATGCTGAGATACTGGGATTGAAACCCCGAGGTCACTGGCTTGAGCGCGAGCTCATCCAGCTTGAATGCGGGGTTGCTGGCCTGTGCATGGGATCATAAACATGACCTCATGATTGCTGGCTTGAGCCCAAAGGTTGCTGGCTTGAAGTCCAAAGTTGTTGGCTTGAGCAAGGGGTCACTGGTTCAGTTGGAGCCCCCTGGCACGTATGAGAAAACAATCAATGAACAACTAAGGTGCCTCACCTACAAGTTGATGCTTCTCACTTAAAAAAAAAAAAAAACCAAAACGATTTAAACAAAGGAGAAGATGACATTCAGTCTTTTCTGAAAGTAGATATTGTAAAACTTGACTGTATAAAATTTTATGGTAATGGAAATATTGCTTTAGCAGAAAATTAAAATTTCATTAAATAGGAAGCTGGTATAAAATACTATTATAAACTCCCTTTTGCACATTTAGTTTTGACTGCTGTAACTAATTTAAAATGTAACTTTTCTTTTTGTAGTTAAAATCTATTCTTATTGTATTTCAAATAAATTATTTGTCACAATTATAAGATCATTTCAAGGGAAAAAAAAGATGATTTGTTGCCTTCTCCATTTTTTTTTTCACTGAAGGAAGTGTTGTACTTTTTAAAAGTCTGATAAGGGCCCTGGCCGGTTGGCTCAGTGGTAGAGCGTCGGCCTGGCGTGCAGAAGTCCCGGGTTCAATTCCCAGCCAGGGCACACAGGAGAAGCGCCCATCTGCTTCTCCACCCCTCCCCCTCTCCTTCCTCTTTGTCTCTCTCTTCCCCTCCCGTAGCCAAGGCTCCATTGGAGCAAAGATGGCCTGGGCGCTGGGGATGGCTCCTTGGCCTCTGCCCCAGGCGCTAGAGTGGCTCTGGTTGCGACAGAGCGACACCCCGGAGGGGCAGAGCATCGCCTCCTGGTGGGCAGAGCGTCGCCCCTGGTGGGCGTGCCAGGTGGATCCCAGTCGGGCGCATGCGGGAGTCTGCCTGACTGTCTCTCCCCGTTTCCAGCTTCAGAAAAATACAAAAAAAAAAAAAAAAAAGTCTGATAAGAACACTTTGTTAATAATCCATTTAATGCTATAAGAAATTACATGATCAATGTTTTTAAAATGTAATAAATGGTAACATACCTTGTGAGAAAGGGAGAGAAACAATTGGTGCAAATATATTCCTTCTTACACCCTTAAGTCATGTGAGGGTTAGGGTGCCAACCTCTGCAGCATCAAAAACTCGCCTACAGCTTCGGACTCTCCGACAGCTTAACTACTAAGAGTCTACTTTGACTAAGAAGAGACTCTTACAAATAAGAAAAACAGTGAGTAGCACATTATGTGTTATAAGTATTATGTACTGTTGTCTTCCAGTGAAGCAAGCTAAAGAAAATCTTTTTATGAAAATCGTAAGGAAGGGAAAACACATTTATAAAATTTATTGAAAAAAGTCTCATATAATTGGACACGTACAGTTCAAACCCATGTTATTCAAGGATCAACTGTAAATATATTGCAGCTCTTTAGTAATAACTTTAAAATTTTAAAACCTGTTTATTAAGAAACATCATAATCTGGACCCAAAATTTTGGTCAGGTGGTCTTAACCTCAGATGTCAAGTCATTGTTGCTATTAAAAAGGTAAATAGATAACTATTAAAATTCAGAAAGAAATTAAACAGAAAATATAACTGTTCAAAGTTTAGTGAAGGCACGTGCCAAAAAAGAATGAAAATATATAGAATGATGGACTCTGATGCATATTCTACAATATGCTATATTCTACTGGTTATTTAAAAATTAGATATAAAAATGTTGTATGATAGTAAAAAGTTGATACCCAGCCAGTACATGTCCAGCACTCAGAATGTTTCTAGGTCTAGGAAGCAAATTATATAAATAGTGTAAAATAAATTTAGTCATTACTAGTAAGTTTAAAATAAAAATAAGTGTTTCTCTGCCATCATCTTAAGCCAATGGAAATGTGCTGATTATCATATCACTCAGACACCTTAATTGTGTCTTCCAGACTGCATCCTGATTTCAAAGTTAAACAAAACCTCTGTATTCTCTTTCTCTTCTAAGAGGGATTAGGAGGGGAGGAAATGCACGGTGGAATGAAGAAATACTTGGGATATGAAAAAAAATGATTGTCAAGCTAAGAGATCGACAGCTTCAAGGTCGAACTTATACTGACTACCTACATCCAGTTCATTCACCCACATCATTCATTTTCAAATCCACTGATGATGTTCACTGATATTGAGGGAAGAGAGCCTAAAGATGTAAGAACATGATAAAGGACCAAAAGTACTGGTCATACTAAATTTAATTTGGCAGAAAGTATTCATTAAATAATGAGAAAAAGTGTTGTTGTTTTTAAACATATAGTACTGTAAAAATTTATGGATATTTAATATGTACCAGCTTTGTTGGGGTGGGTGGGTAAATATTCTAAGTACATTGACTCAATTTATTCATTAGAAAGTAGGTTGTATATTATTTTATTTTTATATGAATCAGCAACAATTGGAAATGAGCCCTAACACGTTTCCTGGTAATTCTAGTCATTAGCTTTGTTGGTAGCAAGACTTGAAGAATTTTGGCAGAATATTAGCATCGGCTATAGTGCAAACTTTAAATAGAGGTTCTCCATGCTTGTCCTCAGTGGATTTAAAGGTCAGTGACCAAGCATGGCAGACCCAAAATACACAACAAGGTAAAGTGACCATCAGTGAGTTCACTGAACTTTCTTATTCAATGTTTGTCTCATGAAATATATTAAAGAATATATAAAATTTTTCTATTTGAAAATCTTTTTTATCTGTAATATTTTGTGTTGTACAGTTGTAATAAATGCTGAAAATTTAATCTAATTTTAAGGATTTGTCAAACAAACAAAAAAGCATAAAAACACTTGAAACATAGAATCGAGTCTAAATTCCTTACTTAACTCCATGTAGTTATTTTCCCATTCTAATCAGCATTGACCTGTCACGCACAAGTCATTGTGACTTTGCTGGTCTCCTGGATTCTGCTTTTTCTGCTTGGAGCTGTCTTCCATTTCCAGTATACCAGACAGAGACTGTGTGTAACTTTGATGCCCATTACATGACAGTCACTGTCACATTGTAGATTCACATTAAGAAAGAAGTTACGTACTGAATGTATGAGATGTGCCAGGCAGTGGGCTGAGCATTCTATAAGCCCCACTCTCTTTAATGCTCAGAACAACCCTAATGATGGTGGAGCCGGCCCAGAAAGCTCTGAAAACACACCGAAAGTCAAGTAGGAAATGAGCCTTGTTGATGAAATGAATACCCGGGGAAACGCTTTGCTGCTGTTGCTCTGATCTCATTTTATCTGCTTCTAAGACAGTGCATGTTATTGGATGTATCATTTCTCAGCAGTTTAGGCCCTATGAACTGTTTTTTGTTTTGTTTTGTTAATTTTTTTAATAGAAAAAGAGACTACAATTCATTGTACTTTCCAGTTAATGCCCCTCTCCCCTGACATGATAAGCTTCACTGAGTTAGGGGTTGTGGATATTTAATTGGCCATGGCCAGTTTTGGATGTACTGCTCAGCATACACTGTGTTCTTGGTAATAGTGGTTCAGTCCATAAATGCCCCAACCCATTTTAGAATAAGTTCTTTTTTTTCCCATCTTTTCCAAGTGAGAGGAGGGGAGATAGAGATACTCCCACATGCCCCTGACTGGGATCCACCGGTAACCCCCGTCTGGGGTTGATGCTCTGCCCATCTGAGGCTATGCTTGCAACTGGGCTATTTTTAGCACCTGAGGTAGAGGCTACAGAGAACCATCCTCAGTGCCCGGGGCTGATGCACTCAAACCAATCGAACCAATCGAGCCATGGCTGTGGGAGGGGAAGAGAGTGAGAAAGAGAAGTGGAAGGGGAGGGCTGGAGAAGCAGATGGTTGCTTCTCCTGTGTGCCTTGACAGGAATCAAACCTGGGACATCTCCATACCATGCCAATGCTCTACCACTGAGCCAACTGGCCAGAACCCTAAGGAGTTTTTAGTCAGCACTATTGGCCTTAGATCTTGAGGCACCCTATTGTATAATACAATGTTTCACTTACTCTAGTCATTGTTGTATCACTTTCTTGATTTCATCATACCTGAATACTCCTGTATTATTCTTTAACTAGTATTTCTCCTTGCATTGACTGGGTTACCTCCAGCTCATTTACTTACAAAGGAGACTTGTTGGCTTCACTACTGATTGAATACCTGTATTTGCTGTTCATAAATACAATGAAAGCAAATATAACACAGTGTTTTTGAAATCCAGCTATAAATATTGTCATCAGCTGTGCCCGAGGTTCTTCCACTCTGTGTTGAAGAGGAAGATTACCAGCTATTAGAGTTGTGTTACAGACAGACAACCACCAAATTATTACTGTCACCTTGATTTAGTCAGGATTGAAAGAGCATTAGAAAGGGACTCACTTTTTTTTTTATGTTATGTTATGTTACTCAGCCTAATGGAGTGCCTGTGTGCCTCATAACATTATCTTAAATGTTGTACTAAATAAGGCTTACAATGTGCTTAGCTCAGTGCCCGGCATATCTCATGCGTTCCATAAACATCAGCTATGGTTGTGAATATCCCACACTGTCTAACACAGCTGTAGATAAAACTATCTTGCACCTATGAAACCGGATCAAGTAGGATCCATGCCTCTCGAGGTGTGGTTCATTGTGACTGTCATCCTTTTTAAGTAATTCCTGTCCACTACCATGCATGTTAATAGCGAAAAGATTTCTGACAAAGAAAGGCACTGGAAATTTCTGAAGAGTATTAAAGTAAATTGAAAAGAGAGTGGGAAAGAGGGGCTATATTGAGTTTGATCCACTAAGGAGGCAGAAGCTACTGGATCAATGACCACCTTCAACAGTCAGAACGAAGCTTGCCTCGAGATGTCATACTATTAAGCAGAGAGCAATGAAGTGTAACAATTTCTGGAAACTGAAAGAAAGGAAATTTAACTTCTGGCAACTTGCTCACATTTATTCAAGAAGTGTACATTCCTACAACTTAAAAGAAAATAGTGATTAAAAACCTTACTTCTGGTACTTAGAAATTTGGTTTCACTACCATCATTTAATATTCATTCAGCATATGATTATTAAAAAATATGCAGTGAATCTTGTCAAAATACAGACAAAAAGGAAATGCCACATATTCGATAGCGACAAAGTTGTTATGCCTTCCACATTTTATTAAATTTCCTGGTTTAAAAATCGAAAGTCCAGGAACAGCAGGATGCTGCCAAATACTCCAGTGTGAATCTCATGCCCAGATTAATTAGATTAATGGTTTAATTAAATTAATTAGGGAGAAAATTGAGCACGGATATTTGTGAATTCATAACAAATACCCTTGTGCATAACTAAAGAGACAAGTATGTAACTTGGGTCTGGTGAATTGCCACCATCCATAGACGAGATGCCATCAGAGCAGTCCAGAGGGTCCCCTTGAGGTAGACATTTGCAAAAGAAACTGAATATTGAAGTTTGCTGTAATTAGGAGTAAGAATGATTGGGAATCCGCAAGTTGACAAAGCACATCCTATTTATCAACTCCTTGTTTGAACTGCACCTCCTGTTTAACAAATAAATGCCTTCCTCTCAAAAGCCTAAAATTGCTGTAAGCTTATTTTCAGAGAAGTCAGCAGTCTGTGACAATGCTTTAACATAGAAGAGCAAGACTGGCCAGTCTTTTTTTATTTTATTTTATTTATTCATTTTTAGAGAGAGAAGAGAGAGAGAAGGAAGGAGGAGCAGGAAGCATCAACTTCCATATGTGCCTTGACCGGGCAAGTTCAGGGTATCGAACCAGCGACCTCAGCACTCCAGGTCAATGTTTTATCCACTGCACTAGCACAAGTCAGGCTGGCCAGTCTTAAGACAGCTAATGTGTATGGCAGCAGGAGCAGGGGCAGGAGTATTCAGAGTTCGTATACACTGAAATAGTGGGTCAGTTCCTTTGTTGACGAAAATCTATTTTGGAAGCCTTGGAGGAACTGCCCACAGTTTTAAAAAGAAGTCAACACGTGTTTGGAATGGTTCTTCTTTATATTTTGAGAGTGTATATGGTTGACCTTTGACCAATGCAGGATTAGGAATACTGACCCCCCACACAGTCCAAATTCTGTGTATGACCTTTGACTCCCCCAAAATGTAACTACTAATCAATCACCTGTTGTTTCCCAAAAGCCTTTCCAACAACATAAATAGTTGATTACCATATACTTTGAATCTTATATGTATTATATACACTATTCTTACAATAGAGTAAGCTAGAGAAAATAAATTTATAAGGAACAGGAACTACATTTACAGTATTTATTGAACTAAATCCTCCTACAAGGGGTCCCATGCAGTTCAAACCCATGTTGTTCTAGGGCCAACTGTGCTTGCAATGGATTGTTTCTCGGTTTAAGGGCGAATAAAAAGGCTCGTGCCTTATTTTTAGTTTGTTTATTGTGGTAAAATGTACATAACAGAATTTTTTGTGTGTGCAATTCAGTGGCATTAAGTGCATTGATAATGCTGTGTGACAATCACCACCCTTCAGCTCCACACCTCTTTCCATCTGTCACTGTTACTGTCAAATGGCAACTTCGTATTCCTGCCTCCACCACAGCCCTTCCCCTGTTAACCACTGTTCTACCTCCTTTCACTGGATTTTGAACTATTTTAGTAGAACTGTATAATACTTATCTTTGTGATTGGCTCATTTTGCTTAGCATTATGTCTTCACATTTAAACCTGTTGTAGCATGTATCAGAATCCCCTTCCCTTGCGTGGTCCAAATACTCCATTGTACACATATAACACTTTTTGTTTATCCGCTTAACCTGTTGATGAACACTTGGTCGCTTCTGCCTTTCATCTGTTCCGAGTAATGCCAAAATGCACGTGCATGCACAAATATCTGTTTGAGTCCCTGCTTTCAATTTTCTTGTTTATTTACCCAGAAGTAGAATATCTTGAGCATATGGTAATTCTATATTTAATTTTTTGAGGAACTACCATCCCGTCATGTCTTATTTTTAACCAAAGGAATCCATACTCTTTTCTGTGTTTCTGTGTCTCTCTTCACATCATCAGCACCACACACACACACACACACACACACACACACACACACACGCATGTGCGTGTACTCACACACATACACACCCTTTCTCTAGTCTTTATTCAGATTGGTATTAGCAGGGGAGAGTCATTATGAAGCCCATTAATCTTCATTTTTCACAGCAAGATTCATTTTATAGCCCTGGAAAACGCAGAAATGGAACCACACGGCAGTTTGTCAGCAGCTAGGATTTCTAAATGTGATGCCGAGTGAAAATTAAACACAAGAGACCAGACAGCCGCTCTAATAACTCAGTAATTTCTAAATAAATAGACTGAGATTGATGGAAATGAAAACAGCTCTCTCTCTCTAACAGGAAAAGTATGCAGGGTTAGTAATATTCGCCTCAAATCCGCTTTGCATAAGGGATTAAAATTCCTGAAAGCCTCTCGTTTCCCCACCAGAGAATTTGTATCTTCTCTCAGTCAAATTGTGGTTAATTATCATATTTCAAGGAGCAGCTCATTAATTCATTAACTAAAAATAACTGGATATTTATGTAGGAAGCTAACACATAATAACAGATAACTTGAATGGCTCTGCCCATATAAATTGTCTTTCAGTTCATGCAAGTTTCAGGAGGTAATTGCAGGCTAAAGTTTTGAAACAGCTGTTAATTTCCACCTCAGGAATTTAAGACATTTGGAAGTTTGGAATGAAATAAATTGAACACTGCCTTTCCAGGGAACATCTTTCTCTTTCGGTTGGATCACTTCTGTCTGACTGCTAAGTGTTGACAAACAAGGGTCCAATCTAGGGAATAAGAAACTGGTGAGGAAAGAAATGCACTGTTCAGATAACCTGAGTGAGGGGAGCTGGAGGAGGGTGTAGGGGGTGAGTGGTGATGGAAGGAGACGGGTGGTGAACACGCCACGCAGCACGCAGGTGAGGCATTGTGGCGTTTTGTACCTGGATAATAGTGTTAACCGGAGTCACCCCCAATAAATTCAATAAAAGGGGAAAAAAGATGACAAACTAGACCAAGGCTTTGAAAAAGGGAGTGGAGAATAAAGCACTAAAAGACTTTATCTTTTCTCTCCTCAATTCCAAAATATGCCCCCATTTCAGGTAAAGACATATGTATCTTTAGCATACTATTTTAAAAGCACCTGATACAAAGTGACCTCTTTCACACTTAAAATGCCATGAGAAAAGTAATTTACTTCTTTTTTATTGTTTTGTTTTAAAATAAACTAGAGCATGATACAATATATATTTAGGACGAATTAAAGAAATGATTGAAAAAAACATAAGTGTTCACTACTCAAACCAAGAAATATATATAATTATAATTTAGAGTCAAAGCTGATTTACATTTGAAATTTCATGACATGTTATGAGTATGTCTTTGGAGCAGTCACACAATTTCAACTGTATTTTCTATGCATGGAACAAAGTTGAGGTCACCTGGAAAGGAAGATTTTAATTTATTTATTAAATTTAATGCAGTGACATTGATAAATCAGGGTACATATGTTGAGAGAAAACATCTCTAGATTATTTTGACATTTGATTGTGCTGTATACCCCTCCCCCAAAGTTAAATTGTCTTCAGTCACCTTCTATCTGGTTTTCTTTGTGCCCCTCCCCTCCCCCAACCCCTCTCTCCTTCTTCGCCCCATCCCCCCTCCCCCCACCTCCCACCCCTGTTGCCATCACAGTCTTGTTCATGTCTCTGAGTTTCATTTTTATGTCCCTTCTATGTATGGATTCATATAGTTCTTAGTTTTTTTCTGATTTACTTATTTCACTCCGTATAATGTTATCAAGGTCCATCCATGTTATTGTAAATAATCCAATCTCATCATTTCTTATGGCTGAGTAGTATTCCATAGTATATATGTACCAAAGCTTTTTACTCCACTCGTCCTCTGATGGACACTTGGGCTGTTTCCAGATCTTCGCTATTGTGAACAATGCTGCCACAAACATGGGGGTGCATTTCTCCTTTTGGAGCCGTTCTATGGTGTCCCTGGGGTATATTCCTAAAAGTGGGATAGCTGAGTCAAAAGGCAGTTCGATTTTCAGTTTTTTGAGGAATTTCCATACTGTTTTCCACAGTGGCTGCACCAGTCTGCATTCCCACCAGCAGTGCAGGAGGGTTCCCTTTTCTCCACATCCTCGCTAGCACTTATTCTGTGTTGTTTTGTTGATAAGCGCCATTCTGGCTGGTGTGAGGTGATATCTCATTTTGGTTTTAATTTGCATTTCTCTAATGATTAGTGATGTTGAGCATTTTTTCATATTCCTGTTGGCCATCTGTATGTCCTCTTTGCAGAAGTGTCTATTCATCTCTTTTGCCCATTTTTGGATTGGATTGTTTGTCTTCCTGGTGTTGAGATTTACAAGTTCTTTATAAATTTTGGTTATTAACCCCTTATCAGACGTATTGTCAAGTATGTTCTCCCATTGTGTAGTTTGTCTTTTTATTCTGTTCTTGTTGTCTTTAGCTGTGCAGAAGCTTTTTAGTTTGATATAGTTCCATTTGTTTATCCTGTCTTTTATTTCACTTCCCCGTGGAGATAAATCACCAAATATATTGCTCCGAGAGATGTCGGAGAGCTTACTGCCTATGTTTTCTTCTAAGATGCTTATGGTTTCACGGCCTACATTTAAGTCTTTTATCCATTTTGAGTTTATTTTTGTGAGTGGTGTAAGCTGGTGATCTAGTTTCATTTTTTTGCAGGTAGCTGTCCAATTTTCCCAACACCATTTGTTAAAGAGACTGTCTTTACTCCATTGTATTTCCTTACCTCCTTTGTCAAATATCAGTTGTCCATAGAACTGTGGGTTTATTTCTGGATTCTCTGTTCTGTCCCATTGATCTATATGCCTGTTCTTATGCCAGTACCAGGCTATTTTGAGTACAATAGCTTTGTAGTATAACTTGATATCAGGAAGTGTGATACCTCCCACTTTATTCTTCTTTTTTAAGATTGCTGAGGCTATTCGTGTTCTCTTTTGGTTCCATATAAATTTTTGGAATATGTGTTCTATATCTTTGAAGTATGTCATTGGTATTTTAATTGGTATTGCATTGAATTTATAGATTGCTTTGGGTAAAATAGACATTTTAATGATGTTTATTCTTCCTAACCATGAGCACGGTATATGCTTCCACTTGTTTGTATCTTCCTTGATTTCTTTTATCAATGCTTTGTAATTTTCCGAGTACAAGTCTTTAGTCTCCTTGGTTAAGTTTACTCCTAGGTACTTTATTTTTTTGGTTGTAATTGTGAAGGGGATTGTTTCCTTAATTTCTCTTTCTGACTGTTCATTGTTGGTGTATAAAAATGCCTCTGATTTCTGAGTATTGATTTTATATCCTGCCACTTTGCTGAATTCATTTATCAGGTCCAGTAGCTTTTTGACTGAGACTTTAGGGTTTTCTATATACAATATCATATCATCTGCAAATAATGATAGCTTTACTTCTTCTTTTCCAACTTGAATGCCTTTTATTTCTTCTTCTTGTCTGATTGCTGTGGCTAGGACTTCCAGTACTATGTTAAATAAGAGTGGTGAAAGGGGGCACCCCTGCCTTGTTCCTGATCTTAAGGGTATTGCTTTTAATTTTTGCCCATTGAGTATGATGTTGGCTGTGGGTTTGTCATAGATGGCTTTTATCATGTTGAGGTATGTTCCCTGTATTCCCACTTTGCTGAGAGTTTTGATCATGAATGGGTGCTGGATTTTATCAAATGCTTTTTCTGCGTCTAATGAAATTATCATATGGTTTTCCTCCTTCTTTTTGTTTATGTGATGAATCACATTGATTGATTTACGAATATTGTACCAGCCTTGCCTCCCCAGAATAAATCCCACTTGATCATGGTTATGATTTTTTCCATATATTGTTGGATCCGGTTTGCTAATATTTTGTTGAGGATTTTAGCATCCATATTCATCAGAGATATTGGCCTATAATTTTCTTTCTTTGTGTTGTCTTTGCCTGGTTTTGGAATCAGAATTATGCTCGCCTCATAAAAGGAGCTTGGAAGTCTTCATTCCTCTTGAATTTTTTGAAATAGCTTGTGAAGGATAGGAGTTAGTTCTTTGAATATTTGGTAGAAATCACTTGTGAAGCCATCTGGCCCAGGACTTTTCTTTGTTGGGAGTTTTTTGATAACTATTTTGATCTCATTTGGTGTAATCGGTCTGTTTAGGTTTTCTGATTCTTCTAGATTGATTTTTGGAAGATTGTATATTTCAAGGAATTTGTCCATTTCATCTAGGTTGTCTAGCTTTTTGGCATACAGTTCTTCATAGTATTTTCTTACAATCTTTTGTATTTCTGTTATGTCAGTTGTTATTTCTCCACTCTCATTTCTAATTTTATTTATTTGAGTCCTCTCTCTCTTTTTCTTGGTGAGTCTAGTTAAAGGTTCATCAATCTTGTTTACCTTTTCAAAGAACCAGCTCCTAATTTCATTGATCCTCTGTATTGTTTCTTTAGCCTCTATGTCATTTATTTCTGCTCTGACCTTTATTATTTCCTTCCTTCTACTACATTTGGGCTTTACTTGCTGTTCTTTTTCTAATTCTTTTAGATGCAGGGTTAAGTTGTTTATTTGAGCTTTTTCTAGCTTCTGAAAGTATGCCTGTAGTGCTATGAACTTCCCTCTCAGCACTGCTTTCGCTGTGTCCCATAAATTTTGAGTTGTTGTATGCTCATTGTCATTCGTTTCTAGGAATTTTTTTATTTCTTCTTTGATCACATTCTTAATCCATTCATTATTTAACAACCTGCTATTTAGTTTCCATGTGTTTGAGAATTTTTGAGCTTTTCTGTTGTGGTTGATTTCTAGTTTCATGCCATTGTGATCGGAGAAAGTGCTTGATATGATTTCAGTCTTCTTAAATTTGTTGAGAGCACTTTTGTGCCCTAACATGTGGTCTATCCTAGAGAATGTATCATGAGCACTTGAAAAGAATGTATATTCTGCTGCTTTAGGGTGAAATGTTTTGAAGATAACTATTAAATCGAGTTGATCTAGTGTGTCCTTTAAGTCTGCTGTTTCTTTGTTAATTTTCTTTCTTGAGGATCTATCTAGTGATGTTAGTGGAGTATTGAAATCCCCTACTATTACAGTATTGCTGTTGATCTCGTCCTTTAAATCCATCAAAGTCTGCTTTATATATTTGGGTGCTCCTATATTAGGTGCATAGATATTTATAATAGTTATATCTTCCTGTTGGATTACTCCCTTTATCATTATGTAGTGGCCTTCTTTATCTCTTACTATATCCTTTGTTTTAAAATCCAATTTGTCTGATATAAGTATTGCTACCCCAGCTTTTTTTTCATTTCCATTTGCATGAAATGTTTTTTTCCATCCTTTTACCTTCAATTTATGTGTATCTTTTGTTCTAAGGTGTGTCTCTTGTAGACAGCATATGCATGAATCCTGTTTTCTTATCCATGCAGGTACCCTATGTCTTTTGATTGGATCATTTAATCCATTTACATTTAAGGTTATTATTGATATGTAGTTGTTTATTGCCATTTTCTTCTTTAAAGGTGTATTCCTTTTTTGCTATATTCTTTTCCCACTTTGATCTGTTTACAACAGGCCCCTTAACATTTCCTGCAGCATTGGTTTGGTTGTAATGAATTCCTTGAGTTGTTTTTTGTCTGGGAAGCTTTTTATTTCTCCTTCAATTTTAAACGATAGCCTTGCTGGATAAAGTAGTCTTGGTTGTAGGTTTTTGTTCTGCATTACTTTGAATATTTCTTGCCATTCCCTTCTGGCCTCAAGTGTTTCTGTTGAGAAGTCGGATGCCATCCTTATGGGGGCTCCTTTGTAGGTGATAACTTTTTTTTCTCTTGTAGCTTTTAATATTTTCTCTTTATCGCTTAGCTTTGGTATTTTAATTATGATGTGTCTTGGTGTAAGTTTCTTTGGGTTTCTCTTTAATGGAGTCCTCTGTGCTTCTTGGACTTTTGAGAGTTTCTCTTGCATTAATTTAGGGAAGTTTTCAGCTATGATATGATTGAACAACATCTCTATTCTTTGTTCCTTTTCTTCTTCTTCAGGAACCCCTATGATGCAGATGTTATTTCTCTTCATGAAGAGAGCTCTCTAAGAGTTTCCTCTGACTTTTTGAGTCTCTTTTCTCTTTTCTTCTCTGCTTTCATGCCTTCATTCCAGTTGTCCTCTAACTCGCTGATTCGATCCTTTGTTCTATCTATCCTGTTTTTAATTCCTTCCATTGTGTTCTTTATTTCTGATACTGTATTTGTCATCTCCGACTGATTCATTTTTATACTTGCTATTTCTTTATTTAGGTTTTCAAACTGTCCCTCCATTGTTGTTCTAAGATCCCTAAGCATCCTTACAATCATTATTTTGAACTCCACATCTGGAAGTTTGATTATTTCCATATCACTCAGTTCATCTCCTGAAGGTGTCACTTGTGGTTTCATTTGGATTGCACTTTTTTGTCTTCTCATTGTGTTTGGGTGTTTTATTTGTAGAGTTGGTTGAGTCTAGGCTTGGTGTTATCTGCCTCCAGTTTTCAGTTGTGTTGAAAGGGAGATTTTTAAAGAAGGAGGTTAAAGTTACGTTCCATAGCAATTTACATAACCCTAAATGGCTCCTTTTCCTTTATCAAAGAATGGTGGAGCAATCTCCCCGAAGATGTACACCATCCCTCCACGGACAGGAAGAGCTCTGACGTTTGCCCTGGTCTTCACATTTTCCTTGCTTCCTGCCTCTGAAGAAAGTCTCATTACATGGCAAAGATGTGTTACTACTTAGAAATCTGTTTGCAGAACCTCGTTTTTTTTTTTTTTTTTTTTTTTTTTTTTTTTAAATAAATTTTTATTGATGTTAATGGGATGACATTAATAATTCAGGGTACATATATTCAAATAAAATATGTCTAGGTTATTTTGTCATTAAATTATGTTGCATACCCCTCACCCAGAGTCAGATTGTCCTCCGTCATCCTCTGTCTAGTTTTCTCTGTGCCCCTCCCCCTCCCCCTAACTCTCCCTCCCTCCCTCCTGCGTCCTCCCTCCCCCCACCCCTGGTAACCACCACTCTCTTGTCCATGTCTCTTAGTCTCGTTTTTATGTTCCACCAATGTATGGAATCATGTAGTTCTTGTTTTTTTCTGATTTACTTATTTCACTCCGTATAATGTTATCAAGATCCCACCATTTTGCTGTAAATGATCTGATGTCATCATTTCTTATGGCTGAGTAGTATTCCATAGTGTATATGTGCCACATCTTCTTTATCCAGTCTTCTATTGAAGGGCTTTTTGGTTGTTTCCATGTCTTGGCCACTGTGAACAGTGCTGCAATGAACATGGGGCTACATGTGTCTTTACGTATCAATGATTCTGAGGTTTTGGGGTATATACCCAGTAGAGGGATTGCTGGGTCATAAGGTAGTTCTATTTGCAGTTTTTTGAGGAACCACCATACTTTCCTCCATAATGGTTGTACTACTTTACAGTCCCACCAACAGTGTATAAGGGTTCCTTTTTCTCCACAGCCTCTCCAACATTTGCTATTGCCCGTCTTGTTGATAATAGCTAATCTAACAGGGGTGAGGTGGTATCTCATTGTAGTTTTGATTTGCATTTCTCTAATAACTAATGAAGCTGAGCATCTTTTCATATATCTGTTGGCCATTTGTATTTCTTCCTGGGAGAAGTGTCTGTTCATGTCTTCTTCCCATTTTTTTATTGGATTGTTTGTTTGTTTGTTGTTGAGTTTTATGAGTTCTTTGTAAATTTTGGATATTAGGCCCTTATCTGAGCTATTGTTTGAAAATATCAGTTCCCATTTAGTTGGCTGTCTGTTTATTTTGATATCAGTTTCTCTTGCTGAGCAAAAACTTTTTATTCTGATGTAGTCCCATTCATTTATCTTTGCCTTCACTTCTCTTGCCATTGGAGTCAAGTTCATAAAATGCAGAACCTCGTTTAATTAAAGGTTCCTCTTATATCTCTGCCACTTTAAGACGAATATTTGTAATGTTTATGTATAACCATTGACATTGGCTGTGTGCCACAGTTAAACTCAATTTCACTCACAACTCGCAGTTTTCACTCCTTTATGAATTTATTGGGGTGACCACAGGAAGCTGGAGCACGTGTTCCCATGAGCACACACATATGCCTGGAACATTCTTTATGTCTTCTTTTCCAGGCTTGTGTTCTCTTCCTCTCTCAGGTCTTGGCTTAGTTATTGCTTCCTCCAGGAAGTCTTCCCTGATCCTGTATGTGCAGAATATATTGCTGTTCCTCTGTGTTCCTGTCATTCCTATTCCTTGTGTTCCCCACCTACCCCCCACCCCTCAGCAACCACTAATACAATATCACACTGTATAGGGATTATCAGTTAATCTACTGCATTTATCTCTACGAAACCTGTTAGTAACGACAGGGATTCTACCTGTTGTAAATGAATCCCGAGAAATAACCTAACACAGTGCTTGCCCCATCGCTGATTCTTATTGTGCAGTGTCATTAATCTTCTCTGAATGAAAACATCCATTCTGTGGCCACGCACAGAAGTGCTACATTTGCCCTAGAAGACGTACCATGTTTATCAGCTTTTCCAGCATAGTCAGTGTGTCCGGAAGCACAGAGAGGCACGTAAAAACATGCTGTATTGTTCCACTGTTCCGCCTGTACTTCTTGTGAACTGATGGACTTAGTCCGGATCGGTGCTCGTCAGATTTTAATGTGCATGGGAATATTATGGGCAACATGTTAAAATTGAGGTTCATATCCTGTGGGTCTGTACTTCTATATTTCTAATGAGCTCCCAGAAATACTGATGCTATTCTTTAATGGAGCACACTTTGAGTCACATCATTTTACAGAAAATGCCATTTGCCATTGCATCATCTATAATTATTTACTCAGGATATAGGTATAAAGAAATGGCCAAAAAAATAGGGGAGGAGGAAAAGGGAGGAAGGGGGGGATAGAGAGGGGAGAAGAAGAGGAAGAAGAGCCATCTCGCCAACTAGGGACCTGGCAGCCTCCCCTTGATGACATATCTGTGTAGGAGCTTTGCATTTAGGGGGGAAAAAGCATTAGAACAGAACTACCAAATTAGACGCTAAGATTTAGATAATATGCATTTGATATACATTGAGGATTTAGTGATACAACGAGCAACACAACACCTGTTTTGCAGCATTGAATACAGTTGAAAGCTTCTGTATGAAATGATAGATTTTAAAATAGCAGGGATGAAAATCAATGATTAACAATAAACAGGAAGAAGCTGGAAAAAATGGCAGACTCAGAAAAGAAGTCAAAAGTCAATTCACCAAAGTAAGAGGAAAATAAGAGTTTGATGCACTAGGGGGAGGAAGGAATGAGAAAAACATTTGTAATAGAACAACAGAGGGGAAGAAAACCAGGGAAGAAGGTGCAGGCACCTAATTTCATTTATTTATTTTCATTATATGCTAAGGAATTATTATAGGCCAGACACTTTATTAGGTTTATGGGATAGAAAGTTAAATTAAAACATTAAGAAATAAAGTTTTTTTGAGAGGTAGGCATGTACCTAAGTGAAAACTCACACTATGTTGAGCTATAAATGACATATGAGCCTGACCAGGTGGTGGCACAGTGGATAGAGCATCAGCCTGGAAGGCAGAGGACCCAGGTTCGAAACCCCGAGGTTGCCGGCTTGAGAAGGGCTTTTCCAGCTTGAGTACATGGTCTCTGGCTTACCTGTGGGATCGTAGACATGACCCCATGGTCACTGGCTTGAAACTCAAGGTTGCTGGCTTGAGCCCAAGGTCGCTGGCTTGAGCAAGGCGTCACTGGCTTGGCTGTAGCCTCTCAGTCAAGGCACATATGAGGAAGCAATCAATGAACAATAAAGGGTCCGCCACAAAGAACTGATGCTTCTCATCTTTCTCCCTTCCTGTCTGTTCCTATCTGTCCCTCTCTCTGTCTCTCTTTATCTCTCTGTCTCCCTTACTTAAAAAGAAGAAAAGATCTATGAAACGATTATAATTAAACTGTAAGTACATGTCTGCCTGGTGGGGACATACATAGAATATTTATAGGAGAAGACGTGTGGTGAGTGTAACAGATGAAGAGGTGTCCTATTCTGTGCTGCTCCTCGCCCCCACCAAGTGACGAAGGAACATTCTAGGCCGGGGAGAGCCCTTGAAAGAGTATGTGAACTGAGCCCTGTAGAACTAACCTGGGAGGCAGACAACTGTGTGTGTTTTTAGGAGTTTGTGTGTCTGGGAGGGAGGGAAGGAAGAAAGGAGAAAAGAGGGGGAAAGAGACAGAAACAGAGAGAGGATATATACTTAATTATATACAGCTGTTTGGGGCAACATCTTCAAGCCCGTTTGGAAAGAGCAGTACTAATTGTGAACATAGACAAAAGAGAAAAGAGCGACTACAAAAATATAATTTGTTGCAACATTTTCAACTGTAAATCTGGACACATTGGGCTTTTAGAAAGAGGAAAACAAGGGAGGCTGAGAAATAGTATCTTACTACGCAGGCTTTGGCCCCAAATATATCCTCTCTAGAGCTACAGATCACAAGTCAAATCACAAAGTCAAATTTTGCTATAGTGTTTAGGTTGCTCCTTTAATTAATGATATTAGTTATGAAAGTAATAACTATGAGTATATAAACATGTGTAATTTTCATTAACATTCCTTAAACAGCCAAAAAATAATCTTTATCATTAATCTGGTGGTAATACTGGTAAAATAAAGCTCTGGAATCATTTTTTTTTTATTTTTTTTTTAAATTACAATTTATATTCAATATTATTTTGTATTAGTTTCCAGTGTACAGCATAGAGGTTAGACAGTCATATTCTTTACCAAGTTTTGAATTCTCCTATTACACTTTTTATTTTAATTTATTGGGGTGACGCTGGTTAAAAAAATTACACAGGTCTCAG
Source organism: Saccopteryx leptura (assembly GCF_036850995.1). Classification (NCBI taxonomy): domain Eukaryota; kingdom Metazoa; phylum Chordata; class Mammalia; order Chiroptera; family Emballonuridae; genus Saccopteryx; species Saccopteryx leptura. The sequence goes on from NC_089508.1 coordinate 182,826,787, forward strand.
GTGCCCAATTCTACAACACATCTCTGTACACCGTATTGTGTGTTCACCCCCCAAATCAAGTCTTCGTCCATCACCATTGACCCCCCCACACCCTCCTCCACCTCCCTCCACACCCCTTTCCCTCTGGTAATCACCTGTGTCCATGACTTCTTTACACTTTTCATAAAGTGATAGATTAAGCAATTAACATAGTAAGTTGAGACACATCGTTTTTAAATGAAATGCGAAATAACAACAGTAACACAAACAAAAGAAAGAGATGTACATTTAAATGTGAAGTAACAGCTTTGATACATAGAGCCTGTCTCTATCATCTATGAGCCAATATCTTCCAACCAATGACACAGAACAGGCCAGTGAGTCTGGCTTTGCAGTTGACTTGCAAATAGCATCACAGGCAAGTGGAATTCAAAGGCAATCCATGGCAGGTGGACCCTTTCTCCTTGACTTTCTTTAGATGGGCAGCCTGATACAGGAGTGGGAGGACCGTGCCGCAGGGTGTGGTCTTGCCTTTTGGAGAACCAACAGGAAAAGGGAGTTCAGTAGAATTTTACATCAGGGAAATGCTTCCAAAAGGGGCGTGCTAATTTTTCCCTAAATCACTGTTTACAAATAGCAGGGAACAACAGGGCAGGCTGCCGACCTCACCATTCTCAAAGCTATCTTCCTGATAATGACTGCTGGTGTTTCAGTGAAAATTAATCTCTAGTGAAGGGATTTATATTTAGTCATATACTTAGTTTTTTTTTCCCTCATAGGTAAGTATACTGCTCACAGAAATTAGGGGATATTTTATCGCTTCATATTCATTTTGAAATATCCCCTAATTTTTGTGAGCAGGATGTTATCAACTTTTTAATCCTAGGCACTGCCTTTTTTAAAAAATAAGAATATTCTCCACGAGTACTTTTATAATTCACATCTTGCATAAAACCAGATAAATGTTGACAACTGAGAGATTTCTATTAGTAACAACACATTTTACAATTTAAAATTATGTGGTAACTGACATACTTCACATTATTTTGGTCTTGCACATAAAATGAGTTTCACATAAATTTTATATAACACCATATTAAATTAATGTAATTCAAATTAAATATACACATACATTTTTAAAGACACACTTGGAGATTTTGCTGTCAAGTATTTTATTCAGAAAACTTGATCTAATTCCACCCCTCATGCTGATACGGTTATGCCCTATCTATTTGATCGCTCTGTTGTGTTTCTAAAAAATAATTAAAGCTGAAATAATTCAGTGCTTCTAAAAGAGATAGCTCGGTCGATTCAAGCCTCATCCCGATATGCAAAGGTTGCAGGTTCAATCCCCGGTCATGGCACATACAGGAATAGATTGATGTTTCTCTCTCCCCCTCTTTCTCTCTCTCTAAAATCAATAAGTAAATTTAAGAAAAAAGATACTACAATGCTGACCTTAGTATTATACTTGGATATCAAATTTTATTAGAATTGTCACTGTCTCCAGTCTGAAATTTTAATGCACTTAGATAAATTAATAACAAATTTTATTTTATTACCTGAATATTCATACACGGTTCTTATTATACATGGTGTTACCATGGTTATTTTCCTGTTAAGAATGTGAGGCTTGTGCAGCACTTAGAATTAAGATGATATTGTTATACCACAAAACCAGATACTGTAGGCCTACTTAGCACAGTAATCAAGATTTCTTGAAAATTGCTAAAAACTTGTGTGAAGAGAAACATCTCTTTAATAATCTTTTCACTTTTATTGAAGCTATGTCCTATCTTACTAAAAGCTTGAGGACTTGGCTCCTTTGTCAGAGGCAAGGTCGTTCTTATGTGCAGAAAAGATAGATAGGAAGCATAACATGTCATAAGGTAAGTTACCACATAAGCTGGATGAAAGAAACGATATCTATCTTTTTATTATTATTATTTATTCATTTGGGGGGGAGGTGAGGAGGGAGGAGCAGAAAGCATCAACTGCTGTATGTGCCTTGACCAGGCAAGCCCAGGGTTTCGAACCCGTGACCTCAGCATTCCAGATCGATGCTTTCTCCACTACGCCACCACAGGTCAGACCTATATCTATCTTTTTAAAGGTTATTTCTGTACCAGTGTTAAGAGTATAAGTCCATTTTTGCTGTTTTGTATCTAATAAGACAATTCGATAGTTAAGTGGTAGCAAGTAGGAAATAGACGTCTGTCATATAACTGATAGACTAACTGAATTTGGTTTCACTATAGGAGAATCTTCTGTAGATGAGATGACTTAGAGGTCTCTTGCTATAAATAAGTAAATACAAGGCCCTGACTAGACCCGGACTTTGCACAATGTCATCGCTAAGAATAATGGTGGTTTTATGAATTTGTATAATGAGCTCTTTAAGAGTAGATGACTGCAGCCTCCACTTATTTCACTTAAGAAATCCAAACAAGTTATTACCAATGTTAAATCTAATCCTACTGTGTCCTAAAACATTAATTTATTGCTGTGAAGGCAAATCATCGTCCAGTGTCTCCTAAGTACAGGACAGGAGAAACAAAGACCTCCCCATTGTTTCTGACAGAGGACAGAGCATTGGAGTGCTCCTGGGTCATAGGCCGGCCTGGGCTGCAGAATTAATGAAGAACATGTGTTCTAGGTGCGTGGAGGCCTGAGGTCCTCTCTGCGGGATGACCTTCCTTCTTCTTCTGTTAGCTAATGAGGATTTCGTTGTCATCTTTCTTGCCGAAGGACCTCGGGGCCTTGTATCATTATTGAGTGAACACAATGTCACCCCGGCTGGCAGAAATGTTTCATCTCTTGTCAGGAACAGAGGCGTCCTCATGTCATCTGGAGAAGGCACCAGGGAGGGCCTGGCAGTTGAGAACAGACATTTCAATCAGTAAACGGAACTCGCTGGAGATGTTTAATCTGCTGGGGTTGTTCGGATCAGAATATTGAAACTCTCTCTATGTCTCTCTTGGAATTTGGGATGTTTATTATGGGCGAAGAAAAAGGCACATTAATTAATGTATTTCTTATCTAATGGTCAATGTTATTCAGTTAGGAGAACATCTGTTTTTTTTCATGACATTATGAACAGATAAGCATGTGGGTACTTTTGATCCCTAAATTACATTGACACAGTCTTTGTAACTCAAATTCTCATATTGAATCAACCGATGGGCACAAAAAAGGGACAAGAGAGAAGGAGTAGGAGACTATGAAACAGTGTAGCAAATAAGACACCAGCATGACGGTTTCCTTCGAGTGCCCAGTTTGTTTTCACAGTAACAACAACAGGAACGCATCAGGGAATACTGGTGTATTGGTGTTGTGAAAATAAGGACCCCAGGAGGGGCTATGTAAAATGACAGTCCTAACTTCTACCAGCAAGCAAGGAAGGCAGGTTTTGAAGCAGCTTCCAGATGAGCTCTGCCGCTTCACATTGAAACGCATTAGGATGTGAATTTAATGCTCTATGTCTATGGGTTAAGTCCTATCATTTAACTATTCAACTTTTTCTTCTAGCCTTCTGGATGTTATTCAGGGACTTTCCCATATTAAGTATTGATAAAGAGAAAATATATTAGGACGACGCTCTAACCAACTGAGCTACCGGCCAAGGTTAATGCACTGTATTTTAAATCACTGGGTTATTTTTATACCTCAGTGTGGTTAAAATTATGTTAATGTATTAAAATAATGATTAAAAATAATTATTTATAGATAACCTACCTTTACCATGACCAGGAAGTCTAACAAATGAACTCAAAGGTATAATCTGTTAACCATGTTTCAAGTTATTTTTATTTAAATTGTCTTTTTAAAAAAATATATTTTTTCTTAACTGAGAAGCAGGGAGTCAGAGCGACCAGAGTCGACTTTTTAATAGATTGTATGTAGAGTGTGAGAAGAGAGTCAAGGATGATGCCACATTTTTAAACCTTGAAGAACAGATTTACTATTCATTGACATGATAATTTTGGAGAGTGGCATGGATATCAGAAATTCAGTTTTGAGCATGTTAAGTTTGAGATTCTTTTTAAAACCCCAAGTGGAGATGTAAAATAGGGCGTGTGATATATGGTGTAAAGTTTCTGGACATATCTAAGCCAGATGTAATTTGGAAGTCATTGGCATTTCAATTTTATATAAAAACATCAGACTGGATAAGTCTGCCTAAGAAGCAGGTGTATATGGTACACATTAATACATAACCCCTAGGAGAACACCCATCTACTGCTACCCGTGTCAAAAAAGAATCTTCTCAACACCCAGAAGCATCCCTTATCTCCTTCCAATCACTGCATCACACTTGAAGGATATTTCACCAAGGATATTTTTTAGTTTGGCAGATATTTTCCTTCAGCGCTCTAGAGATATCAATCTAAGTTCTCTGGATTTCTTTTCTTTCTTTCTTTTTTTTCTGTTGAGTAGGCAACTGTCATTCTGTTGATCCTTTGATCATAATATTTTTCTCCCTTCTGGCTGTGTTAAAATTTTTATCTTCTTTTCTTTCTTCAGATGTTGTACTCTGAGGAGAGTAGGTGTGGATTTTTATTTATTTGTTCTTTCTTACACTTATGAGGCTTTATGACTATTTGGCTTGATGTCTTTAATTAGTTTTAGAAAATTCTTAGCCATGATCTCTTCAAATATTGTTTTTATTTCATTCTTCTCTCCATATGTAAATCAAACCTTCCTATGTGTCCTCTGTATTTCCTATCTTCTGTATTGTCTGTCCTTTAATCACTCCATTCTTTTTTGAGGGTGTTTTTCAACCTTGTCTTTTCTTTCAGTTGGTTAATTTTCTCTTCAGCCCATGTTTATGAACCCATCTCTAAATGTTTTAGTTCGTTTATAATAGCCTTGAGTTCTAAAATTCCCATTGCTTGAAGATTTCTTGCCAGAACCTCAATCTTGTCCTTTATTTCTTGAAAATAGTATATATGAATACTTTAAAGTTGGGATCTGAGGACTCCAGTCCTGGCGTGTGACTACTTAATTGTCTGCTAGGTGAAGGGATTTCTCTCATCAAATTACTACCTTTTTATTCAAGAATGCCCCTCTCTTCCCAACAACCTTAAATCTCACTGGCTCTAAAGCAGGCCACATGGCTCTCCTAACTCCTAAGAGAGGTGGAAATAGATTCTTTTTCTAGCCTTGCTAGTGGGAGAATACAAGTGAGAAAGAAAGCTTAGAATGGGTTTTGAGGGTGACAAGTATGGTATCTACCATAATAAACAAACTTAATAGGAAAATTTGACTCTAGATTGCCCATTATAGATTATTCTCTATATTACCCTGATATAAAATGATGAAGCATAAGTTTCAACACAAACAGATAACAGGCAGAAACTGATCACTGTGGCCACACCACCATGATTTCTGATATCCCCCTCTGTGATGAGAAGAGCTCTGTTTCTGGGCTGTGCTCTCTCTCGAACATTGTTGTGTGCCTTATGGAACTATTTGCCTTAGAATATATCAAACTGGAGAGAATCGAGAGTTTGGTCAACTGCAGTTTACTGGTATACGGTTATCAGCTCGCTTTCCAGTGTGCTTGTTTTGTTTTTCAATTAATTAATTAATATATATATATAATATTTATTTTAGAGAGAGAGAGAGCGAGCTAGAGAGATAGGAAAGGAGAGAGAAAGGGAGGAGAGTGAGATGAGAAACATCAACTCGTAGTTGGTTCACCTGAGTTGTTTATTGATTGTTTCTCATACTGTCTTGACCAGAGGGCTCCAATTGAGCCAGTGACCCCTTGCTCAAACTGGCAACCTTGGGCTCAGGCCAACGACCTTTGAGCTTCAAACCAGTGACATTTGGGCGTAAGCGGCCAGTGCCCTTGGGATCATGTCTGTGATCCTGCACTTCAGCTGGTGACCCCCCGCTCAAACTGGCAAGCCTGGGCTCAAACCAACAAGCCCATATACTCTAGCCGGAGACTTCAGTGTTTCAAACCTGGGCCCTCAATGTTCCGGGCCAGCACTCAATCCACTGTACCACCACCGGGCAGGCCAGTATGCTTGCTTTAAATAGCTTGAAATTGTTCTCTGGATATGTGCTGTATCATGACTGTGCACATGGAAGAAAGTGATGGTAAAATAAAATAATATTTGGAGCACAGTTAAATTAATTGCTTATTTATAATAGGACCTACTTAAATTTTTCATTCAAATATTTTTTAAAACAAACTAAAATGTCCAGGTGTAGGTTATTCATATAAAGCCTCATGTTTTTTGTCCTTGTCTGTTTCATTTCATTAGGTTATCACTAGCCATAAGATGGTACAATACATCAAAGGTAGTGTTACCCATTTGAGTAGGCTGTATATTAGCATGTTGAGAATTGAGAATTGAAGAATCTGTTCATTCTCTTATGTTGGCCACCTGCTTTTATGTTAAGGTTAATAACCCAAGACTAAAGAATGAAAGTAAATGCATATTTAAAAGAGTAATGTTATCATTTGTATTACCTACTGAATAAAAGTCCCCACTAAAAAAATATTTTTTGTTCATGCAGAGTTCTGAGTCAATGTCTGCAGCTATGGTCAGTAAGAAAACTGTATGATGACCAGGTAGATTTTTGTGCATTTTCTTTTGTTTTTACTGTTATAGATTGAGGAGACCCATTGGTTTATTTCCACGGATACCTTGAATATTCTTTCAGAAGCTCTCAAGAAGCTTAAATATTCTTTGAGAAGGCTTTCAGTTCAGGGAGGAATCCTAGGAAGTGCTTGCTAGTGTTTTTACTAGAAACAAAAAGAACAGACTACAAAAGACTAAGAAGAATATGTAAAACCTAAATATAAATAGTATATATCCAGGCCACCTTGTACATAAATGATTTGATAAGAAGTTAAAAGCCAGTTACTCCTTAGAACAGTGGATTGGGTCTAGAGTCATCTTGAAGTCATCTGAAAATTAATTTTTTCAGTCTAAATCAAAGCTGACTCTAGAGAGAATCAAGTTATAAAGGCTTTGCTTTTTTTTTTGCTGTTTCAGACATTCATAGATTACAGGTAAGTCATCCTATTCAAGAGTATATACAGAAGTATGGAGATTTGTACACATTGACTTTGAGTAGATGTGGGTATTAATGCTTCTGAATAGATATGATTATTAATCCTCCATTCTTCAAATCTCTTCAGCATTAAAAGAAAATCATAATTGTATATAGAAACAAAAGAAGCTTGGCTGTTTAATGTTTATTTTCACACAGTTTTTCTAAACATAATTACCTGACTATTTTTTACTATATTATAATTATTTTTTGTCATAAATGATACTTATTACATTAAAATTGATATACTTTATTTTACATTTTTACTATATTATTTATTTTTACTTCATTATTTTTATATCTAAAATAAGTCAGAACAGCCTATTAGCTGCAAGTTATCAGGACATGCATGTGTACTATACATTCATTTCAGGGTTTTTTAGGGGACACATTAATACAATAAAGAACAGATGAATGAGCATATGGTTTGTTAAGTTATGTTTATAATAATTAGATCCAGATCACATTTAAATAAAGGGTCAGTAGCACATAAATTGGAAACTCTGATTTAACACTCTTTAGTAGTAAGAGGTTAGGGGCATTACTACCAATGTGAACAGAAAAGCCACATGCCATGAAACAAACAAATCTAATTATCAAAATGTTACAGCACTGCATAATAAGGTAAGACATTTCAAAAACATGTTAGTGCTTCTATGAAATCTTTACCAGATGGCCACAATCGCTACAAATCCATGACAGATATAAAAGTATTTCTTAATTTAGAGTACATGGGCAGAATCAAAAATGTGTGGACAGCAGTTCATACAGATATTGTGAAAATACTTATATGTTAGCAGAAAAGCTATTTATACAACTTTTTGGTTACTTTCCATATCTTACCTTGTTTGGAAGAGTCATGTGTATTAACTTTCTCATTTAAGAAATCAATAAAAATGCATTGAAGGGTTTATAATATAGACCATTTCTGGATAAGTTCTTTGAAAACCATTTCCCAAGTAGTGTTGGGTTATTATAAATATGCTAAATTTTCCAAGCAGATTCTCTGAACATGGATAACTTTGTGATTTTAAGGTAAGTTTGTCAATACAAGGTGTCATTTCATTCACTGGATATTTTTTATTTCTTTTGATAAATAGATAGAATAACAGATCTAAGTTGAGTCAAATATATAACAATCTATGAAGCCAAGAGAAAAAGGACATAATTTAAAAAAAAAAATCTGTGGTATATTTTCTATAAAAATTATTTCTACTTAAGGTGTGTCTGCTGCAACATTTGTGTAATTCACTGTAATAGTAATTACTATACTGATGATAATTGTACCATCTTGGATGCTTAGTATAAATGAAAAGCTGTAATATTAGCTTTTTAAATACCTTTTTCAGAAATTCAACTCACTACCAGCTGTCAGTTCTCTTTATTTTCTCATTTTACTATTTCACAGTGTGTAAACATATATGGGAAATTATAAAAAAAATTTAAAAGTATGTATTTTCATCCAATTTGTGTGTCAAATATAATATACTCAAATGTCCTTCTTGAAGAATTACAGTTCAAATTGCCAAAGTCTTCAAGTAATACGCTAGTAAAACTTCTATTTGCCATGGTCTAAATCCAAATGTGTTTTTGTAGAGAACCCTGTTTCCATATCATACTATTACCATGTTCTCTTACTCTAGTACTTTATGAAGCACACTTGGAAAAATGTACCTTTACCGATAACCTATTTTACTTACACCTATAATTAGAATTGTTATACATTCATCATATTCACAGTGATCTCCTCAATAACTTCTTCTCAACTCTTCTCAGAATTGCCAAGTTCAGGTTTTTATAGTCTACTCCGGTTCTAGTGAACTCCCAGCATGGAAGTAGAACTTGGCGTTTTATCAGGGAAATCCTTAGTCTCAAAAATACTAACATAGATTATTGATGCTTGTAAGTAAGGGCAATTGATTTACCTCACATTAGAGAATGACACTCAGTTTGGAGGATTGTGATCATTGTAAGAGTTACCAGTAATCCAAAGATACAACAAAAATGAATAAAAAATTGATAGACCCAGGGAAACAAGAATAAATTAAAAAGAAATATAGGTTAATAAAACTTCCATGTAAAAAAAAATGTATATAAGACCAATGTCAGTTAACCTGGTTAGCAATAGCATGAAAAGGGAGAGAAGATCTCCATTGGAGAGTAAGAAGACCGTGGTCAGAGAGTGGGAAAATGGAGTTGGAAGGGATGCTTGCCAGGGAAACTGGAAAACCAGTATGTGAGACTCTCGTTTCTCTGATTGCTACACCAGGGTGGAATTCTAGAGACAGACATTGATACTAAATTCTTGTGTTGTGCCATGTGAGCTCAGTGGGACTCACTGAGTGAAACCATGCCGTCGGTGCTGCTGATTAGAAGTTAAATAGCTGCTACTGTTGAATTCCAGTAAGAATCACGGTATCATTAAGTTGGAATAATATGAGAAACTGGGATGGCTTATTCATGCTCTATTCTCCTCGACCTTACCAAAGAAGGACAAGTAGGTACAGTGCCCTCTATCTATACTCTGAGTTGAAGGCATTCATAATATACTATTCAAGAGAAGCAACTCTTTGGAAGAAAAGTATGGATAGCTTAAACTGGTTACTTAATGAATTAAATAGCTGGGTTATTTTGGAACCTAGAGTGGTCATCACTTAAGGCCTGTTTTCCCTGACAGGCTAGGTTATCTTTCAGAGCTGGGTATATGTGACAGGTTTTTCTTAGAGGACGGACTTTTTCAAACAATATGTTAATAGCAGACAGGATTTTCCTAGGGAATATCAGCATCTCAAGTCCTATTATATCTGTCTACCTGTTTGCCTCATCTTCTTCCTATTTCTCTGCATCCCCACCCAAGTGCCTCCTAGTGTGAAGTTACTGAGATTTCTTTAGACTTGGCAACTCCTCGATTCTCAGAAAGCTGGGCCCTTGGAACAGTGGAAACGACTGGGCTGATTTGGAAATTGTGATTATGAATAACTCTCACCTCCTAAGCACATGGTAGATATATAAATTGTAATTGAATGAATGAATTTAAACAGTTGTAACTGGACTACTGTCATTAACATATTTACTTGCTTGTTGGAAGTTATGGGAATTCCTCTGAATCTATTTACAAAGAAGGGTCAAGGCCTTGGGCTGTCAGGTTAGCATGGGAGTCCCGATAGTAACTTGTTTTGTCTTGCTATATTTTGATGAAACAATTTCATATTTCTCTAAGTATTCTCAGGCAATTTTTAAAGGGAAAGGCCCTCAAGTCAATGAAAACGAAACAATTCCAACATCGGCACATGTATTCTAGAAATGCCCTTTAAATTCTGTTTACCTGTGAGGATAGTGCTATTAAGTAGTCTTAATTTCAGTTGACTTTGAGATATTCTTGCCTCTTTAGGAAAATTTTCACATGTTTCAGCAGAAAACAGCCCCTCCCCCCATTGCTAAGATTAAAAAAAAAGGATCTTCACTAAAATTAAAAGTGTTTGCAATATTTCAGAAATGCCATTTGTCATTTTTAAATTCATTTTTTGTGTTCTATAGATAACATATTTTTTTCTTTTTCTCATTGCCAGCAAAGGTCTGTGTTAACCATAAGGCTGGGGAACTAAGCAGAAGCACTTAAATTATTCAGTTACCTCCAAACTCTCAATGACAACTTTCTGGCTTACACTGCTCATATTATAAAGCATTTTTTTATTATTATTATAAAGCATTATTTCATTGGGGTATTCCTGTGATCTTTGTTTTTTGTATTATACTGCTTTTCTTCCTTCAATCACACAGTATGAAATAAATAGAACGCATTTTCACTTTATTGTTTAGAAAACATGAACATAGAACATAAGATTTGAAAAGGTGTGGATTTCCAAATGAAGTTTCCGTAACTATAATAAAAAATGATGTGTAGTTGCTGATTGTAGTAGTTTTGAGCCCACCTAATCACTTCTGCTTTTATTTTTTAAAAATATTTTACTGGTCAATGTGTTCTCTAAGATGGGCACTTGTTTATAAAGATTTTCATCCCTAGACTATGATGCAAATTTTAGAAATAAATTTTACAGACATTCCATGCACTAAATAACATATAAAAATCCTTCTAGACTAGTGTTAATTATTTAGACAAGAACCTAAAACATTTATTATCAAAGTTATGAATGTAGTAAACAACCCAAATTATTTCCCCTCGTATTGTTAGAAACCTAGAAATATATTTCTGAAGTTGTCTGGATTAACTACCATATATAGTCACAGCCCAGCATCCGTGGGTCTTAGTGGACCAATGTATTCACAGTATGTTTTAGCTTATATTATCAAGCAATTTTCAGAAAGCAAGAAAAAAAGTCATTTATGGCTGTTTTTCCAAAATTATTTCTTTTTTTTAATAATTTTAATACAATTGATTTTTTTTTTATTTTACTGACCAATGATCCTCTTGCAATAGAGGAAATAAGCACAATTATAAGAACTGCAAATACTGATTTTTTAGTCAAAATATATCAACATTATGGGGGACAAGATAGTGGATCTTTATTAACAAAGGATTCCCCCCCCACACACAAAAAAACATGAAAATACAACTAAATGGAAGTGAATATGCATAAGAAATGGAGAGGGAAAATATTATCCTAAGGAAGTAAATCAAGGTAAAACATGTACTAGGCTAAATATCCCAAAGAAAATATACTCAAAAGTTCTAATGCTTTTCATTCTGAAATATGTCTTAATCCAATGCTTCTTAATATTTAATAGGAACTTCTATCTCCTGGAAACTTGTCTAAAAGGAAGATTTAAATTCAGTAGGTTTAGGGTGGAGTCTGAGATTACAACCAACTATGGCTGGTAATGTTGATCTGATCTGAGCACAGGACTAAGTAACAGGTGCTTGGAGAACAACCTGAGGACTCACCTTAGTTATCTGGAGTATCAAACACAACATTACGTACAAAGGATATCACTAGTTAAGTTGGAGATAAGCACAATGCACAATTTAAGGCTCACAATAAAAATGTATAGAACATTGTAAACATTGAAATACTGGCCTGTAATTTTTTTTTTTGTATTTTTCTGAAGCTGGAAATGGGGAGGCAGTCAGACAGACTCCCGCATGCGCCCGACCGGGATCCACCCGGCATGCCCACCAGAGGGCAATGCTCTGCCCATCCGGGGCATTGCTCTGTTGCGTGACCTGTAAATCTTATACAATGTGCTACTGAATGGCTACAAAATACTTAATAGAGAATAAAAAATGGAAGACAAATACTTTTTGACTCTTTAAAGGGTGTGGCATTGGCCCTCTGAAATTTATTTGAGTCATTCTTAATCTAGCTTCCAAAGATGGACTTCAAACTGTTTGTAGTCTCCTAAAAAATATTTGATTTCATTGTGACCATATATGCAGTTTTTCAGGGAAGAGGACCATAGATTCCACATGTCAAATGGTTATAAGAAAAACATTCTGAAGATATCCTGAAGTTTTAATTCCTCATTCAATAGGAAAAGAGCCTGACCAGGTGGTGGCACTGTGGATAGAACGTAAAACTGGGATGTGGAGGACCCGGGTTTGAGACCTCGAGGTCGCCAGCTTGAGCGCAGGCTCATCTGGTTTGAGCAAAGCTCACCAGCTTGGACCCAAGGTCACTGGTTCAAGCAAGGGGTTACTTGGTCTGCTGAAGGTCCACGGTCAAGGCACATATGAGAAAGCAATCAATGAACAACTAAAGTGTCGCAACAAAAAACTAATAATTGGTGCTTCTCATCTCTCTCTATTCCTGTCTGTCTGTCCCTATCTATCCTTCTCTCTGACTCTCTCTGTCTCTGTAAAACAAATAAAAAGAAAAAGATTTTTCTCTAAAAAAAAAAGAGGAAAAGAAGTTGCTGCATGACCAGAATAATCTCTGTGCATTGATGTATATACAATATATAATATACATATAAAAACATGTATGTGTATGTGTACATATATGAGAATATGGATATACACATATAGAAGTGTTTATAATTTGTTAACATAAAGAAAATTATTTTTTGAGTCAAAATATTTTTATTTTAGCTTACTCTCTTTTGTATAATTATACATGAAAAGTAGGTAATGTAATAATAGTTGCACTCATATTGAGGAATGAATGAATTGCAGCTTCATTGCAGTGCATACGGGACAGAAAATATCTGTCCTTGTAATTCAAATGATCTTATTCACAGTGTTCTTGAATTATACTTGCAGCAATAGAATATATACTATTGTAATTTATTATTTTGAAAATAATACTTCAATATTTTTTGCATAGCATTTATATGGAAAAGCCTGCAAAAATACAACACAAGATTTGCAATTGCATTGTTATAAAATTTGAAAATAAGGAGCAATCAAACTATATAAAATTTTATAAAATGTATACAGCACTGCAATTCCACTGGTATATATGACATTTCCACAAAATTTTGCATAACACGATTATTTTGTGTAGTCATTCTAGAGGCTTGAAGAAAGAGCTCTTAAGTGATTTTAGATTGTTTTGGGAAAACAAAACAGAAAACAGCAACAGGATAGGATGAGTTATTTCTCAGTGCTAGGTGTTCTGGACCTCTAAAGATGATGGAATAGGAAGTGAGGGTAACAGGAGTCATTATGGGAAATAAAAGTTTCACTCAACCTAAGATTCATTAAACAGCCTTTCAAGAAAGAATGTAGAATTTCCTCAAACCCACCTATCATCAACTATTGTCTTAATCTTGCCAGTGACAATATAATTTTTATATAAATGATTCTGTTTATAATTGGCAACATTTCATATATACATCATATTGTCAACATTTCAAATATGTATATAAATACAACTTAAATATGTATTAATTTTAAGATCCCTATAGGGGACAGCCTTGTTATTAATACAGTGAAGTGCAGATGCTGCAGCATATGGCATACTAACTCATATTTATGTTAATTTTATGTAAATAGGATTTTAATACAGCAACATTAATCTGTTGTCGCTTTGGTTTTCCGATAGATCACTTTATGCTCTCTTTGGGTGAGATGGAAGTAGGTAGTTGAGACCTTCTGACAAAGTCCCTTTATCACAGTGTAAAGAGCAATGACTTACTTAAGTCTTTAACACCTATGTTTTAAAGGAATGTCAATTCTGTAAAGAAACTAAGAATTTATCTAGCTCCTGTTCTCTTGCTAAGTTGAGGCAGCTATAAAAAATAACAATGAACGACAATATGGTATCAGTGGAGAAAATAAACAAGTTTCATTTCAGCTAAGTAGCTATCAACTGGACAGGTAAAATAGAAGAGTGAAAGATTCCCCAGATATGTTCTTAACCTGGGAATGTGATTACAAGTATGTATAGCTTTCTTTTATTTTAGAAGTTAAAAATATTAAGCAGATACAATATTTATTAAGGAGATTCTGGTTAATTGTTTTAAGGGCTTATATTTACCAGCACAAACATGTGCTCGGTTTTATTTATTTATTTACCAAATAGTAATGAAAATTTTAATTTTTAAATTGAGATATATACTGTGTATTAGTTGTAGCTATACATTGTATTAGCTTTAATTTAGGCGATTTAATATATGCATACATTCTGAAATGATTACCACAACAAGACTGGTTAACATGCATATTAATTGTGCACACTTAGTTGCACAATTATTTTCTTGTGATGAGAACTTTCATGATTTACTTTCTTAGCAATTTCAAATACACAATAGTATTGTTACCTACCTATAGTCACCATGCAGTCCATTACATCCTCAGGACTTACTCATTTTATAGCTAGAAGTTTGCATCTTTCCGCCACTTTCACCCATTTCAACCACCCACCAATGCCATCTCTGGTCACTACCAATCTGGTCTGAGTTCATTTTTTTTATTTGTTTGTTTTTAGATCACACATAGAGGTGTTATTTTACTATGTTTGTCTTCCTCTGACTTGTTTCATTTAGCATAATGCCCTCAATATTGTTTTATATTTTCGATTTCAGATAGAAACATAACACCTAAATCTCATAATAGATAAAATATAATAGAGGAAATTTACCTCTTTGGTTTACTCAGAAATTTATTAACATTGTACTGAAGGAAGATATAAAATGGTGTTTTTCTTATGGTTGAGTAGTAGTCTATAGTATGTATGTAGTACGTCTTCCGTAGACACAGACAACAGTATGGTGGTTACCAGAGGGAAGGAGTGAAGGTAGTTGGGGGTAAAGAGGGCCAAATATATGGTGTTGGAAAATGGTTTGAGTTTGTGTAGTGTAAACACAATGCAATACACAGATCATCAAAATGCACACTTAAAAACTATATGATCCTATCAATATTAACCAATGTCACCTCAATACATTTAATTAAAAATAGACTTGGATACTATTTTGATATTTATTACCAATTGATACTAATTTATATTAAATTAAGATACGGTTCTATTTTATTATATTATAAATACAATAATGTTATACTATATTTAACGTATATTTTAACATTAAAGGATATGTAAAACCAAAAAAATGTGGTATGTAAATCTCCTTACCTGTTTAAAATTCTATTGGTTTGTGATCTGGCTTTAGAGGAGTCTAGGAGGAAAATTTCTTCTAACATTTGCCTATTTAAAAATAATAATTTAGGGTGTGTGACAGACTTTTTTTTTTTAAAGGTCAAGTTTATTATTATATAACTATAAAGCAGAAATATATGCTATTTTGGTTTTGTGATTTGATCAACTCAGTCAAGTTCAAATAAGATCTTTATATGTATATAATTCTTGTCTAACATGAGGAATTAATGTCTAATTTAATTTAGTAGAAAATCAATTTTACAAAGTAAAGGAAGCTTGTAGTGATTTAAACATATGAATCACAATGTTTTTGTGGACAACTGAGGAATATTTGAGGCCACAATATTATGGAACAGAATGACTGTAAGCCCCTAATTCCCTAAATTTATGGATAAATCCAACTTTTAGCAAGTGATTTTTGATCTTTTGGACTCATTTGTGATGCATGTGAACCTCTTTTGTAGATGTTTAAATACATGCTTAACATGAAAACCTCTGTTATCTGATAATACGGGAAATTATGACATAGAATGCTCCAGATTAATTATGAAGGATATATCAATGTGCTAAGAGTAAGCCTAATGTTTAAATTCAGTTGACTGGCCAGATTATCAGTTTATTATGATTTGAGCAAAAAGCATTGTTTAACAAAATATTTGGGGCAGAGAGCAGTTTTTAAGACAGTATGGTCTTCTCACATGACCTCACAGTGTCTTTACAGAACAGTGCTTTCCTGCTTATTCAACTTACCATTTAAAGTGTTACCTAAGACCTCTTAGAAACATTGAGGTTAGTGATTGCTGCTATCCCCCTCCAGATAAGAACAGTTTCTACTGATGAACTCTAACTACTTTTAGACCACATGATCATGCATGTAAAATTTCCTTGCTAGAATCCTCGATTCTTCAGAGACAAGCCATTCTTTATAATTGTGATAAATGCTCTATTTATTTCTTTCAAAGGCTATGTGATACTCTGAATTTAAGTGGAAAAGCTTAGGATAACATCTTGCTTCATGACATGTGTAATATTTTCCTGAAGTGGGCAGTGATGTACAAAAAATAAAATTGATTTTATTTGGAGTGTTTAAAATTCTGGCACGCTAATGACATTTTTGTTCATGAATTCTTGTTGCAGCCTGTTAGCAATTTTTTTTTGTTCTAAACAAATAAAAAAACTACCAAAGGGAACCCAGAAGTTTTGCCATACCTATAATATCCTGAACACTTGAAGTAGAAAACATTTTCTTGACAGATTTACATTCGTGATATTTACAGTAAGTTGGAAAATGACAAGAAAGTATAGAAAGGCTGAAAATAAAGCAAGTGTTATAGCCTAAATTATCTAGTAAATATGTTGATAAATGATACACAATCAGAACACAAAAATAAGAGTCAAGTGATTAGACATTTGTTATTATTATTATTCAGGGAAGAATCATCATTTTGAGAGGTCAGTAAATTCTTTTTATTCTAAAAATCTGTGGTTAGTGGAATGTCCTGAGAATTTACAGTCCAGCCACAGTGAAAGGACAACTCATGTCATCATCAGGCGAATATGATCAGATCATATATCTTTACTTGACAAGAGCTGGCAATTTAATCTGACAAGACTCTTGCCAATGAGGACAGCTTTCGAAGTTCCACCGCTGTGGTGAAGATTTGACATGTCATTGAGGAACGTTGTGCAGAAGCCTGACAATAAACCAGGACTTGCTAATGCAGTTTAGAATTGCTGTAAAAATTTATTAGAAACCAGAGGCTGTAAAGTGACTCTACGTCTTCAGAACTGTTTTTCCTTTCCCTTTCTGAATATGTATGTGATGTTTAATGCACAGCACATGTTTTAAAACTTGTTTCCTGGTGGCATTAAAGTAGTCTATTATAATGCACATGAAATTGCATGAAATTCAATTAAATGCATGAGAGAGTAAGTAGAATGTCCACCTGTAAGGCCATTCTGACCAGATTTTTTTTAAATTGATGGGTTTTGGTGCCTGTAAATTTAAGGACTTCCATAATAGCACTTAGGTTTCAAGGAACAAAAGATATTTACATTCATTTGGGAATTAATTTAACAGAACTTGAAAGCGTGCATGACTCGGAGTGGCAATGTTCTACGTGTTTATTTAGAAGGTAGGGAGAGAAAGTCCAGATGTGAAGTTACTATTAATTGGCAAAGCAATCGTGGTTTCCACATGCTTCTATACGATCCATATTACGTCACTGAAAGAAAACAGAAGAAGGCAAGTTTGACCTATTACGATTGGGTGCCTGTTTTCACAATATACCAATTCTTTGAAAGGGATTTCCAAATAATAATGTGGGTAGACTAATTCCTTTATGTGAATTAAAAAAAAATTACAGCTTCATATGTGTCTGAGCAACTCCTTCACATAAGTGAAAGTATTCGTAATATATCAAGAAATAAGACTAAGTTTGCCCACCCAACCTCACTGCACAGCTGCCACAGGGAAGGAAGTCTGCCAGCTGTTCTGGGAATGCAGCAATAAGGGAGAAAACCAAAACAATATGCAGCACAGACAAACGAATACTGATGAGTTTGAGAGTGATTTCTTGAAAGACATGTAACTTGCAGGTGACTGGCCAGCAATAAAAGCATAATTAAAGGAAGACATATAATGATGTGAAACTTAGTCACCCTACCTCTCAGCTGTACTGTGACATCTCAAAGGTATCACTCACCTGATATATCCATTGTATGAATTTTCTCAGACCGTTCTATCTATCTATTTTATTTTCTGCTCTCTATTTATTCAATCTTTTCCTCACTTCTTCAGTAAAGAATAAACCCCATTCCGGCTGTCCTCAACGGGAATCCTTAACTCTGTGTCGCTGGCCTGTCGCAAGTACCTGGGGGAAGGCCTATGAGACTGTTTGGGAGGGAAAAAAATCATACAGGGGACACTGAAGTGATTGAAAGGCTGACAGGATGATCAGGCACACCTACACAGAGAATCGAGCTTGGCAGTCAATCCATCATTGATTGATTCCCGTTTAAGAATGGAGCAGTTCTTGCCTTGAGGATGGTGGCTGCTCACCGGGCTGCACCGCAGACGTCGCTGCCTCTCCCTGCTTTCTGCAGACTTGGCACTCCGCTCCCATTTCACACTGATTGTAATTGCTGACTCGTGCCTGGGCGGGAGACTGCCAAAAGGGCAGGTATCCCGGAGAGACATCATTACCCGGGTTGGCAAATATCTGAGAGCCCTATTTAATAATACAGTCTTATTTTTACAGCAGGCGGCAGGCTTCCAGTCTCAGCATCAGCTCCTGGCCATAAAATTGTTTGGCAAGAGCCTTTCATATTCTTTTGCAAAATAAAAAGAAATAAACCACGGGGACATAGATAAATGGTAGATGATCGGATACCTGGGAAGAGTTGGGAAGATGTGAATAGCTATAGGGTAAACATATTTATCTAATAACCTAAAGAATAAAAGCTGATGGCTTGCCTAGAATAGCTTGAGAAATTATATATATAATATATAAATTATAAATATAAATAGCTTCATATAGAGAGCCAAAACTTTTTTTTTAACCAGACTTTACTCAGATATTCATTCTGGACTTGAGGTCACTGCTCAGTTATTGAAAACTAGCTGGAGTGTGTGTGATGGGGGCAGTGTCTCTGTAGCACTCAGCAGGATACACAGGAGGGTCTTTATAGTCATCGTTATATTTTCATGTTGCATACTCAAAAACTAAACATGCTCTCCTTCCGTTTTATTTCCATAATGATTTTTTTTTGAAAATGAAAGTAGTACATGTATAAATATATGGTGAAAAAATCTAACAGCACAATGCATAAGTTGATTCCAAATCTACATTACCAATTGCAACCGTTGTTAAACATTTTATTTGGGTACTTCAAAAATTGTCTCTATATGCAAATACGCATAAATATGTGAGTATATCACATACACAAGCACACTTCTTTGAAATACACACATCAAAGCAAAGTACACACAGTTTATTTTTGTACAGATTTTCTATACCAACAAGTGGGTCTCTTGCTTTCTTTTGAATAACTAAAGAAGAATTAGATTACATTTTATTATATGGATTTACTATAATTTCATTGCGCCTTTAGGGACATTATTATGAACACTTCCTAAAATGAATCATCTTGTGCATAGCTTTAAACATTTACATGAGATAAATCGGTTGGAGTAATTCCTGGAAATGAAATTTACTGGTCAATAATTTGATAATTTAAAATATTAAAATATATGATTAAATATTCTTCAAAAAATTGTCCCAAATAATGCTTGTCACAGTAAGTATGAAAGTTCCTGATTTTTTACATCTTTGCTGGCAGTGTTCTCCTTCAACATTTCAAACTTTACTTTTTTCCACCTGATAGGTGAAGAGTGGAGTCTCATTTACGTTCTTTAAAGTGCCAAGCTAATGGGTGAATATCAGAACTTTAACAACACTGTAATGTGGTTGATTCAAGCACATCTCCCCGCTCTAAAAGATAAGAGACCCCATTTCAAATTTTTTTTTAAAAAGTTCAATATGTTAGTGATTATGCATGTGATTCTCTTTTAATCAGATTAAATTAACCAGCATATAGATTTTATTTTAATAGACACTAATATAAGACTACCAACTAATCTTATTGAGGATAACTATGATTTTGAAAATTAATGGTTAAAGAAAGGGAAACATTTTCTAAAAGATTCTAGGCAGATAATTACACTCAATTTATATCAATCTTTAGTGCGATAACTTAAGTAACTAGCTGCAGGCAAGTATCATGGCATTAGGATTTTTATAGTACAAATCCTGAAGGGAAAAAAAGTTTCTACTCAGTGAAAAACAGTTGGAAAGAAAAAAAGGTTCCTTTATTGTGGAATTAGTATAGTTTTATCACAAAAATGAATGTTGTCAATAAAGACAGTGTCATAACTACATAGGTCTCTAAGAGGCCAATGTAAAAAAGCAAAATGCATATGTAAATACCTTATATTGCACCGATTTAGTTACTAAGGTATCCATTTAACTGTGTCAATCATGTGAATTTTTTTATTCCATGATACAGCTCAAAGTTTGACTTCTACTTTTTCCCAGACCTTTAACTCAGAAAATATACCTTCCACTTCCTAGTTAAGTCTCATCCATGGTGTTATGAGTTACTTACTGGAGAAAAAGAAACACAAAGCATCTTCAGTGCAGGACAGAACCTTATATAATACTTTCCTATAGTGTTTTCTTTGTGACACGTTTTAATCTTTCACATTCGAAAATGTGCTTATTGTCCTCTTGTCATACTTTTTGAAATTTTTGCTGAAGAACAAAGACCAAATTTCTTAGAACATTCAATTTCATATTTTTAGCAGGTAAAATTCTTGCCAGGCAAAAGATGTATTTATACTTTCTGTGGAAAGAGTCACATTCTCAGTTTCCCCATCTGGTGTCTCATGCTCTCTTCCAAACTTATTTCTCAAATAAATAGTCTCTCAACTTGAAGCCACTAGGTAGGGAGAATAATATTACCTGCCAGTATATAAAATAACAACACCAGTAGAACGAAGCTTTGTGTCCTAACTCGTGGTAGTGCCAGTGAGTAGGAATAGTTACAGAAATCAAACAAACAAAAAACCCCACATTCTTCTTCATGCATAGTTAAGTGACGGTCTGAGGATTTAAATCAATAATATAACTTCCTCACAAATAGCAACTCCCAAAACATAATTCTGTTTAAACCAAATGTATTCTTCATTTACCTTTGCGTCCCATAGAGAAATGGGATCCAGACTTTCCAGGTCTCCACTACATTGTCTGTTAGACACAGTTCGTTGGGCATTGTGAGAAGGGAAGACGTGGACTGGAGAATGGGCGTGGTGTTGTCTCTGCCTGGAGGTGACACACGTGACTTCAGGTTAACTTTCATGAGCTAGAATTCATCACGTGAGGTGAGTCCGCCTACATGAGAGCGTGCCTGACATCAAATACTATGTTTTCACAGAACAAAAGGAAAAGAGGATATTAGTGAAAAGTAGTCATTTTTATAAAATGATATTTTATAAAAAGAAAATTTTCCTAAATGATTTATTATGAAGCTATAGTAAGTAAGAGAATGTATCATTGACATAGGGTTGAACCAACAGACCAGCTGTTTTCAACCTTTTTCATCCCATTGCACACATAAACTATTTACTAAAATTCTGTGGCACCAAAAATATGTATTTTATTCCTACTTGACAAATATAATAGGTATAATTTTGATTTATTCACA
This sequence comes from Saccopteryx leptura, assembly GCF_036850995.1. Taxonomy (NCBI): domain Eukaryota; kingdom Metazoa; phylum Chordata; class Mammalia; order Chiroptera; family Emballonuridae; genus Saccopteryx; species Saccopteryx leptura. Next base: position 182,848,656 of record NC_089508.1, read on the forward strand.
CAGGATGGCTATTGTTCTATTGGCTGTTGTCATTTTTTAATTTGATAGTCTAGGGAATAGAGGTCAGTTTCCCTGACTAGATAGTTAGGTATTGCATGTTTTAAAAATTGTTGTAGCTCCACAGCACACTGGTTGAAAATCGCTGCAATAGACCAATAAATAGAATAAAGAGCCCAAGGGAGGTTCCTGCAAAACTAGAATTTTTATGTTCCGCAAAGGTGACTCTTTCCCCAGGAGCAAAAGAGAAACCATTCATTGGACGTGGAAAAATGTTTATACATAGGGAATTTAGAAAACAAATCTTTACTTCATACCAAAATAATAGCTCACTATTTACAAGGGTACTACATATAAATTAAAATTTCAAATTTCTAATAATATTTATGCAATGACTTATTTCCAACAGGCAACTTAAATAGACCTTATCAGTAGTAGGTGAATCTTAGCAATATCATATTAAATGAAAAAGTTTGAAATAACTAGATACAGCATCATGTCCTCTATATAAGATAAAAAAAAGTTTTGTTTATTCTTCACTTAATTGTCAGACTTTCATTAACAATGATAAAAATCTTGCCAAACTAAGGCCATAATCAAATTAAATCCTCAAACTAAGACCTATAAAGCTTATCATCTTTTCAGTTTTTTTCTCAGGTTTTTAATAGATCTCAGATTGGCTGTTCAATCATATATGCATACATATATGTATACATATATATACATATACACACATACATACATATAAACATAGTAAAGTAAATAATGTATATAATGAAGATATGTGCACCCGCATCTCTGTGTATATAGATCATAGTATATTTCTATCTGTACTTAGATAATAAGACATCTAATTTATAATATCATAAAGGTAAAGATAAACCAACCGTGTTAAGCTATAGCTGACCAAGGTTATGATTTGAATTTCTAAATGCCTAAGTATCAAGTCTTGCCTCTAAGTCAATGCCATTTGTGTTTTCTGGGAAATATTCCTTTGTAGATGTAGAAATGACTTTACTCTTTTCATACTTTGCATCCAAATATCAGTTATTACCTAGAATGAATTAGATACTTGTAGACCTAGTAAAGTTACTATGTTTTATAAGTGTGTCATGTTTTAAATTGGCTTAGGATATGCATTTTTAAGAATGCATCAGCTCCTTTTTTTCAGCTTTTTGTTGACACTAAAATACTATATAGAAATTGTTCTCCTAACCCTGGTTGTCAGTCACAAGCCTATTTTAATAGATTTTTTTATTAAATCTATATCTCACCCCTTTTTTTTTCATTCTACAAATCCATTTGAGAGATTTTAAAAGAAATGTTTATTTTGGCTGCAAGAGAGTAAAAGACGTGATAGAAAATAAAATTGAATTCATGTATTTATATATTTTCTTCATATGAAAAGTATCAATGTGCTTAGAGTTAAAGAAAATTGTTTTATTTTGAAAATAAATTTTCCAATTCCCTTTACAAGATTTAGATGTCTTCAGTAATATTTTCCCAATAAATTGGATGCAGTTGTCAATACTCCTTCTGTTTTTTGAGATAAAAGAAAGCCAAACTCTTTTCTTAAAAAAAATTAAGTCATTTTTTGAATCATCAGCACAAATAAAATCATATGCCATTTATCAAGTCACTGGTGAAGAGTTTCAATAACAGGTGCCTTTCCTGTTTTACAAACACTAGTAATGGTTTATCATGCTAACCTTTAACAGGAGGGTGCTTATATGAGGCTGAATAGATTCTATTTTCTGCTTCATTACCATATATATTTTAATGACATTATTAATTATTACATATGAAGATAATTTATGGAAAATAAAAAAAGGTTTTATAAACTACTTCTCCATTATTATATATAATGAAATTAATGTGTGTGTGTGTGCTCATGCACACGAGTGTGCAATAGTGCTGTGAAGCATAAAATTTGACAGATATCTGTGTCTAGGGCCCAGCTTTTTGCTGCCCTTAGAAAGATACAATTTCTGAGACTACATTTCACTATTTATGAAACACCAATCACATAAGATTTTCAAAATTATTCAAGGTTATATCAAATATATATTATGTTTTTAAGTCTTAATATTTAGTATCCATCCACTGCCTCTCAACATTTGATAGTCTGATTTTAATTACTCATTTAAAAAAAAAAGAACTATAATTGCCATGCAATATAACCTTTTACCTTAGAATCCTAAATTTTATCTTGACCAAATAACCAATTATTCTTGAAGTCTCTTCATACAAAATATAAAAAAGTCTTACTATATTATGTATTGGATTTTGAAAAATTAAATCATTTGCCATTCATGGTCACTAAATAGAATATACATTGGATATGCTTTGAAAGTCACCTGACAGTTGCATTTGTATAATTTTTATATATGTATGTATTTGGAAACAATGGGCACAGTGATGAGAGGAGATATCTTAATATATATTTTGCATTTAGATTAAACATCAGAAGAATGATCAAGAAAAAATACCTTCATGGTAAATAGTATTTTGCAGTTAAAATACTATTAATTAAATATGCTCTAAATATCAATTTTTCTGCTCTAAATACATACAAATTTATGTAGTATTTTGATTCCCAGCTCTAGAATAAGAAATTTGAAAACTAGGACATTTTATAACAAGCCTAAATAGAGTTGGTGCTCAATAAATGTGTGTTCTTTAAGTGAGTACATCAAATGAATAAATTATTGACAGCATAGATATCTGACAGATTTGATTCAGAATACCTCTCTGATGTATTTCACTAAGGACCTTATCTTTACTTACACTTTTTTTTTTTTCTTAAAGGACGAACTCTAAAAAAATCACTAACAATTTGAATCTCATTTTACGCTCTCTCTCTCTTTTCTTTGTAAACCTTAGACAAATAGGTCCCTATGTCTTTCTCGAAGTCTCAAAATGTAATTGCTTTAAATTGTGATCACCTGACCAAATGCCTGAAAATTACATGATCTATTTAATATAACTTGTTTAGCTGAATCAATTTAATTTCCAGGCCATATGTTCACACAATTATTTCATTTAATTCATTTCAAGGTGGCTTCCTCTTTGGCGCCTTGCTGATTCACCTCTCTTTGAGCGGTTTGATTCTGGAATAAGTAATGACCTACATGAGAATTTTTAAATAACACCGCTGAACATCAAAAGACATTCTATTCATCTTCTTCAAGCCAAGCATTTCAGGAATAATAAGTCATCTTTAAATTCTATGTCTTGCCTTTTTCTCTCATAGAAAATGAAAAGCTTAAAAAGGTATGTCCTGGCCATACCTACAAATTAAAGTATGGCTATTGGATTATCAGTGGAGGTACAATAAAATTCCAGTTAAATCAAAATATGATCCATTACAATTCTTATAGTAATTAATCAAAAGTCTCCTTTCACTTTTACATGTTCTGTGCAAAGCTGAACACTTTACAACTATGACAAGAGACAGTGTGATTAACCACTTCCACTTAAAAGTTTAGGCCGTTTTGTTTTCTTGCCTTTTCACATTAATTTTATTTTTAAAGTTTTTTTTTTATTGTACCTTTCAATATTTTTAGCTAGATTATTGAGTTTTGTTTCAAAATGTATTTTTTTTTAGGAAAAGTAATGGAGATTTGAATGACACCATCCTGGTCTGTATAAATTGAGTGCCAGTTCCCCCCTGTCCACTGTAAGTCCACGTTACAGTGGTCATTATGAACAAAAGACAGTGGACGGGAAAGGAGGTGTACTTTATCTTCTCAGTAATTATGTTCTTTCCTCTTTCTTTATTCCTGGATTTATGATTTAAACATGTTAGACTTTTTTGGGGGGAGGGGGGTTTCTGAAGTGAGAAGCAGGGGGAGGCAGTCAGACAGACTCTCACATGCACCCAACAGGGCTCCACCAGGAATGCCCACCAGGGGGCGATGCTCTGCCCATCTAGGGCATTGCTCTGTTGTGGCTGGAACCATTCTAGCACCTGAGGTGAAGGCCATAGAACCATCCTCAGCACCCGGACCAACTTTGCTCCCATGGAGCCTTGGCTGCGGGAGGGGAAGAGAGAGACAGAGAGAAAGGTGAGGAGGAAGGGTGGAGAAGCAGATGGGCGCTTCTCCTGTGTGCCCTGGCTGGGAATTGAACCCAGGAATTCTACACTCTGGGCTGAAGCTCTACCGCTGAGCTAACCAGCCAGGGCCTACACTTTTTTTATGTGAGGTTTCCATAGTATCAGAAAATCCATTATACCTGACTCTATTTTTATGATTGATAGATACATATATATACACATACATATATACATACATATGAGAAGATGCCAATTTCTGTATCTAATTTTTACATACAAAACTCTGGCCTACTTTTGATAGGTTCTTTACTCATTAACCGAAATAGTCTAATATTGTTTCAACTATTGTTTTGGAATGTTTTAAAAAATAACTTTAGTATCTCAAATAAGTACATTAACTATGAAATCTTTGTATATATTTCAAATAAGACTCACTGATGTTAAATTTCAGATCACTAACAATTTATTGTTTCAAAAGGATAAACTGAACTTACGCAGGCTGACTTTCAGTAAGAAATACTAGCCCCAGTACTGGGAGTACTATAACCTCACTATGTCTTTAACCACTAAATCTAAAGATGGGTGGAATATTTATTAACTTTTATTGTGGAGTATTGTATCACTTGAACTCTCAACAGATATGAATATGTAAATCTGTCAACTTCTATTTATTTACCCATTTCTTCCTGAAAACTTTAAGTGCTTCTTGTTAATGGAAAGTACATTTCTCAACTTTATTTTCTCTAGTATCAAGTAATGAGAAATTATTTGTTAACTAAAACAACAGATGCAATGTAATTTATAGGCTATTTGAAAATTATCACATTATCTAAATGGCATTAAACCTGAAGTACTCTGGGTTCTATGAGTAAAAAAAAATGTATCACTCAGTCCACAATCTTAAATAATATACTTATTAATTCAACAAGGATTTTTTAAGTGTCCAGTAAATGCAGAATAATATATGGGTATTTTTAAGTGTCCAGTAAATGCTGTCAGAAAATAATTGAATTCTCTCCCTTTGATCATTTTACTGTATTTGTGCCAAATACCACCGACCAGCACTTGTATTCTTTTAGTACTTTCTCTGGCCCCCTGCCTACTTGATTCCCCCTGGGACAAGGTGGACCACTCTTTTCCCAGAAGCGGCCTTACCTGAAAGCTGATGAGAGTTAATATAGAAATCCCTATCTCCTTGCCTTTCAGGTGGGCTAATTCGGAGGCACGTGTTTTATGCTGGGTCCCAGATTTCTTTCACAAGATTCAGTTCCATTTACCCACAATAGTAACTTGCTTAAAAATAAACTCTTCATTGGCTGCCTTCCCTGCCTTGCCTCCCATTCCTCTGGCATTATTTCCAGTGATGACATTCCAGAACAGAACAACAACTTGTGCTCGAATCCCTGTCATAGGGTTTGCTTCTCCGGAAACCACGCTACGACAGATAGATACAGATGATCCATATGATAGAGACACAGAGTTACATAATCCGTGGTCCTGATCATCAGGAAGAAATGCTGATCATCAATTCTGAATTCTGTTTTCAAAATAACGCATTGTAGACAGAAGTCACATTTCAGAGTCCGCATCTCCTTCTGTTTAAAGTCCACTAGTAAGTTTCAGCAAATGATGGTCACTCAGGGAAAACTTATGTCAAGAATAGAAAGAGGAACATAAAGTAGTGAATTTTGCATTGATAATTTATTGGTAAAATAGTATCTTTTATTTTTTTTAGACTTTTGAGTATGATTAATAAGGAAAAATGTGTCTTCTTATTTTAGTATCCTTATATCTATAGCCACATTCAGTTGCAAATAAACAGTTGTTTTTGTCTTTATTTCATTTTAATAAGAAAAACTTATAAACTAAATGTAGACTTTAAAAAAATAAACATTTTCTCATTTCTAAATTCTAATTCCAGTTTAATTCTAATTCCTAATTATTTTTTTAATCAGATTAATGCTTACAACATTATTAAATATCAGAATGTTTCCAAAGGCTACAGAAGATGTCACTAAGGCACATGAAACTGAAGCTATGGATGGTGTGTCCATAGTTAAATGCTTTAAAAAATAACTTAAAGGTAGTTTGACCCAAAACAATTTGAAATAATAATACAAAAAGTCCCTATATACAGTTACTTGCTTCTCCGAATGATAGTCTCTTATAAATCCATAGCACATTATCAGAACTAGGAAACTAACATTGGAATGATACTATTAACTAAAATACAGACTTTATGCTGATTTCACCAATATTTTCAAGTACTGTTTGTGTGTATTTGTATGGGGGTGTGGGTGTGCCTTAGTGAAATTTCATCCCAGGAGTAGCTTTGAGTAACCGTTGGCTCTACAGTCTAGAAGCAGAACTGTTTCATCACCACAAAAAAACTACTCAACCCAATCCCTTAGCAATTACATCCTTTCCAGCCCTAACCCCTGGCTATCACTGACCTGTTTTCTACCACTACAACTTTGTTACTTTGAGAAGGTTATATACATTGATTAATACAGTATGTAAATGCTTTGAGATTTTCTTGTTTTGTTCTGCATAATGCCCTTAAGCTCCATCCAAAGTTGTTTCAAATATCAACAGTTTGTTTCTTTTTATTGCTAAGTAGTAGTATCTCATTACATGGATATACTACAGTTGGTGGATGCATTTGCATGTTGAAGGACATTTGCTATGACCATTTTTGTACAGCCTTTATTTGGATGCAGCTGTTCACTTCTCTAGGATAAGCACTTAGAAGTGCATTTGCAGGGAGTGTGTGAGTATATGTTAGTGTTTAAATAATCACTAAATGGTTTTCCAGAGTTACTGTACTATTTACACTCTCACCAACCAATGTACATGAGATCCAGTTTCTTTTCATTATCGCTGTCTGTTCAATGCTTTTTGACTATTATAGAAATCACATGATCACTTTAGAAAAGTGATTATCAAACTATCTTAGTTGTTTGTCCATCACTCATGATGTTTAAGATAGAGATGTCTCCATTATAATTAATGATAACAGCTACAGTTTCTTGTTTATTATGGGCCAGGTAGGACCTAATGCTATTTAGTTCCCACAATCCTTTCAGCTAGGGCATTGTCACCATCTTAGTGATGAATAAATTAAGCTTCCATGGGATTTAGTGAAGTATGGATGGTCACACCAATAGTTAAGGACCATGCCAGGGTTCTCAATTCGATTTGAACTCAAAACCAAACCTATTGAGAGAGAAGATGGCAGCGGAGTAGGCGGATGCACAGACGCCCAGCTCTCAACACCAAACTGGAATACAAATCAATTTAGAAAAAATCAGCATGAAAAACCAACACTGAACTGCAAGAACAGCTCTCAAAAACCAAGGAGCAAAGAGGAAGCCACAATAATCCTGGTAAGGAGTGCCTAAATCTCCTCTGCTTACAGGAACGGAAGGAGGGGGGTGAGGCTGAGAGCCCAGAGAGGATTTCACAGAGGAAAAAGAGCAGAAACTACTGCTCACAGCCACTTACCTGGTGACCAGGGAGCAAGGTGGGTTGAAAAGACCAGCTTATCTCCCAAGTGGAAAAGACAGGGAGAGGGACAGACTGTGAGGGGCTAAGGTATGCAAGAAACGAAATAAAAAAGCTGACTCATTCGTGCTGGAGGCGGCCATAGCTGGGGGAGGGACTGAACCTTTCACAAAACAGAGCTGAAGTGCTTCCGGATCAGAGATCTCCGGACATCTATCCAGTTCCAATCAGCGCAAGAAGACACAGCTGAAAACAAGAAGTGGGGAGGAGGGGCAGTAACTCAGGTCTCCATGGAGATCTGAGATACACCTCCCCCTACTGAAGCTGAGAAAAAACCCTGCCCCCAGTGAGATTAGTTGGTGGAAGAGACCTTCAGCGTCTCAGGTTACACCCACAGCATTCCTGGATACAGTTTCAAGGAAGCCCCCTGCTGAGATCAGTTAACAAGACTATCACCTGTTAAGAAAACAAACAAATCAAGACTTCAAAGCTGCCCAAATCCGAAAGTGGATTACAAATAATAGCTGATACCAACCCACGAAGACCTAAAAATAACACAACTGAAAACTGGAGGCAGACAACACCAAGCCTAGCCTCAACCAACTCTACAAATAAAAAAAAAAAAAAAAAAGAAGATGAGAAGACAAAGGAGTGCAATCCAAATGAAACCACAAGAGACACCTTCGAGAGATGAACTGAGTGATATGGAAATAATCAAACTTCCAGATGCGGAGTTCAAAATAATGATTGTAAGGATGCTTAGGGATCTTAGAACAACAATGGAGGGACAGTTTGAAAACCTAAATAAAGAAATAGCAAGTATAAAAAAGAATCAGTTGGAGACGACAAATACAATATCAGAAATAAAGACCACAATGGAAGGAATTAAAAACAGGATAGATAGAGCAGAGGATTGAATCAGCGAGTTAGAAGACAACTGGAATGAAGGCATGAAAGCAGAGAAGAAAAGAAAAAAGACTCAAAAAGTCAGAGGAAACTCTTAGAGAGCTCTGTGACAACATGAAGAGAAATAACATCCGCATCATAGGGGTTCCTGAAGAAGAAGAAAAAGAACAAGGGATAGAGACTTTGTTCAATCATATCATAGCTGAAAACTTCCCTAAATTAATGCAAGAGAAACTCTCACAAATCCAAGAAGCACAGAGGACTCCATTAAAGAGAAACCCAAAGAAACCTACACCAAGACACATCATAATTAAAATACCAAAGCTAAGCGATAAAGAGAAAATATTAAAAGCTGCAAGAGAAAAAAAAGTTATCACCTACAAAGGAGCCCCCATAAGGATGACATCTGACTTCTCAACAGAAACACTTGAGGCCAGAAGGGAATGGCAAGAAATATTCAAAGTAATGCAGAACAAGAACCTACAACCAAGACTACTTTATCCAGCAAGGCTATCATTTAAAATTGAAGGAGAAATAAAAAGCTTCCCAGACAAAAAACAACTCAAGGAATTCATTACAACCAAACCAATGCTGCAGGAAATGTTAAGGGGCCTGTTGTAAACAGATCACAGTGGGAAAATAATACAGAAAAAAAAAAAAAAGAAAAGGAATACACCTTTAAAGAAGAAAATGGCAATAAACAACTACATATCAATAATAACCTTAAATGTAAATGGATTAAATGATCCAATCAAAAGACATAGGGTAGCTGCGTGGATAAGAAACCAGGACCCATACATATGTTGTCTACAAGAGACACACCTTAGAACAAAAGACACACACAGATTGAAGGTAAAAGGATGGAAAAAAACGTTTCATGCAAACGGAAATGAAAAAAAAGCTGGGGTAGCAATACTTATATCAGACAAATTGGACTTTAAAACAAAGGATATAGTAAGAGATAAAGAAGGCCACTACATAATGATAAAGGGAGTAATCCAACAGGAAGATATAACTATTATAAATATCTATGCACCTAATATAGGAGCACCCAAATATATAAAACAGACTTTGATGGATTTAAAGGGCGAGATCAACTGCAATACTATAATAGTAGGGGATTTCAATACCCCACTAACATCACTAGATAGATCCTCAAGAAAGAAAATTAACAAAGAAACAGCAGGCTTATTGGAAACACTAGATCAACTCGATTTAATAGATATCTTCAGAACCTTTCACCCTAAAGCAGCAGAATATACATTCTTTTCAAGTGCTCATGGTACATTCTCTAGGATAGACCACATGTTAGGGCACAAAAGGGCTCTCAACAAATTTAAGAAGACTGAAATCATATCAAGCACTTTCTCCGATCACAATGGCATAAAACTAGAAATGAATCACAGCAGAAAAGCTCAAAAATTCTCAAACACATGGAAACTAAATAGCAGGGTGTTAAATAATGAATGGATTAAGAATGAGATCAAAGAAGAAATAAAGAAATTCCTAGAAATGAATGACAATGAGCATACAACATCTCAAAATTTATGGGACACAGCGAAAGCAGTGCTGAGAGGGAAGTTCATAGCACTACAGGCACACTTTCAGAAGCTAGAAAAAGCTCAAATAAACAACTTAACCCTGCATCTAAAAGAACTAGAAAAAGAACAGCAAGTAAAGCCCAAATGTAGTAGAAGGAAGGAAATAATAAAGATCAGAGCAGAAATAAATGACATAGAGGCTAAAGAAACAATACAGAGGATCAATGAAACTAGGAGCTGGTTCTTTGAAAAGGTAAACAAGATTGATGAACCTTTAAGTAGACTCACCAAGAAAAAGAGAGAGAGGACTCAAATAAATAAAATTAGTAATGAGAGAGGAGAAATAACAACTGACACAACAGAAATACAAAATATTTTAAGAAAATACTATGAAGAACTGTATGCCAAAAAACTAGACAACCTAGATGAAATGGACAAATTCCTTGAAACATACAATCTTCCAAAAATCAATCTGGAAGAATCAGAAAACTTAAACAGACCGATTACACCAAAGGAGATCGAAACAGTTATCAAAAAACTCCCAACAAAGAAAAGTCCGGGGCCTGATGGCTTCACAACGGAATTCTACCAAATATTCAAAGAAGAACTAACTCCTATCCTTCTCAAACTATTTCAAAAAATTCAAGAGGAAGGAAGACTTCCAAACTCCTTTTATGAGGCGAGCATAATTCTGATTCCAAAACCAGGCAAAGACAACACAAAGAAAGAAAATTATAGGCCAATATCTCTGATGAATATAGATGCTAAAATCCTCAACAAAATATTAGCAAACCGGATCCAACAATATATGGAAAAAATCATACACCATGATCAAGTGGGATTTATTCTGGGGAGGCAAGGCTGGTACAATATTCGTAAATCAATCAATGTGATTCATCACATAAACAAAAAGAAGGAGAAAAACCATATGATAATTTCAATAGATGCAGAAAAAGCATTTGATAAAATCCAGCACCCATTCATGATCAAAACTCTCAGCAAAGTGGGAATACAGGGAACATACCTCAACATGATAAAAGCCATCTATGAGAAACCCACAGCCAACATCATACTCAATGGGAAAAAATTAAAAGCAATCCCCTTAAGATCAGGAACAAGGCAGGGGTGCCCCCTTTCACCACTCTTATTTAACATAGTCCTGGAAGTCCTAGCCACAGCAATCAGACAAGAAGAAGAAATAAAAGGCATTCAAGTTGGAAAAGAAGAAGTAAAACTATCATTATTTGCAGATGATATGATATTGTATATAGAAAACCCTAAAGTCTCAGTCAAAAAACTACTGGACCTGATAAATGAATTCAGCAAAGTGGCAGGATATAAAATCAATACTCAGAAATCAGAAGCATTTTTATATACCAACAATGAACAGTCAGAAAGAGAAATTAAGGAAACAATCCCCTTCACAATTACAACCAAAAAAATAAAGTACCTAGGAGTAAACTTAACCAAGGAGACTAAAGACTTGTACTCGGAAAATTACAAAACATTGATAAAAGAAATCAAGGAAGATACAAACAAGTGGAAGCATATACCGTGCTCATGGTTAGGAAGAATAAACATCATTAAAATGTCTATATTACCCAAAGCAATTTATAAATTCAATGCAATACCAATTAAAATACCAATGACATACTTCAAAGATATAGAACACATATTCCAAAAATTTATATGGAACCAAAAAAGGACACGAATAGCCTCAGCAATCTTAAAAAAGAAGAATAAAGTGGGAGGTATCACACTTCCTGATATCAAGTTATACTACAAGGCCATTGTACTCAAAACAGCCTGGTACTGGCATAAGAACAGGCATATAGATCAATGGAACAGAACAGAGAACCCAGAAATAAACCCACAGTTCTATGGACAACTGATATTTGACAAAGGAGGTAAGGAAATACAATGGAGTAAAGACAGCCTCTTTAACAAATGGTGTTGGGAAAATTGGACAGCTACCTGCAAAAAAATGAAACTAGATCACCAGCTTACACCACTCACAAAAATAAACTCAAAATGGATAAAAGACTTAAATGTAGGCCGTGAAACCATAAGCATCTTAGAAGAAAACATAGGCAGTAAGCTCTCCGACATCTCTCAGAGCAATATATTTGCTGATTTATCTCCACGGGGAAGTGAAATAAAAGACAGGATAAACAAATGGGACTATATCAAACTAAAAAGCTTTTGCACAGCTAAAGACAACAAGAACAGAATAAAAAGACAAACTACACAATGGGAGATCATATTTGACAATACGTCTGATAAGGGGTTAATAACCAAAATTTATAAAGAATTTGTAAAACTCAACACCAGGAAGACAAACAACCCAATCCAAAAATGGGCAAAAGAGATGAATAGACACTTCTCCAAAGAGGACATACAGATGGCCAATAGGCATATGAAAAAATGCTCAACATCACTAATCATTAGAGAAATGCAAATTAAAACCACAATGAGATATCACCTTACACCAGTCAGAATGGCGCTTATCAACAAAACAACACAGAATAAGTGCTGGCGAGGATGTGGAGAAAAGGGAACCCTCCTGCACTGCTGGTGGGAATGCAGACTGGTGCAGCCACTGTGGAAAACAGTATGGAGATTCCTCAAAAAACTGAAAATCGAACTGCCTTTTGACCCAGTTATCCCACTTTTAGGAATATACCCCAAGGACACCATAGAACGGCTCCAAAAGGAGAAATGCACCCCCATGTTTGGGGCAGCATTGTTCACAATAGCGAAGATCTGGAAACAGCCCAAGTGTCCGTCAGAGGACGAGTGGATTAAAAAGCTTTGGTACATATATACTATGGAATACTACTCAGCCATAAGAAATGATGACATCGGATCATTTACAATAACATGGATGGACCTTGATAACATTATACGGAGTGAAATAAGTAAATCAGAAAAAAAACTGAGATGAATCCATACATAGAAGGGACATAAAAATGAGACTCAGAGACATGAACAAGAATGTGATGGCAACAGGGGCGGGGGGTTGGGGGAGGGGGGATGGGGTGAAGAAGGAGAGAGGGGTTAGGGGAGGGGAGGGGCACAAAGAAAACCAGATAGAAGGTGACAGAAGACAATTTAACTTTGCGGGAGGGGTATACAGCACAATCAAATGTCAAAATAATCTAGAGATATTTTCTCTCAACATATGTACCCTGATTTATCAATGTCACTGCATTAAATTTAATAAAAAAAAGAAAAAAAAAAACAAAAAACCAAACCTATTAAATTACACAAAAGATAAGAGACTACATGTATTCCATGAGTCTGGAATAATTATGAGTTGAAAATAGTGTTAATTTGTGAATGTGGGCTGCTGATAGAAGAATGACAGCAATTGATATGTTGAAATGAGGTTTTGTCTGCTAAAGTTAGTTTTTAAAATGTGGATGGCTAATTTGTTGAGGAAAGGGCCACGCCTTCTTAAATACCTTTGAAATATCAAAATCAACTCACACAGTTGCAGAGAGCAGTGTGATTTTATAGAGACAGAGGAACATTTAAATTAAATATATGTCTCAAATAATGCAAGCTATGTTATTTCTGATCAGAAATTGATTAAAATGATACCAATATAAAAGATCCTTTTAAAAGTAATTGAGACGTGACTCTCTCTACATTAAATTTGGAATAGTATGGCTTGTTGGCAAACTTATATTTTGTAGAAACTAAACTTTCCTGACAAGGGTTCCTATGAATATCAGATAATCAAAAGTCCATAACATCATTCAAGTTAAAACATTTTTAATAGAAAGTACTTGAGTTTTCTATTGCTTGTCATTGACTGAGAAATAGTATCATATATTTACTTAATATGACAAGCATACCCTTAAAAGAGGGGGCTTTTATGTAAACATTTGACGTATAGATTCATACTTGATTTTTGCTGACACGTTAGCATCTGTCTTCAACCTGTTTAGAAGACTGAGTTCCCAGGTTGTTGTTTGTCTATTTATATTATCTCAGTTTTTATTTCCCATGGCAGGAGAGAGACTTATGGGAAACTATGCTTTCTTCTATACTTAAGAATTATTATGCTAAGTGAAATAAGCCAGGCAGAGAAAGAAAAATATCATATGACCTCACATATATGTGGAATCTAACGGACAAAGTGAACTGAGGTACAGAATGGAGGTAGAGGTGGGGGTCACAGGGACCAGAGGGACAGCTGTCAGAGGGAAGGGGGATGAAGGGATAGGATCAGAGAAGGTAAAGGGATTACTGAAACTATATATACATAACACAGAGATATAGATAACAGGACAGCAAATCCTAGAGGGAAGGCACGACAGAGTTAGGAGGAGGGGAGGAAGGGGGTATAAAAAGGGACTCAGGGGTGGGGGGAGGGAGCTATATTCAGTGGAACACTTGAATCCATGTAAACACAATAAATTAAAAAGTAATAAAAACTAAAAAAATAAATAATTATAATTTAAAATACTAGTTTGTAGGCTCAACTTTTAATCTTGATATGCACCTAAACCAGCTAGGCTGGACCAGTAAGGTAATGTATCACCATACAAATGCAATCATTTTTTTGAAAAGATACTATTACTTAAACAAAAATCCAAAACCAAACAAACAAAACAACTACATCATAAATGCAAACTCTTTGTTCACTCCTCAGCCCTAGGATCCGATATAGATGTTTATTAACTCCATCCTAACGACTAATGACCCCCCAAAATTCATAAGCTGCATTTTTTTATTATTGCAGGCATATATTTTTTATTTTATTATTTTTAAAAAAAATTATTGAATTTATTGGAGTGATACTGGTTAATAAAATTGTATAGGTGTCAGGGGTACAGTTCTATGTATAACACATCATCTGTATATAGTATTGTGTGCTCATCACCCAAAGTCAAGTCTCCTTCCGTCACCATCTATCCCTCCTTTACCTTCTTCTATCCCCCCATCTCCTCCCCTCCTGGTAATGCCCTGACTGTTGTCTGTGACTATGAGTTGTTTATTTGTGTTTTTTGCTCATTCTATATTTTAGATTTGTTCCATATAGGACCCAGGAAGGATGGTAAAACTTGCTAGAGTTAATTTAAATGGGCAGGGAAGAGTGTATAATATTAATCCAGAAGCGCCGAGTCCTTGCTGCTAACCCTCCTACAGCCCACCCCCACCTATGCTTGTGACACAGGCGCTGTAGCACCCGATACATTCCTGTTGTGACAGTGCTCTAGCCTCATTCCTCCCACGTCCTGCTCTTCTCTTGGGCTTGCAAGTGGGCATAGTTCTTTTCTGCCTCAGGGAACCTCGAGTTCCCCTGTTCCTGAATTGCTCTCGTTCAGACTGCAGCCGACCACATCAATGCATCCCTCAGATCTACTTTCGTGGACTTCAGAATCAACACCCACTGTCCAGTTATACTCTTCATATATCTCCGGCTTTAGTTAATAAATAAAACTACAAAATATGATGAGTAGTTGGTGTGATTATCTGTGTAAAAGCTGACTGACCTCTACATTAATGTGGAAACTCCATGGGGAAGGGCCAATTATTCCTCTGCATATTTAGTACCTTGCCTAATCCCAGTTGTAGAGAAAGAGAGTTCAGTAAATATTTGTTCCACCAATCATCTGTCCCACCAATACCTGCTCTGCTACCTTAGAGGAAATTTATGAAAAAGGTCTTTGTTAAACAAACACTGAGGTATAAGACAGAATCTAAAGTCAGAACCAGTCAAGGATCAAGTTTTCAAATGAGGTAATCATTAACTTTTAACAAAATTGTACTATACTTCTCTATAGTCTAGAAAAACATGTCCCTTTCTCTTTGTCTCCTTCCCCTGTCTCCTTTTGATTTGCTAATACTCTATTTAGGATTTTTGCATTTATGTTTTCTAAAGATAATTTTTAAAAATTTTCAAATTAACAAAATAGAAACACTCATAAATATGGAGAACAGACTGACAGCTGTCAGATGGGGTTGGGGTACTGAGTGAAAAAGGTGAAGGGATTGAGCAAAGAATACTTACAGACAACCTGACCTGCGGTGGCGCAGTGGATAAAGCGTCAGCCTGGAACGCTGAGGTTGCCGGTTTGAACCCGGCATATAGGAGTTGATGCTTCCTGCTCCTCCCCCTTCTCTCTCTCTCTCTCTCTCTCTCTCTCTCTCTCTCTTTGTCTCTTCTTTCTGAAATGAATAAATAAAATAAAAATTTTAAAATTAAAAAGATCTTATAGACAGACGGAAGTGTGGAGATTTCAGGAGGAATGGGGGTGAGGAAGGTGGGGGAAGGTCTGGGGGAACAGATGGTGATGGAAGGAGACTTGACTTGGGGTGGTGAACACAATGCGATATACAGATGATGTATTGTAGGATTGTGCACCTGAAATCTGTGTAATTTTATTAATCAATGTCATCACAATAAATTTTAAAAAATTTAAAAATGAATAAAAATGTTCAATTACAGTTGACATATAGTATTATATTAGTGTCAAGTGTACAAAGTAGTGACTAGATATTTATATATCTTATGAAGTGATTGCCCCAAAATGTATAGTATACATATAACCCACACATGGTTATTACAATATTATGGACCATATTCTCTATGCAGTACCTTACAACCAGTAACTATTTTTTTGTGTGCATGATAGAGAAAGTGAGACAAAGAGAGGGACAGATAGGGTCAGACAGACAGGAAGGGAGAGAGATGAGAAGCATCAATTCTTCATTGCACCACCTTAGTTGTTCATTGATTGCTTTCTTATATGTGCCTTGACCAGGGGGCTACAGCAGACCGAGTGACCCCTTGCTCAAGCCAGTGACCTTGGGCTCAAGCTGGTGAGCTTTGCTCAAACCAGATGAGTCACACTTAAGCTGGCAACCTTGGGGTTTCAAGTCTGGGTTCTCTGTGTCACAGTCCAATGCTCTATCCACTGCGCCACTGCCTGGTCAGACCAGTAACTATTTTTATACCTTGCAATTTGTGTATCTTAATTCATTTTCTCTTTTCACCCAGCCCTCCCCAAAACCTTTCCCATCTGTCAACCAAATATTAGATTTTTTTAAATATAATTCATGGACTCTGTTATGCTTATTAGCCTAATCATATGACCCAGCTAAGGTTTTATGTACAATGCTCACCAGAGGGATTCCCTCTGACCAAGTAAATATGTTGACTAGGCAAAATATGCTATAATTCAATCTGCAAGAGATGGAATAAGGTTCAAAAAGGATTTAAAAAAATTATCTAGGAAATACATCAATCTCTTATTTAGTGAAGAGTTTTTGCTTTACATGGAATGTTTTACTCCCATGTTTACATATTTAGGATATTATGACTGTATTGAGACTTAGGAAAACTAATGTTATTTGCACTCTCTGAACAGTGATTTTCTCAGGAATATAAAATTAGATTGGATTTGATAAGATATTGCTGTGGCAAAGATGACTGTTCATATCTTACCAGAATAATAGATTGATGGTAAGAAAGGCATTAATAGTTTTATTTGAGAAACAAAACAATTATCTATAAATTTTAAAGTTTCTTTATGACTTGGACCAAATGATATTATTTATTAATACAATGGGTAGTTTAAAAATATATATAACAATATCATTTTGGTTTGGTATTATATTTTTTCTAAATTAAAAGATTACTATGGATATTTAAAATGGTATTTAATAGGTTAATCTTAAAATACATTTTAAAGATCAGCATAAAACAGTATTTTTTCCTGGACTACTATCATCAAACTTAGCAACCTCAATAAGTGGTAAGCTTATGCTGACATGATTAGAAAGTCAAGGTTTCAAAGTAGAAATGTGGCAGCCTTGTAAGTTAAAAGCTTGTTTAAAATAGTTACAATTACTCAGGTTAATAAAATATAGTTACAATTACTCAGGTTAATAAAATATAGTTACAATTACTCAGGTTAATAAACATAAGCAGGATTCTAAGTGACTCCAAATATAAAAATTATATATATATAAAATATATAATATAGTATATAATATATATAATATTACATGATAATATGTTATAAAATATTATATAATAATTATATAATAATATATAATATAATGTATATATAAAAATATATATAATATAAAAATTATATATATATAATAAAAATCCTGTATATAAACATGTCATACTTATATTTCTTTAGTCTCTAAGCACATGCTAGAATATGATCTTAGGCCATGATTCTGTGAATTGTGATCATTTACAGTAATATGGAACGGGATGCAACTATTTATTTAGGTTAATTCCTATTAAAATTCTTCTTTGCAATATGAAGAATAACTTTTTATTAAAATGAAGGACAAGCTGACAGAGTCACATTTCAGTTTTTTTAGAAGAAGTGAAGATAAATATATCCTTGTTTCTAGTCTCCTTAAGGTACAAAGCTATATATATATTTTTCTACAAGAAAATAGACACCTGGGTCAAGAAATTTAATGGACAAATTGATTTTCCTGCATACTATCTATTCTGAATGGTATAGATCTGTACAATCAATATAAATACATTTAGTTTTCCTGTCCGTAAGGCACAAGAGGAGGAGCACTAAGTTAGAAGGTACCTGGGGAATCCTGGAATTGGGTCACTGTCAGTGTGATGCACGTGAAATTTGCTTTGTGGAACCGCAAAGGAGACCTTCCGAAAGACAGCCGTTCACCAGAACACTGGGACGCGTGAGTTAGAGACCCAGACGCATCTCAGGTGGACAACTCTATAGGCTACGCACCAGGGTCAGGAGCTGGAGGCGCTGACACGCGTAATGTGGGTTAGCAATTTTAGCGTCAAACAGAATTATCCCTTGGAAGGTCCTGCCCCAGGGCAGCTGCAACAGTGTCTAGTCTCTGCTACTACAGATGTTTTAATGATGTTCAGAAAGGAGAAGAGGGGTTGGCACTTCACAAGACCCTCACCCAAACCTACAGCCACTCAGCTTCTGCCTACTGGACCCGCCTCCCACGCAGCGCTGGAAAGGCCAGAAAACAGATAAGGAAATAGATGGTCAATATTCTCCTCATGTTTCATGTAGCCCTCGACTCAGCATGCTTCTGTCAGTTTATTGAAAATTAGCTGAAAATTACTGCATGTTTCTTTTCTGCCATTTCAAACTAGTGAGTTGGATAGTACACAGCTTTTAAATTAAATTCAAGGCAGACTAGTTTTTGCACCAGAGAAGAAATATCCTAACTGGTGTAAGACAGTGGGATTTAGATTAGGAAGAGAAAGGGATGTTTCATAAAATTTGAACTGACTCACACCAATCAGAGTACAACTAGCAGTAGTTTAGGGATAGACTATCTTTAAAGATGATGATGACTGTATCACACTGATACGTGTAAGCATCTCCCAAGAACTGACTGGCTTGCATTTGCTTAGTGAAAATTTCCTATAGGTTATCTCAGTAAAGCTTGATAGCTTGTTAACAAAACGTCTCTGCCCCAGGGCGCCTCCTAGACATTTCACATGATATCAAATAATAGCTACGTAAAATGTACATACACTTGGACAGAGAGCAGTCTGTTTATCAAAACTTCTTTAGTTTCCCATCTTCGCTGCCTATTTGCAAACCAAATTCCCAATGTATCGTGTGTTGGCTCACGTCTCCGATACCAGAACAATGCAGCAGGTGAAAATCAGACTTCAGCAAAAAAAGATGTGTCTACCTCTAGGGATAATTAGTATGAAGTGGGAACGCCTGATAGCGCCATCCTCCTCTATTAGCGCACGAGGTAACAAATGCTTTGTGGCTGGAGATCTGGGTGGCAATGATTCTGTGAGAGAGAAAATATGATACTATTTGCCCTTTTAAAAAAAATATTTCAAATACAGAATATTGCTTTAAAATTGAAAACAGGTGAAAATAAAACATGTCCAGCTTATCCAAGTGCATTAGTTTGAGTGTTTTTTCCTCTAAGAGAAGTTGGCTATTTCATCGGAGATTGGCAATACATGTTAATAGTCGTATCTTCATGAGAGTCCATTACATATACATACACTCAGCGTGTAAGGGTGAAATGGCCTTCTGTCATACGCTTAAATTTTTAATTTATAAAATGTTGTCAAAATTGTCACTCCATGTATTGGCATATTTAAAAGAATGAAGAAAAGAGAAAATAGCAAAGCTACAACTAACTAAGGCTGAAGCTGAGTTAATACAATAAATCAGTTAGAAGTGATGTTAGTTTTATGAGGCGCCTTAAGAATAAAACAGAACAGCCTGACCAGGCAGTGGTGCAGTGGATACGGCGTTGGCCTGGGATGCAGAGGACCCAGGTTTAAAACCCCAAGGTTGCCGACTTTAGTACGGACTCACCAGTTTGAGCGCAGGGTCACTGGTTTGAGCATGGGATCATAGACATGGCCCTATGGTCACTGGATTGAGCCCAAGGCCACTGGATTGAGCCCACAGTCACTGGGTTGAGGGTCACTGGCTCTGCTATAGTCCCCTGGTCAAGGCACATATGAGAAAGCAATCAATGAACAACTAAGGTGCCAAAATGAAGAATTGATGCTTCTCATCTCTCTCCCTTCCTATCAGTCTGTCCCTATCTGTCCTTCTCTTTCTCTCATAAAAAAGTAAATAAAACAAAATAATAATAAACCACAACCACCTGCTAAAGGCTTCAAATTTAAGGAAAGATCATGAAGTATATACTTAAAGCAAAGAGCACTTGTAAATAAAATAAGGAAAAAAAGCACAATTGGACATAATCTTATTCTAGACTCTCGTCACATAATTGCCATACACAGAAAAGTTTTGAATTGTGAAATTAAACCTACATCTCTAATCCCTAAACTTAACCAATGGTCATTACCACCATCACTACCACCAAGATTTTCACTATAACCCTCACCATTACCACTTCTATTTCCTTCTCATTCTCAACCTGGTCCTCAAATATTTGAAAGTCTATTATGTGCCTACCACTTACTGAAGTCAATCAGCACTAATACAAAGTGCATCTTGACAACAAACTTCAAATCTATTTCTCCTGAGTTCTTAACCACTTGTAAACATTATTAACTTACTAAAGTTCTTGCCTCTCTAATTTCACATATGCAAAAAGTGATTTTAATGAATAATTTTAAGCCATGTAAAAAACAACAGAAAGGCTCTGGCCAGTTGGCTAAGTGGTAGAACATTGGTCTGGTGTGTGTATATCCCATGTTCAATTCCTGGTCAGAGCATACAAGAGAAGCGACCATCTGCTTCCCCACCCATCTCCCTTCTCTCTGTCTCTCTTCCCCTCCTGCAGCCATGGCTTGATTGGAGGGAGTTGACCTCTGGCAAGTTGGAGGAGGCTCTGTGGCCTCCTCCTCAGGAGCTAAAATATTGGCTCTGGTTGCAGCAGAGCAACACCCCAGATGGGCAGAGCATCGCCCTCGGTGGGGTTGCCGGGTGGATCCTGGTCAGGGTGCATGCGGGAGTCTGTCTCTCTGTCTCCCCTCCTCTCACTAAAAAAAAAAAAAAAAAGAAATGTATTTTCATTCTAAAACACATTGGTTATATATATGATAGCATTTGATAGCCTTTACTTTTGAACAGAAAAATAACTTTTTAACCAAACTTTTTTATTTTGGTATCATTGAAGATTCACACGCAGTTGTAAGGGATAGTACAGAGAGGTGCCTTGTACCCTTTCCTTCGTTTACCCAACATGGCAGAATTAATAGTACAGTGTCACAACCGAGATGTTCACATCTGCAGTCTATTTGCAGAACAAGGTTATCACAATTCCCTCCTGCTGCCCTCCGAAAACCCCATCTACTTTCCTACCTACTTCCCCCTTTACCTTGTTCCTAAATTTTGACGACTACTAATCTGGTCTCCATTATACAATTTTGTCATTTTAACAATGTTATAGGAATAGAGTCGTAGAGTATGTAACCTCGGGAATGACTTTTTTTCTTTCTCAGCACAGTTCTCGGAGAATCCAAGGTTCATGGTGTGTCGCTAGCTCAGTGTGTTCCTTGCTGGGCAATAGGCTATGGTATGGATGGACCTCTCTTTATGGAACCTTCACCATTTGTAGACTATCAGGGTTGTTTCCAGCCTTCGGCTGTTACCAAGAAAGCTGCCAAGAGCATCCCTACGCAGGTTTTTGTGCCACAACAATTTTCACTTCTCTGGAGTGAGTTTTCAAGAGTGAAAAGGCTGGATCATACGGCAGTTGCATGTTTAGATTTATAAGGAAAAGCCAATTTGTATTCTAGATAATTTCAAATCATTGGCCAAAATAACTATCCATTTTATATTTTCATCAGCAGTAAATGAGGGATCCAGTTGCTCTTTACGCTCACTAGCATTTGGTTAGTGTTATTTATTTTGGGCATTCTGATATGTAATATCTTGTTGAGTTTTAATTTAGGTTTCTCTAATGGCTAATAACATTATTTCCTGTGGACTTATTTACCATTATCTTTGCTAAAATGTCTGTTTATGTCTATTTTCTTTTTTTACTGGATTGTTTTGAGGAATTTTCATATATTCTAGACAGTATCCTTTGCTGGAAAAATTGTTTGCAAATATTTTCTTCCAATCTGTTTCTTGTCTTCTGTCTATCTCTCCATCTGTGTGTGTAGAGTCTGCAACTGGGTGTGCATGTGACTTGTTTTTCCATCCTTTTAATACGGTCTGTTGGAGAACAAAGGCTTTTAACTTGAAGAGGTTCAAAATTTATTCTTTCCCTTCTGTGGATCATGTTTCTGATGTCAAATCTAAGAACTCTGCCTAGCCCTAGAATCTAAGAAAATTTTCCATTATTAAAAAAAAATTATAGGTTTTCATTTTAAGGTCATGATCCATTTTGAGTTAATTTTTGTATAAGATATAAGACCTAGATGGAGAAGGTTGGTTGGTTCAAAATTGATTGGTTGATTGATTCACCTATAGATGTTTCATTGCACTAGCAACATTTGTTTAAAAAACTCTCCTTCCTCTTTTGAATTGCTCTTGCTCTTTTGTCCAAAATAATTTGGGCTGATTTTTCTGGGCCTATTTCTGTTCTCTGTATGTTCTATTGATCCATGTGTCTATTCCTCCACCAATACCACATTATGTTGATTCATGTAGCTATATAACATGCCTGAATATTAGTGGGAGTAATTCCTTCCACATTATTCTTCTCTTTCAGATTGTTTTATTTGTTCTAGTGTTTACACTTTTCCAGATACATTTTTAGAATACGTTTGTCTATATCTATAAAACATCTTGCTGAGAGTTTTAAAAAAACTGCATTTAACCTATAGATCAATTGACATCCTTATTGTGCTGCTTTCCAATACATAAACATGTATTTTTCTCATTTTTAAAAGTTTTTCTTTAATATCTTTCATCAGCATTTTATAAATACCAACATATAAATTTTAGAGCACAAATACAATTTCAAGAGTAAAATACGTTTTTCTCAGTGGTTTTGACTTTATTGATAAACAAGACAAAAAGCCAAGCAGCATTAGTTTAGGAGAACATGAACAAAAAGTTTTAGAAAGGAAGATGGAGGGGCAGGGGGAGGAGTTGGTGAGCATTGAGAGAAGGTGAGGAAGGAGAAGCAGGTAGACCAGTATTCCATATTGTGTTGAAAGTGCTTCTGTGTCTCTGTGGCTGAGGTGGCTCTTGCATCCTGCTCCCTGGTAGGCAGGCAGACAAGAGAGATGGATGTTATAATGACTTCAGGATGAGTCCTGGAGCCCTGTCTGGCCACAGATACAGAGAGTACTGTGAATTTACTCCCCGCCCCCCATCAAACTTCCACCTTTACCATCACCCACTGAAGAAGCTTCCAACTCTCCCTTCCAAAGTCCTCCGAGGAATTTTTCACTTTCAGTAGGGTCTTTTGCTTTTATTCTGGGCCAGGTGATGGCCAAGACCAGGGCATGTCTGACATGCAAACCATAAGCTCTGAGAGTCTGTCACCAGGAACGTTCATTAAAGTATCTCCATGGCCCCCCGCTCCTGTGGTGTGCATGGAGTCAGAAGGTTGTCAGTCATGGTGCTAGAGATGGTGCAGGAAGGGCTACAGACCTTTTCAATGTGGTCTGGGGCTCTGTGACAGCAGTGCTATGTTTTGGTGAATACACTGTTCTCTTGCAGATTTCCATTGCCAGAAACAAGCAAGGCACTTGATGTCAAGAGAGTGAAAGATGAAAATCAGGCTGCTCTTCAAAAAGAACGCGTAGAAGCTTCATTTTTAGAAGGTGTTAGAGAAGCTATAGTGCCTTTCACCCAAAGTCCTGATGGACTGCTGTGTCTCTCCTGACAAACAGTTCAACTTTGATTGATACCTTGACAGATAAAGTGTTATCTGTCAAGTGAGGTCCAACATTGAGACTGTGAAGCTGATTCATGTCCTGACTCCATACAAGTATTTTTGTTTCGATTTCCTTTGTTTTATCCAGATCATTCTGCACTTTGTAATGCAGCCTATTTTAAAGTACATTTATTCTGGAGCGGCACAGAAATCATTCTGTGGCAAATGACCTGAGCTAGTTTCCCTTCTTTGAGCGTTTCCCCCACCTCCCATATGGGAAGAGTGGCATCTCCTGCTTAAGGAAGGACGACCCTAGTGGTGATGATGACATGGAGTGCTTAGTGCATAACTGTTTAGTCACTAGTGCCTTATCACTCTTCCAAACTTGCATGAAGTTGTAGGTTATTCATGTAATGGAAGCAGGTGTCATAGAAACACAAAATATGATGGAGCCATCAGGAAGGCAGAGTAGACATTTGTAAATATAGTATTATTTCAGAGCTCCTAGGAAGATCTTTCACCCAAAATACCTTTCACGACCTTCGATCCATTTCCCTTCCTCCTACTCAATTCCAACTCTGTTATTTTTTATTATTACGTTTTTCCTAAAATGCAGATACTCCTGGGCAAAGGAAGACATTAAAACTTCAGTCAATACTAACAACACTTTATAAATTGCTTTATCAAAATAGTTTCTATAGGTAATATTTTATCCCATGAGAGGAGTTAGGGTTTTGGTTTTTTTTGTTTGTTTTTTTTTTTTTTTGTTTGTTTGTTTTGTTTGTTTGTGTTTTTTTTTTTTTGTATTTTTCTGAAGCTGGAAACGGGGAGAGACAGTCAGACAGACTCCCGCATGCTCCCGACCGGGATCCACCCGGCACGCCCACCAGGGGCGATGCTCTGCCCACCAGGGGGCGATGCTCTGCCCCTCCGGGGCATCACTCTGCCACAACCAGAGCCACTCTAGTGCCTGGGACAGAGGCCAGGGAGCCATCCCCAGCACCCGGGCCATCTTTGCTCCAATGGAGCCTTGGCTGCGGGAGGGGAAGAGAGACACAGAGAGGAAGGAGGGGGGGGGTGGAGAAGCAAATGGGCGCTTCTCCTATGTGCCCTGGCCGGGAATCGAACCCGGGTCCCCCGCATGCCAGGCCGACGCACTACCGCTGAGCCAACTGGCCAGGGCCAGGGTTTTGTTTTGAAGCATTTGCTAAAAGAAGTTTGGGGCTGGGAAGCCGGGACAGTAAGGATCTGGACAAAGGCAGGGAAGAGCGGGACGAACCATTGACATCCATTAGCTTATTTTCTGATAAATATCTAGACCATTGGTTCTTGGTCCTCCTGTGTTTAGGAATCATCTTGAGATTTAAATACATAAACACAACATACACACACACCTATACACAAACTGACATACACACATACTTGCCTCTGCCAGGACCCAACTTGGGTTTAATTGTGGAGGGACCTGTACATCAGTCTTTTTCATCAGTATTTTTTGACCACTTACCCTGTCCCTTGATTGTACATGCTACTAGGTGTCAACTATATAAATTCAGAAACCGAATGGAATGAATTGTATCGGTGCACTGGAATGATCTCTAGATCGAGATTCAAAAGAACCAGGTTCTCAGTAGGAACGTTGTGAAAATGGCATGACATTTCTAGATTTTCTCCTTCACATTTGGAAAACTAAAATCATTCTATTGCCTTTCTTTCTAATGATTCTTGTTATTCTAAAATCAAAGGATTCTAACTCTCAAAGACATGTCAGATTTTTCCTTCCTTTGGCTATTTGAATCAACATTTGCACATAGTTTTAGAATGACAGATTCCCCCCCCCCCCAAAGGGGTATTAGATTAATGCATGTTTAGGGGGAGTGTATACATCCCATCCCCAAAGTGAAGCTTTATCAGACATCCTGAAAGGGATCTGGGTACCTTAGGGAAAATAACATTTCCATTCCAGACTCAACACTGATCCATCAAATCTGTTCGCCTGCTGTCAGCAGACGGCTTTGCCAAATGCTTGAGAGGAATGGCCAGAGCGTTCCTGAATGTCACCGGTTCACAGCACAGGCCTCGACTGTGGGGAGCGATTCTCCCCGGTTCCTCCAGATACTGCTCAGACATTAGGAACTATTAGCTTTAATTACACTTCTGGTTGGGAGGCTCTGGGAGGAAGGCGCAGCTACCCTCAATCACATCCTCCGCAAATTGTTGTAACAGCCCACTCACACAGTTAGCTTATCTGCTTCCCTGACAGATAAGTGTTCCAGTGTGTTCTCAGTAATCCCAGGAAGTGGCTCCGGAATCCATGCCAGTGGACTTGCTGCTGCTGGAACCAGAGTGCTCTCCATGATTTTCAGCTTTGAAGAAAGGGAGGTGGTCTGTTTTGGTTAGGGCATAAATCCAAGTCACTCATGGTTCTGAGTGAATGCATATGCATGCATGAGAACATATTATATATATGTTTTCAAGTTAAAATTTTTTTTTCTATTTGAATTTGAATGGGGCAAAGCAGAAGTTTAGCTGTAAAACAATGGCAGTAAACGCGATGCTCACGGCCAAGGGTGCTTGTGTTAGCTTTTCCAAGGTTGAAACGAGCTCAGAGCATTAAAAGGCAACTTTGCGAGAGATGGAGAGCCAGCAGCTCTGAGGCCTAAATCAGATAAAGGTCCAGTTAAGTGCTTAATGAACCTCTCAAGCAGATGTGGGTGGTTTCGATATGCTAACTATTGTATACGATTATTAGGTAGAACATGCAAAATAAAATGATATTAAGGTATAACACAAGATATGGACAATGGACAGAAACAGAGGAGTGGCTTTTCCAAATGCTTTCGGACCGAACGTCAGTTCAAACATGTAGCATAAGTACGTTCTGAATAGCTCTTTTTAAAAAATATATATTTTTTCAAAGGTAATTTAGATTTTAATGGAATTAAATGTCCTGTGGCTTCAGAGCCTCGTAGAGGTCTTACTTTTTTAAAATAAATTCAGTGGCGATGAAGTTTTTTAACTTCTTCCCCTGACTGTGTGTTGAGAGTTAAACCTGATGCTGCAGAGAAATAGCTATCATCTTTTAAAAGGTTTCCACCTAGTGGCGAAGTTATAATGAGCAAGAGATAGGACCTCAGTGGCGAAAGCAGATAGATGCAGTCATGTCAGGTACCTGTCTCCCTTTTAGTCTTTAGTGAGGTTGAGTCCCCTGCGTTAAGTATACGCAGGATGCTATATATAAATATTTGCTATCGCATATATATGCTATACCTGCTGTAGCAGGGGGTCTGCTACACAATGGCTTCTCATAAGGCCACTTTCTTCTTCTACGTTTCCTTAGATTGCTGCCTACATTGCTGTTAGAGATGTCCTAGCTCTAGGAAAACTGCGAGCAATAGTTTAAGGCTTCAAGAGAAAAACGTAGCATGTGAAATAGTTGTTTCCTTTCAGTTTAAAAGTAAAGTCTGTGTACGTAGAGCAGTCAGATTATTCATAATGAAAACTATTACCCTGCAAGTGAGTGAGGTGATAGGAACTCTTGCCATGAATGAATCCTACAGATTTGGGTAAGACCCCCCCCCCCATGTTATGCTCTGTAAAATGAGGGAGTTGAAATGAAATCTGGGGCTATCCCCTAGAAGCCATGGGCCAGTCCGACTTTCTGATGTGTTCTGTTTATTCTGAACATCACCGAGGGGTGTGAGGAAGAGTGGGGAGTGTTCTGGGTAGAACAGGCTCTCTCCGCCATGCCTCAGTCACCACAAGTCCCTTTGCCCGCTGGCTGTTTCCCTTTACATGTTACCCATCTGGGCTTTGAAAACACTGGGGTTTGTGTCTCCTGTTCTGGATGATTTCTAAGGTGACATCAAAATTTAACATATTCCAAAGTTATCTAGGTGCCATGCAAAATTAGTGTCAATGGCTAATATTCATTGGGTTCTTATTAGTACCAGACAACGCACATTATTTGAATCCTCACACCAAGCTGGGAGGTAGATATTTATCATTTCTATTTTCTCAATGAATGAAGAAACTGAGGTTCATAGAAGTGAAATAATTTGCGAGAAGTTACATAGCTGGCAGGTGAGAGGACAGGGACCCTGGCATGCTGCGACCCGGAACTCAAGGTCTTCACACTGCCTGAACTCGAGAGAAGGCGTCTGCATAGTCTGTAGTAGATTGGGTTACTCTGTAGCTTGCCTCTTTTCTGAAGATGTGTGCATGGAAACAAAGAAGTCATCTTTTCCTTGTCATACTTGTTATCACATTTGTACCTACTGTGATTTACACAATGAAACATTTAGCTGAAGATAAGAACAAAGAAAAATGGAGAGCATTGACATTATTTTCCACATACAGTTTTGTTAATTTCAGTATCGACTTGTGCACAAAATGTTCCAAATCACTTAAAATAGAATTTGAAATTTCTCTAAAGCAGATACAGCATGTGGGTGACCTGCACATACGAAACTGTTCCTGTGACTATAAGGGTGACGTTCGTTTACCAGTGGGACCAAAGAGTTCCATTAATCACATTTTTGGGTGAAAGAAATGTGGGCTTTAAATGTTTATATTCTTTAAAGCTTCCTTCAATTCTAAAGATCCATTTTAATACTTTTGGTACATTGGCAGGGGAGAAAGAGGATGAAGAATACTTTCTGTGGACAGTCTCATCGAAGAAGCACAGATTCCGTGATTATAATGAAAAGAGAGCCACAGGAACTTGCCTGTAACATGACATCTTCCAACAAATATGTTGTACTTTAGCCATACTCAGTGGTGTGATTTAGAGCAGTCCATTCTAAAGGAAAGGGTAACATACTGGTTAAAATTTACATTGCTTTTCCAATAACACTTGACTATGCTGTGTACATGTCAGAATTGCTCAAGTCTGTTTAAAATGCCAAAGAAATGGTAAGCATATCCGGGCACCTGATCTCACGGTGCATTTGAAACTGCTTCACGATCTGCTCTGACTAAACTGACCATGGGGGTTATTAGTCACCAAACCAGGACTTTCTGACCTATTGGAAATTTGGATCTTAGCTTACTTTGTACTGAAGCGTCTGACCAGGGCTGGCCCTCCAAGGATTGCCCACAAGCTGAAGAAAGCACTAATGAGCTTGGGAAGAGATGAAGCCAGAGAGAGCAAGATTAGCTTCCCAGAGCTTTCCTTTTCTCCTGTCGAACATTAGCATTTCCCTCTACAATGAGTTAACAGAATGAGGCGGGGAAAATTCTCCCAGAGTTTGGAAAGCCAGACCTCTTCCGTGGCTGAGGCGATAGCACTGACAGTTCACACCGAGGGCTAATTTACATTTAATGCTCTGGAAATTAATTACAGAGAATAAAAATAATTGTAAATATACCCCCCATCTGCAATTCCAAAAACAAGCAAACAAACCACATCATGATCACTAAGCAGCCATCTAATTTTATGCACAGTGGGAACGGCACCAGCAGTCTAGAAACGGAGGTGGGAGAGAGAAGAAAGGATACTGATTTGAAATATGTAACAGCAGAGGCAGTTTTATGAAGTAATGACCTGCAGACTTCCCAGCAGGAGCAGGAGTCCTCAAAGCCTTTGCACGGAGGCCAAGGATGTGTTTACCAGAATTTGGGTCTACCACTCAACCAAATGATTCAAATGATAATTTGACCAAGTTATTGACTGTTCCCTATGCCAGGGGGTGGATATATGGGTATATCAATCATACATATTGCTTTTGCTGTTATGATGACATGGTTGTGTCTCATTTAAAGAAATTCCCCTGACTGAACGTATTGTTTTGTGTGAGAGACCGAGATGTGTTATCCTGAGCAGGAGGAGTCCCAATGGGGTCAAGTTTATATTTCATGTAGTTCCAGAAGATTTGAATGTAGAACTGCAATTCTTTTAAATGCTGTAGTTGACTTGCACAGGGGCAAATAAAACCCTGAATCAGATGTCCCTACATGGCCTCCATCAGAACACTTATCAGAATTATGATGCATAGAGGGCAGATAGGAAGAAGAGCCTGAACAAATACCTCTGGTTCAAATGTCAGATTATCAATGAGGCCTTGGTTCCATGATTTCTATTTAAACTAAAAGAAACAAAAACAAACAAACAAAACAACACCTTTCTCTCCTCCTCTTACAACTATTTCTTCTTCTTATTAACTATCCCTCTTTCCTTATTATTTATTTATTTATTTTCAGAGAGAAAGAGGGACAGACAGGGGCAGACAGACAGGAAGGGAGAGAGATAGGAAGCATCAACTTGTAGTTTTGGCACTTTATTCAATGATTGATTTCTCATATGTGGCATGATGGGAATGGTGTCCTCAGCTGAACCAGTGACCTTGGGCTCAAGCCAGCGACCATGGGCTCAAGCCAGCGACCATGGGCTTCAAGCCAGCAACCTTGGGCTTTAAGCCAGTGACCATGGGGTCATGTCTATGATCCCACACTCAAGTTGGTGATCCCAAGGTTTTGATCCTGGATCCTCAGAGTCCCAGGTCAACCTTCTATCCACTGTGCCACCACCTGGTCAGGCTTTCTATATGTGTGGTTATTGGTGGTCAGCCCCACTAGTATGTCAACTTGATAAAGGCAAGAAGTTCTGTAGGAAATATCTGCACTTCCTAGATTAACGCCTGCATAAAATAGACAATCAAATATTAGATGAAAAGATAAGCAGATGCAAATGTATTTTATTTTCCAAGAATTATCACACATCAATGTTATTAATCAACAGACAGGACATTTCTGCCATTAAGATAAACTTGAGTTAATCTTTAGGGAAATTTTTAAATTTTCAAAAATATAGTTATAAAACATTTAAAATGCACTAAAGCCCTGGCCATGTAGCTCAGTTGGTTAGAGCATCATCCCAATACAGCAAGGTTGCAGGTTCGATCCCCAGTCAGGGCACATGCAAGAATGACCAGTGAATGCACAACTATGTGGATCAACAAGTGATGTCTGTCTTTCTCCCTTTCTCCCTTCCTCTCTCTCTCAAGTCAGTACATTAAAGAATAAATAAATAAAATGCATCAAAGTGTTATGCTGAACAAAATGAACTATGAACTCAGCTGAGAAAGCAAGGTAAAATAATTCAGTAAACAGAAGATAACTCTAGAATTTATAAACCAATTGATAGTTCACTACAGATAATAATGAAACATGAATTTAACATTCTTAGAATGTCACGACAGTGTACATGACCTCATTTGTCAGTAACATCCATAGTCTAAACTTGAGTTTTGTTTTTGATATGAAGTGAAGAGCAAATGTCCTTCATATTCCTAACTCTCTCCCCGCTAACCCCTAAAAGATGTTAGAGCTTTACTGCAGCCTACCTGACACGTCTTTAGGTACCATTGCCAACCTGCAGAAGATACATGGCCAAGCATTAGTCTAAATTCTAGATTGGCAAAGGAGCAACAGTGTCTATGATACGGAATCGGAGTAACTGCTTGTGGTACCCTGGGCAGTTGGCGTCAGAATGGCTATGTCCAACAGTCTTCCAGGTGTCATGCCCAGTCGTATAGGCACATATTGGGTAAGACATTTGAGGAGACTGTAAGTTTCAGAACTTATTTGTTTCTTTCATTGTGTATTACTTGTTTTCTGTGGCTGCGATGACAAAAGAATTCTAACTGGGTGACTGTAAATACACAAAAAAGTTTATTCTTTCACAATTTTGAAAGTCAGAAATTTGAAATCAGTATCTCTAAACTGAAATTAAGATATTAGCAGGGCTGCATTATTCCCGGAGGCCCAAAGAAAGTCTGTTTTTTCTTTATTTTCCAGTGATGGCCAACATTCCTTGTGTTGTGGCTACATCACTCCAATTTCTGTCCTCGTGGTCATTTTGCATTTAGGACTTACCTGAATGATGCAGAATAATTTCTCTATTTCAAGATTCTTAATTATATCTGCAAAATTTACCCCCCCTTTTTTTTCCTGTAGAAAGTAACGCTCACAGATACCAGAGATTAGGATGCGGACATATGATAGGGGAGGACATTATTCAGCCTACCTCAGTCTACCATCTGGGTCACAAAGAACCGCATCCAGCTCACATGCAAAATATATTCATCCCATCTCAACATCCTCAAATATCTCGATTTATTAGAGCATTGCCTCAAGTCTAAAATCTCATCTAAATGATATGAGCTAAAATGCTCCAAATTTCCTCATCTAAATAATCTAACTTGGATATGAATCAGTCTGAATGTGATGCATCCCGTGAAACCAGGAAACGAGTCATCTGCTTGCAAAATACAGTGGTTGGACAACCATACAATAACAGTTATATACATTCACAATTCAAAAAGGGGAATATTAGGGAAATAAAGGCGTCGCTAGCCCTCAGACAAATTCAAAATCCAACCAGAGAATCTAGTCTCCATTAGATTTCAAAGGGATAACCCTTTGTGGCTTGAAGTTCTTTCTTTTTTCTTTTTTTTTTTTTTTTAATTTAATTAACTTTTTTTTTTTTTTTTTTTTTTTTTTTAGAAATTAAATTCAATAGGGTGGCATTAGTCCATAATAAAAACACATAGGTTTCAGGTAAACATCTCTATAGCATTTGAACTGTTGATTGCATTGTGTACCCATCACCCAAAATTCCATCACTTTCTGTCTTCCTATATTTGTCCCTTTTTCCTCCCTTCCCCCTCCCTCTGGTAACCATTTCTTTTGGACTCATGACTCTGGCCTCTTCATCCGTAGATCTGACCTCTGTCCTGTACCTCTGGACCATTTGGAACTACTGTTTTCTTCGTTTTTTCCTCTCTCTGTCCCTTTCAGGCCCAGCTGGCAGTGTTTCTGCTGGCAAACATTCGTCACATTCTGTGGGTCTTCTATGTATGTCACAGGATTCACATCATTAGATAAGAGAGCCCTCCCTCCACATGTCTTTTCTGGATAATCCCATCTTTATTCCTGGCTTCTGCAGAGAGGGTTGGGTAGTTTCATGAGTCACATGCTTAATCTTATTAAGAGCCCTCTGTGAGAGGGAATGCTCTGAACTTTTGATTGTTTTGCATTGTTTGCCAATGGTTGTCCAACGACATGCTTGGCTTTATATTCAGGGTTCATTTCCAACAGTAATTCTCAAAATTTTAGCCTTTTGCTGAGAATTTCCCAAATTTTCAAATTTTGCTTTCTTTTTGCTTTAGTTTCCCTGCAATTTTTTTCTCTTTCTTCTTATATTTTATAATTATGAAGAATAGTATGATGATTTAAAATAGTTCTAGAAATTATTGGACAAATTTAAATATTCACTGGAAACAAATGGAATTAACAAAATTGATTACATGCACTCTGCTTCAGGTTCTGTCCTGCAAAAAAGATTATAAATTTATGAAAATACCAACTTTTACATATGTAAAAATATATTTATTGCAGAAGGAAGAATTACTGTTTTAACCTATATGCAAGCTAAGTGGTTTTTTTTTTTTCTGAAGCTGGAAACGGGGAGAGACAGTCAGACAGACTCCCGCATGCGCCCGACCGGGATCCACCCGGCACGCCCACCAGGGGGCGATGCTCCATCCCTGGGGGCGTCGCTCTGTTGTGACCAGAGCCATTCTAGCGCCTGGGGCAGAGGCCAAGGAGCCATCCCCAGCACCCGGGCCATCTTTGCTCCAATGGAGCCTCGCTGCGGGAGGGGAAGAGAGAGACAGAGAGGAAGGAGAGGGGGAGGGGTGGAGAAGCAGATGGGCGCTTCTCCTGTGTGCCCTGGCCGGGAATCGAACCCGGGACTTCTGCACGCCAGGCCGACGCTCTACCACTGAGCCAACCGGCCAGGGCCTGCAAGCTAAGTGTTTTTAAAAAGCACAAATATAT
The DNA here is from genome assembly GCF_036850995.1 of Saccopteryx leptura. Classification (NCBI taxonomy): domain Eukaryota; kingdom Metazoa; phylum Chordata; class Mammalia; order Chiroptera; family Emballonuridae; genus Saccopteryx; species Saccopteryx leptura. Next base: position 182,882,769 of record NC_089508.1, read on the forward strand.
GTATGTAGCTATTGCTATCGTAGCTCCAGAACAGAATGGATTGAATACATTTGGGCGAGTGGGGAGATGTCTGCTTGTATGATACTTACGCTTAAACAATTTGAAACTTCCCCATTCCCTAGGTGATGTTTTGACTGATTCGTGAACATGTAGCCTCCTTTCCTAGACTATAACCCAAACAAGCAGATCCTAAGGCAATCTGTTGCAGGCTCTGTTATATAAATAGAAGATTTAGGAAAAAGTCTAGCCCACCAATGTTGGTAAATTGTATAGCTGGTTCTTGACCCTACTTTCATTGGAGCATAATTTAGGGGACTACTATGTGGAAAACTAAAGAGCAACATAAATGTGGAAATTTCAATCATGAACTATAAAAGATAAGCCTAAATTAATGTTTATTATCAAATTAGAAGATACCATTAGTTTTCACACTTCAGTTCTCAGCTTAATGCTTTAGCTATTTTTATTAGGGAGTCTTACATCAAAAAAGGAATCAACAAAACAGAGTGATTTGCTTTCCGGTCAATTTGCTAGCCCCCAATGGTAGTTTAGCTTTTTAGCAATGCATTTCTAATAAATGTAATTGTTTTTTGTTTTGTTTTGTTTTTTCCATTTTTCCGAAGCTGGAAACGGGGAGGCAGTCAGACAGACTCCCGCATGCGCCCGACCGGGATCCACCCGGCATGCCCACCAGGGGGCGATGCTCTGCCCCTCTGGGGCGTCGCTCTGTTGCATCCAGAGCCATCCTAGCGCCTGAGGCAGAGGCCACAGAGCCATCCCCAGCGCCCGGGCCATCTTTGCTCCAATGGAGCCTCGGCTGCGGGAGGGGAAGAAAGAGACAGAGAGGAAGGAGAGGGGGAGGGGTGGAGAAGCAGATGGGCGCTTCTCCTGTGTGCCCTGGCCAGGAATCGAACCCGGGACTCCTGCATGCCAGGCCAATGCTCTACCACTGAGCCAACCGGCCAGGGCCTGTTTTTATTTAATGAACTTAATTTTAGCATAAACACAAAATATGAATGTAGGTAATTTGGGTTATGATTTGCTGCCATATAGTCTCTATGCACACAGTCATCCGTAGGGGTGTGTGTGTGGGTGTGTGTGTATGTACATATATAAACACATATATATACATTTATTTTCAGTTGCATTAAAACATGTAAAAATCATCACTTTATAATTCAAGCTAACTTGCAAATTCCTCATTATGATGTTTAAACCCTCTTTTCGATAGCTTTTCTCAATCTTCCATGAGGAAATAAAATCTGACAAAAGCTGAAAAAATGAGCCAATGGTGGCTTACTCTAGATTTTCTCCCGTCTTTCAAGTAAGCATAAAGGGGAAGGATAAATGTCTACTACTTACAAATGCCTAGAGAGGTCACTGAATGAACGCAATTAACTGTTTTCTTTTTCCTAATTGCTGTGTGCTGTGTTTAACCGATGGAAATTCCATCTTCCTACACAGAAGAGAAGCCTCTGTTATCTAACAAGCTGGGTTTTATTTACGCCAATAAATTGTACAATGAATGTCCTTTCCAATTAGTTTGTCTATTCTAATCAGTTGGATGGGGGGACTAACTCATTTAGCCCTCAGGCAGATGTTTAGAACGTCTTCAGGGAATTGACCACTCTACTGCAGTTAAAAGTACGTTATTTGCATATGGAACTATAGACCCGACCCCCTGTTATGTTTTGGACCTTGGTACTAAGATGTAGTAGGCCACCCTCCCACTGTCAGCCTTAATAGGATTAGTTTTGAATATTATCAAAAGAACAATTAACACCCGTTGATATGATCACAGATGGTATCAAAGAGTTAAGAGGAAGTTACTTTTAACTGGGACACTATGCTCAGGCTTTAATGCTGGCAGCACCTGTCCAGAGATGACTACAAAATCCAAGGACAGTGTTGTATGGAATTGTTAGTGGCACAGTTATAACCCGTCTGAAATGAGAAGTATTTCTCCAGCTTGCTTCATTTAGAGCAGGGGTCGGGAAACTTTTTGGCTGAGAGAGCCATGAACGTCACATATTTTAAAATGTAATTCCATGTGAGCTATACAAGGACCCGTGTACGTTATGCATTATCCAATCAAAATTTGGTGTTGTCCCGGAGGACAGCTGTGATTGGCTCCAGCCACCCGCAACCATGAACATGAGTGGTAGGAAATGAATGGATTGTAATACATGAGAATGTTTTCTATTTTTAACGTTATTATTTTTTTTATTAAAGATTTGTCTGAGAGCCAGATGTAGCCATCAAAACAGCCACATCTGGCTCGCGAGCCGTAGGTTCCCAACTCCTGATTTAGAGGAAAGAGCTCCTGTTTGAGGGTTGGCCAGCTAATAGTAGCTCTGTTATTCTGGGTAAGTTATCTAATTTCTCTGAGAGTAGGTTTCTGGATGAACGTGTTTGAGACCAGTAAATAGCTCTCAACCTCTGGGATTGTGGTGAGGATTGAATGAGGTAATTCAAGTCAAGGGCAGAACCGCATTTTTTGCAACATAAATGTGAGTCCTTACTCTTCTAATGTTTATATTGCCGTCTTTCATGATTTCACAGACTCTACAGGGAAGTCTTAAAAAATTTGACCTTGGGAATACTTTGTGTATTTGATAGATATCATTAGGCCAATTTCTAAGGTTTATAATTTTAATTATGAAGTAGAAATAAATTTTATTATATGCTTTTTCAACTTTAGATGGTGTTTTTTCTTTATGTAAGTGTAATATATTTAATACATTAGACAGCTTAGAGTAATTTAATATTAAATTATTATTTTTAATTTTAATTTATTACATTGAATTTTTATATATGGGTCTTTCAGTTTTCTAATACTTTGCCTCAGTTTTCAAATGGTGTTATTATATATAAATAGTTTCCTTTTATCATAGTGCTTCTATATTATGTTTTAGGGTTTTGATAGCCTTATTGAATGAATTAGGGATATTTGTGGCTTCCCTATGTCCAGACATATTTAAGGCCACTAAAATATACTTAAAATGGTTAAGATGTATATTTTATCATCATAATTTTTTAATTAAATGGTCAGTAAGTAACAGAGCTAAGCCAAAGAATGCCTCCTGAGTTAGAGACATTTGAACTATTCTTGAGCACTCAAAACCTAATAGAGCATATTTCCTTCAATTTTTTTATGTCCTTCTGTTCTTTTATATATTAAAAAAAATAAAAAGTATATAAAAGTTTAAATATAAGTATAGCCCTGGGACAATACCTAATACAGTGGTACCTTGAGATACAAATTTAATTTGTTCTGTAACTGAGCTCGTAAGTCAGTCAACTCATATATCAAACTGCCAATACTGAACCCGTGCACCGAAGTGCCAACTAGTGGCAGCTTCCCGAATCCATACTCGTATCTCGGAATTTCGCTTGGATCTCAAACAAAAATACGGATCGAGTCACAGCTCGGATCTTAAAGAATTCATATGTTGGTCTGTTCGTATCTCAAGGCACCACTGTACTTTTCAGTGTAGGTTTAGCCTAACTTTCCTCACCCTTCACTGTGTGCTCTTGTCCCTCTACACCATACCTGCTGCATCCTAACCCTGCTTCCTTTATGCTTCTCACCACTCCTTATTCTAAACATCTACTTATTTTCTCTTTCCTTCCAGAATGGGAATCTCTGAAATGTAGCCAATAAAAGGTGAAAGACCTAAGTTCTACCCTCTGTTTCCACTCCTGTGGCATGGGTTTCAGTTGCTTAGTGTTTTGTTGTCCTCATTAATCTCTCAATTTTTGTATACATGCAGTCAAGTGAATACATTTTTGAGGTCTTTTTCTGTGAAAGATTTCATTCTAGCTTCCAGGAACATAGTAGTATAAAACAAAACAAGTCCTAAAATCTCTTTCCTCATGGAGCTCCCAATGTAGAGGAAATAGTACACAAGATTAAAAAATGCAACATGTCTTGGCCCTGGCCGGTTGACTCAGTGGTGGAGCGTCGGCCTGGCGTGTGGAGGTCCCGGGTTCGATTCCCAGCCAGGGCACACAGGAGAAGTGCCCATCTGCTTCTCCACCCCTCCCCCTCTCCTTCCTCTCTGACTCTCTCTTCCCCTCCCGCAGCCGAAGCTCCATTGGAGCAAAAGATGGCCCGGGCGCTGGGGATGGCTCCTTGGCCTCTGCCCCAGGTGTTAGTGTGGCTCTGGTCGTGACAGAGCATTGCCCCAGATGGGCAGAGCATCGCCCCCTGGTGGGCATGCCGGGTGGATCCCGGTCGGGTGCATGCGGGAGTCTGTCTGACTCTTCCTGTTTCCAGCTTCAGAAAAGTACAAAAAAAAAAAAAATGCAACACGTCTTATGTTGCATATGTGATAACAGGAAAATAAAGCAGGGAATGGAAGATAATAAGTGTCTGGTATGTACATAGAAATTTTAGATAAGGTGCCGGGAAGGTCACATGGAGAAGGTGGCTGTTGATCAAAGACCCAGAGAAGGCAGTGTATTAGTCTGCTAGGGCTGGCATAACAAAATACTACATAGTCGGTGGCTTTAGCAATAGATAATTATTTTTTCCAAGTTTTGGAGACTCGAAGTCCTAGATCAATGGATCAGCAAGTTTAGTTCCCCCTGAGAACTCTCTCCTTGCTTGTGGATGGATAGCTTCTTGCTGTGTCCTCCCATGGCCTTCCCTCTATGCCAGGGGTCTCCAAACTTTTTACACAGGGGGCCAGCTCACTGTCCCTCAGACCATTGGAGGGCTGCCAAATACAGTGCTCCTCTCACTGACCACCAATGAAAGAGGTGCCCCTTCCAAAAGTGCAGTGGGGGCTGGATAAATGGCCTCAGGGGGCCGCATTGCGGCCCGCGGGCCATAGTTTGGGGATGCCTGCGTATGCACATACATCCCTGGCATCTCTTCATTTTCTTATAAGGACATCAGTCTTACAGCCTCTTTTTAACATAATCACCTCATCAAATAGCTTCCAAATATGGTTACCTCTATGGTACTGGGGGTTGGGACTTCAACCTTTGAAAGTCAGGAGTACATAGTTCAGGAGTCAGGTAGAGATCAGGAGCAGCAGAACGTTTTCGAGAAAACAAGCGTAAAGACCCTGCAGTAAGAGCATATCTGGGCGCTTGGCAGCAGCAGTGATGCTATAACTAGGATGACTGTGTTCCTTTTAAAAAACGTTCAAAAGACTTGATGAGCATTACCAAAGTACTAATGGTCTTTGTACTGGGTGCTGTGTATTCTGAGAACTTGCAACTTATGTCTCAAGGTGAACTCACACAAGTTGGCTCCTGTACTTGCCAGCCTTCCATGCCACATGTGGGTGAGGGAGCAAAGTAAACTATGTTCTTGGGGAACTGTTGTCCTCTTGATGAGTTAAAAATACTATACTGAATGTGTTTCTTGTGTTCTTCAAGAAAGCTAAATAGAAGTCATGTTTTATTAGGACCTTTTTGTGTCTTGTGAGTAGACAGCCAACTTTTAAGTATGTTTATACTGTTTCATCTGTCTGAAGACTCAATATACTCCCTTTGGAAATCAGGATCTGCAATCTCCAGTGCTCCTAGGAGCCAGGCTGGTAGCATATAAGAGAGAGAAAAAAATTATATGAGAAATTAATAAGTCTTAAGATTTCATAATGATCATCTTACAAATACCCAATACAAACTTTCAAATTAAATAAGGCCCTGTTTAGTTTAGTTGAAGTTTAATCCATTTCCCCAATAATTTTAGAAGGAAACTAAAGTAATGCTCAAAGAATAATTTAGACAGGATCAGAAATATGAACTAACCATGAGCAGAACAAAATATAAACTAATTCTTATTTCAAGTGAAGAATTACTTGCTAGGGGACTTCTACTTTTAGTCAAAATGGAATAAGTAGGACCAGATCTACCCTCCTGACAAGAATCTCTCAATATACAAAATATATAAGACCAGCAATTTCAAGCAAGGATAGATAGTGATCATTGGGAGGATCCAGAGAGAACCCCAGATCTACAGAGAAGCCCCTGAAGCATTGTGCCTCAGTAGTGGGGAATATCACGACTAAAGACTGCACTGGTTTTGCCAAGTGAATTCACAAAGGGAAGTCCTAGAAGGATGATACTCTTTTCAAAGTGACTTAACTGTGTCACAGACAAAGTTCAAAGACATGTAAAGGACTACAAATATATTTTACATTACTGGAAGGATACAAAAGGAACATATGCATAGAGGAGGAATATATGCCCCATAAGGAGTGAAAGAAGCAATAAGCTGAAATTGACCCAGAATTGACATATATGTTATAATGAGCAGGCAAAAACATTGCAAGAATGGTTAAAACAACATCTCATATGCTTAAGCATCATGTAGAGACATGGAAGATGTAAAAAGACTCAAATTTCTAGAGATGAAAACTAAAATATCTCAATTGAAAAAAAAATACACAGGATGGGCTAAATGGCAGATTAATCATTGCAGAAGTAAAGACTAGTGAGCATGAAGACAGCAACAGAAACAATTTATACTAAAACACAGAGAAAAATGAGTTTATAAAAGAAAAATGAAAACTGCATCAGTGAACTGTGAAACCTCCCAAGTAGAAGAAATATGAAAAAAAACGACATTAAGTCATAATAAAATCAAATTGATCAAAATCAGTGAGTGATAAAGAGAAAAATCTTAAAAGAAGCTAGTAGTAGGGAAACGATACTTTATACACAGAATAACAAAGATATGGGTGACAGCAATTTTTTTTTTTTTTTTATTTTTATACAGAGACAGAGAGTCAGAGAGAAGGATAGATAGGGACAGACAGGAAGGGAGAGAGATGAGAAGCATCAATCATCAGTTTTTTGTTGTGACACCTTAGTTGCTCATTGATTGCTTTCTCATATGTGCCTTGACCACGGGCCTTCAGCAGACTGAGTAACCCCTTGTGAGCCAGTGACCTTGGGTCCAAGCTGATGAGCTTTGTTCAAACCAGATGAGCCCGTGCTCAAGCTGGCGACCTCGGGGGCTTGAACCTGGGTTCTCCACAATCCAGTCCGACACTCTATCCACTGTGCCACTGCCTGGTCAGGCAGACAGCAACATCTTAAAAAAAAAAAAAAGGCAACCTAGAATGCTATACTAAACAAAAATATCTTTAAAAGTGATGGTCAAATTATGACTTTTTTTCAGCTACAAAAGCTGAAAGAATTCATCACCAACACGTGAACACTACAAGAATTGTTCAAGGAACATGGTGCAAGCTGGAAATGTGAATCTATAGAAAGGCATGATGAGCATATCAGTAGAGGAAATCAAACACTTGGTGATGAAACTGTCTTCAGAGTTCAAATGAATGCCGCAGTGTGTGCGCAGGCTCTGTGCGGTGTTTATTAGCTTCCATGCACTTTATTCTGCAACCTGCCTCAGTTTACCAGAAGTTTACCACTTACCTATTGGCTCCTCACACTTGATTTTTTTACCTTAATGCTTCTCAGTGCTCATTTATTTGCTTACCTGTTGTTCAGATGATATGTTTCTCCTTCATACTTTTTATGTATTCAGCAAGGCCCTAGACTTTGCCTCAAAATGAAAGTACAGTTGACCCTGGCATAGCATGGGGCTGGGGGTTAGGGGTACAGATCCCCCGTGTAGTAAAAAATTCACGTATAACTTTTGACTTCCAAAAACTTAACTCCTACTGTTGACGAGAAGCCTTACTGATAACATAGTCGATTAGCACATATTTTGTATGTTTATATGTATTACGGATATACTGTATTCTTACAATAAAGTAAGCTAGGAAAAATGTTAAGAATATCATCGGGAATAGAAAATACATTTACGGTATTTAATTGAAAAAAAAAATCTGTGTGTAAATGTACCCGGGCAGTTTAAGCCCATGTTAGTCAAGAGTAAACTCCAGTCCACTTGATTTTCTTATGGTACATGTAAACGACATACATATGTTTTCTAGTGGGACTGGAGTGTTTGCTGGTTCTCTGTCCTCTAAAAGCCAGACTACTGTGACCAGATGTCATGTCCTTTCCACGTGTCCTGGAGGGAAGCCATAAATACAGGCACACTTGGGCTTGGCAGCCTCAGGGAGCCACTGACAATGCAGATTTCTTCATCATGAAACAAGGTTGTCAAGACTGTTTTTTACCTTATGCATTTTTTTTTACATTTTTATGTTTGTTTTTAAAAAGAGACACTACTGATTGTAACTAATAAATGTTCACGGATATAGAATAAGTGAGGATAATGATTTAAAATCACTTTCTGCACTGATTTCTTTGAGATTAGATTCTATGACATAGTTCTAGAAATTACAATGTTGTCTATAACTAATCCTATAACATATTTAATGTTATGCCATTAAGTAAAGCTTACAAATATCAGACCCAGAACAAAGCTGCAATTAATGGACAGTGATCTATAGCAGGATAGGTACTATGCACATAAGATGTCATGACAAACCAACCAAATAGGTTTATGGTGTTTTTCTAGTCTTTATTAAATATTCCTTTAATAAATAAATTACTATGTTTCCAGACAACAAAGAAAATGTAAGGTCACTGCCTATTAAAATATCACATTTATTCTTTATCCCAAGTGGTAGAGGTGGAGGTGAAGGGGTGGGCAGGAAATCAAAACACAACTGAAACTTTAAAAAATGGTTGAAGAGAATAAAAGGAAAATATAATTTGTTATCTTGCTGGATGATGTTATTGCAAATTTAAAAAATTATTTCTTTCATGAAAGCCATATGAAGATAAAAAATTTAAACCACTAAATTCTTAATGAATAGGTATAAAATGAAAATAAATTTAATAGGCTTTAAACCTAAACTTTTATTTTTTTAAAAAGTTATGCTATACCAATCTTCAGTTAATTCTGCACATAACCTTTGGCATAAATATAAAGCTACAATATCAATATACACTACAGCCTACTCATTGAAAAAGCATAAAAAGTTCAAGATGTTGGAACCTGACTGTTAATACAACACTCATTAGTGTCTGTGTTGCAAAGAATAATCATTCTCTTTAACTTTTATCATATAGTATTAAATGGACAAAATGCATATTAATTTTTCAGTTTTTATGTTAAACAAAAATTACTAACTTCCATCGGAAAACCACTCAACACCGTTTTTTCTTGACTAATTTACAGTGACATACTCAATAAAGATTATTAGATGATTAAAAATTAACAGTGATGTATCAAACTTAATGGCTACTATTCCAAAATTATTTTCTTCAAATTAATGGCAAGGTAGCCCATGTAATTATGTTTCCACTGCTACACAGCAGAGTTCCATCTGTCCTCCAGAGCTTAAGGTCCCTTCAAAATGGAATGGAGTTTTGAACTAAATATTTTGCTTCAGGACTAGTGTTCTTGAGAGTTTCATTTTGTAAATAAACAGACATATGTCCTAAGAACTTGAAACCATATTTTTAAAAGATAAAATTTTTTGACATATTTTAAGTTGAAATGTTTATCAGGATATATCGTTTTATTTCTTTAAAAAAGAACAAGTAAACAGCAATAACAAAAACCAGTGTCTATAAAAAAAACACATACTTCCCAATTTGCAACCCTCTTGTCCCCCTTTTACTCCATCAGAAACTTATGAAAAGCGTATGATAAAACATTAAAGGAATTGCACAAGCCCACAAATCTTAGCCGCCACTTTCTTTTTTTTTTTTTTTTTGTATTTTTCTGAAGCTGGAAACGGGGAGAGACAGTCAGACAGACTCCCGCATGCGCCCGACCAGGATCCACCCAGCACGCCCACCAGGGGCAATGGTCTGCCTACCAGGGGGCGATGCTCTGCCCCTCTGGGGCGTCGCTCTGCCGCGACCAGAGCCACTCTAGCGCCTGGGGCAGAGGCCAAGGAGCCATCCCCAGCGCCCGGGCCATCTTTGCTCCAATGGAGCCTTGGCTGCGGGAGGGGAATAGAGAGACAGAGAGGAAGGAGGGGGGGTGGAGAAGCAAATGGGCGCTTCTCCTATGTGCCCTGGCCGGGAATCGAACCCGGGTCCCCCGCACGCCAGGCCAACGCTCTACCGCTGAGCCAACCGGCCAGGGCCGCCACTTTCTTATTATCCTAAGAAATACCAGCACCCTCTCACAATAACAGACAAGATCACGAAAGCCCCTGGTTGAAGCAAGGGTGTGTTTTCATTAATCTGAACAGGGAGACTCAGTCATACTCACTCCCCCTTTTCCACAGCTGGGAAGCAGTTATTCCCATTGTGTAGTTAGTTCTGCAGTATTAGCACCACCTGGGCGCTTGTGGAAATGCAAATTTCTAGACACCACCACGGCCACTGTATTGACTCAGAAATACTGGGGCCAGGAGCCAGCAATCTGCAGTTTAACAAGCCCTCCAGGTGGTTCTGAGGCTGGCTCGGGCTTGTGAACCATGACTTTAAAGCCGTGATCTGGGCAGTAGCACAAAACTAAACTGGGCTCTGCATCCTGAGTCAGAACCAGAAACTTCGGCATCATCCACTGGGCTCCATGGACTTTTGTTTGAGAACTTCTCAGGAGTATGAGACAAGGTGAGATCCTTCTCTTCCTTTCAAAATGTACGACTTGGCGAAAATGCTGTATATATAAATTTAGAGAGGAGGGGGAAGGGAGAGAAAGAGAGAGAGTTGTTTGTAGTGTAAAAATAGTATGTATAAAAGATGTGGCACGGTGCCACTCAGAAGCAGGCTGTTATTAATGGTTGGTCTTATTAAACTGGTAATATTATTCAACAGGAAAATGAATAGATTTTGTGATCAGGAACAGTCAGCGTTGAACTTTGAATCAGGTCCTCTAATACTAGTTCTTTACACATGCATGTTCAAATATTAGTCGTGAAAATTACGTTTAATACACAGAAGTGGAAATGGAAGGCTTCCATTCTAGCCAACCAAGAACCCGACAGGTGATGAATTCAGTTTTTAGGTGAATCGCTCCTTAAGTCCCACTTTAGAGGGCTTAGCACAAATTCTTCACTCATGAGTTTTAAAAAATACATTTGAAATGATTAAAATATTAACAAAGTCGACAAAATGACCTTAAGCCAAAAGAGTTGAAGTGCGTGTGGTTTGGAATCGAAGAGGAGGAGACAGAATCCAAAACCAAGCCAAACCGAAACAGAGAAATCAGTAAAGAGGAAAAAAGAAGAAAACAGTGTCCAGATAGTTTAAGCTTCTAGAAGAAAACTGACTCCTAAAGTTTTGTTTATTCATTTACTTGTCAGGAACAGCTATTTGTTTTAAGGATGTTATAACTCCAAAAACTGTATTTTAAAAGAATGTGCAATGCCGCCACAGTTCCTGTTTACTCAAGACTGGCGTGCAGTCTCTTATACAGTCTTATTATTCTGACTTTGCTGAAATGTATCTCTTTTTCCTCTGGAATTTCTCTAAGTCGCACTGCGGGCTGTTAAAGCCTTTGTCTAAGTCCCTGGGCAGAGCGTGTGGACGGACGTGGAGCAGGAGTTCTCCTCCAAAGGGGCCCTGGTGATCTGTTGACTCAATGATCCGTTAATGACAGCTGACCGCTCACAGCAGGGCCCCCTCAGCTTGCTGCTGCTGTGGCTAGCCCGTTGGGGATGCAGGTGCATCCTAACCACCTAAGTCAGCCATTCAAGGTCACTTTTATGAGTGGCTTCTGCTTACAAAACAAGGCTCTTGGGGAGCATGATTCAGTCTAGGTGAGATCTGACAGCTCCGAAGAGTCACACCGTTCGGGGCCAGCCACATCTTGTTACAGTGAACAAAGCAAGAATAGTACTCTTGTTCTGTTTACACCTTCACAGACCCGTACGGCCTATTACGGTGAAAAATGTAAGAACAATGGTTTCCCTCTCTACGCCTGCATTTCTCCCCTTCTGGTAATAATGGGGTTTAAAGTAAATCAGCACCCCATCTCCTCTTAGTGGACCAGGATTGTTCCCTTTGAAAATAATCACACTTAGTTTGCTGGGAAAAGTCCACTGGGCAGACATAACTCTAAAAACTTTAGTAGACTGGCAATACAAGCGTCAGTAGTGAAAGATAAACACCTTGAAATTCAACTTACGGAGTACCCCATGCGAGCCCAGCCTGGGGCTGGGAATTTTGCCTGCCTATTTTTTTTGCATCAGACAACCTTAAAGATGTAGGTGAAAAATGGGTCTTGCATTGTTTGACTTCTTTTTTCACTTACATGCTTCACCTGTGTGTTTCATTTTAGTTAATGGGATATTGATATCGCACGTTCAACCATTTTATTTCTACCTGGAATTTCAATGGTCTCATTGTTCTTCAAGCATTCTTGATGGAAAAGCACCCAGTTGTTGTTGTTTTTTCCAATTTTGTGCACCATTCTTTAATTGTCACATGAGTGATAGTAATCCCTCTATCTTAATAAATATTAGAGAATAATACACTGTACTTGAGCATACCAAACCGCTGCGAAAGGAGTTGCAACATGCTGATAGCTACAGCCTTCACAGAACAGCTCAGTTTTACAAAACTGGGGGCAGGGAACAAAAACAATGCTTTAAGAGCATGTAGTGCGTGCTCCTGCATTTTTGATTTGACATAAATAGATAACCGAGCTGCCATATTCGGCTGCTATCATTTAAATTGATTGTCAATCAGTTCTTAGTATTCTCATTCATAGAAGAAAGACTGGAGTTAGAGAAAAGACTTCTTCTGGCTTGATTTGTGTAATGTATCACTATTTGTGGATTTGGTTTTGAAGTTCTGCATTTTCACTAATGGCACCTCTGCTGAAGCGTAGTTTAGCCTTCTGTCTCCCACTCTGTATGACCTCATGCACGGGAGAGGCTAACTCATTCTTTCCAACTTGCACAGCGCTTCCAGATGAGATCATTTGAAACAAAATTTTTACTATGTCACTTACTTGCTCATAGTGACACCCAATGCAATATGCAGATAATGTATCATAGAATTGTATACTTAGGGCCTACATAATCTTAATAACCAATATCACCCCAATAAATATAATTTAAAAGTATTTCAGAAAAAAGTTAACATAGTTTTGAAATAACTGATAAATTCTTGTCTCCAGAAATATCGCTGTCAAATCAGTTTTGACACGGTAGCTATAAAATATTGGGAGAAAAATAACAGATAGCTAGACATATTCTGCATTTATATATCTAGTCACATATCTTCAGGTTTCACTTGTGACATTTAAAAAAAAAATTTTAATGTAATTCTAAGTTCACACTTCTTGGCTGTATTCCCTGTGTGGAAGGTGACATATTTACAGGAAGACAATATGCACTAGCAGATTAATGGTGATAGTTCTTTGGGAAAGAAATTATGGATCATGCAGACAGCAAACGTGTAATGAGAGAAACAAAATAATCTAAATGGGATGCAGAGGAGATTGTACCAAGTCCAGCATTCTTAAGAAAACAAACCTGTTTCTTCTTTTCATTATAAATATTATCTAACACTTATGGTTTCCCCAGTTATGTTTTGTTGGAGTATAGCTGACACTCAGAAAAGTGCACCATGTCATAAGCTTGTTGACTCCTCGCCAGCTGTGCACATGTGTGTGATCAGCAAGGGCGTTACCAGCACCCCAGGGGGTCCCCCTTCTACTTCCTTTTGGCCCTTTTCCCCTCCGCTCTGCAAGGCCGAGAATAAATTAGGCTGGCCTCTTGTATAATAGGCATACATCGTCCATATTATTTTTGTGTTTGGCTTCTTTCTCACAACATTATGTTCTGCGATGTCTGCTTGATTTAATTGTAGTGCATCCACATTGCAGAAGGTGATCCTTTGTGTCTCTCCAGAGCAGATATTGATGGATTTAGGGAGAATGAAATGTTTTTCCTTGATTTTCTTCTTTTTCCAAGTGAGAGGAGTAGAGATAGACAGACAGAATCCTTCATGCACCCCAACGGGGATCCACCCAGCAACCCCCGCCTGGGGCTGATGCTCTGCCCATCTGGGGCCATGCTTGCAACCGAGTCCTCTTCAGTGTGTGAGGGGGAGGCTCTACAGAGCCATCCTCAGTGCCCAGGGTGGATGTGCTTGAACCAATTGAGCCATGCCTGTGGGACGGGAAGATAGAGAGAGAGAGAGAATGGGGGAGGGGTGGAGAAGCAGATGGTCACTTCTCCTGCGTGCCTGACTGGGAATCAAACCCAAGACATCCACATGCCATGCTAACACTCTACCACTGAGCCAACCAGCCAGGGACTCCTCGATTTTTTCTTATACACACCAATTTTGCTTTTTATTACATGATTCCTTCTATCTGGCTGATTTGACTCTTTCTAAAACCCCACTCTATTGTCGAAATGTAATTTCTATAAAACTAGATGCAAGCCCCTATAATATTCATAAGTGTGTGTCGAATCTTTATTTAACTTAAGGACCAAACCAACAAGATGGTGAAGCTAATTTAAAGAGTATTTGAGGAACCAAATAAATATGGGGATTGAAAGGCAATGTTAGAATATGATTGCTAAATGAGGAGCAAAACAGGTAACTGTCCTCCAGGATAAACACCTCCAAGTTAACACGCAATGTCAGAGTCTGGTCCGTAAACAAGAGGTGCTGGTATGTTGCATGAGGTTGAGTCCTCCTGGAAAATTAAATAATAAATAATTGTTGGGTGGGTCTGTTGGCCATTTTCCCAGGAGAACGCCGATGGACACAGGCATGTCATGTTGCCATATTTCCTTTCCATCTGTCAAGGTCAATTTACATCCCACTTCTGCTCCAAAGTCTTTATGATCACTCTGCAGGAAGTCACCTCTCTGGCCAAGAAAACACTGGTAGTACATGGACTGTGCCCAATATGAGCTTGGCAAATGAATAATTGTATTCTGCCACTCTAGGGGCGTATCACTCCTTGAGCAGAAATGGCTAATTAAGAACATAATTAAATTTTAAATTATAGCTGGAGAAATGGTACTGCAGAAGAGAGATAAATTAGAATACATCATGGTGCAGTTAGCTGGTCTGTGTCCTCAAAACGAGCAAATATGCTGCAGGAAAGAATTGATGTACAAAGTGCTTCGTGTTTTCATTTTCCTGTTTTCCGTTTCATCTCTTTGCCCTTTCTTTTGACTCTGCGCTGTTGAAACATTCCCTCTGTAGTCCTCCCTTTATTCTACTCTTGTTTAGTAAAACTATAGGCACCATCTATCTCAAATTCCATTTTAGCCATTTTTCTTCCCTTATCAGCGCTTGGCAAGCTGTCCTAAGTCATGTTTAATCATTGGCTTTTATGGTCACCAGTTAGGTCTGTGACTCTGTGACTCGCCATGCCATTTTTCTTACTGACGACTGTCAAATGCTTTCCTACTCATCTCACCAGCCTCATTAAAGTTGGTTCTTCTCTTCCTCTTAATGTGTACAAACACATCCTCTTCTGCAAATGTTTGTTTGAATACTGATCTTCTCACTTTGGCTATACTAAGATACAATACATCATATCATTTACATGAAATTTGTAAAATGTATCAGTAAGTCAAGTTTAATCAGACTTTTTTTTCTCAACTCCTAAGTAACTAACACATTGCTTACTGAGATAGTTTTCAATTGATTTGGGTATACTTTTGCTCAGATCTCTTTTCCTAATGTTTTATATCTCTAACTAGAGTTGATAATATAAGAGGTGGGATGATTACTGTATAAAGTTTATTTTTTTGCTTGGAAACTCTCAATGGAAGTATGAAGGTAATTGACAAAAATCCCAATTTTTTTTTTATGAAAATTCAGGAAAACAAAGTCTAGTGATACCCCCAATCTGTGCCTTTTGGCTCCATAGCTAATTGAATTAAAATTAAAATTTAAATAAATTAAAATTAAATACAATTTAAAATTAGGTTCATCAATCAGACTGGCCACATTTCAAGAGCTCAACAGTCACGTATGGAACATGCTGAACAGTGAAAATATGAAACTTTCTAAGGGACTGTGCTGACCCAAAGCATGTGGTGACTGGTCAATGCAAATATGCAAATCAGCAATCTCAGTTACATTTTTAGGAAAAGTCTTCCTTCCTCCCCCTCCCCCATGTGTCCAGGGCATGGACCAGGCACCAACCCAGACCCAGAGCCACACTGGGAAAAGCAAGGAGTTGCTTTGTCCCTAGGTGATGGGAGACAAGCACCACAAACCAGGTGCAACTCTACCCTGGTCAGGGACATAAAGTGCTTCTGCTTTTTCCAGAATTTTACTTACCTGAGTTCACTGGGGATTGGTACTATCGAACAGGTTTATAAATGAGATGGAGGAGACACAGCCCAGTGAAGTATTCAAGTGTGCAGATGAAACTAAGCCCTTCTGGGAGTGGAAATGCCAAATTGAAAAACTATGCCTGAAGGCTTTATGAAGGGACAGACATGCTTCGGACGAGCTTCTCTCTCAGCAAGTGTAATGCGATATGGTTAGGTGGAAATGATTTCACCCTTACAGGATAATGGATTCTGTTTTCCTAGTTAACACCGGCTAGAACAATGTCAGTTTCATCACCTGGTATTCTCCAGAATAACAAAATCTTGTTGTTGCTCAAAATAGTATAAATAAATTTGGGCGAATAAATGGTGAAGAAAATATTTCTGACTCACACACAGCATTTGACACTGTGTAGCTTTGAAATAAAACTTTACAGAGATGATATTTTAACTTGTTTTAATTGGTTAGTCATAAACTTCTAAGTAGAAATTAAAGAAAAGCAAACCCTTGTTGCAGGATGGACATAAGCAAAGACAGAGAAGCATAGAGGAGTGGAGCGTGTTGTCTGAGAGACAAATAGTTCTCTGTGGTTGAAGCAGAAGTGCGTGACAAAGTGATTTAATTTTAGAAATGAGTGAGGGTCGTGTCTTATTGCAAAAGTTCTGGATGATATGCTTATCTATAAGGTGAAGAAGAATAACCATTAACAGAAATTACTTAAATAGCAGAACAAATAATCAAATGGGTACTCTAGAAAAATGATTCCAGGGTGATACAGATTAGCGGTTCTCAATGGAGGTCATTTTGCCTCCCAGGCGGACCATTGATAATGTCTGGAGACAGATTTGGTTGTCATGATAGGTTGGGAGGTGACTTCTGTCACCTAGTGGGTACAGAGTAAGGGTGCTTCTAAATATCTAACAATGTAAAGACAGTCCTCATCACAAAGAAATATCCAAAAGTTGGTAACGCCAAGGTTGAGAACCCCTGAGAGAGATGATGAACTAAAGACTAACCTGAAACAATACAATTGTTTAGGATCTGTTACAATAGTGAATGTAAGAAATAAGAAGTATGAATACTACACTAATCTGTTTATTATTCTTAAATATGGAAAGGCAGAGTAATGACTGGATGTCCACAGGACTGCAGAGTTAACCTAGAAATAAAAATAAAACTAAAGGCACTCGTGTCCTTTTTATGTTTTGTATAACTTATAGAATCATTTACTCACAAATGTAGTATAAACATAAAATGCAATTAAAGAAAGATATATACCGCATGGCACATAAAAATAATGGAAAAAGATCTAAACCGACACATCTGGACGCATTTTTTAATTGTAAGGTAAAGGAGGAAGATCTCATCATTTTATAGAGAATATAAAGTTACCTAAGAGTTGGAAAAGGAGCTCAGCATCAGAATTCTCCATAACATTAAATTTTATTAGAATTTGAGGGAGAAGTGGTGTACCAAAAGTTCATACCCAAACCAGGTGTCTTTTATCAGCAAAGACAATAGAAATCCAGTCACATTTTACAGGGTGCGAAACATATATGGACAACATGCTCTTATCGCAAAGATTATTTAAAGGTGGTAAAATGTAGTCAATCATAAAACGTGAAGAACTTCACATACAAAGAATTTGTGTCTCTTTTTGCTATTTAGTAAACTCAGGAATTACATTAGATTTTTGCATCTTAACCATGAGAAATGTAAATCCAGTGTAAAGCAAAACTTAATCCTGCTGTTCTGTAGGCCTTAGGTTTCTTTTCCTAACCAGGGATCAACATATCCTGGGCTTCATACAGGTTCTTTTTGCATATGGTCATTTAAAATGATGATGGTTTTCACCCTGCCAGAGCACTTGCTGTAAAATGAGTAAGACGTTGGCTGCTTGTCAATGACTGCTTGGGTCATTGCCCACATGATTACCTTGCAAAGTTTCATTGTATGTTGTTCCTACAGACTTGTCCCCATGAATGAGGAGTACTTAGAGGAATTTGGTAGCTATAATTATACTTAAGTGATGAGCCTCAGTATGTTTTTTAGAGAGAAAAAAAAATCCATGAAATCGTCTGAGTCTCTGGATTTTACTTAATAATGAAAAATGAATAAAACAGGTGATCACCTTTAAAGTTCTACTTAATTTAATAATTCCCTTTCCTTGTCTTGAAACAGAAAATTTTCTTCTTGGGAAAGACTCAAGAGGTTTCAAGACAGGAATGGTAATGAATGAAAATGTTTAAATACGATTCGGAAGAGACAGTGGGGCATTTAAAATATATGTGACAATATCACTGGTGTTTGTTCTATATATTTAAATCCTGAATTCTTTCAAAATTGATTTTGAATATTTTGGGGATTTGGAAGAAATTTTAACATATATTTTCTGGAACTTACAGTTTTATTTTTACATTAAAAATTATTAAAATTGTTCTAAAATAGCACATAAAAATTTTATATATTGGAAAGCAAATAAAGCCATATTTCTATGTGTTGAGTCAAAAAGACAGAAAATGCTCTAGATTTTTTAAACAAAGAGTTAAATTATAAAAAGATATATATATTCTAAACATATATTTTAAAACACACAGATACATATTCTAAACATATATACATATGATTAGATGTTCAAAGGGAGCTTTTAGTGTTTATTTGTTTTCATGACCAAAATAAATGTTTAGAATACTTACTTTAAATGTTTCCAGGCTAATATTACCCCAGCTATGCACTGATAAAATCTCTAGTACACCCTGGTCTGAAATAGACTGAGATCTCTTTTATGTGTCTTAGAAGTACACTTCGATGAATATTAACCAGCTGAATATCCTTGTGTCACTAGCACCCAGACAAAGAAACAGATCATCCGTGGCACCCCAGTTGACCCCTTCTGCTTCCCCAAAGGTTATCCTTTATCCTAACTTCTTAGAGCATAGAGTACTTTTGTTTGTTTTTATTGTATGTAAAGGGTTACACAGTATGTGTACTTTCACGTGTGAAATCTTCAGCTCCACGTTATGTTTGTATGATTCATTCATATTGCAGTCGTTATTATTGCTGTGTAGTATCCTGGTATGTGAACATACCTCAGTTTATCCTTCTGCTGCTAATGATGGTTTGAGTACCTCTCCAGGTTTCAGCTATTATCAACAGTATTCTATGAACAGTCTGTCATGTTTCCTTTGGTAAACATTTTTACACATTTCTGATGTGTACAAATACCTAGAAATGAAATTCCTGGGTCATAGAGATGCCGTATGTTCACCTCCATTAGGGAAAGCCAGACAGAATTCCCAAGAGGCTGCACCACATGTACACTCCCAGTCGCTGTGTTTGAGAATTCTGGTTGCTCTACATCCTCATCAATACTTGCTATTTTCTTTCTATTATTTCTGTATTTTCTGAGTGACTCCTCAGCGGTTTTAATTAGTGGTTATAATTTGTACTTCTTCAGTAACTTGATAATGTTTGTCGACCATTTGTGCACTCTCAAAGAGAAGTTTTTGATGCAGAGAACTGTATAGGATGTGACAGATGGGCAGGAAAGGAGAAGAGTATGTGTTAACCCACTCTCTTCCGGAAGTACTCATAGCTAAACTGTGGCCATGCTTCTGGAATGGGGCTGCTTCAGCGTCCACTCTCGGTACCTGGGAATGCTGGAGAGTGCATTTCTGTAGTAGCTGCCTTTCTGTACTTTGAGAGTTGCAACCAG
Organism: Saccopteryx leptura; assembly: GCF_036850995.1. Classification (NCBI taxonomy): domain Eukaryota; kingdom Metazoa; phylum Chordata; class Mammalia; order Chiroptera; family Emballonuridae; genus Saccopteryx; species Saccopteryx leptura. The sequence continues at coordinate 182,902,648 of NC_089508.1, forward strand.
AATGACTTCTGTCTCACCCTGCCTTTCAAATTCCTACCAGTGCCTCCCATTTGTAGAACCAATCAAGAAATGAGGCGAGAGAATCTAGAAGTGTCATTTTCAGACTTTCCGCATACCACCCGCCTTCCCAGGAGAGAGAAAAGGTTGGAGAGTCAGGAATCAAGCTATGCGTGAACTGACTGCATGGGCAAGGTACCTTTTACTGTAGCCCTCTAGGTGTCAGGGAGCGAGGAGGCTCAGGAGAGCTATAGCCATACAATCTGCACATAAATATATATCAAAATTTTTCAGCAACTAGTGAATCAATATTTTGCGTGCACGTGCGCACTTTGCAAAGTGTTCTAGAGAGCTAGAAAGTAAAGTACTTACCTTTATGGTCCTTATAACTACAAAGTGAAGGAAGAAAAGTACACTCGGAATATCCATGAAGAATACAGACCATGGGGAGGCTGCCTTGTGGTGAAAGACTATGGGTATGAATGAAATGACTTGTCTGAGTGCAGGAAGGAAGAAATGACAGCTAAGGTAGTTAGGCCCGAGTGGGGGTGAGCTTCATCTCAAAGGGGACTGATGTTTGAAGAGGTCCAGGGGAGGAGAAAAGGCATTCTGGGTAAATGGAGCAATGCAAGTGGGATGAAGAATGCAGGATTGAGCCGTAACATCTTCCCCAACTGTTAACAGTGTATTTAATTTTGATTTTTAAGTTTCCTTTAGAAGAATATCTCAGAATCAATGAACTTAAGATGGTTGTCGACTTGGAAACCCGGACACCTCAGTGCAGTTGAAATGAGGGAATTAAGATGTTAACTCAGAGAGGGGAAGCCTGAGGAAAACCTCTGTGAGGGGTTGTGTAGAAGACAGTGTCTGTTTCTCTCTTTGTTTGTGTGTTTGCTTATTTGTTCAAAAAAGGAACAGTTCCAATCAGTGCACTACAGTTAAAAGCACTGAGCTATAAATTCAATGCATGTTTTAGACAATTGCTATCTAATAATGAAACAGACCATTTCTGTAGATATGACGGCTCCAATGCTGAGTTAATCTAACAGAAGTTAAATGACGTAGACAACCAGAGAGAGAAGATTCCTACGGTCAGAATAAAGATGATCACAAAATCCATTTTAATCTGAAAAAAAAAAATGGGGGTAGGAAGGATGGCACTTAGCAAGGAACCTAAGTGTGTCAGTTTACACTTTAATAACCGACATGATTAGTTTTTCTCACGTGCCTACCCTCTGCCAGGTACTTATTCAGGAGACGGGTCAATAAAGTAATTCGGCACTCCCTAAAATAAGTGAGCAGGAACTCTAGTTTTAAAAGATACTTCAGGCCCTGGCCGGTTGGCTCAGTGGTAGAGTGTCGGCCTGGTGTGCAGAAGTCCTGGGTTCGATTCCCGGCCAGGGCACACAGGAGAGGCGTCCATCTGCTTCTCCACCCCTCCCCCTCTCCTTCCTCTCTGTCTCTCTCTTCCTCTCCTGCAGCCGAGGCTCCATTGGAGCAAAGATGGCCCGGGCGCTGGGGATGGCTCCTTGGCCTCTGCCCCAGGCGCTAGAGTGGCTCTGGTTGCGACAGAGCGACGCCCCGGATGAGCAGAGCATCGCCCCCTGGTGGGCATGCCGGGTGGATCCCAGTCGGGCGCATGCGGGAGTCTGTCTGACTGTGTCCCAGTTTCCAGCTTCGGAAAAATACAAAAAAAAATAATAATAATAAAAAATAAAATACAGTGGTAGAGCGTCGGCCTAGCGTGCAGAGGACCCGGGTTCGATTCCCGGCCAGGGCACACAAGAGAAGCGCCCATTTGCTTCTCCACCCCTCCGCCGCGCTTTCCTCTCTGTCTCTCTCTTCCCCTCCCGCAGCCAAGGCTCCATTGGAGCAAAGATGGCCCGGGCGCTGGGGATGGCTCCTTGGCCTCTGCCCCAGGCGCTAGAGTAGCTCTGGTTGCAATATGGCGACGCCCAGGATGGGCAGAGCATCGCCCCCTGGTGGGCAGAGCGCCGCCCCATGGTGGGCGTGCCGGGTGGATCCCGGTCGGGCGCATGCGGGAGTCTGTCTGACTGTCTCTCCCTGTTTCCAGCTTCAGAAAAATGAAAAAAAATAAAAAAATAAAAAAAATAAAATAAAATAAAATAAAGATACTTCATGAAAAAGTAATGCTGAAAAATTCTGCATCCGTTTACCCTCTTCATGCTAATTCACAAAATATAAGACATATTTATGGCTCTCTGATGTTCTTTCGTAAATAAATTTGCTAACCTCTGAATCACCCAGCATTTTTCAAATTTACCTAAAAAATTGTTTTTCTTTCCTCCCTCCCCCCATACTCTCCCTCCACCTCTGAAAACTGTATAGTTATGTTAACTAGTGTCACCCTAATACATTCCATTAGCAAAAACATTAATTTTCATTTTTAAGTATTGTGTTAACCCAGAATAGGCACTTGCACAGACCTCATGGCTCTAGCTGTAGTCACAGCCACTGCCTGTGGGGAGTATACAGTCTAGTAAGGGCAATAGGCGGGCACAACGCGCCGTGACAAGCAGTGCTCTAGGTGGTCAGTGCATGCTCTGTGTAGACACATGGATAGGCACGTGTCACGGTCTTGATGAAAGAGCAGGAACAGAAAGGACTTCCTGGCGAAGGCCGTGTACAGCTAGGATCTATAGGAAACTCAGGAGGTACAGGTTAAGAAGGAGGAGTTTTTGCGAACCAGGAAATTGCAAGTTTGAGGAGCTATTAAATATTATTAGTAAGCATGTATGATATGTTTATGAATGGCATGGTGTGTTTTTAAAGACATGCTTAATAGGGACCTGATGTTTAAAGTATATAAACACAGATTATTATTATCATTTTGTATTTCAGAGTTTCTTGCAGGGTCACTACAAAAGTTATCAAAGCTCAGAAGTATATATACAGTGTTAAGTGTGGGGAAGAAGCATTGATACTCTTGAGTCAAAAGCCTTGTGTGGAGTGCAAATTTATCCTCTGTGTAAATGTTCTCAGTCACTGGGAATGCTCTGTCTCGTGAAGCATTTCCCCCCCTTACATTAAGATGAAATCAATCTTTCCTTTGTTGTTATTATTCTTCTTTCCCAGGTGACAGGAGGGGATAGAGAGACAGACTTCCGCATGTGCCCCAACCAGAACCCACCCTGCCACCCCATCTGGGGCCGATGTTCTGCCCATCTGGGGCCATATTCACAGTAGAGCTATTTTTAGTGCCTGAGGAGGAGGCTCCATGGAGGCATCCTCAGCTCCTGGCGCCAAGGTACTCAAACCAGTAGCCATGGCTACAAGAAGGGAAGAGAGATAGAGTGAGAGAGGCAGAGAGAGACAGAGAGAGAGAAGGGGGAGGGGGAGGGGTGAAGAAGTAGATAGTTCCTTCTCCTGTGTGCTGTGACTGAGAATTGAACCTGGGACATTCACACACTTGGCCAACACTCCACCACCACTGAGCCAACCAACCAGGGCCTAAATCAACCATTCTGTAACTTTTGCCTGCCCCAGGTCTGCCTTCTTGAGGGGCACAGAAAAAGCTCTGGGCTTTATTACATTGGGAGTAAGTACCAGAAGTCATTTTCTGTTGGTGATAGAATTTAAAACCGAATCTATCTAATGGAGTTTTCAGCCCATTCATTTTAATAGCACACAGTTCACCATTTTTAACATGTGAAATATATTTGTATGTCTTAAAGTTTTCTTAAGGCTCTGATATAAATACTGAGTTTTATATAACACTGTATCAAGGGAGTATTTGGGGGATTTTGTTTGGGCATCTTTTTGTAGAAATGTTAGATCCTAGGAGCATTTTCATAATTCAGCAGGGTCTGCAATGTTAATGGACCCGAGCAGCAGGACCCTTGGACCACATACTATAATTACTCCTCAGAGTGCTTGTAATTTCAGTTCCGGAGCCCAGTGCTGACTGTTACTCATTTGTTTTTCTGCTCTTATTGAAAGGGACTCACAGCAGCCTTCTGATTTTGGAAATCTATTGCTTTTGCTCAAGTCTAAGTTGGTCGTCCAAATTTAAATGATGGCCGTGGGAAAAAAAAACATAGTATGGATTGGAAACAGTAATGGTAGAGAAATAAATATTTTCTATGAGCAAAAGATTCTTCTACAAGCATTTAAATCTCTCAGGGACAAATTAGAGTTTTCTTTCAACTTGGGCTTGAGAATACAACTTGACGTTCAGAATACTAAGGTATATAAGGAAAAGATGTTCTTTTCTTGATTGAAAATTAGTCGATAACTTAAAATTCCAATTTCAACATGAGATACAGGAAATAAAACTTAATACTGTGTGTGTGTGCACGTGTGTGTGCTTGTGCACAGTTGGCATTTCAAAATTAGCATGTATAGAACTTTCTTTTCAACTCGTTAAAATTACTTTGTCTTGGTTTTGAACAGAATTAGGATTTTAGATATGCTCTCGTTCAATTAAAGTCAAGTCCATGATTTTATAAAATAAGGAAAATAAAGCTAATACAAGTTAAATAGTATTAGAATTAGATGTGAAATATCTCTAAGGGTGTTTACCCTGTGAGATTGGTGTATATATATTTTTTACTTGCAAATAGGCCAATAGTGTTGTAAAAAAAAAAAATAGAAGCATTTTGACTACTCACATAGTGACAGTCGTCTTATTTGAGTTAGAATGGTCAAGTGCAAGAAGGAAGATGCCTTCATCTGAAAAGGAAACCCAGCTCTCATATCACGTAATGCTCACGATTTCTGACTTTCATGGTGTTTTTCTTTTTTCCTTTTTTTTTTCTCCATCAGGGAAGTCATCTTTCAGGAATTTATCTATGAGGAACTTCTTAAGGTAAGGACATTTAATCGATACAAATTTTATAAAAAAATGATCATAACATGTTTATTGCATGCCATTATCTGTGTTTTCAAATAGAAAGTACAGTATATAAAGGGCCGAGAAAAGCAGTCGCTCTAGTAATTGTCAGCGACCGGTGGGGCGGACGCTGGAAATGAAGGTGCTCAGAGAAGATGTCTCCGCACGGCTGACAATTACGCCAAAGGAATTATTACTTTATTTCATTTAGTCTCTCTCTTGTTTTGGTAAGTTTTGATTGAATCTGCCTGTTGAGTTAAAGGAGCATATAGGCATTTGGAATCAAAGCTAATGGGCATAAATAAAGGTTTATTCCAAATAATAAGTCATTTCTTTTATTTTCCATAAAGAAACCCCAATCCAATATAGTTGCTTAGAATTTGGGGTTCTTGAAATAACGAGAGCCTATCATAAAAAAGGAAAACGAAGTACATGAAAGTGCACGGATCCTGAGATTTGCTCCGTGGTAGGTGATTCGCTCCCTCCTATAATCTGGCTTAATTATTTTTCATGGTTCAGGTACCTATTTAAAAATGCAAAGTTTATTTAAGTCTGTTTACCTGTGTGCTGTTTGTCTCTGCTACTATAACGCAGGCTCCGTGAGAGCACAGTTACTTTTCCTCAAACACCAACACTGCTCATTGGTTGGCGGAGCCCTTAGCACATTGGAGGTAGTCAAAAATATTTGCTAATTGAATGAATAAATATCCTTGCTGCATTTTAAATGCATAGCCACTCCTTAATGTAATTTACATTAAGCGAATCAGTTGAAATATTTAAAAAGCATCGCTTGAGAGTCATGGGCTTCTTAAGTTTTATCCAGGAAGCAGCACAATTTTTTATGGCAGGTCATGCGGTACAACGTGTATCCTCTTTAAAAACAAGGAAGGTAGAGATAGAAAACTGCATGCTTATGGTTCCAGAAAAGAGAAAATCTTACCCTCTCAGCGCAAACACCATCTATAGTCTGGCTACACAAAGCTATTAATCCTACAAACAAATATGTTTCTTTCTTGTTGGCGAAAAAGGCTCTCAAATTTAATTAAAGTCAATAAAGAAATTAAAAGCTTAATGAGAGCAAGGATCCTCTGAGTGTGTTCATGCTGTTACCAGCCTGTGATGTTGTAAAAGACGGGATTATGATTTTATTACCAGACAAGCAAGAAAGGGGAAGGATGAGAAGGAGAGTTCTACAAAACTTCCTGCTGAGGGACGTCTCCCAGTGAAAACTGTTGCACCTAATCAAGTCAGCGGAGAAATTAAACATGAAAGGGTGGCTTCTAAACCTAATCACCTATTATTTAAAGCAGAGATGTACATATAATTGAAGACTGATCTACCAAGGTTCCTAGTCAATGTGGAACTTGGTGGAAACTCTACAATAGTGACCACCATCTCTTCCAAAGTAATCTCTAAATGATGGCATTGGCCTGAACCAGAACAGAACATTTTTTATTAGTTTACTTTAAAAGTGTATATTATCCAAACTAGAAATTCAATTCATTATGAACTTCTAGGTTTTCACACTCAGACTAACACCGCCCCCATGAGGTGTCCAAGGCTTCCCTGGACAGTGGTCAGGAGTGAGATGTGTGGGTGCAATCCCGGACTGCCCTGCCCCCACTGCCTGCAGAGTAGTGCAGAGGGTCCCAGACACACGCAGGTTCTCACCACTTCTACCTCTGTGAGACCACGTCCCTCGACTTCACCTCTCGTCTTCCACGTTTTTACCTCTTTGGGCTTTGCTCCTCTCTTGTGTCGTCCCCTCGAGCAGCTTTCCACAGTTCCTAAACCTTGCTCACTCTGCTCTGTGGAGCAGCATCCTGTCCAGGGTCGGTTCCCAACTTGCACTTCAAGCTGCTGGGATAGATTCCAGCCACCAGTGGCCGTTCCCTGGAATAGTGGTTTGGAAAACCATTATCTTACTTGTTCTTTTAATCTTTCCTTAATGTATCTATATGGCTCACTTTTATTTTATTTTATTTTATTTTTTTCAGTTACAGAGTCAGAGAGAGGGATAGATAGGGACAGACAGACAGACAGGAATGGAGAGAGATGAGAAGCATCAATCATCAGTTTTTCATTGCGACACCTTAGTTGTTCATTGATTGCTTTCTCATATGTGCCTTGACCGTGGGCCGTCAGCAGACTGAGTAACCCCTTGCTCGAGCCAGCGACCTTGGGTCCAAGCTGGTGAGCTTTGCTCAAACCAGATGAGCCCGCGCTCAAGCCGGTGACCTCGGGGTCTTGAACCTGGGTCCTCCGCATCCCAGTCTGATGCTCTATCCACTGTGCCACCGCCCGGTCAGGCTAGCTCACATTTATTTTAATGTTTACTATTAAAAGCATTTGCGGTCTTAATTTAGAAGTTTAGTTATGTATTTGTGACCAAGAATATGTCATAGGAATTTAACTCTTGTTTATAGCAATTAGCCTGTGGTAAAATTGGTTTCATTAAGCATCGTTTCACTTCACATTGCAGTTTCCAAGAACCTATCAGCGATGTTGAGTGAGAACTTATTGCATTGTACAATTAATTTTACCAGTTTCTTTTTACTTTTTTAAGATGTGACTGTTTAAAAATTTTAAATTCTATACGAAGCTTTCTTTTGTCGTTCATATTGTATTTCTGTTGGCCAGCATGGCTCGAAAGAATTGTCAAATGTTCCCTTCAGAGTGTTACACAGAATTTACTTTTAAATTAGTTACTTCAATGAATTAAAGGCTTATGAAAAGTGATGTGTCTTCAAGTTGAGATGATAAACTCTAAAAGAATTTATATAAAACAATAATACTGAGATTCTATTACATTATAACTAATATCTATTAATGTTCGTGAATGACATGCTAATACAAAATAATCTTTGAAATATAGTAATTTTTGCAGTATGTTAGGTAAAAGAACATTCGCATTTGTTGCGAGACTTGGAATACCATCTAGAATATCTAACTACATTTGACTACTTTGAACAGATGTATTTTCATTCTTCACAACTATGTAGAACCTGCACTAAAACTTACCTATTTATTTCAAGGACCACCTTTGGGCAAAAATAAGTTTTAACCTTCATAAATGAAGTTATTCTAACCAGAAATTTCAATGATATTTTTAGTCTGATCCAAATTCCTTTGCATATAGACCTTGGTCTGAGTAATTCAACGGGCCATACAAACTGTCAGAAAAAAATATTCTTGAGGTTGAAACAGTTATGAGAAAGAAGGTATCTTTCATCCTTGTCATTTGTTTGCTTATTTTAAAGAGATATTCCCCATTCTCTTGAGGTGTATTTTAAAAGAAGAAATACTTAACAGTTAAACAGAGACACCAGTTCACAGTTACAAGTTTAGTTTAAGTAGAAAAGATAAATTCAGTCTTAATTAGGGTCCTTGAGCACATAAAGTTTCTAAAGAGTTCTTGGTTTTTTAGAGCATTATAATACCCTCTCCGGTAAATACTGTTTAGAATTTCCAAATGATAGGGTTTTTCCAGTCTAAATGGAGTTGAGTCTTCTTACCATCAAATAATTATATAATAATTATAATTGGGTGTTTGAGGATAGGCTCTTGTGATGGAAATCTCTCTGGAAAGAGTGTCTATTTTTCACTCCATGCTTATATGAATCTCATGTTCATGCTGATGATACTTAGTTATAACTTTTACATACTGATTATTATGACTGCCAACAATTTCTCCAATCAGCAGTTTAGAATAGCAGCTTTGTTATGCTTACTGATTCTGTGAGTTTAGAATATAGGAAGGTTAGAGCTCAGATAGATTTTCTGTTTTAGGATGTGTGTAGTCTCAGCTGGAGAGACTCAGCAGTTGAGAGTGAGTGACCTGGAGGTGTCTTCATTCACAAATATGGTGGTTAATTTTAGCTGTCAGATTCAACCTTAACGTGATCTCTCAAGGGATGGCTCTGTATGTGGTGTCTTCATGTGTTTTGGGCTTCCTCCTAGCATGTCTTCCTTAGAAAGCTGAGATCCGTATGTAGCAATTCAAAGTTCTACAAGTAGAGTGTTCCATTGAGTAAGACAAAAGCTGCACTGGTTTTAATGACCTAGCCTCAGGAAGCATACCATGTCAATTCCACCCCATTCCATTAGCTGTAATCTTAATACCAACCCCACCCAGACACAAGGGAAGAAGGGAACACAGACTTTCCTGCCAGATTAAGGAAGTGTCAGAGAACTTGTAGACATGATTCAAAACCATCCATAATAGGGAACAAATATCTTTCCATAATGAGTCCTGAGAAAATTCTAGAATGTAAAGGTAGTTAGTAATAGTACAGCTAGTTTTCTAGTAGTTTAATATAAAGAATTATATGAATTTTATTACTGGGCATTGGGGTGTTAGGAGAAAAGTGCTTTGATTGATTAGTAAATTAGTAAGAACCCAAATTTATTGGAACTTAAAAAGAGAATCAAGAATTTAAGCTTTGGCATCAAATCTTTTTTGCTTTCATTGTAACAGCTTTTCTTTTTCTCAAACTTTTTTTTATTAAGTCTGTAAACAAATACATTATTTTTTTACTAAATAACATATATATATATATAATATTAACACCTACTGGAATGAGACTTTAATCTTTGTAGAATCTTTTTTTTTTTTTTTCATTTTGGGGCCTTTTGATATTGATTTAGAATTATTTACTTCTTTGTTAAATCGTTGTTCTTCTAAATGATGATTGAAATTTTTTGTGCTCATCTGTTGTTTTCAGGCGCTTAAAAGTCACAGCTCTAGGTTCATCCTCAGAGTATTCCAGTTAAGTCCAAGGATAGGCCCTGCTTTTCTGAATTTATGTTCTTAGTGGAGAGAGATATACAATAAATAAATATATAAATAACGGTGAAAGAAAAATAGGGTGAAAATAAAATCAGGTGATGTGATAGAACTGGAGGGGAGGAGTGATTTCGCCTCAGATTCAAGCATCGGGTAGATCTCAGTGGGACCACCGTAATTAAATCGATATCTGCATGACAAGGCAGCTGTAATTTTGTGAAAAGTCTGGGAGTTATTGGGTGGGGGGGGCGGGCAATGATAGTTAATGTATTCACAGAGCTAAAGAATGCCCACATAGTTGGAATAACACTAACTGGGATTGTGTTTATGAGAGTGTTTCTGGAGGAGACTACACGTGATTCCGTAGACTAGGAAGTCCCGCCCTTCTCACCATTGTGGGTGGGCCTCATCCAATTTGTCCATGGCTTAAGTAGAACAGAAAGGCAAAGGAGAGGTGGCTTCTCTCTCCTTCCTTGAGCTAGTGTGTCCATCTTGCCTGTTTTCGGACATCGGAGCTCTTGGATCTTGGGTCCTTAGACTTGGACCAAATTGTACTACTGGTTTTCCTGGTCTTGCAGTTTGCAGAGGGCAGAATTCGGGACTTGCAGCCTTCCAGAACCACACGAGCCAATTCCCATAGTAAATCTCCTGTTCTATATCCACATATATCCTACTGGTTCTCTGTCTCCAGAGACGCCTAAGCAGTGAGGGTTTCAAGTAAAGCAGTCCCCGTAAACATCACCTTTCTGTGTATCTACTCTCAAACCTCAGGGAACTCAGCGTTGCTAAAACACGAAGGGGTTTTACCTAGCCATACCTTAGCACTCGCTCCATTTGTGATTCCCCTTTTCTACAAGAAAAATAAACAGAATAAAAGAGAACGTAATGACAAGAACTTTTCTTAAGACCCAACTCAGTTATCAATTCGCCTTTTCTTACCTTGAACAGCAGCCACTTTTCCTTTGATCTATTCTGAATGTTTTACCAGTTACTTCATTTCATAATTATTTGTTTTATTTTTTCTTGTTTATATCTCTCACCAAATGGTAAGCTTTACTGAAGAAAATGTGGGGTTTTTTTTTTGCGGGGGGGGGGGGTATATGTGTGTGTCTACTTCAGTGTTTAGCACATAATAAGCTCAAAAAGGATTTATTTAATGTAGTTTTTGAATCTCAAAACCTTTTTTTTTTTTTAACAAAGAGATCACTGTTTGATAGTAAATATTTTCCAAAGACTTCAGTTTGTTCAGTTATATTTGACCGTGTGTTTTTGTGTCTCTACCATCCCACAGTTGATAGCATCGTAGAAAAGCAACTAATAACTCCCCTGGAACAATTTTAAAACTTGAAAGAGGGTTTAATCAATTGGCTGTATTTTTCAGTCAGTGATGGGAAACACGCCTTGAGTGAGAGGATGGAGATTCGTAGTTTGGAATTTGTAGCTTTTCTAACACATTCTACCAACTGACCACCTCCTGTTAAGTGAAAATGTGTTTTCAGTGTCCTGCTATCTGAAAAACTACTCTCTTCATTTTTTGGTAATTATAGGTTAGCTTGTCTATTAAGAACTGTGAAATGAAAGTAACAGTGGTGATAAATCATATCTGTGTATTCTTATGCAAGAGCAACCCCAGGGAGGAATCAGATTATCTCCACCTTGCCTTGTTTTCATGAGACTTGAGTGTCCCAATATTTCTTCTGTTTCTTCATCTGCTCCTTTATTTGACTAATTTGGGTTATTTTTCTATTTATCTATGATTCTTACCTAAACTTCCAACTTTTGATTGCTTTCTCTCTTCATTCTTGCGACTTTAAGAGTGCGTTGTTTCCAGATCATTTTGGTTTCCAGGTTATAGAAGATGTGTGACGATCGTAACAACGGATGATAACGAGTCTACACTTTAGAGTTTCTAAAGGAACATCCACATCTCTAGTGTTTGATACAGTCTTATATTTTTATCAGTCTACTGCCTGCAAAATTATGCTTTTCAACTATCTGTCTAGATTTTAATATTCTGTATCACCCCGTCACTGATGTGCTAAGGTATTCCCTGACTGCTCTGCGGTGATGTGGTGCTTATGCCTTTGTCCTCGTGGTCACTTTTGATTTGCTCTCATTCAGCTCACCGTATAAATGTTGTTTATCAACCTTAAAGTATCAAGTTCTACCTCCCTACGACATATTTTCTCATCCCTCATCAACATTTCTATTTTTTCACTCTAGCATTAGGGAAGCTGACCAAATAGTATTGTATTGTATCCCACTGAATACTGTTAAGAGATTTTTCAAATATTTATAACTAATGTTGGAAATTCCTCAAAAGAAGTAACCATCATAACTTAAAATTCTCATTATATATTGTGCTAGATATAACAGGCATATAATAGAGCTTTTTAGAAAATTGATTTTCAGAAAAAATAGATTTATTAAATAATTTGGTAAGCCAAAAGACAAAGGAATAAGATGATTTTTAATATGGTCTAATACAATATTAATGTTCTTATATTAAAATCCAGTACTGTTACACTTTGACATGGTTGAATCACCAAATTCCAATAGCACCATGAAAGCCTGCTTGAAGTCGATAGGTTTTACACAAAGATAAAGTTTGAATGAATTAATCTAGGATTAGGAACTGAATTTAAAGCATGGATTCCATGCAGAACCTGGAGACTGAAGAGCAAGCAGCTCTGTAAGAGGTTGTTAATAACATAATAAAGATGGCAGCATAATTCTTGTTGAGTTGATCACCTTCTTAATTAGGTGTTGATGCATGCATTCAGTTATATTTAGTAATTAATTAAATACTGATCATCAGCCTAGAAATCCTTACTTCAGCTAATAGATCTAAACTTAGCATACTTCCTATAATAGGACTTAGGTTGAAGGCCACAATTGTTCCTAGGAAACTGAGAAAGGAAAATAAATGATGTCCATTTCCTTTATCAATCCATATTTTTCTTATCAGTCAATATATAACCATTGAGTACATTTTAAGTACATGACTCTGAAAAACACAGTTCTTTCTTTTTTTTTTTTTTTCTTCTCAGAGACAGAGAGAGAGTCCGAGAGAGGGATAGATAGACAGACAGACAGGAACGAAAAGAGATGAGAAGCATCTATCATCAGTTTTTCGTTGTGGCACTTTAGTTGTTCATTGATTGCTTTCTCATATGTGCCTTGACGGTGGGGCTACAGCAGACTGAGTAACCCCTTGCTCAAACCAGATGAGCCCGCACTCAAGCTGACAACCTCAGGGTCTCGAACCTGGGTCCTCCGCATCCCAGTTCGATGCACTATCCACTGCAACACCACCTGGTCAGGATGATGAACACAGTTTTTAAGGTATTTCAATAAATACAAAATCTTTGTAACTTTCAAGAGAAAAAAATGCTTAGTGTAATTAATTAAAAAAAACGTGATATCTAGTGGGGTTCTTTTTTTTTTTTTTTTTTGACTCAAGCGTAGGATCTGTATTTAAGATGTGGCATATAAGGTCACATCACTAAAGCAGCCAAAGCAAGTATTAGAAAAAGTATTGTGTAGTCAAAGAACTAAGAGGATTGGGGGTAGGGGTGGAGAGATAGTGCCTTATATATATCACATTAACAGCCATGAGTCCAGGAAGAAAAACTTGTACGTGATATATATTCGAAAGCATGAAAAATGTAAAAACCAATAATAAAGATTAACCCTAAAACGTCAACTTTGACAAATTGTAGGTGCACACAGATATTTATGTAATAGACCATATACACACTAAGTAACATGTGAACACAGGTTTGGCATAAATATGATTAGAATACCTATAGTAACAAAACAGCATAAAGCAGGTAATATATAGGAAAAAAATGGCCCTGATAGGCCCAAAAGCAATGCTTTGGCCCTGACTATTTAACTTAGTCTGTTAGAATGTCGTCCCAAAATGACAAGGGTACAGGTTCAATCCCCGCTCAGGTCACACATAGGAAACCACCAGAAAATGTGCAACTAAAGTGGAATAGCAAATGAATGCTTCTAGCTCTTCCTCTCCCCTCTCCCTTCCTTCTCTTCTTCTCCCCCTCACTTCCTCCCTCACTCACCCCCTCTCCCTCCCTCACTCACCCCCTCTCCCTCCTTCACTCACCCCCTCTTCTTCCCTCACTCGCCCCCTCTTCCCTCTCTCCCTTTCTCCCTCTCTCCCTCTTTCCCCTCACTCCCTCCTTCACTCACCCCTCACTCGCCCCCTCTTCCCTCTCTCCCTTTCTCCCTCTCTCCCTCTTTCCCCTCACTCCCTCCTTCACTCACCCCCTCTTCTTCCCTCACTTGCCCCCTCTTCCCTCTCTCCTTTCCCCCCTCTCCCTTTTCCCCTCTCTCCCTCTTTCTCTCATTTTCTCTCTCTCTCCCTCTTCCCCTCACTCCCTCCCTCACTCACCCCCTCTTTCCTCTCTCCCTTTCTCCCTCTCTCCCTCTTCCTCCTCACTCCCTTTCTCCCTCTTCCTTTCTCTCCCCTTCCTTTCTCTCCCCTTCCTTTCTCTCCCCTTCCTTTCTCTCCCCTTCCTTCTCTGTCTCTCTAAAATCAATCAGCAATCATCATCATCATCATCATTATCATCATCATAAAAGAATGCTTTGATAGACCTGCCTTAGGATTTTCAGCATTTGGGAAGTTACACCAGAAACCCACTACTCCTCATGATTCTATGTATAAAATAGATCAATGTATTGTACATGCTGGTGTTACAGCATGTAGACAAGGAGGCTATTAGATTAGGGTGACAGGAATGCCTTGGTGGTCTTTGTAAGCAAACCGAACCCTGGGCCAGAGTCAATGCACTGGAATCCCAAGAAAATGACACCTGAGAACAGCCAATCACAAACAGCAGACTAAGTTTCCCAAATCCAGCAACTGCTTAAGCTATAACCGAACAGATACCATATTTGCTTCAGTATCTTCTCTGTAAAAACCTTGCCATTAGCTTCTGTTAATGGAATGATTCCAACCACTCTCTGTTTGGCATTCACCGATTCAAACTGATGTGTGCTTAAATAAAGTCTTGAAAATTTTAATGTGTGTCAGTTTCCCTTTTAACACTGGAGAAGTGGCTGATTATATGACAAAATTTCTTTTTTGTAGAAATCAAATCCTATCAGAGGGGAAAAATAAGCAGTCATTGATATACAGGATGGACAAAAGTAAGCTTATAGTGATAATACAAATAAATAATACAATAATAATATAAGAAAATAATTTCGTATTGTGCTTTTCTTTGAGTCTGAAGGAAACATAAAAAAATGCTCAATTTAACTGGTAATTATGGGCTTAAATAAATTTATATTTTTATACCAAAAAAATCTGTTTTACGTGCTCACAACTGTAAACCTACTTTTGCCCACTCCTGTATGTGAAATAACTTAAGCCCATATGTTATTAAATGCCAATTTGTTCAGTTTTAATTTTTATGGAAAATCTGAAGGGAGAGCGATCATTGCTGTATGTCAGTTAATACTATTTTGGTTGCCAGTTATAAAAAAAAAATAATACAACAAAAGTTGGTTTAAACAAAAGGCAAAATCCCTTGTAATTGAGATGCCCAACAATATGCATAAACTTCTTAGCTGCTTGATTCAGAGGATCATACACTGTTCCTTGATCCAGTCGATCTCTTTAGATCTGGTTCCCTTTCTTATTAGCTCTGTTCTCAGGCGGACTTCCTTTCTGTGTTTGCAAGGTGGCTGCCACCAGTCCAAGACTGCAGGGGAAGGAGGTGAATTCTGTACGGGAAATCTCAGCCAAAGCTGCAGGGTGTTTAATTGGTTCTGATGAGGTCATGCACCCATCCTTGACCCAGTCACTGAGGCAGGGAAAGGTGAGGCTCTCCTTGGCTGGGTTGGAGTCACATACCAGTCTTTTCCCTTCAAATAAAATCAGTTTTGTGGAAACCACGTATGTTGAGAATAGGTGATGAATATTTTCTAAAATGAGAGTGGATAGCCAGAAACATATATTAGCCACTGCATAACAGAGCTAGACTAACCCGAGTAGCTCTGTAAAGGACCGTCTTGGCCTTGAAGAAGGGACGGATATGACCCTCTTTACGAAATAAAAAAATGGAGAACTCAGAGGGATTCAGACTTTTGACTGACACATAGAATTACTGTCAGTGAAGGTACCCCTTTTAAAAAATAAATGGATCATACTCAATGCACACAAACTAATAAAACTTATTTTATTAAGTCATAATAATAGCAAAGAATTAGAAATTAATTTATTCCAGAATCAATTATTTCTGAGTTATTTCTGAGTAAATAGAGAAAGATGCAGATTATTTTCTTTTTCTATTATATTTTATATGTAGGTTCTGTTTTCTTTAAATGCTTTAGGAAATGTTGCATTTTAAACACCAGATGATTATCATGCCTTAAGATTTTTCTGTGAAGTTTTCTTTGGTTTCTTGAACATCAAGCTTCCAAAAAATAATTGGGTAAACAGAAAGTGAATAGACAGAAGCCTGCCACCTTTAAAATGTAAGCTATGCTACAGATGTTGTAACCTGAGTTTTATTTTCTACAAAGCCTTTTATAAATCTTTGGTTCTCAATCATTTAATTGATTTGATTGGCTTGTATACAATGGGTTAGGCATGTTGAAACTTTCATTGGTGGCATGCTTTGACAAGGAAATGTGACTTGGGGTCAAGGAGGAGAGAGCATGGAAGGGAAGTGAAGGCAGAGGAAGAGAGAGAGAGACTAGTTTGGACCATGATATAAAATATTTTCATATACCAGATAAGAGCGATTCAAAGGTCTCTTGATCTGTGGACTGTGCAAAGTGTATTTCTATTAGGATGGAAATGCTGTGCAGGGTGAGTTTTCTGCATTATAAAGAAGGCAATTGATTTTCCATTCAGGCTCCAGCCTTATCTTTTATCATCAGAGGTGCTGCTATTTTGGTATCGGGTCCTGACATGTGATGACAACACATGACCTTCACAGACTCTTCGAGTGGAATCCAGCGGGTGGTGGAGGCGCTCCACACCTGTGTTTCTCTCCGACACACTCCTACAGCATCACTTTACGTCAGCTCGGTTAATGATGCTGTATCATCAAGTGCGAACACGATCGCAGCTTCTGACACTGATTTTCCTAAGGATGGCATCAGTTTTCTTACAAACTTATTACATTCTTCTTTTCTTCCATTAGCTTCGTCTTATTTTGACTGTGAGGTTAATTTTCATTAAAGCTGAGTGAGATACTGAAGGGAAAAATATAGACTCTGACAACTTCAACAGGAAAGGGGAAAGAAAAGTGGCAGAAGATTTCACAACAAATGTAAAGGAAGGCAAGGCAACACTGACTGTGATTAAAATGAGAAGCAGAGAATATAGGCGCTGCAGCCTCTCCAGGGAGGAGATGCTGTAGTATATTTGGTGTTCTTAAAGGGACGGTGACTGGCTCTCTACTCGCTGAGTATTTTATTCAGCGTAGGAGGCAACAGGCAAGATAAAAATAGAACGATCAGTTGGTTTTTAAAATATATTTTAACTGTTGGGAAATATTGAGTTGTAGAAAATAAGATAAATAAATGAAACAGAAAAGATTGACTTATTTATACTCTATGATCTACCATAAGATTAGGAATATATTAATTGAACTCTAAAAAATTATAATTCATGAAAAATGACTAAGTCTTTTTCTTGATTTTTTTTATTGAATTGATTGGGGGTGACAATGGTTAATAAAATGATCTAGGTGTCAGGTGTACAATTCTATAACACATCATCTGTGTATTGTATTATGTGTTCACCACCCCATGTCAAGTCTCCTCCATGACCATCTGTCCCCTCTTCACCCCTTCTCCCTCCCCCCAATCCCTTTCTGCCTGGTGATCACCATGCTGTTGTCTGTGTCTCTGAGGTGTTTCTTTTTTCTTTTTTCCTATTTAACATTTTTTTTTTTTTTGCTTAATCCCTTGACCTTTTTCACCAGCCCCTATCCCCGCCCCTCTGACAGTAGTCTGTTCTCTGTATCTATCTGTGAATCTGTCTCTGTTTTGTTTGTTGGTTTATTTTGTTCATTAGATTCCATGTATTGAAATCATGTGGTATTTGTCTTTCTCTCAGTCCTATTTAAAGAGGCGATTCCTAGACAGCTTCGGTATGTATGTACGTGTGGATGTGTGAGTCTTTGTGTCTTATTATTTCTTTTTAATTCAAATAATTTTGTGTTGATGTGATTTAAGATGACTGGCCCAGGATAGCTTTTATCCCGTAAGAACTACTTCTTAACAATTTACTCATTTAGTGTTGAAGGTAGAATTTTATTTATTGATTTTTAGAGAGGACAGAAAGGGAGAAAGACATAAACATCGATTTGGTTGTTTTATTTATTCATGCTGTCACTGATGGAACGTTATCTGTACCCTGACCTTGGATTAAACCCACAACCTCAGCATGTCGAGGTGATGCTCTTACCAAGTGAGCTACCCAGTCAGGGCCTGAAGATAGGATTTTAAAACCAAGAAAATCACACAATGTCAGGTACTATGTACACTTACTCTCAAGAACCAGTAAGCAAACAAATAGGTCCTTTATCCTGGAATTTAGAGGCTTTAATCAAATTTACCCAATTTTTGTACATATTAAAAGTATTTGTTTTTTAATGCTTCTGAGTTTTATACATTTATAAGTCTTTAATGTATTTTGAAACCAACAAAAAATAGGTTAAATATAGAATCTGTAGTGATCAAATATTTAACATAATTAAAATGTTCAATTTCCTTCTCTCTAAAAAATAGACTTGATAAAGTTGAAGGATTACTTAAAGTTCATATCTCAGTAATGCCATCAGCATTGTTCAGGGCTTTGAAGATATAAATCTAGTAATAGGCTAGAAAATACTGTGTTGACTTCTTCAGATTTGACCTAAATCTGCTCTTTTGTAAGGGTGGATTTCTTCTTGTATTTTTATAACTAAAAATCTAGAATAATTGAAAGCATAATCTTTAAAGAAGATATTGAAAACATTCATAAAACTGCTATTCAGAGAAAATATTTTATCTGTTTTAATTTATTATCTTTGCTTAAATATCAAATTTTTATTTCTCAGTTCATTACAACCATATTTTAATATTTTTCTTAAAAAGTTTTATTATCATTTCTCATATTGTTCAGTTCTCAAGATTATTTTAATGAATACTTATATTGGTCTTTGATTATGCTGTGCATTTATTTAAAATTTCCAAAAAATTGGAGTATGTTATTTTTTTATTTAAAAAATTATAAATATTTGTGTACATTATTCTATTCATATACACATATTAACAGGTGATGACACAATACAACACCAAATGCACAGTCTGTGAAAGAAAGAATAAGCTGGGCTTCATTAAAATTAAAATCTTCTGTTCTGTGAAAGATAATGTCAAGAGAATGTGAAAGCAAACCACAGACTGGGAGGAAATATTGCAAAAGACCTATCTAAAATATACAGAGAACCCTTAAAACACCATAAGAAGAGAACAACTGTTTAAAACTGGATCAAAGACCTTAACAGATACCTCACCCAAAACCACATACAGATAGCAAAAGAGCATATAAAAGGATACTCCACATCATTTATCATTGAAGAATTACAAGTGAAAGCAACAGCGAGATACCCATGAGAATGACAAATACCCAAAGCATAGACATCACCAAATGCTGATGAGGTTGTGGAGCAACAGAAACTCTCCTCCCTGGTGGGAATTCAAAATGGTGCAAGGGATTAGGAGCTGGGGAGAAATGCATAGGCTGAGCACAGAGGAGTTTTAGGGCAGTGCAGAAACTCTCGGATACTGCAGTGATGGGTACATGTCATCATATATTCATCGAAATCCATTAAATATACTACACCGAGAGTGAAATGCAGTATAACCTATGGACATTGGATGACTCTGATGTGTTTCCTTCCAATTCACATTTCACTTCGACAAGGGGCAGTTTTAGAGAACCCACAGCATCTTCCCTTGCTTGTCAAGACCAATGCAGTGCCATGCACCAATCTCAGCAAAAATAAATAAATAAATAAATAAATAAATAAATAAATAAATAAATAAATAAATATGCACTTTGTTTTAAAGTGTATAATGTGTGTAATCCTATATTAGGATTTTTGAAGAGTAACTTAAATCCTCATTGTGGCAAAGGAAAGGGAGTAAATGCCAGTTTATCTTCACTTTTTTTCTGCTTACACCTTCTTCTATATCTACAGGTTAGCTCAAAAACATTTAAAATAGAGTCTTCAGAAGACATCTGCCACTCTGATTCTCCGATTCCGTTGGGTCAGCTCAGACGTTTTACTGAAATAAAATGTAATCCTCTAAGCCCATTCTAACAGATGGTTATGTCCGTGGTTTTCCAGGTGGTTCTGTGCTTTAGTTGAATGCATTGGTGAGCGTCTGAGGAAGTGCCCAAGGAGCCGTGATTATTTTCTTTGCTGAGAAAAAATTTTTTTCCTTCTCTCTGAAGCATCTCTCATGAAAATGACTTCATGGGAAAATTGTGGCATTCCCTCATGTAGTCTCAGCACATTTTCGGTAGTGTTATCACATCACAAGCAGAAGAAACAGGCCTGATGGCCAAATAGAATTTTGTACACAAAGATTGTATGATGTGTCTCAGACTTCTTCCAGGATAATGTTCTTCTTTGCTTCATCCATGACTATATGAGAATGGTAGACTTGACAATGAATATTTCTTTCTTCTATAGAGATTATAGATGTTTTTTAGTTTAAGGCTGTTTGGAGTCACAGGAGTTTACCGTATTCTGTGTTTTTGTGGATTTGGGCTTATATTTAAAATCTTTGAGTAATTGTTGCTTGCCTGAATCCTGTTGAATACATATGTGTACCATAGGCTGAACTTCAGTTTTAAGCATTATTTTAAAGGTTAATTTTAATGCACTATCTTATTCTTTCAAAATTAATATGAAATATTAGCATTAAACGCTATGAAGTTGAGCTACATGGTGTTATGAGCAAATATAGTGAGGGGAAGGACAATGGTCAGCAAGCCCAGAGTAAAAGATTGTCCCCTACTATCGACGCTGTGAGGGTAAATAATTAAGCAAGAGTATAGTGAGCAGAGCCCAGAATTTGTAACAAATGGTAGGCTACTACTAAGACGTTTGAGCTGACTTCTAAATAATGGAAAGATAATACAGAAATTTGAATCGAAAGTTACTCCACCTGATTTACATATTTAAGTAAACACTTTGATTGCACAGAAATAAATAAAGGTTATCCACAGTGGATGTGGGAAGGCTCTTGAGAAAGCCATTACCAAGACTAAGCGAGCCAGACAGGAGCAGAGACTTTGCTGGACTACTGGAGCCCAGGGTGATGGCGCTACAGCTGTGCACCCTGACCTTCCTGGCAGGTCCTTATGTCCGGCAGGCCCGGGACTTATTTCATAGAGAGGTGGATCTAAGCCACCTGGTCGTGGATGAGACAGCAGGCATCTGAAGACAGTCCTTTGTGCTTGATCCAGCTTCAATTAATCTTACCACTACGCCTCATCCTCCTGTGCATGGGTGCCAGAAATGCTTTCCCTGTGACTCCACGAAAGAGCCTTGTTTCCCCCTGCAACACACATGAAATAGTAATCAAAATATTTCTTGTTAATTCATGTAAGTCATTTTGAAAAAAGCATAAATCCTTAAATTGTTGAGAGAAAGAAAGTAAAAGAGGGAGAGAGGAGGGGAGGAGGGAGGGAATGAGGGAGGGAGGGAGAGAGAGAGAGAGAGAGAGAGAGAGAGAGAGAGAAAGAGAGAGAGAAGGAAGAAGGAAGGAAGGAAAAAAGGCAGAAAGAGAAAGGCAGAAAGAAAGCCATTACCTTTATCCAGGTGGGAGATAATAGCAATTAGTCCAGAGTTGGAGATGCGGCTGGAGAGAAGTCAGTGGCTTTGATAAATATGTAAGAGATCGGGCTGGTAAAATATGCTGACTGACGATAAGGGAAGGAGGAAGAAGAAGCCCCATTAAGGATGATTCCATTCTGAGTGTACTCACTCATCAAATTTGGGCATAAAGATCGTAAGTTTAAAATAAAAAAGGAAACGAACAAACAAAACGCTCATGAGTTTAATTTTGAACGTGTGGAAGGTGAGGAGCCCTCACAACTGACTGTGGGATAGCAATAAGTAGAGTGGGACTAGATAACACAGAGGAGAAAGCTGAGAATATACTGTTGAGATTTTAAAAAGGATTGAAGTACTTCAGTTTACATAGAAGAGATAATACTTGTTTTTCGCAGTTCCGATGTAAATTTATATCAATAAGTATACATTATAGATAAGTTCATTTCACATAATCATAAACAAGAGTCAGAAATTGGCTTCGGAGGCGGCATTTCCTTATTGACACATGTAATCCATCAAAGGTTAGACAACTACTAGGAAGTTTTAGACTTAATGTTTTTTAGATCTGATATTATTTTTATTATAAAATCAGAAAATATCAAATAATTTCCACATTATTTGTCACTTTTTACAATGAATATAGATTCTTTAATTAGTTTTTTAAGATAATAAAGATGACTAAAAGAAATAAAAAAAACGAGAGGCAAATATAAGGAAAAGAATGTTGACAAAGACAATACAGTTAGAAATTAGATATGACATTCACGGTTACAAAGTTAAGGTTACCATACTTTAGCACCATCCTGATTTAAAATAGAGGTTTGATATTTCCATGAATCTCAAGGTTGGTCAGCCCACTTAGAGAAATGGAGAAAACATTTCATGTTGCACTTAAATTTTATGGAGCATTTTACAGTATCATTTAACTAGTTTCTGGTTTTATGATCATCGCAGTAATTGTCCTCCCACAAAGATATGGTAAAGGTAGAGCAATGAGGATAATTCTGTAGATCAACTCTTAAAAGGTGCTGTAGGAATCACATAACCCAACAAATTTGGTATATGACACTTCCCCTATGAATTATTCATGACCAGAGGAGTGCTGAATCAATTACTGAGTTCAGCAGTGGGTTCCTTTAGAAATGCTGCACGAGGAATCATTGTACATTTGCGAACAGAAAAGTAAATAAGTGAGAAGAGTATGTTTCTTAAAAAAATTATCAGCCTTTGCATAACCGTTTTCATGTCTAATGAATGCTAGAGATGCCAGATGCAGAGGTTCTATACAACTTCATTCTTTCCCTGCTTATACTGAATATGTTATACTTGCAGAATGATACATTGTCTTGTAAGCAGTAGAAAGACTATATTTTTAATTATTGGATTTCTCTCTGAAACACCTTAGAACTTGGTTTTGTTAATCCATGTCTTTAAACAGCTGCTATTAAAATCTTGGCTATCTTCAAAGAGAAAAAATAAAAGCCAAACTCCTGAGAAATTGTGGGGGAGGTGGTAACGTTCTATACCATTTCCCATAGTCCTTTTATGTATTGATTTTGGTAGAATACAACATTTGCTGAGAGTACTATTTTCAAAATTTCTCTTAGGACAGTACTATTCAGTTGAATTATAAGAGAAAACACAAATATAAATCACATGCAATTTTTTAAATTTCATGGTACCTATTTATAGGTAAATTATTTTAGTATGTTTTATTTTAACATGCATAAATATTATTTCTACATATAATCCTTATAAAAATTATTGGGATATTTTACATTGTTTTGTACTGAGACATCAGGATCTGCTTGTATTTTTTTAAGTGAAAGAAGGAGAACCAGAGAGACAGACTCCCGCTTGCACCCCAACCAGGATCAGCCTGGCAACCCCCATCTGGGGCTGATGATTGAATCAACTGAGCTATCGTCAGCACCTGGGACTAATACTTGGACCAGTATAGCCACTGGCTATGGAAGGGGAAGACAGAAAGACAGGGAGAGGGAGGGGAAGAGAAGCAGATGGTCAGTTCTTCTTATGTGTGCCCTGACCAGGGATTGAATTGGGGATGTCCACACACAGGGTTGATGCCCTATCCACTGAGCCAATCAGCCAGGGCCTGATTGTATTTGAAAATTACAACATGTCTCAGTTCATACCAGTGACATTTTAAGGGCTTCAGTAGCTACAGATGACTAGTGGACTAGTGGCTACTGTATTGCATGCGGAATTTAAGGGACTCACACATGACATATTCAAAATAATTTATTTTATCCCACTAGATATGTGGAAGTTGAGAAATAAGAGTAAAGGTCTCAGATTTGAAATCTGATAACACCTCAAAACCAAAAGGAGAGGGATGTTACTCTAGTGCTAAGAACATGCAACCCAGCCTCATTATTTATAAATGAAACCAATAAGAGTGAAATTTTTCATGAATAAAACAGAGTATAAACCTAGGTTAAAAAAAAACACAAAACTGACAAGGCTCTGAGCCCTGCAGTGAAATCAGAAGTCTGAAATAGAAGTACTCATATTTGATAGTGACTGAAATAAACAGATCTCCTCACCCATGGAGAGTAGAGAGGGGGTCAGAATGGCATAGAGAGGCAAGAAAAATTAGTTAGAAATAAAAGTTTCAATAATTAACCAAAACATATCTTTAGTAGTTAGTGATAATTGTACCTTCATTCAATTATCTCCAATTCCCAGGAGAAACTAGATAAAATTGGTCCACCTTTTTGTATCTTGTTAAAAACTCATTTAGATGAGTTAATGAGTCAGTTATCATATTGCCTGGGGATTCTAGAAGAAAAACTAAATGTTTACTTTTCTGTTTTTTAGTTATACACGATGCAAATCACCTAAAATCTGCATATTACAGTCATACTGACCAGATAATTTTTTTTGCCAATATATTCTATATGTGTTACTTATTATTTTTAGCATATTCTTGTCATTTTATCTTAGTAGTTCTTAT
Organism: Saccopteryx leptura; assembly: GCF_036850995.1. Taxonomy (NCBI): domain Eukaryota; kingdom Metazoa; phylum Chordata; class Mammalia; order Chiroptera; family Emballonuridae; genus Saccopteryx; species Saccopteryx leptura. Next base: position 182,927,136 of record NC_089508.1, read on the forward strand.
CCCCAGAGTGTCTATGATCAGCAGCAGGGAACAGGCAAACCTTAAAACAAGCTGTTACTAAATGTAGCAGAGTTAACGTGTTAAGGATTAATGCAAACATTTTCTCTTTTCTCGGGGATATAATCAGATAACTTCTCTGTTTAGAAACATGACTTATTATTTCATAAGACTTTATTTGTAGAAGGTAAAAATTATGTGTATCTTTTATCTTCTGTCCTACTAAATCACCTCTGAAAGCCAGACATTCTGAAGAACAATTAGGAGTAGTGAGTTATTGTTTAAAATTTCACCAGGAGTGAGAATACTGAATTTCTCTGCAGGGCTGAATAGAACTTCAGTGCAAGTATCAAATATTCACCGGGTCTCCAAATATATCCAGTCACCTTTCCTATAAAGAATCTCATACATACAAAATTGGCAAAAAGGATCATACAGCATTTTTTTTTTTGACAATGTAGCTTCTTAAATCTTTTGAATCTATCTTGAAGTTTATCAGTAGACACCAGCCATCTGTTCAGCCTTTTTCTGGAAATGGTAATAGTTGTATGAGGCTTCCTATATGCGTGGCCTCTCTAGAAACAGACACAACTATTTGGTATCTTCTTCAGAGGGAATGTGTGTAGGTAGCATTATGTAAAAATAATTCTCCCTGCAATTTAACATTATAATGTAAAAGCAGACATTTTCTGAATTATACTATGAAAGATTAAAGGGGTTTTCCTTTTCCTTTTTATTCTCTATAGTATAGGAGGAATCCTATTTTTCCTGTGAAAATACAATAACCAATATGAAGTAATCTTGTTAGAACTTGACTCCTATTAACGTGCAATGCCTTTCCTGGCCTCTAGGGTGCTAAAACGCTTCTCAAATCACTTCCCTCCATGAACCCTGACCGTCTCCAGGGCCCAATTTCTAGACCATCCTATGTGTATACTTTATTCTTCATCTCTTTACCCTCCCAGCTTTCAGATTCCCTCATTGGCACTGTTACTGAGACTACCGGTTGACCTTCCTTCCTCCTTCTCCCACCTCCTACCACTTTACCTGTGTCCTCCATCCCCCTACCACCAGTGACCTTTAGAACGGTGACCTGCCTTCCTTCATAGGTCAGTCTAGAGTTGGCTTTGCCTCCCTTTTTATCTAGCCTGGACGCAGTCATCATTCATCTCAACTGTGCTCTCAACAGACTTTCTGTTCTCTTGTTCCCCTTAAACATCCACCAGATAACTTGCTATTGAGAATAAGGACCAGTCTGAGCATTTGGTCTGTCTCATCCTCATCTCAGCTGCTGAGGACTGCTAGAGGAGCGTTACTAGCCACACTGAGCAGGTCCTGCAGGGTCAGAGAATCCCCTTTCTTCACTGCATTCTTAACCATGCCTGACCGTATTTTCCTTTTCTGCTTGTTGGCTCCAGTTTCCTGTTTTGTTGTGGCTGTTCCCAGTGTTACCAAGCTCTTAACACTTTACCCTTGATAGATGTCATGTACTATTTCTTCTTCCCACTCAAAAAAAAATCAATAGATAAAATATTTTTTTAAAATCTCTCTGCTTAATGATTTTAAAAAATACACCACAATCTATTTTTTTATTTTCCTGAGATTTTTAAAACGCAGTCCCATTTTAACACTAATAAAAGTGCATTGCAGTTGCTTACCCATTTCTCTCCGGCTCTCAAAGGTGTGTCCACTTGGCAGTGTGGACATTTAGGGATGGATAATTCATTGTGGAGAGCTGTCTTTTGTCTAGAAGGATGTGTAACAGCATATCTTGCTTATATCCAGTAGATAGCAGTAGCACACTCTCCCCAATTTTGACAGAGAAGAATGTCCCCAGACATTGCCATATGCCCCCTGAGGGGGAAGTGACCCTGGCTGATAACACTGCTATAGATAATTACTTCTTTATGGACAGAGGTTGTGTTTTATTGTGTAAATCCTTGACACTAAGTACCATGTTGGGAATATGATAAATGTTCAATAAATATTTGAATAAGTGAACAAATGAGTTTCTTCTTGAAGTCTTTTTTATTCTCAGAAGCCACTGTTTTATCTGTGCTTCCATAGCTCTTAATATTTTGTTGTGCATGTGCCTTTTTTCCTAATTACCTTGTTTGATTTCCTTGTATGCTCAGCATCCATAGAATGAATGGAGCATAATAGGCTCTCAATAAACATTTATTTAATTATATAGGCAATTTCTGGATCATGAATGAGATAGGTTCTGTAGTTTTGAACAAAGTTTAAGTATTTATATGCACAGCAAGATAAAAATACCTACTATGTTAAGACAAATATCTGTCTAAAGTGTACTTAATAGGTAAATCTACCTGTTTCAGCTTACATACAAATTCAACCTAAGAACGAATCTATAGAACCTATTTCATTTATAACCCAAGGACTGCCTATATTCAACTTGTATATTGATATTGATAAATTATTCTATGAATAATCAACAGATAAACACATTATCTTTTGATATATTCTATGAATATATCAAATAGGTTCAGACCACCTGTTTTTATCATTTTTGAGGTTCTATATAGCAGTGTTCCCCAACCTTTTTTGGGCCATGTACCGGTTTAATGTCAGAAAATATTTTCACGGACCGGCCTTTAGGGTGGGATGGATAAATGTATCACATGACTGAGACAAGCATCAAGAGTGAGTCATAGATGGATGTAACAGAGGGAATCTGGTCATTTTTTAAAAATAAAACATAGTTCAGCCTTAAATATAAGTAAAATGGAAATAATGTAAGTTATTTATTCTTTCTCTGCGGACTGGTACCAAATGGCCCATGGACCGGTACTGGACCGTGGCCCGGGGTTTGGGGACCACTGCTATATATGATAACAATTGTGTGCTCTCACTTTGAGCAGGGCTTTCCTATTGTGGCACTCATGCCAACTGTAATGAACAATGAATTGTGTCCTTACTTGTGTAGTGTCTGCCTCTGTAAGTTATTTGCGAGTGAAGACCATGGCTGCCCCTTTTATTTCACTGCCCAAGTGGCTAGCACCGCTCTTGTGAAGAGTACATAGTAAATTCCTAACCCTCGTCAAATGAATGAATGAACCAAAACTGTATTGATACTAAATGGAACAGAAAACATATGTAGTTGGAGAATTTTGTTCAACGTATGTGTCATGGTTCACTGATTTATACGATGCAGCAGTCTTTGAACGTCTAGACTATTGTGCAGTTTTAGAAAGTTTCATCTTAGTCAAATTAGTGAAAAGTAATTGGCCCCTCTAAATGACTTCACAAATTTGAGAACTTGAGGCTGTCATAAGTCAGTGCAGACGTCTGGGATCCCAGAATTGCAATCTCCTGCAGCTCAGAGCGTTCATTTCCCCCAGTCCTAATGAATTAGCCCACGGTCTTAACTGACATATTGACCTTGCAAACTCGAGCAAATGATCTCATCTGCCAGCTTCATTATCTATAGCTTTATTAGCCAAGGAAATTTGACAATAAAGCGTGAAACAATCATAATTCATCTACATACTAATGCTATAAATTATACTCGTATCAAACAAAAGGAACCAGTGTAATCCCTAACATTGGATCTCACAAAAAACATTTTGGTTCCATATTTCAAATATAAAATAAATAGCATTGCTCTGTCATTGTCTGAAATTTTGTATGAACCCATAAATTTTTTGGTCTCAAAAGTGAATGTTTTGTTAGCATTTTGGAGAACAGACTATTGCTTAAAAGCCTAAATGTAGTGTCCTTTGAGGAATGTTCTCCGTCAGAGGAAATTGGCATGCTATCTTAAAGAGCAATAATACTAAAATAAAAAAATTCTCTTTTCATACACATTGCTGCATATTTTCTTTTCGTATCAAGGGCTCCCATTGTTCCCTAGAGGAATCCCAATTTTAAAATGTGCAATAGACATCTTTACTATAGAGGCTAACACTCAAAATTGTTCAGGAGAAGCTGAGACATGGCCTTTCATTTGCTTAGAAATTGGAAGCAAAGAAATCATAGGAAACAATCTGTAGTAAATGACTTCTAATGGAAGCATGCCATATTTTTTATTTACTGACTTAGAATGTTTTGAAGGAAATGATATGCGGATATTTGAAAGTGATCCTAAGCACAAGCGGTCGTATTAGGCACCTGTTGACTCTTTTATACCGTGCATAACTTAATGTAAAAGACAATCATTTCTCACAAAAGTGTATGACTACGTTCCCCACAGGTAGCACAAATTACAAAAGTAGCAAATTGTCATTTCAACTTAGAATTTACCAATATTTCTGTGGAGATTTTATTGTAGCTCAGAGAGTCTCTCTTATGGATGTTTTCGCTCCTTTTCAGATTCTAGGAAATACGCAGGTATTTTCCAGGACATCAGAGTTATTATTTTGTTTATTTCCATGGCCAGTAGCATCAAATCCAAATGCCCAGGATGCTGATGGTTGGTCTTCTGTGGACCTTTCCAGCTCCCTCCCATATGCCCCTTTGTTCCTGTCCTGCCACTCTGCACAATGTGGAAGCACCCGTAATGCCTAAAAGTGCTCCCTTTCTGGCTGCGCCGCTCGCTGCCTGTGGAATAAGGCCCTCGGCCTTTGTCCTCCTGGCACACTCTCCTGGTCTTTCAGTCTCAGCTCGGGCCCTCACTGTCCCCTCGCCGAGGCTGTCACTGGTTTTTCCAGACAGGCTTACCAGCTCGTTCCTCCACACACCTCATTCTTTCCTTGACCTCCCCTCTGCCACTCCCTTCACTTTAGAACAAATTATTCGAGGTGTCATTGTCAACATCGCTGGACCCAGTGGTGCCACTGGCCTCGGCAGCGATGGGGTTGCATGTAGAAAAGGCTTTCATTCTTGGCCCTTGGAGAAAACCGTTGATGATTAGGATCCCACTCAGGAAGAAACAACATTGTCTCAGGAGCTTCCATTTCCGTAATTATAATTTAGCGAAATATATATGGATGTAAAATCTATGATTTAAGTTCCTTAATGGACATTAAATCATTGAGTTTGTTAAAATATAAAGTGTTGTCATGGCAGTCTAGTACATATTACTTTAAAATATCTTGGGGACTATGTCTAAAGTTTTAATGTTAAAGAAAGCATGAGTTCTTATAGGGTAACAATGTGTGTTAGTCAAATAAGTTTGTAAATATGATGTATATGTTTGCTCGCTTATAGTTTGAATTGGGTGTGGGAGATAAGCTGTAAGCAGGCAGGGTCATTATAGCCCGAGGCTTAGTTTTAAGACTAAGCCTTTTCCACACTTTTAATACTAAGATCTTTTCAAAACTAAGCTTTCCCCCACACCTTGACTGTTGCATGACGTGGGGTGGTGCACTCTTATGAGGAGTCCCATTTATGCCTCAGATAAGTGACTTTGTATCAGAGACTTCCTTATTTGTATATTGGCCTAAAGGCTTTAATTTCTGCACTGTAAAAAAAAGGCAGACCAGACCAGGGGCTCTCACTCGCTTGGTTCCTGCCATTAGCATTGCAGGGGTGAAGCAGCCAAGAAGGCGGAGTGCTGAAGGAGAAGCCAGTTAGTGTAGAGTTTGTACAGAGAGAAGGAGATGGGGAACAGAGGTGAATAAGGCTGGTGAGGTAGAAACCTTTGATTCTAGGAAACTCAGATGAAGCAGTGGCTTTGGGAGCCCTGAATGGAAAGGGAAGTGTTTTCCCATGGTGTGTATTTCTCGCCTGCTGGGTGCGAGCTAGGATTAAAGATAATGGCCCACCAGCTCTTGGCTCGGTGGTTTCATTACCGTCTGCCCTAATCAAATGCTAACCTGCACGGGCCAGGTGGCTGTGGTGGCTGTAGCTACTGGCTTTTCAATGTGTTATTAATGTAACTTTTCAGAGGTTTTTCTTTAAGATATTCCTGCACTAGAAGTGAAACTAGACTAAATGGTACCTAAGACCTCTTCATAATTTTAATATAATGATGAACACATTTGTGTTTTGTTATTTATACCAAGCAATGATCTTAACTTAGCCATATATTACATTCATCCAGATAACTTTTAAAACTAATAATGGCCAGGTCCCAGTCCTGAAGAGTGAGGCCAGAATTCCTACGGATGGGACTTAGGCTTCTTTCAACGTTCCTGAGTCATTTCCATGCACAGTCAGTGCTGAGAATTACTGACATAAAGCTCAAGTCATTAACACTATTTATCAATATGTTTTCAAAAAAGAATGGTACAAGAGCTCTAAGGAATCGATTTTCTTCTCTTCTAGCACAATGTAGGAAGTATGACAGTGATTTTAAAAGCAGAAACAAATTAGAGGAACCTTTGCTGATGCTTGTACAGGACTTTAGTAAATGCTGGTCATTTTCTCGGAGTGGTTACTCCTCTCTCATTCTTTTCCCTCTGCTTGTGTCTTCCCTCTGAGAGGAAAGGGTCCATACCTGCCTGCTCTCTCATTGTTATTCATTGGTCCAAAGAAGCTGAGATGGGCATCTCGGTTTATTTAATCAGTGGTTTTCTACAAGAAGGATAGGAATCATCTCAGTGTATCAGAACTGATATGTAGCAATGTCCATCAGAAGAGATTAGTAGGCTTCTGTCGGGGTAGACGCCACAGGGTAGAATGAAACCTGAAGTTAGGTTAAGTAATTGGGTTCTTGTTCAATAAACGTGCTTGTTTGTGCTGTGTAATGAAAGATCTTCGGTGCAATAGACGTCTGAATCCAAATACCCTTCGGATTTTCTGATGGATAAAGAGATAAGGGTGAAAGGGATTTAATTTAGAACTATTGAAAAACTTTAAAGAGATTAGAAAAATTGGTAAATGCACTTTTTAAAAAAAAAAAAAATCTGGACTCTTTTTTACTTATCAGGACAAATTGTTTTTTTTTAAATTGACAAAACCTTTGTTGGTTTTGTTTCGTTTTCGTTGCCTTTTATTTCCTGTTGGCCATCATTAACTGACCTGAAAGACTCCGGTTATGAAGAGGATCATGGAGAAGCTGTTATCTTTCAGCCATTGTGCCCGAACCTGGATTTAGGAAGTGATAACACTTTTAAAAGACTCTCACCAAGTGTCACAGCAAAAGCTAAAGGCCACACATTGGTGAAAAGAACAAACCACACGTCTTGTTTCAAGTGATCATTTTAAAAAAGTGTTTTATTGAATTATTGGAATGACACTGGTCAATAAAATTATATAGGTTTCAGGTGTACAATTCTATAATAGCAAGTGATTTTTTTTTCTATAACACCAATACTCACTAGTGTATCGAAGCTTCTGTTAAAAAAAAAAAAAAAGGCCAAACCAATTTTTTAGAAAAACACATTTTAAAAACATATGTAATTCTGTATATATAAGCTATCAGAATGGTGTGGAAGTGGAGTATTGGGTGGAATCTGATGAAATATATTAATCTCAACAATAAAATCATTCATGCTTTGGGTTTTCCAAACATTGTCCCGGCTGTTTTTAAACAGTAATTATTATAATCTGTTGACTTTCTTTAGGATAAAAAAAAATCTATTAAGAGAAATGAGAAATAAGGCCCTTTCTTTTTGCTTCACTCATTTTACATGTGATTAAATAAAAGACTTTTTTTGTAGGGGAAGTCATGGATTCACAACTCAAAGGGGAAGGGGTCCCCAATTCAGAGAGGGGAGAAAATCCCTTGACTGCACCAGTATCAGTTTTTAAACTCTCTGCACTACCTGGTCCATTGAGAGTGTTCGATCCCTGGTTCAAATCACCTGCCTCTGGTCCTCTCAGCATCTTCGTTTCCCAGCTCTATGGCCATCTACTTATTCACACTTTCTCTACCTTTGTTATTTCCCCAGACTTCCCCTTTTCCTCCTTTCTCTGCTCCCGATTTGTATCTAAAAGACCACACTCATTTTGTGAGTCAAGTGTCTAGCCCATAGATGGTTGTTGAAGCTAACTTTTTCTCGGGGCTGCCTAGCAAGCCACATGAAACAGCAGCGTCGGGAAGTCAGAACACAGGGTTGAAGCAGAACTTCAGCTTAGAAATTTGTAAGCCTGGGCGGCTCTTTAGCACGTTGGAGATGTATTTTCTTTCCACAGAGGGTCAAAGGCACAGCTGAGGGTGCATAGCAGTGCCGAAGTTGGGATTGTCTACTGATGAAAAAGTGATCTCTGCTTCTGAGAGCTGTGGATGGGGGAAACAGAGTGATCTGTTTTAAAAGAGAAAAGTGTCTTCTGGAAAAGTAACCCTCCTTTTAAAAAAATCAGGATTTGGACTTCTCATTTTTCTTTAAATGAGGAGGGAGACCTTCTCCATTTTCCCTAACTCTTGACATCACTTTGGAACTGACAAGTTTAAACAAGAAGAGAATGAGATTGCCTCTGCCCACCTCGTTCTTGCATCTCTGACCGACAACAGAATGTTGCTGAAGGAGACAGGAAAAGCATTCTTGGCCAGAACTTTTCTGCTCTGTTTTTATTTTTACAGGATCATTTCTTGAGAGGGTATGTGGCCTTTTTGACATATATTAGGGGAGGTATCACACAGAGATACCCTTGATTTTTGTGTGTGTATATTAATTCATACTTAAGTGAAAAGCATTTTCATCTTATCTTTTTATGGTGAACAGATATTGATAAATACCAAAATGTAAAAAAGCAGAATGAAAGAAAAAAAATTGTAAACACACACACTCATGTACATAGTTCCTTTACACTCTTGCCCATAATGGATTATTTTCTTTCGCGTGATCTCTAAATATGTTTCTTTGGGGAAATTAGTTATACCAAAGTACTAGAGTTATGCTAATGTATCTGGCCTCCTTTATAACTATTCCCCTCAGTTCAAGATTTCATTTTTTCTTACCTAAACTATTAAGATAGTCTTTTACTATCATTCCTAAAAATTCCAGTAAACTTCCCATCTTCTTTTGCTATTCTGGTTTCCTGCACAAAATCCTTCAATATTTATTTCTTATTTGCCAGATCAGTTATGAATACCTAGCATTGGCTCTCAGGGTTGTCCACAGTTAGACCCAGCATGTAGGATTTCTCACCATGACACTTCTGTGCTGATGTCTCTGGTCTCTAGTTAAATTATGTACATGAGAGTGTGCAGGCCTTACCCATGATATTTTCTCAACACAGCTGCTTTTGTGATCGACATAGATTTGCTGCCATTCTATTCATTTATCGAGACCCAGTTTAAATGACATTCTGTCCATTTTTTCCTTCATTTATACTCTTCCAAATGTCAGATATCCACCACTTACCAATACCATGGGGGTACTTTCATCATTAATTTATAACTTGTTCTGTCTTTGTTCCTTTAGTATTACAAACACACAATACCTTATGATGTGTTTATTTGCAAGTATACCAGTCAGATGTTCAAGAACCACATACTAGAAATAAAGTCTCTCTTTAAACATAATATACTCACCACTCAAATCACTCTTTGTAGATGTATTAAATAGTTTAAATGCTTATTATAGAGAACTCATATAAAATATATTGTCTTATATTTAATTTTTAAGGGTCTGATTAAATCATTAAGAAAAATTTTTACTAAGAATGCATTCAATGTCTTCTGTAGATGAACTTACATTCTGTCAAGAAGACAAACCAACATCTTTCTCCAAAGACAGAAAATGCTCTTCATTTCTTGCTAGCAATAATGGGAAATAGTTTAACCTCCCATTTTTTAGTCAAAAGTGGAATAGTGTTCTTTGTCATGCATTGATTTGTTGTCTCTGAACTTATAAAGGTGCTTAGGCTGTTTATAGTCAGAGCAGGATGTCATGTATGTTCAGGTTTACTGATGGGACAGTTAGAATAAATCCTGTGGGGACTCTTAGATATGTGGCAAAGGGGACATAATACAATAATTTGGATACAAAGATTAATATGGAATGATATAAAATAACCCTGAAACATTAGCTATCTTCTCACACAGTACCAGCTATTTGAGAAGATACCATTCTTTACTGAAATCTATGTAAAAGAAATTTCAAAAATTCTTATTTTGTGATTATAATTATTTTGAAATGGTTTCTATTTATAATATAAATTAATATTTGATCTAGTGCCCTGGTCGGCAAACTGCGGTTCATGAGCCATATGCGGCTCTTTGGCCCCTTGAGTGTGGCTCTTCCACAAAATACCACGTGCGGGCACTACCTCGATTAGGAATGTACTAACTATATAGTTTAAATTTTAAAAATTTGGCTCTCAAAAGAAATTTCAATCGTTGTACTGTTGATATTTGGCGCTGTTGACTAATGAGTTTGCCGACCACTGATTTTGGATCCTAAATATACTAGAAATATTTGTAGGTTGGAAAAACTGAGTAATATATTAGGCATGTAATCATTCCTTTTCTGCTTTACATTTTATAAAATATATGTAATATTTATCATGAGTTCCTTATAAATAATAATTAATTTTCTTCTGCACTAAAGTAATATGCAATTGATTATTTAGAGTGTATAGTAAAAATTAACAAGATTATCTTAATGCATATATTCTACATAAGCAATTCCAAACAACAAGTTCATTTGGCATGGAATGAAAATGTCTCATAATTGCTACCAAATTGCTACAAAATACCTACTAAATGTTGCCTAATCTTCAGTCAAAAGTTAATTTGCTTTTATTTTTTTCTTTATAGAAATATCTTTATTTTAATAGTTTTATATATTATAATTCATATAATTAATATTAATATTACTAATAAATTATTTATTGGGTTAATGTAGATAAAGCATTTAGCACATTGTGTTCCACAGAGTAAACAGTGAATGTTTCTCATTGCTATTAACATTATTTATTTTAATAGCTGAATAGTATAGCATGTAATTTATTTAACTGATCTTTCTTAATAGAAAACTGTTTCTAAAATTCAAATTGAATTTTAATTGAACTTTCTGATTCACATTGTTTGGTGAATGAATATAAAGTTCTGAGTTTTTAAAATGATTTATAATAATACATAATACTGTTTGTATAATAACTATAATAAAACCAAATTATTGTATATTTTTTTTAAGTGAGAGGCTGAGAGGCAGAGACAGACTTCTGCATGCACTCGGACAAAGATCTGCCCAGCAAGCCCCTTACCAGGCAATGCTCTGCCTGGCAGCCTCTGCTCTGTTGCTTGGCAACTAAGCTATATAAACACCTGAGGTGAGGCCATGGAACCACCCTCAGTGCCCGGGGCCAACTTTGCTTGAACCATTTGAGCCATGGCTGCAGGAGGGGAAGGGAGAGAGAGAGAAAGAGAGAGGAGGGAAAGGGTGGAGAAGCAGATGGTCACTTCTCCTATGTGCCCTGAACTGGAATCGAACCTAGGACTTCCACATGCTGGGCCAACACTCTACCACTGAACCAAATGGCCAGGGCTCCAAATACTTTTTCTTTGATGATTCAGTAATCATTTCAAGTGTCTCATTACTCTTGGTTCATTATGTTGACCCTTAGTTTCCATTCTGTCATGGAAATATGCAAGTATTAATAATAATTTTTAATAAGGAATACTTTTATTCAATCCTTTTTAGTTATTGAATACTTTTATTGAGAAGTAAATAAATTTCACAAAGATAAATAACTTGAATAAAATATTTACATCCAACTTTTTATTATTCTCTTTTTTGTTCAAAGTGAATGTATAATCAAAAGCAAGAAACCCCTAGTGTAGTGGAGCTAATACATTAAACTAATACCCACTAAAAATTCCTATTCTTATTATATCTCCCTTCACATTCAATTCACTAAATAACTAGTTATAAAATTAAACTTTAGCGATTTCTCTGCTGGTTTCCAAAGGCCTGATTAGTACTGGGAAGGTAGATAAAATTTAGTTCTTCAGTCTGCGCTTTGGCAAATCAATTATATTGAACCACGTCCTCCTTGAAACCTGGCATTCAATAGTCAACTGACTCATATGCTGCTTTATCAGATTTCCTATTGGTATTTAGTTCCATTCCTGCCCCTTGATGTTGTGGTCACTTTGTTGAAAGCCTAACAAGTATATTTTCCCAAATCCCTGTCAACAGTGAGTTCTCCAATGAGAATTACTTATATATGGTTTGGAAGACTACTTGGTCTGACAGTAAAAGGCAAATGTGTGGGTTCCTGCAGATATACATTTTACATCAGCTTATGACTTTCCATGCTGAACTCCCAGTCTCGTTCTTACAAAGTGCTGTGACCCTTAAGGGCTGATTCCTGCAGTGCTAGTGAAGTCTTCCCCTGACCTTCACTCCTACAATGGGTTGAGCAGTCTTTTTTTTTTTTTTTTTTGTATTTTTCTGAAGCTGGAAATGGGGAGAGACAATCAGACAGACTCCCGCATGCGCCCGACCGGGATCCACCTGGCACGCCCTCCAGGGGGCGATGCTCTGCCCCTCCTGGGCGTCGCTCTGTCGTGACCAGAGCCACTCTAGCACCTGGGGCAGAGGCCAAGGAGCCATCCCCAGCGCCCGGGCCATCTTTGCTCCAATGGAGCCTTGGCTGCGGGAGGGGAAGAGAGAGACAGAGAGGAAGGAGAGGGGGAGGGGTGGAGAAGCAGATGGGCGCTTCTCCTGTGTGCCCTGGCCGGGAATTGAACCCGGGACTTCTGCACGCCAGGCCGACGCTCTACCACTGAGCCAACTGGCCAGGGCTAGTTGAGCAGTCTTACAAGCACTTAATACCCTATGTTAAATAAATTTCTTCTTGGAATAACTAAAATAGCTTTGCTTTATTAATTGACCATGGATTAACATGTTTTATTTATTGTTAATTGTTTAACAATGACGTAGTTAAATTGTGCTGAATGTCTGATCCATTGGGTTCATGTGAAAGAGCAAGCTCATTTCACTTATATGATAGAGACTATTTTCTTAATGTGATTACACTTTGTCCACTACAGATGCTAAAAGTAAGCAGAAGATCTTTGGTAATGAAGAACTGCATTTTTTAAAGTATTTGAATCATATATGCGAAACATTATATCACTTGCACTCGGAAAATGAGAGATGTGTTATTGGGTAAACCAAGAAAAGTCTTTAGCACCATACTTAAGTGAGTTGTTTTAGGTTCTTATCACGTGGACTTCAGTGTCACAGAAGATAATATGCCACAGAAGATGATATTACAGAAAAGTAGCAATATCTGTCTCTCTATCACTCCTCTTGCCACACAAAGTTATCCTCTCTCCCTATTTGATCAGTGTCATCGTGACCCTACTTGTAAAAATTAAGATAGTTCAGGTCAGTATTCTATATAATAAGTCATTTTTAGTTCTATTCTGGAAAATTGACTTGCTGTGACCTGCATCCTGTCACAGTAGTAAGTAAATTCCAATTTTCAGCCACTTTCTGCTTGGATCTCACCATTCTGTAGTTTTCTTGACTGACTGTGTCACCTGCTTACAGACTTTCCTAATGCTCATGGATTTCCTACCTGCTAGAATGTCCAAATGTTGCTTCCTTTAAATCAGTTCTTTTCCATGCTCTGTGTGCCTCTTTGATTACATTTTCTCTCTGCATTACATTCCCTTCCATGGCTCATGCTGACTGCTCACCTGCATTACCACAGCTTCCAATATGCCCTCTCAATCCATGTGCCCAGGATTTATGGGTAAAATAAAGGCCTAATGTCATCCTACTAAATCCAGACTAAAGCAATTAGAGACATACAAAGAAGAAAATCTATGTTAGCTGGGGAATTTTCTGAAGGATGCAGGCCATCCACTAAATATAAATGTTTGTCATGCATAAATAACAGAGGGACAGACTGAAGCAAAAACAGTGGCACAGAGGACTGTGGTGAATGGCTTTCATTAGAGGTTTGACAGAACGCTATAAATATTCACTAACCTGGTGCTGTAAAATCTAGCAACCAGAAAAAAAGCAAAAGTGGGATAGATTTGTATCCTTTCCTTAGAAGTCCTTTATGGAATTTAGATCAGTGTTCTGGGTGAATTCTCCAGGATCGCACATGGCCGCTGGAAACGAGAACTGGTTGGAAATATGTCCTTGATGTAGTGAAGTTTATCTGTGGTCTGCCCAGGCTTGCCACTGGAGGGAGGGCCCATGCAGTCAAACCATGGATCTGGAGTTGATGTCAGGTTAAAACAGAAAACTCGAAAGAATAGTAGAGCAGTTTTGTCAGAGCCAGAGACAACCCATGGCTCGTTCGGTCTGTCCATATATGAAGATTCTACCGTCTCCACTGGCTCTTGGATCTTAGAACTGATGACGTGAATGGCTGCAGCTGTACTCTGTGGGGGGGGTCCCTGTGCACAGTGAAGCACCTTTCCCTGTAGGCATGTGTCTGAGTCAAACTTAACATGTGATGTTACGCATACTGGTTTTGTCATTAAACAAATAGGAGAACCTTTTCAAAGGCTTTCTTGTCTTACAGAGGTGTTATTTTGAACCCTTCAAATAAGGTCATCTATTGAATACCAGCATTCGCTAGTTCTTGATATAGGAATCAGAACTAAACACCCATCAGGAATTTTGTGGCAAAAATGAAGTGCTTTCATCAAATGCCCTCTGACATTTCATTATATCTTTAAAAATTTATGGCTAAATTTATTGGAGTTATGAGACTGCAACCACATAAATCCTGGAGAGCTAGAAATTCAAACTAAATCTTAGAAACTTCTCATCCAATTTACAGCATTATTCAGAAACAATTTCTGCGAGTTTCCAGCCATTAAAATCTTTGATGATCAATCTTCTCTTTTTAATTAAGTAAATTGTTTCCAATGGAATTTTTACAAGGAACTCAACATGTAAAACAATACAATTTATGGCGATTATGAAGGAGGGGTGGGAACTTAGTGTCTTCCCACTCTTTCCCCTCTGGCCTCTGCTCTCACCCTACTGGGCGATTCCAGAAGGCTACTTGATCACACTTTGTTATCTATCAATATAAATTCACCTTAAAATCTGTAGAGTTTGTAAATTCTTGATCCTCCTGAGAGAGACTGTTTTAATATCGGGCTATCCAATTGTTAAAAAAAAGCATTGCCACCCAACTCCAATATTTCCCTTGACTTCTTTTTCCATTTGTACTCTGCTACTGACCTACTTTGAGATATTTAATAAATAATTTCACCTCCCTTTGGCTTTCTGCCTCTGGTTCCAAGTCACGTGTCAAAACACTATTAATCATACTATTGTGAATGGAAAGAACAGTTTAATCCCTTTTCCTAAATTGAATATATGTATGTACATAATAAAGACATAACTGGAAGCTATCTTTTGGAAGATTCAACCGTATCAGAATAAGGGGGAGATTTACAGAGAAAACTTGTGTGCACATGTCCCCAAGCATGTGAGATGGAGAAAGCAGTGAGAAGGATATACCATTGCCCCTAGAACTACCCATTAGTCTTGCCTGTGTCCCGTACACTCTTAAATATTTGATGCCCTGCTCCTGATTGCTCAGTCCTAATGCCTTCAGTGGGCTCTGAACCTCGAGTTTGTGTGACCCTTCACTATTGGGTTATGAGGACAAAAAAATACACATTCACTGAAAGTTAGAAATTGGTGAACCCCCATAGAAAGAAGATAAAGTGAACCAGAAAATCTTCATACATCATTATAGTTATCTGGTCTGAGAAAATAAATGCCTGCATTAAGATTATATTAGCACTGAAATGTGTGGGTGACATATCAAAATATATTTAATAAATGTTAAATACTAGTGTGATGAGAAAGGGAGTAAGAATTCATGTCTAAATCTTGAGCTTGGTAGGTAAAGGAAATGTTTGTCAAGACGGAAGCTAGGAGTAGGCACCAGTGTGAGTTAATAGTACTTGACATGGATTATGAACCCTGCAAAAATGAATTGAAGCAGACATCATCTGTCAGTTATTGTAGATGACGGACTATTTCTACATTGAAACCTGAAGGTAAAAGTTGAAGACTGATTCTAGCCAATTTCTGCAAAAAGGATGCGATGTTAAAAGGGAAGATGAGGCCCTGGCCGGTTGGCTCAGTGGTGGAGCATCAGCCTGGCGTGCAGAAGTCCCGGGTTCGATTCCCGGCCAGGGCACAGAGGAGAAGCACCCATCTGCTTCTCCACCCCTCCCCCTCTCCTTCTTCTCTGTCTCTCTCTTCCCCTCCCGCAGCGAGGCTCCATTGGAGCAAGGATGGCCCGGGTTCTGGGGATGGCTCCTTGGTCTCTGCCCCAGGCGCTGGAGTGGCTTTGATCGCAACAGAGCGACACCCCGGAGGGGCAGAGCATCGCCCCCTGGTGGGCAGAGCGTCGCCCCCTGGTGGGCGTGCCAGGTGGATCCCGGTCGGGCGCATGCAGGAGTCTGTCTGACTCTCTCCCCGTTTCCAGCTTCAGAAAAATACAAAAAAAAAAAAAAAAAAAAAAAAAAAAAAAAAAAGGAAGATGACCTAGAATGGCTGTTGAAGGCTCCTAGAACTGAATGATTTTAAAAAATCCAGTAAAAAAAAAAAAAGACAGAAAAGAGGAGAGAGAGAGAGAAATGTGGAGGAGGAGGGATGAGGTCTATGCTTAGAAAGGACCATGAGCCCTGGGAAAGGCACAGTCCCTAAGGCACTGGCAGGAGAGCTTCCTGAAGACCGTCAGGAAGAAAGCAACTTGAGGAAAAAGAAGGCCTCCGGTTTAGGAAGAACAGTGCCCATCTTTGTCTTAAGTGATACCATTCAATGAACTATCATGCAATAGGTCCATAACTTACATTATTTTAACTTTTTTTTTTTAATTTATTTTATTTTATTTATTCATTTTTAGAGAGGAAAGAGACAGAGGAGAGAGAGACAGAGAGAGAGAAGGGGGGAGGAGCTGGAAGCATCAACCCCATATGTGCCTTGACCAGGCAGGCCCAGGGTTTCGAACCGGCGACCTCAGCATTTCCAGGTCGACGCTTTATCCACTGCGCCACCACAGGTCAGGCCTATTTTAACTTTTATTTGTACATATTTATATGTATGTGTGTGTGTGTGTGTGTGTGTGCGCGCGCGCATGCGTGCACGTGTGCAGATGTGTACACATAACTTTATTTAAACATCACCCAAATTACCTTTGTGTCATACTCCAGAACAGAGATTTGATAGACCAGAAAGCATGGGCTTAAAATTGACATCAACACATATAAAATTATTTAGTTTTATATATTATAATTCATATAATTAATATTAATATTACTAATAAATTATTTCTCCATAAGCGCTCGTTCTCTTCTCCTTGTTACCCAATACTTAGCTGAATGTTATGGAATATAACATGAGTCATAATATCAAAAGTGTTGCTTTATTACATATTGGAAATCTTTGCTGTGTCACAAGTACGTTCAAGGTGAAATGTCACAGCGGGGAACACGGAGTGGACGTGTTTAGGCAATGGTGTATTTTTACAGAATCAGCGTTGGGGTTTTGTTACCTTTTGTGTTCACCACAGCAATCGAAGAGGCAGCCTTTCGTGGTTTTAAAAGTATGAGTAACGCTGACCCAAATGTAATCTTGCGAGTCAGTTGGGAAGTGGGGGAGAGGCGGTAAAGGGTGGGAGAAAAGGAAGATCGATTGGCTCTGAAACGGGCTCAGAATGCGGTAGCTGTAGAGGTGTCGCTTTGCTTCGTGTACTGTTGTGGGTGGTGATCTCATGGACTCGGACCAATAGCCCGGGCACTCATCTGCATACAGCGCTCAAGCTTGCTGGGAGCTTCATCTGGTCCACCAGCTCTTTTACCTTTTCTAGGCTAAAAATTTTAGAAGACAGTTCCAACCTGGGCTTTTCCATATTTCCATCTTGGGACTGGGAGATGCTCTATCATCTGATGAGAGAGAGAGAAAGCTGAGCTCAAAAAAGCGAAAACATATCATCCGGCTCGTACTCCAGATGGTTATAGTAGGAAATCCAGAATAAGAAATTTCACCCAAGTTTTAAATGAACAACAAACATGAAGGAATTCTGCGAAATGTGAAGTAGCATTTGGGCAGATTCTTAGAATAAAGTTCATTACAGAGTTAATACAGTCTAAATAAGTATTGGCTGCAGGAGTCAAGGATTAATTTAGAAAAAATGAATCTGCCAGTACTAACAATTACTTTTGAGTTACTACACATTTGGACAGCATTCCAACGTGTGTACGTTATGACCTTATTTTCAAAATATTGTGTTTGTATTTCAAAAATTGAGTATCAGTGGGAAGATTTAGAAGCTTTGCTGTTGCATTTACAAACTTTATAAGAAAGCTTCCTGAGATTAGTAACTATGTGTTTTTGTGATCATCATTGTATCTCATTGAGAACTTACTTGGAGATTTAATAAGATAAGTCATTTGAAACTATAAACAGGAGTTGAGACATGTTGTACCTCTTCCCCCTCTCCTCTTCCTATTCTTTCCTTCTCTCACTCTTCCATGAACACTGCCCTTTTTCTCCATGGGCATGGCTACCTCCACCCCATCTTTACACAGCTGTCAACTTCTTGTCATTAGACTAGAGCTTTCAGAGGTCCCCAAACTTTTTACACAGGGGGCCAGTTCACTGTCCCTCAGACCATTGGAGGGCCACCACATATAGTGCTCCTCTCACTGACCACCAATGAAAGAGGTGCCTCTTCTGGGAGTGCGGTGGGGGGCCGGATAAATGGCCTCGGGGGGCCACATGCAGCCCGCGGGCTGTAGTTTGGGGATGCCTGGAGCCTTACATCTTTCCCTCTGTCCCATGTGCTGCACGTGCACACATGCGCACACACACAATGTTAAGGCATTTACACACGTTATCCAGTTTATGGGCATTGCTCCCCTATCCCTTCTTCTCATTAGATGAAAGCTCATATTGTCCCGTTTCATATACCGTCTCATATGTACAAACACACGCACAATCTTTTTCTTCATAGTACATATGCTTAGATAAAAGTATCTTGTTCTGTTTTTCTTATTCGTTGTACATCTCTTTCTACTAGAATGATGTGTGTACAGAGCAGTAATCTTTTCTCTCCTCTCTCTTATTCCAGTGTATATATTGATAGATCTGTATCTACTTAAAGAGGGAACTCAATAGGCCTGTGTTGAATGAATGTAGTCTTTTACTAGATCAAAGAACAGAACAGTATGCCTAAGTTACCAGGAACTGTTTGCAATTATACATTCCTTTAAGTTTTACTAAAATTTATTCACTTTGTCTGACAGATATTGGCCATTTCTTCATTAGCTAGTATTAAGATGCATGGGACTTACACAGGTATATTTCATTACTATGGAGACCAGAAAGGGACAGAAGATTATTGTAGATACATTGTTAAGAGAGTGGCAAATTTGTGTTAAAATTCTATGTATGTAGATGGCCTTTTTAAACCCTGGGTATTGCGTGATCTCCATGTTTATTATTAAGCATAGCTTAATGCACTATTGCCATTTTCTAAATATATTTCCATCCATTTCTATATTTTTATGATTGAAGATAGATGCTGATACACACATGTATAGCACAGCAATGGAGGCCTGAATACTTATTTGTGAATCACTGCAAATTTAACTGTCAGTGATTTGTATTTAGAAAGCTTTTATATTTAAATATGTTCTTTATTAGACAAGTACCAAGTGCTAAGCCCAACTGCATATTTTAAATTTTCCAAGGATGGTTGAAAGTGTAAGATGGTAATTATCTTTGTCTGATGTGTTGGTGCTATTAAAATCATATCATGATATCTTATCATTTACATATAAATCTTGTTAAAATTTCAAAGCCCTGTGCTGAAAAATACAAAAATAAGTATATTTAGTGTAATTGACATAAGATTGCTATTTTCCACAATTCTTCTGAAGGTAATAAAAGAGATCCACTTTTGCCTGCCTCTTCAAACAGCATTTGAATTCTATCAACATCATGCTCCTTTTATCCCCAGTAGTTGAAATCCCAAAAGACTTACCTCACCACAAAAATAACATCTAAAATATCAACTCTATGCATATAAATTCAGTGGAAGAAGAAAACTCTTCATGACTTTTGAGATGTCAATTTTATTACAAACTGTTCCTCCTACAAACAGCTATGTGAACATGTGAGAATATGTGTGTAAACCAGTGTGCATTTCTTTCATTTTCCATTATAAATCAAAATGTAAAAGGAACATATAAATGCTAGTACACTGTAAAAACAAGAGTTGCCACAGACCATATCCCTGTTTCTGTGTGAATTCTCTATGCCTTAACTTTTCATTTATAGTAGATAACTTAGGTAGCTAACCAGTGTTATGTCGGCACGCTGTCATCATCCCAAAGTTCAACTCTTTTTTGTCTTCTTTCTCTTGAAATCTTACAAGTCATAATGTTGAGCATTTTTTTCCATGTACATATTGGCCATTTGTAAATCATTTTAGAGAAATGTCTTTTCAAATTCTCTACTCATTTAAAAATTTTTATTCCATTGATTTGAGAGAGAAAGGGGAGAGAGAGAAAGAGAGAAGCATCAATTCAATATAGAACAACATTAATAAAATTACACTTTTGTTAGAAAGTAGCACACATAGTTTTACTTTTGTCTGAACTGAGTGTGCCTACTATGACAATATAGTAGCTACATACAAGTCATTTCTATTTAAAGAAGGATCAATATCCAATTCTTAGATGAAAGCATCTTTTTCGAAGATGTGGTAGACAATGTCAAACCTAGTTAACTTGATCTATTATAAGCTTATCAAAAATATAATGGATGACAGCATCAAATTATTTTATGATTATCACTCACAGATAGATAACATTTCATAGAAGATACATTTATGGTATAGTACAGTTCTTTTCTTATTTGTGATCCACTGAACAATTCTATTGAAAGTCATGATATTACAGTCACCCAGAAAAATTTGGTAATTACCTTGAATCATATATATTAGCTATCATAGAACATCAAAGAAAAGAAATTTCTATAGTAATTAGCTTATAACATTCTGAATTAAAACAAAATTTTTATTAATGATACTTAATATTTTAACATGTTTAAGAATCATGTTAATGACTTTTTTTGTTGTTCATCCTATTAGTGTCCACAACTGCCTTGTCTTGATATTATGCTGTCACAACCCATGAAATGTCCCTGTGGTTGGCACTTGTATAAAATACCTACATTCCAGATGAGAAAGGACTATTACAGGGATGGATGAAAAGAGGGAGGAGAATATCGTCAATAGTATTGTCATAAGTTTACATCATGAGAGATGATTACTAGAATTATTGGGGTGATCACATTGTAAGGTATAAAAATGTTGAGTTACAACTGTACATACAACTGAAACTAATGTAACCGACATAAGATTGTATACCAACTACACTTAACCCTTTGTGTAGTGATTTTCTTTCATGCTCACTAACCCGCGGTAGTGAGTTTCTTTTTTTCAAAAAAATAAAATTAATTCCAGTTACAGTTTTATTAACTTAAAATCATGTTTGTTTGATACCAATTTATGGAAACAAGAATAATATACATTTGCCTTTTTTAAATGTTGCCTTACACATTTTTAAAATAAAAATTTTTGTCACGATAATATTTTGAATGGTCAGGAGGCACAAGGATGTACAGGAACGTTCGTACTACTCAACAGGTTAAATAAAAAATAAATAAAAAAACGAAACAATGCCTGACCTGTGGTGGCGCAGTGGATAAAGCGTCGACCTGGAATGCTGAGGTCGCCGGTTCAAAACCCTGGGCTTGCCTGGTCAAGGCACATATGGGAGTCGATGCTTCCTGCTCCTCCCCCCTTCTCTCTCTCTCTCTCTCTCCTTTCTAAAATGAATTAAAAATAAATAAATAAATAAATAAATAATAAAAAAAATGATTGTTAAAAAAAAATGAAACAAAAAAGAATAAACATTAATACCTAAAAATAGACTAAACTGTTATATAATTAAAATTTGATATGCAGAGGTCCTTTTGGAATTCTAAATTAGAAGCAATTTTGTATATTAAATATACAAAATAAATTGTTAGTAATGTTATACAATGAAGGTTGGCCATGTACACAACTTAATTTTTTTCCCTAAGAATCAAGCAAAGTCTACTGTTTTATTCATATGTAATTAATATGCATCTCCTAGGTCTGTTCTAATATATTTCTAGAACACAAATTTTGATTTCTAAATCATAGATCTTATATAGGAGTTACATAATCCATTAATTGCATTGTACTTTTTTTTGTGGCAGAGACAGAGAGAGTCAGAGAGAGGGACAGATAGGGACAGACAGACAGGAAGGGAGATGAGAAACATCAATTCTTCGTTGCGGTATCTTAGTTGTTCATTGTTCATTGATTGCTTTCTCATATGTGCCTTGAGTGGGGGGCTACAGCAGACCGAGTGACCCCTTGCTCGAGCCAGTGACCTTGGTTCCAAGCTGGCGAGCCTTGCTCAAACCAGATGAGCCTGCGCTCAAGCTGGTGCCCTCGGGGTCTCGAACCTGGGTCCTCCACATCCCAGTTCTATGCTCTATCCACTGAGCCAATGCCTGGTTAGGTGCATTGTATTTCTTTACCCAAAACACTTGCAAATAAAACTAATTAAGAAAAAAATTGAATTTTTATTATGGCCATCCAATTATGTAAATGTCTATGAGGATGAAGCTTATGTACTTAAATGAAGAATAAAATTATCTTTTTTGAGTGAACTATATATCTTAGTGATATGCTATCAATAAAAGTGTATTACCTCTAGATTGCTGCCTAATTAATTACATGCATTGTAGGAGTTTTTAAATTAATCCAAATTTATGTTTTCATGATATATTAATCCAGGGAATTGCCATTCATTTCCCAGTTACTTATTGAATATATTTTATGAGGTCAGATGTTTTTCTCAGCATTGGAGATAAAGTTGTAAAGTGGTCAGAGAAGTTGCTTCTTTTAAAAGCTTATCATTTGATGGAGAGAGAAATAAGTAAGAACATTTACGATAGTGATAAGCTCAATGATAAAAGTATGTGTGAGGGCAGTGCCTGTGGGTGGGTTTATATATTCTGGTTAATAGAGCCCTCTTTGAGAAGTGACAATTAGAAGAGCTGAAACCTATACTGTAAGAAGTTGGCTATATATCAAGGCCTAGAAAAAGAGCTTTCTAGGCCAAAGAAATGGTGAGGTCCCAAGCCTGGCAACCCAAGGACAAATCGTAAGGCCAGGGTTTGTTGAATCTTAAAAAGCATGAAGTAGAGTGATAGGATACCAACTCAATGGGTAGACAAGGACCAGTTTGCAAAGGACCCTTTCACGACGTGGCAATGAGTTTGAATTGTAGCCTGCATATAATGGGAAGCTAATAAATAGTCTGATCTAATGACGTTTTAAACGTGTTTTGGTTTTATATGAACAATGACTTGCAGACACCAGTTATGGGTTATTACTCTGGTTTAGGTGAATAGCTAAAGTAAAGCAATTGTTTTTAATCATCTTTGCCACAGGCTATTTATCTGAAAAAAAAAATCCCATGAGATAAATTGACTTGTCTCCATTGTTTTAGTTTCAAATGGTTTGAATGATGTGTTTAATCTATGTCTTATACAATCTTTAACGATAGTTTTCAGCTTGATATAATAAAACAAAAGTAAAGCAATAATATTCACTTAGGAGAAGTAGTTTATAAAGGAAACTGTAGTATAAGCTAAAGGGTTATATATTTGATTTCTTTAGAAAGAAAAATAGGCTCTTTAAAGGGATAAAAGAGCAAAAAAATCTTTCAAACACATGATTTTATTTAAATTGGGATCTGTGGCTCCTTCTCTTTGGTATGGCAAATTCCTACTTTTCCTAACCCTTAGCACAGGGGTCCCCAAACTTTTTACACAAGGGGCCAGTTCACTGTCCCTCAGACCGTTGGAGGGCCGGACTATAAAAAAAACTATGAACAAATCCCTATGCACACTGCACATATCTTATTTTAAAGTAAAAAAAACAAAACGGGAACAAATACAATATTTAAAATAAAGAACAAGTAAATTTAAATCAACAAACTGACCAGTATTTCAATGGGAACTATGCTCCTCTCACTGACCACCAATGAAAGAGGTACCCCTTCTGGAAGTGCGGCGGGGGCCGGATAAATGGCCTCAGGGGGCCGCATGTGGCCCACGGGCCGTAGTTTGGGGACCCCTGCCTTAGCAGATACATCTTCAACTCTAATTGATTAGGTAGAACTCCTCAGATCAATTTGAAGAATAGGAACTTATCTGTTGCAGAGTATTAATGTGCATTCTCCTAACACAGGGTCCCATGCCCACTTCTGTAAAATCAGGTAAGCCTTTAATGTGGTAACCCACATCACTGTAATATATTTAAAAGAAAGAGTACAAGCAGAACTTCTCCCATATTTCTTATGGGACAATCTTTGCTTTCCAACAGTTTGCTAACTTAAGTTTATCCAGTGGAACACCATTTGAGAAGGCAGGTAATTCCAGTAATTAATTTAGGTACATGCCTTTTTCTGAACACTGAACTTTTGTTACCTTTACTTTTGCAGAGCTCTCATATAGCCTTTCTATGATAAATCTGGCCAGGATGAATATGTCATGTATCCTCCATCTATTATGTTTGAACTATATATTTATAGCTGTTTAAAGACCAGACTTTCTGTTTCTGCTGAGTAGGAAACACAACTGCAAATTTTCACTCTTCTGTGGCAGACATGATATCAGTATGCTTCAATTAGTTCTTCTATATCTAAATTATGAAAACTGGTATGCTAAATGAATAATTAAAATGCCCCTGTATGGACATTCCCTGCATGTGGTTAGCATAATGACTATTTCACAGCTTCCTTCATTATCCAGGTGTAGTGTTGGCTTGCCCTGTGGGCTGTTGGGATCAACTAATATTGGTTCCGAAACCCTGAGGTTAGTCTTGCTTCACCAGAGGGGGTGGGTTAAGGGCACCTTTCTGTTTTTGGGGAGCCCATGATTATTATCATAACAAATTTTTAACATTTTACTGTGCTAATTTACCTTCTCAGTATATATTTTACTTACATCATAATTGATGCAATTTTCATACTATTCTGGAAGAAAAAATATAAAAAAATATTACCCAGAGTTCATATATTACTTTGTTTTTATTCATCATGAAATGAAATCTTTTATATTAATTAGAAATAAATAATAGACCGAATGAATAACCAATGGATAATAAGCCAATAGATTGGCAATTTCTGATTGAGGGCTTTTTGGAATTGATATTTTTCTTAGGGTCGGTTCATTGAAGGATAAAATGTGTGATACAGCCAAGTAAACATGTTGGGAGATTATGAGAAGTGCAAATGTTTGGCAAAATGCTGAACACAGTTATAATTTTTAAAGTAGGATTTCTCAGTCATTAAATGAAGAAAAACAGATAAATCAAAAGAAGTACTTGTTCTGAACATTCACTGAGACCTTTCCCATCAGGGCATATTTCTTAAATGTTTCTTTTGGACTTCCCAACAAGAAAATGCAGAAGCATCATGGAAATAACTGTTGCATTTGCATTTTGGCTTTGACCTTTATTTAGGCTTTAATACTCTTGTGAAACCTTGTAGGTAAAGTATTTCATGTTTTGTTTGGTTTGTTTTATTTGATCAGATTCAGATTTTCAGCTTAGTGATAAAACATTTTTAAAGTCACTGAGCAGAGGAAACCATTTGTAAGAAGTAAACAATTACAACAAAAATAAAAACGTTACATAGACAACCTCTTGTTATGATGAGAAGGTGTCTGCGTTTGCTCTGCCTCCTATAACCTCCATCACTAGTATCGGATGCCCCTTTTTCTCTGTGTGATGGCTTGTCTCCTTGTATTAGTATTCAGTGACTCTCTTCTTGAGTGCGCCATTCGAAATTATGACATATTAATCAGAGACATTAGGGATGGAAATGATCTATTACCATAGGTCATCTAATACCCTCCAGAGGCCAATCCCTTTTTGCTATATTATCCCGTGCTTTCCATGGGTTATTTTAAATGACTCAAGCAAGGAGATTTTCCCCTTTTTTCTTATTACACAACTAGTTTCCCCACGGAATTTGCTCTGCTTTGATACTCTAACCAGTCACTAACAAGCAAACCATTGCTTGACACATGTAAAATTGCACAAACTTGTAATACCTCAGGCACATTGTGCTCTTTAACACTGTTATTAATATGTTAACAGGTAGAAACTTATTATCATCAGACGGCTTGGAGTGTGAAATGTCTTATACACATTTCATTTTCAATTCTTTGTAGTTTGTGGTTACACTTGATTAAAGGTGGTGCTGTGAACATTTCAAGTTGTTTTAATTCAAGATAAAAATGCTGAGGACTACATTCAGAAATGTATTAGATATTGATTCTCACATAGCCTTAGCACTTGTCTAATTTGAATTTAAATGCAAAAATTTTATTACAGTAAGGGTAAATAGGTTAAGACATAACAAAACTGTACATAGAACTAGGAATATGAAAGTTGTAGAAAACTATAGTATGGTAACAAGGAAATACAAGAAGGTAACTTAATCTACTGATATAATAAATCTCCAAATACAGATTTTGAGAAGATTTATGATGGATTCTGTTCTTTCTCCGTTGTAGCTTATCTGTGTTACTCAGATAGTCTAGTCATTTGCAGAATCTGTCTGTTGCTACATGACTTGATCCTCATATGTCCTCGTGGCCTTATGCCATGCTTTCAAATTTCCAATCTCAAGATCATGTCATTGTCTCAAAATTTCTCAAGACGGAGTATGTCTGACTGAATTGGAGGCACATGTGTGTTGCCTCCATGCACTGGGGGGAGAGGATGCTGGTTTTTGGTTTTTCCTTCGGGGGGAATGAGTCTACCACCCACTGAGCCTGTATGTCATTGGAAACCTCCAGAAGAGAGGTATGAGTACAGAAAGTGGGCACAGGTGAGCAGGGAAGTTATTGGAAAGCTGAAGTGGTTGGCTTTCTAATAATTTCCCTACTTACCTCTATCCATTTCCTATACGATAGAGTAGCAATTTTCAACCTTTTCCATCCGTGACACACATTAGCTAATTTCTAAAATCCTGTGGCACACCAAAAAAAATTTTTTTTTTTGCCAATCTGACCAAAAAGTTGTTATAATTTTGATTCATTCACACTGGACAGCTATTGTGTTGACTGTTGTCATTTTTTAAAAACTTGACAACCTAAGGGAAAAGAGGTCAGTGTCCCTGACTAAATGGTCAGGTATTGCATGTTTTAAAAATTCTGGCGGTGCACCTGTTGAACAAGGCTGCCATAGAATGGTATATAAGCTCCCTGTGTTTATTATATTGCTTTAAAATATGAACCAAATATATGCAATCAGTCCCTTCATTTATTCTTTGCTAATAATAGCTCTTAGGTGCTTTCTTCTTTCTCCTTTTGCTGTCATGAATTTAGTCTGTGCCCACTGACACTTCACTCTCTACATTGGTTTCTGCAGTAGTTTCTTGAACTCTAATCTCTTGTGTCATCTCTCAGCTATAGTCTCCTGTAGTCCATGTGAGTCCCTTATGAATCCATATTGTCTTACCAAGGACAGTGTTCTTCTTGGAATCCTCTATTCATGCCCTCTCTTTTCCTTAAAAAATCATGAACGAAACAGTCGGAAAACATGATGGATTGAGAAACAGCATGACGGAAGAGCAGGGGACAAAAATGAGAATGATATTTGAAGAAGCCCAAGGAGAATAAACTGATTACAGTGTAGAGGCCACATCCTGTTAAGTAAGTTTATATATAGTTAATCGGACAGAACAAGAATTGGCTTTTGATTCAATGACAGATTTAAAGTGGAAGACAGGTAGCAGTAGTAGCAGCAACAGCAGTAGCAGGAAGAGTCGCAGTGACATTTATTAAAAGCTCTTCTGTTGCCGCTTTCCTACCACGTTGTAACTACATACTCATTGATTTGTTGCAATAGCCCTTTTAGGGACCCGCATCACAAACAGAGATCATGGTGAAGATTTGCCTTCTATTTGTAATACGTTACAGAGGAGAAAACTGAGATATACAGAAGTTAAGTTAAATGCATCGGGTGACACAGTTCACAAATAGCAGAACTTGTAGTTGAACCTTGAGTCTGTCAAGGTTGAAGCTTGACTGCTTCACTGCACTCTTCCAGAACAATAATCACAGAGAACATTTTGGTAAATGAAAGATAAATAAATGAATAAAAAGCTATTATAAAAGCAAATTAAGTTCTGAGAAGAGAGAAGGCAGATAAATCAAATGATACAAATAAGTTGTCTGCTCTTTAGCTTTGTAAAATTTAAAGCCATTTGTAAAAAGTTGAATGAGACCCACCGGGACCTTGGAAGTCTATTTCTGCCAGACAATAAGCAACTAATATATTGATGAGGGTATTGGAGCTCTCTCAGGGAGTTGTGTCATGATCTAGCCTTCTCTGGAATATTTTACAGTAGTAGACTTTAAAATTGTGTAACAACTTAAGCGGAATATAGTTTGGAGAACTATGATTAGAATGAAATTTTGCCCACTTAGTCTAGTTCTTTGTGATACAGATTTTCCTATCTAAAGACACAAAATATTCTTATAGTCTTTTTTGACCAAAAATGAACCTATATTTTATTTACTTGTCAAGATAAATGGAGTAAAGATCAGTTAGAAAATGTAAAATTAGGTGCAACATTCCTGATGATACTATCTGTGATAAATATTTCAATTTTAGCATTGAGTAAATGTTAATTTATACCAGAATGTGAGCTCTTTAAATAGGTGATAATGACAAATTGAAGGTGGTCTTTAGGATGGTGAATGATGTTATTAGACACCTAATCTTTACACTTAGTGAATACTTTCATAATTATAATAGACCAAGAAATAAAGCAGTGCGCATTTATATGCTGTTATTAAATAGCCAGTGACTGTTCAACAGGACAGAAGTGAATAGGCCTGTCATATGAAAAGCAATGCAGTTTAATTAAAAAATGGCTTGAGTATTTTTTAAAAGAAATCAGTGGAATGTGCAAATGGCTTTCAAAGTGGAATTTGAGAGAAAAAGTAAAGCAGCTCATAAATTGAACTAGCTTATCTTAATCTTAAAGTCTGAGTCGGTTTAATTCTATATAATCAAAAGTCATTGTGAAATAATTAAGTCAAACAGCACCTTAAATAACACTTAATTAATATTTTATACTTAAATGTCTTCCCTGCAAAATAAATTTTTGTCATTTACTGTGATAAAGTAAGTGTCATCAGTAGGGTCAAATGCTTATAGAATGTACTGATTTTTTATGGAGAACACATAGTTGGTCCTCTTTTATATGCTTTTCCTTTTAGCTTGCCTTTTCTGGGAATTTAGATGGGAATGGATGAGTTCATATCTTATTGGAAGATATATACTTGTATTTCCTAATAGATTGATACCTCGGTTTTCATCAATAATCCATCCAAAAACAATCGGCGAAATCCCAAACGACAAAAACCGAGGCAATTATTTCCACATGAGTCAGTGTAAATCCAGTTACTGTATTAGCACTGGCAATCAATAAAAAAAGCACAAAGACACTGGAAAGCAATGGAATTGTTTGGCTAGATGCACGGGGTGATGCTCACACAATGAGAAACAACGCCCCACTGAGCAGAATGCGTGGGTCGCCCTTTGTTTTCGCAAAATTAGCAGCAAGGTCAGGTGGGCACGCCGATGAAATCCAAGGCAACCAACCAAAACCGAGACAAAATTTTCATGGAAAAAAATCGATGAACCAAAACCTACGATAACTAAAGTCAACAAAAACCGAGGTATTACTGTATATTAGAAGACGTGATGAGTTCAACTCATTCCATAATAATCTTACCATTAATTTCAATATCTATAACAAATATATATGTGCACTTGTAATTTGCCTTGAATTTATACAAAATACAAGAATTGGTTTTCCTCGTGTTCTTATTTTATGTTAGTAAATATACTGAGCTGCTTGCTTGCATTTTTAAAAATTTTATTTATTTATTTGAATACCCATTTAATAGAGAAACCAAGCCTTGGAGAGTTTCATCTGTGTAAAGTCACACAGGTAGTAAGAGTCTCAAGATTCAAGTTCAAAATATATGACTATGATATAAGCCTCTTCATCCTAGTACTAGATTCATATGCATGCACCTTTATGCATGCATGTATCTCTTAGTTCTATAAAGCTGAGTTTTTCATATGAACATATATGTTCCTCAGTTTGTTGTATATTTATTTTTACATAGATCTTTGTATGCTAAGGATACTAATAATTCTTCCACCGATTCATATTGTAATGTCACACATATAAAATGTCATAGAGGAAATGTATATCTTAGAGCCTAGTGAGAATGTGTACTTGCTAATGACTAAAAAAAATGGCAAGACCTGTTTGACCAATGATATCATCATAATTTTATATTTTAAGAACATCTGTACATTCTATTGTAAAACAATCTAATGAACTCTTCATCTGAAAATTAAACCTTGCTTTTCTTTTTACACTGGTTCCATGGCAGTTTTATGAATATAAAGCATGTCCTTAAATGTTTCTTTATAAGTTAGAAACATCTAGATTATCTAATAAAGTTCCCAAACTTATATTATTCTAGGCTCTTGCAAATTAAATTCTAATAGCCTCTGGTCAGATGTGAGTTGAAAAAGATCAATTCTTGTATCATTTCTCTACATCATCCTAATTATTTGCTCACAGGTTTTATTATTCACTGAACTATGTGAACACATTAGAAATGTATAGAGAATAAGTACACAGATGGTTTTATTAGATGGACAATATGTTATTATAAGTGCTTGGAAACCCATAACAATAACAATAGCTATCATTTATTTGGTTCTTACTAATACTAGTAAGATCTCATTGTGCTAAAGGTCTCACAGGTTGAATTATTTCATTCATCAAATAATTACTTGTTGAATGCTTACCATTTGCTAAGGATCTCACAGACTGAATTATTTAATTCATCAAATAATTATTTGTTGAGTGCTTACTATTTGCTAGATAGTGTTCTAGGTGCTTACAATGCAGCAGTGAAGAAGACAGCTAAGTTCTTATGGAGTGGGTATTCTGCTGGACCTCTTCCCAATCCTAGCTCTAAAGCACTGAAATACTGAAAATAAATTGGCTGAGTAGATTAAGATGCTGCATCAGTATATACTTCAGCTGTTTTCTAAAGTGTTGTCAAAATATCTCCTATGTTAATACTTTGTCTTTTGAATTATGCTTTAAATTTGTCATCTCTTTTTAACTCGGTTCTTGCCTGGGCCTCATGAACCTGTGCCTATGAACGGTGTGAGTGTGCTTCTTTGCCTTGGATAATAATATATATGGAACAATAAGAAAATCACAAGCTACACAGGAGGCTGGATTACAGGTGGATCCACTGAAAAGGATTGCTTTAATAGTGAAAATGTTAGTTTGGAAATCGACATTATTTCATTAAGTGAATACAAATGGTTATTAAAATTAAGTTAGCGTGCAGTCGTCTAAAATTATTCAATCTCAGATAACAAAAAATGTCATATGTCACTTTTTAAACAGGAGAAAGACATTACATTTAAATAGTTGAACAATGTGAAAGATATATCTAAGACGTTTGTTCCTTTAATCTGAGAGGACAAAAACTGAGTCCATTTTAGAAATCGATAAAAGGCTCCTTTTCTGCATTCTTTGTGCTCAGTTGATCCCATCCTGAAGAATGTGACTGATGTGGAAAGCAAAGTACTTTTGTGGACATTTTGCTTTTGTCGTGTGAACTTCGGATAGTAATCACCAGCATTCTTCGATATAGAATTAGTTAATCAATTATACTAATGAGGGAGAGGATAGCAATTTGAAAACTTTATAAACAACCATCTGGATGTTTTAAGGGAGATTTGGGGTTTTATGCTCTTAATAGGCACAGAATGGGCTTCTGATGGACTCTGTTTTCAATAGGAACTTCAGATAATTCTAGGAGATATTGCTCCTGGTTTCTCATAGAGTTAGAAGTAGCTTTACTGCGTAAATAAACAAACAAACAAAAACTAGATTGTTATATATAATAATAATAATAATAGCATTTTACAAAGTATATGACATTTTCTTCTTCAAAGTTGTTTCTGACATTTTGTCAGTTGTCTTTAATCTGCTTACATTGATAGAATTTCTAAACTTCAGATATCCTCATAGACCTATGCTATCATTGAAATATTCTTATACTTGGAAATAAACAGGTCTCAAAAATTCTTTCTCAATAGATCACAATGTACACGCATATACATTAACGAATTTAAACCAGATATTTACAGTGAATAAGTTGCCTGTGGGATAAGGAGAAACACACTTGGTGAGTCTGCCTTTAAATTATTTTTCAATGCCATCTTCCTCTCATAAACTGTTTATACTCTTGAGTGTCTAATGTTTTGATTTATAGTAAGAAATATATATTTGCCGGTAGCATTTTTGTAGCCCAAAGTTCCTAAAACCCTTGGAATTTTCTGATTAGAGCATTTGTTATTTATAACAAGCCCCTCTCAACCACTGCTAATTTATGTTAATGAGGTGACTTTTGGGAAGTCCTGGAAGAGGGCTGTTGCCATTGGGAATCAGTCATGATTAAGGGCTTGGAACATTTAGCCCCCAAACCTGACCTCCTGGGATGGGAAGGGGCTGGAGATTGAGTTCAGTCACCAAAAACCAATGATTGCATCAATCCTGTTCTTGTAGTGAAGCCTCCATAAAAACTCAAAAGGACAGTGTTTAATGAGCTTCCAGATTAGAGAACCAGAATGCATCCATGTGTTGGGAGGGTGGCACACCTCAAACTTCTCAGGATCAGAAGCTTCTTTTTAAAAAAATTAAATTTGGCCTGACCTGTGGTGGCGCAGTGGATAAAGCATCGACCTGGAAATGCTGAGGTCGCCGGTTCGAAACCCTGGGCTTGCCTAGTCAAGGCACATATGGGAGTTGATGCTTCCAGCTCCTCCCCACCTTCTCTCTCTCTCTCTCTCTTTCTCTCTCTCTCTCTCCATTTCTCTCTCCTCTCTAAAATGAATAAATAAAATAAAATTAAAAAAATAATAATAAAAAATTAAATTTATTGGCGTGACATTGGTAAATAAAATTATATTGGTTTCAAGTATAGAATTCTATAATATATCATCTGTGTATTGCATTGTGTGTTTACTACCCAAAGTTAAATCTTGCTCAGTCACCATATATTTAATTCCCTTCCTACCCTTCACCATACTGTTTGTGACTTTTTATTTGTTTATTTTGTTCGTTCATTTGTTGTTTTCAGTTGTATATCCCACATGAGTGAAATTGTATGATCCTTGACTTTGCTTGTCTGACTTATTTCTCTTACCATGATGTTCTCAAAATCCATCGATATTGTCGAAAATAGCAGTAATTCATCTTTTCTTATCGTTGAGTAGTATTCCATTGTATATATGTACCACATTTTCTTTATGCAATCATCTATCAAAGAACACTTGGGTTTTTTTCTTCCAGATGCTATGTTGTCTCTCTTAATCTGGTTGTTTATTCCTTTCCTTCAACATCCTTTGTAACAAAGCAGTAATTTGGTTAATAAACTGTTTCCCAGAATTCAGCGAGCTGTTAAAATTAATCCCACCAGGAGGGGTCACGAGAACCTTGATTTTATGGCCAGTAGTTGAGAAGTACAGGTAACAACTTGGACTTGTTGTGATTGGCATCTGAATTGAGGTCAGTGTTGGGTGGGACCGAGCCTTAACCTGTCAGTCCTGACATTATCTCTGGATAGATTGTATCAGAATTGAACTAAAATAGTAGGCCACCCACTTAGGCTCCACTGAATGTGTGTGTGTGTGTGTGTGTGTGTGTGTGTGTTTGTGTGTGTGTGTGTGTGTGTGTGTGTGTGTCAGAGACACAAACAGGGACAGATTGGGACAGACAGGAAGGGAGAGAGACATGAAGCATCAATTCTTTGTTGTGGCACCCTAGTTGTTCATTGATTGTATTCTCATATGTGCCTTGACGGGGGGGGGGGGGGGACTATAGAAGACCAAGTAACCCCTTGCTCAAGCCAGCAACCTTGGGCTCAAGCTAGTGAGCCTTGCTCAAACCAGATGAACCCACGCTCAAGCTG
This sequence comes from Saccopteryx leptura, assembly GCF_036850995.1. NCBI lineage: Eukaryota > Metazoa > Chordata > Mammalia > Chiroptera > Emballonuridae > Saccopteryx > Saccopteryx leptura. The sequence goes on from NC_089508.1 coordinate 182,961,143, forward strand.
GCAACCTCGGGGTTTTGAACTTGAGTCCTCCACATCCCAGTCCAATACTCTATACACTGTGCCACCACCTGGTCAGGCTTAACTTAGTATTTTTTAACTTTTTTTTTCCTTTAGTAGCCCTATATTTTGGGGGTAGCTTTCATATTTTGATTCCTAAACTTTTCTTTCTCTCCTCCTCCTCTGCGATTTTTTTCCTCCCAATTTTCTACCTTTATACAGTAACTCTTACTTTTCAAGATCACTTGATTTTTTTAAAAAAAATCTCATTTTAGATTTTTCACATTATATCTTTCATTCCAGTTGATCTTAAAACACAAGTATAAAATTAAATCCCTCAAATATCATTATAAAAATAATTTAAGGTTATATTTAAAGTTAGTTGTTTTTATATTTTTATTTTTTACAATTCAAAATTTTGATAAAGAATAACCAATTAGTCTCCTGGCTGGTTAGCACAGTGGCAGAGTGTTGGCCCAGCACGTGGATGTCCCAGGTTTGGTTACAGGTCAGGACACACAGGAGAAGTGACATCTGCTTCTCCACCCCTAACCCTCCCCCTTCTTTCTCTCTCTCTTTGTTTTTCTCTCTCTTTTTATCCTGCAGCCATGGCTCGATTGGTTCAAGTGCATTGGCCCTGGGTGCTGAGAATGGCTCCATGGAGCCTCCACCTCAAGTGCTATAAATAGCATGGTTGCAAGCATGGCCCCAGATGGGCAGAGCATCAGGCCCAGACAGGGTTTGCCAGATAGATCCTCATCAGTGCACATACAGGAGTCTATCTCCCCTCTTCTCATTTGGAGAAGCAGAAAAAAAAATTATAGAATTCAATTTTGATTTTTTTATTGTAATAAGCACATATTATATAATTTAAACCTGTATAATTATGTTAACCAGTGTCACCCCAATAAATACAATTCCAAAATAAAATAAAAATTTAATAAGAGGAAGCGATACTGTTAATTCAGAGTTTACAAGAAATCCTATTGATATTTTTGGGTTTTTTAAAAATTTATTTGGATATTGTGGCAGAGAAAAGAGTAGTTTGAGTCAAATGAGGATAACAGTCTCAACTAAAGAATTTTCTCTGTCTTCCAGTTTCTGTAACACCGACGTTTTCTTATTGCCTGCCTTATGGTTCTTTGGCGCCTTGCCAGTATCATAAGCTAAAAGACAAGAAACAGTGCAGGGGAGCTTCTACTCTTGGTGGAATAGATAATTCAGATCCAGTTTTTTTGCTGAGGACACTAGAAAAATTCAACGGGAGAAAATGGTATTGAAAGTGACAGAATTCATAGCGACCTATCAAGGGAAAGGTTTATGACCAAGAGTGTTTTTTCCTATGGGTGTTTTCCAGTTCCTAAATAGGTTGGTAAGTGATTGGCCAGTTCTTCTGGTAGTTTCTTGGGGCCAAAAAGAGAGAGATTGGTGTCCAAGGAGTATTAGAGGGGGGAGGAAAAACTAAATGTAGTCCTTGTGAAAATTGCTGCTTAGTTTTGTGCTCTCTCAATACCTGGAATTGGATTGAGGTAATTCCATATTGCTAGTGCCCTTAAACACCTGAAAGAAGAATATATTAATGCTTTCTAGATTAAGATCTTACCATTTGAAAAATTATTTCTACAAACATTTTTTAAAAGTCTGGAACCCAGTGAAAATAACCAAGGACAGAAGTAAGGAACACATTGTGAGGAAAAACAATAAAAACAGTAGTAGACAGAAAACATAGCCACTCAAATTGCAAGTGGTAAAACTAACAGACACACATTTCAAGATGATCTCACTATAAAATTGAAAGCAAAGATTAAGTATCTTCATAAGACTGGCTATTTTAAAAATACCAAATGGAAATATTAGAGTTGAGTAAATTAAAATGAAGAGATCAAGTGTTGAATTTATTAGAAATGGGTGCAACATGTATTAGACACAGTTGAAAAGAGAATTAATCCAAAGAAGAATAGCTTAGAAGTAAATATCCGGAATGACAAACAGAAAGGTGAAAAGTAGACCCTACAGAATAATGGTATGAGACATAGATGATACAGAAAGAGGACCTAACTCTCCGTAATTGAAGCCTGAGGAAGTTTAGATAGGAAATGGGGAAGAACAAGATCTGAAGAGAAAGTGGCGAAGAACTTAACAGAAAAGGCCATCAAGCCATGGAATCAAGAGTACCACAAACTGCAAACATGATAAAAATAAACTGAAAGTCTGTTTTGTATTAAAAACCACTGAAATAAAAGTATAAAGAGCCAGAATTTAAAGCACCACAACATTAAAGACACATGTTCAAAGAACAATAAGAATAACAATAGAATTTTCAATAGAAATGATAAAAAGCAGAATACATTTGAATGGAATCTCTAAATTTTGAAAGAATGTTAATACCAACCGATAATTTTATACTCAGCAAAACTATAATTAAAAATATAATGACAATAATGTTTTCATAAAACCAAGAAAAGAGAGAATTCATCACAGGGAAATGCATAATAAGAGAAATACTAAAGGACCAAATTCTTTAAGGTAGGAGAGCTTATCTTCAATGAAAACAAGAAATTACAAGAAGAAAATAAGAATATCAGGAAGAAGTAAATATATGGGATTATCTAGATAAATATTGATGTCATCAAACAATACTACTAATGTTTCTTACAAGATTTACCATAACTTAAATGTATAAGGGATTTAGTAAATAGAGTTAAAAATAAGAGTTCTTAACTTAAAAAATATTTAAAATATTCAAACAAAAACTCGAGAAAAGGAAAAAAAGAAAACAGAACAAATGGCATAAATAGAAATCATTAAAATATATTTAATGCGAAATATATCAATACATATAAGAAATAGAAATGGATAATTGTTTCAATTAAATGATAAAGATTTCAGATTGGATAAAATTACAAAATAATGTAAAAAATATAAAGACATACTCTTTGATTTGGTGAATTGTATTTTGTAAGTTATTTCTTAATGTAATTGTTAAAAAATAAGGACAGACATGTCAAAAGAAAAGAAATGAAAGTGATAAGTCAGACAAATACTAACATTATGAAAAAACTCATGAACTGTACTAATGGCAAGAATATTGTAATTAAAGGTAAAAAGAGTAACTAAAAATAAAGATAGGGACTCCATAAATATCCTAATTAACCAATGAGATATAAAATTTCTAAAATTATATAAATGACTTAATGTTGGTTGAAATATAAAATAGAAATATTCACAACCTATAGGAGTAAAAGCAAGTCTACAATCATGGTGGGAAATTTTATCATACTTCCTCAGTAACTGATAGAAAAATTATATGAAATATCAATCATTCCATGACTTTAATTACTGTTTATTATGATAGCTACCAAGTCAATATTTACATCCTAGATAGCTTTAGTAAGCGCTAACTTCATATTAAAACTGTCTATACTCTGTGGAGACATCGGAACTTGGTGACAGGTAAGGCATTCCCTTTTATGTATTCAACCCAACATTTATTGAGTACATCCACTGAGAGAAAAGAAATCTGTTAAGTTATTTTAGCAGTGTGATTAAGGTATGAAAAAGCATTTTGGGGTGATAAGAATTTCAAATAAGTAAATTGAGTAATTTAGAGAATACAAAGTTCAATATCAAGGATCAGAATAAAGAGATAATATCTTTCCCTAAAAGTCAAATTTATTTGGATTTGTTGTCAATTACATTTTATGTCAATTTTATTTCACTGAAAAGCTCATTGCTTTCCATGTATGAGTTATTATTCTATTTAAACTAGTCTAATACATCTTAAAAGGCTTAGATTCTTTTCCCCAATATCACTGATTATCATAAAGGAATTATATTATACACTCAATGTCTTGAACATATACACACAACCCAAAGATATTCTTTTTGTACTGTGAAGTATTTGTACCTCCTTAAAACCTTTTCAAAATATGTATTCTTTGGCTGTAGAATATTAACTACAAAATTCAAAAAAGTTCTTCAAATGGAGATTTAGAGTCTACTTATAAAAAATTATTTAAACATAAATTGAATACAAAAACGGTCAAAATATGTATTTATTATGCAAACCAAAATGTTGGTATGTTTTATTGTTTCATAAAGCCTTAATCTTCAAGACATGCTAAACATTATGACATACTAATAACAGAGCTTTGGCCCTCAATATGACATTGTTACAACATAACCAAGGGTTCTCAAAGTGGAGAACTTTGTTCAATTTTGATCACTGGGCCCTTGCCCCAGAGTTTCTGATACAATATTGTTCTGGACTAGTCACTGAGAATTTGCATTTTGACAAGTTTCTAGTTGTTGCTTCTTGGAAGACCACATACTAGGAAGCACACACTTATAATATTAATAATATTTTCTTTCACAACTGTTTTAAATCATTCTTCAAGTTGAATATGCTACCTTGATTTTGTAAATACTAAAGAGTGTAGCTTGATTTAGAACTTACAGTCCCTTTCATAAAATTCTTATTTAAACCTGAACCAAGTCATCTGCACATTTAAGATAAAATCATTTACACAAAGCTCCAGGGAGAAATTTTATTGTATTAATTCCTAGACCAATATGTTTACTAATATCATAAACTTTTAAGTCTCCTCACTGGAAAAAACACTGTGCAAAGGACAATGTTATTTGCAGAACTGTTTCAGAAAGAACTCCAACCTCCTAAGTGATTATTATGCACAGCAGGTGTAAATGAATAATTTATCAAATATGTTTTCATTATTTCTCAGTGAAAACATTGAAGATCTACTTTCCAAGCACTCAATTTCAACAATCATTTGTACACGAAGCGGGTCTTTACTAAGACAAATATTTATAGATATGCTTTCATATGAAAAATGAATGAGTTATTACAAACACAAACACTGTACCATATTTTGAAAGCATAAAGTGAATAATTAGGAAATAATTATGCCATTTGGTAAGCAATTTTCTTTATTGCTAACTTTACTCCATTTTATATGTCATCATTTGGCATTTTTTTAAAGGTTTATTACATACCCCTCTCTTAGAAGAAAAAGTTATTCTAGAATTATCAGCTGTTTATGCTTATCTTGATATTGCAGATATTGCAGTGATGAGCTCAAATTCTCATATAAGTGTCAATGAACAAATATGCTCAGGAATATTAAGGATTTTAACCACGTGGATAAAGGTTTCACATACACGTATATTGATGGTATGGAATCTATTAAGTCAAAAGATCTATCAGATCCTTGCTAGGATCAAGGATTGTGTGTGTGTGTGTGTGTGTGTATATGCATTCACATAACACAACAACACACTGCTCACACAGAGTGGCAATTTCTCATCCAAATGAAACCGGTTTTTTTTTAATTTTTTTTTTGTTTTTTTTTTTTTACAGAGACAGTCAGAGAGAGGGATAGAAAGGGACAGACAGACAGGAACGAAGAGAGATGAGAGCATCAATCATTAGTTTTTCGTTGCGCATTGCAACACCTTAGTTGTTCATTGATTGCTTTCTCATATGTGCCTTGACCATGGGCCTTCAGCAGACCAAGTAACCCCTTGCTGGGGCCAGCAACCTTGGGCTTAAGCTGGTGAGCTTTCGCTCAAACCAGATGAGCCCGCGCTCAAGCTGGCAACCTCGGGGTCTCGAACCTGGGTTTTCCGCATCCCAGTCCAACGTTCTATCCACTGTGCCACTGTCTGGTCAGGCTGAAACAGAGTTTTTATCACATAATTTATACAAACTGTGTCAGGCTTGGCCTTTAAAATCTAAGGAACCAAATTACACCATAATATTGTGTGTTCAGTCACCAAATTGTTAAATACTCTGGTTCCTTTTCAGATTACATACATCTTTCATTTTTTGCTAAAATTGTTAGATTAACACATGGCTGTATGAAAACGAAAAGTTGTAAAAAGAAGGAGTAGTTTTACTCACTGTTAACTAGTTTAACTAATTTGATGGATTAATTGCATTTATAGACTAACTTCAATAGCCTTATGAAGGAACCTGAGGGATGAGAGGCTAATTGGCGATATATGCTATTCTTCAAATGGAAATAATGATCATTTTTAAAATTGAAGTGTTATTATTTTTTGGCACCATATTAAATAATGCATAGAATAGGTCATAGAATGGGAGGCTTCTCCCTTCCCACCAAAACCCACGTCCCCACACAGAACATTTAGATATGGCCACTGCCACTACTTGTCTTTAAAAATGCATTTCTATGAATCCTTTTGCCTAGTTTTTCACTTACTCTGAATCCATGCCTTCTCCATTCATGAAAACATACGGTCATTTCAATAGAAAAAACAATTCAACTGTCCATTTGCTATCTCATAGGATACCTTTATTTTTAGGTGACTTTTTACAATTGAATAGTTTATTGATATCATAACATCCTAACTTTTGTGAACTATCCTAACCTTCCCAAGACCAACTGAAGGCTGGCATAAAAATAAATTTGTTATTACAAAGCTGAAGAAAATTACTTGCATGTCATTCCAAACAAAGTTCTCTGTGTCATTTTCAAAGAAAATAATTAGTAATATAGAATAAAATGAGCAAAGGATCAAATCTGAGTACTTCCTAATAACTAAATTACTCTTGAAATTTTATACTTATAGGAAGAGCACAGTTTTAGGGTGATTATGTTTTATCAGGGTTTTGGTACACATGACTATGAGGAAATCTGGTTTGTTATGTCCAAATCTTTACATTAGTAAATTAAGTACATAACTATTACTTGCAAATAACAATAAATCATCTTTGGAAATTTGTTTCATCTAGATCTGTGATGAGAACCTTTTTATAAAAACTGCCCACTTTTGCAGTACTAGTCAACCTGGTGGGCGTTACAGCTTTCATGGTGGGCCAATCGCGGTGCCATTTGGTCGCTCCGCTACCGCCCACCATGAAAGCTGGACTGCCCACTAGTGGGTGTGAGGGACCAGGTTGACCGGCACTGCAAAAGTGGGCAGTTTTTATAAAAAGATTCGCCATCACGGTTCTAGATTAAATGTTTGTTGACATCAAAGTCCTGGACTTGAAATTGCATCTTCCTTTATCATATTGAAATTTTATAGGTAAGTAAGAAAGACAAAACAAATCAAGCATTGTACATCATCTTGCCAAATATATACAACTTGTTACCTTTTTGTAATTATTAATGCTTTATAGCAAGCATTACTACATAAACTGAATTGAGACATTAGATTAAATGGACCCCAAGACTTTTACTAAACAATGAATTTCATATTAGAGTGAGTCAAGGCATGAAAAATTATAAATATACCTTCTATATAATAATTTGCTAAATGTAGGAATATTTTTAAAAATTAATAAATAATAATAAAATATGCATTACTCTAGTGATTATATTGTATTTTATGTGATGTGTAAAATTTTAAAAACTTTTAAATAATTGAAAAATCAGTGAAAAGTAGGTGGGTTAACTTTAAAAATGGATGTCTATGAAATAAAAAAATATGTATTTAAAGAAAGAGAAGGTTCACTCAATCTTAACATTTGGATTATTAAGGGACATTGTATAATCTTTGAAATATGGATCCTTACTGCTGATTTAAATATAAAGTCTAACCAGTGATTTTAAAGTTAGAAAATAAGAGATTTTTCGAAAGTAAGAGTAATTATATTTTGTCACGTATTACTAACAAGTGTTGTTGGATTTCATTGAAAATGGATACCGCCTTCACCTGTCTTTAAGTAAGAATGAGAAAATAGAACTATTTTCTGACATATAATCCTACAGGCAAAAATGGTGGCAGAGAGAGCTCAGATTTATAAAGCCCGGAAGACCTTGTTTAAATCCTAAATGGTAACTACTCATCAACAGCTTAATGGTTATTTCCCATTGCTGAACTAATTCTCTCGTCTGTAAATTGGGAATAAGATAACCTTTGTCATAGGAGTAAAGTAATTTAAAAAAATTTTTTTCCTAGCATAGTGATTAACTGAAGTACTCAATAACTGTTCTTTTATTCTCTTCCTTCATGATCTTCCTACAAACTAACACTAATACATGATACAGATTTTTAAAAAATCTTTTCTAGGCTATTTGTTTGTTTATGGTGACTATTGGTTATTTTTGCATATTCCTAATGTCTCTTGGGTAGTATCAACTTCATCTTTTCTAGCTTCATGAAACTTCAAGTTTCATCTTACATATCTAGTTCCTATTATGTAAATCTTCTTGAATGAAAGAGGAAACAAAACAAAATAAAAACATGACTTACATGAAAGCTAGTTGTGTGTTCCGGCTTTCCATTTTATGTAGATAGGCTTTGAACGAGGAGGCTGCCATATCTTAGAAACTGAGAAAAAATAAATAAAGAGATGCAACCATTTTCTTGCAAGTAAATTAGTTGTCCTGTAGTCAGAAATCCACAGTAGAGAACTTATTTTTCAATTATATGTACTGTATGATGCTTTAAAGTGAAAAGCCTAGCTGACAATATTAGTCACAGTAATTGACCTCTTTTATGATTCCAAGTTCTAAGAAAGAGTAAAGTTGAAAACAAAAGAGGCTGAAGGAATCGGACAGTGATCATACATGTGAAATTGTTGACTAGTTCAGCTTCATTTAACCATCCATCAGGCAGCAAGAAGGGATGTGAACAACAGTATAACCTTGCTTACAAAAGTTAACTTGAACATTGATGTAAATAATAACCTCTCTGGAATTATTAAATTACTAAAAAAAAATTCTTTACTAGCTATTTACTAGAGGTTGCTTATGCTGCATTCAGAGGGAGGATTAGTTTATTGTAAATGAAAAAAATATATAAAGCAAGAAAATATTTTCCTCCTTTGATATAAATACTAGCAACTATACAGTTTTTTTTTTCAATCTTTAGTTACAAGGAAACAAATGGATAATTAATTAGTGTCTGTAGTATTAGGAAGGAGAAAGGGAAGTGTTGGAAGGTTAAGTGTAGGAAGGGTGTTTTTCCATTTCATGGTGGCAGCCTTTCTTCTGTGTGAGTATAGATAAAGGAATCAGCCCCAAAGAGACTCTTCTGGAGTTCACAGATTAGAAGAAAATACTGGCTTTTTTTGGTACCAGTTGATATTCTGGTAATTAAATAATAAGACGATCACCTGCTGTTTATATAGCAACTCAAACATGGTGTCTTTTTAATTGTCAGGTTGTTCATTATCACTTGTACAGGGTATGGCCGAGAGGGCTGGCGACTCTAAACCTGTTGCTTTAATAGGAAGCACTTCCGCTATGGCTGCCACCTGAGAGAAGACAATTTAGGTAAATTGGGAACATTTTCCAGAGCTGTAAAAACTGACAGGATGTGCCATTGAGCCATCCAAATGGAACTTGGCATTTGTTCAGCAAGTTTACTCAGAAGGGGAAATAAAAATCAATAATATGAAAGGAAAAGATGGACATCTGAAGATTATGGAGATTTTTGTTTTTTTTCAAGAATAAGAGAAAATGATGATGGGATTGTAGATTAGCTAATCGACTGTATAAAAAATTGTTTCTTCTTTATAAAAACCAAAACAAAATAGCAAAATAAAACAAAAAGGTGATAACAAAAACCAAACAAACAAAAAAAACAAGAACAAAAAGGAGGAAAAATAGAGAAGCACGTGGGGAAACAGTATGTTCAATAACTTGGATCAAAACAAGTCAACTGGTAACAGTGAATAATAAATAGAATTTTACACCCTTTCTGACTGATGAATGTGCATAAAACTTTGTATTCGATAAATAAAAATCTCTGTTAAAATATGTGAAAGATTCTTTAGAAATTATTCTGTCCACAGAATTGTTGCCTCATCTGACATGAATAAGTACTTTGTACATACCCATGAAAGGCATTTCTTTGAGTTATTTTTTTGGTGATGTGAGAGAACACCTTTGCATTGAACTTGATGTATGTAGATTTTGAAAATCAGAAACTTTCAAGTTTGACATCAACTGAATACATAAGAAGGATGGAAGAAATACCAAGGTTTTGCCTAATTCCACAAGATTCAAGTATTAAAAAGGTATTCATTTAACATATATAATTTGCTAAATCTATAGGAATAAAAATTATGAGAAATGGCCACTTTTCTAGTTTGGTCTTAAATTACCAAGTAAACTAAAATTCTTCACAAACTCTAAACTTATATTATTTTGACCAAAGTAAATAATGTATTGAATCTAAAATGTATTCGGATTGGGGCTAGATTACTGCTTTTAAACTGAGTCAAAATGTGAATTTAAGTTTTAGATAAAACGAGAAGACCCAATAACTTGTTATATTTGATCTTCTGGGAATATGAGAGGTTACAGAAAATAAACACATTTTTTAAATGCAAATGTTTCCTGCTGTGTGCACTTTATGGTCTCAAAACCATGGTTGCTAATATGGTAATTTATTTCTGCCAAGCGGTGTCATTTGTAACCTTGAACATCACAGTAGACTAGGGGTCAAAGAAGCTAATGGATTCTCTTTCTCCCTCCTTCCAACCTCCCTCAACTTAGCATCACTCCTTCCTTTCCAAAACAAACGAACAAATAAAATAACCCACAAAGCAGATGCAAATAACTAAAGGTTTTGTTCTATTTTGTGTTTATAGAAGTTTTTAAGAAAATATACAGAAGTATTAAGAGTGTATTTGAATAAAAACAGAGAGAAGCTCCAAAGTCTAAATTTATATTTAAAGAAATTCACAGTGTTTTTTTTATATTTTTTTTCTTATTTTTATTAATTTTAATGCAGTGACATTGATAAATCAGGGTACATATGTTCCGAGAAAACATCGCCAGATTATTATGACCTTTGATTATGCTTCATACCCCTCACCCAAAGTCAAATCGTCCTCTGTCACCTTCTATCTGGTTTTCTTTGTGCCCCTAACCTCCCCCCACCCCTCCGTCTCCTTCCTCACCCCCTCCCCACCCCTCCACCCCACTCCCAGTTACCATCACGTTCTTGTCCATGTCTCTGAGTCTCATTTTTATGTCCCATCTATGCATGGGTTCATATAGTTCTTAGTTTTTTCTGATTTACTTATTTCACTCTGTATAGTGTTATCAAGGTCCATCCATGTTATTGTAAATGATCCGATATCATCATTTCTTATGACTGAGTGGTATTCCATAGTATATATATACCAAAGCTTTTTAATCCACTCGTCCTCTGACGGACACTTGGGCTGTTTCCAGATCTTCGCTATTGTGAACAATGCTGCTATAAACATGGGGGTGCATTTCTCCTTCTGGAACCATTCTATGGTGTCCTTGGGGTATATTCCTCAAAGTGGGATGGCTGGGTCAAAAGGCAGTTCGATTTTCAATTTTTTGAAGAATCTCTGTACTATTTTCCACAGAGGCTGCACCAGTCTGCATTCCCACCAGCAGTGTAGGAGGGTTCCCTTTTCTCCACATCCTGGTCAGCACTTATTCTGTGTTGTTTTGTTGATGAGCGCCATTCTGACTGGTGTGAGGTGATATCTCATTGTGATTTTAATTTGCATTTCTCTAAAGATTAGTGATGTTGAGCATTTTTTCATATGCCTATTGGCCATCTGTATATCCTCTTTGGAGAAGTGTCTATTCATTTCTTTTGCCCATTTTTGGATTGGATTGTTTGTCTTCCTGGTGTTGAGATTTACAAGTTTTTTTATAAATTTTGGTTATTAACCCCTTATTAGACATACTGTCAAATAGGTTCTTTCACTGTGTAGTTTGTCTTTTTATTCTGTTCTTATTGTCTTTGGCTGTGCAAAAGCTTTTTAGTTTGATATAGTCCCATTTGTTTATCCTGTCTTTTATTTCCCTTGCCCGTGGAGGTAAATCAGCAAATATATCGCTGCGAGAGATGTCGGAGAGCTTACTGCCTATGTTTTCTTCTAAAATGCTTATGGTTTCACACCTTACATTTAAGTCTTTTATCCATTTTGAGTTTATTTTTGTGAATGGTGTAAGTTGGTGGTCTAGTTTCATTTTTTTGCAGGTTGCTGTCCAGTTTTCCAACACCATTTGTTGAAGAGGCTGTCTTTACTCCATTGTATGCCCTTACCTCCTTTGTCAAATATCAGTTGTCCATAGAGCTGTGGGTTTATTTCTGGGTTCTCTGTTCTGTTCCAGTGATCTATTTGCCTGTTCTTATGCCAGTACCAGGCTGTTTTGAGTACAATGGTCTTGTAGTATAGCTTGATATCAGGAAGTGTGATACCTCCCCCTTTATTCTTCTTTTTTAAGATTGCTGAGGCTATTCATGTTCTCTTTTGGTTCCATATAAATTTTTGGAATATGTGATCTATATCTTTAAAGTATGTCATTGGTATTTTAATTGGTATTGCATTGAATTTATAAATTACTTTGGGTAATATAGACATTTTAATGATGTTTATTCTTCCTAACCATGAGCATGGTATATGCTTCCACTTGTTTGTATCTTCCTTGATTTCTTTTATCAATGTTTTATAATTTTCTGAGTACAAGTCTTTAGTCTCCTTGGTTAAATGTACTCCTAGGTACTTTATTTTTTTGGTTGTAATAGTGAAAGGGATTGTTTCCTTAATTTCTCTTTCTGACTATTCATTGTTGGTGTATAAAAATGCCTCTGATTTCTGAGTATTAATTTTATATCATGCCACCTTGCTGAATTCATTTATCAGGTCCAGTAGTTTTTTGACTGAGACTTTAGGATTTTCTATATACAATATCATATCATCTGCAAATAATGATAGCTTTACTTCTTTTCCAACTTGAATGTCTTTTATTTCTTCTTGTTGTCTGATTGCTGTGGCTAGGACTTCCAGGACTATGTTGAATAAGAGTGGTGAAAGGGGGCACCCCTGCCTTGTTCCTGATCTTAAGGGTATTGCTTTTAATTTTTGTCCTTTGAGTATGATGTTGGCTGTGGGTTTGTCATAGATGGCTTTTATCATGTTAAGGTATGTTGTCTGTATTCCCACTTTGCTGAGAGTTTTGATCATGAATGGGTGCTGGATTTTATCAAATGCTTTTTCTGCATCTATTAAAATTATCATGTGGTTTTTCTCCTTCCTTTTGTTTATGTGATGAATAACATTGATAGATATGCAAATATTGTACCAGCCTTGCCTCCCCAGAATAAATCCCACTTGATCATGGTGCATGGTGTATGATTTTTTCCATATATTGTTGGATCTGGTTTGCTAATATTTTGTTGAGGATTTTAGCATCTATATTCATCAGGGATATTGGCCTATAATTTTTTTTCTTTGCCTGGTTTTGGAATCAGAATTATGCTCGCCTCATAAAAGGAGCTTGGAAGTCTTCCTTCTTCTTGAATTTTTTGAAATAGCTTGTGAAGGATAGGAGTTAGTTCTTCTTTGAATATTTGGTAGAAATCACTTGTGAAGCCATCTGGCCCAGGACTTTTCTTTGTTGGGAGTTTTTTTGTTTTTTTTTTTATTTAAATTTACTTGTTCTTTATTTTATTTATTTATTTTTTATATAATTTTATTTTTTTAATGGGGTGACATCAATAAATCAGGATACATATATTCAAAGATAACAAGTCCAGGTTATCTTGTCATTCAATTATGTTGCATACCCACCACCCAAAGTCAGATTGGCCTCTGTCACCTTCTATCTTGTTTTCTTTGTGCCCCTCCCCACCTCCTATCCCTATCCCATTCCCCCCTCCCCCCCGTAACCACCACACTCTTATCAATGTCTCTTAGTTTCACTATTATGTCCCACCTACGTATGGAATAATACAGTTCCTGTTTTTTTCTGATTTACTTATTTCGCTTCGTATCATGTTATCAAGATCCCACCATTTTGCTGTAAATGTTCTGATGTCATCATTTCTTATGGCTGAGTAGTATTCCATAGTGTATATGTGCCACATCTTCTTTATCCAGTCGTCTATTGATGGGCTTTTTGGTTGTTTCCATGTCCTGGCCACTGTGAACAATGCTGCAATAAACATGGGGCTGCATGTGTCTTTACATATCAATGTTTCTGAGTTTTTGGGATATATACCCAGTAGAGGGATTGCTGGGTCATAAGGTAGTTCTATTTTCAGTTTTTTGAGGAACCACCATACTTTCTTCCATAATGGTTGTACTACTTTACATTCCCACCAACAGTGTATGAGGGTTCCTTTTTCTCCACAGCCTCTCCAACATTTGCTGTTACCTGACTTGCTAATAACAGCTAATCGAACAGGTGTGAGGTGGTATCTCATTGCCGTTTTGATTTGCATTTCTCTAATAGCTAAAGAAGATGAGCATCTTTTCATATATCTGTTGGCCATTTGTATTTCTTCCTGGGAGAAGTGTCTATTCATATCCTCTTCCCATTTTTTTATTGGATTGTTTGTTTGTTTGTTGTTGAGTTTTATGAGTTCTTTGTATATTTTGGATATTAGGCCCTTATCTGAGCTGTCGTTTGAAAAAATCATTTCCCATTTAGTTGGCTTTCTGTTTATTTTGTTATCAGTTTCTCTTGCTGAGCAAAAACTTCTTAGTCTGATGTAGTCCCATTCATTAATTTTTGCCTTCACTTCTCTTGCCATTGGAGTCAAATTCATAAAATGCTCTTTAAAACCCAGGTCCCTGAGTTGAGTACCTATGTCTTCTTCTATGTACTTAATTGTTTCAGGTCTTATGTTTAGATCTTTGATCCATTTTGAGTTAATTTTTGTACAGGGGGAGAGACTGTAGTCCAGTTTCATTCTTTTGCATGTGGCTTTCCAGTTTTCCCAGCACCATTTATTGAAGAGGCTTTCTTTTCTCCATTGTGTGTTGTTGGCCCCTTTATCAAAAATTATTTGACTATATATATGTGGTTTTATTTCTGGACTTTCTATTCTGTTCCATTGGTCTGAGTGTCTATTTTTCTGCCAATACCATGCTGTTTTGATTGTCGTGGCCCTATAATAGAGTTTGAAGTCAGGTATTGAAATGCCCCCAGCTTCATTCTTTTTCATTAGGATTGCTTTGGCTATTCGGGGTTTTTTATAGCTCCATATAAATCTGATGATTTTTTGCTCTATTTCTTTATAAAACGTCATTGGAAGTTTGATGAGAATTGCATTAAATTTGTATATTGCTTTGGGTAATATAGCCATCTTGATTATATTTATTCTTCCTAGCCAAGAACAAGGTATATTCTTCCATCTCATTATATCTTTTTCGATTTCCCTTAACAATGGTTTATAGTTTTCATTATATAAGTCCTTTACATTCTTTGTTATGTTTATTCCTAAGTATTTTATTTTTTTCGTTGCAATCGTGAAGGGGATTATTCTTTTGAGTTCCTTCTCAGTTGTTTCATTGTTGGCATATAGAAAGGCTATTGACTTCTGTATGTTAATTTTGTATCCTGCGACCTTACTGTATTGGCTTATTGTTTCTAGTAGTCTTTTTGTGGATTCTTTGGGGTTTTCGATGTATAGTATCATATCATCTGCAAAAAGTGATACCTTTACTTCTTCTTTTCTGATATGGATGCCTTTTATTTCTTTGTCTTGTCTGATTGCTCTGGCTAGAACCTCTAGTACCACATTAAATAAGAGTGGAGAGAGTGGACAACCCTGTCTTGTTCCTGATTTAAGGGGGAAAGCCTTCAGTTTAGTGCCATTTAATATGATGTTAGCTGATGGTTTATCATATATGGCCTTTATCATGTTGAGATATTTTCCTTCTATACCCATTTTGTTGAGAGTCTTAAACATAAAGTTGTGTTGTATTTTATCGAAAGCCTTTTCTGCGTCTATTGATAAGATCATGTGGTTTTTGTTCTTTGTTTTGTTGATATGGTGTATTACATTAACCGTTTTACGTATGTTGAACCATCCTTGAGATTCTGGGATGAATCCCACTTGATCATGATGTATTATTTTTTTAATATGTTGTTGTATTCGATTTGCTAGTATTTTGTTTAGTATTTTAGCATCTGTATTCATTAGAGATATTGGTCTGTAGTTTTCTTTTTTTGTGCCATCCTTGCCTGGTTTTGGTATGAGGGTTATGTTGGCTTCGTAAAATGTGTTTGGAAGTATTGCTTCTTCTTCAATTTTTTGGAAGACTTTGAGTAGAATAGGAACCAAGTCTTCTTTGAATGTTTGATAAAATTCGCTGGTATAGCCGTCAGGGCCTGGACTTTTATTTTTGGGGAGGTTTTTAATGTTTTTTTCTATTTCTTCTCTACTGATAGGTCTGTTTAGGCTTTCTGCTTCTTCTTGACTCAGTCTAGGAAGGTTGTATTTTTCTAGGAATTTATCCATTTCTTCTAGGTTGTTGAATTTAGTAGCATAAAGTTTTTCATAGTATTCTACAATAATTCTTTGTATATCTACAGTGTCCGTGGTGATTTCTCCTCTTTCATTTTGGATTTTGTTTATATGAGTTCTTTCTCTTTTTTCCTTGGTAAGTCTTGCCAAGGGTTTGTCAATTTTGTTGATCTTTTCAAAGAACCAGCTCCTTGTTCTATTAATTTTTTCTATAGTTTTTCTGTTCTCTAATTCATTTATTTCTGCTCTGATTTTTATTATCTCCTTTCTTCGGCTGGTTTTGGGTTGTCTTTGTTCTTCTTTTTCTAGTTCCTTAAGGTGGGAAGTTAAGTGGTTCACTTGGGCTCTCTCTTGTTTGTTCATATATGCCTGAAGTGATATGAACTTCCCTCTTATCACTGCTTTTGCTGCATCCCATAGATTCTGATATGTCGTATTGTCATTTTCATTAGTCTGTATATATCTTTTGATCTCTGCACTTATTTCTTCTTTGACCCATTCATTTTTTAAAAGTATGTTGTTTAGTTTCCACATTTTTTGGGGATTTTTTTCCTCTTTTTTGCAGTTGAATTCTAGTTTCAAGGCTTTATGATCAGAAAATATGCTTGGTACAACTTCAATTTTTCTGAATTTGCTGATGTTGTTTTTGTGGCCCAACATATGGTCAATTCTTGAGAATGATCCATGTACACTGGAGAAAAATGTATACTCAGTCACTTTGGGATGAAATGTCCTGTAGATGTCTATCATATCCAGGTGCTCTAGTGTTTTGTTTAAGGCCACTATGTCTTTGTTGATTCTCTGTTTGGATGACCGATCTAGAGCCGTCAGCGGTGTATTGAGGTCTTCAAGTATGATTGTATTTTTGTCAGTTTTTGTTTTAAGATCAATAAGTAGCTGTCTTATATATTTTGGTGCTCCTTGGTTTGGTGCATATATATTAAGAATTGTTATGTCTTCTTGATTCAGTGTCCCCTTAGCCATTATGAAATGGCCATTTTTGTCTCTGAGTACTTTTCCTGTCTTGTAGTCAGCATTATCTGATATGAGTATTGCTACACCTGCTTTTTTTTGGATGTTATTTGCTTGGAGTATTGTTTTCCAGCCTTTCACTTTGAATTTGTTTTTATCCTTGTTACTTAGATGAGTTTCCTGTAGGCAGCATACAGTTGGATTTTCTTTTTTAATCCATTCTGCTACTCTGTGCCTTTTTATTGGTGAGTTTAATCCGTTTACATTTAGTGTAATTATTGATACTTGTAAGTTCCCTATTGCCATTTTATATCTTGCTTTCTGTTAGTTTTGTGTCTTGTTTGATCCTTCTCTTTTGTTTTTCTATCTTTTGTTTTTATTTGGTTGTATTCCATACATCTTTCCACTGTTGCTATCTTTTTTATCTCATGTGCTTCTGTGGTGGTTTTTTCAATGGTGGTTACCTTTGAATAATGAAAAGGGTCCCTACCCTGTTCATTGTAGCGAACTATTTTGTGAGTACTTTTGCACTCCATCGTCCTTTGCTACTGTTAATCTCCATCTTCTCCCCCTCTTTCTTTTTGTTGTTGTCACAGTTTAAATTTGGTTTTATTGTGTTCTTCTTGGAGCTTTTACTTGTGGCTCTGTTTTTTTTTGTTCTTTGCATCTGATTGGAGAACCCCCTTTAGTAATTCCTGGAGTGGGGGTTTTCTGATGATAAATTCCCTCATCTTTTCTGTATCTGTGAATGTTTTTATTTCTCCTTCATATTTGAAGGATAGCTTTGATGGGTATAGTATTCGTGGCTGAAAGTTCCTCTCTTTCAGGACTTTAAATATTGGGGTCCACTCTCTTCTAGCTTGTAGAGTTTCTGCTGAGAAATCTGATGATAATCTAATGGGCCTTCCTTTATATGTTGTATTCTTCTTTTCCCTGGCTGCCTTGAGAATTTTTTCTTTGCTGTTGGTTTGTGTCAATTTCATTATGATATGCCTTGGAGTAGGTTTGTTGGGGTTAAGAAAACTTGGAGTTCTGTTTGCTTCTTGAACTTGAGGCTTTAGTTCTTTCCACAGGCTTGGGAAGTTCTCATCTATTATTTGTTTGAGTATGTTCTCCATTCCATTTTCTCTCTCGTCTCCCTCTGATATACCTATTATTCTTATGTTATTCTTTTTGATGGAGTCAGATAATTCTTGTAGGGCTATCTCATTTTTTTTAATTTTTGAGTCTCTTTCTTCTTCTCTCTGTTGTGCCTCAAGTTGCTTGTCTTCTATTTCACTAATCCTCTCTTCTATCTGACCTGTTCTATTAGCTAAGCTTGTTACTTCGTTTTTCAGCTCGTGAATTGAGTTTTTCATCTCTGTTTGATTTGTTTTTATAGTTTCAATTTCCTTGGACATATATTCTTTGTGTTCATTGAGTTGTTTTCTGAGCTCCCTAAATTGCCTTTCTGTGTTTTCTTGTATATCTCGGAGGATTTTTAGGATTTCTATCTTGAATTCTCTGTCATTTAGCTCCAAGGTTTCCAATATATTAAATTTTTTCTCCATATATTTTTCCTCATCTAGCTGTGTTACCTCTCTTTCTTTTGTATCCATGATATTCGATTTTCTCTTCCTTAATGGCATCTGAGGGTGGTTTTGTTGATAGTATTAATGAGATTTAATAAAGAATAAAAAGTTTAAAAAAATAATAAAAAAAAATCGAAAAGAGTTGTTTTTTTTAAAAAAAAATTAATAATGAAATAAAGAAAAATAAAATAAAATAAAAATTAAAAAAAAAAAAAAAAAAAAAGGAAATTATTCCCCCCCTCCTTTTTTCCTCTCCTCTCCTCTCCCCTCTTTCTTGATAAAATCTTGTGGTGGACTGTGAATTATAACAAACAATGCCTGT
This sequence comes from Saccopteryx leptura, assembly GCF_036850995.1. NCBI lineage: Eukaryota > Metazoa > Chordata > Mammalia > Chiroptera > Emballonuridae > Saccopteryx > Saccopteryx leptura. The sequence goes on from NC_089508.1 coordinate 182,980,250, forward strand.
GATGGAGGGCCTGAATTGGGGAAAAGTAATAAAGGGGCAAAAAAAAAAAAAAAAAAAAAAGAAAAAAAGAGCGTATGGACCCACAAAAAGCAAATCAGGAAAAAATTTGGGTCAAGAATAAAATGATTTGCTTTTAGGTGTTGGTTGTCTAAGAGTTATGATGAGAGGATTAAGAGGAAAACGGAAAAATGGGGGGACAAATTAAAAAATTACTATTGTATTTAGTGGAACAAGAACTAGATAATATGGAGAGCCAGGGATGGGAGCACTGCTAGTGAGTTAAAAAGGTGAAGTAAAAAACCCCCAAAATGCCACAAACATAAGTTTGAGTCCCAGATAAGATAATTTGTTTGTTATTGAGGTTTGAATGAGAGGAGATGTAAAGGAGAAAGGAAGAAACTAATATAGAGGGAGAAAAGAAAGAGAGAGAGAGAGAAAAAAAGAGGGAACCACTAAAAGAAGAAAAAAGAAAGGAGAGAGAGAGAGAGAGAGTTAAGGGTTTTGGAGTGCAACCCTCATAGAGAGAAAGGAAGAGAAGAGAAAAGATAATGGGAGATGTAACACTTATGGGTAGTGTAGTTCAAGGAGAGGAGAGAGTAAGACCGGTAGAGAGTTAATCGGCCAAATTGGAGGAGGAAAAAAAAAGTATCAAGAATGAAGATAAGAGAAACAAACGAACAAATATAATAAAATGGGATAGGTTATAAAGTCTGCAGATTATTCTTGATTTTGAGAGGTTATTTTCTTGCTTTTTCTTTTCTCTCCCTCTTCCTGGTCGGTGACTCTGTACCCCGGGTTTTGCCCCTTTGCCACGCTCAGGTGGAGGTTTGCAGTTGATAAGTCTCTATGGCAATGTCATGTATTGTGCTTTAGTCTCGTTGGCAGTCGAGGCTATTAGCATTTATAGGCTCCGACAGTGAGAGAGTCCGTGTTCCTGGAGCCTTTCTCCTAGTCTTTCCTTCCTCAATTAGTAGCCTGATAATCTAGCTATGGGGTTGCTGCTGCCTCTGCCTGGATAGTAAGAGGCTCAAAGAGCTGGCAACTCCCCACTCTGTTTCCACTCAGCACAGGGCTCTGGGTAAGGCTCAGTCAGTCAGAGCTGCTAGCATAATCAGGCGGGCTTTCCGGCCATTCAAAGACCTCTGGCTCTGCCACTCTGTCCGGTAACACAAGCGGGCGCCCACTTCTGGGGCACTTGGAGGAAACTCTCACTCACTGGCTGCGCGCGCAGACCAGGATATCCGGCCAGCAGTCTCACGCTCTGAGTGAAACCCCCGACCGCAGGGAAAAGTTGCAGCGTTGGAATTGAGTCTCGCTCCGTCCCCGTGCGCAGCTTTTGCAAGGCGCTGGGGCGGCCCGAGATTCCGCTTTGGCCCACACAAAGGCCCCTGACTCTGCTCCTCTATGCGATAACACGGGCGCGCACTGCCGAGGCACTCGGAGGAATCGCTCACTCCTTATCTGCGCGCGCAAACCAGGATATGAGGCCGGCCGCTTTCCCTCTGAGTGAAACACCCTCCAGTACGGAAAATCTCCACCGTTGGAATTAGTTCTCACTCCCTCCCGTGCGTGGCTTTCCCAGGGCGCTGGGGCTGCCCAGAGACTCTGCCCTCGGCCCACAGAAAGGCCTCTGCCCCTGCCTCTCCGTGGGGCAACACGGGCACCCACTTCCGGGGCTTAGGAAGAAATCTCTCGCCCACTAACTGCGCACCAGCCAGGAGACCGGGTAAAATGTCCGCGCCGCTTGTCTTTCTTTGTTTGGGTTTGGCGCGAGTGTTAGCTTGTATTGCCCGGGTTGCCACAGGATCAGATTTTCCTTGGCTTGGATCTCCATGCCACAGCCTGGTTCGGCCGTTTGTGTCGCGGCCTGGATGTATTCACCCCCTTTGCCCGCCTCAGTTTCTATATTCACAGTTACCAGAGAAAGCCGCCCTGTTTAGGTTAGTGAGGAAGGCGGAGCATTTCTTACTCCCTATTTCCTTCGGGGTTTGGTTATATATTTAGCCAATTTTTCACTCAATCATACCTTTGGGTGTATTGCGAAGCATCTGGAAGCTCCAAGTATAGGTTTTTCTGTTTCTGGTTGAAGATCTTGTTGAGTTTTGGGGGAGATTTATCGGTATCGATTCCTACCCCGCCATTACTCTGACGTCATCTCTGTTGGGAGTTTTTTGATAACTATTTTGATCTCATTTGGTATAATCGGTCTGTTTAGGTTTTCTGATTCTTCTAGATTGATTTTTGGAAGATTGTATGTTTCAAGGAATTTGTCCATTTCATCTAGGTTGTCTAGTTTTTGGCATACAGTTCTTCATAGTATTTTCTTACAATCTTTTGTATTTCTGTTGTGTCAGTTGTTATTTCTCCACTCTCATTTCTAATTTTATTTATTTGAGTCCTCTCTCTCTTTTTCTTGGTGAGTCTAGATAAAGGTTCATCAATCTTGTTTACCTTTTCAAAAAACCAGCTCCTAGTTTCATTGATTCTCTGTATTGTTTCTTTAGTCTCTATGTCATTTATTTCTGCTCTGATCTTTATTATTTCCTTCCTTCTACTAGCTCTGGGCTTTACTTTCTGTTCTTTTTCTAGTTCTTTTTTAGATGCAGGCTTCAGTTGTTTATTTGAGCTTTTTCTAGCTTCTTAAATTGTGCCTGTAGTGCTATGAACTTCCCTCTCAGCACTGCTTTTGCTGTGTCCCATAAATTTTGAGCTGTTGTATGCTCATTATCATTTGTTTCTAGGATTTTTTTTTTATTCTTCTTTGATCTCATTCTTAATCCATTCATTATTTAGCAACCTGCTATTTAGTTTCCATGTGTTTGAGAATTTTTGAGCTTTTCTGTTGTGGTTCATTTCTAGTTTCATGCCATTGTGATCAGAGAAAGTGCTTGATATGATTTCAATCTTCTTAAATTTGTTGAGACCACTTTTGTGCCCTAACATGTGGTTTATCCTAGAGAATGTACCATGAGCACTTGAAAAAAATGTATATTCTGCTGCTTTAGGGTGAAAGGTTCTGTAGATATCTATTAAATCAACTTGATCTAGTGTGTCCTTTAAGTCTGCTGTTTCTTTGTTAATTTTCTTTCTTGAGGATCTATCTAGTGATGTTAGTGGGGTATTAAAATCCCCTACTATTATAGTGTTGTTGTTGATCTCCCTCTTTATATTCATCAAAGTCTGCTTTATATATTTAGGTGCCCCTATATTAGGTGCGTAGATATTTATAATAGTTATATCTTCCTGTTGGTTTGCTCCCTTTATCATTATGTAGTGGTCTTCCTTATCTCTTACTATATTCTTTGTTTTAAAGTCCATTTTGTCTAAGTATTGCTACCCCAGCTTTTTTTTCATTTCGATTTGCATGAAATGTTTTTTTTTCATCCTTTTACCTTCAACCTATGTGCATCTATTATTTTAAGGTGTGTCTCTTGTAGACAGCATATGTACGGGTCCTGTTTTCTTATCCATGCAGCTACCTTATGTCTTTTGATTGGATCATTTAATCCATTTACATTTAAGGTTATTATTGATATGTAGTTGTTTATTGCCATTTTCTTCTTTAAAGCTGTATTTCTCTTTTGCTATATTTTTTTCCCACTTTGATCTGTTTACACTATGTCCCTTAACATTTCCTGCAGCATTGGTTTGGTTGTAATGAATTCCTTGAGGGTTTTTTTTTTGTCTGGGAAACTTTTTATTTCGCCTTCAATTTTAAATGATAGCCTTGCTGGATAAAGTAGTCTTGGTTGTAGGTTCTTGTTCTGCATTACTTTGAATATTTCTTGCCACTCCTTCTGGCTTCAAGTGTTTCTGTTGAGAAGTCTGATGTCATCCTTATGGGGGCTCCTTTGTAGGTGATAGCCTTTTTTTCTCTCGCAGCTTTTAATATTTTCTCTTTATCACTTAGCTTTGGTATTTTAATTATGATGTGTCTTGGTGTAGGTTTCTTTGGGTTTTTCTTTAGTGGAGTCCTCTGTGCTTCTTGAATTTGTGAGAGTTTCTCCTGCATTAATTTAGATAAGTTTTCAGCTATAATATGATTGAACAAAGCCTCTATCCCTTGTTCTTTCTCTTCTTCTTCAGGAACCCCTATGATGCGGATGTTATTTCTCTTTATATTGTCACAGAGCTCTCTAAGAGTTTCCTCAGACTTTTTGAGTCTCTTTTCTTTTTTCTTCTCTGCTTTCATGCCTTCATTCCAGTTGTCCTACAACTTGCTGATTCGATTCTCAGCTCTATCTATCCTGTTTTTAATTCCTTCCATTGTGGTCTTCATTTCTGATATTGTATTTGTCATCTCCATCTGATTCGTTTCTAATATTTCAATATCCTTTTTTATACTTGCTATTTCTTTATTTAGGTGTTCGTGATGACCATCCATTGTTGTTCTAAGATCCCTATGCATCCTTACAATCATTATTTTAAACTCCGCATCCGGAAGTTTGATTATTTCCATATCACTCAGTTCATCTCCTGAAGGTTTCTCTTGTGGTTTCATTTGGATTGCACTTCTTTGTCTTCTCATTGTGTCTGGGTGTTTTGGTGTTTCTTTGTAGAGCTGGTTGAGTCTAGGGTTGGTGTTGTCTGCCTCCAGTTTTTACTTGTGTTGTTTTTAGGTCTTCTTGGGTTGGCATCATTTATTTTTTGTAATCCACTTTGGGATTTGGGCCACTTTGAAGTCTTGATTTGTTTGTTTTCTTAACAGGTGATTGTCTTGTTTGCTGATCTCACCGGGGGATTTTATTTGAAACTGTATCCAGGAATGCAGTGGGTGTGACCTGAGGCTCTGAAGTCCTCTTCTGCCAGTTAATCTCTCTGGGGGCAGGTTGCTTTCTCATTTTCAGTAGGGGGAGGTGTATCTTAGATCTCCATGGAGACCTGAGTAACTGCCCCTCCTCCCCACTTCTTATTTTCAGCTGTGTCTTGTTGTGCTGATTGGAGCTGGGGAGATGTCTGTATCTCTGTGACCTGGAAGTACTTTTGTATTTTGCTTTGTTGAAGGATCAGCCCCTCCCCCAGTTATGGCCGCCTCCAGCATTGAATGAGTCAGCTTTTCATGTCATCACCTACATTCCTCTCCCCCTCACCATCCGTCTCTCTCTCTCTCTCCTTTCTTTTTGGAAGACAAGCAGGCCCTTTCAACACACCTCGTTCCCTGGTTGCCAGGCAAGTGGCTGTGAGCAGTATTTACTGCTCTTTTCCTTGGAGTGAGAGCCCAGCCTTACCCCCCCCCCCCGTTCTTGTAAGCAGGGGAGATTCAGGCTCTCCCTACCAGGTTTGTTGTAGCTTCTTCTTTGCTCCTTGGTTTTTGAAAGCTGTTCTTGTAGTCCAGATTTGGTTTTTCACACTGATTGTTCATAAATTAGTTTATAATCCAGTTCGGTGGTGTGAGCTGGGAGTCTGTGTGTCTGCCTACTCCGTTGCCATCTTCAGGTCTCCATCAAATTCACAGTGTGCACGTGTGTGTACATACTCTCTTTCTCTCTCTCTCTTTCTCTACCCCCCTTCATAAATAGATAATAACTATATATACATATACAAATGTGTATAAATGCATATAAATATTCATTCAGAGGACTGTAATTCAGTACATAATAGGAGAAAAGGCAGAGACTGAGAAGAATCAAACTTAAAAAATTACAGAAACTAATTGTTTTTAGTGGTCAGTGTTAAATATTCAAAGTGACCAAGAATTCAATAAATACAAATAAAATATATTTGAGCAAAATTTGTCATATTTAGGCAAGTAAATGTAACATTTATGGGAAATTAGAATAGAATAAATCAAGATATTAAGGAAAATCTATGAAAATAAGAAAAAATATATGTACATACAGCTATAAAAGAGTGCACACATGCCTATATGTGTGTGTGTATGTGTGTATATATGTATACATATATACTGCTCACAAAAATTAGAGGATATTTCAAAATGAATATGAAGCAATAAAATATCCCCTAATTTTTGTGAGCAGTATATATATATAAATAATTATTTGTATGCATATATGTGTGTATTTTATCTGAAAACAGTTCTTTATATATTTTATTTTACATAATTCTATATTAAAATTTTAAATTTTTAGCAAAATTAATTCTATACTTTATGTATATGCTAATATGTATTGCATTTATGTATTGGCATGATGTAGGTGACATTGGCAATTTCAGACCACTTTTCTTTTTTTTTTTTTTTTTTGTATTTTTCTGAAGCTAGAAATGGGGAGAAACAGTCAGACAGACTCCCGCACGCGCCCGACCGGGATCCACCCGGCACGCCCACCAGGGGGCGACGCTCTGCCCACCAGGGGGCGATGCTCTGCCCCTCCAGGGCGTCACTCTGCCGCGACCAGAGCCACTCTAGCACCTGGGGCAGAGGCCGAGGAGCCGTCCCCAGCGCCCGGGCCATCTTTGCTCCAATGGAGCCTCGGCTGCAGGAGGGGAAGAGAGAGACAGAGAGGAAGGAGAGGGGGAGGGGTGGAGAAGCAGATGGGCGCTTCTTCTGTGTGCCCTGGCCGGGAATCGAACCCGGGACTTCTGCACGCCATGCCGATGCTCTACCACTGAGCCAACCGGCCAAGGCCGCAGACCACTTTTATATATATATATATATATATATATATATATATATATATATATATATGGAGAAGGAGATACACATATAAAATTATGTCACTGAAATAATGTTAAAAATATAAAAATAAAATTATTTGAGGTAATTGATTTTCAGATGACCAAAGTTTCTCTGTTGACAGTACAATATGATGGTCATATTCCTACAAAATCACCACTTATTTTATAGACTTGTTTCTTTTTTTTGTTCAATACATTTTTTAAAATTTAAGATATACCTTTTTAGAGGAGTTTTAGGTTTAGAGCAGAATTCAGAGTAAGGCACAGAGGTTTTCTGATATACTCTGTGCTGTCACACATCCACACACTTCTTCCATTATCAACCCCTGCCAGAGTGGTCTGTTTGTACAGTGGATACTGTACATTCACACATTGTAATCACCCTCATCCATTGTTTACCTTCATATGGTTCACTCTTGCTGTTATACGTTCTGTGGGTTTGGACAACTGTATGAATGACATGTATCCATCATTATTGTATCATACAGAGTATTTTCACTGCTCTAAACTCTGTACTCTGCCTATATATCCTTCTGGGCAGCCACTGATCTTTTCACTGTCTCCATTATTTTGCATCTTCCTGAATGGCATATACTTGAAATTATACACTATATACCCTTTTCAGATTGGCTTCTTTGACTTAGTAATATGCATTCAGGGTTTCTCCATGTTTTTTTCATGGCTAGATAGCTCATTTCTTTTTAGTACTGAATAATACTCCATTTTCTGGATGTGCCACAGTTCTTTCTATCCATTCACCAACCAAGGGACATCTTGGCTGCTTCCATGTTTTGGCAATTATGAATAAATTGCTATAAACATCCATATGCAAGTTTTTGTGTGTACATAAGTGTTTAACGTAAGCTTTCAAATCCTTTAGCTAAACACCAGGGAATGTGATTGCTGAGTCGTGTTGCAGTGGTATATTTAGTTTTGTGAGAAATTTGCCAAACTATCTTCCAAAGTGACTATACTAGTTTACATTATCACCAGAATGAAAGAGAGCTCCTGTTGCTTCACATCCTCATAAACATTTGATATTATCAGTGTTGCATATTTTAGCCATTCTAATAGGTATGTAGTGATACCTTGTTGTTTAAATCTGTAATTCCCTGAGCATCCTTTTATATGCTTATTTGCAATCTGTATATCTTCTTTGCAGAGATGTCTTAATTTTTTTACTTGTTTTTTAATCAGGTGGTTTGTTTTTATATAGTTGACTTTAAACATTTAAAAATGTTTTATTTATTCATTTTTGAGAGGCAGAGGGGGTGAGAGAGAATGGAGCGAGGAGGAAGGAGCAGGAGGCATCAACTCCCGTAAGTACCTTGACCCAGCAAGCCCAGGGTTTCCAACCAGCGACCTCAGCATTTCAGGTCGATGCTCTATCCATGGTGCTACCACAGGTCAGGCCAATATATATATGGTTGAGTTTTAAAAATTCCTCGTATGTTTTGAGTAAGAGTCATTATAAGATGTGTCTTTTGTAAATATTTTCTCACAGCTGATAGCTCATTCTTTCATTCTCCTGATACTGTTTTTCACACATCAGAAGTTTTTAATTTGATTCTGAATTTCAGCTTATCAGTTATTTATTTGATAAATCATGTCTTTGGTGTTGTATCTAAAAAGTCATTGCTCTACCCAAGGTCACTAGGTTTTCTTTGATGTTATCTTCTAAGAGTTTAATATTTTACATTTAGGTCTGTAATCCATTTTGAATTAATTTCTATGTATATTCACTTGTCCTATCTTCCTTCATTCTAGCATATTTCTTTGATCAGTATGGTACTTCTTGAACAACTCCGTCCAGAATAGCCTTTAGTATAAGCCTAATGGTGATGAATTCAGATTCACTTAGGCTTTCCTTTTATTTCTTTTTTATTTTTTATTATTTATTTATTTAATTATGTATTTATTTTGTTATCTGGAAGTGTCTTTCTTTTACCTGCATTCTCTGTAGATATTTTTGCTGGATGTAGAATTTTAGAGAAGCAGGGTTTTGTTTTGTTTTGCAGAATTTTGAAGGTCAACATTCCATTGTTTTCAGGCTTTTGTTTTTTTCTACTGATAAGTTGATTTTAGTCTAGGTTATCAGTCCTTTGAGACTACCTTGTCATTTCTCCCTGGCTGCTTTTCAGATTTTGATCAATTTTGAGTTGAGTTTTGTAAGATCTGTGTCTGGATTTATTTCTTTGCATGTGGATGGCCATTTGTTCTAAAACCATTTGTTGATTGAGTATATTTTTCCACTAAAGCATAAGCAAAAATTGTTGGTGAAGGTTACGTCAAAAATTTACAACTATTTTAATAATATTCTTTTTTTTTTCTAACCACAATTTTAAGAACTCATAAAAGAAAACTTAAATATTGTATATCAACATAGGTAACTTACATATATGTTCAGGTGTCAGTAACAAAGCTTATGCAAACTGACTTAATGAAACAGGAAGTTTATTTGCTCAAAATTCTTCTTTATCAATTCAAATTGAAATTCCAGGGCTAAATATGATTGGCCCAGTTGGAGTCATTTGCTACTTTAAGGGGCGTGTGCAAAGCAGGGACTGGCTTAGTTCCAGGTCAGATGCCTGCTCCTTGATCTCAGAGGTTATTCAACATTCCCGGCATTATGCGCACTAAGAGCGGAATAAATGGTTTCCTGAGGGAGATTTGTGATAATGTTACAAAACTTGGGAATGAATCTAGGAAGGAAGGATGAACAAGGAAGTCAGCTCTTCGATGATGAATGCTTATGGATAGATATGATAATGAGCATGTGCTAATGCTCAGCATTAAATGAAAGAATACAAAATTAGCAAGATTGACATAGTTATTTTTATCAGGCCACTTTACTCTAGTTTTACAAAAATAACTTTGAATTCAGACATTTGTTTTTGCCATCCTCAGTACATTGTGTTCTGAGGATGCCTGAGATTTATTAGAAACTTTGGGAATAACCAGCTTCTCGTTGTGACTGGATATCGTGCTTTGTTCATTTGGTTTCCTGCAAGCCTACTGTTACTGAGCCCCATTCTTTCCCGAGTGTTCTATTTTCTTATAAATGATACTTCTCTTTCTCCAAGTAACGATCAGACTCTGATATCTTTTTCTGCTGGTTCAAGAACTTGTCTTTACTGAATCAGTATTGATTTTATAACAGAATGTTTTTCAATCCTTGGGTTTAACATATAGCAATCAGTTTTTCAAGAGAGAGCACTTTCTCTAAATGTTGCTCAATGGACTTAAGAAACCAAGATAAGGCTGTAGATGGCGATTCCTTAAGAGTGCTGAGCCTTGTTGATCACAGTTTGTTCTCTCCTGCATGGTTGTGCAGCGTTTAGACGGCCACATACACACATGGGTGATGCAGTTTCCGGGTACCCAACACACACCCATTGCCATACTCAGTTTGTTCTATTTTACATACCATTGTAAGAATAGCCAGAATGGCATTACAGCGCTTTACCTAATAAATAAATAGACATTTGGCTTCACTATCACTTACAAAATAAGTACGTTATTCACAAACCTTGGTACATTGACTATTATTAGTAACAAATTACTTACTGTGCATTTCACCACCCTGTAATAACAACACTGTCTGGCGTGACCATCGCATGCCCAATTTTGCTTTAATAGAGTTGTTATCCACTCCAGGTCTCTTTGCTGAAGTTCTGATTGTGAGTAACTAAAGGGAAACCAAGGTGGTTTTATGAAACAATTCTCTGGGCTAACATGTCACTCCTGGAATAACAGCCAGGAGTGGATGACAGTTCTCACACCAGCTGCTTGACATCTGAACAGCTGCTAATGCCCTAGGAAATGTCACACCATCAGATATAGGCTCGGAGTGTGTGAGTAGCAAAAGTGGATCTGGTAGAGGCCAGACCCCAGGCCATGACTGACTCCCCAGGCTCCATCATGCCGTAAGCTTGAAGCCGGGGTTGAGCTGTCAGTTTAATAAATGAATAGCCTCTCTGTTTTGATCAGCATTGTCAAGCCTTATTTCAAAAAAGGACTCTGATTCCTCTCACAGTCTAGCCCAGCCAAAGTCAATTGGTACGATTTCAAGGTGAATTTATTCATTCTTTATAAAGTTCTGTGCGCAAATATATCAAGACAGTCATATAAATTGAAATAAATAGACTTGGAGTTACATATTCTCCCCATAATTGAAATAGTTTCCCCCCAATATATATTTATAACAATAACTCTACCTTTATGAAACCTAGTCTAGCTACAGAAAGGAAAGCACAGAATTACCATTTTGATAACATATTTGGAAAATGCAATAGGGGCTAATGTGTTGATAAGGGCACCTGAAAGTTGTCCTTGCCTTTAACCATTCCATGTTAGACTTTGAGTAAAGCACCAGCTCTACCACTTGGTAAGGATGCCTGATTAGCCTGCATTGATGTGCAAATATTTACCTTGCCTTTGGTTCTTTCTAAATAGGAATGCCCAAACACTCGCTCCTTCTGTCTGTTATACATACAGCACTCTGGATTTGAGGTGCATGTACACTGAACTAAACATATCCGAATGGGCTCAGCAAACAACAGAGTGCAGGTGCCCAGGTGAAGGGCCAGATCTAGTGCATTTGATGGATAGAATTGATTTAAGGTGAATCACCTCAGCTATTGTCATCGCAGTGTTCAACACTGTACAATAAAAATGTTGTGTGCACGTGCAGCTGGAAGGACCTATTTTCCTCCTCATCCTGTAGACAGGGCAGACGCTGGATCAAAGTCACAAAGGGTCACTGTAACGGAAGCTCTCCTCGTGATGGTAGAAAAAAACCTCCCCAGCTTAATCTGCATGCGATGAGCAGAGAATTAATCTCGCACACTTACAGCATGCTGTTCTTCAAACAATTTTCAAAGTCTAAAGTATCTTATCTGGGAAGGTTTGTTCCCCGTAAAACCATCAGTAAGCCTTGGGAAATGCTGCAGTCTGGGGTTTGGGAAGGAAAACACTTTGACTTGATAATGAAGGACACCTGGGAGTGATTGGCATTTGCTAACAGAAAAGGCAAACAATTGCGGTATAATGGTGTGAGGAGGGGGTAGGCAACAGCTCGGTCCAATGCTAATCCTTTGAAGACTCGAAGTGATGTCTGCGATTTATTTCCCCCCCTCTGACAAGCAATCTATAAAAATGATCAAACTGATCAACTGAGAATGCCATTTTCCTTCATCTCTTTTTATCTCGTTCGCTTGAAGCAAATTGCAGCTCCCTCTCCTACTCAGCCATGTGCATGTAAGCTCTGATGTGTGACCCTACGGGCGCATAAGCATGTCTTTGCCACTATCTAGAACATTATTATTTCATAAAACATAAACAATAAATATGTGAGTTACAGTCAGACTGAGGAAATGCAGGGCTTAAATAATATAAATTTCAAAAGAATCTTTTTTACCTCTGGATCATGTAAAAATATATAGGCAGGGTGGGCAAAAGTAGGTTTACAGTTGTAATACAAATAAATAATACAATAACTAATAAATAAAAATACAAGAATAAACTTTAACATACAACTGTAAACCTACTTTTGCCCACCCTGGTATATAGAGCCAATTTTTTATTGATCAAAAGTCTGCCATCAGGCCCTGGCCGGTTGGCTCAGCGGTAGAGCGTCGGCCTGGCGTGCGGGGGACCCCGGTTCGATTCCCGGCCAGGGCACACAGGAGAAGCGCCCATTTGCTTCTCCATCCCCGCCCCCTCCTTCTTCTCTGTCTCTCTCTTCCCCTCCCGCAGCCAAGGCTCCATTGGAGCAAAGATGGCCCGGGCGCTGGGGATGGCTCCTTGGCCTCTGCCCCAGGCGCTAGAGTGGCTCTGGTCGCGGCAGAGCGACACCCTGGAGGGGCAGAGCATCGCCCCCTGGTGGGCAGAGCATCGCCCCTGGTGGGCGTGCCGGGTGGATCCCAGTCGGGCGCATGTGGGAATCTGTCTGACTGTCTCTCCCCATTTCCAGCTTCAGAAAAATACAAAAAAAAAAAAGTCTGCCATCACAGCTTCTGCAGAATAACCCAAATGAATGAGCTGAAAATCTGAGCTGCAGTTGTAGTAGATGGATATGTACACCCTCGTAACACATCATCAAAACAGCACCTGTGTTGATTTTAAACAGATAGCATATCTCTTTTGTCGTTTGACCTTACCAGAAACAGAAGGAACAGCCATGCTCCTGTTGAAACCACTTGTCTTCTGTTATTCCAGTCTGTCCAATCAAGGATGTCCGGGTGGGAAACAGTCACGGAAAATAGAGACGAGGCCTCCTGGAGGGAAAGCAGGTCTAGTTACTGTTCAACTTAAAAGATTCAGATTCCTAAACTCAGTCTTCCTGAGCTGGGAACAAACCCATCCCACACGCAGCCTCCCATTGGGTCCCTCCATGTTGCCTCTGGGGGACGTGCGGAGTCAAGACACGCCACCCATACTGCTTGCTCTCCCATAAGTAATATTTTCCTTTCTGATGCAGGAGTCTCAAGTCTTCTGTCAACATCTATGACACTGTTTCAGGCTAATTGTTTTCTCAAAAGTAAAAAAATAAGGCCCTGGCCGGTTGACTCAGCGGTAGAGCGTCACCACATGTGGAAGTCCTGGGTTCGATTCCCAGCCAGGGCACACAGGAGAAGCATCCATCTGCTTCTCCACCCCTCCCCCTCTCCTTCCTCTCTGTCTCTTTCTTCCACTCCCGCAGCCAAGGCTCCATTGGAGCAGAGTTGGCCCGGGCGCTGAGGATGGCTCCATGGCCTCTGCCTCAGGCACTGGAATGGCTTCCATTAGAGCAGAGCAGCACCCCAGATGGGCAGAGCATCGCCCCCTGGTGGGCATGGCGGGTGGATCCCTGTTGGGCGCATGCAGGAGTCTGTCTCCCTGCTTCTAACTTCAGAAAAATACCAAAGGAAAAAAAAAGGAAATAAAAATATCTCAGGCCCTATGTAGTTTATGGAAATCTGTAGGATATAAATTTTGAAAACTGTAATTGTGGGCCAAAGATTAATGAAATTATAAATATATTTTATTAATTATATTAACATTAAGATATATGAGAGTGATTGTTTCTTGTTCTCCAGTTGCACTGACAAATTGTGTTGCCTAACTTTTGCTATTTGCCAGTTTGCTAAGTGAAAATGATATTTTGGTGTACTTTTAATTAGTACTTCACAATGAGGCAGTCATTGTAACTAAAGTCCTTAATAGCTGTTTATATATACTTTTCCGTGGCATTGTCTATTTTTATCTTCCTTTTTTTTCTAGTGATGTTGTTCTTATTAGTTTCTTATCAAGAATTAGGCTTGTGTCTGTCACTCAACATATTGTACATTTTTCCTTCCAATTTTTTTAATCATCTTTTTTCCTTTAAAATTTTTCATAATAAGAACTTAAACATCTTTAAGTAGACAAATTTATCAGTATTCTCTTTTAGGACTCTTGGATTTATGCAATATCAGACCTTTCTTACTCAAAGATGATATAAAAACATTTTTTCTTGCTCTTTGTACTTTTCTGATTTTTATTTTGTAAGTTTAGATCTTTGAATCCTCGGTGCCATATTTTCAAGTAAGGATTAAGTTATCGATCCATCTTCTTCCTGTTTCTGGATTAGCATATTTTTGAAATCGTAATTGAGATTTGGAACAACAACAAAAGAAGAATTTCCTCAAGAATAACTTAATCACACACTTGAGATAAACTATTAGCTGAATTTGCTAAACCGTTAAATTAAACATTTCCACTAATTAGCAACATACTATTGAATTGTAAGATTTCCTTTGACCAGGAGGCCTTCTTCACAAGAAGAGGGAATAAATAGGGCATATTCTCTAGTGAGGTCATTTTTCAGGACTGTTATTTTGATCCTACTTCCTCCACCTTCCCTTTGCCCTCTCTTCCTTCCTCTTCCTCCCTCTTCCTTTGCTCCCTCCATCCCCTCCTTTCTTCCCTTCCTTCCTTCATTTGTGTTTTATGAATCCAGCAACTCTCCCTCAAAGACCGATTTTTATCGTCAACTACAGCGCTGTGAGTATCTGATGAGCTTCCCTCTTTAATCTCTGAGACTCCTTCCCCTGTGTCCTTCCCTCTTCGGCGGCTCACTGCACGCTCCTGCGCCTGTTCCTTCTCCTGCTCGTGGTTTCTGCAGACGTCCCCTCTGTGCAAAGCCCTCACTGCTGCTGCTCTTCTGAAACCCTGGAGTCCCTTCTTCTTTCCGGGTTCTCGCTACTCTCCTGGTTGATTCCCTAAGGAACCATTTGTTTCTGTAAGACTTTCTGGACTGTTTCTTCAGGAGAAAAGACTATAGAGATGTTAAATTTTTTCCCCTTTGTTTTATTGGGTCATTTTATTATTATTCCTTTTTTTAAAGTATTTGTACAAAATCTGCCTTCACCATGTAAGGTCATAGTTATTTAGCAACCACAAAATTTTTGGCTAAACAGGAATACACTCACATCTTTTGTTAGTTTTTTTTTTCCCCCCTCACTCATCTGTCCATAGCAAATAATCTAATGAAGTACTTTATATATGTTTACTTCGATTATAGTTATTTTTTATTTTTCCTTTGTCAGAAAAGCAATCTGTATGACCTTACCTCTAGGTAGCATTACTTCTTCTTGTCCATCATTCTGCTCACTCACTTCTGGGCTTTCACTCTGTAACAGTGCTTTTTATAATGACTCTTAAATTTATACTGTTCAACAAACAGTCTTTATTTCATGGGAGGTGTGCGTTCTCTCTTTCCTTACCAGCTGTCCAACCACCTAGTTCCTCCGACTATCCCTTTCATCCGGCTCAGGCCAAAGAAGTCCCCGCTCTCATCACCATGGATTCTGATGATAATTAATGAAAATATAAAATTTCAGTTTGTTAAAGTTATTTTCCTTCAGTTGTTTCATCCCACACAAATACATAGGGATACTGTGGGAAACAAAATAAAAGAACAGTGAGAACATGTGTGTTCCAGGGCGGGCCTGTCGGGTCACTCTCGGCTCCATGGAATTGGATGGTCTCCAATAGGCAAACTAGGGCATTTGATCAAATCTGTAGCTTTTGGACCTAGAACTCAAGTGTTCACTCTCATGGCCTCCTGACCACATGTATATCCTATATATAGTTCAGACTGAGAAAACACTAGCAGAATACTTAAAGACATGTAAAGTGTTCATTACTTTTCTCTATGAATTCTGTCCTGTT
Organism: Saccopteryx leptura; assembly: GCF_036850995.1. NCBI lineage: Eukaryota > Metazoa > Chordata > Mammalia > Chiroptera > Emballonuridae > Saccopteryx > Saccopteryx leptura. The sequence goes on from NC_089508.1 coordinate 182,996,081, forward strand.
GTGCATGCGAAGTGCTCTGAGTCAGACACAGGTAATTATTAAGTTTAAAAGGATTCCATACATTGGTGGGACATAAAAGTGAGACTAAGAGACATGGACAGGAGTGTGGTGGTTACGGGGGGTGGGGGGAAGGACGGAGGGAGGGGGGCGGAGGGGGAGGGGTACAAAGAAAACTGGATAGAGGGTGACGGAGGACGATCTCTCTTTGGGTGATAGGTATGCAACAGAACTAAATGACAAAATAACCTGGAAATGTTTTCTTTGAATATATGTACCCTGATTTATTGATGTCACCCCATTTAAATAATTTATTTATAAAAAAAAAAGTGACCATAGGCCCTGGCTGATTGGCTCAGTGGTAGAGCATCGGCCTGGTGTGCAGAAGTCCCGGGTTCGATTCCCGGCCAGGGCACAGGAGAAGCGCCCATCTGCTTCTCCACCTCGCCCCCTCTCCTTCCTCTCTGTCTCTCTCTTCCCCTCCCGCAGCGAGGCTCCATTGGAGCAAAGATGGCCCGGGTGCTGGGGATGGCTCCTTGGCCTCTGCCCCAGGCGCTAGAGTGGCTATGGTCACAACAGAGTGACGCCTGGAGGGGCAGAGCATCGCCCCCTGGTGGGCAGAGCGTCGCCCCCTGGTGGGCGTGCCGGGTGGATCCCGGTCGGGCGCATGCAGGAGTCTGTCTGACTGTCTCTCCCCGTTTCCAGCTTCAGAAAAATACAAAAAAAAAAAAAAGTGACCATATGGTTTCCCACACTCAAATTCTTTTTTTTTTAATTTATTCATTTTAGAGAGGAGAGGGAGAGACAGAGAGAGAGAAGGGGGGAGGAGCTGGAAGCATCATCTCCCATATGTGCCTTGACCAGGCAAGCCCAGGGTTTTGAACCGGCGACCTCAGCATTTCCAGGTCGATGCTTTATCCACTGCGCCACCACAGGTCAGGCCCACGCTCAAGTTCTTATCCTGGGTCAACACAATATGAGCCAGGTCAAATGATCTACACAGAAAAATTTGTTGTCTATGTCGTAAGCAAGGAATGGAGGAACAAATGAATGATCTCTGCTCACAAAGGGGAGGGTTCAGGAAGCTGCCCCCCCCCCCCCCCCGCACGAAGGAGGCTCCTTGGAAATGTGAGGCTGGCGAAAAGGAAATTCTCCCATATTTCTTGTCAATTATTTTATTTTTCTCACTCATTTCCATACCCATTAATTTAATGAAATTGTTCATGTATGTTTACTTAGATTATAATTATTTGGTAGATGAGTGAATCTCTCCAAAGGCTAGATGAATTCTGTGTCTCCAGGCAGAGGTGGCTCTGTTTTTGTTGTCATTCTCCCTTGCTAGGCGGAGTTGTCACAATTCTGGTGTTGTAAGTTAATGTCAACTCCATCTCTATTGGGCTTTTTCTGCCTCTTGGTATCTTAAAGGCCATGCTCAGAAGATCTCGCTGAGGGGTTTGAGGATCCCCATCCGCCTATATAAATCTTTTCCATCTATCTGGAGCTATTTGGAAAAAGACAAATAGCTTCTTAGCCCAGGAGCCCACGTTTCAGCAAGATTAGTTCAGAAAACCAGAACTGTGTAGAAAAGATGAAGACATTGTCTCTATGATACCACAACAGTTAAACAACATAATTAATTACACATGGTAATAAAAATGGTAGAGAAAATGGAGTGCTGTGGTAGAAATTAAAGGGGTATTTTGTTTTAGTGAAACAAAATTACCACAGTATAATCTGTTTAACCTTTTTTAGAAGTGTCTTTCTTCTGCTATACTATAGCATGTGTAAATTGAGAGTCTTGATCCAATCTGAAAGTATAGTGTAGATCTTTATTTTACTTGATTTTTAATTTAAATTTATTGGGGTGACATTGGTTAATACGATGATATAGGTTTCAAGTGTACATTTTTATACACTAAAATGTTCATTTTAAGTAAAAGAATTAACAACATATATTACATATTACATATGTCCATGATTTTGATTGAATTCCATAGACAGCTCAAAATTGGAGAAGAAAGTTTTTCACCAAAATATTTTCCAAAGTAAAATGCATGATGCCATTATAGATTTTTGTTTTCTTCTACATCGTTTTTACTTTTCAAAAGTATAGTGATAGGTATTTGTATTAAAAATAGTAAATATTCCTATACTACAATCTGCCCCTTCATTTGGAGTTAACCCTCAAGGACCCCTACCAGGACAACTTTGGCAAATGGATGTTACTCATATACCTTCATTTGGCAAACAGTCCTATGTCCATGTTACAGTTGATACATATTCTGGATTTATAGTAACCTCTGTCAGAACAGGAGAGGCTGCTGAGCATGTTATAGCTCATTGTCTGTATGCACTGTTCTATTATTGGATTTCCTAAGCTGGTTAAACTGACAATGCTCCTGCATATGGAGCAAAAGCATTTACTGTATTTTGTCATTCTTACAATCTTTAAAGTCAAGGTATTATTAAAGTGTACCCAGAAAATATTTTAAGGTCAATTTAAAAAAATTTAAAAGGGGGGAGTCATATCCTGGAACTCCTACGGGTCTACCATATCATGCTTTTTACTTAAAAAAAAATTAAATTTCTTTTGAATGCTGATGAACAGGAGACGCCAAATCTTTTTCTCCTGCAAACTACTACCTGGTAGTAGGAAGTTGTGCCTAGAATAAGCTTATGGCTCTTTGTGGTGATCCTGCTTAGTCAGCCTTGATCCTAACCAGAGAGAGAGAGAGAGAGACAGAGACAGAGAGAGATAGAGAGATAGCAAGAGAGAGAGAGAGAGAGAGAGAGAGAGAGAGAGATTTATTGGTTTTACTGATTTTTCTGATTTCTATTTTATTGTTTTCTACTCCGATTTTTATTAATTTGTTTTTTGAAGGTTCAAAATTTTTTTCAGTGTTTTCTTTGTGCTGGCTTAACTACATCTCCACATTGTCACATTTGTCAATTTCAGACTCTCCTGTGTGGGTGGAAAGCTGCCTAAAGGAGATCCCTCATCAATTTCTCTTGAGATGCAGATCTCGCAGTAAAGAATGTGCACCTGTATAGACTCGTCCCCAGACTACTAGGCTTTATCCTGATTGGTCTGGCCCCTCTCAGAATATCCTTTCCGGTCAGGAGGATGCAGTGCTTTGATTGGCCACATCTGCATCATGACACAGAAGGCTGGAATGTTTAACTTGAACTTGTTGCTCAAGGCTCGTTAGTGCATCCCAAGGCCACTTTTAATACAAAATTTCATCTTTTGTGATGAGGGAAGCAAGTAGTATTTGTAAGGTAAAAATAATGTTATACTGGGTTATTCATCAAAAAAACCCCCCACAAAACACCATATTTAAGAATCCTAATTTTAGGTTTAAGATTTCTAGTTCTGTTTTATTAAGTATTCCAGAATGCACCACCACCTGTGACAAATGTCTCCTCACTGCGAACTTTCACAACATACATTACCCCTTGAAATCAGGAGCTTATAATGGAAACACTGATGCTACCTTAACAAGTGCTGAAGTGAACTGTGCCTCTGTGATAAGAGGAAAATGCATCTTTGCCTTTGGAAGACTCATCATCTTTCTAAATCATGATTAGTTGGTGGCAGGGCAATATAACACCGAATTGTACGCTAAGATAGCCCGGATTTGAAATATGAATCTTTTGCCAGCGCAACAGATGAAGATGACAGTTGTAATCTCTTCAGATTCATAATTTACCAAGTTGTAGGCAGGTTAGCAGTGATTGATCATCTCTGCACAGGGAGTTAGCAATTTCAAAATTGTTTTATTGTATTTACGCAAATGCGGAGTGTAAAAGTTTTATGCTATTCTTATCTCTATCTTAAGCAACTCTTGGGGATAGGCTTACCTCTAGAAACTACCCTATTGCAATATTTATCTTGTCTGTCGCTTATCATTTTGTATATTACATATTACACAGTGGATTGTTTATGGGCTAGAAAGAGTTCTGTTACTGTGAGGACATAAAACACTTAACTATAGAAAGCAGTATGGCAAAGAACTATGGGTTTTGTTTCCAAATAAGTGAAATAAAATTTGTTACTGCCTCTGTAGTCAACAAGCAACATTTTGAAATGAAATTATTCAGGATATCAGGGGAAGAATGGTGGAACTTGCTCCCTATAATAAACTGAGAACCTATTGTGGTCTCACATAGCCAAGGGATGCTTTCTACCCAAAATCATTAAGGAAAAGCTGATGAAGACAGCCAAACAATATAGATGATGGGATTCTCAGTGATGGCCTCATGTAGGCATCTGCTTTATTGTCACCTAGAAAAAGCATGGTCAGGTTGTGTGGCTCAGGGAATAGCAGAAAGAGTATCCTTGGAAATACTGAAGGATATGGCCTTTGACTTCAGATGCTTCTCTTGCCACCATAGCTCTGATTCTCTTGCAATTCTTAAGTGTGATTGTGTGATAATCGCAGCTTAACCGTCTTAGCTCAGCCTGTATCATGTTGAAAGCTTATACAAAGGGTTTAGCACTATTAAAAGACAAACTGAGACATATTAATTTTTTAAGAGTTTGCTTGAGAAAAAATTTATTCAAACAAGGCAGCACCATACTGGAAGTAGTTAGGAATATTCAGGGGAAATTTGAATTCTGGGAAAGAGTTGAATAGAGAAAGGGTAGGAGCAGAGTATGAAAATTATTGATTGGCTATAGCTTAAAGCCTACCTGACTGTGGGCGATTGTTCTTAGGTTTCAATTGGAGAATCTTGAGGCATTTACGGGCTTAGACTTTTATAGGCTTATGTCAGCAGCTACATAGCATTAGAGCCACATGAGTCAAATGGGTTCCTTGTTTCACTAATTTAACCCCACTTGCCTGGGGGCTCTCTCCAAAGTGTTCACTCTTCCACAGCCATAGTCCCTCGGTGTCTGGAGGATTGTAAATATAGCAGGAAAGATAAATTCTCTGCAGAAATTTAGAAAGTGCGCTTATCTGCTGTAGAAGTGTAGGAAGCGTGATTATCTTCATGACATTACTTCATCCCATGGAAATCAAGTGTTGGGGAGGAGGAAACTTTCCTATGCCCTTCAGGTTTCTTTCAGCTGGTTGATTAACAAGAGAAAGAGACCAAATTTCATTATATACATATGTGTGGGAACCCCCCATACATGAGCGATTCAGAGACAGAAACGGAAAATGAGGTATATATGATAGTTTAAGCTACGAATGGGGCAAGATGTCTTTAGGGCTTTGGAGGGAAGGTAGGTCAACCACAGGATGATAAGAAAAGCTGATGTCATAAAAAATATCGTTTCTGGTGATAGCGCTTTTTATGGGCCAGGCCCCTCATTTAAATTCTTTAAAGGAAAAGTAAGAGTTTTTTCATGAGCCTGCAGGGTCTCAGTTACCGTTAGCTCAAAACAATTCCCATACCACAGTGGTAGACCTTGCAGAGACCTGTCCTAAAACCTCTACACGAGTTAGTCTCCAAAATTATGTCTGATTCAGTAATGGGAAGGTTTTCACAAAAATTTGTGCAATTCAGAATTGCTATATCTGTGCAAGATTGCTTCCCTCTTGGCTAAACATGTTGTGGAACATGGATGAAGAGACATTACTTGAGATGGATTAAAGAGTGAGCTTCCTCAGAGACGCGTAACGAAGCAAGAGTCAGCAAGACGCGCCTGCGGTCCGTCTGTCTCTCATTATCTGCACACAGGCTCGTGGTGGGGCAGCAGAGCGCTACAAGGCAGGCCGCGATGGTGAATTCCAGAGACAGAACCTTGACCTCCTGTTGTTGACTCTTCTGTTAGGGCAAGCGAGAGACGCACTTCTCAGGGAGGGGAAAAATAGATTATGTGCAGTGTCAGGCAGCCTGGGGTGAGATACCAACTGATTGTATGAGGTCACTGGGAAAGTTTTCACTTTCTCTTCTGGGAGGGAAGTTACTGGCTTCTGGGTATGAAGGTGGGAGACATTTCTGGTTCTGGAAAAATGATCGATCAATCATCCCAGAGAGGCATTGAAGGGCATTTCAGGACAGCAATAAATTCATAATGTCCTCCCCCATGTAAGTCTTCCCAAACACAACAAGTTGTCCCTCGCATTTATATGACACTAGTGGGTGGGAGAAAGTGGAAGTTCATACACAGTAATCTCATCTCCTCTGGAAATATTCCACGTAGATCACGTGGTGCACTTTGGCACAAAGGAAAGGAAAGCGATTGTGCAAATATGCATCCCTTCGCAGCCGTTCTGCCGTTTAGCCTCGGGCAGAAACTGGACAGATGTGAAAGGTTAGATGTTTTCCGTGGACTTCATATCCTCTTTCCTAATACTGTCTTCCTCAGTGCTTCGGCTCTGTCCACAGCGCCCTCCACAGCATTCCACAAGCTCATCACCCTCTTCATTCTTCCTCCTCCCTCTCGCAGGCTGGAACGCCTTACCCACATGTGTCAGCACTGCTCCTTGTTCACTCAAATCTCTGTGTAGAGTTCATCTTGTCAGCGAGGCTGTACTGCTGGTTAGATGTAGATGGGCAGAAGAAGGTCTTAGCAATGCTTCTGGGCTAGAAAACCAAAAGGATGGTAATGAGAATGGCCAGCGATACTACAGTCCGGAAGATGAATACGTTTCTGGGGAAACAATTAGAATTTGGGGCAAACTGAGTTTTAGGTTAGCCCTGTGAGCATCAGGAAACCTAGGTGGGCAGCATAAAAGGTCAGGGTAGGGGATATAGATTTGAGAGTTGCCAGGGTAAAGAGAGAAGTGAAAGACATTTAGATGCAAGTAAAGAATTAAAGAGTTGTGAGTTCCAAAAACAAATCTTCAGAAGAACAAACATATGGTGGGTGAAATTTGAGTGAATATGGAACAGAACAGTATATATTTTCCCTACTTTCCATTCTTATGTAATTGTATAAATATTAATTGATTATATTGACTAATGACTTAATATATAGATCTAAGACATAAGTATGGCCTAATTTTATTTCCAACAAATGCATTAATTATGAATAATTTAGTCCATTAATAACATGGCTAATAATGCTATCATAATCTATACAACCACTACCTTTTATACAGGACCATCTAATTTTTTTTCAGGGATGAAATAGGAACTAAAGGATGAGAACATTGAAACAATATAATTCAGATGTTAAATTAAGTAAATATTTGCCTGACCAGGCAGTGGCGCAGTAGATAGAGCATCGGACTGGGATGCGGAGGACCCAGGTTCAAGACCCCAAAGTCACCAGCTTGAGGACGCGCTCATCTGGTTTGAGCAAGGCTCATCAGCTTGAGCCCAAGGTCGCTGGCTCAAGCAAGGGGTCACTCGGTCTGCTGTATGAGAAATCAATCAATGAACAACTAAGGAGCCGCAATGAAGAATTGATGTTTCTCATCTCTCTCCCTTTCTGTCTGTCTGTTTCTATCTGTCCCTCTCTCTGACTCTCTCTGTCTCTGCCACAAAAAAAAAATAAAAAAAAATTAAGTAAATACTTAAGAAAATATTACTTTTGAAGCTTTGGTGGAGAAAGCTTCAGAAAATGTAATAGAACCATGTTAGGTTCAATAAAACTTGCTTTACGTTAATTGATTTTCAGATATGACTGAATTAGTACAAGAGAATATTTAAAAGGCTGTTGCTGCTACAAGGAAAATCCAGAATTTGCAATGTCCAGGTATTTCATTTGGACAAGTGGAAGAAAGAAATGCTATATTTACATGCAACATATTACATTTTCATAAAATCAGTTAAAGAATTTCCTCAAATCCTGTCTGAAAATTTTAAACAAATTAAAATGACATAAAATAACTACAGTACACATAGAAACACTCTCAATTATATTACATTTGCTCAAATTATATACAGTATGGTTTAAGAAGTTACAAAGGAAAATAGATGAAATAAACTCAACTCCATTTCAGTGAACATAAAAATCATATAAATTAAAAATTTAAAACTACTGGAGGAAAAACAATTCAATCGATGGATGTAGTAAAGCATAACTATTAAGTTTTCTAGGTCCATGGGGGTGTTAAGCATGACATATTATGAAAAAGATTGGATTAGAAGTCAAAGAAATTTTTATTTTAAAAATGAGAAAAATAACTTACATTATGTAATTGCCTGTTCCAGTTCTTGGCCTCCTGACTTCTTCCTGCCATGCTCTAGTAAACTGTATTTTACAAAAGGGCATAGTATATAGCATTTCACAATATAACAAGATTACATATTTGTAGAATGCTAACCATGGCGAACTTCTCAACGATAGCCTGTAATGAGTTCCATTCTTCTTGTAAATCTTTAGTGTGTGTTTTCCCATTAGTGAAACCACACAGTGAAATCTCACGGCTAAATATATATGACTGACATTTCCTTTGTACAAGTCAACGATACAGTGTTAAAGCCGGGACGCAAGGCTAATGGTAGAAAATGTATTACAAGATACTTTGATAACGGTTTTAAATTGCATATAGAACAACCTTCATTTGCTCATGCCTAATCATTTCTGTTAGATGTTATAGCAAATCTGGTATGTCAAAATCAAAGTTTTATTGACTATGACAAACTTGGGGAGTAGAGTCAGTTTGGGGAAATTATCTTGGGATTTAACCATATCAAGTTAGGTTGAAAATGTAGGAATGATGTCAGAAATACTGACTTACTGCCTTCTTAGGAAACATGTCAGAAACCTAGAAACTATGTTCAGGTGTAAGAGAAGAGAGTATGAAGGTTCTAGTAAATTCTTCCTGCTTGAGAAAAGAATCAAGTGATCATAACTCATTCCCTTCACGTTTTGTGAAGCTAAAATGCATGCATTTCCAAAACGAACTTAAAGTGACTACCAAAGTATTTCAAATAACATGAGCTAATTTTTCTTTTTAAGTCATCAGTTTATTTATGCTTAAACACTCTCTGTGTGTGATAGTTTATGTGTCAACTTGTCCAGGGCATGGTACCCAGATATTTAATCAAACATTATTTTAGATGTTTCTGTGAAGTTCTCTTTGTAGAGGAATATTTTAGATTAAATCAATAGACTTTATGTAAAACAGATTATACTCCATAATGTTGGTAGAACTGATCCATTCCTTTGAAGGCCTTAATAGAGAAAGATTAATCTTCCTGGAAAATTTGCCAGTCTACCTACAGATTGTAGACCTACCAAACCTCCATAATATCATAAGCTAATTAAAAAAATCTCTTTCTCTCTACATCTTGTTGATTTCCTTTCTCTGGAGAACCCTGACTGATACAATGTGTGGTTGAGATACCACCGATGTATTCTGCACACTTTACTTCACTTCAACATCAGAGGCACCCTGAAAACTGAGAGGCATGTGGATGTTATCTTTAGTATGATTAGTTTCATGTTCTAGGGGAAGATATGGACTCGGAGTTCATATGGGAGATTTGTGAAAATCTTTTCTCAGGTCTCAATAGGGAATCATGCTTCTTTTATATATGGCCAAATAGTGTGGTATTAGATAAAGTCGCATGGCAGTGAATAGGGATTATCCATGATGACGGGATACATTTAATGATTTCAGATGATTTAATCTCATTTCTAAATCACGGTAATGCTAAAAATGAAGGCTTAATCTCAATGGAACTTTGTGTGCTGAAGAGAAATTATTTTATACATAGAAATGTGAGATTTACTTTTATTCTTTTAAACTTCAGTACTAGGAGAAAAATATGATACAGTTTATTTATCCTTAAACTCTGTCTGACTTACAAATGCCTTGCTAGTTAGTCCAGTTGGTAAGGACCTATCAGGCATTGTTGTTCAGCCTACAGTTCCACCCAGTCTGGCAGATCAAAGCATTTCTGTGTTCCAGGCCCTTTGTTGAACACAAGGGTCCCTAGAAGCACACCTTGCACCTGTTCTTAGCTGTCCTTTCAGCAGAACTTCCCCCAAGCTAAAGGGAAGAATAACAATGGCTTGTAAGCACACATCAAAAAAAGAACATCATAAGTAAATTCATAATTTCTCTCTGAAACAAAATACGGTCATTTGCATAAGTAACCCATGGTGACTGTTGAATATTCTCTTTTATTAATTTCGGTGCCCTTGATCAACGTGATGGATTTCTATGTATATTTTACACGTTTGCTACTAGTAGCACAACAAAAAATATGAGAAACTTAATTTTTTTTCCCCAAAGAAAAATAATCTTATTTATTTATTTATTTATTTATTTATTTATTTATTTATTTTACAGAGACAGAGAGTCAGAGAGAGGGATAGATAGGGACAGACAGACAGGAACGGAGAGAGATGAGAAGCATCATTCATTAGTTTTTCGTTGTGACACCTTAGTTGTTCATTGATTGCTTTCTCATATGTGCCTTGACCGTGGGCCTTCAGCCGACTGAGTGACCCCTTGCTCAAGCCAGCGACCTTGGGTCCAAGCTGGTGAGCTTTTGCTCAAACCAGATGAGCCCGCACTGAAGCTGGCGACCTCGGGGTCTCGAACCTGGGTCTTTCGCATCCCAGTCTGATGTTCTATCCACTGCGCCACCACCTGGTCAGGCAAGAAAAATAATCTTGAATCAACGTGAATGTGTTGAGGGCCTCCTATACAACTAGCAGAAATATATTAGATTAAATAAACAAATATTTTTGTCACCTAATTCTATGCATTTAGAGTGTTCTAAAATTTTCTTTTCAGAGAATCAATTTATGTATCTATCATCTATCTAACATCTATCTATCTATAAATATATACCAATCTAACTACCTAACTACCTATCTATTTAGAAAGGCATGCCAGCAATATGTTAGCTCTTTTACCCACTAAAAATAGGTACTTTATAGCTTTTTATTTTTCAGACTACATGATCAAATTAAAATACTTTCATCCTCTTTTAGAAAAACAAATCATCAATGGCTAGTATTGCAAAATTGTCATATCATTTTGAAAAGTATTACATTTGAAACGACCGACTTGCATAGCACTGAAGCAGTTGTGTAACCAACAGTCATTTCTCTTGTGTGAGGTTGAACTGCACACTGGCTGCTGTGTGGAACTGCGTTTCATGCACACGGTCCCTGTTGGGCCTCCCAAGCCTAAGAGTCTAGTTCCAGGGTGGGGAAGTCTTCATCACATGCAAACAAATTAGTTGTAAGTTTCATGACACAAAAGATATCATGACTGGCAGACTCAGGAAAGGCCAAAACTTGCCTTGGTTCAAGGTTCCTATAGGAAGGAACACGAATAGTATTAAAAAGAAAAAAGAAAGCGCTTCATTGGTTAATGCATGCCTCCTAAAAACACAGTGGTCAGACCTCCTAATTATCATGGCCCATCAATGGCTCAAAACCAACAAATAAGCTTAGTAACGGCTGTTCCTGTGTGAAGAAATATAAATGTATGGAAAGGCTAATAGATATGGCTACTTAAATTTAGATAAAATTAAATTAATTCAAATAAAAAATTCAGATCCTCAGTCACTAAGCAAGCCATCTTCCAAGTGCTCAGTGGCCACATGTGGACAGTGACTACCATCTGGGCAGTGCAGGGTAGAACACTTTCCTAAACCTGTTATTTTTTTGGTAAAAAAGTGAACAATAATTCACATTTATGTAATGCTTTGACATTTAAAATCGCTTTGTCATATTTTACGTAGTTATTACACAACTGATGAGAAGAGAGAGTCTGGCAGCATGTTCTGCTCTCTTGAACCTAAAGTTTGAAATCAGTAAAAGGCAGAGTGCTGAATTTAGTTTTTCTGATTCTGAATTAGAATTGGTCACTTTCTCTTGACTATTTTACATTTGCATTTCTAGAGCTATAAGCTAGGGTAAGAGGCAAAAACAAACAAAAAAAAAAAAAAAAAGAGAGAGAAGAAAACAGAGAAGCCCTAACTTATTTTTGTAAACATGAGCATAGCATCACTTGTATATATTCTCAAGAAGGTTATTTTGAAAAACACACTTTCGTGTGTATAGATATTTATATTTATTAGCTATTCAGTATTAATTCTTTTTTTTAATTTATTCATTTTAGAGAGGAGAAGGAGAGACAGAGAGAGAGAGAGAGAGAGAGAGAGAGAGAGGAGAGATAGAGAGAGAGAAGGGGGGAGGAACTGGAAGCATCAACTCCTATATGTGCCTTGACCAGGCAAGCCCAGGGTTTCGATCCGGCGACCTCAGCATTTCCAGGTCGACGCTTTATCCACTGCGCCACCACAGGTCAGGCCTCAGTATTAATTCTTTATTGTCATATCTTACATGTTCATAGTAACTAGCTGATAGTAATTCTCTTTTAAACCTTATACTCAATATTAAAAATGCATCCCTCTGTGAAAGAAGGGGAAAATGAACAATTTTATCACAGATCTTAGTATACTATTTGGTCACTGTTTTTGCCACAATTACTATACACATGGATTAATAATTATCTTTTCCAAACCTAATAATTTATGCATTAATATTTTGTCCTTGTCATGTCTTTAATTTTTGCAATGAATTGTTTTAATAACAGAAAGTCCAGTTGTGCTGTTCATTAGAATTGCTTGCTGTGAAATGGTAGGCAAAGAAGAACCTTACCGGTAAAGGGCATACTTACCAATCAAGCCTGTCATTTCTTTAGACTGTACACTTGCTGTGACAGTCTAATACATTTTATTTTAATTTGTCAAATCTTAGGGCTTAGAAACCTTTCTGCTCAACCAAATGGAGTTATAATAAATTGTCAAATTTATATTTATACTCAAACATATCCAGAGTTGCATGTAGGTCTGGGTGGATGTATATGAATATTTGTTCACACTGAGCACACATACACACGGTGTGTACTCACTTATCTATTAAACTATAACCTAGAAAACCAGAATTTTGTTTCAAAAGCATAATCAGCACTGGCTGGGTAGCTCAGTTGGTGAGATCATCTTCCTGATATGCCAACGTTGTGGGTTTGATCTCCATTCAGGGCACATAAAAGAATCAACCAATCAATGCGTAAGTAGAAAAACAAATCAGTATACCTCTCTCTGTCTCTTCATCTCTAAAATCAATAAATAAATCTCTAAAGCCAATAAATAAATGGCTCAATAAATTAATTGATCTCTAAAATCAATTAAAAGTAAAAATTAAAAAAAATAAATTAAAAAGCCCTGGCTGGGTAGCTTGGTTGGTTAGTGTCACCCCACAGCACAGAAATTGCCAGTTTGATCCCTTGTCACGGCACTTACAGGATCAGATCAGTCTTTCTCTCTTTCTCTCACTCTAAAATCAATAAATATAATAATTAAAACAAATAAATAAAAAATTAAAAGCATAATCAGGTATCAAGACTCTTAAGATTATCAGTGCATGATTAAATAAGTAATATTATATATATATACGTGTGTGTGTGTATATATATATATACACACTTTTTTTTTGTATTTTCCCAAAGTTAGAAGTGGGGAGGCAGTCAGACAGACCCCTGCATACACCCAACCTGGATCCACCCATCATGCCCCTCAGGGGGTGATGCTCTGCCCATTGGGAGTGTTGCTTTGTTGCGGTAGGAGCCATTCTGACACCTGAGGTGGAGACCATGGAGCCATCCTCAGTGCCCGGGCAAACTTTGCTCCAATGGAACCTTGGCTGTGGGAGGGGAAGAAAGAGATAGAGAGAAAGGAGAGGTGGAAGGATGGAGAAGCAGATGAGTGCTTCTCCTGTGTGTCCTGGCCGGGAATCAAACCCGGGACTTCCACACATAATATATTCTTCTAATAATGAATAAAAAGCTAGTGAACATAGTTTTTATTAATATTCTACTAGATACTTGGAACTTTTAAAAAGTATGATGATAATAATTATATGCTAGTCAACTTATTTCTCAACTCTTGTAAGTACAGTACTAGAAAGATCATAAAGTAATGCAATTTTCAGATGCCTAACATACTGATTTACAATGTTTGTTTTGATGCTTACTGGCATGAAAGTGCACTTAGGAACTGTAGGGGTTTAGTGCAGAGGCCTAGAATAATAGTGTTAAATTAGGTAAGGATATATTTTCCTTTTATAAAACTTAAAGTCCAAAAATAGGTAATAATGATGACTAACTTCAAACTCTTTGCTCTAGAATCACTGCCTTTCATCTGCAAAGTTGCCTCATGGTTACAAGGTGGTCATTGGAACACCAACCATTTCAGCCATATACTAGATTCCAGTAAAGGGAGAGAGGAATATTAATGGTACACATTTCAGCTGAAACAGCCCCTGCAAAGAGCTTCTTTGGAAGGCCCATTCAATGACTAGCATTTATATTTTAATTTCTACACATATATAACCCACATGTAATTTTCCAAAAGGGACCACCCTAAAGTCTCATGCAGTTACTATATCTCCTGGGAATTCTGAGACATGAGTGTGTTATACAATTTTCCTTATATGGGTTGGATATTTTGTCTAATGATCTATCGAGCTACATAGGACCCAACCCACGGAGGATACAGTTGTGCGGGAAAACAGTATAACAAAATATGAATGCCCATTTTAAAAAATGGAAAACACTAAGCAATCATTGTCCTAACAAATAATTAAATTCCCACAGACATAAATAGTATCGATTACCTGTTCCCGAGAAACTCTTCAGTTAGTTCATCGGGCAGTCTTGGCCCGCCCCTCTGCCAGGCTCTCCTCTGTGGTGGTCTTCCACATCTAGTTCTAGGTTCAGAGAGGAAAATCTTGCTGAAGGTGGCACCACTCACTGTCCGTTGCTTCAGGTGTCAAGCTGAAGGAATATCTGTTACTGGTTCCTATCCACAAGGCTTGCATTGTCTTGTTCTTCTCTTTTCTTCTTTCCAATAAATTTACTTCCGAAAAGCCAATAAATAGCTTCCCAGTCAGGTTGGTCCCAGTTAATTCTATGGTTGAGTAACCGCAACCAAAATCTTGTTCTGACGCTGTCTTAAGCCTAGAAACTCTTGTCATTTACCTCTTATTTTGTAAGCTCTGCTTTTAATTACCAAGATCAGTCTTTCTCTTTCTGTTTCCCGAGAATTAGCCATTAAGTCAAAAGCTTTCCTTCTAAGCTTCTTTTGTAAGCTACTGACCCCTGAAAACAGTGAAACAAAGGCTTGAGTAGGAAGACAACGGCTTTTCCCTGTCCTTACTAGAAGGCTGAACAACAGCTCCATCTCTACCTAAAGCGGTATTTTTAAAGCCACCACACACAGTCATTTGAATTTACAGTCCTGAAGCAGTTGGCTTTTCTGTCTTGAGAGGTTCCTATTTTTGTAAGACATTTTGTCAACATAGATTGTGGGAAAATAGCAGATAGCAGAATTTCCTTCCATTTCTGTCTTCAGAATGGTTTGCTTTACCTGAAATTAATCTCTAGATTATAAAATTTTGCTAAAAGTAGCAAGATAGGCCAGTATCAACAGTGTCCGTACCTTTTGCCTCTGTGGTCTAGCTGGTTTTATTTTCTGAATTGTGAACTAACCACATCTTGCCAAAAACAGTCTTTCCTTTCTTTAATGACACCATTGTGTAGTGCCATTTTGAGTACAAATTCTTCGCCTTTAAATGAAGAATTGGAAGCATTGATTAAATAGATGACTTTATTTGGGAACAAAGAAGGATAAGTTTTACTAATACCACACACACACACACCCACACACACACACACACAAAACAACTGGTTGCATTACAGAAGCAACCACACTAGTCAGCAGTGAGCACCTTTTTAAATTCTAAGGAGTGATGATACCAAGTTCTTCACAGAAACATTTTATTGATAAGGGGACGAAGAGGGTATACTCACCAGTTCAGTTCGTTCACAGACAGAATATTTTAGTAATCCCTCCAGATATCTGTCACCTATTTAATCATCTAATAAACAGTCATTGGACCCTATTATATGTCAGACACATTAACAGGATTGGAAAAATAAGAATGAAACAAGATCAATACACTCTTGCCCTCAGAAACATGAAAAGGTAGCATGGTCGGAAGATACAAATTTAATTTGGAGAAGAAATCCATGTTTTAAAAGAAATTTGGAAAAAAACAGATACTGATAATAAACATTTTTTTTGATGTTTCTCTTCTTCCAGTCACTGTTCTAAGGGACATACTTTATTAGCTTATTTAACCCTGTGAGGTATTATCATCATCTCCATTTATACATTATAAAAGTGAGGCTCTGAAAAATGAAATATGTTGCTCACAGCTGCATGTTATTGATGGCAGAGCAGAGTTTAATACTATTATGTTAATATGAAGCTCATAACATTACACTGTCTTTCTCAAGATAATAACAAGGGAGGACTTATTTTAGAGAGAGACAGGGCAATAAAAGTGACACCTGAGCTAAACCCTAAGGAATGAGAAGGAGCCAGCCATTAGAAGGGTGGGAAAAGACAGAGGCAAATTGAAGGTCATAGAAAATTCTCTCAAGGTAGGAGTGGGGATGGTGTGTTCAGTGTATTGAAACAGGGCCAGTACAATTGGACAGTCATGAAAAAAAGAAACAAGTGATGATGATCACATGGAATTTTAGGCCATGATACAAATTCAGATTTTTATTCCAGATGCAGGGGGGATCCATTGGAAACTGTTAGAAAACCATTTTCATCTGCTAAACATTGCTGTCCTTTTTAAAGTGTTTTGAAGATTTTGGATGATTGTAGCAGAGGGCTTAAAAATGAGACAGTTTCTTAAAATATGGCATCTGGTCATTCTATTCTTCCCAGAAAATAAAATCAATATGATTTCAAGGATTTTCAGGGAAAAGGCACTAGGTTGAAGTCCTTTCGTTCAAACACATCCATCTTTTGCCTTTGTGCTGTCTCAGTGGAATACATGGCCACAAATACTTCTCGTTTCTTCAATCGGAGAGTAAGAAGAAATGAACAGATGGGAGATCAAAGGAGCAGCTAAGCAGAGAATCTGGCAGAAGTATGCAGCAATTTATAGGTGGATGAATAAAAATTTGGTGGGCTAGTATAGAAAGAGATTACAAAAATGACTCTTACTTTCCATGTTAGGGATATTGAGATATTCTATGATCTTTTTTGATAGAAACTGGTACAAAGAGTGGCTGAACTTTCAACTAGCTATCCAGGATAATTGATTTTTCATAAATATCCAGTGTGGTTCTTTCTCTAGAAAAGTACAAGTTTGTTGAATTATTTTACAAGGAAGTAAGAAAGAAAAACAAAGCTAAACAAACAAATCATTTCTATGAAACATTAACACCCTAGAACTAAACATGTGGCTTTATTGCTTGAGAGCTTATTAGAAAACATGCTCCTTTAATTAGGTCCATTTACCTTCTTCTATCTCTAGCAGGGATTTCTACCAATGATACTATGCAATAAGAGTTCCTAAATGGAAGGCACATTTTAAGAGCAAAACCCAAACTTGCTTAGAGTATTCAGCCTATATCTCACTAATCTCTTTCTGGCTATTATGTTGTATTTGTCTTTGTCTTTATTCAGTGTTATTATTTGTTACTTTTGTAGACATATCCTGGTGTCCTTTGAAGTTAGAAATTATTCTATTGCTCTTTCTATGCCCTACTACAGCACTAAATATACACTCAATAATTATGTAAATAGCATAATTATTTGCAATACAAGACAAGCAAACATTATGATAGTAATTGATAATAATAATTTCCAGCAGTAAAATTTCATGCTTCTGTAGCCTGCATAAATAGAAATGTCACTATTACTTATTGATATTTTAAAATATACAAAAATAAATCGTGGCTTTTGCAAGGAAAGTCTAATTAATTAATTACTTTTAAGTTCTTACTTGCATACTTTATTCTAACATCTGTTTTAGGGGAAGAGATTTTTCAGCATTTATTCTATGAAATTTTTAAACATACATTTAAAACACACCCTAGTTTCTATTTTCCAAAGTTAAAAAGTAACCACTTTGAGAGGAGAAGCTTCTGATTTTGATAAAGAATATCTACCAAAATATATATATACAGCTAACATCATATTGAATGATGACAAACTAGAACTTTGCCTCTACACTCAGGAACAAGGCAAAAATGTCCTTTCTCATAAACCCTTCTGAACATCATACTGGAAGTACGAGCTAATGCAATAAGATAAGAAAAGTAAAGGATAGATAGATTGGAAAGAAAGAAATAAAGCTGTCTTTCTTTGCAGATAATATGATTGTCTATGTAGAAAATATAAAAGAATAAACCAAAAGGTTTATGAAATTAATGAGAAATTAAATCAAGGTTGCAGGATACAAAAAAAGCTCATCTAGGAAGTAAATTGTTTTCCTGTAAACCAGCAATGAACAAGTGAAATTTGAAGTTAAAAACACTATGCCATTTATGTCAGAACTTTTCTAAATGAAATACTTAGAAGAAATATAAAAATATATACAAGAGTTATAAGAGGTAAACTGCAAAACTTTAATGAAAGAGAACAAAGAAGAACTAAATAAATGGTGCAATAGTTCATATTTCTGGAATAAAAGACTTAGTGTTGTCAACTGTCAGGCATTCTTAACATGACCCATAGATTCAGTGCAATCCCAGCAAGTATATGTTTGTACATTAAAAAACAGATCCTAAAATTTATATGGAGAGGGAAAATACCCATAATAGCTAAGAAAATATTGAAAGAGAACAAAGTTGGACTGATACTACCTGACTTCAAGAGTTACTATAAAGCAACATTGATTGAGATAGTGTTGTGGATTAATGGAACAGAATAGAGCCTTGCAAATAGAGTCAATTGGAATTTGCACAACAGCCAAGGTGCAAT
This sequence comes from Saccopteryx leptura, assembly GCF_036850995.1. Classification (NCBI taxonomy): domain Eukaryota; kingdom Metazoa; phylum Chordata; class Mammalia; order Chiroptera; family Emballonuridae; genus Saccopteryx; species Saccopteryx leptura. Next base: position 183,014,798 of record NC_089508.1, read on the forward strand.
ATATTGGAGGAACAGTAGTCTTTTCAACACATAATGTTGGATCAACTGGACATCCACATGCAAAAAATAAAAATAAAAAGGAATCTATGTAGACTTAGAATTTACACTTTCACAAGATCAACACAGTATGAATCATAGACTTAAATGCAAAAATATAAAACTCCTAGGGAGATATAACATAGATCTTATTATGTTTAGTGCTGACTTTTTAAAATATATAACACCAAAGTCATGTTCCATGAAAGAAATAACATAACCTGTACTTTATTAAAACTAAAAACTTCTGTTCTGTGAAAGACACTCAATGAGAGTGAGAAGAAAAATCATAGATGGGAGAAAATATTTATGAAAACCACATATAAAAAGGATTGCTATTGAAAACATATAAAGAACTTAAAACTGAACAATAAAAAGGAGAAATAAAAGCACAATTAAAAAATGGGTAAAACATCCCTCCAAAGAAGACATAGATGGTGATAAGCCTATGAAAAGAGGCTCAACACCATAAGTCTTCAGGGAATTCCAAATTACAATAATAATGAGATACCACTATGTACCTATTAGAGTGGTAGAAATTTGAAACACTGACTATGCTGAATACTGGCAAGGATGTGAAGCAATAGGAAGCCTCATTTATTGTTGGTAAGGATGCAAATTGGTACAACCACTTTGGAAAGCAGTTTGGCAATTTCTTACACAATTGACCATACTCTTACCACACGATCTAGCAATTATAGCCCTTGATTTTTACCCTAATGAATTGAAATCTTATGTCCACATTTTATACAATAGGTGTAAACCTCTAAACGGGTGTCTGGTGGCTTTGGTCCTATTCTGTCTCTGATTCTCATTCCCAGTATGTTGAACATGGTTACTTTTTAATAAAGACCTCTTTGAAATTAATCATTATTTACCATACCTGCTCTTTGTTCAAAATATATAGAATCATCCACTGTTTCAGCAGAAGTGAAAGAAACTATTTTATAATCATCGCTTTAATCTAAAAAAAATCAATATGAGGTGATAATAATAGCAATTTATATTTCAGAACAGTATAGAGTTTTTTCTTTCAAGAGTACAAGGTGAATCAATGTTAATTTGCACCTGAAAACTAAGTGTTCTGAGAGTCTGGTTGGTTTCTAACTAGCTGGCCCTCAGTCTAAGTTAAGGGGGAAGGAAAACCCCAGAGAAATATTTTTTTAGACTATCAACAGATATAAACAAACATATTGTTCGTCTCAGTCCACAACAGATCTATAGAACGATGTTTTAGTGCTGACTAAATTGATGATTACCAAGTGCAGATTATGTTTTTCATGTTTACAGAGTAGGCTCGGAGTGGAAAAGGAACATGTGTGGAAATGAACATGAAAATGCCACTCACAAATTGTGTTTCGGTAAAGTAGGTCAAGTGAAATGTTGGATTTTAATAGCACACTGCTAATGACGCTTTTCTTTGTGTCCTCCACCACTGGGTCCTTACACATTCCCCCTAAGAAACGGCACTTTTTTGGGGACATTTCCTAATATTTTAAAGTGATAAACTGAAGTTATTCTTTGGAAAGCATCGTTGTTAGTAATAAAAAACTGTGGAGATGCTTTTGACCACAAGCAGGATACTTTATGTCTCCGCTGTTCTTGTGCATCAGTTAAATTAGACTGCTTTGATACGTTAATTATTTATCATCTTAAATTATGCATCTTCTAAAATTAAAGGAACATATAACCTATAATTTATTATTCATTTATCATGAAAATGTGTCCTTATGTAGGTGTTTCTCTTCTAGGTACAAAATTTCTGTTTTGCTATAAAATTTATCAACATATGGCTTCAAGTATAAGATGGAAAAGTTCAGGGTTTTTTGTTTTTTTTTCTTAATATGCACCGAAAACCTCTGTCACTTGTTTTCCAGTGCAGTTGTACCATTCATATGTCTTAGTGATGTCCCAGGCCTGTGTCATTAGGAATATATATGACTAAATGACGTGAACATAGATTTAGATGTCGATGTCGATATAGACACAGGTATCAGTATAGATGTTTGTAATTAGTTTCTGTGGAAATAAGTACATTGAAATTTAGATGAATGCATTAAATTTATAGCAAGTTGAGGTGAATGAAATATGTTCTTGATAACAAAATATGAAATTAAGTAGCATTTTGTTTACTTCTGACAGGCAATATGCCACCAGTTCGCACTGAAGGGAACTGGAGAACTAGAAACAGACAGCATCCTCTACCTTCTTGTTCTAATCCCCTAAATAAATGACCAGGATACACTCAGTGTTGATTGTTGATGTCCCTGCTAGTGATTGCCCAAGGAAGAAAACAGGAAAGACATATACACAGAAATCTTCATTGAGGATTTGTGTTATTTAAAAGTATTTATGCAGAAATTTGAGAGACTAAACTGAGGAATGGTTTTCCAACATTATAGTGTTTCCCCAACTTTCTTTGATGTCATCACCCTCTTTTGTCACACAATACTTCCAGAAGAAAAGCACACCACACTCACGGGGTACTGACTAACCACGAACACCAGCTGTCACACTCCATTACTCTTCACACCTTTCAGAGTATTTCTTTACACATTAAACTTTGAGCCTTTTACATAGGGACCTTCCGCCTTCTAATGTGATTATGGCTTTGAATGCCATTTCCAAAGTTTCAGTGAGCTGAATACATTTTCAACTCAAAGTAGGATCAGATGATTACAAGTGTGAATGCTTATGAGGATAATGGTGTTCTACCTAATTGGAAATCCAGAAAAAAATGTATTTATCTACACCTAATATATATTGAAATAATGTTTTGAAGATACTACTAGGCTCAACTTTTAAGGGAATTCTCTAATGTACAATTTTGTGTACTGCTCCAAATAATTTGGGATGAATTTTTGGGCGAGGCAGGCTCTCAAACTCAGTCAGCTGCAGGATATCGTTGTTGAGGGTTAATCATGAGCTGGAATGGAGAATCTATGTGTGGTAGGCAGGCAGGCTCCATGATGGCCCTGAGTGGTCCCTGCTTCCTGACATTCACATCCTCGTGTAATCCCCTCCCCATCTGTAGAGACTGTCCTTACTGGACGTATTCTCTGATGGATAGACTACTACAAAAGCGATGCGATATCACTTCTAAGATCATGCTACGTAAAGACTGTGGCACCCATCCTTGCCGAGTGCTCTTTTTTTTTTTGGTCTGTCTGTCTGTCTCTTTCCCTCTCTGTCAAATGTCTTGCAGTAAGGGCGAACCCTCTAATGTTGTGAGAAGTACTAGGGAACCATAAGTCGTAGAGAGGAACTGAGGCCCTCCGTTAAAATCCTGTGAGAACCAAAGCCTGCCGACAGCCGTGTCAGCGATCCGGGAAGTGAATCTTTCATTCCAGCTGAGCCTTCAGAGGCATGCACAGCTGTGGCCTCCAGGTTGACTGCGACCTCATGAGACACCCTGAGCCAGAGACACCTGGCTAAGTGGTGCTTGGATTTCTGACCCACAGAAACAGTGAGATTAAAAAAAAAAAAAATGTTTGTTGTTTCAAGCCGCTAAATTTTGGGATAATCTGTTTCACAGAGAAAGAAAACTAATGCACTAAGCCAGGGGTCCCCAAACTATGGCCCGCAGGCTGCATGCGGCCCCCTGAGGCCATTTATCCGGCCCCCGCCGCACTTCCAGAAGGGGCACCTCTTTCATCCGTGGTCAGTGAGAGGAGCATACTTCCCATTGAAATACTGGTCAGTTTGTTGATTTAAATTTACTTGTTCTTTATTTTAGATATTGTATTTGTTCCTGTTTTGTTTTTTTTTACTTTAAAATAAGATATGTGCAGTGTGCATAGGGATTTGTTCATAGTTATTTTTTTATAGTCCGGCCCTCCAATGGTCTGAGGGACAGTGAACTGGCCCCCTGTGTAAAAAGTTTGGGGACCCCTGCACTAAGCAAAAGGTGATCGCCTATGCAAAGACAGGAAGGTGGGGACACTACACTCACGTCATTCTGTAAAGAAATCTGTCCTCCCCTTGGTGTCTGTGAAAGGTGAGTAGTTTAACCGCCTTTTATGCTGATTGTTGCCACAAGAACATGCTGCTATCCTGCGTAAAACATTCATCACGTAAACATTTTCTCCTATGACATACTTAGAATGAGATGGGGCAAGTATTAAAAGACCAGTGTCAAACTTTTTTTTAAAAAAAATTCCTCTTTAAGAGCAGCCCTATTTTAATGAACATCTATTTAAATCTCCTTTACGGTTGGGAAAAATGAGATTTTTACCCCAACCTATTCGTGTAAACAGATCTCCCCGATAAGAGGGCTTTGAGAGAGTTACCTTCACCAGCATTCAATTTCTCCCATCACACCTCATCCAGAAAGATAATAATCATACCTTGTCATCTGGGCCAATATTACCCGCGGCATACATCACCGTAACATTAAACCTTAATATTTATGGCCTGTTCTATCAGGCTGCTGACAGTCCTATGAATGCTTCGCTTAGCATGTCAAAAAGCAATCCCTTAGTTCTCGATAGCACTAGACAAGATGGAGAAAACTCTTTGTACACAAATCAGCTGAAAAGCATAACTTATCTGTTCCAGCACAGGCAGATTAAACACATGGTCATAAAAACCTCGGCAATCACGATAATTGCAGTCGAGGTTGCCTCTATTGCTGTCATAAATCCCGGGAGTGCGCGTTCAGTCTCTGAACGGTCCCTGACAAAGCTCGCGTACTGTTGTCACGACTCTGCCTACCAGGGAAGTCCGGGTGCGGAGCAGCGCGCGTGGCTCCGCGCTCTCCTGTGTCTCTGGTTCGGGACACGCGGCGTGCTCTCTGCGCCAGCTTCTTAATACCTTATTAGTTGAAGATGGATTTGTACTTCCAGCCTCTAGCCACCTAATTTCCTCTTATGGAAGATAAAAATTTTACTTTTGCAAGTGATGAATGAGGTGATTACATTTCACACATTTTAAGGCCACAGACCATTAACTGAGTCACTCTCGGCGCTTGTCACGGTACCGAACATGTGCGCCAGGAGACGAGAGGGCTGCATTGTTGTATTTACCTGATTGTAGCTGCAAAAGAGTTCTTGTTCACTTTCTATAAAAACTGTATTTGACTTCTTATGTAAAAGGCAAAAAAAAAAAAAGCTTTATTAAAATTAAACTTTTCAATGAAAACTGACATGATTGTTAAAATTTAGGCTTAGATTTCAGATAGTTACTTACTCTCTGTTGCTTCTTAGGATCCCTAATATAGTGTCAACCAGAAGATTATCACGAACAGCATTCAGAGAGTATAAATATGTGAATATTCTCATTCAGCTCTGTATACTCATGCACTGAAGGTTTATGAGTTCAAGCAAAATAGCATGATCAGGATATTCAGACATTTGGACTTATTAGGGTGCCTTCCTGGCTTGGCATTTCAAAAGAGGAATCATTACTTCAACCTGTTAGGCATGGACTCTATTTCTTTTTGGGGGATTAGGGCGTGACATTACTTAGTGACAGTTTAAAGCAGTCAGGGTAAACAAAATAATTGCCATTCAACACGGGCACATTGCAAAAGTCAACACTCCTAGAACAGCTGAACCTACCACTTTTTTTTTTTTATCACCAACTGATTTTTTAATTTTATATTTTGAGTACAGTTTGCATTCAACCTTTTATGTATTAGTTCTGGCTGGACATCACAGTGGCTAGAGATTAATATCAATATAAGTTGCAAACTGTTCCTTCCGATAATTTAAGTGCCCACCTGGATCCATAGATAGTTATTACAATATTGTTAAGAATTCCCTATGCCAGGGGTCCCCAAACTACGGCCCGCGGGCCACATGCGGCCCCCTGAGGCCATTTATCTGGCCCCCACCACACTTCTGGAAAGGGCACCTCTTTCATTGGTGGTCAGTGAGAGGAGCATAGTTCCCACTGAAATACTGGTCAGTTTGTTGATTTAAATTTACTTGTTCTTTATTTTAAATATTGTATTCGTTCCCATTTTCTTTTTTTACTTTAAAGTAAGATATGTGCAGTGTGCATAGTGATTTGTTCATAGTTTTTTTTTAGTCCGGCCCTCCAATGGTCTGAGGGACAGTGAACTGGCCCCCTGTGTAAAAAGTTTGGGGACCCCTGCATGCTGTACCATAATTCCCCATGCCTAATTAGTAACTATCGATTAGTAGTTCTTAATCCCATCACCCTTTTGTTATCCTGTCTCCCAACACCCCTCTCCTCTGGCCTTCATTGGTTAGTTCTTTGTATCTCTAAGTCAGTTTCCCTTTTGTTTGTTCATGTATTTCCAATAAGATATCACTTATAGGTGGAATCTAAGTAACAACATAACCCTGCCACTTCTTAACTCTGAAGTTTTTTTTCATGGAGACATAGAACCCACATGTGAAATGAATGAGTTTATAAACCACTCGGCAAATGACAACCATCAGTGAATCAAGTTGTGTCCTCACAAAGAAAACAGTGAGACAGCCAGCCCGTTTGTTGAGGGTATGTGTTGCATTATATAGAGAAATTGCATTTTATGAATTGACTGTATATAAAGTATACAGGAGAAAATTGCACATCGTCAACATTGGTCTTAAAAATTTTAGGATGAGCCCTGGCCTGTTGGCTCAGCGGTAGAGCGTCGGCCTGGTGTGCGGGGGACCCGGGTTCGATTCCTGGCCAGGGCACACAGGAGAAGCGCCCATTTGCTTTTCCACCCCCCCCCCCTTCCTCTCTGTCTCTCTCTTCCCCTCCCGCAGCCAAGGCTCCATTGGAGCAAAGATGGCCTGGGCGCTGGGGATGGCTCCTTGGCCTCTGCCCCAGGCGCTAGAGTGGCTCTGGTCGTGGCAGAGCGATGCCCTGGAGGGGCAGAACATCGCCCCCTGGTGGGCAGAGCGTCGCCCCTGGTGGGCGTGCCGGGTGGATCCCGGTGGGGCGCATGCGGGAGTCTGTCTGACTGTCTCTCCCCGTTTCCAGCTTAAGGAAAAAAAAAAAATTTAGGATGATCCTGACTTGGAGACAAGGCATATATTACCTTCAGTGAGTTTGACACCGCCATTTTTCTCCCGGAGCTGCCATCAGTTGCTCTTTCTCTGGTTTAAGCCTCAGAAGGAATTGGCTTGTGCTTAGGAACCATATGGTGTGGAAATAATGTAAAACTGATTTATTGAGTAGTCTCAACTCAGTGGGGGTGTAAACATGAAGAATTAATTTTTCTACAATCACTGCTTTCAATTGAGTTGGGTCAAAGTGCCCTTATTGACATCTCTAGTGGCTTCTATAATTTTCAAACACCCTAATTAATTCAAGTTCACTTCAATCTGTGGAAAACTTTTCTTTCATCTTTTTAAAATATCTTCTGCCCATGTAGCTATGAGTTGGGGATCTGCCTACTGCAGAGGGATTAGATGGTAGGGAGAGGAGGTGTTTTCTGCCTCTGAAATTTTCAGTCCTTTCTTTTTTTCCAAGTTCATCCGACGTATGTGCTGGTGAGATGAGGAAGGAGAAAGTTAGAGACAAATCTCTCCATTCATTTGGGTGCTAGGTAGTCCGTTTCCTCTTGGAAGTTTCCACATCACTGACTACAATGAACTGGCTTCTGATTTGCTCCTACAGGACATGGATGTGATTTTATCCAAGGACCGTAGTGGACCTCTTCACTTCCCCCTGCACCAGTCACCAGGAGGGATTGCTACAGCTTTCTTTCCACTTGGGCTCTTTGGTCTAGCAGGCAGTCAGCTCGGGCGAGGCACTGTCTAGGTGACTACAGTCATACTGTCTCTGCAGGGCCATGTTGAATCCTGGAAAATATGCACCTTGGGTCTCGTGATCACTCGGAGAACATGCTGTGTCATGGTTTTGCCTTCCCATTCCCAGTCATCCTTTCCAGTTCTCTTTTTCCTTGCTCATATAATCACAGCAAGGTTCATGTTTAAGTAGCTAGCAAACTTGGACAGCAGAGTACAACCTTCTGTTCTCAGTTCTCTGTAAGATTCAGGATGAAGGAAAATTAAGCCTGAATTCAGAAGTCGACACTAAAATGTGTTCTAAAATCCATCGTGTTCTGAGAATCACAGTGTCTGCATTATACATTGACGCTGAGGTGAGACTATTGAAGTCAGTCTAGATTAAGCTTGAGTTTAGAAAGATAGCTCCTTTTAGATTTCCTGAGATATCACTTTTTAATAATGATAAATATTTCTAGTTTAATTAATCATTTTACTAATTTATTCCAGCCTAATCCTGTATTCTTAGTGATATTAAGGATGAGTATCTCACAAGGATTTAAATACACTCTATTGGGAATCACACTTAACATGCAAAATGACTTCAAATTCATCTTTACTTCATACTCCAAGTGTCTTAATTTGCTGTTCATAAATCAATATATTTAGAAAAGACGAGAAAGTAATTTTTAGCAAATTAGCTAATAATATGAAAACAATTTTGATTTATGTTACCTGAAAATATCACATTGCATATGCCTAAGTATTGTTTATTATTCTGTTAATACTTTAGAATGATATTTTCAAATAATGGTAATAAGATTATTCAAAATACGTTAGTAGTGATACTAAGATATGCTCTAAAAATGCTTATGAAATACTAAAGATAATATATTTCTCTTAAAAAGTCTTGGCATATGTTAACAAAATAAAGGCTTTAATAAGTTTTATAGTAAAGAAAACAATTAACAGAACAGTTAATAGAACAGAAGAGGACAGAACAGTTTTCAAACTTATCTAATCATAAAATATTTTTGGAAACATTAAAATGTTTCAGGACGCTAAGTAAAATTCATAAATCTCAATTTTAAAAATGTTGCTTGAAAGTCTTTGTAAGTAACATTAGCAGAGTTTTAAAATAAATGCCCACTTTATTTTAATATGTGAATAAAAGATTAGAATATTTATAAAAATTAAGCTTATATGAAATAATTTTTCTATAACAAAGAAGAATTTATGTTTTACACTTAGTATTGTCTATATAATCTATTGCCTATACAAGAGATAGACCAAACTGTAGACAAAAATTGGAAAAAGTTACTTTTAGGAATCTTTTGGTAAGATAGATAACACAAATAATAAGGGGATAAATTAAAATAGAGACGGTAGGGATGGTGAAGAAAATATAAATTTGAATAGGTATTTAATAGGTTCCGTTGGACTGGGTGACTAATTGGATGTTGGGATAAAGGAGAGTAATTACTTGTGAGAGGATATTTGTTGTTGGTAGCAAACATGCACAAGGAAACAGGAGGATACAGCAGTTCTGTCTTTGACTTGTTGGGATCCAGTTATCTCTCCAACAATGAGGAGTAGATATACGACAGTAATTGAATATATGTAAGAAGTTCAGGGGAAAGCAGAGCTAGGTAAGGTATACTGGGTATTATAAGCAGACAGAACATAGTGGACCATGTGGAATCAGATGGGCTCATTCAGGAAAGAATCTTTATTCAGAAGAACAGTGTGGGATGAAACCATGGACAATACAAACTCTTAATAGGCGACGTTAGAACATGGAACTGAAGAGAGGAGACAGAAGAAATAAAAAGGGAAGAGTTTTTGTAGAAGGAAACCCACAATTGTTCAATATCATAGTGAGCCTAGTGACTGGAATGTCTCAGGGAGGAGAGAGTGATGGAGAATCCTCAAATGGAGCAAGTGAGCCCAATCAAAGGGATATTAAACAGTGGCCACAAAACTTTGCACTTGGGAGTTCACCAAAGGATTGAATGAGAACACAGCACTGCCAAACATGTTCGGTAACAGATGTCAAATTTCAAGTGCTGAGGAGACAATAAGTGCTAGTGAGGAACGGCAGAGGTAGAAATGATTCTTTCTAGAATCTTAAATGGCTTGAGAGGGGAAAGATTTATTTGTCATCTCGAGGCAGCGTGGGGCGGAGGCCGAATGCAGAATGTGAGTGTTTTTAGACGGAAAAGGTGTTAGCCATGGAGGGGGACAGAACAACAATTCCTAGGGAAGCAGGAGGGAATGGGATTAAAACCATTACGTGGATACCTTCGACTTGATTATAGAACAAACAAACTTCCTAGGAGTCTAGGGGGAATGAGTGGTAGACAAGATTTTGGGATTCGTTTCCTTGATGGTCTAGGAGGCACGTTTTGTGTTGAGAGTGAGGAAGCTTAGGGTCAAAAAAATATTGGAGGTGCTGGACTGTTGCTGAGGAGAATGGGAGGGACTGTGTTAACTGCCCAATTCTGGGGTGATTCACCTATTGTCATTCTGGTGAACAATCACGTGATTCCAACGCAGTATTTTGCCTCCTTTCTTCTTTGCGTTTTACAGTTTCTTAATTTAGTGAGATACTTAGATATTCTGTCTTCATATTGTCATTAGCTTTATTTTTTCTGTCTTTTTTTCCAACTTATTTTTTTTCCCTTAGAATTTCACCTATTAGTCTACTGCTAGCATAAGTGTTTTATATATATATATATATATATATATATATATATATATATATATATATATATGAACAGTTGGAAAAGTGAAAATTAAGACAAAGCATCCTCATTAGAGAAGATGTGGTTTTCACTTGTGAAACAATCATATATTTGATATTTTTAAAACATAAAAAAGTGATCTTCTCTATCTTGTCACAGTTTTACTGTCTTTATGTTTTGTTGAGATCTGTCATTTGCCCGAGGAAATTTTCTTAATGTTCCCAGATGATCGTGGTATCCCCTAACTTGGATATAGTTTTCCTCTTCTTTTTAACATTTAGGAGAGTTTAGAAAATTATAATTTATTCTTTGTTATTGTACTTAACTTGTTTCCTTACAAGGTTGTTAAGTTTGGGAAGGCAAGTCTGAAAAAAATGAGCTAAATAATTATCACCACATTGACCTTAGAACAAGCTAACTTCTTGGTTCTTGTCTCTTTCTTCCTTCCATTATGCCTTTTTTATAGAGAGCTAAACATGGCATCTGTCACATAGAGGTTCTGTTATCCACTTGAACTGAATTGATAAAGTTGATTTCCCTTGAATGAGCTAGATTTTTGGAGAAGCTCGGCTAGCTTACCTCTTAATTATTACCAATTTACCTTTACTTTTTCATCCCTCTTTCTGTAATATCATATATAATTTATAGCTAGCTATCATTTTCTTTCCAAGCTTCTCAACCTGTTTTGCTGCCTCTGGGGTATTATTCTTTATCTCAAGAATTTTATGAGACAACCTACCCTTCCAGGCTTAAAATGTTGTAGTTTACTCATTGTTGTAGTTTTCTTAAAACTAGGGAGCAGACTTTAGAATGATTCTTGCCCAGTTTCATACTTGATACGGATTTTGTTTTGAATCCCTAGCTGGGTAACTCAGTTGGTTAAAGAGTCTTCCCTCTAAGACAACGTTGTGGGTACGATCCCCCATCACGTACATATATGTATGAATCAACCAATGAATGCATAAATAAGTGGAACAAGTAATCAATGTTTCTCTCCTCTCTCTCTCTCCCTCTCCCTTCTTCTCTCCCTCTAAAATCAGTTTGAAAAAATAAAAACAATACTTTGTTTTGAGATAGCAATGCTGAGAATCTATTTTGGCTGTGGGGGGTAGTAATAATCGGAGCAATATCCAGTTTCTAGGTGTGGCCACGATTGTAATTTTAGAAGTAGTGTCTGATGCCCAGTACTGTGGGAGAACTGATGGAGTTCAAGGCTTACTCTGCCTGGCTGTCTTCACTGGATGATGTTGTATATGACTTTTGCTAGGCAACCTTCATTATTCTTGCCCCATGGGGTTTTTTTCCTGCTTCTTGAATTTTCCTGGCAATTCAATGACCTATATAGTGTTTTTTTTTTTTTTAATTTTAAGTTAGTTTTAATCCTAAATAAGGTAGAATCAGTTTCTGTTATTCATTGTAAATAACACTTATATATCCAGAAAATACCATCATTTTTGTTTGTTTGCTTTTTGTTGTTTAACATGACTTGTTTCATGTGATAGTATTATGTAAATTTAATATATTGAATTTTAAATATAGTTAAGAATTTATTTAAAATTAGTTCTAGAAGTCAGGCAAATTGTATCCTGATATGCTTTATATTACAAAGGTTAACATAGTTTTAAGCACAGGTTGAACCAAAAGTTATGTTTCAAAATCCAGTTACTTTTGTGAATGTTTAATCTTAATGTTTGACTAATAAAAAGGTAGGAGATTTTTAACACGGTTTTGTAGAATTAATTAGGTCAAATTATAACTCATTTAAAGAATCCTAATTAATTTTGGGTTGTGCTATAGTGTTAAAATACTTTGTGGGCATTTGGTGTGTATTCTTTTTTATTTTTTTATTTATTCATTTCTATTATTAGAGAAAGAGAGAGAGAGAAAGAGAGAGGAAAGAGGTAGGGAGAACAGAGGAGGAGCGGGAAGCATCAACTACCATATGTGCCTTGACCAGGCAAGCCCGGGGTTTCGAACCGGCAACTTCAGGGTCCCAGGTCGACGCTTTATCCACTGCTCCACCACAGGTCAGGCTAGTGTGTATTCTTTACAAAATGAGGAAATATAACCTTATTGCCAGTTAACAGATCCCATGTCTAACTAAATTTAGCCGAGACATGTCCTGTTATGCAAGTTCCCACTCATCCCAGTTGACTCCCATTAGCCACTGTGGCACAATGGCTTGTGGGAAGACTGAACAGGAAATTGAATTAATGCCAGCCGTTTCTCAATCATTTCTCACTCTCATAAAATGATTAAACCTGATGTAAGAGGGCTCATTTAAATGGAAAACATTAGGCTCATTAAAAAGCCATTAAACCATCTCACTTCTCTGATTTATTTTATCATAACCTTATTTGGCCATTGTTTAAAAGTCACTGCTCCTCACATTTCTTATCATTTAAGAAACTGTTGCTCAAAACATACACTCTAGCTTTGTGGCCATTGAATCTTAAAATCATCTGACATTACTGTTGTTTCGTTTAACACTCTTTGAGGTCAGCATCTGACTACTACTAATTGGAGATCTGCTAATCATACCCAATTGGAATAGATTTACCTTCCAATATTTATGCTAGCTATTCTTAAACTGGACAAAAGTTCTTAAACCTTTAACCTTGTATTGTCTAACCTTAAAGCTAAATGATGCTTATCCAGGCCAAGTAAATGCCCATTGGTCATTGTACAATAATAATGTGATTTTTTGTTGAGTCACAATAATTTCTGTTGCCAGACCAATAAAAGATCAAATCTGCAAAAGCACATTTTAGGTCAGGTTTCCATTTGTTCAGGCTATGCTTTAGGGGTCATACAATTGGGACACTAACAGGTTTTTCCCCCTTAAGAATAGTTCCTTAATATGTCTTTACAAGCATAGATCCAAATAAAACTAACTTGGTTTAAAATACTATGACATACATATTTATAATTTACATGGAAGATAAACCCAATATAAGATATACTTGTATTAGGAAACACAGCACTAGCTAAAGTCATAGACAAGCCTTTAAATCTCAGTGATGCATTCCTAATGTCACAGTCTGATGCAGGTTTGGGTAACCTTTCTCCATCTTGTAACTGCTTCTTCTAGAATATACAGTCTATAATTTCATATCTAAATGAATTGAAGAATGTTTCTTAAACTTAATGATTGAAGAATAAAGCTACCTTTGGAAGAAAAATGTGTGCAAAGAAGTAAAATATCATTATGGAAGTTTCAGGACACCATAAGTTGATTCACCTCAATATGATCAGGTTAACTAAGCTCAGACTAGATACATAAATGTCAAACACCTAAATCTTTAGTGTATAAGCTGAGATTTTTAGAGTAAAGATGTGACAGTATTCCACTTCTTTTCTGATCACTACCCTGCCTTTGCATCAATGTACTGGAAATCCTTAATGTACGGCCCGGTGACATAGGAGAAATCAGCACAAGAGAGATCAACTGGATAGCTTTAATCCTCTCATCTGACTAACAAAAGTTCCTGGATCCAACCCTACCCGTTACCATGCTAGTTATACTAGTTCTCATCCAGGTCATCTATTCCCCAAGAACTAGGCTGGCACTGTTGTAGCCAGGTGCTCCATTGCTCCATTTCATGGCTTTCCAACCACAAGCCACTAGACATACAAAGACACACACTCATTGGTATTCACACTGCTATCTATGGCTTTGGATGTGTTCATGACTTCAAGTAATCTAACCATTTTTTTGGAATTTATGCCCTCCCTTCAAGTTTTCAATGCATAATTCTTCTCCAAACCATTCAATATAAGTGTTAGAGTTAAATTTACATAAACCTAATAGTCATAAGCATTTAAGTGAGTACATCTTGTAAGTATTTGAGCAAGGATTCAAAACCACCCTTTTTTATAGCCAAAATTACAATTCTGCTCTATTGAGTCCCCATTCATCTCTTTAGCCTTAAAAGGCCGAGTATATTCCCCTATTTTGAAATTCATGGTAGAACACTGTATCTTGCCCCCTCCCCATAAGCTTTATTTTTCTTTACAACAGTTGTCAAGTTACAGAAACTTATAAAGATAGTACAGAGTTCTCATACTGTGCAGCCATTTTCCTACTTTAATATGGTACATTTGTTACAATGAGTGGATCAATATTAATATATTATTGAAGTTCACAGTTTCTTCAGATTTTCCTAATTTTTTTCCTCATGCCTTATTTCTTCCCAAGGATCTCATCCGGGGTCCCACACAACATTTACTCATTATATACCCTTAGGCTCCTCTTGGCTGCAGTAGTTTCTTAGACATTTCTTGTTTATAATTAACTTGTTTATAATAATAAAATTATAATTATAATTTCTTGTTTATAATTAATGATTTTGAGGCATCCTGGTCAGGTGTTTTGTAGAATACTCTTTAATTGGCATTTGTCAGATGTGATTTTCATCATTACACTGGGATTGGGAGTTTTGGGTAGGGAGATCACGGAGGTAAAGTGCACTTTCATCATGTTCTCTCAGGGGTACATATTACCCACATGGCATATCACTGTTGATGTTAACCTTGATCACCTTGAACACCTGGTAGTGTCTGTCAGATTTCTCTATTATAAAATTATTTTTCCCCCTTCCCATACTGTACTCTTTAGAAAGAAGTTACTATGAGGATTCAACAATTAAGACTGAGGATTTATACTATACCCTTGAGAGGAGAGTATCTACATCAAATGATTAAAATTGTTCTACCTAAGAGATTTGCCTTTTCTCCCCATTTACTTATAATTGTAATCATTTTCATTGTATTGATATGACCCCTAGAATATTTATTTCATACTTTGGGTTATAATCCAGCACTAAATTGTTTATTTTGTTTGCATAAATGGTTCCATCGTAGCCACTGGGAGGTCTTTCATGTGGTTCCCATCATTGTGGTCTGTCGGCCTCCCTTCCTGCTACCCACCCTCCCTCCCTCCATCCTTTCCTTCCTTCCCTACCTTTTCCTTTCCTTCCTTCCTCCTTTCTTCCTTCGTTTCCTTCCCTCCCTTCCTCCCTTCCTTCCCTTCTCTCTCTTCCCTTCCTCCCTCACTTTCTCTCTTCCTTCCTTTCTTCCTTCCTCCTTCTTTTTCCTTCCTCCCACAATAAGATACTAAACGTTTTTTGCTGCAGTCCTAGAATCAGCCATTTCTTTGAAGGTCCCTGCTTTCTTTTGTTGGACAGTGAAGCTAAGACTGGGACACAGAGTATACTCATACACTAGGTGTACTGGGTGTCGTTATATCTATGCCCTCTCAGCTGACAGAGGAAGGAAATATTCATTTGTATACTAACCTGTGTGTATACATATATGTATAAATGTTTCTATATATATCCAGCTCTATTTATATTAAACTAAATATGAGCTAGTACACATTTTGCCAACTCTAATCCCTACCAGTGAATCTTTCTGCCTTCTTCCCCTTTCTTATTTGTAAATTCCCACTCCAGTAATAAGAAACCTGGCTCTCACCAACATCCGTCTGTTTTCCTTATTGTTATTTTTCAGTATACAAACATAAAGTACCAAAATTGTAAACCTCCACCCCCACTGGAGACATTATCAGCTATACTAGAGTGCTTATATACTTTGTTCCCCTTTAGAGTTTAGGGACTCCACTTATTTGAAAGCTACTTGGGTTAACGTCTCTGCCTCCCCTCCACCTACTAAAATGAGGTTGTTCTATACAATTTTAATACAGTTAAATTCTCCTGTTACGGTCTGTGTTACCTCCTGGAAACCCTTGGTATCCTAAATGATTTTTTAAGTGTTGAATGTATTAGGGTTTAATCTTTGTGCTGTAAAGTTCAGTGGGCTCTGACAAATGTATAGTGTATGTGTCCACCATCACGGGTTCATACAGAACAGTTTCACTGCCCTAAAAACCCCGTGTGTGTTTACCTATTCAGCACTCTTCTCTTGTCCCATCCTCTTTCAGTCACTGATTTTTTTTACTGTCTCTGCAGTCTTGCATTTTCTACATCATATATTTGTCATCATATACTATGTAGCCATTTCAAACTAGCTTCTTTCACTTAGCAGTCAGTATTTAAAGTTTGCCCAGGTTGTTTGTGGCTCGATAACTCATGCTGACAATCTGACTTTATTCAGTGTATGTGAACCATTTGCATTTAAAGTAATTCTTAATATATTATTTGGGTTAATGTCTACTTTTTTTGGTAACTGCTTTCTGTTCATTATGCTTGTCTTATAATTTCCAGCTTTTCTTCTATTTTTCTCAGATTTTAACTGTTATATAATTTGTAAAATATATTTTAGCCTCTTTATTTGCATATTGTTTCTTTTAAAGAATTAGTTTTTCCTTGAGATTACAATATATATTTTAAAGAATTAAAATTCTCTTCAACTAATACCATTTTGTTTCACAGATAGTGTGGGTAACTTATAAAAGAGTATATTCAATTTTTCCCTTCCATCCCTTATAACCTTGCTGTAATTTATTTCACTGAACCCTATAATTATTAAATATATAATTAGTATTATTACTTTCAGCAGTTTACTTTTAGATCAATGAAGAATTAAAAAAAATATCCTGGGTTTGATTTCCGGTCAGGGCACCCATCTGCTTCTCCACCCTTCCCCCTCTCCTTTCTATCTCTCTCCACTGGAGCAAAGTTGGCCTGGGCACTGAGGATGGCTCCATGGCCTTTGCCTCAGGTGCTAGAATGGCTCCAGCCACAAAGGAGCAAAGCCCTAGATGGGCAGAGCATCGCCCCCTGGTGGGCATGCCAGGTGGATCCCAGTAGGGCGCATGCAGGAGTCTGACTGACTCTCAGTTTCTAACTTTGGAAAATAAAAGAGTAATAATAATAATAATAAATTTTCTTCAATTATAAATCTTCTTTGATGCTCATCCACTTTTTATATAGTTCCAAGTTTTCCATTTGTATCATCTTTTTTTTTCCTAAGAACTTTTTAAAAAACATCTCTTACAGCATTTTTTTGCTGTCAATGATTTCCTTATTTTTTTTTTATTTTTGTTTGAGAAAGGCTTGTTTCTCTTTCACTTTCAGAAAAGATGACACAGTTTTAAGTTTGTGATTATTTTAACACATGTATTCCACTCGACTCTCTTCTTGCTGCATAGTTTATGACAAGAAGTCCACTGTAATTCTTATCACTTTCCTCTATTGAGAAATTGTTTCTATCCTTTGTCTACTTTCAGGATTTTATTTTTGTCTCTGTTCTTCTGCAGTTTGAATATTATATGCCTGGGTATAGCTTTTATTGGCCATTATCCTGTTTGGTGTCATTTGAGCTTCCTGGATATGTAGTTTGTTGTTAGTTATTGATTTTGGGAAATTTTCTGTGATTAGTTCTTCAAATACTTCCACTCTATTCTCTCTTACTTCCCCTTCTGCTGTTTAAATTATAGATATATTAAAACATTTGAAAACATTTTGGAGGTTCTGGATTTTATAATATTTTCTTCTCTTTGCATTTCAGTTAGGATATTTCTGTAGATTGCATGAAAGCTCTCTTATTGTTTCCTCTGCCATGTTCGATTCTGCTGCTGAGTTCATCAGAGGCAATCTTTATTTCTGTTGTAGTGGTTTTGATCTCTACATTAGCTTTTGATTCATTCCTAGAGTTACCATTTTCTGCTTACATTGTCCAACTAGTCTCATATGCTGTTTACTTTTTTCATTAGCGTTCTTAACATAGTAATCAGTTATTTTAAACTACCTGAATGAAAGTTTTAACATCTGTGTCTCATATCTGATTTGGGTTCTGATGCTTGCTTTGTGTTTTCAGATCATGTTTATTTCTTGCCCTTTAGTATAACTTATTTTTGTTGTTGTTGTTTTTGAAAGCCTGGCATATATGTGAGATAATAGGAACTGAGGTAAATGGGTCGTTTGTGTGACTTTATTTGGGGTCATGAACATGCCATACAGTGGACAGATGTTGTGTTACAGAATTGTGCACCTGAAACCTTTATACTTTTGTTAACCAGTGTCACCCCAATAAATTCAATAGAAAAAAATAGTATTACATTTTTCCCCCAATTATTTAATATTTTTTAGCTTGAGTATATTGTGCTCACCAAATGATATATCTGTAACATTTATGGTATTTTCTTGATTCTATTACAGGATACAATATTTTGACTTAATCATTGACACATTTGCAGTGGAATTATTATAGTATTACCGATGATAATTGTTGCAACTTCAGTGTTCAAAAAAGTTTGCATGAACATATACATTTGTTTCCTATATAGTATATACTATTAGTTTAACATATGTATAAATCAGACTCAAGTACTAATATAAATCAAAAGTTAAATAGTCCACTCACTCTTAAATACACTTTCTAATTCAAATTAAATGGGTAAATAATATGATTACTCAATAAGAAAACTCTAAAAAAAATGTGGCCACCATAGTAACAGCAACCCTTATTATCCAGCATTGTGCTTCTATGAATCTAGCCCTGGTTTAGTACTTTATATTTATTACCTCATTTAGAATTCACCTCAGCATTTGAAATATATACTATTATTAGTCTCACTTTTACATAAAGAAAATGAAGGAGAAAGAACGTAAATAACTTGGCCCAGATTACATTTCTAATCAGAATGCTACACAAAATACATGATTAGTGACAGCTCTATTATATAGTCAGTAAGGGGTACATGTAGTCAGAAGAAGAATGGGAAAATGAAAATTTTTTACTGGGTCTTTGCCCAGAATTTAAGTGCGGATGCATTTGTGTTGCTGAGCTGTGAGTAAAATAACGTTTTGGTAGACTGTTATTTGAGTGAAACTGTGGAAAGACAAGATGGAAGCCATGATTCATAGCGTAATAGTTGGATTATTTTCTGGAATGTTAGGCTGATTCAATTTCAACGGATTTAAAAAGACATAGAAGAAAAATATGTAAATAACTTGTTTCCTATTGTCTGAAAGAGATATTTGCAGCTCTCTTTTATCTCAGCTTGTAAATGTATTTTGCTGTGTTGGATATTATTTGTAACTAGAAATTCATCTCCTGGATCGACAACCTGAATTTCGGAGTAGGACCATATAGTCCACTACTCTCTCATGCCAGTGGGAAGGAATTAGACCCCTTCTATATTGATAAATGGTGGTACTCTCAGTGCTGGTTTCTAATCAGAGCTCTTATTCATCATAATTTATTGGAGACAGTTTCATAGATTTCATCTCTGAATTTACCTTCAAGATAATAAGCAACCAATACTTTCTACCTAATCCAATATCAAGAACCTACAGATAAAGTGTGTTACAGAAACAAGGAGTAAAATAATGGAGAAATGAGACCAGTGATTTGAACTGATATTGTTTAGTTTATGCTGAATTCACTCTAAATTCTTCTGGCTTTACCAAGTTTTGGATAGTGAAATAAAAAAAAAACAACAAAAAACATGAACTGGTTTTTATTGATTTTGAAACTCAATCAAATGCACTTAAATTCATCAGTTGCCTTAGCTAGATAAAGTTAGTTTTAAGAGTGCCTCATCAAAAGTAAATATTGTACAAAACCTTAATCATCTTATTTCCTATGTTTTCAGAGTCCTTTACCTTTTAAGACATTCCTTATCTTTTTACTGCAGGCAACACACCCTGAAACTCTTCTCTAGATGGAAGCAGGCATCCTATTCTATATGGTGGTCATGCAGAAGTGAAAGTGTGTTGTAATTTATCACCTTTCTACTATTTCTGAGGTTTCTATTTTCCTTCGTCATTTGTTATTCAGTATATTTTTAGTGTGCTTCCTTGGTTTCTTGTGCTTAACATAACTGGAAATTTACTCTTATGCTTCATAGGAATGTGAGACATAAAAGGATAGTTATGAAAACTTTGCAGAATATAAAGTGGTACTTAATACTTAATAATAATTAATAATTCTGTAGCTCAGAGAAATAAACGAGAACTTCAAGCACATACTTCCAAGTGAATTATCTTCTCTGTCTAGAGCTTTCTAAATAGATGGCACCTTTGAATTCCTATTAGGCTGGAGAGAAATAAAAGCATAATATAAAATATCAATGTAAGAGTCACAGTATAAATAACAACAAAAGAACAGCAACTACAACAGTAGCAAAATGCATCACTACCTAGGCTGAAAGGAATTGTGAAATACCTGTTTGTTATTTAAATATATACAAAAATCAGTTTACTTTAAAAATACTCCCGTATTTATCTGACACAGTTTCTTTGGAAACTTCAAGCTATTATAATGAGGATACAAAAAAGACATAAATATTTTAAAACAGTAATTCAGAAGCCTCTATAACATAAGGAACTATAATGAGGAAAAGCTAAAATAATAAACATGGTTTTCTAGCCTCTGAGAGTTGGTAACGGATATTGGGGCACTATGGGTCAATCTGGAATGTTAAAGGGAGACATCAGAAGAATAACATTTGTTTAAATGTTCATAAGATAAACAACAGTCATACCAGTTAAAAGCACAGCGTAAGTATATAGGCCATTTTGCACCTTAACATGAAATTTGATTTAAAAACTAGGATCTATTTGATTGCTCTGCAGTAACTTGTCAATATGGCCCAAACGCTAAGTCAGTGTTCTGATTATATAATCAATAGATACATATGAATTTCTCAGGTGAGAAAAAAAGAAATTAATTAAATAAAACCAACAGAAAACCTCTTTTCTTATATATCCTTTAATTTAAAGAAAACATAAACTTCATTGTGTCTTTTGTTTTATAATTCACTAGTTTGTTTAAAAGCCTTTCATAAAATATCTTGGCAGAGTAATTTAAACTCTGTAAATTCAGTCTGCGGCTACTCTTCTTATTTATGCCACAGTAAAAGGTGTATGCATCTTATATTGGATCAATAGTATGAATAATGAGAATAAAGAAAAATATAAACAATTAATATCTAAAGGATAATATTAATTGGTTTGACAGCAGCTTTTAACAATAAGAAAATGTAGGATTATATTCTTATTGACTATCATTCACACAAATATTATGCTATTGTTATATTTAGCAATAATGCAAGTTTTAATAGATGGATATAAATATCTTGTATGATGCATTAAGAAAAGAAAGGTAAACTTTTCGACCCAGAAAAATAAACTAAGTACATTAAAATATTTCTTCTTTCTCTGACCTGTATCGAGGTGACAAAGGAAGAAATTTAGACCCACAAATGGAGTAGGGATATAACGCGAGGTCCTAATTTAGTTCCCAGTTTTATTTCAACTTAGCTCTTCGTCGCTGTGAGGCATAAAAGTTATTGAATTTGGCTGCAGTCACCTCACACAGGTTTCCTCTCAAACAGAGTACAGGTGGAACACCTCTGCCGAGCTCCCTACATGAAACTGTCCCTTTGTACGTCTCATAATCGGCGGCGATGTGGCCGAGCATCTGGCGGTGACAAGCAGACGTCTTTGATTTATTGGCTAATATCATCACTTGTTAGTGGATGGTTGAGCAGGAGACTAAAAGAGCATAAAATCAGAGAGAATAAATTATGAAGGCACCGAACTGTGCCATTAAAAACCCTTTCTTGTCACAGCTGTGA
The DNA here is from genome assembly GCF_036850995.1 of Saccopteryx leptura. Taxonomy (NCBI): domain Eukaryota; kingdom Metazoa; phylum Chordata; class Mammalia; order Chiroptera; family Emballonuridae; genus Saccopteryx; species Saccopteryx leptura. The sequence goes on from NC_089508.1 coordinate 183,036,811, forward strand.
CATCTCATAGGAAATGGAGAATGACAGCAGTGTTCTTTCTTCAAAGGGCCAATACCTTCTACTTGTGATCCTGACAATAAATAAATAAATGGATAAATAAATAAATAAATAAATAAATAAATAAATAAAAAGTGAACAAACTGCATAGTCAAGTCAGAACTCAGTAGCAGATACCTTCCCTACAATACAGCACTGGGGGTCCAGTTTTCTTCTACTTGAAAAGAGAGCTGAGTCAAGTCCACTTCCGTTAGAAGCATACTACTATAAATACACCTGTCTTGTGTGAAGGACCCTGAAAAGATCAGGAGGTGGGCTTACCCCACAATTCTTTTCTATTCGGTCAACCCGGAAACCGTACCTTTTTTTTTTTAATTGGTTACCCAAATCTTATTTTGGACAGTTATTTTAATCAATCCATTCATACCACCCATCTCTGCTTAGCCAATGATTTCAAGGTTACCTAACATCAGTTAGTAGTTAATAAAACAATGTTCCAGAGTGATTTAAAATTGAAATTATAGTGTTTTTTTTTTTTAAGTAAAATCTGTTAAAGTCATTAAAATTCATCTAGAAATAAAGATTTATATAGAATAGTGCATAATAGTAAGAAAATGACTGTGCATTATAGTGGATAGGCTATCCATTTTGGAACCTGGAGTTATTTCTTAGATTTTTTGTCTTCTAATGTATTACAATATTCAAAAAATATTTTAGATTTCTTGGAAAGATCACATTTATTTTATTGTAAACTGAGGTTTTAATAACTTACAAATGCCTTAATGTATATAAGATTAAATCAAATAAAGGAAACTTAATGATAGAATTCTTCACTTTCACAGAAGTTATTCCAGCTGCATTCTTTTATTAATTCATTCCAAGAGTCATGGAAGGATGGCTCTGGAGATCAATCTTAAACGCATCATTTGCGGGGAAATGACAATAGCAAGGTATTGTAAGACAAGGGTCAACATTAGCAAACAGTGTGTCCAAGGAACTATTAGAAAGGATAAATCTCATGTTAAATGTTCTTATTACCAAAATAACAACAATAAAAATGGAGACCAAAGGAAAATTTTGGATCTGTTTATGGCATAGATTGTGACAATGGTATCTCACAGATGTAAGATTACCTAGACACTCATCAAGTTATAGACATTAAATGTATATAGCAACTTTGTGTATCTATTATACCTCAATATAATGTTTTTAATAAACTCAGTATCCATAGAAAAATAATGCAGAGAAGGGATGGTGGGAGGAAAGGCTAAAGAAAGTACTGAAGACAACATTATAAAAGGATCTGTCTGCCGTGACATACATTAAAATTATTTATTAATTTATAGATTGCCCTATTTTAGAAAGGGTCTGTTACTAATTAAAAATACATGTGAAGTAAATGTAGATTAAAAAAATAAATATAAAAATGAAGTAAAGAATGAAGCTAACACTAATACATAAAAAATAAGCCTCTTTAAAATTCTAAAGATGGTTCATTTTTTTTCATAGATTTTATCAACCACCTATAAATAAACTTGGATCAATTATAGTTTAAGACATTCTTGACTTTGCAATAGGAAAAAAGGTGACAAGTTTATTTTGGTTTATAGTATATTTCCATTATATCACACTAAAAATTTGAATAGTGGCAGTTAATTCCTCAGAAGTGGGGTATAGTAGATAATGAACATATTGAATTGATCTGTGGCAATGATGTTTGTCCTTATAGCACCAAGGTTTACTTCCAAGTTAAGTCCAAGTTTTCCCAAAAATTTCTAAATTTATTGAATAAAAATCTTTCTACCTATTTTTAAAATTTGTTTTTCACATTTGTTCAATATACTTGAATGGGTTTTTATTTAATTTAGAAGGTATATTTAATGCATAATGGTCCAACATAATGTCACGTGGCGTATGGAAAACTCAAATTGGGATGTAGTAATGGATCTTTGTAAAAGTGGTCATCTTACATAAAAGCTGAAACTGAGGTTAAATTAGAGGCCTTTGTAACTTCTGATTAAGAGGAAATCATGCATTAAAGTTCCTTGGATATTAAAACCACAATAAGCTATCAGCTCACACCTGCCAGAATGGCTATCATCAATAAATGAACAAGCACAACTGCTGATGAGATTTGTGGAGAAAAGGGAACCCTTATGCACTGCTTGGGGGATGCATATTGGTGCAGCCAGTATGGAAAACAGTGTGGAGGATCCTCAAAAAATAAAAATGGAACGCTTATGACCCAGAGATTCCAGTTCTGAATATATATCCAAAGAAACCTGAGACACTAATTTGAAAGGATATATGTATCTTTATGTTCACTGCAGTGTGATTTACAATAGCCAAGATTTGCAAGCAGCCCAAGTGCCCATCAGTAGATGAGTGGATGGTAAAGTTGTGATACATTTACACAATGGAATGCTATTCAGGGGTAATAAACAGAAGGAAATCTTCCCTTTTGTAACAGTATGGATGGACCCAGAGAGCATTATGCTATGTGAACTAAGCCAGTTAGAGGAAAAAGACATCATATAGTTTCACTTATATGTATCAAAAACATATACCTTTAAATAACACAATTCTTTGCATTGAAGAAAGCAGCAGAAATGATGCAGGCATCTTTCCTCTCGGGCCTCACTTCTTTGGTTACAGGTGGCACTGAAATTGAAAGAGCACTAAGGCAATTTCTCAGTGGCTCTGGACTAGACATTTCTTACACGCTTGAGTGGGTATAGGTGTGTCCATGTGCAGTCAGGTGTGGCACAGCTGTCAGAACTAACAGCAGGGCTCTGATAAGAGTCCGCCATCTGTACTCCTGCTTGATGGTCAAGGTCTTTGAATTGTTGTTACGACCAGCCTCCAAAAGTGAGGCCAGTGTCAGCGGTCTGTTCATGTTTCCTCGGAGTGTATTTCTAGTTTCATAGGTTTAGTCTACTTTAGTCATTTGAGATGTTGAAGTTTAAACCTGGGCATAGCCATTGGCAGAATAAAATGTTTTATTCCTCTTTCGGTGAGACAGACAAAGTATGAGATGAAGAAGGGTAGAGAAAACTATTTTCCAAATAGACTAGTGTGCTTGTGAGAATACAAAACTATGATGGACTTTTGACACTCTCTCATTATATATTAAAAGGCTGAGTTTGCTCATTGGATTGTTGAGATCCATTCTAGATAAGATTTTTTTTCATATAAAAGAAATGTATTATATTGAATACTATACAGCATAGAAACTATTCTTAAGCATTTTCCATATAACTAAGAAACCAAGACTCTGGTAAACTCATGGTAACCTAATCTCTAATCCTGCGGGGTTGGCTCCCTCTCCACGTCTTAGCTCCATCTTGCCTCTGGTCTACACAGACAGTTCAGCCCTGCTCACCACACCATATCCAACCACAGATGACTTCTGGCCCATGGCCTTATTCTGACCATATCAGATACCCTTGAGAACAAAGTACTAAAATGTATTTGTGGCCCTGGCCGGTTGGCTCAGTGGTAGAGCATCGGCCTGGCGTGTAGAGGTCCCAGGTTCGATTCCCGGCAAGGGCACACAGGAGAAGTGCCCATCTGCTTCTCCACCCCTCCCCCTCTCCTTCCTCTCTTGTCTCTCTTTTCCCCTCCCGCAGCAAGGCTCCATTGGAGCAAAGATGGCCCGGGCGCTGGGGATGGCTCCTTGGCCTCTGCCCCAGGTGCTGGAGTGGCTCTGGTCACAACAGAGCGACGCCCCGGAGGGGCAGAGGATTGCCCCCTGGTGGGCAGAGCATCGCCCCCTGGTGGGCGTGCCGGGTGGATCCTGGTCGGGCACATGCGGGAGTCTGTCTGTCTCTCCCCATTTCCAGCTTCAGAAAAATACAAAAAAAAATGTATTTGTAACTTTTACACATGGCCTAACATTGTAGACCTTTTTCTACAATTTTGAGCAAAGATAGTGCATCATTTCTCGCTAGTGTCAAGATTTGAAAGAACATGTATTCAAATTAAACTCGCATATTATGATGATTATTTTTTAAATTTATTTATTGATTTTGAGAGAGAGATGAGTGAGAGAGAGAGAGAGAGAGAAGGAGAGAGAGAGAGAGAAAGAGAAGAGGGAGGAGCAGGAAGCATCAACTCCCATATGTGTCTTGACCAGGCAAGCCCAAGGTTTTGAACTGGCAACCTCAGTGTTCCAGGTTGATGCTTTATCCACTGCGCCACCACAGGTCAGGCATGAGGATTATTTTGAATGGTCATTGGATATGTCCACATCTTATAACAAAAATCATTCTTCGATCTAATTGTAAATAAGCCCATGCTATATAATTTTGATATCTCTGTATGTGTGTGTGTGTGAATTTATTGTAATGTCTCACTTAGTAGTTTTGCCACCAGAGCAATTGTGTTAGGAGTTACAAACACAAAAGCTTCCAGGAACCAGGAACTTAAAGTAAATGAGTGAAGCAGGCCTACCGTTAGAAAAACAACAATACAAGTTTGAACTTCAGTGGCAACAGACACAAAGCATCAATGTTGGGGAATTATAGGGAGTAGTGGGGACTGCAGAGACCTGAAGAGCAGGTACAGTATTCGAAGTAGTCCATCACTACTCAGCTCTGAGCGTGTGTAGCCGTGTGTTGATGCATGCACAGGTCAGCCAGATCTTCCAGTGTCATCTTGACTACTTGGAGATATGGATTTTTATGTGAAATTTCACATTATTGTTTTTCTTTTTCTTTTTTTTTTTTTTTTTTTGTATTTTTCTGAAGCTGGAAACGGGGAGAGACAGTCAGACAGACTCCCGCATGCGCCCGACATGGATCCACCCTGCACGCCCACCAGGGGGTGACGATCTGCCCACCAGGGGGCGATGCTCTGCCCCTCAGGGGCGTTGCTCTGTTGTACCAGAGCCACTCTAGCACCTGGGGCAGAGAGGCCAAGGAGCCATTCCCAGCACCCAGGCCATCTTTGCTCCAATGGAGCCTCGGCTGCAGGAGGGGAAGAAAGAGACAGAGAGGAAGGAGAGGGGGAGGGGTGGAGAAGCAGAAGGGCGCTTCTCCTGTGTGCCCTGGCCGGGAATCGAACCCGGGACTTCTGCACGCCAGGCCGACGCTCTACCACTGAGCCATCCGGCCAGGGCCTGTTTTTGTTTTTTTAATGTTGGCACATAATTGACTGCAAAGAGCAAGGACTGACTGACTCAGACAGACAGTTTGTAAATTTTGAGTATTTCATGTATTTGAAGGGGTTTCTAGTACTGAGACAATAATGCAGATAAAGGAACATGTTAGTTAGAAGAATAGAGGAAATAGGTATCTACTGGTCCTAACAACATAATAGTTTAGATATAACAAAGCATATGAGCAATAAAATGCTATTTCAAGGATGTTTCAAAACCTGCAGGAACTAAGACTTATAAAGGATATAAAGAAATACTTAAGGGTGATATAATGCATTTATTATTATATATAATTGCATGTGTTTGTTCATTATTGTGATATGTGAAAACTTATTAAAGTGTACACATTAAATACATATATTTTATTTTATGCCACTTATACCTCAGTAAAGTTGCTAAAACATAAGTGTATATCACTCTTTTAATAAATTCCCAAATAATATAAAAACCACAGAATTATTTTTAATTGTGAGAAAATTTGCATTCATTGATATGCATAGTTTGATGAGTTTTGATATTGGTTACTTAGTGATGTAACCAACATTTTTTTTTTTTTACAGAGACAGAGTCAGAGAGAGGGATAGATAGGGACAGACAGACAGGAACAGAGAGGGATGAGAAGCATTAATCATTAGTTTTTTGTTGCGACACCTTAGTTGTTCATTGATTGCTTTCTCATATGTGCCTTGACTGTGGGCCTTCAGCAGACTGAGTAACCCCTTGATAAGCCAGCGACCTTGGGTCCAAGCTAGTGAGCTTTTGCTCAAACCAGATGAGCCCGCACTCAAGCTGGCGACCTCGGGGTCTTGAACCTGGGTCCTCCACATCCCAGTTTGACGCTCTATCCACTGCGCCACCGCCTGGTCATGCGACTAACATTCTAACAAAGATAGCATATCCATCAACCACAAATGTTTCCTCATGTAACTTTCCAGTCAAACCTAACCCACCCTAGGCAGACGCTGTTGGTTTCTGTCACCTCGCATCAGTTTTGTCTGTGATAATATATCAAATAAATGGGTTTGTTGGTATGTATTCTTTGGCTCCTTTCAACTAACAATATTTTTGAGGTTGTTATGTATTTAAGTACTTCATTCGTTTTTATGACTGACTGGAACTGCATCATTTGTTTATGCACTTGTCTACTAATGAACAACTGTGCTTTTTCCAGTTCTTGGCCGTTAGGTATAAAGTTTTCTTGTGCATTCCTATAAAAACTGTTCCAACCTGGACAGCTGAAGATGTCGAGATTAGAGAGTTCAAAATATTTGCTCTTTCAGTCTAAAATGACATAGAATGTCTGAGTAGAGACTGAGAGGAGATACCTTGGGATAGAACAATTACGTTGTCTTTTTTAGCGGTATCACTTGTTAGCTGTAAAACACAGCACAAGTCAACAGATCTTTCCAGACTTCAGTTTTGTTGTTGTTATTGTGCAGTGTTGGTTTAGGTTGGTTGTTTGGGAAAATAAGGACATTACGCAGGACGGATGGTGAAGCCCCTTAAAAGAAGAAATGCTCAAACTCCAGATGAAATGATGAGAACACCATTTGGAAAAATTATGTGACCTTCATAATTTATTTACCATTTGTGGAATGTTTGAATTGGGGGAGGGTGAATTGAAGGCCCCAGGACCCTGGCATTGTGTGACTTTATGACTTAATATTTTAATAGGAATAAGTTGGGATTTGCATGTTACATCACCTCAGAGGCATGATTGAAAAGGAGCTTCCCAGTTGAAATCAACGGTAACAGGCAATTTGGCTTGTGTTTTCCCTGTGTGGAGCACGGTTTGGTGTTCTTCTTTAAAATGTGGTATGGGCAGTGCCTAGTGGATGGAGCGTCTCCAGTTTTAATCACTTCACTTTTCATTTGAAAAGTAATTCATCACGAGAAGTCAGTGGGGTATAGAGAGCACTAATTGCAGCAAAATATCAAGGACAGTTTTCCTCTGTCTTAATTAAACATTAATGAGTAAAGTTATTTGCAAATGCATGCTGCACGGATGGACTTGTCTGTCTACGTTTGGTAAATACTGACACTGGGTGTCAAAATAAAGCACCTTAATTGATTTATACAGGAATGGTTTAAAAAGATTGCACCTGGCTTGACATTTCCCTAGGTTTTTATAAAGTGCTTTCTGATAAATTATTTATAAAGACACTTTTCCTGACCTATCCTAATTACAGGAGTGATTGTTTCCAAACTAATCAATTTTGTGTAAATTTGACTTTTCTTCTGTCAGTATTGCAATCAACTTAAGGAATTTTACAGTAGAGGATGAGGAATCAAGTTTTTAAAATATTTTCAGAAGGAATAGGAAGGATAATTTCAAAATATTATTGAAAATATTTGTTTAGAGTTTAGATATTTTATTTTCTGAACTGATAATTTTATATAAATGTATTCATTATATTTTAGTATACATGTTAGTTTAACTACTTTACTTGAGCTATAATCCAAAAACTTTAAATAAAATTTAAAAACTACATTGTGCATTCCATTCAAACTTCATATTTTAAATATAAATGACAATGTTTAAAGTAACGTTGCCTTTGATACTTTGGAATGTGTATAAGTTAATACACTAGAAAAGGCATAAAATAAAACTTTTTGGCTTGGTAGATTAGTTGATATGTAATTTTTGACCAGAATTCCTTGTACTTTTCTCAGAATGATTCCCCTGCAATGTTTGTTTTCATAGGTATAACTAAGAGTTTTGAATTCTCAAAAGGTATAATTAATATTTAAAAATAATTAACTATACATTACATTAAGTGCTTCTTATTTCTTACATTAGAAGTTGCCAGTAATGTCTAACTCTTATAACAAAATTTTCTATAGATCAGTGTAGCAAATTCAGCCATTGTTAGAAAATTTTAGAAAACACTGTCATCTATAGGTTGAGAGTTTTAAAATATCAGTATACAAATATATACTTGATCTATATTATATATATATATATATATGTATTAAAAGGTGGAGAAGAAATGTCCCTGCTAAGCCATAGAATGGATTATAAACTCCAGAATATGCTGTTTTCAGATAGTCTGTTAAATTTCGCTCTGAATTCTCAGGAAACTCCCCGTTTCCCAAACCATATGGCTTGATGGAGATAAAATTGGCTTATGGCAAATAGTGTAAACACACTTCACATTTTTCCTCCCGTGAAACTAGTGAAGTGTTCTGGTGCATATTTTTAAGGTCATCAGTACCAGGTTTTTTAGTGGGTCTTCATGTTCAGATTTTTGTCTTTATGGACAACTTTGCTGCCATATTTGAAAATAACCACGCCTCATTGTATGAGGCTCAGACTTGAGAAGAATTTCATTTTCAGTATGAGATTAAAATAATTATAAGGGACATTTTATATGTGTTTGTTTTTAAACTATGGAGTAGGAATTTCTATTTTAAAAATGTAAACACAGCATGTCCCCTTCAATTTCTGGAAAATATACAAAAGCAAGAAAAACTAACAACAAAGGCATCTTTGAAAAAACTGAGATATCTGAATGTGTGTGTGCGCTCACACATGTACACACACACACACACACGCACACACACACACACACACACACAGAGTCATACCTTCCAAAAACTAGTATCTACAATGATGATGATATTTTGATACATTATAACCAAGAAACACTCTCTTGACTGCAGTTATTTTAAAAAGCCACACAAATACACATTTAAATCCTGACAGGCCCTGTGGTACAGTACCAATACCAATTATTTCTTATTTGCAACAATGGCCATGAAGTTCTCATATTGATGATTGGGAACTGACATGACTGTCTTTGGTTTCCAGCACCTGAAGCAGGGTACTGACCAAGAAATCACAAAGGTAACACTTATTTATGAGAAAGTCTATTGAGGGTTTTATTAAGAAAGAAACTGTGAACAGGCAGGTGAAATTTCACACTCATCATTGGCAATAAGAAAAATTTCTACTTAATAGGAGCCTGAACATTGCTTATTCATCACATGTGAGAGATGGGTAATCAAAAAGAAACATACGCCTGACCTGTGGTGGCGCAGTGGATAAAGCGTCGACCTGGAAATGCTGAGGTCGCCGATTCAAAACCCTGGGCTTGCCTGGTCAAGGCACATATGGGAGTTGATGCTTCCAGCTCCTCCCACCCTTCTCTCTCTCTATCTCTCCTCTCTCTCTCTCTCTCTCTGTCTCTCTCTCTCTCATCTCTAAAATGAATAAATAAATTAATTAATTAAAAAAAAAAAAAGAAACATACACAAATTCTATGTGTAGTGAGATTTTAAACAATATAGTGAGGGAGGGGGTAGAGGATTAGGAAGACTGGGGAGGAAGAGAAGGATGGAAGGAAGAAAGGAAGGGAAGGAGGAAGGAAGGAAGGCCACTGGCCTATAAAAAAACATTAAGCAGAAAAGTTTTTCTAAAAAACAAATTAATATTGTAACCACATTTATTTCAGTGAATTAAAGCAAAACAAAGACACTTTCAATGGCATAATGGCTCCAATGTTCTATATCTGCCATAATGATATCCGAAATTTCCATATACATTGAGTCAATATCTGGATTTTCTACTCTACTCCATTAGACTGTTATCTTATTAATGAATCAATCTCACAACTATTTAATTTAGAGGCTTTAAAATAAGTATATTTGACTATTTGGTGTGGTTACCCCCTACCAAACAGACACACATGTGAAATACGCACTCATGTACTTTTCTTTTCGAGGATTTTAGTAAGTATTCTTGTAGTTCATTCTTTATTTGAGATTTATAATCAACATTTTAAGCTCTGGAAAAACCAAGAGACATTATTATTGTTGAGATCTTGTGAGAGTTTCCCAGGTATACAATCAGATCATCTGATACTTCCATAATAATATTAAATATTGGCGAAAATGATGGGTGCCCAAGCTTTGGGCATGGATTTATTAGAATGCCTTTAAAAATTTTCATATAAGTGAAATACTTACTTTGAAGTTGAGAGAGATATTTTTATTATGCTAATGAGGAATGCATCTAGTCATCTTTTACTTAGTGTTTTAATCATGAAAGTATCTTGTCAAATACTTTTCTTTCTATTCTGTGTAGCATCATATTCTTTTATTAATTTAGTAAATTGTATTAACATATTTCCTAATATTAAACTACTTAGCAAATGTTTAAGTGAATCACAATGAATTATTTAGTTAGCAATTCATTGGATTTTATTTTCAAAAAGTTTATGTAAGCTTTTGCTTTAGTATTCATAAGAGAGATTTGTTGGTAGTGATTTGTTCTTATGTTACCTTTGAATGTTTGATACCAAGGTGTTATTTAATTTAGTATGAACTATTTGGAATGTTCACTTCTGCAATGCTTTTGGAGTGAGTGAATAGCCATTGGTTATTTGCTTTTCATCTGTTGTATAGAATGGCCCTATAAAAGCATGTAGGTCTGGATCTTTTTAGGTGAGAGGGATAGCTGGAAATTTCTCTTTTTCTTCTATGGAAACTGAACAGCTTAGAATTTTTCTGTCATGTGTAATTATGCTGGCCGGTTGTATTTCCAGGAAATGTATCCATTTTATTTAGCTTTTTCAATATATTTGCATAGAGTTAATTTTAGTAACCATTTAGGATGTTTTTAAAGTTTTCTGTGCTTTGACAACTCTTTTCTCCCCTATTACTGTACCTGTGTTTTCTTTAAAAATGATGTTGGCTAGTTGTTGTTTTTTTTTACTTTTTTTAAAGTAATCATGTTTTTGATTTTTAAGTTTTAATATTTTTCTCTTTCTAACATTATTTCTTGATTTTAATATGATTATTTTATTTTGCTTTCTTTCAGTTTAATTTAATGATCTATTTGTTGATTATAGGAGTTATCCTTTTGTGTTTTTATTTTTTCCTATTTTACTAATTTACTCCCATGAAACTTGATTGGGTCACTACTTTAATGGCTTTCCATAGATCAGATAGGTTGTATTCCACAATCATTACTTTGAAGAAATTATGACAATTTTATTTTATGTTACTCCTTTGATCTATGAACATGTTTTAAAACTTTCCATTTAAAAGCCACGTTTTCTTTGTTGTTGTTTTTTTCCTTGTTTTTATTGTTTTACTGTGGTTTTAAATTTGAAATTTATTATAGTCAGAGCGTCCTACTAATGTTGTGTTTTTTATTTTTCTGAAATGTATAAAATTGTTTTGAGGTAGTTTTTTAGGATGTTTTACATGCTCATAAATTTTTTTTTTAATCTTTAGATTCCATGATAAATATTTATTTATAAATATAACACTTATAATTGTACTATTTAGACCTTCTCTATCCTATAAAATTTTTCCATTGAATCTTTTTTGAAATAAGTGTTAATATCTGTAATTATTAACATCAGATTTAGGATAGTTGTGATATTATTGGTGTTATCAGTCTTTTTTATTCAATCATTTTAAAACTTTATTTTGCCTATAGAAAAATATCTTATGTATATAGTATTTGATTTTGGTATTTAGTTTTAAATTCTTTTTTTTAAATGGCTGTTTTGAGCTGTTTTATATTTATTAGTACAACCATTATATTTGATCTTTTATCATGTAATTTTGTGTTATAACATCTTTTACTTGTGATTTGTTTACTTTTAAGAATATTTTGGTATTTAGAAATTCTTGTGTTTTTATCCTAGTGGTTACCATTGTAATTATCTTATTAGTCCTCCCTTTTAAAGATTTTGTTGATTGGGAAATCCTGAAATTAATTGCTAACTTCTTTACTCTTGTTATATCTCTAAATTAACACCTAGTTTTAAATGATGTTATTTTCATTAAAAAAAAAATAAAACACAGGTTGATCAACAAGCTTATTTTGAATGAGAAATTCTTCTCTACATTACTTTCTCACATTTTTTTGCTGGGCCACGGAGCACACTGAGGACTCCGGCTTTGATTCTCAGTACAAAAGGGAGCCATCGTCGATGTTCAGCGGGGTGGTGACATAGATTTTTATTTTTAGAAGAATGCTTTGGGTAGTAGCATCTCCAATTTGATATTCTCAAACTTTACATTATGCTGCTTTCCATTTTTTTCAAACTCATAATTGCCTCTTTCAATCAAAACATAAGGTGGATGATAAAAAAAATTAAGCAAAAATGACATTTAAATGAGGTTTACTTGACTTCTGTTGTGGTCTTAATGAGGATTAGAAATTATACAGTCTTATTTTTTTTTCTGGTTTTTTATTTGCATTCAGCTCTGACGGTCACCGAGTCTTTGAGTGGGATTAAATTGAGTTATTTGTGCACTTTCTTCTTGTTTGGCACCCATTGTGTATGAACACGAATTTTAAATAGATTATCTGCAGACTAAAGCCTTTCCATGATTCATTGAAACTGAGCCATACGTACTGAGTCATGAGGTGCAATAATTAATTTTCTCCTTTCTTCACATTTCCATGTTGTTAAATGTTAATCAATTCCTGCTGTTTGGGAGGTCAGAAATGTAAAGGTTAGTAATAATACCCATAAGGAAATACATTTATTGATATTTAAGTTATTGGAAAGCAAAGGATAAAGGGAGAAACATTTAACCTAGAACTAAATTAAATTTTCTGGCTATCCCCCAGTAAGTTAACATTTTATGATTACCGTTACTACAAATACCACTTAATAAAGTGGGCTCTATTTAGTTATATATTCTGTTGTTTATTACCTACCAAGTTTTTCAGGTAGCTGTAGGATTTATTTACTTTGAATTGCTTAATTTATAACACAGTATTAAGTTGTGTAGTGAGCATATAATTCCTTCCATTTATGCACTTATTTAATTATCCATTCATTCTAAAACTGTTTATTGAGCACCTGCTATGTGCCAGATGTGTATTGGATGCTTCACATGTAATAGAAATCAATGATCTCTATCCTAGGGGAGCTTTCATATTAGTAGGAGAGGCAAAAATCCTTACTATGTGGAATTTATCGGGTTTTGAGGGCTATGAGAAAAAATAGATTTAAAAAACAGATTAGAGTAAGAGAGACTGAGTATAGGGAGAGGAAACCCCAGACTTCGTTGCAATAAGGTAACAGGGTCAGCCACATTGAGAAGGTGAGATGCAGGTAACCTAGAAGAATGTTTCCTGGAAGAGTATTTCTTGAGAGTGAAGCAAGCCAGGGTGTCTGGACAGGACAGGGGAAACTACACTGGAAGAGGAGGAGAGAAAGGAACAACAGGTCAGATCATACAGAGTTTTGAGGACATTTTAGGACTTTGTTTTTTATTGTGAAATACACAGAGAGCATTTCAGGGCTTTGTGGGCTGACTTACTCTGAGTAAGGCTTTAATAGAAGCATCCTGGCTACTCCGTTGTAAACAGGCAGAGGACGACAGAGTAGAAGCAATGAGCTCAGTTAACAAGATATTGCGGCGATGCAGGTGCGGGATGACGGTGGCTCAGACCAGGGTAGAGGTGAGGGGCATCGTGGGAAACGTTCAGCCTGACCTGTGGTGGCAAAGTGGATAAAGTGTCCATCTGGAATGCCAAGGTCACCAGTTCGTAAACCCTGGACTTGCCTGGTCAAAGCACTTACGAGAAAGCAACTATGAGTTCATGCTTCCCACTCCACACCCCCCTGTAAGGCCAGTAGCCACAGCCACCATCACAGCCGCCTGGACGGTGCAGGTTCGCATTGGGTTTGGACAGACAGTAATGAAACAACAGAGCCAAGAACTGGTGAGCCATCTTTAATCCTAGCTTGCACCCGGTGGGCAAGTAATACACACAGTGGGAAAACACTTCCCTTTCCATTTAGGGCTCCCAAAGCCACTGACTTATCCGAGTTTCCTAGAATCAAAGGTTTTTAGCTCACCAGACTTATTCACCTCTGTTCCCCATCTCCTTCCCCTCCCTGCACAAACTCTGCACAAACTGGCTTCTCCCTCAGCACTCTGCCATCTTGGCTGCTTCTCCTGGCCTCCTCCACGTGGCCTCTCTCTGTTCTCCTCTCTAATACAAATCTCAGGAACCAAGAGCAAGCTCCCGATCTGCCCCCATTTTATAGTGTAGAAATCAAAACCTTTAATCCAATATACAAATAAGGCAGTCTGTGATACAAAGTCACTTATCTGAGGCATAATTGGATTGTACCGCCCCACATCAAAAAGGGTGGGAAAGGCTTAGTCCTAAAACCAAGCCCAGGCTACAAGGATCCTGCCTGCCCACAGCCCCCAGAGACACACATTAATATAATCACGCCCATCCCAAGCAAGAAGGGCAACCAATACCATCACCTGGGAGACGGGCTTCCACATGGACAGCGCCATCTTTAACAAAGTGAGCATAATATATTTTATCTGCCCAACACCTCCTCTTTTCTTTCTAAAAAAAAAAAAAAAAAAAAAAAAAAAAATCAATAAATAAGATCTTTGAAAAAAAGAAAAGAAAACATTCAGAATCTGGGTATATATTTTGAATTCAAAGCCTAGAATATGACAGATTAGAAATCAATGCAAAATGGAAAGAAATTCAAAAATGGCTTTTATTTTTTATTATTTATTTCTTGTTTTGAGGGGTCTCAGAGAAATGAGAAGATCAGGGATGGGGTCAGTGATGTGCGTGGGGCTGCAGGGGGAGCCGGTTTGGGGGAGACAGGGAGAGCTAAGCCTGAGAGAAAGAGTTGGGACGTTGAACCTGAAATGCCAGGCGGACAGCCAGATGGAGATGGAGACCGGGCGGTCAGACATGTGGGGGTGAAGTTCTCGAGAAAAGCCTGTCCTGGACACAGAACTCTGAGAATCCTTGCCTGTCGATGGATTGCCAAACTGTGTGACGGGAGTGCGCTGGGAAGTGGAGTGCGGACAGAAGAGCCCCAAACCTGAGCTTCTAGACACCTCCGGGCCAGGGGCGAGACGGAGGAGAGAGGCTAATAACAGAGACCGAATGAGGAACACTGGAGGGTGGAATGGATTTCAAACAGGGCTGGCTTCATGGGCAGGAAGCCCGGACAGGGCTTTAGGCTTAAAAGGACCCTGTGCTTGCTTTAATGCCCTCCCATTAGTGTCTTGAAATTCTTAAAAAATATTAACTTTCTGCAAGACAGGAAGTGTAACAGGTGTCTCCAGCCTGGGCCCAGAGGTCTCTTGAAGTGAAGTGAAAAAGACTTAACTAAAAGGTTTATAAAATGTTTCTAACGGAAAACATAGCTCTTGCCTAAAACTGTGGTGAGATTCCTCATTAGTGTTTGCTCTATTTTCCAAAAGAATTGAATAAATCTGTTGTTATGTGAAGGTTAACATTAGGTTCTCTGCATTGTTGCATTATTAACATAATTACCATGATTACCCACACGGTAAATGATAAAAAGCTTTGAATTTCTAAATAAAACTCCTCCTGAAAAGAAAATGAATCCATTTCTTCCCTAGTGTCCTAATGTCTAGGCAAAACAGACGAGCAATGTTATATATTCTGTGGAATTACATTTTAAATGACTCCAACTTAAAAAACGTCCTGCTGATTTAATAATAATGCCTTTAAAAAAAAGTCCAAAGCAGTGATATGTAATGCTCCAAAAGAGTAAATAATACAAAATAAGAATTTACTCTCGGATAATAATTTGGAATTTATATTAGTTATATAAATATTAAACTGTCCTATTGATGTGTTTTTGACAAAATGAGTCCAACCTTCAAATAAAGCACAGTCAAAAGGAGACATTTAAATAAGCATACATCGTAATAGCTGGAGAAATGCAGTTTGGGAAATTATATTTGAGGATTACTGATGTAAAGACAGTACAAAATAGAAGCATAATATAGGTGTTGAAGAAGAATATGAGAATATTCATTATGTTTACTTTCTTCATTCCTTTAAACTGAATATATACTATCAATTCACAGAG
Source organism: Saccopteryx leptura (assembly GCF_036850995.1). Lineage (NCBI taxonomy): Eukaryota > Metazoa > Chordata > Mammalia > Chiroptera > Emballonuridae > Saccopteryx > Saccopteryx leptura. The sequence continues at coordinate 183,052,828 of NC_089508.1, forward strand.
GAACAGGAAGTGAATCGTGCAGGGATTTACAGACAATAACTTGGTAATATTTAAGTTTGAACTGTTGTAAAGTTTCATGGATTAGAGTTGCAGTGACATAACAATTCAAGTAGTTTATCCTTGTATTACAAATGTAATTTTATAGACACTTAACTCTCCTGATTCTTGCCTGAATGTCATGATAAATGCTACAATATATGCCATGATAACTCTGTAATTCCCGATTGACTTTACATTTTTCTGTATATGTGTATTTTAGGTCTAGATAGTAAAATTTGCAATAAATATTCTAATTTCTGATATAAATATATATATATACATATTTCATTTCAATAAGCATTTTGTTTTATAAAGTTGAAAAAGACACATTTATACTTGTTTTGCTTCTATTTCACCCAACATTTATGAGAAAGAATATAGTTATTTTACATCTTAAACCCATGGTACATATTCTACTCTGAGGTTCATTCTCCAGCAGTCTCTTTTTCTTAAGGCATACATTTTGAATGGGAAGACATCCTAAGGAACACATATTGTACATGTTAAAATAAGGTGGAAACTTTGAAGATTATAGAAGGAATATGTGACAAGTTGAATGAGGTTCCTGGACCCATTTCCAACAATGGAGAGGGTTCCCAGGACATCAACAAACACCTCTAGGACACCAGTAAGTGTCTAAGAATTTAACTCAATTCTGATCCTGTGTACCCAGAGATAGCATCAGATTTCAGAAGTTAAGGGTTCAGTAGTCCTACAAGACTGCCTCCTCTCTCTGCCGCCCCGCCTCAGACACTGGCCACAAGCCAGAGCTCTCACCAGTGCTTCTGACCAACTGACTGGAGACTGGACGTTCTCACAGTCCTTTCCTTGGCTTCAATTAATTTGCGAGGCTGGCTCACAGAACTCAGGAAAACCTGAAAACTTGTTTACTCATCAGATTACCGATTTATTACAGAGGATGTGACTGAACAGCTAGAAGAACAGATACACACAGGGCAAGGTCCCAAAAAATGGTGCTTCTGTCTTCTTGGAGCTTGGGATACAGAATGGAAGTATTCTCATTTCGCTACATGTAAGATCTTTAAAAGGCAGTGCGCTGTCCTTCTGTGTTTTTATGGAGACTTCATTATGCAGTCATGATTGACACAGTCACTGGCCATTGATGATTGACTCAACCTCCAGCCCCTCCGCCCTTCCTTGTGGTCTACATGAAAATTCCAAACCTGTAATCAGATGGTTGGTTCTCCGGGCTACCAGTCTCTGGGGTCTAAAAGTCGCCATCATTAACATAAAAAAGACTACTTCATAACTCTCAATATTTAGGAAATTCTAAGGGTTTTAGGAGGTGTGAACTTGAAAATGTGGTTGAAGACCAAATATATAAAATCACAATATTCTGTAAGTCAGATGCTGAATTTCTTGCTTATGCTTATTGAGAAGAAGCGGAATAGAACTTCAACTCTTTGAAACAGTTCCAGGTTGGGAGAATTGCCAACATTAGAATTCTGGACATTTAATGTCAGGTTGTTTTTTGTTGTTGTTGTTGTTGTTTTTTGTATTTTTCTGAAGCTGGAAACAGGGAGAGACAGTCAGACAGACTCCCGCATGTGCCCGACCGGGATCCACCGGGCACACCCACCAGGGGGCAACGCTCTGCCCACCAGGGGGCGACGCTCTGCCTCTCCGGGGCATCGCTCTGTCACGACCAGAGCCACTCTAGCACCTGGGGCAGAGGCCAAGGAGCCATCCCCAGCACCCGGGCCATCTTTGCTCCAATGGAGCCTCGGCTGCGGGAGGGGAAGAGAGAGACAGAGAGGAAGGAGAGGGGGAGGGGTGGAGAAGCAGATGGGCACTTCTTCTGTGTGCCCTGGCCGGGAATCGAACCCAGGACTTCTGCACACCAAGCCGACGCTCTACCACTGAGCCAACCAGCCAGGGCCAATGTCAGGTTGTTTTACATTGAGGAAAAGTATCTCATTTATTAACAAATTTAAACTTCCATAGAGCAATGGTTTTGTCATAATGAACGAAAGAATTCAGTGTAGCTGATAAAAATAACTTAAAATTAAGTGCTATTGAATTTATATAAAGACATTACTTAATCCCTGTGTATCTTTGAACAAACAGGCTGCATAATGATCATGAGAGTGTATGTAAATAAAACGAGTGAAAATTAAAGGTACAGGAAAAGAAATTGTAAAATACATCAGTAGCATGCTCTCATTGGCGTATCACGGCAAATGGAAGCGGTAGAAATAGAATACCCCAACAGGAGAAGTATTCAGAACCGGTGGGATGTGGTGATGTTGGGGAGGGGAAATTTCCCCTCTTTTTCATCTTAGTTCTTCTGGCTGGTCTGAGAATTAAATTGACCTGAAATAGATGGACAGGAGTAAAGCAACCCAATTCTTTTACAGGTGTATATAGGGAGCAAGGATGTTTTATAACTATCTGGGCCTGAGGACCAATTGGCCAGTTGAGGCTTAGTCTTTCTTGAGCTAAGAATAAAGGCGGTGTGGGACTTGTAGGGGAGGAAGGTGATTCTTATGCAGATAGGAAGCAGAAGTCTAGTAAACAGATATTTGCAATGGGACACAGTACTTAGATCAGCTGGGCCTTGCTAGGCTCCTCCCAGTCCACCACACCTGTTCATATTTCACTCTAGTTATCCACAACAGTGGATAGCTCTCTTTGCTGGAGAGGTTCCTTCAACTAAAACTTTTTAGGTAGTTAGGTGGAAAGTCAAAGGTTCTTTCCGAGTCTTGTTTCTTAAAATATTCAATAGTCCAAAGAGGTATATTTTAGGTCGCTGGTTCAAAACCCGGGGCTTGCCTGATCAAGGCATATATGGAAGTCAGTGCTTCCTGCTCCTCCCCCCTTCTCTCTCTCTCTCTCTCCCTCTCCTCTCTAAAATGAATAAAAAAATAAAATAAAATTTCAAAGAGGTATATTTTGGGGTGGCAAACTCTGCTTCCCTGTAATAATAATAAAAGAGTCGTTTATATTTAGTCAGTGTTAACATCCTTTTAAATTCCCTGTAGGTCCCCTCCTGTTGCTTTCCCCCAGCATAGCTGGGTCCTACCTCACTGGCCTCTCCCTTGAAGTACCACTGTTTGTCACTTCTACATTGGATGCAACAAAATGGCAGAAAATGTCACTATTCTTTTGAAATGAAACTACTCATTTGTAGTTTTCATAGAATGAGTTTATAATAATGACCATCGTACTAGTTTATTGCTCTAAATCTTTTATTATGAGTGATCTCATTTAATTTTCACAACTGCCTGGTATGGTAAGCATGGTGATTTTCATTTAAATGAGATTCATGGAGGTTATGAAATTTTTCCAAGCCCCACATAGATAGGTGGTAAACCTGAGAAATCAAAAGTCTGTGTCTTGCCTGACCAGGCAGTGGCGCAGTAGATAGAGCATCAGACTGGGATGCGGTGGGCCCAGGTTCAAGACCCCAAGGTCGCCAGCTTGAGTGCAGGCTCATCTGGTTTGAGCAAAAAGCTCACCAGTTTGGACCCAAGGTCACTGGCTTGAGCAAGGGGTTACTCGGTCTGCTGTAGCCCCCCAGTCAAGGCACATATGAGAAAGCAATCAATGAACAACTAAAGTGTCGCAACGAAAAACTAATGATTGATGCTTCTCATCTGTCTTCGTTCCTGTCTGTCTGTCCCTATCTATCCCTCTCTCTGACTCTCTCTCTGTCTCTGAAAAAAATAAAATAAAAGTCTTTGCCCTTAACCAATGGGTCAACATGTCTCATTAGACCTCTGGTATGGAAATGTCTTGACAAAGAAATGACTGTTCTGAATAGAAAAAACGATGAGGTAATCTGCAGTGAAGAACTGGTTCACCCAGGCTTGCTAATTAACACAAGTAGATTAATATTATTTTGGCTAGCTACCATCAGTTATTTGCCCATTATGTGCCAGATATAAGAACTTCTCCTTCAAGAACTTATTGATTCTACACAACAATCTGTAGGCTAGATATATTAATGCTTTTGTGAGAAAAATATATGTATATTTACAGACGTCCCAAACTTAAAGAGAATTCGAGAACAGAAATTTAAGTTTAGGATCCTCCTGCCTCCTTGGCTCCTGTTCTTAGTAAATTAAAGGCTACAAGGTTAAAGAGTAAAAAAAAAGAGACAAAGCCTATAATAGTCATTATGCACCCAATTTTCCTTTCACAACACAAATAGTTTCATATTAATTAACTCACATATGACCTAAATTACTAAGCTTAAGTCAGGAGAGAGGATAACATGTTCAGGAAAACTTTGTTGACATACAAGAAGATGTTAAAGAATAAATAAAAAAAAACACTTTAGCAAAATAAACATAAAAATATTATAACTACAACAGAGATCTTTTTTCAGATAGTGCTTCTGCCATGTTTGTGGAAAGCCAACGTCACAATGAGAGCTTTTAGAGTTGAAAAGATGTAAAATTCTTGTATACACATACACACAAATAAATGACAACGTTTTACAATGACCAGCTTCCCAATGGAAAGGGCATCATTTTTATGTAGTTTTTAATATCTCTTGGAATTTTTTGTAAAACTCAGAATTTCTCTGTTATATTATTGTGGAAATAAATGGAAAATTGATTCATTTTACAGCCAGTCACTATTCTCATTGATTGGGCACCCATGATATGTTTAATTGTTACTTGTTATCAGTTGAAGAAGTATGTAATGGGGTAAAATGTCACAATTTGCAAAAAAAAAACTGGACTCCAAAAAGAAGTTGATATATTTAAACTGTTATGTCTTCTGTTGCTCACATTAATATGCAGAGAAGAGTCAAAGGTTTTGATGGAAGGAATGTTATGGGCAGTGGTACAAGGCCAAAAATACTTATATGACCCAGGTCTTACACTTGTTATTTCATCCTTTGTGTGATAAAGAAGTTAACTGTTCAGGATCTGTTTTTCAATTACAGCGTGAATTTTCCCAGAGAAGTTACAAAAAAAAAAAAAAATCAATGTAAAGTAAATGGAGGAAGATATTTCAGAATTTTACTAACCAATTCTAAAGTTTCAGAGATGCCTATTGACAGTACTTTTCTTGGATGAAAACTTCCCAAGGGCTTGACGGTGGGGAACTATTAATGTATTGCAGAATAGTGTAGGACAGCTTAGGGGTTAATAATATGAATGTAGTGTGAAAATCTTGATCCTAGTCATTGCTGTGTCATCTTGTACAACTCCTTTGACCTTTCTGCTTCTCAATTTCTTTATAAGAGAATGAGGATAATAAGAGCATTTATCATATGGAATTATTGAAAAGTCTAAATGAGTTCATGTTTGTGTATATACCTAGGAAAACTCCTAACACACAGAGTTTGATCAAGCATATAGACACAGGTACATACACACAGAGAGTGTCTGTAGGTATTGGGCATTTTTATAAATTATTTCATTTTAGAATCCATAAGTATCCAACCATACATAATAATAAGTTTGTAAAATTTTCATAAGCCTTTATTTTATAAAGAAACCTCAAACTCAGAAAGCCTTGGAGATTTTCTTTTCTCAAGTTCCTATAAAACCTTGTTTGTTTAGCTCCAAAATGTATTATTTTTCACAAAAATAGTTGCTTTTAAATTCTTCACAGCATACGTAGTAAAGGATAAAGAGGGACTTGATACTCTGATGGTGAACAGAACACCCTCTGGCTGCCCTCACGTACTTGCTGTCCCACAGTAAATCCCCAGGGACGGCCACCGGTCCCACTGTGTTCTCTCCTGTCTCTGATCCACTCATCACGCAATTTCTCAGTCTCATGGAAAATGTTATAAAAGCACGAACTCAGAACCCACTCTCCCTCAGTACCGATAGGTTTTCCATCACTAAAATACTCCTGTGTAGAAAGGAGTAGCTGTGTTTTCCAGGGGTAATACCATCCTAAAACTTACGTAGGGGAGTCAAAACAAAAGTAACTGAAAACCCTGCTAGTACCTCAAGCTCTTCCATTTTTTTTTCTTCTTCTTCTTCTTTTTTTATTTTATTTTTTTGTATTTTTCTGAAGTTGGAAACAGGGAGGCAGTCAGACAGACTCCCGCATGCGCCCAACCGAGGTCCACCCAGCATGCCCACCAGGGGGCGATGCTCTGCCCATCTGGGGCTTTGCTCTGTTGCAACCAGAGCCATTCTAGCACCTGAGGCGGAGGCCATGGAGCCATCCTCAGTGCCCGGGCCATCTTTGCTCCAATGGAGCCTTGGCTGCGGGAGGGGAAGAGAGAGAGAGAGAGAGAGAGAGAGAGAGAGAGAGAGAGAGAGAGAGAGGAAGAAGAGGGGGAGGGGTGGAGAAGCAGATGGGCGCCTCTCCTGTGTACCTTGGCCGGGAATCAAACCCAGGACTCCTGCACACCAGGCGGACGCTCTACCACGGAGCCAACCAGCCAAGGCCAAACTCTTCCATTTTTGAGGAATAGTTTTTCTCTAAGGCAGCCAGTGATAAAATAAGCTCTGTGTTACCGAATCCGATGAAGCCACTTCATCCTGGGTGAGCTTCTTTTCCATTAGGATTATTAATATGAGAAGAAGGCTTTTATTTATTTTTTTGTCAATACAACCACGCATCTGCCTTAGTTTACATGATGAAAGGAATTAATTTGCGAAGTTTGGTACTTTACTTATTAATAGTAACAAATTATTTGCCACACCTCTCAATATTCAACTGAGACACTAAGCTAGAATAGCAATGTATCACAAGAGCTCTGCTGAGAACTGTTTTGTCACATTGCCCAAAGTAGACATGTGACGATTAGCACTTTTGACTCTTAAGAGAAATACCTAGGTTCACTTTTCATTGTGCTACTGACTTTTTTCCTTTTTTTACCTCTCTTTGGCTGATCTCTGATCTAGCTGTGGCTTAAATTTCACTTTATGTATGACTTTGATATCTCTTTTTTTTTAATTTAAATAGGACCCAAAGGCCTCTAATTCCAGGAATAAAGGAATCACATAGGAACAGAAAAGGTGAAGAGAAAAAAATATGACTGATGTAAAATAGAAAGGAATTTGACATGAGGAGATACAAATCTTTTCTGTTTCCTATGTTACAAATTTGAACAAATCGAAGATTAAAAATCTTCTGTGCAATTTGCCTAAAGTCCCAATTCATCCTCAGATTTTTTAACACAACCAATTTAAACACTTTCTATTATCTCCTAGGATCAAAAGAATCAATCAACATCTTCTACAGTCTTATGGGTCCTCAATCATGCTTGCCCAAGGCAATGAAAATCAAATCAAAAGCTGCCTCTATGGGCAGAGGGTTATAACTCAGTATAACAGAAAATACTGCGGAAGTAGAAGCCCTGCATCAAATGAAATGTAATTCATGCTCACTAAAAACTATATCCTTTCAGAAATATGGAGATTTTAAAAAATCTGTTCTTTTTCTCTCATAATGAGTTTTTAAAATTTCAACCTGTTATTCTTTCTGAGGCAGAAGATTAATTATGTAATCAATCCAATCACTGTGTTTCTAATATAACAGATGTCTCATCATTTTTGGTAACTTTAGATTATGACATTCAATTTGAATTTTTTTTTTTTTTGAGAAATCGGTACTTACTTTGAAGATAATAGTGATTATATAAATATACAAACCTGCATATTAACCAGCATGATTATGTGTCTGTGTGTGTGTGTATGGTGGTGTGTGTATGTTTAGTAAATAGATATCAAATGTATTTGATTAATTGGATTAATCAAAAAGTAGAAAAGACAAACACAGGATAATGTTTCAATCTGTATTTTAAATATAATTGGTTTAACTAGAGTAAAGAAAAGGTCTCTAAAAAGGTTTGTGGTATTTCACTACACATAGATCTGAGTTTCCTACCGTGATTTTTATGTCTCTACTTTTATCTGCTATATATATAAAAAGTATATTAGAAACACTCAATAAGTGTGTAAGATTTTGAATCTATCTAACTTTGTGAAGTGTAAGGAGTCCCATATTTCTAATTGTTCTAGATGAGAAGAATTCTTTCCCAGCCCTATGTTCACTTATGTATTCATTAGATAGTTTTCTATGATTTGAAGTAGTGTATACTAAAATCTTATTACAATTAAGATTTATTTATTATTACTAATAATTATTACTATTAATATTACAACTACTACTAATTAACACAGGAAATAAAAGACTCAGAATATTAAATTTTGATCGCTAATTAGAAGTCTATAATATTTAATTAAGTTATCATAGTAAAAAGTAGATATATACACATGCCCATGGAGTTGAATGGAGTCAAGTGCTCTCAATGCTGTTTCTACACTTTGGAGAATAAAAGAAGCATGCTGTAATCACATGTTCATATTCTATGCACATGTTGTGTTCCACACAAAGTAAATATTTTTAAATGGGGGGTGCCATTGTGGATTAAGTATGGACTTTTATTTTAAGAGTTCTAATGTTGGCCATAATATCAGTAATCTGTGTACGACTACAAAAAAGACAAAAAATATATTCACTTGCATTGTTTATAGCCAACTGTAGAGCAATCTTCAGAAACATTGAAATTGTTAAGTTTAAGGAAACCTAACATTAATAGTTAACATAATAAAATATTAACAAACAATAAATGAAACCATCAAGTTTTAGGGGAGGGGTGCTATCTTTATAATTCACATGTGGATTTGCCAAGAGCATTATCTCACACCTTCTTATCTTCAAACCAAAACATTCTGTCCCTGACTCAGTCTTAGCTGATTAACCTGCTTCTTTCACTAAGAAACAGAAGCCAGCAGAGTTCACTTTACAGAGATGTCCACAGCCACATGAACCAACATAATGACAGCTGTGCTCGTCACCTCTGCCATCCTTTCTCTTGGATGAGCTGTCTGTGTTCCTAGCTAAGGGTAAATCATGTATAAATTCATCTACTATTTCCTTAGAACTAGAAAAGAAAATAGTACAATTGTCTGCCTCTCTCTGGCATCGTCAGCCTGACCCACTCTTCTGGATTGTTTGCATAAGCATCCAACCAAGCTATACTGTGTCCCATCCTACTGCTTAAAGTGAAGCTCTCTCATGATAATGTGATTTAAGACACTTTTTCCTGTGCTACCACTCTTATTCTCAAAGCAATTTCTGAGCTTCCTTGCATATAACAACAAAGAAATTTAAATGTGCTGTCCCAACGAATGGGCCGTATATTTGGTATGGCAGTACAGGGCACTAACTAAAACGTGGAAATGAAATGTTTTATTTAATGCAATGGCAGGGCTTCCTTTTCACACTCCTGTATGAGTAGAAAAAATAATACAGAAAGTCATATTTGAAATTAAAGCTCAGGGAGAACAGACATAGATTTTCATTTTGATTATGAGTTTATTTTGGAGAACAATTGTTAGATGCTAAACCTCATGTCTGGAATTTAGTAAGCACAAAATAAATGTTTTATTTATCAGTAAGGAAAATAAAAGCAGAAAATCACATATGTAAATAAAATTAATTTAGGATTTACCATTTTTAAATTACTTATTTCCAAACATTCCTGCGCTACCATTTTAACTGTTCCTTAATGTAGTTGTTTTCTTTTGAGTTTAATTTTTTATATACTCACCAAACTCTAATAGTTTATAACTCTATAATGTCCAAAATGCTCCCATAAAGTATACAATTTACTTGCTGGCCACTTAAACAAACCTGATATATCTCTTTTGTGACTAAACTCAGTAGATCAGGGAACACTTATACAGTGCCTTCTTGTTTTAGATTATACATGGCTGCCTATTTTCTCTTAGTTTTATTAGGCTTGGATTTGCAGCTTTTATTGTCAGGGGTAGTATAATTTACTAGCTTGTTGTATGTAAGGAAAAACAAAAAAACTAATACACTTAACTTATCCTCTAAGTTAAAAAAGAAAGCAATGGTATTTTTAATTTTATTTTACAAGACAGATGAAACTAATTGGCTCTTAATGGATATTTTGGGGAAAGAATATTCTCTTTATTCTTAAGTTTGTATAATTTCCATTTAAAAATACTTAAGTGAATCCATCTTATTTCTCTTCTGTTCATTTTAATTCCCTTCAACACTAGTTTTACTTTTTAAAATTATCTTTTATTTCTGTTAAGACTAAACAATTGTTCCAACTGCCCTCTCATGAGAAGCTTTGTATAGGCACAGGAAAATCATGACAACTGGGTAAAGAATCGGGGAGAGGCTAAAACAAAGTATTAGTACTAGTGTTCATGCAGGAGTTATGGACATTCCAAAATAGGTGCCATGTTATTATGCATATTATTGGTTTGCAGCATGGAATCTGAGGCTGAATTATTTTTGTTTAAATCTTGGCTGACCAGGTAATTTTCTTAGCAACCAAGCTTAAATTACTTAACTACTGCGTGTCTTGATTTCTTCAACTATAACATAGCAATAATGGAATCTACCTCATAGAGTGGTTTTGATGATTAAATGACTTAATAGATATAAACTCATAAAAGGGATCCTTGTGCATAGTAAGTATTAAAGAGGGTTGTGTGTGTGTGTGTGTGTGTGTGTGTGTGTGTGTTTAAGCCAAGATACAATTTAGGAGAATGAAACAAAGACTTTAGAGGATTTTAAAGCCTCTAGCAACTATAGACCAATCAAAAATTAAACACAGCTAAACACTTAAAACACACTAAAGACCTATTTACCTCAGTTTCAGTTACTCAACACACCATGCCTGGCTCTTAAGAAATTACAGAGACACAGCAGATCTACCTAATACACAGAAACAAATACAGAGACATAGACAAAATGAGGAGACAAGGAAACATGCCCCAAGTAAAAGAACAGGAGAAACTGTAGAAGAAAGTATTAAATGAAATGTAGTCAAGCAAACTACCAGATATAGAGATTAAAACAATGTGTGTAAGGATATTCAAAGAACTTGCAGAAAGAATGGATGACTCAGTGATAACCTCAGCAAAAGGATAGTAAAAAAAAGGACACAGAAACCATAAGAAAGAACCAATCAGAATTGAAGAATACAGTATCTGAAATGAAGAACACACTAGAAGAAATCAACAGCAGATTAGATGAAGTAGATGATCCAATCGGCGATTTGGAAGACAAAATAGCAGAAAACACCAAATCAGAGCAGAAAAAAAAAATAATGAGGATAAGTTTATTGAACCTCTGGGCTAATATCAAGCATAAGAACAAGATTCTACTGTTTGTTGTCTATAAGAAATACCCTTTAAATATAAACACTCAGGTTACACTTAAAGGAGTGAAGAAAGGTATATTATGCTTACACTAATTCAAAGAAAACATTTGTAGTAAATTTCAACAAAGCATAATTTTTGACAAAGAGTATTATCAATGATAAATATTATTATATTATAAGTAAGTCAATTCTCAAGAAAATACAACAAATCTATATGTACCTAAAAATAGAGAATCAAAATATAAGGGCATAATCTGATAGTGTAACCAGGAGTAATAGATAAATCACTATTGTAGCTGTAGATATTAGTGAGCCTCCATCAGTAATTGATTGATAAAGGAGGAAAACTATCAGTAAGGACGTGAGTATCTTTAACAGCACAATCATTCAACTTGATCTAATTTATATTTATAGAACATTATACCCAACAACAGCAGAATATATATTCTTCACAAGCTTCCAGGAATATTTGTCAGGATAAAGCACATTCTGTACCATAAAACATACCTTAGCACATATAAATGATTAGATCTCATGCAAAGTGTGCCCTTGGACAAAAATGAAAATTAAATTAGAAATCTACTTTGAGTAGGTAGCTTAAAAAGTACACAAATATTTGGATATTAAATAGTATATATAGTCCTAGTAAAACATGGATCAAACAAAATGTCTCAAGTGAAATGTAAAAACATTTTAACTAGGTTAAAATAAAAGTGGAACTTATAAAAATATGTGGGATATAGTGAGACCAATGTATAGATACAAATTTACAACATGAAATATATAAATTAAAAAAGAAGGGAAATAAAAAATCAGTTATCTAAAATTTTATCTTAGGAAACTAGAGCCATTGAAATCTCAACAGGCAGAAAAATAACTAAGAAACTAAATACATAAAAATTAGAGAAGAAATCAATGAAACTCTGAACAGGAAAACAATACAGAAAATCGACAAACCCAAACATTAGTTCTTTGAACAGATCGATACAATTGATTAATCTCTAACTTGACTAATCAAGAAAAGAAGAGAAAAGACAGTAGTGTCAGAAATGATTTGACATGAGGCTCTCTACACATGTTATTTTTAAATGTTTCTGGAACACTAAGAAACAGAATTATGAGGCACAGGCTAGACTGTAAGTGCAGTGAAGATGGCAGCCTCGTGAACAAAGCTCACTACCGTATCCATATGGCCTGCCTTAGTACACAGTGCTGAGGAGAAAGAAAATGAAATATTTACCGAGTGCATGAATTATACTGTAGTGAGAAACAGAAGAAGTAGTTGTTATTTAACAGAGCAAAAAAAAAAATGTATTTTCAACTGATCTCAAAAGGTTTTGACTCAAGCATATTTATTCAAAATCCAAGTACATAATGAAAACATTTTTATTCCACATAGCATTTCTGTTGATATGTGCAAAATGTGTATTTGCCATATTGCACAAATAATTAAGCAATTATAATCTTTTCTATGTCACAATATTAAGATCTTTTGTGTTGATGAGAAAAAGATTAAATTTCAAAATAGCATTGAGAATATAAACAGAAGTAGTATGCTAACAAAGATATTTTAATTTTATGGTATTTACACTATGCGACAGACACTATTTTCTTTTAAACATTCATACATGTTTATACACATATGTGTAACATAACTCTGATCTTTTTTGCATGCCTATTGATAAATACCAGTGTCTAGCATAGCAGAAGGTGCAAAAATAAAAGCTTTTGGAAAACTAAATAGATGCATACATTGAAGGTATGAAAATATATTTAAATACTTAAAATGATGTTCATGCTGAATTCGGATTCAGCACAATTATGTTTGATCTAGTTTAATATCCTTATTCATTTTCATTGCATGTATATGTGTATATATGTATACTATGTACCTATGTTATATATATTTATGTAAAGATATGGTTAGGTTTATATGACCTGTTATTTACAAAGAAAGCAGCAAACTATTGGAATAATTTGAAGTGCTCACCATATACAGAATTAAACATGTTCTATTCAACTCTTAGAATCTGACTGAACAATTTTATGACAATATTGGGCATAGTATCTTTCTTGTTCAAATTCTGATTTTGTCATTTTCTTTATATTAAAATTTCTATGAGCGGGTGCAAAAGAGATCAAAATAGAGATTTCTCTCATACCTTGTACTAAAAACTAGTAAAGAAAAAAAACAGAACCTATTGGCTAAAAACATTTTTACATGAATAAGTACTCTGTAATGTAATTGGCTAATTTAAAGTGTGACGGTCACTTTATATCCAGTTTGGGGAGGCAGTACTATATAGCAAAGTGGTTAAAGATGGCCACAGGGAAAATAGGTTAATGTTTGCCCTTGATCCCTATGATGGCTTTTCATGTTGAGCAAATGGCTAAGGCCTCTCTCTAGGCCGGTATCCTTATCTTTAAACAAATTGGTAGTTACATAATAGTCACAGGAACGCAAAGTACAATATAGGGAATATAGTCAATAATATTGTAATAACTATACATGATGTCAAATGGTTACTAGAGTTAATGGGGTGATAATAAATTATAAAATGTCTAATCACTGGGTCACTAGGTTGTATACCTGAAGCCAGTATAATAGTGTGCATTAAGTGTAACTGAGAAATAGAATTTATTTAAAGTGAAAGTAAGTGGGGCTGAGCCAAGCACATTTATCCATTCCGAATAGTCCTAAATATGAAGTGTTTAAATGATCTATTATTGAACGTACTAAGATTGTCATTTCCTCCCTTTCTCTAGTTCACGTTATAAGTCGGTGTCTCATCTCTATCCCGACAATCTGAAAATGTATCTTTTAAAGCAATACTCATAACAATAATAGGCATGCCACCTTACACTCACTTCACTCATAAAACTGTGGGTGCGTTAGATAGCAGGGATCAGGAAGGTGTCTCGGTCAAGTTGTCACTTGAAAATAATCACATTATATATGACACCTCTGAACTCCCAGATATTTAGTAGGTTCCTCCATGGACACCCATCATAAATTCCAGATGGTTTTCTGCGGCATCTAGGATACTATTTCCTTTTTCTTTCCAATTTCCAACAGACCTACAGTTTTAAAATATGGTCAAATTCCCATGCCTCATCTTTTATAATTATTCTGGATAACTTTTCAAATGTTTTCAATGCCTAGATCATCAAAAAATTACTAGAAATATGGTTAAAACCCTTTCAAAATATCTTAACCGTTAATTAGTCATCTACTTAGTAATCTTCACTGTTATCTCCATGAGTCATGATGCTTTCTTTTCTCACATCCCCAGTGGGCTCAGGTCAAGAGGAAAATAGTGCTATTTCTGACGGCTTTGGGAAATAACGCACACTGTTCAGTGGACTCTGTGCTTATCACTCCTTTATTCATGTAATCTTTCTATCTGATGTCTGGGAAGATCCATTTCTCCTCAGTAATTAATGCAGCTAGCTATTGTTGTAAAGACTGTTTAACAATGTGCTGACCATCCAAGTGGTCATACTCAACAACTGTGGTATTGGCCCTAAGTTCCCTGAGCTAGTGGCCATTGATGGGCTAATGCCAGAGTTCCTACTGCCTCGGGAAGTCTTCCTCCACTGACCATAGCAAAACAGTGTGCACGAGGATTGGAAAAGTCACTATGGATCCATTCCTCCATATTAAGAAATCAGTGGGTCGCATTCTCATGTCACAGTGTTATTTAGACACACTTCCAACATACAGCTACAGAGAAGCATTATAGTTTGCTTACTGTGTGCTCTGTGATTAAGAGTAAGACAGAAATACTTACGCTCTGCTCAACAACGATTTTTAGTTGCTCTTTTGATTCTACTCAGAAGATAAAGCCAACTCCTTATCAACCTGTTTGATATCAGTCACGTTAAACCAAAATTCTCCCATTTTATTTCATAGATACTCACAGTAGATTTTCTAGAGTCTAAGGAAGGTAAGGCCTTTATATGAGGATTAATAAAATCATGACTTTCATTAACATTTAAAAATTTTCTTCTATTCCTGGTCATAATATTTAAACAGTGTTTGTGAAAGGTAATGCAAAGCACAACAAAATGTCCTGTGTAAATATTTGGAAGTTAGGAATTAGAATAACCACTAATACAAAATAATATTGAATGTAAATTATCCTTGAAAAATAAAATGAAAAAAGAACTAGAACAAGTTTACTATTATACGTAATAGTACTTATTTTCCAAAGTCTATATAAATATCATTATCTTTTCCAGAAGTCACAAGAATGAAAATATAAACCAATCAGAAGATATAATAACGCAATCAGGCCAAAGTTGCGTATTGTTATAGGAATTAAAATCTTTTTTTTGGCCCTGGCCGGTTGGCTCAGCAGTAGAGTGTCGGCCTGGCGTGCGGGGGACCCGGGTTCTATTCCCGGCCAGGGCACATAGGAGAAGCGCCCATTTGCTTCTCCACCCCCCCCTCCTTCCTCTCTGTCTCTCTCTTCCCCTCCCGCAGCCAAGGCTCCATTGGAGCAAAGATGGCCCAGGTGCTGGGGATGGCTCCTTGGCCTCTGCCCCAGGCGCTAGAGTGGCTCTGTTCGCAACAGAGCGACGCCCCGGAGGAGCAGAGCATCGCCTCCTGGTGGGCGTGCCGGGCGGATCCTGGTCGGGCGCATGCGGGAGTCTGTCTGCCTGTCTCTCCCCGTTTCCAGCTTCGGAAAAATACAAAAAAAAAAAACAACCCCAAAAAATCTTTTTTTTTTTTTTGCTATTGAAATACTATAGAATACAGGGTTGAGCAAAAGCAGGTCTACAGGTGTTTGCATGGGAAACAATACAATAATTAATACATAGTAGTACAAGAAGAAACCCTGCATTCTTTATCCTCACAACTGAAAACTTACTTTCGCACAACCCTGTGTAATAGTATTGTGTTAGACCATACTTTACAAACCACTTGACGCTCCTCAATAGCAAGGATATTAACTTAACTAATGATCCTTTAAATGGGTATGTAAAATATAATTTAAGCTACTTGCAACATGCGAAAGAGGGGCATCATTTGTTACTGCCAAAAATCACTGGCATGTGGAAATCATTAGCCTTGATAGGAATCACTTAACACAACAGGGAAGAGAACACATTATTTAGAGCAGTTAAATGACAACTGATGCAGCCACTAGTGAAATGCAGAAAGAAAGCAGAAAGGTTTAGTGAATGATAAACTCCACACTTAGTATTGACGCATGCAGAGAAAAGGAAATCTTTGCTCCTTAACCAATGTGCTTGGATTGTGAGCCAGAATGCCCTAATGTTTAATCTTATGCAAGTTTAATTTAAGTTTAAGGGGAAATTATTTTTTTACCCTGAGTGATGAGTGATACTACATCTTTTTCATTTTCTTCATTGTCTTATGTCAGTGTACTTAGATCCTGCTCATACTACTCCTGTTCCATGAAGTCTCCCTAGGATCCTCAACCAGAATTAATGTATTTTCCTCCATTATGCCCCACTCTTTTAACATTTATTGTGCCCTTGTGCCTAATGGTGTAGTTACAGGCGTATGCTTGTTGTCCGTTCCTTACAGAGCTCCGATTTGTCGTAGCTGGTGAGCAGGGTGATGCTGTGCCTTCCTCAGTCTGAATGGCACTTCCCACTTCTGTTTATGTTCTTGAATCGCTTTTCCATTAATGTACTATTTTTCAGCTGATGATAACTTCTCCTTGATTCTCAGCAAAGGTATTGAATGTCTCCCAAAGTATGAACAAATGTGCCATTTTAATGTCCTTTAAACACAAGCATGGCAGGCAGTAAGTATCACATGCATGAACCTTACATGGATGTGGACCATGCTGTAGGACTACGCACTCCACCATGTGAATATCTGGAAAGAGTATAGAGAGACTAGACAATCATTCCATACTGTTGTGATAATTTAGTTTAGTTTAGTTTTTTTTTTTTTAATTCAATGAGATGAGGGGAGGCAGATGGACAGACTCCCGCATGTGCCCTGACAGGGATCCACCTGGCAAGCCCACTAGGGGACAATGCTCTGCTCATCTGGGGTGTTGACTCATTGCTCAGCAACCAAGCTCTTCTTAGCACTTGAGGCAAAAACCATGGAACCATTCTCAGTCCTGGGGCCAACTCACTCCAATCAAGCCATGGCTGCAGGAGGGAAAGAGAAAGAGAGGGAAGGAGAGAAGTGAGGGAGGGATGGAGAAGCAGATGGGCACTTCTACTGTGTACCTTGACTGGGAATTGAACCCAGGACATCCACATGCTGGACCGACACTCTACCACTGAGGGCCTTAACTTAGTTTTAAATGATTCTGTAGGAAGCACTTCTCCAAAGGGGCTCTTATGACTTTGATTTATTCATTGTTCACATTTATGGAACAATTTTTTGTTCCATTTTTTTAAATCATGATTTTAAAAAAATGTTTTTGATACTTTGTGAAATGAAATGTATTGGGGTGACTGGTTATTAAAATTACATAGGTTTTTTTTTTTTTGTATTTTTTTTTGTATTTTTTCTGAAGCTGGAAACTGGGAGAGACAGTCAGACAGACTCCTGCATGCGCCCGACCAGGATCCACCCAGCAGGCCCACCGGGGGGGGCGCTCTACCCCTCCGGGGCATCGCTCTGTCACGACCAGAGCCACTCTAGCGCCTGGGGCAGAGGCCAAGGAGCCATCCCCAGCGCCCGGGCCATCTTTGCTCCAATGGAGCCTCGGCTGCAGGAGGGGAAGAGAGAGACAGAGAGGAAGGAGAGGGGGAGGGGTGGAGAAGCAGATGGGTGCTTCTCCTGTGTGCCCTGGCTGGGAATCAAACCTGGGACTTCCACACGCCAGGCCGACACTCTACCACTGAGCCAACTGGCCAGGGCCAAAATTATGTAGGTTTTAAGGGTACAGTGCTATGCTACGTCATCTGTGTGCTGCCTTGTGTGCTCATCGCCCAGAGTCACATCTTCTTCCATGGTGAACACACACCAGTGTGCAGATGATGTGGTGTAGAACCGTGCACCTGAAATTAGTAAGATTTTGTTACTCAGTGTCACTCCAATAAATGCAAAAAAAAAAAAAAAAAGAAAGAAAAGAAAAGAAAGAAAGTGGAGTAAATGGGATATGCCTTTATTTGTCTGTGTACCTGTGTACCCTTTAATATTGAGAGTTTCCCAAAAGAAAGGAAATCATATTTCAGGATTAAAATTTTTACTGGTACACAGGCCAACTAAGCAAATACATGTGTGAAGAAGACAAAGTGAGGACTTCGACCAAGAATCGCATGAAGCATTAGCAGCTGAAGCGTGCCTAACCGCCTAAAGAGGGCAATAGCTTGTAAGAAATCATTGACTCTGTCTTCGGAATAATGTAAATACAGTTTTCCTGTGCCTTCCCATTTTTCAAGAGAAACCAAATCTGATTTTCATGAGATTTTTAAAAATCTTGGCCATTTAATTTAAATTATAGTTGTTTTCAATAATTGTGCATGTTTAGATAAAACCCTCCCATGAGGGAGGTTCAGTTATGGGCTACCTGTGTGACTGCTGATGTAACCATTCTTCTCTTTGTCTCTCTTCCCTCTCTTCTTTCTTCCATTTTCTTCTTTTTCTTGTTCTATCTATCCTTTCCTCTCTCTGTCAATAGGTTTGCTTTTATACACACATTTGTAGCCTGTGTAAACTAATGTCGTGAACTAGACTTAGGAGACTTTTACTCACTCAAGTGTTGCCCATAACAGGGTTTACATGGTTGGGTATCCAGATTACCTGCATCAGAATAATGAAAAACACAGAGTCTTGTGCCCTGCCCCTCAACCCTGAATCACAAACACTGTTAATAATACTCTGTAAAAATGAATTTCTAACCAAGTTCTTGGTGGATGTGCATACTGAAGTTGGAAAACTCCCACAGTTTGGTATCCCCGTGTCCTTGACAGAAAAGGGTTAATTGACGGTAGTGGGGAGTTGTAAAAACCCGGGCCAGACTAGAAGGACAACAGAGGATGCCCGGAAAGATATTGCAAAGGTGGTCTTGTCTGGTGGCGCAGTGCATAGAGCGATGCCCTGGAGTACTGAGGTCGAAGCCAGGGTCGCTGATCCTGAGGTCACTGGCTCGAGTCCGGGGCCTCGGGCTAGATCCTGGGGTTGTCGCGGGATCCTGAAGTTGCCAGTTTGAGCCCCAGTCTGGGCACATATGAGAATCAATCAATGGCACAACCAGGTGGAACAATGAGTTAATACTTCTCTCTCTCTCTCTCTCTCTCTCAAAAATAAATAAATAAATAAATAAATAAATAAATAAATAAATAAATAAATAAATGCTATTGCAGAGGTAGAAAGGACCTTTTTGACCTCTATAAGCTGATCTCACTATCATGTGTATTTTCTTATTGAAATCTTTAAATTAATCTTCCATACCAGAGAAGATGTTGTTAATTTTGAAAGATAGCACTTTGAATGGGAACCTGAAGAAACAGTCAGTGTATCAGGTTTTCACACTGCCGTTTAGGTAATATCAGTATTATTTATGAAGTCCTTTTTCACAACCGTGTTTTTCCCAACTACCGTTGCATGCATTTGGGTCATCCCGTTGGACTACATTTATGTGTATCTCAATGTTTTATGAATATTGGCTAACATTACTGAAACTAAAATATATATATAAACTCATTTAAATCCTGACATCCTGTAGATGATTTTTCTAAGTTATTTTTAAATTTATTTATCTATTTCTTGTGTTGACATAGATTCTAGTGTCTCCCCAAAAGCATCCCCCCTCCTCTGTATTCCCCTCAACATCTCCCTTACCCCCCTCCCAGCAGCTCCCTCCCCCCTTCCCTTCAAGTTTAATTCCATTCCTCAATATGGATGGACCTGGAAACTATTATGTTGATTTTTCTAAGTTTTAAATGACTGGTCTTTGATGTCTAATTACAGAGGTAAAAAAACTTAAGTCATTCATGTGAACATTATTGTGATATTACTTGCATTTTCATAACTCATTCTTTCTGAAGGAGTGTAAAGATTAGGTTGATAGTTCAAATTTTATTGATTGCCTTATAGGTCAGCAAACTGCAGCTTGCGAGTCACATGTAGCTCTTTGGTTCCTTGAGTGTGGATCTTCCACAAAATACCACGTGCGGGCACTACCTCGATAAGGAATATACCTACCTATATAGTTTAAGTTTAAAACATTTGGCTCTCAAAAGAAATTTCAATCACTGTACTGTTAATATTTGGCTCTCTTGACTAATGAGTTTGCCAACCACTGCTATACAATAAAGGCAGTTCATTGTGTGTTTGTGCTTTGATCCGATCTGGAATAAAACAAAGTAATTTTAGCTCCAAAAATATAAACATAAATGCATGAATTACTGAATCTTCAAGGTTGTTTTACATAGGAAAATTACCTTGTACTTTGTATTTTAATGGTACCATGAAGCTTTCTATATTCATATATCTTTTTAGGTTTATAAATTCAGTAAAGTTAAAAAAAGGCTACACTTTAAATTTGATGCGTAATAAAATATTTAAAAATATTAATAATACATTACCGTGAAATGTCTTGATTTTTATGCGTTATGTAACAATTCAATTTTTAAAGTGCTTTAGAATACCCATTTGTGCCATCAAATACATCTTTTTCATGCTTAAAAATTACTTGTCTATTCACACCCACGTGAATCCCACTTTGTGAATATATAACCAACCTTTAAAATCCACATCATTGCAATGGCAAAATAGATTAGCTAACATTTTCGTTTTCATGTTATCTTGTATATATTTGGGAAAGATTATAAAGTACCTTAGTTTCTAGAATGTCTCAAAGTTTAAGTGCGAATAAACAATTATCAGTTGTGATGTCAAATGAGTACTACACATTTTGTTTAATTTTACCAATGAGAACTCAAAACATAAAATTTAGATACTAAAATCTTGCCTAGTCAGACCAGATTTTTAAAACATAGGATATAATTAAAGTGACATATCAATGCTGAAATGTGACATGCGAAAGGTTAAATGTAAATTCTATAGTTGTATGTTTTGTTTGTTTATTTTTTTGTGACAGAGACAGAGGGACAGATAGGGACAGACAGACAGGAAGGGAGAGAGATGAGAAGCATCAATTCTTTGTTGCGGTACCTTAGTTGTTCATTGATTGCTTCCTCATATGTGCCTTGACCTGGGGACTACAGCAGATGAAGTGAGCCCTTGCTCAAGCCAGTGACCTTGGGCTCAAGCTGGTGAGCTTTGCTGAAAAGTAGGTGAGCCTGCATTCAAGCTGGTGACCTCGGGGTTTTGAACCTGGATTTTCCACGTCCCAGCCCAAAGCCTATCCACTGAGCCACCGCCTGGTCAGGCTATAGTTGTTTTATGTTAGATATTGTATGCCTAGGTACCTCAGGCTACTGTGATGGAGAAGTAAAGATTTAGGTATCTATTTCTTAGAAGAGGATGAATTATTTGAAGACATTGCAGAGAAACAGGGGTGATTGATTGAGAAAATAAAATGCATGTAATACTTTGTTTAACCTTTTTTATAAGTCCATATCTGAAGGAATATTAGTTTAATCATTTTGTTTTTATGACTTTCTGAAAGTCATATATAAACATATATAGAAAATCTAAAATGCATGTATATAGCACATATATAAAAGGCATATGTATATAAGAAATATATATACAAAAGGCACATCTGTATAATATATATGGCATATCCATATCACATTTGCACTTTAGAATGTCTCTTTGGACTCCAGAAAAATGTATATATGATTATTAATGCCATAGGTTATGAATAGTGTATTAATTTTTAATGTCCAGGTTAACACTCATTTCCATTTTAGAAATAGTGTGATTATTTTGACCTTTGCAAATTTATAGTCAAGTGGCATTACAGAGCATTTTCTTTTCTGTTTAAAATCATTTCCTATTTAAAAACCATTGTTGTCAAGACTGAACCTTTTTACCTACTCTCAGATAGATTTAAGATTTTATTCAGCTACGTGTTCGAGATCTCTCAGAGAAAGCCGTATCACAATAAAAGAGAAGTAACCCCTCTCATGGAACACTTTTCCTATCATAAAACATCTCTTATTGTAATTACGTTCCCCATCAGGTGTATCATATTAAAGGCAAATGCCAAATTTAGGAAAATTTTCAAACACACTCCGTCTTTGAAATGTGATTTACACTCTTCCTGCTTCCCATTGGCTAGTCTGGGCAGGAGTGCTTCTCCCTATAACAATTCAATCAGCAATTTAATACACGCTCCTGAGAATGGGGTCTGTCCTAGACAACTCCAGTAGAGAGAGCAATTTTTGAAAGAGCTACTCACAGCTGGCAACTCAGTTTCCAAGGCAGATTACGTTTGTCTATATGTGTACACACATGCACGCGCACACACACACTCTTGGACATCATTCATTACTGAAATCTTCTAATAGAAGTAGATTGATTTTCTTGGATAATCACATTCTGCTGCGAAGTAATGAGAACAACTTGAAAACATAAATATATCGTGCAGCATGGGGAATTGAGATACCTGTGTACTACTAACTAGTTTTGCTGCAGCCAAGTTGCTGAAAATTAGGAGTGTTTCTGTTTAACCATGTCATCTGTCCCCCTTGTCTTTCTAGGAAGATAGTTTAGAATTGCAACATTGTTTAGAAGTGGTACGGAAGGTATAATCAATAATTTCTAATTGTGGTGAGGTGATTTCAGGTTCTGCATGGAGATCACAGTGTCTGAGTAAAATGCAGGTGCGGGATCAAACTGGAAGTGTTAGTATACTAGCAACAACCCTCACAGGCTACGTGGTTTTAGTTAATTCAGCTAACCTCCTTCAGCTGAATAGTAACAAGCAGTCAGAAGTATACTTTGCACAGGATAGAATGCGTATAGTGTGTTGAGCATGGTGTTGGCTCACGGTTTGTATCCCCCATGTGTCATTTTCTTACTCCCCTATTTCTCTCTCAAAATAATGTCACAAGAATGGAGGTGATTGGCATGTCATAAGTTCCTGGCATTAAAAGTATATTACCTTGAGGCCCTTGTCAGTTGGCTCAGCGGTAGAGTGTTGGCCCAGCATATGGAAGTCCTGGGTTCGATTCTCGGCCAGGGCACAGAGGAGAGGCGCCCATCAGCCTCTACACCCTTCCTCCCCTCCTTTCTCTCTCTCTCTCCCCCTCCCGCAGCCAAGGTTCCATTGGAGCAAAGTTGGCCCGGGCGCTGAGGATGGCTCCATGGCCTCTACCTCAGGAGCCAGAATGGCTCTGGCTGCAATAGAGCAATGCCCTAGATGGGCAGAGCATCGCCCCCTAGTGGGCATGCTGGGTGGATCCCAGTCGGGTGCATGTGATAGTCTGTCTCTCTGTCTCCCTGCTTCTCACTTCAGAAGAATAAAAAAAAAAAAAGTATATTGCCTTGAAATAAGTAGCACTTTTTCACACTTCAAAGTATAAAACTAAATCTAAGGAAGTTATTTTTACCTTATAAAAGAACATTCTGAAATTTAACAAGTTTAGTTGCTGTATTAATTGTCAAAGTTTAAAGTATCAAATTTCTCCAAACTCCTACAAAATTTTACTGGTATAGAACATATCATCAGCAACTTTATATGACTCTTTTCTTTCTTTTAAAATGATAATTGAATTAACAGTCATAATTTGACTGAATTAGAGGAAATAATATTTGGTTTATTTGGTACTTTTTTTAAAAAATGGCAATTCTAACTTCTCCCATGTATATGTTAGAATGCCACCATCATCAAATTACAAACAAAAGTTGATGTTTGAAAAGCTGCACATTGTTTACAGTGGCCAGGACAAGGAAACAACCAAAAAGCCCGTCAATAGATGACTGGATAAAGAAGATGTGGCACATAAACACTATGGAATACTACTCAGCCATAAGAAATGATGACATCGGATCATTTACAGCAAAATGGTGGGATCTTGATAACATTATACGAAGTGAAATAAGTAAATCAGAAAAAAACAGGAACTGCATTATTCCATACGTAGGTGGGACATAAAAGTGAGACTAAGAGACATTGATAAGAGTGTGGTGGTTATGGGGGGAGGGGGGAGAGGGAGAGGAAAAGGGGGAGGGGGAGGGGCACAAAGAAAACTAGATAGAAGGTGACAGAGGACAATCTGACTTTGGGTGATGGGTATGCAACATAATTGAACGACAAGATAACCTGGACATGTTATCTTTGAATATATGTATCCTGATTTATTGATGTCACCCCATTAAAAAATAAATTAAAAAAAAAAAGCTGCGTAATCTTTCTCCTTAAAGTTACCTCTATGGCTCCCTCTCTTCAATGAAGGAAGAGATCGTGCAAAACCTCCCTTTTGCTCAAGGCTATATATTATACTTTGGCATGTGGTATGTCCTTTGAAATTCTTAGACAATATTTTACAAGTTGTTTTTTGTTTGTTTGTTTGTTTGTTTTGTATTTTTCTGAAGCTGGAAACGGGGAGAGACAGTCAGACAGACTCCCGCATGCGCCCGACCGGGATCCACCCGGCACGCTCACCAGGGGCGATGCTCTGCCCACCAGGGGGCGATGCTCTGCCCCTTAAGGGGGTCGCTCTGCCACGACCAGAGCCACTCTAGCGCCTGGGGCAGAGGCCAAGGAGCCATCCCCAGTGCCCGGGCCATCTTTGCTCCAATGGAGCCTTCGCTGCGGGAGGGGAAGAGAGAGACAGAGAGGAAGGGGGGGGGGTGTGGAGAAGCAAACGGGCGCTTCTCCTATGTGCCCTGGCCGGGAATCGAACCTGGGTCCCCCGCACTCCAGGCTGACGCTCTACCGCTGAGCCAACCGGCCAGGGCAGTTTTACAAGTTTTTTAAACAAATACCTTCTTTTATAGTCTTTAAAAAGAGGTTTCATATTGTTTGAGCTTCTAATGTGTTCTAGTTGTATCAATACAAACATTTAAAAAACAAACCAGTTACAGTATTTTACATTGTGGTGTGATCCACATTGTATCATACCACATTGTATCAATACAAACATTTAAAAAACAAACCAGTTATAGTATTTTACATTGTGGTATGATCCACATTGCCCTTTTAGTTGAAACATTTTTATTTCCCTTCAAAAATCAATGCATCTATAAATCTGTCATTTCTGACCATTAATACATGAAGAAGATTCTCTGAAAACATATTTGGAGAGAAAACTGTGACAATTCAGAAAACTTTTACTCAATCTCTGAATCTAACTGTGTTTATTGAATGGTATGATATTTGCATGCAGACTTGTTTTCTTTTGATTTTGAGGAGCTCTGATTCATCTCATTTTCGGAAAATAATCTCTTCTTTCATGTGTGCAAAAATACCACATTTGATGTAATTATTTTAATGTACAAAAGACTCATACACATAATGTAATTTTAAATTTATATTTTATATTTATTCTTTAAAGTAATTTGGCATTGGAATTATAAGCCTTAGCTGGGAAATACTGAATATTATTTTCTTTCTATTGCATGTTTTTATTCATATTAAACATTAAGATAAGTCTTTATGTATTTTAATTTCCCATAATATTTTGCAACTATTAAGCATATAACAGAAATTAAGCTGGTTTGTTACTACACTTTAAAAGATTATTTTATTTGTGATAGAATGATCAGTCAGGGCCACTTTAATAATGTTTCAAGTTTAATGTAATATCTATTAAGCTATGACTAGATAATTTGTAACCCCTATAGTATCAGGAAAATATCTTTCAGAAGTTTTACCATTAAAATGTATTCGTTGGCCACAAACTAATCTTTCATTAGTGATAAGATTCAAGTTTGAAAAGGGAATGCAGAAATCTTCAAAAACATCCAGGCGGCAAAATGTGATTGAAAGTCACATCAATACACTCTGCAATTGGTAATCTTTATGATGAAAAACGTAGCTAAAATGAGAAAGAAATCATCTTGAAGATAACGTATTTCCACCTGATAATTCCTTTTATGAACAATGGTCAGTTAGACCAATTGGGTAGAAAATAGTGATTTCCTTCCTCTGTTGCTCATCAGATTGGTCATGATTTAAATACACACACACACACACACACACACACACACACACATATTTATGCTTCTCCTAATGAGAGAGCACCAGGAACATTTATTTTTTAAAAAAAGTAGAAGGTTTTAATGTCCCACAGGGCCTGAAGGTAACTGATGGTTATTTAGGTGAAGGCTGGGTGTGCCTGGGTAGTGGGCAGCCTCGTGGAGGTGTTTTGCGAAGCATGTCCTCTGTATTAGATATGAAAAAAGTGATGTGGCAACAATTTGATTTAAACTTTTTCCTTTTACATTGACTCTCCTGTGTGCAGACATTCAGTTCAGCGCACGGTGGTCATGTGGCCCCGAACGACTGCTCTATTTCTTTCTCTCCACTGCTTCTGTGCCATACGGCCCTCCCATCCCACCAGGCTCACTGCTCCTCCAGTGCGCAAACTCAGTCTGGTTTCAAGACTTTGCCGTGGCCTCTCGCTTGCTGGTTGTGTTCTTTCCCCAAACCCACCTTTGTCTTGTTAGTGCTCTGATCAAACATTACCGCACAGAGAGGTCGCCCTGGCCACAACCTCTGTTACATGAAGGGTGCTTGGTGGGTTGTCTGACCCACCATCTGTAGTTGTCCTAGGCCCAGGTCTGGATTCTTTCTTTCTTTTTTTTTATTTTTCAAGTGAGGGGAGGGGAGACAGACTCCCACATCCCACATGAGTCCAGACTGGATCCACCTGGAAACCATTGTCTGGGGCTGATGCTCTGCCCATCTGGGGCCATGTTCACAACTAAGCTATTTTTAGCACCTAAGGTAGAGGCTCCATGAAGTCATCATCAGTGCCCAGAGCCAATGAACTCAAATTAATTGAGCCATGGTTGCAGGAGAGGAAAAGAGAGAGAGAGAGAGAGAGAGAGAGAGAGAGAGAGGAAAAGGGGAAGGGTAGAAAGCAGATAGTTGTTTCTCCTGTGTGCCCTGACCAGGAATCAAACCTGGGACATCCACACACTGGGCTGATTCTCTACCACTGAGATAACCAGCCAGGGACCTCAAAGCCTTTCAAAATCTTGCCTAAAGACCTTACTGAGGTAATTATTCCTTATTTTTGTGCATCATAGTGTCTATTCATTTCCTTTTTAGTACGAATTATGCTTTCTACTCTTTCACTTGTTTATATATTTTATGTATTCATTTGTTTTCAAGTTAATATTATTTTTTTTCTCCCGGATCGTAAGTTTCACGTGGGTGGGACTTGGTCTCTTTTGTTCTTGCTGTGTCCTCAATTTGTAAGGACTTGACATTTTTCCAGAGAAAGCAGATCAGCAAATAAGTAATTAGAATTAGATAGAAGTGGCATGTAAGAAATGGATCTTGGAAAAGCATCGACCTGGAACGCTGAGGTCGCCGGTTTGAAAGCCTGGGCTTGCCTGGTCAAGGCCCATATGGGAGTTGACGCTTCCTGCTGCTACCCTCTTTCTCCTCTCTTCCTGCCTCTCTTTCTAAATATGAATAAATAAAAATTTTTAAATAATTATAAGGAATAAATAAAATAAAATAATCTCAAATTAAGAAATGGACCTTGGTAGAATGGGTAATACAGAGGTGAGAGTACGTAACTCTGGGGTATCAGGGATTGAGTTCGAGGAGGAGGTAATGTCTGAGAGGACACTTCAAATGCCTTCACAGTGAGCTCAGCGACTAGGTGGATGGTGACAGCTGAAGACCTCAAGTTTAATTATCTAGAAGGAAACATTTTTCTCTTCTTCACTGGAGATAGGCAGGGGTCCAAAATGCTTGTGAATCTTTGGAATTGACAGTCGAGGAAATGAAAGATTATCAGTTATATGTTCTTGGTGAAATAGAGAAACTCTTCCTAAGTAGTGAGACAGCAGTACTAATTGTCGTGTCCTCCAGTTATAATGTCCTCCAGTTATAAGGCCAATGTAGATCTCACTGATCATCCATTTATTTTTCTCAGTTCGCCTTGCAACATTGTGTGCTATTTTTGTACCAGTGTCCTACAGTGGGGGAGTAAGCACCTGTCCACAAATACCGCTAATTCTGTGCCTTATAAAAATGAAATAGGGTTATTTGGTAAATATTGATAAGCAAAGAACATACATGCTTCCCCAGACTGTCATTATCCTGTTACAGCGGTGTTCAAGTATTTATAGAAAGAGAGGGGCATGGGCCATCTGTGACTGTGTCCCAGGGGAAGATCTCTGCTGTAACTGGCCTTGTTCAGAAAAAAAGGAGCCTTCAAAATAACTCAGACTGATAGAACCAGCTTTTTAATAACTTAAAAAAGTGGAAGAAAAATAAGCATCAAGAACAATGGAATTTGTCCCTTTTCAGCTATATGTCCCTTTCTAACTATTTTTTCTGTGTATGTTTGAATGTGGATGTCCATCCCTGTACGTATCTACTTGGGTGTTTGGACATTGATTGTAATTCTCAGAAAAGCAAATCTTTTCTTTTTCTTTTTTCTTTTTTGGTTTTAGAGAGAGAGGGACAGAAAGGGACAGACAGACAGAAAGGGAGAGAGATGAGAAACATCAGTTCTTCCTTGCAGCACCTTAGTTGTTTATTGGCTGCTTTCTCGTATGTGCCTTGATGGGGGGGGGGGGCAGGGGGTCAGCAGAACGAGTGACCCCTTGCTCAAGCCAGCGACCTTGGGCTCAAGCCAGTGACCACAGGGTCATGTCTATGATCCCATGCTCAAGCCAGCGACCCCATGCTGAAGCTGGATGAATCCACACTCAAGCTGGTGACCTCGGGGTTTCAAACCTGGGTCCTCAGCATCCCAGGCCAATGCTCTATCCACTGTGCCACCACCTGGTCAGGTTCAAAAGAGTGAATCTAAATAAAGAATGGGCATTTCATAAAAGTTTAACTGCAATATAAATTTATACATAAAAAGAATACTAGTAATATCTGTATTTAGCAGTTTTGAAAAGTTACACATTGGATTGGAAAGCTTTTTTATGTATGGTAATAAGTGTCTCAAAGGTAGCTTTCTGTTTATTCAGTTAGTTAAATCATTGATGTGCAATGTAATAAAATATGCAGATTCACATGTTTTTAATTTGCTCTTAATTTTATAATTCTGAGCAAAAAGGTTACTCATACCCGAATGGCACTATAAGATTATCAAAGTACATATTATTATTGCTTGGCTCCTAGATATAATAGTGGACATGTTTCATTTGTGTCTGTGTCATCAGATATTATTTATCTTTAAAGGACACCGTTTTTTTAGTATAGTTGTGGTACAAAACTAGACAAATAAGTCAATGAAATGAATATATGGTTCAGAATCTGCAAAAAGAATCATAAATTTTGTATATAATGAAATTGGCATTTCAAATCAGTGGACAGATTTACACTATTCTGTGTCATTTTGTTGGTAAAAAAAAAATAGAAAGTTTACCACTTTATGCCACACTCATATCTTAGGTGGCTAAAGATCATTTTGATTTATAGGTGATGCTTATTGAGCCCTTATTAAGTGAATTATTCTACTAATGTAATCTCAACAACTCTTTTATATAGATCATTATTATCATTATTTTGGTGATAAAGAAACCAACAGGGAAGGATTAACAGCTTGTCAAGGTTCAAATTGTGAACAGGTGAACTATCCCTCTACAAAGCTGAACACTTTGTTAATGTTTGATTTTGGGGGGTGGGGGTGGAGGAGAGGAGGATGTGGTGAAGAAAATGCACAGATATGTATGTTCTGCATGTATCTCTTTAAACTGCCTACATCTCTAGAAATCATCATACAACCAAACTGGTATATGACGTTATTTGTTCCAGCACAATTTCTAGAGTGAAAATTTGAAGTTTTATGAAAGACTCAGAGCTGTCAAGAAGAATGAGAATGATCCATGTATATCCATGATAGATACTTTGGGCAAACAAAAGCAAATTATACATCTAAAATATAGTATAATTCTATTTTGAAAGTAAATGAATACATTATAGATGGCTATAAAATACATTGTTTAGACCTATGTAATACATATGCACTTCATAAAAATGTTCTGAAATGATAGACTCTAGTGAGAAAACATAAAAACTGAGAGCCGGAGGTCAAGGATGATGATTAATGCTTTTATGCTTTTTAATACTCACACTTCCATTGTTATGTAGTCATCTTTGCTAGTAATTATATTCTTTTCAAACTGAAAAAGTAAAGTTGCTGTTTGAAGTAGTTTGATTAAAAAATAAATATTGGCCCTGACTGGTTGGCTCAGTAGTAGAGCGTCGGCCTGGCATGTAGAAGTCCCGGGTTCGATTCCTGGCCAGGGCACACAGGAGAAGCGCCCATCTGCTTCTCCACCCTACCCCCTCTCCTTCCTCTCTGTCTCTCTCTTCCCCTCCTGTAGCCGGGGCTCAACTGGAGCAAAGATGGCCTGGGCGCTGGGGATGGCTCCTTGGCCTCGGCCCCAGGCACTAAAGTGGCTCTGGTCGACGCTCCGGAGAGGCAGAGCATCGCCCCCTGGTGGGCAGAGCATCGCCCCCTGGTGGGCGTGCCGGGTGGATCCCGGCCGGGCGCATGCGGGAGTCTGTCTGACTGTCTCTCCCGTTTCTAGCTTCAGAAAAAATACAAAAAATATATATATATATTAATTCCAAACTTTTACATTTCTAAGCAAAACCTATGCCATTATTTAACTAAGTTGAAATATTGCATATTGAAATATTGCATATAACCCAATGACCCATGGTATTCAAGAGTAATTTCATAATATTCTCTTCTACCGGGATCTTGCATCAATAGTAATATTGATAATGAGTTTATTTTGAAGTATTCACTCCCTTTTCTTACCCTAACTCAAACAGGAAATAATAATGATTTAGGAAGTCATAAGCTCCTGTTCAAATGCTATTGCTTTGTGATAGCAAGTAAGTCATATTGTATCCCCATCTCCAAGATCAGTAATATAACGCAGCAAATTCCCATTTTAATCAAATTGCATTTAAAAGAAGATACCATTTGCATGTTATGTAAGTGCTCGTGGTGATTTGTATTATCAGGTTTGTCTAACTTTATGCAGGTCTCAGCAAATATTTGCACGTGGCAATATGCTAGAAAGTCCACCATGCTATCACCGAGCAGTATTTGAATTGAGCGTGTAGGAATCTCTTTAATTTAAAATAGACAAAAAAAAAAAAAAAAAAGACCAAAATTGCAGCTCCTCCTCAGACATGGAATTTCTCATGTCTCAGAGTCCTCTTGCCTCATCAGGAAGTAGTGATAATAGTATTGCCTCATGGGGTTGTTTGAAGAATTAAACTCAGTTGATATCATATTATTACTACTGATTCAATATCAGGTAAATTTAAAATAAATATTCATTCCCTTCACTGTCCCCAGGCGCCTTGGAAGGAAACTGAGCTAGGAAACTGGTAGCTGTTTCATTTCTCTGGAGTACATATATCTGCTTCAGTTTCTACCTTGACTCATACTCTAGAAATCGAAGCTCTTTAAAATGAATGATCAGAGCTGAAACCAGTTCAAAGGGAGAGCAAAACAAGTCAAGTAAGCCAACATGTAGAGATTGCCAAAGCGTGCAGAATCACGGAAGGGCTGAGGCGAAAATAAGATACGTCAGCTTCCACCTCCAGGAAGAAAGTGAATGCTTTCAAGATTGAGTTTTAAGTCATCATATATTTAGGGTGGAGTTTATTCCAAGTCACTTCCCTTTATGAGAGAGGAGGACCGTGCCATCTTCTTTTTCAACCGGCTTGGGGACTTCTCTGTTCCATGCCATTTGCATTCACTCTAGCTGTATCTGCGTCTTCCAGGCGTTTCTTGATGGTTGCGATTCACTGGTGGCATCTCTCCCGTTTGCATTTGTAATTATTATTATTTTTATTATCATCAGAGTGTAGAGAGGAGTCAAGCGAGTACACAATACATATAATAGTATACGCACAATGCAGAGTATGGCCTAGCGTCATAGATTTTAGATGCCATTCTTCTTAGTATATATTCCTGCTCATTTGCACTGTGTAAACTCACTTTAAAAAGTCAGAAAATTAAGGATTTGTTTTGTACCGAGAAGAAAAATATATATTTATCTTAAATATTCAGATTCAAAAAAATTACAGCCTTAGACTATTGAGATCACATCTATTTGTAATGTTACTAGAAATTTCTTGAGCAGAAAATATTTGTAAAAATTATCTGAGAAGAGAATAAAAAATAACAAATATATTGAATAACCACTGTTAATGGGGTACTGTTTAGTAAAAATGCGAATTATAGAGTCTGAGTTTTTTTTTGTATTTTTCTGAAGCTGGAAACGGGGAGAGACAGTCAGACAGACTCCCGCATGCGCCCGACCATCCCCAGGGCCCGGGCCATCTTTGCTCCGATAGAGTCTTGGCTGCGGGAGGGGAAGAGAGAGACAGAGAGGAAGGAGGGGGGGCTGGAGAAGCAAATGGGCGCTTCTCCTATGTGCCCTGGCCAGGAATCGAACCCGGGTCCCCCGCACGCCAGGCCGACCGCTCTACCGCTGAGCCAACCAGCCAGGGCCTATAGAGTCTGTTTTTAAATAAACTATAGATCTGGAGCCTATTTCAAGGAAAGACATGAGATATTTTTCAACAATATTGTTTATTAATCTATAAAGTTGACATGATATCTCTTTTATGCTTTATATAGAATAGAAGAAACACCAATTTTGAAGGGTGAATAATTAGATATATTTGCATAAATATAAAAAATTTTAAATTACTTTTCTAAATTACAGAGAGATCTCATTTAATCTTTATTAAAATTTAAACTTTCTAGGGCAAAGAGAAAACAATATAATCATAACTGTGACCTTTCTGATATAGATATTACAATTTGTAATTCATATAACCAGCATAATTTTTACTTGTCTTTTTATAAACTTATTTAAATGTGAGTTTACATGCCTGGCATGGTCCTAATTGTAATTGATAATAGATAAATAAATCAACTAAAGATGATAATGAACCGAATTATGAGATATCAGATGGTTATGCATTAATCATGGCTCTGACACTGCCTCCTGTTATAGAACTATACAACTGTAACCTCAATTACTTTCCAGTGGAGTCGAATATGTGAATAATAATACTTCACTGTTTATGTCCATCTAAACACTTAGAGATATATTCTGATTCCAAACGGTTAGCTTTTACTGCTAGGTCACGGTACAATCTCTCAATAATGTTGGTAAGATTGGGTTTTCTCAAACATCTTATGATCTCTCGGATGAAAAATAATGGAAGTACAAGTCTAATAGATGAGACATTGTATTTTTGTAAAATTTAAGGATGTCGTTATTCTCCTTCTTTATGTAAGGAAAAGCAATGGAAAACACATACAATATACATTCTAACTAAACCTTGGAAGTTAAATTTTTCATGAAATGCAATTTTATCTGATTACATAATATATTATTGATCATCAGCCAGAAAACTGTTTATTTTTTCTGGCTTCGTGATGACAAAAAGACAATACAAACAACTGTTCAGTATTAACGATCATTTTAATAGGTTTCTAATTTTCTGGACTTTCCTTTGTAGCAATTTTTTGTCTTACCCTAGGAAGACAGAATTATAACTCATATACAATATTCTTTTCCATAAAAGTCTAGTTTCACAAGGAGATGATACACTTTTCCAATGGTGGAATCGGGAAACACCATCTGCCATGTTCCAGTGTGTGCAGTAACTTTTCAAAGAGTTTGAGGTCAGATATAAGGAAAACTAATTATCTATTATCAATATTGTCTATCTTATTAGTAACAGGGAATGGTTATTTTGTCAGTAATCAACAGCTTTATTGTATTAAACACTGGGAAATGTTTTGTGGTTTTTTTTTTACCTATTTCATTTCATTTGATAATGAACTTATTTCTTTTGTAGATATACTTATTTTATTGAGATATAAATAACATCTGATATTAGTTTTAGGTGGGCCACATAATGAGTTGATACATGTTTATATTGTGAAATGATCAAATATTCCAAAGAAATCAAGAACCAATGTAATAAGAATGTGAAAAAATGGCCATAGAGTTTTGAAATGAGGTTGATCATTGTCACTTGAGAGATTGGTGATACAATTGTATTGATACTATTTGTTAATACATAAATATGTTTGTATATGGTTGTTGACAATTGCACAGCAATTATATGTGACTTATGAGATATCAAGCTTGACAAAATTTGAAGAACACTAGTCACTACAGTTGCAAGTCTTTAGGTCGGCAGAGCCCTGGAAAGTTTCATTACATTGGGATATCACTCAAAGGCCGATTTAAAATTTTTTAAAAATTAATTTCTTATGTCAAGTGAATTCTACAAGGCACATTGCTATTCAGTTGCTAGTTTGAATAATTTATTTCTTGCTAACTACATTCAATCTGATGTAAACTTAAAGTGTTTATAGCTTTATAGTTTATAACTGTTTCATAATTAATTTTTTTCTTAAAACAAATACAGGTCCAAATGTAAAGAAAGCACACCTTACACAACCTGAAACAATATGAAGTTATGTGTAGTACACGTTAATCATCTTCTGCAAGCTGTCTATTCTTCTTTCTATCATGTCCATCCCACTCCCTGGCTAACAATATGAAGAATGCCTGTTTGTCTCAATAAACCATTTAAGTTTGTATCTATTATCACTCTCCAAAAGAATTTTCTGAGGTGATAAGAATTCTAATCTGTGTTGTCCAATAACAGAGTCACTAGCTACACGTGGATGGCTACTGAGCACTTGAAATGTCATTTGTGTGACATTTTAAATTTAATTATAATCAATTTGAATTTGAATGTCTGCATGTGACAAGTTTCTACCAATGATTAATCTATTAACACTTTGAAGACTTATTACATATCAGGGTTTGTTATAAACAATGTAGCTATATGAATCTCTTTAATCTCACATCTAGTATTTCATATGGGTACTGTTTTTATTTCCATTTTAGAGATGCAGAAACCTGTATAAGTTAAAGTATTGATTTAATAACAGTACCAATTATGAATTCTGTGTTGGGAGTTCAGCACTTACTACTACTAGTCACTGATCTAAGTAATTGGTATGAGTCACTTGCCTAGTACTAGAGTACTAGTGATTCATACTGGTTCTAGTTAGTAGTTACCACTCCCCAGTAGGATGTGTTAATATCCTGTGTTTAGGTTAATAAACAGGCTTGAAAGAGGTTGAGTAACCCGCCCAAGTTCACAATCGGGAAGTAACAGGGCCCACATAGAACAGCCTGTCTGCCCTCAAAACTCGCTTTCTTCCTTTGCCAAAGATCAGTGCTTTCCTGAGAAGAAGCAAAGGGAGTCAGTGTTCTGGCTGGGTCAAAATAATCCTGAACAGCTTCCTTTCATCTCCCCATTCCCAACAACGACATGCATGTTGACTGTAGGGAAACTTCTCTCTGCTCCCTATTCCCCTGCCTACCAACAAAACAGAGAAGAATCCTGCCTTTTTTTTTTTTTTTTTTTTGAGAGTGAGAGACTGAGACAAGAAGTGGAGAACGACAAAGAGGGAGGAGAGAGAGATGAGAAGTATTAATTCCTAATGCTTCACTTTAGTTGTTCATTGATTGCTTCTCATCCAAGCCTTGCCGGGGAGGCTCAACTCAGCAACCTTGGGCTCATGCCGGTGACCTTGGGCTTCAAGACATGATCTTTGGGCTCAAGCCAGCCACCTAGGGATCATGTTGATGATCCTGCCCTTAAAGCTATAAACCATCAACCCTGTGCTCAAGCTGGTAACCTCATGTTTCGAACTGGGGATCTCAACATCCCAGGTCAGTGCTCTATCCACTGTGCCACCACCAGTCAGGCAAAATCCTGCCTCTTCATAAATTCCAGAAGTAGCTTTAATATTATAAAAATTGTCTCCATTTATACAGGAACAGAATAGTAGAGCATTGGAAGTCTATTTTGAATTTGTTCAGTGCCTCCAGCCGAGCTCACTTATGGCTCTTCTATGAGCGCGACGGTTGCCTCACCCATTTTTCCTTTGCCCTCAGCCACACCTGCCTTACGCTGTCAGGAGATTAATTCTCTTTTTAGAAGAAACATTTCCACTGTGTGCCAAGAAGAGAAATTTGGCGGTATGACTCCACTAACGTTCTCAGTCTTCCTGACTAAATATTGTTCTTATCATAACTTTTGGCAGAACTGTGAATTTTCTCCAATAACTTAATAGATGACATTTTACAAACTAAAAATGTAGGGTGTATTTTTTTTGCCTTCACACACTAATCCTGAATCACTAAAAATCTATAATTATGCCAATTAAAATCTAAATGTATTGCCGTGAAAACACAATATACTGTGATTAGTTGTCATAACTCCAAAATCCACTGAGTTCGGGTCATGATTTATTAGAGCTGAATGCATTTCTTATCTGAGGTTTTTTTTTTTTATTATTTGATTGATTGGCCATATTGTTATTTAGGCTCTGGCAGAGCATGGAGGAATATTGTGCATGAGACATTAATCAGGAAATTATGCATTGCTTTCGCAACTGGACTTTACTTAGTAATAGTGTATTAGCTCTTAACATGCAAATTATTTTAGGTAATTACCTCATTTTTCAGCGGCCACTTGATGGATAGAAGTTTCATATAGATTCTTCTATGTAATTTAAAATCATGCGGTGATTTGTTTCTTTTCTTGTTCATAAAAATTCCAGTTGAACTTGTCATGCATCAGACTCATAGGCCGGTTATGGGAAACCTTTGTTACAGAAGCTCATTCTCCCACTTCATTTAACTGCATTTTAAGCTGGCAATTTAGACAAGTGTTACATAAAAATTTTAAAATAAAATCTCTTTGCCTATCTAAAACTATGTCCATGATTTGTGTGTGTGTGTGTGTGTGTGCGCGCGCGCGCGCACACATGTGTGTTCATCATTAAACAAAAGATGAGATACCTTCTAGCCCATGGAAAGATCACAATAAATGCTTAACTAAAGCAGGATTCACTGTCTTTCTAATCAGTTCAACTAATAATGTTGCTGTTACTTTTTTAAAAAGTTTAACTCTAACCTGAGAATTTCATGTTATGAATGCATGTTGCTGTTCTCCAGGTTTAATGTTAAATAATAATGTAACTTAATAGTCAAAACAGTATAATTTTGATTAATATTGTAACATGGTAAATAAAACGAGGTAGGCTGTTATTCTGTGTGCCCTAACTTTCCTTGTCAAATGCATATAACATATTAGTGGACGTCTGAACCAGAGTTTTATTAGATATGTTCATGTATGTGAACTGTCCGGAGTATTGGGATCATTCTTGCCCCATATTTTTCAATCTAGCCTGTCATATAATCATGAATATTTGTTGTGATCTTGTCTATTCAGAGACCTGCTGCTGTAAAATAGCTTCCCCATAAATGTCAAGTAATGTAACATTGAATGCCTATATTTAAATAGATTTTAACAGATAATAAAACTCTTGAGATTAAAATGGTTTCATTCAGGGAGGCAGACAATTCTTTCCACAGTGTGCAATTTATATGTCACGTTATGTAAAATACAATTTTAAAAATACTTTAAAAACCATCAATGAAAAGTATCTATTGAATTTTTTTTTAAAAAAGAAGCAGCTAGTGTTCTCATTGCAGGTCTAGTTGAACATGTGAAACAGAATGACAAAGTACAAACGTCTATTTTCTAAACATTGCTTTGACTAGATTTGCCTCCTGCTAATTCCTGTGGGGGTTATTCCAAAGCTTCAAGCTATCAAAATACAATTTTTACTCACGACCCAGCCTTTCTTCATTTAAGGCAATACAAAGGAATTAGAGAATTTTGACACCTATTATCCGAAGCGTACGAGAAAATTGCTATTTCATTTACAGGTATGCATTTGGCGCTTGATCTGCGATCACTCAGATAAATCACGGCTTACAACTGGTTCACCACCACAAAGGATGTATCTTGTCTCTCAAGAGAACATCTCCTGACAGTCTTTCACTCTCACTAAATATGAAAAATGGACATGTAAAATTAGATGTCTGCTAAATAGTATTTTTTTTAGGAAGATATTCTTTCTGACTAATAAATATTCAGCAGTCTCTATTATGGGTTGAAGGTAGGGAAGGAGGCACAGAAATCCCAATTAGGTTGCCAGAATAGTTGATGCATGAGGGATAACATATCTTACCTGTAAAGGGGGTGACAGACGGATTCCAAAAGAAGGTTCACAGAGAAGATATACTAATGCTGCCCTGCCGAGTCAAAGACAGCCAAGGGCACATCAGAGGTCACGTTGGCTTTATTGACTAATTGCAGAGAGGGA
Source organism: Saccopteryx leptura (assembly GCF_036850995.1). Taxonomy (NCBI): domain Eukaryota; kingdom Metazoa; phylum Chordata; class Mammalia; order Chiroptera; family Emballonuridae; genus Saccopteryx; species Saccopteryx leptura. Next base: position 183,091,334 of record NC_089508.1, read on the forward strand.
GATTTCACACACTGGGCCGTGCGATGTTCATGAAGAGGGATTAGAACAGAAGGGTGTAATGATAATATATGAGCTGCTGTTAGGTGATTTGGGGAAGGATTTAAGTAGATGGAGATAATTCTGTGATTTGGTTTTCTAATAATTCTTATTTAAAAAGCAGGAAACAGGAAGCAACCCTAAAGCTGTAATAGGTACAGAAGCAGCAATAATTAATGTTAACAAGGAGAGGGGGCTGTTAGGTCATGTCTCTTATTTTATTTTTATTTTTTGTATTTTTCTGAAGTTGGAAATGGGTAGGCAGTCAGACAGACTCCCGCATGTACCCTACTGGGATCCACCCGGCACGCCCACCAGGGGGCGGTGCTCTGCCCATCCGGAGCATCGCTCTGTTGCATCCAGAGCCATTCTAGCACCTGAGGCAAAGGCCAAGGAGCCATCCCCAGCGCCCGGGCCAACTTTGCTCCAATGGAGCCTTGGCTGCGGGAGGGGAAGAGAGAGACAGGAAGGAGAGGGGGAGGGGTGGAGAAGCAGGTGCTTCTCCCATGTGCCCTGGCCGGGAATTGAACCCGGGACTCCTGCATGCCAGGCCGATGCTCTACCACTGAGCCAACCGGCCAGGGCCCATGTTTCTTATTTTAAAAATATGCTAATTTTTGTCTTGAGTTCAGATATGATTGTGGAGTTTTTTGCTTGGTTTTGTTTTCATTTTTGAATTTATTGCCATCACAGAATGCCTTGTCTGATGCTCAGTGCATCATCCAGCCTACTTCATGGTGAAATGAAGCTCCCAGCTGTCGTGGCTCCTTTCCTGTTTCTCAGACAGGTTACAAAGAGACAACTGATGATGGAAAGGTCTGACTGTATAGAGGGTCGGTATTCAGAGAAAAAGGGATTGGCATTTAAATACATATATATACTGTAGGATAAAAATTGTATAATTGTCATTTAATTTTATTTTAAGATATCTGCAACAACACCTGCATCAAGGAGTTAATGTCCAAAAAAATATGAAGAACTTATACTACTCAACAGCAAATAAAGTCCAATTAAAAAAAATAGGCAGACGACATGAACAGACGCTTCTCCCAAGAAAACAGACTCTTCTGCCAGCGCACATACAGCTATTAAAGGATGCTTAGCTTCACCAGCTGTTAGGGAAAAGCAAGTCAAAGCTGCAATGGCATACCGCCTCACACACGTGTTAGAATGGTTATTATCGATAAGGCAGGTGATAACAAGTGTTGGAGAGGTGGAGAATAAGGAACCCTCATTCACTGCTGGTGGGAATGTAAACTGGTCCAGCCACTGTGTTACACAGTACAGAGGTTCCTCAAAATATTAAGAATAGAGTAGCCATATGACCCAGGAATCCCTTGTTTGGAGGTATCCACCTGAAACTCTCGAAAGCATTTCTTTGCAAAGATATATGCACCCTTATGTTCCCTGCAGCATTATATATGGTGGCCAAGACATGGAGACAACCAAAGTGTCCTTTAGTAGGTGGCTGGATAAAGAAAAGACGGTACATATATTCTATGAAATACTACTCAGCCATAAGGAAAGAAGGAGAACTGCCACTTGCGACAAAACGGATGGACTCTGAGAACATTGTGCTAAGTGAAATAAGTCAATCAGAGAAAGCCAAGAATGATACGATTTCGCTCATATATGTGCTATCAAACTGAAACTCACAGACACAGACAACATATGGTGGTCGCCAGAGGGAAGGAGAGGGTGTTAGTAAAACGTAAAAGGAGCCAAATGCATGGTCAAGGACAATGATTTGACTTTGAGTGTTGGGCACACATTACGATACACAGATCATGTACCATAGAAATGTACACTTGCAACCTAAAAGTAGATAAGTGAAAAATAAAATAAAATGAAGCAATGGGGAATATCATTTTCTGATAAGGATGTATGTAAAGTCAAGATAATGTTGATGGTAAGAAAAAAATTATACCACATATCTGAAATGCATCTTACAGACTCAGATACGTTTATGTTACATATCTAGAAGTTTTCACCTCATAACCGCCCTAAATATTATCATCGACTTATTATTCTTGTATTTATTTAGCTCATAACCACATGGAGCAACTCTGAAGTATCTTCTTTCTGTTTTCTCCACTAGAAATAGGTTGCTGCTGAGCAGGCAGTGCATTGTCTCGGGTTTTGCTTACTTAAGAAATACTGCTTCTTCCATAATGTAAATAACCATTTACATTTTCTTTTTATGTTGCAGATATGTGAAGTCTGGGGGCAAGACCTGCAGTAATTTCCTGTAAGGTAGGACACTTACTTTTTTCATTATTTCATTAGAGCTACCTACACAAACACGGTGAAGGGCCTCCTGAGAAGGGTGACCTTATCAGCGTGTAAGTTATAAGGGGAAAAAAACCCCACTTACCTTGAGATAAGGTTTGCAAAGACAATTAGATATACATCCCCTCCCTAAAGCTTTTCTGGTGACACCTTAAATCCTTAATTACTAAAATTTTGAATAAGTGAAATTTTCATTCTTTCTTTATCTGATTCATCTTTAGATACTAAATAAATACATGCCAATGCCAAAAAATATCAAAGATTTATGTTTTTTAAATGAAAAAATAATACCAATTATATGATGTATTTGCCTAATAATAGATATTGCATAAGGATTTTTTTTGTATGTGACAGATAGGGACAGACAGACAGGAAGGGAGAGAGATGAGAAGCATCAATTCTTTGTTGCGACACCTTAGTTGTTCATTGATTGTTTTCTCATATGTGCTTTGACCAGGGGGGCTACAGCAGACCGAGTGACTCCTTGCTCGAGCCAGCGACCTTGGGCTCAAGTTGGTGAGCTTTGCTCAAACCAGATGAGCCTGCGCTCAAGTTGGCGACCTCCGGGTCTCAAACCTGGGTCTTCACCGCGTCCCAGTCTGACGCTCTATCCCCTGCGCCACCACCTGGTCAGACTGCATAAGGATATTATTCTTAATGAAGCCCATGCAGACAATACTAAGAAGACTAGCATGCCAGGCAGGGTTTGGCAGCCTTATGGTATCCAGCTGGGGGCATGCAGTAAGTGAGGTATCTGATTAGGAAATGGAATAAATATGAGCTATCATAATTCAGAATACGCATAGATAAGTTGAAACTGAGCGGGAAGATCTCCAGAGTTGCCCCCGTCTTGTTCCATTTAGGGTATGTAAGGGTTAGTGAGAGCAAATGGTGGGACATGCTGGCTGCTGGGAACTGGATGTGGATGTTGAATGAGGACCAGTTCCCCTCTAATCACATGTGTGCTTTCTGTTCAAGTCCAGAACAAATGGTCATTCTGTTCATTCAAGCAATTAATCTGTTCGTAGTTAGACAGTAGGTTGTGTTAGTTTTTTTTACCCATGATGACTAGATTTTTCAAATTAATTAATATAGTCCTGGTAGAAGATAGCAAACATTAGGGTATTTTACTGTTGCAAAGTGGTGCAATATTTTCTTGTTGGGTTTGTTTTATATGTAGTAAATTGAATGTCAAGTCAATCCGGTGAAATCATCTCCCTTTAGAAAACAAAATTTGAGGAATTTCCAAAGCGTTACACTAAATGTCCAAGGGCGATGATGGGAGGATGCATGGAAAAGCATACTTCGATAGGTGCAGATTGTCTTATCAATGTCGCTCATGTCCTGTCGTAAACCATACAGCTCAGTCCAGCCGGTACTGCCCCTCTGTGCCGTGACGGGTGAACGGGCAGATACGAGCAGCTTAGGGTAAGGCACTTCTTTATTGAAATTGAAATTTTTTTTTTCTTTTACTGTCTTTATAATCCTTTTTCTTAAGGTAGATGGATTAACAATATGTGTCTGGGAGATGAAGATTTCAATCTAAATTATAATTATTTCCTACATCTGTTCTGATACACTCAGAATGGTTTGTGCTTGTAAATTAGGTGTTAATGAAGTAAAAATGTTGTAACCGTGTGGAACATCAGAATTGCAGTCGACTGAAGAAGCTTATTCTGCCAGTTTCTCCAGGGATGCTCTACTGCAATGAAAGCTCCCATGAACTACCCCCTATACACAAAATTACGTCTTTATTCGCTTCACTATGAAGTTTAAAATCATGACCAAAAAATTGCCAACAGGAAACCCTATTAAGAGCTTCCTTTTAAAGGCGAACATTCTACTTTTATTGCTTTGCATTTACTTTGTTTCTGAACCAGTCAGCTGCTCATTGTGTAAAAGGCATAGTGTTTTAGAGCCTTCTGATCCATTGTGTAGGGACACAGGTTGAGAAAGGTGACAAGGGGTCCTTGGAAAAGGAGCTGGAAGCCTTGCTTGTCTTTCATTCTTCTTATGTCCTAGTCACATAGCTGTGCTGTTGTCATGCAAGCAATTCTACTTCCGGTGAATAGAGGATATTGCAGTGATATAAATATTTTTCCAGCCAAATGCTGAATTCAGTAAGATTTGTATCTAAATAAATACATTTCCATCAAAGAGATGACATGAAAAAAACCATACTGACATAATTTCAAAGAGGGTCTTTTAACACAGGCAGTGTGCTGTTAGTGTTGTCTCATTAATGTAAAATAGGAAAGCAGAATGTTAGGGGATATTCAGTTTTAATAGTTTGAAATTGCAAGTAAATATAAAGTTATTTTATACATCCCTAAAATTCAATTCCAATTCTGTTTTTTCATTACACTAGTCAAAAACATCTAATAGGTGTTATGTGAAAATAATTTTTAATACTCCTCCTGTCTTCCTAATTCAAGGTTACTGATTAAAATGAAAAAGACTAAATCTAGAAAACTAATAACGGAGTTTACAACTTATTTTGCCAAACACAATTCATTTTTAAAATTATGATTATAGTGAAAATTTCAAAATAACATGTTAGGATTTATTTTTTTTTCCAACACCAATATAATTTTGGAGTGTTAGGAATTTTGGGATAAATTTTCTTGAACTATATATACTCCAGGATGTTGTAGAGTTTTGAGGCTTTGCAAATATGATAAAAATGTTCTATTTAGGTAGATTATATGAAAATCCAAATATTTTCAGTTATATATCAGCTAAGAGAAAATTGCTACTAATTCTCATCACGATTCAGGAATTATTTTGTAAGTAGTTTCCTCCAGTGGAGTCAAGACTCCCAAGAACATCTCATTCTCCTTCTGAACTTGTCTTTGTTCTTTATGTTTTTATTTATTTTCTTATGTGCTTTATATGATCATTTGTTCCTGTTTTTGAAGAGGACTAACGTGCATTTTTCTTCAAACCAAAGTCAAAATAATAGCTCATCCTTTGATAAAGGCTCTCTGTGCAGTCAGTATTCTGGGTCTTTGTTTGTTTATTTGCAGTCACACCTAGCTTACTCTCCCCCCAATAATATTCTTAAAATGGTTTGGTAGACAATTTTAGATGGTGCGAATTTCAATGTTTGCTAGAGTCTTTCTTCTACATATAGATAGCTGCTGCAGATACACTATTTCTTCTTATTTTTATTTAGACATTAGCTTTTCCTCTATTCTTATTCTTTTTTTTTTTTTGTCTTGATAGGAAGGCAGGTTTTACCAGAGTAAGAATTATGGAGCCTACTGAAAGTTCAAATACAGATACCAATGGTTTTTAGCTGTTAGCTGATGAAGGAAGCAAAAGACTCCCTGATTGTCACCCCGATCAATGGAGAACACATTAGTAAACGGAAGAGGGCTCAACTGATTTCTGAGGAAATGAGCTGACTCTTAGTCTAATAACAAACTAGTTACTAGAAGTGGTGTGATAAGAGTAGATTGGATGAGCGGGGTTGGGGACACGAGACTTAAAAACTAAGTGGAGAACATATGGAGACAATGACACCTGGGCTGTGCTTTATTGGCAGCTGGGAGTCAGCATAGTTCAGAAAAGGAAATTGCCAGGGTTTAGAGGACAGCCAATGAGCTAGGGACAGAGTGATAGCCTGGGCTGAAGGAGTAAGAAGGAAGGACTGCCAGAGTTGGCGCTCAGAGTCCAACCAGGAGAGAATTGTTGCTCCACTGCTTCCCTACACTGGGGATTTTCAGAAATAAGTCTATTTCAGGGTCATGCAAGGAAGCCTTGTGAACCACAGATTGCTACTTCACTTTCTCCCAGGATCTCAGATTCAGAGAAATGAGGAGGGCTCAACAATTTGCTTTTCTAACTTGTTCCTAGTGAATGCTGCTCCAGGGAACACTTTCAGAACCCTTGCCCTCAGCCTTCTACCTGGCTACTTTATTCAAATTCATTATTGCCCCAAGGCAACAATCCCATGAACGGAAATCACCATTTTGCAGATCCGAAACACAGAAACGAAAACCAAAGTTATTTTAATTCATAGAAACTCAGCAAAATTTAGTCATCTGATGAATGATGTATACAAATATATGGGAGACTAATACCCACAGCCAATTCTCTGGCTTCATTATTTTTGTTCATTTCAATGGGGCTCTGATGAGAAGAACCCCTGGCCCATTGAGCAAACGCAGGATTTTCCTGGACAGAGAATTGATACATTTGGTAACAACCAAAGTGCTGTTCCTGTTGTCAGTCTTCCTACACTTCAAAATCCAGGTGCTCTACAATTCAATCAATAAGCTCTTTTGTTTCACCTTTCATTTCCAAGAATTTGAGTAAGGCAGTCAATGGGAAGAGTGTGCCCAAAGGAGAAAATGGGGTCATGTGCAAGTGTGTCCTTCATAATTTGGAACCACCCAGTCCGTATATTTAGGCCATCACCAAAAATATTTCAGTGCAGTTCGGATTCATCTGTCTTTCAAGACTTCCCTAAGCTTGAGCATATTGCTTTGTTTGAAAGTGTCTTTGAAAGAACCAGTTATTTTTGTCAAGAAACATTGTTCAGTGTGGCACTAGTTAAAAGAGTAAATTAGACTCTAGAGTACTGCGAAATTACTTTCTTTTCCATCACTTGGCATTTCAGTGACAACATAAGAGAATACTCCCATTTATAGGGGTTATTTTTTAGTGTTGTCCTATTATGTGATTTTAAACATAATAGTAGAAATGCTAATTGCTATCGTGACCTCAAAGGGTGACATCTTACCTCAATATTCAATGGCTTGATTCTGCAACATTTTTCCGAGTCTTAGGTCAAATAGCATAAAGCTGTGAATTTCAAGCTATTATTTTGTGGTTTAGCCTAAGTCTGGGAGACAAAATAGAGTCCATTGGGAGCATAGCTAGAAATACTCTCAAAAGCTGTCAGTCATACATGCTCATTGACTTTGTTAAATGATGCCTTGTATTTTTAAGAGAGTAAATGTATTTTTAGAATTCAGGGTTTCTCGGTTTTCCTACTGAAAAGGTGTTTTTAAGGATTGAAAATACATTCACTGTTTTGTTCCACATTTGTTTTTATCTTTTCTTTCTTCTTTTTTTTTAATCTGCCAGATGTGTTTTGTGTTCCCCCATCCCTTTAATCACAAATAGAAAAGAGGTCTGTGTGTCACTTAGTAATTCCTCGGCCAGGGTATTTTCAACCATATTACAACAGACAGGGTAATTTCTCAGATTTTACCAGTTTAATAGCCTGACCACACTTAGCATTTAGAAAATAGAAAGGATATTCAAATTGCTGCCATAAATTCAAACTATATCTACTCTTAGATGTCAGCTTTGAGAATATTTCCTGAAACATATTAGAAGTGAGCTCTCAAAATTAAGGTTCATTGTCATTTAGTATTATCTTGATTCGTATGAACAAAAATAGGAAAACGAATCTTTTATTCTATTTCCATTTTACTGTTTGATTACTATGATAATGGATTCCCTTTGCAGTTTGGTATTGTCCACTATCACATTGGGTCCTATTACACAAACCTGCTTTATATTGTTCTAACAGTTCATTCAAGCACCTTTAAAAAATCACACTCATCAAAATTAGTATCATTATATAATTTATATTTGAAATACTATCATAGACATACATAGAACATATAATAATGAATAAGCTTGCACCTGCACACAAGAAATTTATATCATTGGTAGGTTGAATTGCATAAGAGGTAATTCAGATGCCAGAATTGAGTTCATTGAAAACCAAGAATAGAAATTTTGGTTTCCTTTGTTTAAAAAAGAAGTCCCCTTCCTCTAGATTTTGCCCCACCCCCAAATTCACTTTTCCAGAAGGTATTACAGGTGCATCCGCAGGTATACCCCACCGACCCAGTGACTCTTCCTGCTGCTCCGGCTGCATCACAACCCAGCTTCTCCCACCAGCCACCCTGCTTGCCCAAGCTGCTCTGTTGGCTGCTAGGCCCCTCCGGACAGCCTCACAGTTAGATCAGACAGCAGGATCAAGTATGCTGCTGCTTCAAGTAAGTTTCTTATTTCTTTTTCTGACTTGACCCTATTTAGGTCGCTAAGTTCATTCCCCTCTTTCAGAACTGTGATATTAAAGAATAAATAAATTAGCCTGACCAGGTGGTGGTGCTGTGGATGGAGTGTCAGACTGGGACGAGGAAGACTCAGGTTTGAAACTGTAAGGTTGCTGGCTTGAGTGTGGGCTCATCCGGCTTGATTGTGGGTTCACCAGCTTGAGTGTGGGGTCACTGGCTTAAATGTGAGATCGTAGATATGACCCCTTGGTAGTTGGCTTGAAACCCAAGGTCACTGGCTTGAGCCCAAGGTTACTGGCTTGAAAAAGGGGTCACTTGCTCTGCTGTAGCCACCAAGGCACATATGAGAAAACAATGAATGAACAACTAAGAGGCTGCAGTGAAGAATTGATACTTTTCATCTCTCTCCCTTCCTGTCTATCTGTTCCTATCTGTCCTTCTCTCTGTTTCTGTCAAAAAAAAAAAAAAAAAGGATAAATTTTAAAAGAATGTTAAAAGAATTAGGTTTGGAACCTATTTTTATACATACCTACCCATTAAGAAAAAAAAAAACAGTAAAAAGTAATAATACTCTTAAATGAAGTTTTCTTCTCTTTGCTTCTACTTTGCCCCAAGTTAGCTCCTGAGGTAAAAACATAGAACTGGATTTAGAAATCAGTGAGCTAGGACAGGGGCCGGGAGACTGGGCCCTGGTTCCAATTTAACATTTTTAAACCATTTGGGAAAAAAGAATCACAAGAAGAATATTTCTTGATGTGTGGAAAGTACATAAAACCTCAGTGTCTGTAGAGGAAGATGCACTGAAACAGAGCAGGCTCGTTCGTTTATGTACGACTATGAGGTCACATTAGAGCTGAGTAAGTACAGCAGGTACCATTTGACGTGCAAAGCCCGAAACATCTGCTACCCATCCTTTTGTAGCAAACTGCTGCCGGTTACTCCTGTGGAATATGGGCTCTCACAGTTGTTCAACCCTAGGAATCGGTTTGCACTCTGGGTAACACAATAGAATATAATCATACTCAACCTCAAGTAACTTTAAACAACTGAGAGAGAAATGACGTATTCTAGTCCGTGTAAGCATTAGAGTACCAGAGGCTTCGGAAGTGTTCGTGTGGGAGAAAAAGAAGCTTCAAGTTAAGAAAAATGTAGGTATTTTTTTAATTCAGAGAAGAGAGATCTTTATTTAAGTTTATCAGCAGAGTTCTTGTCAGTTCACTGAACGTGAGTGTTTTGAACAGGCATCATTTTAGAAATTCTGTACGTGAGGCTCCCGGTGTTGACCTTCAACCTGTTTCCTGAGTCAGCTCTAGTCAGGGCCACGAGAAAGACCCCAGAGCGCCTCCCCTGTCAACTCCGTCTTGCCTACGGCTTTCAGAACAGTGTTCACCCACACGCTCCTTGAACCAGTGCATGGTTAGTTTTATGAAAGAAATATGAACAAAATGAAATATACATTAGAAATTAATTTATTTAACATATCTAAAAAAGCTCTGTTGAGGTAATATTAGAGATGCTCTGTGAAGAAGGGGAGATATTCTGACAGTTGACAAGGGAATTGGAGGAGTGTTTCCGATGGAAGATAGGGCTTGAACAGAAACCCATTGACGGGAGAGGAGGGCATGTATCTGAGAAATACAAGTGATTCCAAGTAATTATTAGAACAGCTGGTACTTACATAAAATTCAGTTAAGAAATATCGGGTGGAATTGTAATGCGGGCTGTCTTAAATACGGACGTGATTTAGAAAAGCAGTGGAGGGCCCCTCAGATTTTTAGGAAGTAGAAGAGTTATGAGCAGACCTATGCTTTGGACGTGGAGTCTCTAAAGTGGTGTGTGTATAACCAGAACTTGGAGGTCACAATCCATTGGAATCATGAAGAAAATATTGTATTTTATTTTCATATTTGTATTTAATTGACATGATTAAAATAATGAGCTTTGTCATGCTTAATAGATGGGTTGATCTGGCACTGGCATTTATGGTGTGTCATATGGTCCCATGTCATACACGCACGCATACGGTCACGTGTCCTTAGGTAAGTGTGGTAATTTCACAGCAATGAGAATGGCGATGCATCTTCATCCCTTCTGGCTTTCAGTTACTGTTGCTTATTGACATTTGTGTTTACCTGGTTAATGGGTTCCTGTACTTTATCCACTTTTAACTAAGATTAACTTCACAAAAATGCATGACTTTTATAACGGGGTTGTAGATCATTCTAATAATTCAAGGACAAGCAAGCAGCAGGAAAATAGCCATAAATTTAATTATAACATGTTGGTCACCAATATAAGGAGTTCAAACAATTCTGATCTAATCTGTCTACAAGCTGACCAAAACAAATTATTCAGGGATAATTTTGTGTATACATAGATACCCACTATTGTCAGTAATACAAATGAATACCCATGCTTGGGTGGTAATTTAAAATATTGTTTATCTTTATCTCACCCTTCAAACATATTTACTATATTATGTTGTTTCATCATGTGAAAAATTCATTAGCACCCTAGTTCAATGTACCATGTTGTAAATAAATACTATTATATCTATTAGGGGCTAGCCTTACAAACCTTTTACTGCTTTGTGAGTAATGAGAAACTTTTGAAAGGAGTATATGACAGATGAGAGATCTTTAAGAAGTGATCTGAAATGAAGAGAGCAGTTGGCAGGTGGTTTCACTGGGTCTGGTCTGAACTGGGATCATGATTATTCCGGAAGGAAAGGAAGAAACTTCAGCCACAGGTATGATGGGATAACATGGGTAAGACGGAGAAGTCAGAGCACAGCGAAGCTTAATGTAGGTGTCCGATGCCTTGATATGTGTGCAATGATAGCAAGTAGGGAAGAGAAGCCAAATTTAGGAGCACATTGAAATTCCTTTTTATCATTATCTTCAGCAGAGAATTACTCAAAAATTGGTTTTCACTAATGAAGTTTTTGAATAGTCTAAGTGATCCGTGCAAAGTGAAAAGCTAACAGAGAAATAATCGACCTATGTATTCACAACTGATCACCACATGAAGAAGAGATAGATGTGTCCTTTGTTAAGTTGTGTGTACATATGTGCATGTGTCTTGTTTCTCACTTGTGAGGCTGTAGTAAGCATTGTTTTAGAAAAATAGTAATTTTTGAGAAACTTACTCCACACTTTTCGAGGTTGTCCCTTCTTGTTACTTGATATTCTAAGATGCCACTCTGAACTGTATTTAAAAACTTGCAAGTCCTAAGAGTTAACATGACTCAAAAAGTAATTACTCCAGCCTGACCTGTAGTGGCGCGGTGGATAAAGTGTTGCCCTGGAACACTGAGGTTGCGGTTCAAAACCCTGCGTTTGTCTGGTCATAGGCGCAATGGGAGTTGGTGCTTCCTGTTCCTCCCTCCTTTCTCTCTCTCTGTCTCTCTCACTCACTCTCTCCTCTCTAAAATGAATAAATTTTTTTTAAAAAGCAATCATTCCATGTACATATATATATATATATATATATATAATTTTTTTTTGTATTTTTCCTCAGTGATAAGTGTGAGGGGAGGCAGACAGACTCCCTCATGCACACGACCAGGATCCACCCGGCATGCCCACCAGGGAGCAATGCTAGAAACCTCTAGGGCATTGCTCCGCTGCAGTCAGAGCCATTCTAATGCCTGAGGCAGAGGTCATGGAGCCATCCTCAGTGCCCTGGCCAACTTTGCTCCAATGCAGCCTTGGCTGCGGGAGGGGAAGAGGGAGACAGAGGTAGAGGAGAGGGGGAGGGGTGGAGAAGCAGATGGGCACTTCTCCTGTGTGCCATGACTGGGAATCGAACCTGGGACTTCCACACACCAGACTGACGCTCTACTGCTCAGCCAAGCCCACCAGGGCCCCATGCACTTATATTTTTAAGTTAATTTGTGGTTGAATGCATCACTCTACCACATATTAGATAATGGAAAAAGTTTGGAGCTTAAACACAACACTGACTAGAAACTCTGATTTGTTCATTTCTGTTAGTCATGTGTACTTTACAGGTTTGGGTTGCTGTTCCATATACATGCAAGTAAAATTGTTTTCATGTACGACTATATGAAATCTACATAGTACAAAATTTCAGTGTAAAACTTCTATTTCAAGCATTTCTGTACAAGATGGGGAAGTGTCTTTATCTAAGGAAAAGAAGTGATAGTAATTGTGACCACGTTGTAGATGATCAGTGTTATTTTGATATGCTATTGATTGACATTGCTGGACACTCAGTGAGCTCTCATTTTCTTTTTATAGCTGAGTCCTTTAGAGCCCATGGTTATAGTAACAGATATTACTTTCTTCTTTGCTCTACTTGCAACAAAACTGAGCATCAAATGTGCCGACCCCCTCCCGTTACCTGGTGAGTGTCGAGGGGCATGTGTACTTCTGTAGTCAGCCCTAGGCTTTCCTGAGCATACTTTAGCTGTTGTATTTATTATCAGAAGTCATCTAAAACCAGTTGAGCTAGTATTTTTATATGAACATATAAATGACATTAATACTTTGAAACACAGAAAAAATGTAAATGATTCTTAGAATATGTTTTACATCTATTAAAATTTTATAAATTATTTTGTGGCAAATATAGACCTTTAATAGAAATACAAATGGCCCAGGCTGGTTGGCTCAGTGGTAGAGCTTTGTACTGGCATGTGGATGTCCCAGGTTTGATTTGAGATCAGGGCACACAGGAGAAGCAACCATCTGCTTCTCCCCCCTCCCCCCTCCCATTTCTCTCTCTCTCTTCTCCTCCTGCAGCCATGGCTCAATTGATTCAAGGTCATCACCCCAGGTACTGAGGATGTCTCCATGGAGCCGGTGCCTCAGGTGCTAAATATGGCTCAGTTGTGAGCAGCCCCGATGGGCAGAGCATTGCCCCAGACAGAGGTTGCCAGGTGGCTCATGGTTGGGGCTCATGTGGGAGTCTCTCTCTATACCTCCCCCTCCTCTCACTTGGAAAAAAAAGAAAGAAAAATACAAAAACAATAGATATAATCCAAAAATACCATGAAATACTAATTATTCTTTTAAATTTTTGAAAACAAAGAAAGGTGTTTTTCCCTTATTATGAAAGTAATGCATGTAATTATAAACAATTTTCAGAAAAGATGAAAAAAACAGCCTATTCAATGATATGTTGCTATATTCCTTCTTATTTATTTAGATGTATGCGTGTATATGTGTGTGAACCTAAATATACCTGCAAATCTCAGTACATCATTCTTCTAGATATTTAAAATACTCTTACTAAACTTTCAAACTTTTCTCACCCACACCTTCAGTATTTTTAAGAGGAGCTTTTGTATTTATCAAGATTTTCCAAGTTATTGACTTAGTTTTTTAGTAACAATTTTATTTTTTGTATTCACACTTTATTGTTTTAAACAATATTTAATTAAATTTATAGTTGTAATGACAGACTGGCTAATTTTAAGAAATACAGAATTGAATCTTGGTCAGAAATCGACTCAGCCAGTGGAAGCAGATGCCAGTGGAGTTATTAGAGAGAAGCCTAGGGACCGTGGTGATTGAACGACGTTGAGCATCAGCAGGTGAATTTGCAGCGTGTTTCAGGTTGTATAATATTTAACTGCAGAAAGCAATTTTTTTTTTTTTTTGTATTTTTCTGAAGCTGGAAACGGGGAGAGACAGTCAGACAGACTCACGCATGCGCCCGACCGGGATCCACCCGGCACGCCCACCAGGGGCGACGCTCTGCCCACCAGGGGGCGATGTTTTGCCCCTCTGGGGCATCGCTCTGTCGCGACCAGAGCCACTCTACCGCCTGGGGCAGAGGCCAAGGAGCCATCCCAGCGCCCGGGCCATCTTTGCTCCAATGGAGCCTTAGCTGTGGGAGGGGAAGAGAGAGACAGAGAGGAAGGAGGGGGGGGGTGGAGAAGCAAATGGGCGCTTCTTCTATGTGCCCTGGCCGGGAATCGAACCCGGGGGTCCCCCGCACACCAGGCCAACGCTCTACCGCTGAGCCAACCGGCCAGGGCCAGAAAGCAATTTTTTAAGTGTGCTATGATCCGCTTTATTTAAAGATTCATCTTTATTCAACTCTTTGCTCCATAATTTACTTCATTTTACCTTAAAAACACACCCTAAACATGTCACTGATCAGGATACAAAGAATAGGAGAACAAAAATAGATTTCCAAATTTCATTACATTGAAAGGGGAGAGTTCTACCTTCCATCAACTTCTTTATTTGAAACATTTGCTTAAATTTTTTAACAAGAAATTATAGGAATTACTCATTTTTCAACATGAAATATTTTAAATTAATTTAACATTTAATTTAAGCATTTGAAAGTTAAATAAACAGTATCTTAGGGCTGCCATAAAATGTATTTTATTCTTTTTCTGATATACACAGTTTTGAAATTCTATCTCAGACATTTCTAAATTTTTTAGATAATTTAGTTCTACAACTCCAGTTTCTTTATCTTCACTTGAACAATGTTCTTAACTTATTATAGTTAGGGTATTTGTAATTTTGTATTTTTATATTATGACCTGCATAACTTACAATTTAAACAGTGCATTAATGAATTACCTCTAGTAAAAGTCAATAGGAACCATTTTTCTTTTATGAATTTTGAATGACATAATTTAAGTTTAACAACTTGACAATGGTAGCATTACAAAGCATACTATTTGCACATCATATGGATGATCTCATTGTTACGTGAAGGAGTCAACAGGCATATACCACAAATGCCAGTCAAGGGTTATTGGGCAAAACCTATAAGCAGAGAAATAGAAGGTGTGCATTATCAGAAGTCTAATTATAAGAGAGAAAAAGAAATACCAATAGAAATGGGCCCACAAGTGTTGCATATATTGAAATTATTAGACAGGCTTTAAAGTAACACTTTCCAGAAAAATAGAAGGCATGAATGAAAAAAATATATATATCCAGTTGAAATTATAGCACAAAAATATAACTGAAAATAAGAAATTAATATAACAGGAGAATAAATTGCACAAGAGAGAATTTGTGAATTGGAAGAATGATATTGAAGTAAAGAAAGGGAAAAGAGACAATTGGAACATAGTAAAAATTTCTCACTGTTGTTTCGTCTACACATAATTCTTTAGTACATTTTTAAAGCAATATATAATTGCAGTCCAAGAAAGAGAACAGACAGAATAAAATCAATGCAGTAATTGATGTTTTACTGATCAAGAGTTTTCTAAAAAGTTAATGAAATATGAACAAAATGATTTTTTAAAAAAGAAAAAATAACTGCGGAGAAGATCTAGAAATAACCATGACAGATTATAGCTGAAGATGATCAGTTTCATGGTCAGTCCTTCTGAGAAAATTAAAAAGTGAACTTGTACATTATACCTAGAGTATACATAGTATGTTTGTATTGATGGTACATTTTGTCTAGAAATTCTGAATTGAATTGGAGAAAGAAATATACAAAAATAAGCTAACTGAGAGTCAGTAATTAACCCCAAATATATATTTATATTGTATCAGGAAATAAATGTCAACATCTCTGAACTCTTTTTGGAAGAAAAGGGAGAGAAGAATGTTTCGAGAACATAATATACAAAAAGTTAAATCTTCATGTTCTTTAGTAAAGAGTCTACACTGAATATCTAAAATAAAAAATAAGAAATAGCAATGGAAGCATACTATTTTAAAGTTCGTAAGAAAATTTCAAAAGAAGATAAAAGAGTTGATATATTTATTCTAATGAAATAATGAATTTTATTATTCTAATGAAAATAGAGTATGTTGGGGACAAGATCTCTGTTGCTCTTTTAAGCTTTGTAATATATATATATACTACTGATATCAATTGAAGTGCATGTATCTATATAATGTATGCAGTATATGTACTTTTATATATGTAGTATATAATACAGTTTATATAATAGTATATGTATTATCATTACCATTGACTTTCCATACTTTCCTATTAATGCCTTCTTTCTCTTAAATGCATTTGTTTTAGTTAATGGCTCCTAATCTTGACTGTGTTTGCATTTCAACCTGAAGCAGTCCTTAAAATGGCAAGGATGCCTGACCTGTGGTGGCGCAGTGGAGAAAGCATTGACCTGGAACGCTGAGGTCACTGGTTTGAAACCCCAGGCTTGCCCCGTCAAGGCACATATGGGAGTTAATGCTTCCTGCTCCTACCCAGTTCTCTCTCTCCTTCTCTCTTTCTTTCTCTCCCCTCTCTAAAAATGAATAAATAAAATCTTTTTAAAAAATGACAGTGCCACTTCCCAAATGCCCCCTGCTATTCTGTCTTTCATGCTTCATAAGTGGGCTGACATCTTTAGTTTTAGCGTTGGGGGAACAAAGTAAGAGCAGTACCGGTTTCTATCTTTGACATCATTAATTTTCATCTCACATGTAACAACGTTCCACATGCATTTTCTACCTGAGCCACATTTCTCTGGTTAATAGTGACTAATGTTAGGTGATTTAAAATAGAAGTTTAAGCAAAAAAAGCCCAATATCAAAGAAGTACTTGAAGTAATGAAATTGTTTCCTTTATTGCAAATTTTATTTTAAACCTCCCAAATATCATCTTCATTGACAGTGTAATCAGGACTTAATATTGAGCTGCTGTTAATTTTTAATGCTACTTATGTTGTTTAATACCATGTATAATTTGGCACTGAATCTTTTACTAGAACTAAGCTTTGGCATCCTCTGCAGTCATCCACTCAAAACTAATATTGTAATCAATTAGCATCCCTTTCCTTCCCACCCACACACATTTCATGTTAGAATGCTTAGAGCAGTACAGACTTTTAAAAACATTTTAGTATAGTAATAAATAGGATTTCACTTGCAGCAAGACAAAATTATTAGAAAGACAGTAAAATATTTTCCCAGGATTTAAAAAATACTATAATTATAAAGTATTATAGCCAGAAGTAAGTTGACTTCTCAACACATTTTCAGCTATAGACTTCTCCGGTTAATCAAGTGATATTACTGACATCTAACTACTCTAAATAAAACAGTATTTATAATAAGAGTTGTTCTTTTTAGACAAAAAAGGAATGTATATCCATGTATAGTTCACTTCATTTCTCAGGAGAAGATTCACTATCATGGTGGTTGGACACTAACTTTCCTGTGACTTTCACCTTTTTGAGTTAAGGATGCATTTCTTAGGGCTTAGCTTATTAAGACCAGACTTTTCAAACAGGTACACACTTCCCTTGGGGATATGCGGGTGCCTGTTTAGATTTCAAATACTAATAGAGGCCCTGGCCGGTTGGCTCAGTGGTAGAGCGTCGGCCTAGAGTGCAGAGGACCCGGGTTCGATTCCTGGCCAGGGCACACAGGAGAAGCGCCCATTTGCTTCTCCACCCCTCCGCCGCGCTTTCCTCTCTGTCTCTCTCTTCCCCTCCCGCAGCTGAGGCTCCATTGGAGCAAAGATGGCCCGGACGCTGGGGATGGCTCTGTGGCCTCTTCCTCAGGCTCTAGAGTGGCTCTGGTCGCAACATGGCGACGCCCAGGAGGGGCAGAGCATCGCCCCCTGGTGGGCACAGCATCGCCCCATGGTGGGCGTGCCGGGTGGATCCCGGTCGGGCGCATGCGGGAGTCTGTCTGACTGTCTCTCCCTGTTTCCAGCTTCAGAAAAATGAAAAAAAAAAAAAATACTAATAGAGGATCCTAATTAGAGTATAACTGCACGTCCGTGAATATTCAATCCCTCATTACAAGAATTAACTTGAACCAAAGATCAATTACATGAAAATTGATAAACTTGTTTAGTGAGTATGATATTTGTAAGACCAGGGGCCGCCGCTGTCATGGCCATTCACACCCAGGTTCTCACTGGATTCAGGCAGATGGTAAAGAAACAGTGGAGCCAAAAAGTGGTGGGCCATTCCATTAATTCAAATCTCACACCAGCCAACTGAGCAAACAAGTAGGGAAAACATTTCCTGTTCATTCAGGGCTCCCAAAGCCCTGACACATTCTCCAGTTCCACAACCAGGAGAATCTTCTCAGGTTCCTTCTAGAATCAAAGGCCCTCATAAGCCTCAGTAGGGCTCCCAAAACCCCTCAGCTCTGGTTTCCCATCTATACACCTTCTCTCTCTCTGGAAAACTGCCTTCTTCTTCAGAGCTCTGCATGTGCTCTGCTCTGCTCTCCCTGTAAAGACTGGCTAGGCCCGCAAAGCCCCTCCTCCAGCAAACATTAGCAAAACAACGGCCCCTCCCAAGCAGGAATGCAATCCGCAGTTTACAATCAACTGCCCTGCTCTGAGGACAAGCACTCACACGGCTGCCCAGAACCATTTTTTTTACAATAAAAGTGAGCAAACTGAAAAATTCAAACTTTACAAACTCATTTGCACAACAATATTTTTTAGAAAATAGATTCAGGTGCAAAACAAGTGTCTTTAAATATTTTTTTTTTGCCTGACCTGTGGTGGCGCAGTGGATAAAATGTCGACCTAGAAATGCTGAGGTCGCCAGTTCGAAACCCTGGGCTTGCCTGGTCAAGGCACATATGGGAGTTGGTGCTTCCAGCTCCTCCCCCCTTCTCTCTCTCTGTCTCTCTCTCCTCTCTCTCTCTCTCTCTCTCTCTCTCCTCTCTAAAAATGAATAAATAAAAATTAAAAAAAAATTTTTTTCAATAATTCAAATTAACCATTTTCTGTGATAGCAGAAAATTTAATATAGTCCAGTTTTCTCAGATGTTTTAGGTCTAAACAACCTCATAGCCTGCCCTCATTCTGTCTGCTCTGAACTTGACTTCCCTGAAATGACATCTAAAGGCCAGTGTAGGTGAGGTAAGGGTGAAGAAATACCGCTTCTTCATCCTCAGTGATGTCACTGAGCCACTAGGTCCTTGTATTTTCTGACAATGAAAGGTTGACACTTGGCATCAAGAAGTCCATGTTTCCGCTTGGTCACCAGCACTACTGTCCGTTCTAATGTTGGAGGACCAGTATCTTTGTTCCAGCTGTTTGAGGTAATGCAGTCTTCCATCTTTCCACCACAAAGAAAAAACCATGCAGCTCACTGCAATATAGGTTTCCATGTAGGATATGAAAGGCTGTCTGGGATTTTTCAGGTAGCAATCCTTTTTCTTTTTGCTCATGTCCTGAGTACATGGGAGACTCTGTGGGTTGTGTGCCAGATAAAAGGTGAAGCACAATTCATCTCTACTCTTAAATTTTCATAATTATCTGGGAGTGTTATATCCCACATACAAGATAAGCCTGCAAGTTCTGCAGAATGCAGAGCTTAGCATCAATGTTTAACCCTCATCAGTGAAGGACGGCAGTGCCAAGTAGGAAGCACATCAGTTTCTCTGATCAATTTCTTTTTCTCAATTCTACTAGTGTTAATCCAAATTCGAAGGGACCCGAATTATGGAAGACAGAAGCAAGGTCCGTCGTTTACACATTAAAGCTTTATTGTCTAGCTTGGCCAAGCGGCGGGAACTCCGACAGAAATCTGACGGAGAGCGCGCCGGCCCTTTGTTCTACTTAGTTTTTATAGTTTTGTAAGTGGGAAGTACAGAAGCAAAAATTGCAATTAGGAGCCCCTTACCGCTATTGGTTATAGTCATATGTCCTTTAACATGATAGGACCATGTTCAATTTTCAAACCATACATCATTTTGGAGAGAACAAAATTTACAAGTCAACACAATGGTAGAAAGATATCTCTTTACATATTAAAAGGCCTTCCTATATTTTCTAGTGTTCATCCCCCATCTCTCTGTCCAGAGTCAGAGGTATTAACCACATGCATTTACATAAGAGAGGTAGTTTCCGTGGGGACAAATGCCCGCAAATGGCTCATTGCTATAAGAAAAGGTTTATTTTGGCTTTTCCCTTCTTGCACCTGGCTAGCCATTCACTCCTTTCCCCACAGGTGTGGTGGAATGTCAGGGAATCTATGCTTTCCTTCCCTTTTCATTTACAATACAATGGCAAGAGCCATCCTAGTTATGCTAATCACACAGCACAGAGACTATTCTCACAATTTCTCTTAACCCAAATTAATAAAATGTTCACCAAGCCTCCTAAAATATTAATATTAATTCTGTAGCCTTTGGTACTTTACAACACCTGTGGGTGAAATGGCTCAGTGGCTCCTCACTAGGTTGTGTCGAGCCCATGAATTAGATAGCCTTGCTGGGAATGATTGTCTTAATGCTGTCCCTCGCTAGGTTTTTACTCCCACATGAATGGGGAAACCAGAATTCCTAACACATCATCGATTTTTAAAACAAACAAACAAAAGTACTCAAATTTTCAACGTCCTCTGAGTATTGCCAACATTTTTTTATAGTCCTAATGTGGGGTCAACTATAGATCCACAGCAGGTTCTTGTCCACCTCATTAGTAAGTTTTCTTTGGACACGTAGCGTATCACATTGGAAAGTGGAAGGCACTTGTCTTAGAGCCTCCCATGAACCTGACTGAGATTGCAAACATTGTAGCAAGTGTTTTATATTACAGAACTGAAGAGTACCTAGAAAGTAATGGGAGCAGAAGAATTTTTAACTATTATCATTGTCAGAATACCTGTAAGAACTGGCCCTGGGTCTAGAAATCACTGTATACACCTGAAATAATGTCTGAATCATTGAGGCAAGTCTTAGAGTAAATTAATGGGAAAAGGTAAGAAAAATGAAAAGAGAGTTGTCAGGTGCACAATATTAATTTTTTGAAGATGGAAGCAATTTATCTTTTGTGGGATACAATACAAAATGACATTTCAAAGCATAAACACTTATTTCTAGGTTGGGGGTATATAATTTACATCTATATATGTATATATATATATATTTTAGATGAAAAATTTCTGTATTGCAAAGTTGACTCAAGTTATTAGAATTATTTTTTACATTTTCTTTCTGTTAAAGATCAGATTAACTTAATTCATTGAATTTATTATAATTTGCATCTTACCTCTAATAAAAGTAGGGCTTCAGCTGCACAGGCACCAGATTCAATTTTCTATTGTTTCCATTTTACGTAAATATAAAACTATGGTGTTTCTTTGCAAAAGTAATTGCACAAAGTTAAGCACATTTAAATTAACAGAAGCATGATTTTTATAGAGCAAAAGAAATACAGGCATCCAGAGTGTAAGAATAGGTAGATTATACTGAATAAGCATTAATCATGTTTATTTGACCCCCTAATTGTTCTTTGGCACAGTATTCTTTAACATAAAGCCAAAGATGTGGGTGGCTCGTTGACTTGTTTTATATTTCAAATTCTGAGGAGAAATGTATGCAATTAATTAGCATGCTCAGAAAAGAAAATCATTCACATGGAAAATGAAATTTGAAAAACAACGTGTACGCATTTCAGCTCTAATAGTGCAAGATAGAAACTAACCTTTCCTTAGGTGTGAAATACGGGTTCTTGAGAGTTCATATTCCCCTTAGACTGTGTTGTTTTTTGTGTTTGTGTGTTTCTTCAAACATATGAAAAAGGCTATATTTCATTCTGTGTGTTTAAAGTAGAGTATAAATTTTCTTTATTTTTAACTCTCATTTTATAAGTAGGAGAGAGATAAGAGAACCAAGTAAATGTAGTCCATACATAGTAAAGCAAAAATTAGGCAAAAATAAGAGAAGTAAAGATAATAATCACAATCCTAATAAAAAATGAGCAATAACCATAATAGATGTATTTCAGGTTTTGTCTGATTTTTTTTTCCATTAAGATCCCACTGTTCTTGATAAGGAGTTTTCTGTCTCCGTGTGCTTCGGCTGGGTGAGATCACAGGTCCTGCCCAAAAGAAGAAACATAACTCAGACTTGATCATTTGTACTATTTCAACTTCCTGCCTATTGGCATCGATTCGGGGCACAAGTCCCAACAGGCCAGAATTCACTAGTTCCTTTAAGAAGCTTAAAAAAAAAATGGTGTTTATCATCTGGGCATTTCCAGCAATGAAGGTAAAATAGTCACAAGCTACTGGAGACCCATGTTTCCAACATGTGAGGAAAGCAGGACTTGGAGATAGAGACTGTTATCTGGAGACAGAGTGGCTTCCTGGTGCCTGTTGAAACCTAGATTCTGCTGGATTCTAGTCTCTGAATTTTTAATCTACTCAAATAATTCAATTCACTGCTTGCTTAATCTAGTTTAAGGTAAGTTTCTTATACACATGCAACCAAAAAGGTTGTCCTGATGGGGTAGGGGCCCAATTTATTTGCATCTTTTATTGTGCTAAGTATGTATACAAATTGTGGCACTGGGTTTTTAAAAGTGGACAAAGGTAAAGTAACAAAGTGACTTACTCAAAAATCTGTTATCAGTCAAAGTAGGAGTGCATTCAGACAAGTGAAAATACAATTAGATGTAATGAATGAAGTATCAATGAATGACAGTCTCTGTGACCATTAATCTCTTCATTTCATTAATACCAAGATAATATAACTCTATTATATTTCCTGTATCCTACAGCTTTTATCCATCCTTTTTTCCCTCCATTTTAGTTCATGGGAATTGTCACTATTCTTCCTTTACAGTCCCTGAAATATTTTTACTGCTCTAATGTTCATTCTGCATTCTGCCAATTAATTAGTGGTGAAGAAGTTTTAAAAAAGTAAATACTTAAAAAGATTAGAACTGACCAAAATATTGCGTATTGCAATAGGTTGTTTTCTCAGTTAAACTGTTCATATCAGTGTGATCATTTTATATAAATGCAAAAACTATGTCTATTCAAGTTCTCTGATTTTTTTCTTGTGGCTGTTTTAAATCTACTGATGAAACAGAGGGAACTCTTCATCTATGTTACTGCTCATTTTATTGTTAGCTTTTCTATTTTGACTTTGCTTTATAATTTCTAAATATGCTGAAATTACTTTGCTGAAATCATTTCTGAAATGTTTGCAGATTGTCCATCTTTTCCCATGGACCATTTGCTTACTAATCTTGGTTATTTTACATACCTTGTCAGATCTTTCCAATGTTTGTGGCATATTTGAGTCTGGTTCAGTTGATGATTTTACTTCTTGTCAATTCATTGTCTGGTACCAAGGTTACCCTCATTGTACTAGAGATTTACAAGAGAACTTCTCTTAACCCAGTGCTGGTCAACCTGGTCCCTACCGCCCACTAGGGGGCACTCCAGCTTTCATGGTGGGCGGTAGCGGAGCAACCAAAGTATAAATAAAAAGATAGATTTAATTATAGTAAGTTGTTTTATAAAGATTTATTCTGCCAAACTTAGCAAAAATCTGACATAAAGTACTTGGTAAGTAATTATTATTACATACTTTAACTTGCTGTAACTCTGCTTTATACATTTTATAAAGTAAAGTTACTTTCCTACTTTATAAATCACTATTACTGTGGAACAGGTGGGCGGTTAGAAAATTTTACTACTAACAGAGATACAAAAGTGGGTGGTAGGTATAAAAAGGTTGACTACCCTTGTCTTTACCCTTTGAGTAGTGAGATTTTTTCATGCTTGCTGACCCCTGGGAGTGAGTTTTTGTTTTGTTTTGTTTTTCAAAAATGAAATTAGTTCCAGTTTTATTAATTTAAAATCATGTTTGTTTGATAAGCAATTTATAGAAAGAAGAATATATACTGCCTTTTTTGAATGTTGCCTTACACACTTTTTTT
Source organism: Saccopteryx leptura (assembly GCF_036850995.1). Taxonomy (NCBI): domain Eukaryota; kingdom Metazoa; phylum Chordata; class Mammalia; order Chiroptera; family Emballonuridae; genus Saccopteryx; species Saccopteryx leptura. The sequence goes on from NC_089508.1 coordinate 183,115,312, forward strand.
TTCTGATTTACATATTTCACTCCATATAATGTTATCAAGATCCCACCATTTTGTTGTAAGTGATCCAATGTCATCATTTCTTATGGCTGAATAGTATACCATGGTGTATATGTGCCACATCTTCTTTATCCAGTCTTCTATTTTTTTTTTTTTTTACAGTGATTAAAGCCTTTAAGCAAACTCTTGGCCAATACAGCAAGAATCCATAAAAGAGTAGTGTCCTTAACATGTTCACCAAGTCCAAGTTGGCACCAACCCCATGCCAAATCCCTGAAAAATGCAACCCAACCCCAGTTCAGTCTGTTATGAGCTGTCACAAGGAGCGGGAGTCCAGGGAAAGTCCACATCTAGGAAAAGTCTGCACAGCACTGGAATTGTTGTCACAATTCTATACTTTGCAGCTCACGTCCAAGTTCCAATGACCGCTGCTTCTAGCTGGTAATGATTCAGGTAGAGCCTTACACACTTTTAAAATAAACACTTGTACGATCGTTCTCCGGATGGTCAGGAGGCACGAGGACGTACACGAACGTTCATACTACTCAAGGGGTTAATGCTTGTGTCACTCTGAATTTTCAGTCTCATATTTGAACTTGCCATGTTCTCGCAGTTCCCCCAGCAACATGACCCTGTTACCTGCTGTTCACTGTTTGTTAGCCTGGCGGTGAGGGCGGGGCAGTGCTCTCTTGTCTTGATTGAGCCTCAGACTTAGGCAGATACCGTGTACCTGGAATGTGGCCCTCTCCTTGTTCCTGCCTTTCCCTCTGTGATAGATCTAGGCCTGATGCATATTCCTGTTCCTATTCTAGTGCGGGAGAGAACTTAGTTTCCTTCTGGATGCGGTGGGTTCTCACAGTGCCCTCAGATAATCAGTATTTTTGCTCTGACAGTTAAGATTTCCTTCCACGAGATAGGGGAGGAGGAGCCAGGTGTGTTCTGTGCCCAACTGCAGTGTTCCCAGATCCCCTCCCCCAGGCTTGTGTCCAAAGCAATGCTTTCTCAGGACAGCCCCTAACTATTTTTGTGAGTTCACAGCACGACCTTGGAGGAAAATAATTGCAATATGATTTTGGTCCCCCCGGGCTTCACGCTCTGTCTCCAGCCATATTTTACCTCCCTAAATTTCTACACATCTCTAGCTGAATTCTTCTGACCAGTTTTGTGCTGCTGCAGCTGTTGTAAGGAGAGAGCTTCTCATGTCCTGCCTTCCCCCTCTCAGGCGTCCCCAGACAATGGCCCCACCAGTGGCATGCGGCCCCCTGAGGCCATTTATCCGGTCCCCACTGCACTTCCGGAAGGGGCACCTCTTTCATTGGTGGTCAGTGAGAGGAGCACTGTATGTGGCGGCCCTCAAGTGGTCTGAGGGACAGTGAACTGGCCCCCTGTGTAAAATGTTTGGGGACCTCTGCATGCTCGCTCCTGTTTCTGTTTTAGTTGCAGAGTGATTGGTTGCCCTGTGTTGTCAGCCCTTTCTTAGGCAGAAGAAAACTTGTAATATTTCAAGTTGTCAGGTTATTTAATTTTTTTTTGTTTAATGTATGGATAGGGATACATTTTTCTAGCTCTTTACATCTGTGAGTGGTCACCAACATATATCACTTTTAGGGGAGGAAACTGTAGGTATTCTTAGTTCCATTCAAGTGGAGTAATTTTGTGGTAAACAATTAGTCTTGTTTCAAAGTGGAACAAAAGACATAGTTTAGGCCCCTGACACCAAATTAAGCAGAATGTGATGAAATCTCCAAGTGATTTTTTTTAACTTACTATGGTAATAGAGCCTTAGGAATTCCACGACCACTATTTCTCACTGCATTGCGGTGTGAGATGGACACACTCTTTCAGAGCTCTGAGGTGGTGATGGGCCTGACACTGCTTATGTGCCATCATCTCCCATGATCCTCATGAAAACCATGTAAAATGGGCCATGGGAAAAGGAGGTGTGGACTGACTGAGACATGTACTCAGAGATGCACACATAACAAATATCGTGGATGAGACGGGGACCAAAGCAACTTAAATTCAGAGCCCATGCACCTAATCACTGAACTCTTTTTCTGTTTCTGAAAAAAGGAGGTAACCTTTAAATAATCATTCACTGGTGAATGAAAAATAAAACCCCTCATCTACAACATCTATGTTTTGAGTCACTTGACCATACTCCTGGAAGGTGAGTGGGTGACAGTTTTGTTGGTTTTTCAAACCCAGAAACAGCTATCTGTGGAAGTTTGGAAAACAATATTCCTTTTGATGCTGGCTCAACAGAAATAATTATTACTCTTGGTGTACTTTAGAGGAAATGTGTGTGTTGGTGTAAAACATGTTCTTCATTAGATTCACGTTCTTAGAGCCAAGCTAGCTGGTCAGCTTTTCATTCTGTGGTGAATCACTTTTTTTTTTTTTACAATTAATTACTAATGTGATTCTCAATTGTATAGAAAACCACTCTGGATAAAACTTCAAAATTTTAATAAGTGAAAGTGACTAGCGTTTAACCTCTTTTCATGGAGTCGTAATTGACCAATAAGTAGTTATCTCAAAATAATCATGAACTCCAATGGGAGATGATAATTGCTCTATTAGGCTGATTGATTAAGATTATAAAAAGTTATTAATGTGAGGGGGAAAGGCCACAAATTTACCGTGTCCTCAGATTAATTTGAATTCTGTCAATAAGAGGGGAAATAATTGTGCTATTCATATTTTATAAAAAAACATTTTCTCTTCCAATTAATGTCTTTTCATTCTGGGAACAATTAATCCAAAAATAAATTATTGCCCTCAATCAAAGAGAACATTGTTTTCTAATATTTTCTAGTTTGTTTTTTCCCGGTAAGTTAGTCTATTGATCTAAACTACCACAAGCTAAATGCAAAATAATTTAAAGCCTTGGGTGATTTTTCATAGAATTACTTATTCAAACTTTATTAAAAGTTGCTAAGGAAGGAATTAACACTTATCACTTATTAAACACTGTAGAATGTTCTACATATTTAATATATTTTACATTAATAAAATTTGATAAGATAAAATCTTAATAATAAAATTTGATAAGACAAATTCTATTATTTTCATATTATAGATAAGGGAACCAAATCTCCAAAGAGGCTAGAAAACTTGAGCAGGTCACACAGATTTTTAAGTGGCAGTGAGCAGGGTCTCATCTACTTTGCTTCATATTCATTCCCTAGGAAAATCACCATCTAGAAGACAAAATAGGGGACAAAATTACTTTTCAAAATTATTGGTCTAATTTTAAAATCCTATTAATTTCTTCAAAGTTCCTAATCAATACAGCATCAAACAGTTATTGTATGAAGCACAATATGGTACAAAATTGTTCAGAAAACAAATGGTATTAATAATTTTTGAGATGCTTCAAGTGACAGGGTGATTGCCCTATTGTCCCTCTTGGCAAAACTATTAGCTGTGTAAACGTGTGACATTCATGACTGGAGGTGTTAATAAGGCCTCTTAGGAGATTTTAATCATAATTAGCAGTAATTACCCAGCAAAATAAAACCAAACAGAAGAGAGAGAGAGAGAGAGAGAGCGCATAAAAATACAAATGGAGACAAGAAGAAGAGTAATTCAGTGCCAGGTAGATCTTTCTTTGCTCAAGTTCTGGCTCCAACACTTATCAACCATATGACCTTGATCAACCAGCTCATGTCTGAGCTCACGTTTTTAAGTTGTCAAGAGGAGATAATAATATCTGTCTTTACAAGGTTATTGGAAAATTTAATTACAGAAATCTTTCTAGCACATTTCCAGCGCCAAATGCAGACTCAACAGCTGATAATGTCTCCTTCTCCTTATTCTTTTCCTCTTCGTGTATTCTTCTCTCATAATTAGCAGCAGTTTCAAATTGTCCTTGGAATGTGGCCCAAGGCATGGGGCAGTGTTTTCAACCATATACCAAAAATAACGGGAACCCAGGGGAAAAGCTAAAGCTATTTGATGTAGTAATGGTTGAAGCTGCTGATGGTAACATAATTTACACTGAAGTAAAAATACAGAAATCCCTTAGGATATTGACTCTTCAAAGTTCTCAGGAAGAATTATTCTCCATCGGAGAAGAGAATTGCTTTATATTCTTGCCTTTTAATGTGTCTCATTACACCTTTCAAATGTATACATTTCATTACATGCTTCCATTAAGGCAGCTCATTATAACTTTCAAATATGTGCATCTCATTACATCTCCTTTAAGGATCTTTACATATTCGTCATTTGTGAATTTCATTAAAGTCTTTCTCTTGTATATCTCATTACTAAATTACTTTCATGTATGTTATTAAAACCTATATTTCTCATTACATTATTTAAACATGCACATCTCATTACACCTTTCTATTTATGCATCTCATTACACTCCTCAAAAATGTGTGTGATATTACATCCTTCTCCTTTGCATATTGTTACATTTGTCCAATTATGCATCTCATTATGCCATTTCATTATGCATTTTATTATAGTGTTTCTTTTATCTATGCCATTGCACTCCTTAAACCCAAGCATCTAAAGTTAACCTCTACTTTATGCCATTTATACACCTTACAGATATTATGTTGATTTTTTTCTATGTGATTTTTCTCATCCTCCTTGAAAATATGAATCTCAGGCTGAGGAAGATGGCATTATTCTTCCTAAGTATGCATATCTTACTATGTATTTATCATATTTTAGAAGATGCCCCTTGTACACCTTATTATTTCCCCTTTCCTATTGAAACCTTTTAAGAAAAAGCAACTCACGCTTCCCTTGATAACGTCAAGTGATATATCTCATTTGCGACATCTCCATTATTATGACTTCTTTGCATCCTTGTTTTAAACTTTCCTGGTATTTTTCCTCCCAGATATCTGCATCTTATTGCTGTTCCTTGGATATGTGCTACTACTTACCCTGGACCCATTGTGTTTCTTTATTTCCTTAAATCATCTCTGCCTTAGATTGTTGGAGTTACAATATCATTTGATCATATCCTCAGCCATAAGTGGAATTTCCCATATTGCTTGCTCTTCTCGAGGTTATTGCTTTTGCTCGATACAAATATCCTCTCCCTAAGGCAATAAATGCTTTTGAAATATCTTAAGGAGTCAAATATAACCAAATGGTTCATGTGTTACTTTACATAAATTCTATTTTATTGTAAGAGCATTCTTGTCATGGTGCTCTTTAAAAGCATAAACTTTTTGAAATTGTAACATTCACTCTGCTTTAATTGTGCAGATTTATTAACGATAATGAAATAAACTGCATCAAGGCATTTATTATATGGACATTTATAATCATGATTCTACCAAGAAGAAATCCATTGTTATAGAAATAATATATCCAGGATTCTGTAAATTTGAGTATAAACTGGGACACTTACTGAGTATAGTTACTTGAGAACATTCTAGATATTGACCTTTTCAGTCCAGACATGCCCCTTTCACCAGAAAGAACACTAAATTGGATTCAGCACATTAGGTTTAAAGTCACAGTTCTCCCTTTTTCTATGTAAAAATTTTTGCTGTGTGGCAAAATTTCTTAATTTATTTGGGTCAATTTATAAAGACATCAAGTTAACTCATATATCCACATGTAAAACTCATAAATGGATGTACATATAGAATCTCCTATAAAGTAGAGATAAATAAAAATTGTTCAGTTTACTTAAGGTAGTTTGTGATATTTTGGATATCTTTTCATTCAGTCATATATATATATATATACATATATATATACATATATATATACATATATATATTTTTTTCATTCAACAACTATTTTGAGGTCCTATTACATGCCAGGTCCCATTCCAGGCTCTGGGAGGGAATATAGCAATATACAAAGAAAATTCAGGTCTAAGAGAAAATATATTCTTAGTGGGAAACATAGATAATAAATGAATAAAAAGATAAACATAGATAATAAATTTTAAAAGAAGTGTGAGAAAAATTTTAGATAGTGAAAAATTCAAAAAGAAAGTTGAAGAGAAAACTTGCCATACTGAGACATCTAGTCAGACAACAAAATGTAGCTGTTGTCAGCACAGGCCTGAAGGTTGCTGGCTTGAGAAAGGGGTCACTCGCTCTGCTGTAGCACCCCAGTTAAGTCATATATGAGAAAGCAATCAGTGAACAACTAAGATGCTGCAATGAAGAATTGATGCTTTTCATCTCTTCTCCTTCCTGTCTGTCTCTTGCTTGCTAAAAAAAAAACAACCACAAAAACCTGTTTATTTAGAAAGAAAAAATAGTGGGGCAAGGAAAGGGTGATGGGTATAGCAAGATACCAGTCTCCTGGACAGGGCCAGACCCAGGCCAGGCTCTGTCTACTTGTGTGATCAAGATTGAGTCATCATACTTTTTCTATGAGAAGAAGATGTGAGGATGAGCTGGGTGGACAGAAATTATCTATGTGCATAATATAACAATACAGAATTTAAATGAAAACTTATTTCAAAAATATTCAACTTTTATTCTCAGGTATGATGATATTTTAATATAATGTTTAAAAGCATGATCTTTTATCACCTAGGTTGTTTTCATTTATCTGAACTGGTGTCATGAAATGCTGAGGAGCAAATACATAATTCCTTTATTTAAATATTTTAAAAACCATTATAATACCTCTAGGAAAGAATGAAAAATAATTAAAGACCACTACTATAATACCACTATTAAAGAATGAAAAATAAATGAGCATGATCTCCAAGTATTTTGGGACTCACTAATTTGGAAATAAAAATAATTATTTTAACTGGAAGATAAAAACTGGGGATGAAGTTCACAGTTGTCACTTTAAAATGTGAGAGGATACCTATCGAAACAATAGCAAAGACTGTCATAGAAGCCAGCAGTTTCAGCACTTCAGACGGACAGCTCCTTAGAGTTGTGGAACCTGGTCTTTGGTGTGGACTGGCATCATAGTGGATTAGCTTTTCAGTTTCTTTCCAGTCTTTTCCCCTTCCACATGCACAACCTGTCTGTGTCAACTTCACTTCTATAAATCTGGAGAAAATGAGCTGAGGTAGAGGAAGGGGAAAATGGACAGAGGGTACATTCCTGACCCGCATTTCTTATATAGTATCTAACAGATAGTGAAATATGTCAAAAGATGACCAGAATTTATAATCTCTCAAGACAGAAATCTTATCTTGATTTGGGTGAAGTTAAAAGGAATTTAACCTTCAGAAAGTTATAATTGGACCTAAGTTTTGAATATCTTCTAGTCCTACTTGAATATCTTTCCAAAAAAAAAAGATCTAGAATTCCCATGTTTACTGTAGTTCTTTTTTTTACAAATTGCAAATAGATAAAATATAATATACAACATTAAATTTGTTCTTAAACATTCTAAATGTTCTAATATAAACTTCCGCAACCTTAAAACTATTAACATTTGGGTTGCAATTTTTTGTTGTTGTTGTGAGAGGTGTTCTTGTAACACCCTCGAGTTATGACAACAAAAATGTTTGCAGATGCCACCAAAAGTGCCCTGGAGTCAAAATCACTCCAGTTAGAATCACTCATCTAAATGGAAAAGCAAATGTTATTTTTTTTCTGATTGCTTTATTTTTCTACTGCATTTATGTATTTATTTTAATTTTTAATTGATTTTTAGAGAGAGAAGAAGGAGGGATAGAGAGAGACATTGATTTGTTATTTTATTTATTTATGCATTCAATGGTTGATTCTTGTATGTGGCCTGACTGAGGGTCAAACCTACAACATTAGCATATTGGGATGATGCTTTAACCAACTGAGCTATCCCATCAGGGCTTACCTTTCTATTCCATTTTTTTTAATTTTTTTTATTCATTTTAGAAAGGAGAGAGAGAGGGAGAGAGAGAGAGAGGAGAGAGACAGAGAGAGAAGGGGGGAGGAGCAGGAAGCATCAACTCACATATGTGCCTTGACCAGGCAAGCCCAGGGTTTTGAACCGGCGACCTCAGCATCTCCAGGTCGACGCTTTATCCACTGCGCCACCACAGGTCAGGCCTCTATTCCATTTTTTTAATGACACAAATGATGGAGAAATGTTTATTATTTATAATATATAATTATTATATTGATACTTACAAAATCATAATAGAAAATCAACCCAATAAAAAATGGGCCAAACATTTTATCTGAATTCTATTAAAGAGGAAGGAAAGATATCCAATAAATATACAAAAAGATGCTTGATCTCAGTAGTAATTAGAGAAATACCAATTAAGCCCGACCTGTGGTAGTGCAGTGAATAAAGCGTTGATGTGGAATGTTGAGGTTGCTGGTTCAAAACCCTGGGCTTGCCCGGCCAAGGCATATATGGGAGTTGATGCTTCCTGCTCCTTCCCTCCTTAGCCCCCATCTTCCTCTCTAAAATGAATAAATTTAAAAAAGGAAATACAAATTGAGATGATAACAAGATACAATTTAATACTATATTATAAAACAAAATAAATATGACAATAACAAGTGTTGAAGAGAAATTGGATCCAAAGAAATTATTTTACATTGCTGGTAGAAGGGTCAATTTATACACTGTGTCCATAAAGTCATGATGCACTTTTAACCGGTCACAGGAAAGCAACAAAAGATGATAGAAATGTGAAATCTGCACCAAATAAAAGGAAAACTCTCCCAGTTTCATATCTATTCAGTGCAGTTCGATGCGGGCTTACGCACAGATTTTTTTAGGGCTCCTTAGGTAGCTATCCCATATTGCCTCTACAGACTTGTCACTGACTGATGGCCTACCAGAACGGAGTTTCTCCACCAAACTGCTGGTTTCCTTCAACTGCTTATCCCACCAAGTAATGCTATTCCTATGTGGTGGCACTTTGTTATAAATGCGCCAATATTCACATTGCACTTTGGTCATGGATTCAAATTTAGCGAGCCACAGAACACACTGAACATTCCTCTGTATTGTCTACATCTTGACTGGCATGGCTGTGGGCTGCTCTGCTGTATACACGGTGTTACATCGTCATCTGCACATGTGCACATGCTGCCACATCATTCTACAGAAACTGGGAGGGTTTTCCTTTTATTTGGTGCAGATTTCACATTTCTATTGTCTTTTTGACCTTGAAAGGTCAAAAGTGCACCATGACTTTACGGACACACTGTATATATTATATGTTCTGTGACCCAATAATTCTACTCCTAGATAGAGAAACTTGTACATTGTATTTTAATCAAGATAGTAACTACTGGCCCTGCCTGGTTGGTTCAGTGGTAGAGCATCGGCCTGGAGTGCAGGTGTCCTGGGTTCGATTCCCGGCCAGGGAACACAGGAGAAGCGCCCATCTGCTTCTCTACTCCTCCCCCTCTCCTTCCTCTCTGTCTCTCTCTTCCCCTGCCGCAGCCAAGGCTCCACTGGAGCAAAAAGTTGGCCCGGGCACTGAGAATGGCTCCATGGCCTCTGCCTCAGGTGCTAGAATGGCTTTGGTTGCAACAGAGCAATGCCCCAGATGGGCAGAGCATCGCCCTCTGGTGGGCATGCCGGGTGGATCCCGGTCGGGCACATGCGGGAGTCTGTCTGACTGCCTCCCCGTTTCCAACTTCAGAAAAATACAAAAAAAAAAGAAAAAGATAGTAACTACTGTTTTATTCTCTTACTCTCTTCTGTTTCTCCTTGCTTGACTTTGGAAATCTTTCATTTCAAATTATTCTAGACTTTTTAAAAAGAGTACTATAAGTTAAACAAAAGTAACCTCACAGGGTGATCTGATCATAATTGTGTGTGTGTGTGTGTGTGTGTGTATGTGTGTGTGTGTTTGCTTGCAAGAGAGAGAAAGAGAGAGAAACCAGTGAGGAAAAGGGATAGACAGGGACGGACAGACAGGAAGGTACAGAGATGAGAAGCATCAATTCTTCATTGCGGCATCTTAATTATTTATTGATTACTCTCCCATATGTGCCCTGACAGGGGTCTCCCGCAGAGCGAGTCACCCTTTGCTCAAGCCAGTGACTTTAGGGCTCAAGCTAGTGACCATGGATCATGTCTATGGCCCTACTCTCAAGCCATCAACCCCATGCTCAAGCTGGTGAGCTAGGAGCCAGATGACCCTACTCTCGAGCCAGATGAGCCCACGCTCAAGCCCATGACCTCAGGGTTTCAAACCTAGGGCCACAGCATCCCAGGCTGAAACTTGATCTACAATGTCGCTGCCTGATCAGGCTGATCAGAAATTCTTAACTGGTTAGGTCATGGTGAGTAGTAAGGCTCCAGATATGTAACTTCTTTAGCAAAAGACTTACCTTTGTCTTAAATAAGACCTGTCCATTATTCTTGTGCATCTGGGTTTACATGACTTTGAAGTGTCAGAATAATCCTCTCTCTAGACCCATGGGAGGGGAGTTCAATGATAATTGATACGTATATTAAAGCCAAAGCCTGGTGATATTCTCAAGTGCCTAAAAGAAAGTTGTTTCATTAATTGTGGTTTTAAGTTTAAGTATATTTTATTCTATTTATATTTTTTAAACACTGGGATAGTATACATAACTTTCCCCATTCTTTGACCAGGGCTTGATGCAGAAGTAATACTAGTAAATTTCTTTCATCTTGGATGAATTATTTAATGACATTAGGAAATTAGATCAAGTTGGACTGCAATTGATATTTGTTTTATTTATTTATTTTTATTTTCATATACCTCACTGTGGAAGACATTTTAACAGCCCAGAACAGAGACATGCCTGTGTTATCTTCATCAGGAATTAGTTACAAGTTAGAAAATACAGGGCCTTTGACTCTACACAATTTATTAAGAAGCATTGTAGCACAAAGCTAAACTGCATAAATCCACATGAGACTCAGAGTTTCGTGTGACAGACTAAAGTTTGTAGGCTGTCCCAATTCCATGACAAAGCTCTCAGAAATTCCTAAGAAACACAAACAAATGGGCTGGTGCTTGTCAAATAACAAGGTGCTATCATCTCAAATGTCTGCTACATCCTAAACTATACTATTTTCTAACTCTACACAGAATGTACTGGGAAGAAAAAAGCAGACTCATCCTAGTGATTAAAAAATAAGGTATGATAGAAGGTGACAGAAGACAATTTGACTTTGGGTGAGGGGTATGCAACACAATCAAATGTCAAAATAATCTGGAGATGTTTTCTCAGCACATATGTACCCTAATTTATCAATGTCACTGCATTAAAATTAATAAAAATAAGATAAAAAATAAGGTATCAAAAAGCAAATATTGACATGAATAAAGTATGGATAGATATTTATATTTTCATAGTAATAAATGTATCAAAATGCATTCAAACAATTAATATGAGAAAGATAATTCCTGTGTTGGGTTTGTTACATCTTTCCTGATACAAATTGTGCAGATGATTTGTTCTATGAGTATTTCTTTCTTTCTTCCTTTCGTTATTTCTTTCTCTCCTTTTCTCTTTCTTTCTCTTTCTTTCTCTCTTTCTCACTTTCTTTCTCTTCCTTTCTTTCCTTTCCTTTTCTTTCTTTCTTCCTTTCTCTCTCTCTCTTTCCTTCCTTTCTTCCATCCTTTCTCCCTCCCTTCCTTCCTCTCTATTTTTCTCTCTTTTCTTTTCTTTTCTTTTCTTTTCTCTTCTTTTCTTTTCTTTTCTTTTCTTTTCTTTTCTTTATTACTAGAGGAAGGGAAATAGTGAAGCAGACTCCTGCATGCTCCCTGACAGAGATTCACTTGGCAACCCCGTTTGGGGTTGATGTTCAAATACCAAGCTATTTTTAGTGTCTGAAGTTGATGTGCTGCAACGAAGCTATCCTCAGCACCTGAGGCCCTGCTCAAAATAAAAGCACCACTGGCTGTGGGAGGGGAAAAGGGAGAGAAGTGGGAGAAGTTGGGGGAGGGGAAGCATATGGTTGCTTCTCCTGTGTGCTCTGATCCAGAATAGAACTTGGGACATCTGTACACTGAGCCAATGCTCTATCCACTGAGCCACTGGCCAGGGCCAAGTCTGAGTATTTCTAAAAAAGATATCTATTGCTGCCCCTCTGTTTGGCACAAAATTTCTGTGACATGGAGCTGGAGAAGGCGGGATAGACAGTTCATAGTGTAGATGCCACAGACTCCCACTGTTCTTACTGATGTTCAATTGATTCTCCTGAAGAAATACTTCCTATCGATACATGTTTTGTTCATTCTGCCCGAGACTAAAAACAATTGTTTTTGACAATTTTGTCCAGTTTTATCTCTTCTCTATGAAAAGAGGGTTTGCTAAGTACCTCACACAGACATTCTGAAACATTTTGACAATTAAAGGTATGTGAAAGCAAAATGGCAGAATGGATTTGGTGACCTGTAAAGTTCCTTTTGTGCATGATTCTCTGAAGTGTCCATAGTATGCATGGTCGTGAGATTTCTTTATCCCTTTGACCTCTGTGGATTATAACTTCTTCTGATGATCTCTATATTTCTTCCAGCAAAGAAACTGAAAACATAAACAGATGGAATTGTTTTGGGGTTAATGATTTATTTGAATGGACTAAAAGTTTAATTTTGTCTTGAAATTTAAATAAATACGAACATGTTAATATGCTTATCCTCCCGGACCTGAACCTTAGCTTTTCTCTATCAAAGCACTCTCCATTATTTGATTATGGAGTGCACTGTTTCCTTTTATTCTTCCAGCGAAACCAACTGCAATCATGCAAACAGTCCTATTCAAATAGTGATTAGGAGACTATCAAAATGTTGTGTCTCAAAGGTCAGATGCCGGATGTAACACATACAAATCAAAGGGGTTTAGATAAAATGGTAGCCATCAACAAGACTGTGGTCTGGCACGACTCAGCCATCTTACAGCAGTTTCCTTTTATATATTTTCTTTTTCTCAGTTCTACTCTTTTCCCTCAAACTCAAACCTCTTCTTTAATCTCACTGTTCTCCTGCTCTTAAACCTAAACTATCTAACATATCTTTTTTAGATTTCCCATTTAGTTCTTAGCCATTGCCTATTGCTAATTACGACATAACACACAAGAATTTTTATGCTAGCACTAATTAGTAAATTATTAAAATTAAAGTGCCTACCAATCCCTGGTGATTTATAAATAATTTTAAAGACAATCTAAAACAATTCATCAGAAAGAGAATTAACAGGCAAACACTTTCTTAAATCCAATTTATGAGTAGGTAGAACTAAAATGTTTGAGATGTAAGTAATTAGGAAAACATATGCTCTCCAATATAGCACTCAGTGTTCAGAGTATTCTGAGTAATGATATGTCTAACCTTAAGAAACAACATCTCATTATTTGGCAGACAGCCAAAGGAATATTGGCATATATAAGTAGTCCCTGAAAAATATACGAGATGTAGGAATTAATTATCATAAACTAGTTAATTGTTTCTTTTCACTTAGGGCATGAGCCTGTTTTTGGTAACTGTTATTAATTTCAGAGAAAATAAATCCATATTAAAGGTCACAAGAAATATTCTTGAATGCATTCTGATTAAAAAATAAAAAGAACATATTTTCTTCTGTTATTAGAAAGCATTCCAAACAGATTTATGCTTACTCGGCTTGTACCATGAGAATCAGAATTTAAATTACTGAGCATGTACAAGTTATTTGTTTAATATATCTAGAATATTTTCTTTTAACCTGATTTACAAGTGGTATCCAAATCCACAATGTAAAATAATAATATATATTATTAGCAAAATAATTCATCTAAAACTAACCTACAGCTATCTATAAATAATACTTGTCGGGGTTCACCAGAGCCTGTCTCTTAGGGCTGAAAGTCTCCTAGCTTATTGTTGCTGAAAGAATAGCTTTTGTAATGTGAATCTGGATTCCTCTTTCCACTGGCCAGTGTCTGGGTCCTCTTTCTCTGCACTAGTTTATACCAGGACTCTGTTCTGACAGCAGTATTCTTATTCCTGATTCAAGACAATTCTCACACTTGGCCATTTCTCTGTCTCAATTGTAAAATAAAATCCTAAGTGTGGTCTTTATTCAAGTGCACTGAAAAGTGGTTGCTGTCCTTCAGTGGTCTCCCCAGAGCACCTGGTTTGAATTCCTTATTGTTCGTTGGTGCTGAGCTGTCTGTCTCTCTGCCCCATATCTGTGGGCACCCAGCTTGGTTGCCACATGGTATTCTCTGTCTTCCATTGACTCCGTGTGTTGTAGTATCTGATCTGGATTGTAAAGCTGAAAAATTATTTCTTCTTTTTAATTTTTTCCTTTTTGCCTCCATGAAATATTTGAAGAGCTAATAAATTCTAAAATTAAAAAAATACATATAAATCATCCATTGGAAAACTCATAACCCCCTGTAATTTCCTGATAGACACCTTTATCTGCAGAATAAAGGATTTTGATGTCCCATCATTTCATGCCTTGCTAATTAGAACTGAAATGTATATCTTACTTAAATTTTATTATGAAAATAGTATCCAACAATTAACGACAACTTTTTATAGACAGTCAAGGACCAGAACAGTTTCTGAATCCGTGACCTATTGAAGTATTTTCTGTTTCTTCTTCTTCTTGCAGTATATTAGTGGTAGGACAGCTAATTAGCTTGATCTAAATATCTTTGTAATACCTCACTCTTTCTGTTTATTAAAACCATATGTAAACACTCTCTCTAGTATTCAGCAGATAATTTAACCTAGAATAATATTTCACAAATATTTATGTAAAAAAATGGATTCATAAACTACACTAGAACATTCAAATGATTCTTTCTTTGGCAAAAAGAAAATCTGTGGATAGCACACAATATATAAACTTTAAGGAGAATTCAGGAATCTTGGTGATCCCAGCACACAGGAACTTGAGTGAAGTTGATAGAACTTTCTTGCTATTCAATTATGATCTAAAAACAAATGTTTGATATAAAGCTATGGAATAACTATAAAACAGAGTATTCTACAAGTAGAAGAGGATATTTAAAACCACTTTTACATTATATAAATACACTATTTCTTTCATTGAGATTGCATTCTTTTTTTTGACTCTCAAACTTGCATTTGAAATGTTTAGTAGTTTCTTTTATTCATTACATATATTTAATAAAACACCAACTTATGTGTGTCACTCTGATTTATTTTTTATTCTTATTACTACCAAAGTGAACAAAATAGGATCTCTTCAGTAGCCTCTTTAATAATGACTTATGCTTCATCTATTTCCAACCCTTTATATGTCATGCAAATATTCTTTAAATGCTTATTACTAAAAAAAATAATAATTCTAAATCTAAAACCATGAATTATATTCTGGTATTCTGGTTATTGATATAAGTCTAAAATTCTCTACCTACTATCCAGTGATTAGAATAATCTGATTCCATGCTAATAATCTGACCCCTTTGCCTAAAAGACATTTCTACCTTCATTAGATGATGTTTCTTTCTCTTTCTTATAAAACATGCTCTATATTCCACAAACTTTCTTATCCTTGCATGAGTATAAATTTTTACCTGTTCAGAACTTAAATATTTATATTAAAATTAAAGTACAGTTTCAATGAAGGATTTATTGATGGTCCTTTATTAAAAATTCTCACCTTTCAAAAACTGGAGCATTTTTATTGTATCATACAATTTATTCACTGACTATGTAGGCACTTTTGTATTGATTCTTTATGTTATTTTAGACTTGCTGCCCAGTTTGAAGAGTCAGCTAAAGGGAATTTTTAATTATCAGTAGCCAGTTACTTGTCTTAAAGTTTATGGTGTCAGTGGTGTGAATTTGACTTGTTGAATAGCCATTAATCCTTTCATTTAAAGAGAGAATTTTCAAAAAGGTCTTTCAATCCCTTGAGATTTATTAAAGATGTATGTAAGCAATTTATTTTTATATTTTAAGGATACTCAGATGCATTTGGACATTCATTTCTGAAAATCAAAATAATGCATTTAATTATTTACTATAACATATAAAAGACAGAATTGATATCTTTATTCTATTGTTTCAAAGAACCTTTTGTAGGCAACTCAGAAAGGCTGAATGAAGAATTACTAAAGAGTGATGCTCTCCTTCACATAATACCATCTGATAGAGGCATCGAAAAGGGAAACCAGGTCTTAATAGGCAGGGTCATATTGTATCAATGTGCTAATGTTATCACATTCTCTCCACCACATGATTGATTGACATCTTTCTGATCTTCCCCAATGATGCACAGCTTGTTTGTTGTGTTGACTAGAGGTAGAGCCAGCTATTATGAATGGGGAATTGAGCTGAGGCTCCTTATCTCTTATTTGCATTTCCCCTTTCAATATCTTTTATTTACTTTTATAGAACACTTAACACAGTTATTAGTAATAAATTTAGGGCTATGCTAAATATAAATTTTTAACTATATATCACCAGATTTTCTATTCTAATGCCTTTACCCCCTCTCCCCAGAGAAATACAGAAGAGTGAAGGTGGATTCTCCTTTTTAATTCACTATTTTTATTATACCTTTAAAAATGAGAAAAAAAAGATTTCACAGTGTGAGCTTAATTAAAGTAAGTGGAGAATTTAAGAGATAGGAGAATCACATTGTTTCTTAATGGTGTTGTTGACTTAACATATAATGATTCTTTCCGACTCACCTCTTATACCACCATTGGCATTGGCTGTGTCTTTTTCAACATAGGTTTATTGAGGGAAAAAATACTTCCTTTCTCTGTTTATTTCAGAACTAAACCCATAATCTGTGGGTGAAAATAACCTGTGCTACTCTTTAGGATTTTATTGGTCTCTGGTGCAATGCGAGAAGAAAATCAATAAAACCACACTTTCTCATTTAACTTGAGGTTATTCTTCGGTTACTTCAATGTTACCTCAAAAGGTAATTTTAAGAATTATTTCCTAATCAGTTGTTTGATTTATAATTTGTCCTAATATTAAACTTTGCGTGGTCAATAGCTGAAATGTAAGAACAAAAGTCAGAATGGGTAGTGCATGGGAAAGTGTGACCTTAGATTCAGAAAATGTGTAAAAGAAAGATAGAATGAAATAGGAAAAATAATCATCATTATCTCTAAGAACAAAAATGTAGAACAGAGTCAAGCTGAGAACCAAGGCGGGATTGATTCCAATGGAGCAAATATTCCAAGTAAGACTAAATCCCTCCAAGCACTCAGGTTTCAGCATTCACAAACATTCCTTGACCTTGTGTTCTTTGCTGAAGACATTTTAATAAACTAAGCCATCCAAGAGATATGCTCAGAAACCAACCTCAGCAAAACCCATTCTTACTGCTCTACGCAGGAGGAAGAATCATGGTGAAGTCCGCGTGGAGTGTGAGTGGAAAGGAAAAAGTGTCCCCTGGGGGGAAAGTGCTTGGTAAGGGACTGAAGGGAAGGTCTGAGTCTCCCAGCTCAAGAGTGTATTGGGCAGGTACCTGTCTGTCCTTTCGCCCATGGCATATAAAAAGCAAAATCCACGTTGGGAAAACAAAAACAAAATTATGAGAGCGATCATAATAGCCGCCAACATTACTAACAAAGCCCTAGTAATACTACTATGATAAAATCAGGGATTTAGTCAACAAATATTGTCTGTCTTACCTCTGACACTATAAGGATTGCTGATTTGTGAGACAAAAAAAATTGATGATAGTAGATGATGAATATATGTATTCATCAAAATTATCTGAAAAGATCCAGACAGAAGTCGGGAAGGAGAGTTGGGTGAAGAGTCTAAGAAGAAATCTCTTACTGAGCTGATTTCTAAATTTTTGCAAGCATGAGCCTCACCATTTTTTTTACTCTTACTTAGACCAATGCCAACTCTAAATTCAACTTATTATTTTAAAGTCTATCTTTGAGTTTGCACTAATCACCATGTTTAGGCTAAAAGGCACATTATTGTGTTTCCATTTTAATTACATCCTACATGATGGAAATTTTAGTGAAAGAATAGTAGTGGCCTGGTTTTAGGAAGCGACATTGAATTTTTTTAGTGTTTATGAAGAAACCCAAAGACATAAAGAACAGGTAAGATATATAACAGTAGATTTTTTACACTCTACTATTTTGTGGAAGTTTATTTGTATAACCAAATACTGTATGTAGACTTAAGATCACTCTGCGTTATAACTTGCTTTAAAAAAATAGCATTTCTTTTTAAACAATCTAAATTTAAATTTTCTATAATTACAATAAATATTCCACCATACTGACATTATAATCAGAGTGATTTTGTAATTATTTTGGGGAAAGAATAATTTTGAGTAGTGACTAACTCTCACAATATTAAAAATACAGTCAATTTTTAGACTAGGAAAGGCTCATTCACTTGCAGGGTGAAGTTCTTTAGTGTAGGTACTAAAACCGTTTATTTTCTGCCCAACACAATGATGGTTTAAAATAAATGAAATTCTTCATCTGAGGCAGAACATATGCACACACAAAAAATTATTGCCTACACAAGTTATGAAGCCTTAAACCTATTTCCCAAGATGTGAGATTCCAAAGTGCAGCAGGAGGACTGTTTTTTAGAATGTGAAAGGGAGACTGAGCTGATGGTTCTGATTAAAGATCACTCTGAATTCTCTCTTTTTTAATGGAGATGAAGAAAGCACATTTTGTGTGGAGTTTTGTTTTGAGTTAGCCTGCCATGAAGCTGTTTAAATCAAGTCTTCTACTCACATTATTTCGAATGCCAAAAACATCAAAACAGCAACAAAGGAAAAGCTAACCTTGAATTTTCAGCTTGTATTTCAGCCCTTGTAAACAAGTTACCATGGAGATGATACCCAAGTGAGCTACAGGCTTGACTCAAAACGGCCTCTGTGTGTGGACTGTCAGCGCAATATAACATGGCATCGGTGCTGTTCATAAGAGGACCTGCACGCATCCTGCGGTACTTAAAAGTTCTGCATGGTGCCAGGTGAAACCTCAACATTTGCCAAAACTGTCATCAATTTGCTTAAAAGGCATCAAAATCAGGAAGGACGCCCTAAGAATGATATGTATTACAAGTATTATATAATTGGCAAAAAATTAAAATTTTTGTGTCTTTTTAAAAGATTTTATTTTTCAATTACACTTTTCATTCAATATTCTGCTGTATTAGTTTCAGGTGTATAGCACAGTGGTTAGACAATCATATACTTTACAAAATGATTGCCCTGGTATTTCCAGTACCCACCTGGCATCATTAAACTAGTACTGACTATATTCCTCATGTACTTTACATCCCCTTGACAACTTTGTAACTTTTGAAGAGAGTGATATAAGATTGCATTCAAGCCTTTTTAATAGGGTCTAGAAAATGTAGGTGTGGAAAAAAATCTTGACTATAGCTTTAAATTATTTTCTCAGAGCAAATAATATCTAAGAAGGCTAAGTTATGCCTGAAAAAAAGCAAAATAAGTGCTGTCACTATGGATCACAATCTCTACCTCCTATTCTCTCTATATAGGCTGTAAGTGTATAGAAACCTCAAATAATATTAAGAACAAATATTGTTTTTAATGGCTGAGGTATCATTTTCCAAACACACACACACACACATTAAAAAAACCCACACAGAAAATAGTACCCTGTATTCAAGAAGTACTTACACATATCCTATGTTTGTCAGGATTTTTTTAAGGTGGGGGGAAGGAAGGAAGAGAGATGAGAAGCATCAACCCATAGTTGCACCACCCTAGTTGTTCACTGATTGCTTCTCGTAAGTGCTTTGACCAGGGGCTCCAGCGGAGCCAGTGACCCTTTGCTCAAGCCAATGACCTTAGCAACCTTAAGCTTCAAGCCAGTGACCATGGGATCATTTCAATGATTCTTTGCTCAAGCCAGCGACCTCAGGGTTTTGACCCTGAGTCCTCAGAAACCTCTATCTGACATGCCACCACCTAGTCAGGCAGAAATTTATTTTTTAAATTTTAGTTCCCTTGTGAAAATGTAAACATTTTGGATCACAGTTTATGTTTCATAATTGCATGTCTTGACTTGAAAAACACAAATAGTTATATTCAACAGAATTTACAATTCTTCATATTTATTTTAAGACATTCATTTGGTATCTACTTTTCTATTTAAACATCAAGATATGTAAAATGTATTATGAAAACATAGTACCTATCAAAAGACAAGTGGCATATTTGTTTTACGAAGCACAATTTAGTAATTTGAAAGATCCAGAGTATCAATATATATTATTATGTTATAAGATGTAATAGATTATTGTATATGCATGCATATATATATTTGTATATAAAATTATATCTAATTATAGAATAAAAGTATATATAATTATTACAGTATGTAATTTGAGTGAAAAAGTTATATAAGAATATAGCACAATTATACTATTTAAAATATATTAAATTATAAAATAAAATAGTGTATAGGTACATATGTGTGATTATAATCATTAAATCACATTAAAAAGAGATATGGAAGATAATAAAACTGATGATTAGTGTTAATTTCTGTGTGGTGTAGGGGGAATAAAGATATTGGTAGAGGTAATGGAGAAAAAACCTGGTTGTGGGATGCATTAAATGGTCAAAGAACATCTTTGACTATATTTATACTATTTTTTATAATTAAATTTATTATTTAAACAGTTAATTTTTAAATTAAAATAAATTTTTTGAGGACTATTTGAAAGAACCCTAATTATTCCCATGAAATTGTTATATCTTATAAACAATTATGTTACTTGCCTTTAGAATATTTTATTTTAATAAATGAACAATTCCAGTGCCTTGCCACTCAGGAATGTGACCCTTGATTATTTGGGGTCAGTATTATCTGACAATTTATTAGAAATGTGAAGTATCTGTCCCCATCTTTATTTTTAAAAATAATGTTGTCTGATTTGTAGGGAACAATTAAGAATCAGTAAAATAGGGAACTGTCTCTGGCATGAGATTGGCCTGCTACCCAACACAATATGGTCTTCTCTCCACATCATGTCATGCTATTTAGTCCTGGAAATGAAGTTAAATATTTTATTGACTCTTCTGGTATATCTAGATCAGAGACGTTCTAAAACATCAATTATTCCTTCTGTTTGTAGTCTTGCCACTTAAAAAAAAATGCATACCCTCTTATCCATACTTGTTTAATCTGGAAGGCAGTTGATTAGAGAAACCTAAATTCAGGTTTAGAGGCACACAGAACTCAATATATCTCCAATAAGCAGTGATCAGTAAATGCCTACTGAGTTTAAGGGCCCTTCAGAGTAATTCATGTAAAATAGGATTTATATCAGTGCAAAGATACTGATGGTTTTGCCTAACTTGAGATTCAAATGGGCATTTTAGGCAAAGTCAAGTGCTTTCAAATCAAGCATCAATTAAAAAGCTGGTTCGCTTCACTATTAAAAAAATAAACAAATTTATCAGGGTAACGTTAGTTAACAATATTATATAACTTTAGGTAAAAAGTTTTATAACGTGTTACCTGTAGATTGCATTGAGTGCTCACTGCCCAAAGTCTCGTCTCTGTTCGTTCCCTTGTGTTTGACCCCATTACCTTCTTCAACCTCCCCCCGCCCTCTTTCCCACTGGCAACCACCATAGTGTCGTCTGTGTCTATGAGTGTGTTTGTTTGTTTGCTTGTTTGTGTATAGCACATATGGTTCTTGTCCTTACTCATCAGATGTATTTCACATAGTACAGTACTCTCAAGATTCATTCAGATTGTCACAAATGGCAATATCTCATCATTTTTTATGATTGAGTAGTATTCCACTGTATATATGTACCACATCATTTTGGTCCAATCATTGGTTGAATGACACTTAGGTTGTTTCCATGTCTTAGTCAACATGAATAATTCTGCAATGAGCATTTTTTTTTCCAATGGTTTATATTCAGTATTATTCTGTATTAGTTTCAGATGTACAGTATGATGGTTAGAAGACTAGGTTCTCCCCCTGATATTGCAAGTACTCCCTTCTTAACCCCTTCACCTTCTTCACCCAGACTCCCAACCCCCCTCTCCTTTGTCAACTGTCAGTCCGCTCTCTGTATCTATGAGTCTGTTTCTATTTTGTTTGTATGTATATCTGTACAAATAAACGTTTTCAAATTTTTTTTGGGGGGGGTAGATACCGAGAAGAGGAATTGATAGGTCATATGTTAACTGCATTTCTAAGTTTTTGAGGAACCTCCGTACTATTCTTCATAGAGAGTACATCGCTTTACATTCTCACGAGCAGTATACCGGAGTTACGTTTTCTTCATGTCGTCTCCAACACTCGTTATTTGTTTTCCTGTTAATAGTAGCCATTCCAACAGATGTGAGATGGTGTCTCATTATGCTTCTTGTTATGTGGTTTTATTTTTTTTTTTAATTGGATTTATTGGAGTAACTTTGGTTAATAAAATTGTATGAGTTTCAGGTATATCATTCCATAACACATGTCACCTGTCCACTGCCCCATGTGTTTTCTACCCCAAGTCAAATCTCCTTCCATCACCATTTATCCCATGTACCCTCTTCTACCTCACTAACACCCCCCTTTCCATCCTGTAATCACTGCCTGTTGTCTGTGAGGTTATTTTTCTTTGCATAATTCCTTCACCTTTTTTCACCCAGTCCCCAACCCCTTCCTCTGACAGCTGTCACCATGTATGAATACATACAGTATGTCTCTGTATGGAGGAATCTGTTTCTGTTTGGTTTGTTAGTTTATTCTGTTCATTAGAGTCCACGTATGAGTGAAATCATATGATTTGCATTGCCCTTATCATTAGTGAAGTTAAGCATCTTTTCATATATCTGTTGACCATCTGTATGTCTTATTGGGAGAAGTGTCTGTTCAGGTCTTTTTCCTGTTTTTTATTTAGATTGTTTGTTTTTCTTTGTTGTTGTTGAGTTGTATGAGTTCTTTATGTATTTTGGATATTAGCCCCTTATTGGAAGTCTCCTTTACCTTCTCTCATTTGGTTGTTGGCCTGTTTCTTTTCTTTTCCTTTTTTTTTGTATTTTTCCGAAGCTGGAAACGGGGAGAGACAGTCAGACAGACTTCCGCATGCACCCGACCGGGATCCACTCGGTGCGCCCACCAGGGGCGATGCTCTACCCACCAGGGGGCGCTGCTCTGCTCCTCCGGGGCGTCGCTCTGTTGCGACCAGAGCCACTCTAGCGCCTGGGGCAGAGGCCAAGGAGCCATCCCCAGCGCCTGGGCCATCTTTGCTCCAATGGAGCCTTGGCTGCAGGAGGGGAAGAGAGAGATAGAGAAGAAGGAGGGGGAGGGTGGAGAAGCAAATGGGCGCTTCTCCTATGTGCCCTGGCCGGGAATCGAACCCGGGTCCCCCCGCATGCCAGGTGGACGCTCTACTGCTGAGCCAACCGGCCAGGGCCTGTTTCTTTTCTTGATGGTTTCTTTTACTGTGCAGACACTTTTTAGTTTGATATATGAACCAAACTTCAAAAACAAGGAAGTTAAAGCAGTGATGAATGACTGGGTAGACACCTCACCATTTTTAAGGAAATCACAATGGTGCAGGTCAGGGTTTCTCCAGGTTAGCACTGCAGTCATTTGGGGCCAGATGATTCTTTGTTATGGAGGCTATACTATGCATTGTAGAATTTTCAACATTCCTGACCTCTGCCCACCAGGTATTGTGGGAAAAAAAAAAAGACCCTTGGTAGACAACAGTACCCTTAGTTGCAATCAATTGCTATAGACAACTATATGTCACGTATGTTATCACATTGCTATCAGCAGATTTTACATCTGTAACTTGCAATTGACTTTCCCATTTTAGATGTAAAGAACCTGAGAAGAGTCATTTTAAGTAATATGTATTTTAGAAAAAAGTCTTCAAGCTCCACGCACTAGCCAATTTCATCGGATTCATGCTGCCTCTTAAAAATCTTTCTGCATTCCACACCTGCACTTTATCTGTCTCCGTGCTTTCTTGCACTCTCCCTTCCATTTTAATTTTCCCTTTTACCTTTATCTTCTCATTACGTTTTCTGTTCCCCCTTCTCTTCTCAGTACGTACCCATTTATCTGTGCTAATACAGTCATAGTTAATGGATTTTTACCAATACTGCTCTGAATTTTACGGTTTAGTGTTCCAGTCGCCAATTGTACAGTCAGTCCTATCTGCCTCTACTGAGTAACAGAACAAATAGTGACATCCCTGTGACACTGGAGATGGCAGAAGGAGAAACTGGTGCAACTAAACTCCCCTGGAATACAATGAAATCAGCATATCTGAAAAGGATTAAGAATAATAAGTTTCAGGACAGTTTCAAATACTGTTTCACACTTTCGAATTAAAGATAATGGAGTGAGAAATGAAATATCTACTCAAGAAGGTACCAAATTCTTCTGTTAGACTTGCCACAGTTTCTTTCGCAAATTAAAGTGTATAAAGCAAACATTTTTATAGCTTATCAGTAGCATTAATGTGAAAAGTATAAGCTTTATTGCTAAACATTCAAGATGCAAGGAAGCTCTCCCTGCCACAGAAATTGGATGACCATGCGGGCTGACAGCTCCCTTGTGTTATAAAATAATGCAAACAATATTTTTTCACCCCAAACAAAATTGGTTAAAATTACATTTTCCCAAGTCATATGGAAATGCACTAATTTGTAGCTTTCTAAAGCCAACACATTTATGCTTCAGAGATACATAATTTAGTAACAAACAGCAGACTGAATTTTGATCAGGTTTTAGAAATGGGTACAGTAGCTTTCTCAGACTTCAAATGAGCTCAGAAAGCTCTCTTGGCATTCACTCCCTCATGAAACCGTAGGGGTAATATTCCCTTGAATTTTTTAGCGGTGTGCAGTGAGAAAAAGTGAAATGGTCTTGCATATTTGTATAATATGTAAAGGCTCCTATGATTAAAACAGCCTTCAGACTTGATAGCAAGCATTTTACTTTAAAAGCAATACTTCTCCAAGAACCTGGAGAAAAACATTATTGTGGTTGGCTTTTTGGGAATTGATGGCTACATTATCTAAGGTAGGGGAGGTAATGCATGATAACAAGCAATTCAGAGAGAAAAAAAATAATAGAAAATTTTTTTTCTTCTTTATGTTTTTTTTTAAATATATCTGGATTTGTAGCATAAAAAAAAGAATCACCACATAATGTGCTAGTCCTCCAACTAATAGCACAATATACACATTGATTTTTGTAGTAAAGGTGACCTTGCTAGAGAATTTTGTATCAGCTCTGTAAATTATTTTATAGGATGTACACAGATTGACAAGGCAGGAGTCAACTACAACCCAAGATATTATTTACATGATTCAAACAATAGGCAGAAACAAAGCAACTGCTTAAGGAATTTCTTGTGAATTGTGGGCCCCTGTATTCCTCTGTCCCTTTTCCTTACAGATTTCGTTTATCTTTAAAGTGCTTGCTATTGAAGAAGAAAAACGTATCTGGGTATAATTTATAATTTTAATGTTTCTATACCAGTTAATTTTTTTTTTAAATTGTAATGACTGTTTTGGCTCTTGGAAAAAATCTATTGGTCAAAAAAAAAAATCAATCCATACTCTGTGCAACATTCTATTTTATATGTAGATTTCATAAGTCTTGAAGTTTTATTTCCTTGTTAGATTTTAAAATACTAAATTAAGCAAATTCTATGAAAGCATTATTCTTTTCATTATTGCTCATGAGACTTCTGCAGGATTTGTGCTGTTTCATTTAATTATTAACTGGTAAGGAGTGATTGCAAAGCTCCCACATGAATTGTCCTCTGCTTCCTCCCTGATTCTCATTTTAAATGTGTAAATCTATTTAATGACAGGATTGCAATATTGGTTAACTATTATTTTGATTCAGTAATTGTGCAGAAATTTTTTATTTGCATATCTTCTAAAAAAGCCAATTTGAAGTTCTGAGATGCTGACTGAAGTTGGCCCGGCTCTGTATGGAAAAAATGAGAAAAAAAAACAAAACAAAAAACCTATACATCGGGCACTTTCATCTTCCAATTATCTATCCATCACCCATTTGTGTAGCCAACACACCTAAAGTAGCATATGCATTGGGGATAAGCATATATGCAATGACTTCCAAAGGAAAATTGAGAACTTCTTATCACTTTACTTAATCTGATATAAAATTATGAAATAATATATTTTTTATATGTAGCACAGACATAGAACTGCATATTCAAGGCATTCAGATTCCATGTTACATTTATTCTTGGCAATTTAGAAAGCTTTCCGGATGAGGTCGTGTATTTTCACAATAACTCTGTTAATCCGGACAGTTGTAGAAACCACCTCAAACATGGCCTCCCCACAATGAAGACTTTTTGGTTCACCTCGGAAACTTAAGGATAGTGCTGGCTTTGGGGTTAGCTGTGCCCTGATATGCTAATGTCATCAGAATTCTACCCCTTCCTACCATTCTGCTTTGTTTGTTTGTTTTAGTATACATTTTAAGACAGACCTCATCCAAGTTTGTCACAATCAACTCAGAGCTGGAATCTGGAAGACTAAAGACTACTGTTTTTTTGAAGTCTTGATATTTGTTCTAACTAGTCTTAAAGAAAACAAAAAAGCCCACACGGCAAACCATGATTCTCTAAGTTGACTTAAATAGTGTGGGCGCATGGCAGAAGTGCATTCTGGACATGTCGGGGGGATTTTCTGGTTGCCAGAACTGGGGGAAGGTGACCACTACAGCTAGTCAGTAAAGCTCAGAAGTCAGAGATACTACTAAACACCCTGTATGTCACAAAACAGCCCCACGCGCCAAAACAAAGAATTATGCCCCCTCCCCGAAATATCGAGAGCATCAAGGTTGAGAAATCCTGCCCTAGAAGTTGCATCCGTTCCCGCTGACCCATGATGGATTAGAGAAAGGCAGGAGTTAAGGCACACTTCTCCAAGGAATCTATTCTGTAATTAGAAAAGAAAGGGCGCCCTGGCCGGTTGGCTCAGCGGTAGAGCGTCGGCCTAGCGTGTGGAGGACCCGGGTTCGATTCCCGGCCAGGGCACACAGGAGAAGTGCCCATTTGCTTCTCCACCCCTCCGCCGCGCTTTCCTCTCTGTCTCTTTCTTCCCCTCCCGCAGCCAAGGCTCCATTGGAGCAAAGATGGCCCGGGCGCTGGGGATGGCTCTGTGGCCTCTGCCTCAGGCGCTAGAGTGGCTCTGGTCGCAACATAGCGACGCCCAGGATGGGCAGAGCATCGCCCCCTGGTGGGCAGAGCGTCGCCCCATGGTGGGCGTGCCGGGTGGATCCCGGTCGGGCGCATGCGAGAGTCTGTCTGACTGTCTCTCCCTGTTTCCAGCTTCAGAAAAAAATAAAATAAAATAGAAAAGAAAGGGCAGTAAATGTTGGTTAGGTAGCAACTCATGTCAGTCAGAGGGAGTACTTTTTGCCTCTAAAGTATAGGTAAGAAAATGATAATCATGTAAGAATAAAAATGTATTCAATAATAAATGTTTGCCTAAAACAGAATTGCAAGTTAATTTTTCTGTTTGTTTTCTTTGGGGTGGGGTGGGGTGGGGTGGGGTGGGGTGGGGTATGGGGGTGCACATGATTTGTCCCTGGTCTTGGTTGCATTCCTCGGTGTTCAATCAATCATTTTCATTTTGCTGTGTTGATTTGTGTTAGATATTCTGTGCTATTAACTCATTCGTTTATATCCTGACTTTTATATTTTGAAAAAAATACAAGCTATATTTGAGTTTTTCTATCCATAGATATTTTATTGGCATGCCAAGTATTTTTGCTGAAAAGCATTTTATTATCAGAAGGGGATATATTTCATTCAACTGGCAAATTCTAGTTGTCTTCTTTCTTTTAGTTTTTTTACCCTGAGGACGGCATGCTACTTGATTTTGCTATTATAGTAATTAAATTTAAAATGTTTACATGTCTATAAAATAGGTAATTGGAGTTAAGAGGTGAGAAAAGTTTATAGAGCGTTGCCTTTTTTTGTTTAAATGAACTAAATAGTTTCTTTTGCAAATATACTTTGACTTGAAATATTCTTATCCAAATATTTCCAAAACAAATGTGTTTTTAGATCCATTAATAGTTGTTTAAGGTATTTTCTTTAAGGAAAACAACACCGATGGTGAAGATTGTCTGAACTGTTTCTTCTGTGCGGTGTGTGTGTTCAAGAAAATCATTAGCCCTGGCCGGTTGGCTCAGCGGTAGAGCGTCGGCCTAGCGTGCGGAGGACCCGGGTTCGATTCCCGGCCAGGGCACACAGGAGAAGCGCCCATTTCCTTCTCCACCCCTCCGCCACGCTTTCCTCTCTGTCTCTGTCTTCCCCTCCCGCAGCCAAGGCTCCATTGGAGCAAAGATGGCCCGGGCGCTGGGGATGGCTCTGTGGCCTCTGCCTCAGGCGCTAGAGTGGCTCTGGTCGCAACATGGTGACGTCCAGGATGGGCAGAGCATCGCCCCCTGGTGGGCAGAGCATCGCCCCCTGGTGGGCGTGCCGGGTGGATCCCGGTCAGGCGCATGCGGGAGTCTGTCTGACTGTCTCTCCCCGTTTCCAGCTTCAGAAAAAAAAAAAAACAACAACAACAAAAAGAAAATCATTAAGTCTTTTCATATTACAGGAAAGGTTTGATCCCAAGATTCAGGAACAAAAAGCAGAAAGAACACACCTGCCAAAATTAAATGCTAAATTACTATCTGTTTTACGGTCAGATGTGTGCGCACATAGATGTGCATAGATGTGCACACACATCTGACCATCCATCAAACCCTTAAGCTCCCCGCCAGGAAAGTTGAAAGACTGCATCTCACAGGAGAGGAAAATGCATTTAAAATTACTGCAGCCATAAAATAAACTGACATAACCCAAAGCAACAAATAATAGAGGGGGGAAATCCTTCTGGGGATCTTGCTCTCTTTCAGCAAAGAGTTTGGCTTTCTGTTTTTATTTCCTGTCAGTGATCCTGGGCGAGTTTATGCCCCCGGATTCCAACTGCTTCAGCCCTCCTTGCGCATTCCTCAGTAACATGCAGACTTCTGGAATAGAACAGAGGAAGGAGAAGCAGAATGACAGCCCTTGTGGCATGCTTGGTGGCTTAGAAAAAAAAAATCTCCCAGCAATTTTCTTTATTGCATCATGCCTGAAAAACAGCTTAATTCCTCTGTTATGATTAAAGTTGATTGATTGAATTGATCTGTGCTGTATGCTGTTTCCCTAGTCTACAAAGCTGCTCAGGAAGACTGAGGAAGCTGTCTGAACAGAATCCAAGCGCTTAATATATACTGGGGTTTCACTTAGCATTTATTATGTTATCGGAGGGAGGAGAAAAACATGTAAGTCATACGGATGTCTCTGAGTCAAGGAAAGGGAAAGATAAATACGCAGACGCTCAGTGATTTTCATCAAGCACTTTCTAAAACATACCCTATCTTTTTGTAGAGGTACCAGTAACTTTGGAAGAAGCTTTTCCATTGCTAGGAAGTTAACCTGTTTTTATGTTACTGTTTCTTATTCTAGGAGTATGAAAAATGTCCACCCTGACTCTCAAGGTTGCTCAGTAAGTGTCATTACAATAAATGTAATTCTACCGCCGACTCCAATGGAAGTTAATAATAAAATTTAGGACCCTCTGAAATCTGGGTTCTTTAAAACTATTACCCTCATGAGTTCCCCCCTCCGCAAACTGTAAAAATAAAAAGTAGAAAATCATCAGCAGATAATTCAGCTGCTTAAGGCTAGAATTTCCAGTGTCTATGAAAAATACATGCCTGTGAGGTACAGAATTTACATGGAATCTGTCACTAAATACACTGAAATTTTCTGAAATACACTATTTTTAATACGCATGGGAAAAATGTCAGATTAAAGCAATCTATGAATTAGAATGTGATAACTTAAATCTATTTGAGGAGCTATCTTCTCTTGAACTTACTTAGAGACCCACTGCCAATTATTTTACTAGTTCTTTCCAGTGACGATATATTTATTTATATGGAGGTCTAACATAAAAATAAAATTAGCAAGGAATTTGTAAAGGACAGAAAGTTTTTAAATTTTCTTTACTATTAGGAAGCTCTTGAGGGAGCTGGCTCGTAGAGTCATATATCTCCATAGTTGCTCTTTCTTATTCTCACAGAATCAAAAAACCTGTGTTAAAGAAAGAGCCAGACTTCCAGGTTTTAATCTCAGTGACAGCTATGGCACCTGTAAATGAGATATAGGTGAACATGTTGTAACAATACTAATTAAAATAATGATGACAATTACAAAAAATATCAGTACAACAGCTAACACCTGTGAGCTTTTTGTGTGCCAGTCACTGTCTCAAACCCATTGTAATTGTTAACTTATTTAATCTTATAACAACATAAGGATGGTACCATCAGCATCTCATTTCATAAATGAGAAAAGTAAGTCATATTGAAGTTAACTATTTTCCCAATTCGAGAAGAGTGTTCTCTCTCTCTCTTTCTCTCTCTCTCTCTCTAAGGTTTTTATTGGAACATTTCTTGACTTCCACAGCATGTGGGATGTTATGTGGCCAAGAAGAACAACAACAACGATTTCATTATTTTATTTTAACCTGCTTAAGGTTTGCAAAGAGAAATGAATGCCAAAAAGATGGACCTCTTTTTAAAAAATTCAGCCTTTTGTCAACAACTCCCCTTCCCATTTTATCTTTTCTGATGCAAATTCAAAAGTTTCATATTTGGAATTAAATTAATCTTTGAACTTAAGTAGCTACTATTTTTCTAAAACCTAACACTGTTATAGAAAATATTTTTTTTTTAAAAAAAAGCATTTAGGGTCTCCAGATATAAAACAGTCAATTTGAATTTCAGCAAAAAACAGACAAAATTAATATAACATGTTCCATGCAATATTTTGGCCATACTTATACTATAAAATTGTTTTTTTAATTTAAAATTCAAATTGAGCCATCCTATACTTTTAATTGCTACTTAATGATATTTTATATGCTGACCCGGCAGTACTGTTTAATGGCATTATAAGTTTCCATTTCAGGAACAGCAATTTTCATTGTCATGAATATATTCCCCCTGATATTAAGCATGTATTTGTTTACATAAAACTTACAGAATTGTTTATTTACATGATAGATAATAGCCTAATGTCATCTAATACATGAACCCTTTTCACTGTCTGATAGTTCTTTCTTTCTGCCTCTATGTATTCCTCCCTTCTCTCCTAAATGTAATGCTTTTCTTTATTCTTCACAATACAATTCTGCATTTTATCTAATTTTTTTTTTTTTTTTTTTAGTGGTAAACAATCCTAATTCTTTTCCGCCTCCCAAAGAAATATGTTTAATGGTTTATTTGGGGGATATCTCTCTTAAAATTCCTCAGCTTTTCCCAATATGAGACAGTGATTTCTGCCTTATTTTTTTTAAAGGAAGGCTAAGGAAGTTTTGGCTTACTCCGTTTTCTTCATAGTCCATTATTGGCAATGTCTGTCCATCGTGTGCGCCAGGAGTCACTGCTTTTACCTCAGACACTTACCTTGGTGTATGATACCTGCATTTTATAAATAAATCAGCTTCCTTTCTTGAAAATTGTATCAGCAAAGGTTAGTAGAAGGTCAGATTCTACTACTGACATCCATGGATGATATCAATGAGCAAACACGATTCTATTTCCCAAAAAACAACATTGATACCCTTCCCAATAAATTTCCCGAAAGCTACTATCATTCAGGTGTCTATATGACATTCTGTTGCTCTCCTCAAATGGAAAAGGGCTTTCAGCAAGTGGGACTGATAGGATGGAGCATCCAGGGATCATTTTTGCAATGTAACTATGAGGACGAGTTAAGGAAATATGATAACCTGTCCATTGAGAGAAGCCGATGAGCAGACGATCATGGACCAATTATACCCTCACAAATGTGTTGAAGTGACATGTTGTTAATTCTTCTGGCTACAAGTAGAAAAAAAAATAATAAAAAAAGAAGAAGAAGGAATATAGATTCAGTGGGTTTAAACAATAAGAATGTGTTATATATAATGAGGAACTGAGGAGTGATTAATTCAGTAGCTCAACCATATAACCAAATATCTTTTTTTTCTTTCCTGTGTGCAAAATCTCAACTTTAAAATGGAAATATATTTCTCAGAAGTGTCTCAACTGACACCCTTCATCTGTAATTGGTAAAAAAAAAATGCTTATTATCTTTGTTTAAATCATACATTTAAGGGTAACGGATTAAGCTGACTGGTTTAGATCAATCAGGACATGGATGGCAATTCTATCTGTGTTGACCATGTGAAGGCAGTTACCTAGAAAAATTAGCATTCTCTTATCAAGTAAATTAGTATTCACTCAACAAGAAATGTGGGGGTATGCATTCATGTAAAGTATTACTATATATGGTGCTTCAGGGAAAAGAGAATATGGTTAGTTTTCTAGAAGAGTTTATTGATAATGGTGAAAAAAAAATCCCATGATTGCTTGGCCATCAATTTGTTTACCTATAGAACACAAGGAAAACTTCCTCTGGCTTACCTGTAAATTAAGTAGAACTCCTAATTTTTATTTTCTAAAGAAACTCAGAAGTGAAGCAGTTCTGTGACATTTTGCTCCTGGCAGAGTAGACTATCCCATGGTCGCTGAGTGCCCCATTTATTAAGCAACGTGAAGTTTTCTATGTCTCCAGAATGTGAGTTCATTGCCCAGCTGGCCTAAGGGCTTTGGACTAAATTCCAGCACTCTTGTTTTATAGGAACTACAGCTCTTACTTGGTCACTTTCTAAGTCAGGACTTTTTATTTTCCTTCTCAAATCAGTGACAGGTTTTATTAACATCAAATATGAGCTCTGTGAGCTCTTAAAATAAGCAGCATTGAAGCCATTAGATACTGTTGAACTGTCAAAAGTGTTTCACTGAAAACATATGGAACAAATGGTCATTGGTCATTTAAACACATTTTTAATGAAAGAATTAGGCCTGTCTTATTGATTCTGGAACTTTTGCTACTCCTTGCCCGTCTCTGTTTCTAGGGTATATAGGATTTACATCATCTCAACATGCTATTTTTATTCTTCTAATATGACTTTTTGATGTGTACTTGTCTTTAGTAATATATATGTGGAAAGTGCTTAGCCTGGATTTCTTCCTAATTATTGTTTTATTGTCATTATCTTCATATCTGGGTGGGATGAGAGGATTTCTAATGTGTTTTTCAATAGAGTGAATTTGAAACTCATAGAATACATATTGTAATTTAATTTAATGACTACTTAATTCTCTAACACCCTTTCCTTTTAGGTTACAGTGTTTAAGATTGAGTATATCTTAAACACAAAAGAACTGGCTCTTTCTTTTTTCCTTCATTTCTTTTGGGTTAGCTTTATTGAGATATAATTTATGAACCAAGCAATTCAGTCATTTAAAGGGTAAAAATAAATTATAAATTATTTTTAATATATGCACAGAGTTCTGTAATCATAATTATAACCCATTTTAGAACATTGTTTTTGTTAACCATAAAAGCATCTTTCTAGTACCTATTGATAGTCACATTCCATTTGTCCCATACAGCCCAAGTCCTAGGCAACCGCTAACCTACTTTCTGTCTTTATAGATTATCCTGTTCTGGATATTTTATGTCAATGGAATTTTCCAAGCTATGGCTAGTGGCTATTCCTTTGTGACTAGCTTTTCTCATGTAACATAATGTTTTCAAGATTATTTCATGGTAGAGTACCAACACTTCATTTTTTTGTTGCCAAATAATATGTATATTTCATTTTGTAGACACGATTTGACTCTTTTAAACACTTGCCTTTGAAAGTGATTTAATTATATTTTAACATCAGGATGACTAAATACAAATTTAAAATAAAGTGTGGAAAGTTTGAAGTAATTCTGGCAATCTAGATTGATATCTACCCACTCACACATCCCACCTCTTTGAAAAAAAATGTGGCTGGAAATACATATGCCAGAAATAAGGAGTATACAGATAGTATATAATGGAGTTAAAGTTTATTTTATTAGAATCATTCACTTCATCTATTTTTATCTTATTACTTGCAATCTACTGCCCATAAGTGATTCTTATCACTGGGTTTTTAAAAATGTATTTCACTTCTCAATTTTCTAAATTCTTATTAGAATAGAAAACAGTTTCTCAGTCCCATTCTCTCTTCTAGCTAACCAGACAATATTCATAAGGTCATGTCTTTATGACAAACATATTTAGTAAAGTTCTATTTTTGAGTAATTGAATCTCTGTTGTTTAGACGAATTCTGTAGATAATAAGGTAATTCTTCATCCCACTATCATATATGTGTGTGTTGTTTAGCTACCAATTTCTGTCTCCAAATTTATGGATATATATGTGTTTGGTAAATCTTAATGCCTAACGTGAGGGCATTAGGTAGTGGGGCCTTTGGGAGGTGCTTAGATCATGAGGGTGGAGTCCTCCTGAATGGGGTTAGTGCCCTTATAGGAGAAACCCAGAGAGTTCCCTCAAGCCTTTCAACATGTGAGGACACAACCAGGAGATGGCTGTATATGAACCAGGAAGCAGACTTGTTTAGACATTGAACCTTCTGTCTCCTTCACCATAAATGTCCCAGGTTCCAGAACAGTGAGAGATGAATTTTTCTTATTTATTATATAAGCCACTTGGTCTATGTATGGCATTCAGTTTTAACAGCCTGAGCAGACTAAGGCAATATATGAACAAAATAGATAATGTCCCCCCATTTATTTAAAACAAAACAGAAGGTTATGTGTGTGTGTTTTTTTAATGGAGTGAGCCTATATATTCTTTTCTCTGAATGACATGAAATGTGAAAAGATATAGTATGCCTGTCACATCTATGGTATTTATTGTCCATGTCCCTTCATCTTGCTTTTGTAGAATAATTGTTCTCTCTCCTTGGGACTAATATTTCACAAATGTAGTTTAGAACATGAAATCCAACAACATTTGTTCACAATGAACAAAAGCCTACTTGTGAATGCTTGTCTCAGAAGCTAATTTAATTTGTGAATTTCAACTACTACTCTTTATTAATGGCTAAATATGCATTAAAAATCAAACTTTCAAACTTGTAATTAACATTAGTTTTAGACTCCTGGCAGTGAAATGATTATATTTTAATATATGGGTTAGTAAACAAAGTTCATCTAACATAGGAACGAACAGCAAATATAACTTAGATTTACTCTTTCTCTGCAAATTGAGACAAGGTGTGTTACAAAGTGTGGGAAACAGTGAATGTCAAAGACAATGTGTAGAGATGGCAGTTACAACACCTAAACCTCAATGGACCAAACAGAATCTGAGCTATTTCAACAAGCATTACTTTTCCAGTAAGAAATTTAAAAAAAGTTTTTAGCTTGCCTTGTTACCCTTTTACAGTTTCCTCTATTATTTAATTTTTATATCTGATTTTATTGTGTTCTTAACTGATTACTCTATAAATATCCCTAAATAATGAATTAATATGCTAACATCTTGTTCCTACTCATAGCACACCATATGGTCTGAATGCACTTGCCTGGGATTATTATATTATGTTTATATTGAGAAAAACTGTTTTTGTAATAACACATCACCTGCATGAGGAAAATGATTTTTTATTGAGCAATATTTTATGGACTTTTCCAGCATATTTTTAAAAAAATATCCGTGTTTAGAATGGCGCAAAGTCTGAACAACTGAGGGTGCTAATTGTGATACTTGAACATTTTACAGCACTTCACAGTTTCAGGTGCACAAACATAGGGAAACAACGTAACTCCTTTCTCAGGGGGGTTGATTGTTCAGAGCTTCAAAATGCATAGGTGGCTTTGATATATCCAAATGCACACACTGTAGGGTTATGATATACTAGGATGGCTTCTGATCCAACTCACAGAACTAAAATGAGATAACCGAAAATATGGATTAAATACCTAGTCTAATCTCAGATGTCAGACTACAGAGCTAAAAAAAAGGTCAGATATTAATCATTATGAGGACAAGGTCAAAGTCACCTACAGTTTTTGAAATCTGTCTTCTTTGCCTTTTGGCAGTGGGTAGAATTCTATATTGAATTTGGGGTTAAAGAAGAAACTGATTAGGCACTCAATACAGAGGTGGGTGAAAGTAGGTAAATTACCAGCCATTGGTGCCTAAAAGATAAATCACAAGCAAGGATACAAAATAATAGCAATAATAATAAGAAGAAGACAAACAATACTAATAAGTAATACAAGAATTACTAATACAAGAATAAACTGTGTTTCACATATTTACAATTGCAAACCTGTTTTGCCCACCTCTAGATTGCTCAGAGGCTTGATGGGGACTTTATCAAAGATAATTTAACTCAGTCCTAAACTTATAAATACCTTCTATTCCAAGCAAAAGAAAAAAAAACACACCAAGTTTCAGAGAAGTTAAATGATTTGCCCCTATAACAGAGGCAGGGCCTGAGCTATTATTTTATTGTTGTTGCAAATCAAGTTTTCTATGATACCACACATATTTTTCAAAGGCTAAAAGAAATTGCACATGGTATATAAGGATCTATGTATCTATTTCCTATATGCCCGTTGCCCTTCTAAATGCTTTCTGTGGGTAATCATTTTTTTCAAATGAGGATTCCAAAGTCTAGAGGTTAACCCACTGAGCTCTCACAGCTAGAAAAGAGATTGAGGACATATGTGTCTGACTCTGGCGTGTATTGTGTGTATTGTTATTAACTGTACTTTTTTACTTTCCACCTGTAAAACATTTGGAGCAGGGACAGCAAGTACAATCTTAATTTCCTTTAAATATATGGTTATTATGATGTCTAAAGTCATGATCGAGGCATAATTAGAGTCTTCCTTCTTCATCCCAAAATTATATTAAGTGTGCGCTAGAATTGACTAAGTTGGTTTCCTCTTTTTATTCTTTGTTTTGATTTCATATTATTCTAGTTATTATGATTGCATATCCGTAATCCAGTATTATACATTTTTACATTTACTATTCGTTAAGTGTCAGATTGATCTCTTTTATTAACTTTCAAGATAATCAAGCAGATGGCATTAAGAATACATTAATTAAATTAGGACTTATAATAAAGATATACAATATTATTTTTAATCCCCAGGAAGGCTTAATCTTTTCTTCCTTTCTACTATTTGTGTTCAGTGATCCCAAATGTCATGAATAATTACATGCAGTTATTTAAAAATGAATCCTCTGTTGAAATAAAAATTATATCCGATGCTATTATAATTATTGTTTCTTGTACTTTAACTTTTAGGCAATGGTTTGAAGATAAATTAAAAGAAAATGGACAGTTTTTGTATTGAAGCTACATGTTCTGGGTTATATTTGTGTTCAGATATCTAGCGTTATGTGCCAACTGTTTTTCTTTGATCTTCATATGTGGTGACTGGCAATAATTTTAAACAAAATTAATTTTTGTTGTTAGTCTTGATGACTAACCAGAAGCATTTAAAATGTTTGACGAGACCTTGGCATGAAAATGCTATGTCTCATCATAGTGAAAGTATTCTTTCACAGCTGAAGTAATATATTGATTTCATGAACAAAACAATCAAAATAACTTATCATGTGACATTTCTATCATAAGCTCTCTTACCTAGGTCTGGAAATTGCCATAATAATGACTGAGTTGCCAAGTGCTAATTCTTCAACCTAGATTCAGAGATTCTTATGCTTTATAGTATCTCAGACTTACCTGGAGATGGTGTTAAAAATAATAACCCTCAGGTTTCACTCCCAGAGAGTCTAAATTAGTAGCAGCGAAGTAGGGCCTCTTATTTTTAACAAGCACCTCCACCCTGTACTCCTGACCCTGTTGCTTTTTCTAAAGCAGAAAACCCACAGCTCTTATTTTGAAAAATACAGTAGACCCTGCCTCCATGGGTTTCACATCTGCACACTCAACCAATCATGGATCCAAACGGTATTTTCAATCCGCATTTTGGAATTCACAAACGCAGAGGGCGAATTGCATGCCTTGTTCTGTGTGTAAGGCACTCGAACACCCGAGGATTTTGGTACGGACTGAGGTCTCGGAACCGGTGCCACATGGATACTGATCCTGCGTACTACACAGGATCATGAGGCTAGCCGCTGTGCATCAGAGTTACACGGGCTGATTTGATTATTTGCATGCCCAAGCTCATGGATACTTCATGGAGTTCCAGAGTAGATTTCTGCAGCACCTCTCTGAGTGAGAACCACTGATCCACAAAATTGAAATCACTCATGGCCGTCCAGAGGGACAAACTTTCTCTTTGTCCGGTTCTTTCCCCTTTCTCTCTCTCTCTCTCTTTTTATTTAGCTCTGTCTTGTTTAACAGTACCTTACTACTGGGTGTGTGTGTGTGTGTGTGTGTGTGTG
The DNA here is from genome assembly GCF_036850995.1 of Saccopteryx leptura. Classification (NCBI taxonomy): domain Eukaryota; kingdom Metazoa; phylum Chordata; class Mammalia; order Chiroptera; family Emballonuridae; genus Saccopteryx; species Saccopteryx leptura. The sequence goes on from NC_089508.1 coordinate 183,153,529, forward strand.
TGTGTGTGTGTGTGTGTGGTTTAAGAGAACACAGTAACATCCCCATGTTTAACTAAACAGTGATTGAAGGTAAAATTGATTGAAGGTAAAATCGGCAGGATCTTAAACACTTTTTTTTGGGGGGGGGGGGTTGGCACAATTCCAATTACTTATAGAAGACAAAGGGCCTTTCCTCTATCATTAATTCAGAGAATAGTCAGTGCAGGATTAATATTCAGGATACTCAATTCATGGAATGAATTTTTCAGGCAGCAAAGATTATCACAAAATTATGAATCCAGTCTCCAGCTCCTCCCCTCCCGACCAGTGAAACCACAGTGTGAATAGAAAGGGGCACCTGTTCTCATTATGATCTTTAGCCTGTCATCATCGGGGCTAATCCTAATGTCACACCATGGATGATGAGTAGTCGAAATCCAATTTGAATGCATAATACCACATTTAATTTGCACTACTCCCTGTCAATAAAAAATAGACCGAGAAAGGCATATCTTCTGAGCTATCCATAGGGAATATTCAATTATAATTACTCTTCCTATTTTTGTTAAATCTTTGTCCTGAAATGGATTGTTTGTGCCATTTCGTAGTCTGGTAACAATCTGTCACTAGAAAGAATCTGAATTTTAATCTAATAGTTGCCGAGAAATACAATAGAGGATGTTTCTTTTCATCTCCTCAGTCCTGCTAGTGCTTGTCTTTTTCACTTATTTTCCATAGGTTAATTATGACTAAGGTTAAAATCTCAGCGCAGGTGTAGGAGACTTCGTCAGACTGAAGAAAATGATGTGTTATAAACCATATTGAATGCAAAACGGATGGCAAATGAGAAATTTCATTCTTTCTAACTTAATATTAATGGGAGGAAAAATAATTTTAGTTCAACTGATGCAATCGAGAGCATCTGAATTCATGCTCTCCTGTGGATAGCTCTATAAAATGACTTTCAAGCAATAATTGACTTCTATATATCATTAAAAACTCTACAAATTATTTAGATGTGATCTCTAAATAATAATAAGTACAAAGGAGAAAAATAGCTTTTGCAGAACATCAGGTACTTGATTTAGGAATGTATCTTCTATTAGGTCAACTGATTGACAGTTGAAAAGTGTTACTTCTATTTCTTTCCTCTCTTTCCCATGACAATTTATAAAATTAAGAGACTGCAGCACTTGCCTAGCCTACTTATTGTAGAGAGACATAAAATTGTATCATGGCGCTTCACTCATGAGGGAGCAGGCCGGTGAGAGCAGAGACTCTGTTTACATCTTAAGAAGCACTCTCTTCACAGGTACAATGCAGGAGGTCAATGTCAATCAACTGTTTTGCAGGCAGTTAGCTGGGCTTTGCAAGCAGCCAGGTTTTACAGACACAGGCATGACAATATCCTTCCTCTGGCACTGTGTGCACTTGAACAAGCCACTAGACTTTTCTGAGTCTTATTTGTATTGATTTCTTAAAAGGAAAGTAAGAAGAATACCAAGCACAGAGAATGGTGTAAGGTTTAAGTATGGTTATGGACTTAGCACCAAGTTCCTTTCTTGAGGAAGCCCTCAAAAAAGGGGATCTAATATTTTACTTCTGTATCATAAACATTCTAATTCTAATTCCATAACATGATTGAATCGGTCTTTTAAGTCTTCTTGAAGGAGAAAGAGGAAGAAAAAGAGAAATCTTTCCACTTCTGATTTCAATGTGCCACACAGTCTTTTCTGTTTTTAAAAAATTTTTATTAACTTTAACTTATTGTGTTAACATGGATTCAAGTGTCCCACTGAATATAACTCCCTCACCCCCACCCCTATGTCCCCCATTACACCTTCTTTCTCCCCTCCCCCTAACATCCTCCCCCCTTCTCTCTGGGATTTGCTGTCCTGTTATCTGTATCTCTGTGTTATATATATATAGTTTCACTAATCCCTTCACCTTCTCTGATCCTATGCCCTCATCCCCCTTCCCTCTGACAGCTGTCCCTCTGCTCCCTGTAACCCCGCCTCTGCCTCTGTTTCATTCCTCAATTCACTTTGTTCATTATATTCCACATATAAGTGAGATCATATGATATTTGTCTTTCTCTGACTGGCTTATTTCACTTAGCATAATACTCTCCAGGTCCATCCATGCTGTCACAAAAGGTAAGAGTTCCTTCTTTTTCATGGCGTGTCGTATTCCATGTGTATGAGCCACACATATCCTTTTCTTTTCTTTCTTTTTAAAATCTAATTCAGTTCACACAATCCTAGGATGAAAAACCCAGCATAAAGCTGAGTGAGAAGAAAGGATCCAGATCTGAATTCACCCAAATTCTTTCAAGAAGTGTAGAATTGACCACCAAAAAATAATTGGTGCTGATTGTGTATTTGAAGTAAAACCGATTATGTAAAATATTCACTAAAACAGCCCCTACAACATAGTATACCACTAAATACTTGGGAACTCGATATGGTTATTTTAAAATATACTTTTGAAAAAGTGAGTCTTTAAAATGCAAATTTAACTCTGTTTAGGGAAAATTATGCCCAAGTATGAAGGAGACAACTGATGATCTCTGTTTTCTTCTCAGAAGAAAGACTGGTATTGTCATGATTTTAGTTATTTGCTTTAAGTGTATTCTTATACAAAGAATTAGAATGGTACAGTACTTTTATATAAGTGAATGAATGAATGAGTGAATGTATAGCATGTAATACTCCAATGACAAAGTCTTTCTAGGAGAAATTGGAAATTTTTGGTACCGAAAAAAGAGAATAACAGAGTATATGTAGCTTCGGTACATGCTACCGGGCCAGCTGGCTTATTGTTTGCATGCGGGCTCCACCTCTTGCAGGTAACTCCCGTGCCTCAGTTTCCTGATCTGTAAAATTGAAAAAGAAAACACTTCTTTATGCATAGATTTATTATGATGATTTAAGTTCTTATTTATGAATGTTTAAGGCAGCAACTGGTACGTAATAAGTGCTATGTTGGTAACTATGAAATGAAAGAAATATACTACCCTTTCTGTTGCAATTTCCTTCAACAGAAACAGATCTTGTCTTTCCCCCCATAATGCAAACCTATTCCTTTATATACAAAGAGTAAAAATTATCATTTGAGTCTATTTCAAGAAGTAACAAGTGACCACTTAGGACTCTGTGTGTACTTTGTCTTTTAAGATTCATGAAAACACTGTGAGGCATGGACTCTGACCCCCATTGTAAGGAATTAGTGACTGATGAGTATTTTGTTGTAGACACTGCCTTGTCACCCTAGTCAAGCAAGTTGTTACCTTCTGCCATGAATTTTAGGTGCATTCTTACCCCAAGATTTAGCATCTTGTGGATTAAGATCATGAAAGGGAGCTTCATTTCTATAGGAGAAGTTAATTCACCTGGTGCATCTCCTGGGATGGCAGGTGCGACTTCACACCACTATCTGCAGTGGCTGTGGTGGTCACACACAAACCGTGTCAATGTTATTTCCATGGAAGCTCAAACTAAAGTTTTCACCTTTTATTCACATAATGGAAATGAAATATAAGGCAGATTAATTGTTAGATATGGCCTGACCGGTGGTGGCACAGTAGATAGAGCACTGACCTGGGATACTGAGGTCTCAGCTTTTGAAGCCCTTAGTCACCAGCTTGAGCATGGGCTCATTCAGCTTGAGCGTGGGCTCACCAGCTTGAGGCTGGGATCATAGACATGACCCCATGGTCACTGTTGTGAAGCCCAAAATTATTGGCTTAAGCCCAGGTCACTGGCTTGAGTAAGGGGTCACTTGCTTGGCTTGAGCCCTCTACCCTCATCAAGGCATGTATGAGAGACAATAAACAAATAAAGTATTGCAACTATGAGTTAATGCTTCTCATCTCTCTCCCTTCCTGTCCTCTCTCTCTCTCACTTAAAAAGAAAAAAAGATATAAATAATAAATTCATCAGAGACATACATGTGTCAATTTTCTGCCAGTAACAATCAAAGCAGATAAAAATAAAAGATGTTTTTGGTTTTGTTTCGAGTTCTTTAAGGACTTGAGTATGATTCTTTATTTTTAAATCTTAGAAAGAGGTTTGAATTTTTCCTTTTGCATCGTTTTATTCTGAGTTTTTGTGACATATTAACCTTCCTTCTTCAAGCAGAGTGCTTCTTTAAGGGAGCGCGTGATTCTTATTTGAATAGCTAATTTATTTATCAGTGTTACCTGTAGATAACTTGTGACAGACACAAGCTGCACATCCAAGAAGGCAGACCCTGCTGTTCCCAAGGTGATTCATATTTATCAAAGCTAAGCTGTTTCTATCTGTATTCACTTTCTTAAACCTGCTACACAGCACAGGAAGACACCCTGCTCTTTTAGATTTTGTCTCTTTTATTTTAAGAACTAGTAGGAACATTTTACCTTCTTAACAGCAAAACAAAACACCAATATAAACTACTGACAATATGTGTTTCTTGATGAAGTAAGTTAGCAATACAGGAAAAGCCAACACATATTCTGCACATAAAAAAACAGATTTCAGGACAATTTAACTCAGTTATTCTGTAGCTGATAAGTCAGAATACATTTTAATGTCCATACATAGCATGTAACATGCATTTAAAGAATCAGTGATTGATAATAATGAAGGGCCTAATAACAAACAGGAATTAAGCTTCACAACGATTGCATCGTCTAAGTGTTAATGATTATTAACTTCTTTTTCAGGCATGGGATGTTTTGAGATTTATGGCTTTATCTATAATCTGCTGTTAAAGAAGTTCTGTCTTTGAGCTACTTTTCATGCAATTTGCCTTCGCTTGAGAACGTAGGTTAAACTTTTTAAATTAACTTTTAAATACTCAATAATTTTATACAAATATATCTACATCAGATAAGTTTTTAATAGAACCTCTTTAAGTATCTTAAGTACTTGAGAAATTGATTTTGTGATCTTTTTCTATAATTCAATAGAGGTTCCAAATGAACATTTGATATAGAATAGCCAGCAATAATTTTTAAAGTTCTATAACTGAAAAGAAAAATCAAAAAGAAAGAATAGTGAATTACTGTGTCGTAATTATAATGGGAAATTACTTTCAGTATTGTAAAACTCAACGACTCCTCAATACTGCTTCAAGATGAAAGTTGATCACAAACAGACCTTGATCCTCTGTTGACAGAAAGCTTTTTTTATAAATCTAATCCATGAATCAAATCACTAAAATTACACTTCTGTTAGGGGATTATACATGGTCTTCTATAATTTTAAACCAAATATGACATTTTAGATATAAAAATATAAAGTTAGTTACTAGCCTCCAATTTATCAGTCAGATCTGGGCAGTTTTCCAGCCTTTTCATCTTAGAAAATGGTATCACCATTTGCCAGTTTGCTCAGAGCAAAAAATATAGATTAACCTTGATTTTTTTCTCACTCTCATATTATTAGTGTGCTCTACAGATTCTCATTCAAAATATGTATAAGCTAGATCTTACTACCTCTCACCATAACCACAGCTGTAATGCTAGTTTCACCGATCATCACCACTAGCCAGGTTAATAATGCAGTCACATTCAAACTCATCTTCTTTCCTTTAGTCTTAAATCCCAGTATCTCTTTCCCATGGAGCAGCTCAAAGGATGCTTAAAACAAGTAAAACAAGTCATGGTTCTTCCCGACTTTGTACCACACCCACCCGTTCCTGTTCCACTACACCCACCTTTCGAGGTCGTTCCTGTGTCGGGGCCTCGGCACTGGCGGTGCCATCCTGCCCGGAATGCCTTTCCCGTCATCTCGGCCTAGCTTACTTCTTCGGTATGTTCAAATCTCTGTTCAAACATCATCTCTGCAGAACGACTTTTCCCGCCCACCATTGCAGAGGTATGCTGGACAGTTGGCTCCCAGAAAAGGGGAGGGGGCTCTCATTTGTACCCTGTGCCTATTTCTAAGGCATACATATTTCCCTCACCGCCATAGCTGATTCAAGTTACCAATGGTTTAAAAGCCAATTCCTGAGTATTCCCGCTGGCTGCAGAGTAACACTGGATCTGAAATAGACAGCTCCCTTACCATCTTTATTTATCCTCTGCCCGCTACCTTGCATATGTGTTCTCTTATTTGTACTGCATAAAATTATGAGCGTTGGGCCCTGGCCAGTTGGCTCAGTGGTGGAGCGTCGGCCTGGCGTGCGGGGGACCCGGGTTCGATTCCCGGCCAGGGCACACAGGAGAAGCGCCCATTTGCTTCTCCAGTGGCTCTGGTCGCGACAGAGCGACGCCCGGGAGGGGCAGAGCATCGCCCCCTGGTGGGCAGAGCGTCGCCCCTGGTGGGCGTGCCGGGTGGATCCCGGTCGGGCGCATGCGGGAGTCTGTCTGGCTGTCTCTCCCTGTTTCCAGCTTCGGAGAGGTGCAGAGGAAGAGAAAAAAAAAATTATGAGCGTTGTTTCTTGTTTGTTTGCTTTGCCTGTTTTCTGATTCTTTCAAGACCATAAATACCATTAGAGTAGGGAGCTTAACATCCCAAACAGTCCCTGGACCATGGTAGACAGTTTATAATAATTAGGTGAAATAATGAATAAATAAATGAACAAGTCTATTTATGACCCCTCAGTGCCCCTGTAAAAACCTAGAATCTAGAGCTCATCCGTTTTAATTCTTCATGACAATGTTTTGTTTTTTTTCTTTTTGTCCTTCACTGCAAGGGAGAGATAATCTGGGGAAAAGATATTCTATGTTTTAAGAGTGTAGAAAACTAAAGGAAGTTCCAATCCTTTATACGTCCTAAAATAAGCTCATGGGAAAGCTCTTTGTTATATAGAAAATATTACCCCAACTTGCTTACAAAATATTATTCCATATGGTTAAAACCACTAATATGTCTGGGTGTTTAGATTTACATGCTCTGGCCCAGTTCTCATTACTTAAAGTCTATCAATGGTTTATACTTGTTCACTTAGATCTGATGATAATTAGCCTATTACATCCATAATCATCCTCCCTGTTGTAGTTAGATTGAAAGAAAGTCTCCTTAACAAAATAAAGGACATTTTGAAATCATTTTCTGCAAAGCCAGCTCCAGTTTTGACAATAGGGTTTATTGCCTTTGAATAACTTCTCCTGTAATAAAGCCAAATGGATTTTCCATTATTGCATAGTACTCACATAATACCAGCAGGGTAAAATAGTGACTCTAAACGGAGGTTATGTAATCAATGACTCAATGTCCCCATTTAAATTAAGAAATAAAACAATTATATTTTTCATCCTTCCCTTCCTGAGGCCAAGGAACAGAATGATCTACTTGATATGTCTGAAATTACTTGTAAGTTAAAAAAAAAAAAGCATCCTCTGAGTGTCTGAGACATCCAACCTCGTTTCACTAAGCACCTCCTGTTTGAAGAGTGTCTTTGCCAATGTACTCTGCCTTCATGAATTGCCAACTTTGATACCTGGAGAATTCTGTTCTGAAATGTGCTCTTTAGCAACATAAAAAACATCCAGCTGTATGATATGTGCTCATCTTGCCTCAAGACAATGACCTTTCCAAGGGTATTTGGCTGGTTCTTTGCTATGCTGGACATTTTAGAATTGGCACCTTAACCAGTTACCCAGAATCACCCCCCCCACTTCCCATAAACAGTAAAGTTGGCACAAAATTTTATTCTCAAGAAAATGAGCCAACGGTGTTTCTTTTTTTTTTTAAACAGAGAGTCAGAGAGAGGGATAGATAGGGACAGACAGGAACGGAGAGAGATGAGAACCATTAATCATCAGTTTTTAGTTGCAACACTTTAGTTGTTCATTGATTGCTTTCTCATATGTGCCTTGACCTGGGGGCTAGAGCAGACCTAGTGACCCCTTGCTCAAGCCAGCAACCTTGGGTTCAATCTGGTGAAATTTGCTCAAACCAGATGAGCCCGCGCTCAAGCTGGCGACCTCAAGGTCTCGAACCTGGGTCCTCTGCATCCCAGTCTGATGCTCTATCCACTGCGCCACCACCTGGTCAGGCCCAACAGTGTTTCTTTAGTCCCAATTTTGCTGCTGTTTTAATAATATTATCACTAAATAATTTCCTATTCATTCTATAAATACAGAAGCATAAATTGTCTTTTCAACTACTGGAATTGTGGATTGTTTAAAATCACTGTGTGTTACCGAGTATCTCTTTTTTCATGAGAGATAACTGACTCAAGTCTCAAATTGCACATTTTAAGAAATGAGCATGTCTTCCCTCTACCCCAAATACACTTGGACATGTTAATAGTCACATTTTGGGATCTATAATGATTCACGGAGACGATCACAAAATAAACCTCTCTCTATTTATATCTGCCAAAAAGAGAATTCTGTTTCTAAGATCTCATCATAGAAACTCAGGCTAAATCCAGCTTCAAACAGAGGATAAGGTTTGCTTTACTACAGGGATTCGAAAGCTGCTACTTCCACATTTACACAAAATAAACTACAGGCAAGTCAGAATTGCAATCCAAGCGGCGACCTCTATCTGAGCCCCCATAAACCAGATAATTCACCTCTGCCCCGAGCAGGCTATAGACTTCGGAGCTGTGTGACGCTGACTGCATGCAGATCTTCTCAGCAAATCTACTCGTAGCAATGACTCCTCTCTGGAAAGAGAAATGCTCAGTGGAAACATAAACAAACCCATCTTGGATTTCCTGAAAGATTAGTTTGCTTTTATAGAACTATCTGCTCACATGATGGTTTTACATTTCGGTGCTCATATTAAGGATGCCTGGCTAGAGGTGGAAAGCTGATATTCATAGCTAGTCTGAAGCTATTACGGCAGTTTATTTTTCTCCTAATGAGTTGAAAACATATTTACTGTGTCAAAATATTTCTAATCAATAGGTACTATTTTAATTGTATGATGTGCTAGCAAAGATAATTACTTCCACGCAGCATTTAGATAAGTCAGCAGTGGAATTATGAACAGGACGGTGGTTTTTGAATCTGTATATGAAGTATGCTCTTTCTTTTAGCGTGTGCATCCTCAAAACACTTTGAAGTAGTTCTCTTTCAGCTTTGTACCAATACACAGAATGATTTCCTATTTACTAAACAGTCTAATTTACAAGATTCTTTGTGCTGCTTTTTCTCTATACATACAGAGATTGTCGGCTTTGTTTTCAATAGAAAAGCTATAAAGTCATTTTGACTTATAATCTATAGACAGAATTAATGTCAATCAAGTGGAATATAGAAGGGGGATTCACTAGACTGTAAAGCCTTTGAGGGGAGTAAACCATGTCTTCTATAAAACACATCTGAAATGGCTTTCCCTCTGCCCTCTACTTACTGGACGTAATGTATACTCAATGGATTTTTGAGGCATGAATGGAGGGTTCTGATTTTTTAGGACCTGAATCTGAAATTTGATCAGTCTTATAAGTTTGGATTCCATGTGATGGTACTGAAAATACCCTGCCAATTTGGAAGTCAAATAAAATGAATAAATATCAGTTGATAAAGTGGACAGATTCTTCACAAATTAAAGGATTAAAAATAGCAGGGCTGTTGTGAAAGCCAGATGGGCAAGCATTGGATGCACACGTGTGCAGCAAAAGCCAATTGGAACTTGAAGATGAATGTCTTACAACCAGCTAGGCCAGTGTGGTCAAAATGGACCATTAATCCAAAAAAGAACAATGCCTGACCCAGTTAGTTGTAAATAGATCATGCCCCCCAATTGTGTGAAATAAATCTCACATCTTATACTCTACCCAAACTTTATCTACTGCTTCCTCAGATATGAATATTGGTTTAAGTGATATACTTGTGTAAATAAAATGATTATTGATATTTTTCCAAAGGCAACATTCACATGGTAATTTTTTATGTTATAGCACTAAACCAAAATGCCATAGTTCCAAATAAATTGTAATTCAATGTGCAAAAATTGGCAGCGCAATCCATGGTCACAAATGTAAGGACATTTTGAAAGAAAAGTCTGCTCAGATGTGAGATATATGATTTGTTCCCATGATGAGGCTTAAGTATTTTATGGAAAAATAGTGCTTTTATTTAGACAAGAAAAAAAAAAAAAACATGTTCAGTAAATATTTGAGGCTCAAGAAAAAGAAACACTGAGAGTTCTTGAAAATAAGTACACCAATATGTCCATTGGCTAGAAAACTACCTAAATATATATTGTTATGTGTATTTTATATAATTATGTAGTTATATATGGATATAATCATTCATCTAAAATCTAACAGTTTAGATAACTACCTGAAATTGAAAACCGAAATGAGTCTTACTTTGAACAGTACAAGCTAATGTAATGGGTGATTGCAAAGCTTGTGATTGTGTCTGGCAGATTCAGTCTTGGGAGAGTATTATGCTCTTTTACAAAGTAAAGCAAAGTGAGAAACAGGTAATTATACAGATCAGTGATTGGAGGAAAAGACAAAACCGGAAAAGGAAGTGCTAGATTAGTGTTAGAACCACCTTTGAAGCTTTTCCAAAGGATTTACCTCCCCAGGTTGCTCTCTTTCAGATTGGACTCCAGAAATTTTTTTTTTTTTTTTTTTTTTTTTTTTTTTTTTTTTTTTTTCATTTCAATGGTTTTAATATATATATTATATTTATTTATTCATTTATTTTGCTTCCGTTGTTTTTATTGGAGACATGGTTTTCTGTCATACTGTAGCTCTTTTTTTTTTTTTTTTTTTTTTTTTTATATATAATTTTATTTTTTTAATGGGGTGACATCAATAAATCAGGATACATATATTCAAAGATAACAAGTCCAGGTTATCTTGTCGTTCAATTATGTTGCATACCCACCACCCAAAGTCAGATTGTCCTCTGTCACCTTCTATCTTGTTTTCTTTGTGCCCCTCCCCACCCCCTATCCCTCTCCCATTCCCCCCTCCCCCCCCGTAACCACCACACTCTTATAAATGTCTCTTAGTTTCACTATTATGTCCCACCTACGTATGGAATAATACAGTTCCTGGTTTTTTCTGATTTACTTATTTCGCTTCGTATCATGTTATCAAGATCCCACCATTTTGCTGTAAATGTTCCGATGTCATCATTTCTTATGGCTGAGTAGTATTCCATAGTGTATATGTGCCACATCTTCTTTATCCAGTCATCTATTGATGGGCTTTTTGGTTGTTTCCATGTCCTGGCCACTGTGAACAATGCTGCAATAAACATGGGGCTGCATGTGTCTTTACGTATCAATGTTTCTGAGTTTTTGGGATATATACCCAGTAGAGGGATTGCTGGGTCATAAGGTAGTTCTATTTTCAGTTTTTTGAGGAACCACCATACTTTCTTCCATAATGGTTGTACTACTTTACATTCCCACCAACAGTGGATGAGGGTTCCTTTTTCTCCACAGCCTCTCCAACATTTGCTGTTACCTGACTTGCTAATAACAGCTAATCGAACAGGTGTGAGGTGGTATCTCATTGCCGTTTTGATTTGCATTTCTCTAATAGCTAAAGAAGATGAGCATCTTTTCATATATCTGTTGGCCATTTGTATTTCTTCCTGGGAGAAGTGTCTATTCATATCCTCTTCCCATTTTTTTATTGGATTGTTTGTTTGTTTGTTGTTGAGTTTTATGAGTTCTTTGTATATTTTGGATATTAGGCCCTTATCTGAGCTGTCGTTTGAAAAAATCATTTCCCATTTAGTTGGCTTTCTGTTTATTTTGTTATCAGTTTCTCTTGCTGAGCAAAAACTTCTTAGTCTGATGTAGTCCCATTCATTAATTTTTGCCTTCACTTCTCTTGCCATTGGAGACTCCAGAAATTTTTGATGAGCCTAAAGGAAGACAGTTCAAGAAAGTACTTCTGACATTTTCCTTTCTCCTTAAACTGAAGTAACAATCCCTGATCTAGATGATGACAATACTAATAGTTATAGTAATAACGTACTGACAACTGACTGATGTAAGCAGTACTTCTGATTTTCTTTATTCAGTTAGTTTTTCTATTACAACATTTACAAAACTAGCTTATTACTGAATAACGTCCCAAGGCATATAAATAGAACTATCTCAAAAAAATAATTCGAAGTTATAAAGAATCACATTAAAATTAGATTTAGAACTATATATTAAGCAAAAGTAACCGGTTTTTTGTTTGCATTACTTCTCAGAGGCTTTAATATGCAAATGTGTTGGAATCTCAAGAGAAAAGAAATAGTGAACAACCTATACTAAATTGTTTGACCAGGACATATTTTATTAATTTATCCTCACCCCACCTTTATTATCCTTTATAACAGTGTGAATTGAGATACTTTGGACGTACCTTCAGTACATTTATTTAACTTATATTGTCTCGTCATGGACATTTATGTTCAGACATCCAGTCTCTTGCTATTCACAATGAAAATATACACTTAAACTTAATATTTGCATAGTGCATACTATTTTGTAAGCTTTCAAAGATACTTACCTTGTGTTTGAGGAAAGGGTTACTTCTGAAAGTAAAAGACAAGTGTACTTTTAGAAATGATATTTGAAATAGTATGGAGAGGCAAGAGGCAAAGTGTTTAATGAGTGGAGCAGAAACAATTAGTAAATTATTACCAATTAATTGTGTATCCTTTGACTTGACTTCTCTGAATCCTGGAGCCAAATTATATAACCCATCTCTGGCCACAGGATAAGACTTATTTTTTAATTGAATTTATTAGGATGATACAGGTTTCAGGTGCCCAATTCTACAACACATCTCTGTACGTCGAATTGTGTGTTTACTTCCAAAGTCAAGTCTTTGTCCATCGCCATTTATCTTCTCTGTACCCTCCTCCACTTCCCCTGAACCCCCACCCCCTGGAAATCACCACACTTTTGTCTGTGTCCATGTGGGTTTTTTTTTTTTTGCCTTTTTTGCTCTATCCCACCAGCACCCTCATCCAACATACCCCCCTAAAACCGTCAGCCTGTTATGGCTTATAATAACTTCTCAATAAATGTTAGTTACAAGTAAATGCTCCTAAATGATACTGATATTGGTGCTATTCCTATAAATATTCAGGTATGCCTATCAGATAAATTTATAAAAGAATATACATATAACATAATTTTGGAAAATGGAGGAGCCATGAAAAAAACAAGCTGTGTAATGGAATAGATAATAGAAGGATGGAAGGTGATATGGTTAGCAAGTGACCTCAAATGATTTGAAACAGAATTATTTTAATACACATGATATCAAGATTTGACCAATGTTACATAGTAATTCCTTATATAGATATATGGATCAATCTGGAGTAGAATTTAAACATAATAAAAAAGAGCTCTTACTCTCAATGTGTTATCATTTATATATTTAAGTAGCATTCTAGTATGCTGTTGCATATAGTTGAAGAGCAATCCCAACAAGTATTAACATGTTGAAGAATTTAAAATAAACATGCTGATTACCCATTAAAGTGTGGCAAGATCATTGTTTCATTTTTATTATAAAATTAATGAAAATGGAAGAATTAAGGTAGCTAAACTCTGTGGGATTAAAATATTTAGAGTACTAGTCATCAACCCAAGTAGAGGGCTCACCTGTATCATATTGTTAGATTTAAGTGAACAAGATATTTACTCTATCATAGTCTAATATTATTCCAGACTGCCTCAGCCTAAATTTGTCTGCACACAGTTCACTATCCAGTTGCATTCCTCACGTTTAGATATTTTGGGACAAAATACACAACAAATATGTTCCCAGTTTCTAAAAATTATTAGGTTTAAACTTACTGGTTTTGCTTTCTTTATTTTTTAAAAAATGAATATAGTTAACTTAGAATTAGATTGATTCTGAATAGTCCATCAATAATATATGACCCACACATTTTAAAAATATTTGTGACATGTAAGCATTGATAATAATGAACTAATGAACATACACATCTTTAAGAAAGTCTAAGAAATCTACAATGAAGAGAATCATAATTATTTAGAAATTCAACTGTTATATTGAAGTAATAATTTCATAGCAGTTTAATTTGAAAATTTGTATGTGTAGGTTCTTTTTTTATATAAATAATTGACTTTTGATGACTGCAAGACATGGTGGTATAATAATTGCATGTCTATTATTATTGAAAGTATGATTTAAAAAAGTCTATGTAAGTAAGGGCCATCCCCCTTAACAATAATTGCACATTCTGTCACATCTGATTGCTTAGGTAGTATAAAAAGCAGGTGGAGGAGGAGTTATATTTGATAGGACACTTGCATCTATGTAAACACAATGAATTAAAATCATTTAAAAAAAAAAACAGAAAAAACAAGTGGAGGCCTTGGCCGGTTGGCTCAGTGGTAGAGCATTGACCCAGCATGTGGAAGTCCCAGGTCAAGTTCCTGGTCAGGGCACACAGAAGTGATTGTCTGCTTCTCCATACTCCTCTCTCTCTCTCTTTCTCTCTCTCTCTCTCTCTCTTTCTCTATCTTTCTCTCTTTCTCTCTCTCTCTCTATCTCCCACAGCCATGGTTTGAATGAGCAAGTTGGCCCTGGGCACTGAGAATGGTTCCATGTCCTAACCCCAGGTGCCAAAATAGATCGGTTGCTGAGCAATGGAGCAGTGGCCCCAGATGGGCAAAACATCAGCCCCAGATGGGGATTTCCAGGTGGATCCTGGCCAGGGCGCATGCAGAAGTCTGTCTCTCTGCATCTCTGCCACTCATTATATTAAAAAAAAAAAAAAAGAAAAGCAAGTGGAAAAATCAACTGCACAAATCATTCATACTCAGAAAAAATGTGAAATTCAATAACAATAAATAAACATTACTAGACTACTCTTATATTTTTCATAAATTGGAAAGAATAAACTGCATATATAATGTTGCTTTACTTTTTTAGCTTGTATTACAATTGGCACCTTACCAAAATATAAAATCATTGTCAATCAATAAAATTTAACACTGCACTGTAAATTTGTGCTATATGAAGAATTTTAAGAAATAATCCCTGCTTTCAAGGAGTTTATAGTTAATTAAAAATATTTTTTTTTGGCCCTGGCCGATTGGCTCAGCAGTAGAGCATTGGCCCAGAGTGTGGAAGTCCCAGGTTCAATTCCCGGCCACGTCACACAGGAGAAGTACCCATTTGCTTCTCCACCCTTCCCCCTCTTCTTCCTCTCTATCTCTCTCTTCCCCTCCCACAGCCAAGGCTCCACTGGAGCAAAGTTGGCCCTGGTGCTGAGGACGGCTCATGGCCTCCACCTCAGGCGCTAGAATAGCTCTGCTTACAACAGCCCAATGCCCCAAATGGGCAGAGCATCTCCCCCTGGAGGGCATGCTGGGTGGATCCTGGTCGGGCACATGTGGGAGTCTGTTTCTCTGCCTCTCAGCTTCTCACTTCAGAAAAATACCAAAAAAAAATTTTTTTTTGTTTCTCTTTAACATTACACGAATGCTTTTTAAAGAAACAGAGTGTGGCATTAAGCCAATTAAAAAAAAAATCATGATTAGCTGTTTAGAAACTATGGCAACAGATGTTTTAGAAATAAAAGGGAAAATGTCCATAAATGTATCAATAGATATATGAACATAAACTTAATTTTCAGAACATTATTGATACTTGAAGTCCAAAGACATAAAATATGACATTTGAACTCTGTTAGAAACATCTCCTTTCTGCTTTGATCATTATTAAAGAAATATCAGCGTAAAATATAATCTTGTTTAGTTTTTACTAATGGGAAAAAAACACCTCATGTCACCCAAACAAGTTCAGTTTTGTGAAACAACATTGATGTTTTCTAATAAGGAATATATATAACACTCATGTTTTCAGATGCAGAAAAAAGTATTTATTCAGCTGAGTTTCTTTTCTTATATAAACTTGCCATGTGTGAGCGTATCCCAACGTGAGAGCCCAGCAGTGGAACCTGCATGGCAACCCATTACAGAAAGAGATGTGCAGTATTAAGGGACGGAGAGCAAAATGAAAATCTCCCTCCGCACTTTCCCTGGTCCTTCGCTAAAATGGAGTCCACCATCTATCAGTGGATTCCTCCTGTCACTTTTCTATTGCTATGAAGCCAGTTCTTAGTGTATACCTTGACAAGATAGAGTAATGGGTCTAAAACCTAATAAAAGACCCAACTTCTGATCGAAAAGAATCTATAAAATGTAATAGGAAGAAAGAGAGCATTCATTTAAACTGAAAAACCCAACTACAGAGTCAGTAAGAAGAAATGTACCCTAAATACACTCACTCTGAGAGGGAGCAGGAGGCACAAGGATGGAGCTCAGCAGAGGTCTTCACTACAGAGCTTCTGGAGATAGTTGCATTTTAACTGCCTTTTAAAACAGGAAGCCGCCTGAGTTCACATGGGATTGAGGTTCACTAGATTCCAGACCAAAGACTAACTACTCAAAATCATCCATATAACAGTGAGGCAAACAGTTTGCATCAAGTGTAGCAAAACTGATTAGGGCTGCTGCTAAGGGGTATTGTGGAGAAGCGAAATGAATCTAGAGACGCAAAATATGAATCAATGTGAAGAACTCTGAGAATACAAATAATACATAGTTACAATAGCAACGGTTTAGTTCTACATTGTCTGATTTTGTACACACAAAACCTTTTGAGACAAAAATACGGCCGCCATTTCATCTTATCGACAAAGGAACGAACACTCTTGTCTCTTCCGTACAATGGAAATAACAACCCCTATTTCCCAGGCTGCTGTAACAATTACATGACGTCATGCATGTAAACAATTTATCAGTGTGCCTGGCTTATTTCAGGTGTTTAATAAATAATTCTGACATTAAAAAGAAAAGAGCACAGAGAGTTTAAAGATACTGTCCCATGGGCACATATAGCTAAAAAGTAACAAGAATGAGACTATATTAAAGACCTGGTTACATGTTTTTCTTATATTCTGTACTTCTGTGTTTATATGAAAGATGGATGCCATGCTTCTTGATTTTTTAAAAGAAAAATGAAACCCCTTACTTTCTTTTTTTTTAATGTCAAGTTTATTTCTATTGCAAGATCCAAACATCCCAAAGGAAAAAAGCATCATTTTTGTGAACTCAGGATAAATCCAGTCAATTCATTGACTTCTTGGGCATGGGAATCTGGTCTCTCTCTCTCTCTCTCTGTTGCTCTCTCTCTTTTTCTCAGATAATGAGCTGATAATAGAGATGGCTACTAAATGACTAATG
Organism: Saccopteryx leptura; assembly: GCF_036850995.1. Taxonomy (NCBI): domain Eukaryota; kingdom Metazoa; phylum Chordata; class Mammalia; order Chiroptera; family Emballonuridae; genus Saccopteryx; species Saccopteryx leptura. The sequence continues at coordinate 183,170,649 of NC_089508.1, forward strand.
AGTAGTATTCAGGAATTTTCCATTTAATATTTTTGGGCCACAGTTGACTAAGGGTAACTGAAACCTCAGATTGTGAAACCACAGATAAAGGCAGACTACGGTACACCAGAATGGATGAAATTTTAAAAAGACGGAAAGTGTCAAACATTTCTGTGGATGTGGAGCAGCTGGAGTTCTCATATAATATTGGTGTCTATGTGGCGTGCCAAAAAAAAAAAAATCCTTTAGAAAACTGTTTGCAGTTTTCTTATTTAGTTAAACTTATATCTCTCCTATAACCCAGCAGTCTTTACACCTAGGGATCTACTGAAGATAAATGAAAATTAATATTTTCCAAAATTCTCATACAGAAATGCTTAAGGCTGGTTTATTCTTGATGGTGAAAACCCATAGTATAGCAAATGTTCACAAACAGGAGAGTGGAGAAGGAAAGAATGACATCTTCATCCACTGGAATACTATTCAACGGTGAAGTACAGAGACACATAACAACATGGATAGATCTCAAAAGTATTCTGCTGAATGGAAGAAGTCAGATTCTAAATAGTATGATTCCATTATATGATTTTCAAAAATAGGAAGACTAGTCTCTATCTTGATAGTAATTAGAATACTATTTTTCTAAGTGTGACAAACAGTAATTATAAAAGACATAATATTTAGGGATCTTTATTGGGTATAGGACAAAGATGTATATTTTTGTCAAAACTATTCAAATTCTACATTTCAAATATGTGCATTTTACTATAAAGTATAGCTCAAAATAAAAATTTAATTTTTTGAGTTAAAATGCTTTGGAAAGAAATGTTTGTGAGTCTGGAGAGCCATAGAGTAGATGACTTTTAAGTAAACCTTGGTGATATTCAGTGACTTATTTAGCGATCAAACTTTTTGTTGAAAAACTATTATGACATTTTCTTGACATTTATGCTCTAAAAATTGATCTATGCTTTTTAAAGAATAGTTCATGTAATAGGAGAGCTAGACTTTTTCTATATAGCCCAGGGGACAGAAACTGAGTCAGTGGTTAAGGGTGATACAGTGGTTGGAGAAATGCAACTACATTAATGTAAAAGAATAGAAGAATAGTATTTAAAGCAAACCTTAATGGCTTATTTTGTCTCTAGTGTTCCCTATTTCTGGAAGGGTTCTAGTAAGATACACTTTATTCAGTGAGCCCTCCCCACCCCACCCCCAGAAAGTTCTCACACTGCACAATGCATGTAAATAAATGAGAAGAACACTCAGAATTATGTAATGCTTGGATATGAAAAGGCCACTTGAATTTAGTCCAGGATAGTTCTCTGCATTGACAACCAAGAGCTTTATTTGTTTCAGCACCATTGGCTGATCCTCCATGAAATATGGGTTCAAGAATGTTGAGGTCACCCTGATGTTGAGATTTGAATATAATTATAATCCATTCCTTAACAATGGAATTGGCGAAGGCTCTTCTATTTACGACAACTCAAATAGGATACAAAATGAAATAAAAGCAAAAGGTTGGTTCCTGCCATTGTTAAGCTTCAAGGTCAGAGCTAAATGAAGAAATCACAGAACTTAAGTCAGGCTTCTGGTCTACAGTTAGTCTCTTTTCCTCTTCTTTCCCCTTCCTCCCTTGTCACAGTCCATCTGGCTCTTGTATTTTTTTTTTTTTTTGGTTCTCTCTGTTTTTTGTCATACTTCACTTCCAGAGAGGTAAGAGGAAGGAGTTTTCACATTATTAGATTTGATCATCCAAGAGGAAATAGAAAACGTCTTGCTCTCCTTACACAAATAAAATACCCTAAAGGAGGACTGTATTACCCTGGCTGGGGTCACATGATTATCCCAGAGTTGGTAAATGTGGCCAGAAAGATGAAGAACCGTGATTGATCTAGCCCAGTGGTCAGCAAACTCATGAGTCAGCAGAGCCAAATATCAATAGTACAATGATTGAAATTTCTTTTGAGAGCCAAATTATTTAAACTTGAACTATATAGGTAGGTACATTGTTATTTACTTAATTAGGGTACTCCTAAACTGGCCAAAGAACCGCTCTCAAGGGGCTGAAGAGCCGCATTAAGCTCGCTAGCTGCGGTTTGCCAACCACTGACCTAGTTGGTGTCACAGGCTAACCACGTGAAGGGGAGACTGGGACTTGAGAGGAGAAGGTGGGGTTGGAGTACTGTGATAAGTAGTTGCTCAGGAGCCACAAATATTGGGGGAATGCACTTCCTCAAGTCAGTGAAGTAAATATTATCAGAATAGTTTAGCAATGGATATTGGGTGAATCAGAATTTTATATATATAATATATAGAAACTCCTGTACATTTAAGTAATCCATATCAGATAGGGTTCAGTAAAATGACAAAAACGATGACAGAAATATGAAGGGGAAATTTACTAGTAACAGGGGAATGTCTTCTAAGAAGTCTACAGTCGTAAACATGCAGGAATATCAGATACAAGGAGCAGCTATTCCCTCTAATGTGGAGGCAGAGCACCTAGGGAGGAAAATCAGGCTGGAGGAGGACAGCTTTCTGCTCCAAACTGGGATTCCAGCCTTGTCGCAAGGCATGTGGAACAAGATGGTGGAATTGGCTGCTGAGGTGCTGTAGGCCAAAACGGGCAGCAAGAAATCCTACACGAGGTGTTTGAGATACTTTGGGGCTTCTAGAGACAGTAGCGTTGAAGACTCCCACCGGGGTACTGGTGAGACTTTCTGGGAACCATCCTGCTGGGCTGCTCTTGAAACGGACTGGGAGACTTCCCAACCCGATGCCGGGAGACTTGCTGGAGACGGACTATCCTGCATTTCTTTGTAGGCAAGAAAGCAGCATCTTAGGCGCAAAGAAGCAAGTACCAGACCTGCAAGAGAAGCCCTCCCTCACGCAGGGGCTCTCCCGCATTCTTTGTGGCTTTAACACGACGCCAACTGGTAAAGGAGAATGTAGGGCTCGACTTCAGTTGCACAGAATTGTCCTGTACAGGGTAGGTTTGGAGCTAAGAGATAATAAACTGATAACTAATGTGTCATTTTTGTCTGATCAACCTATTCCTCCCTTGTGGTCACACAACATGGGAAGTCAAATTATACCTTAAAAGCAATTTACTGATCTGCCTTAGGACATTACTGCCATAGACCAGAAAAGTACTCAAGTCTCATGACCTACCGTGACCATTACTATTACTACTTCTAATAATAGCAACAACTACTGTTTAATTATATGCCCATTCTTGGACCAGATATTTTATACACATTACTCTATTTGATATTCAAATCACAGCTATGATCAGCTACACTTATTAACTACAGATTAATGATGAGCAAACTTAGATATGCAGGGTTTGGGAGGAGGGAGTGAAAGAACGAGCATTCGAACATCAGACTGTTTGTGTACTGCATAGTCACGCCCTGTAAATAACTCTCCATGAGAACCCCCTAGATTGCTTGGTGAGTGTGTAACCGTAATGATGGAACATGATACACTAAATGTTAAGCAGCTACCTTTGTGGAAAGCTTAGGCAGTTACTTCATCCCATGGGCAAAGAAGGGTCTGGTAGGGATAGTATTGGACATGTCAGGTGTTACAAAATTACATGCCTAAGGGAGCCAGGCTTCTCACATTTAATATTGAAGTTCTTCTACGGATAGTATATAGAGGAATGAGTTATGAGCCACTCCTGGACACGAGAGAGTGCAGGTCCATGTCTAATGGGCAGCTACTCCTCAGTCCCCTGCAATGACTGCATTGGAAAATAGAACCGGATCATTCTGCTTTTTCAGAAGAGATTTAAAAAAGAGATATTTATGTAAATACTCTGTTTTTTAAATTTGGCAACTATTTAAAACAGGTTTTTTTATTTTTTTATTTATTTTTTATTTTTTTGTATTTTTCCGAAGCTGGAAACAGGGATAGACAGTCAGACTCCCGCATGTGCCCGACCGGGATCCACCCGGCACGCCCACCAGGGGGCGAGGCTCTGCCCACCAGGGGGCGATGCTCTGCCCCTCCGGGGTGTCGCTCTGTTGCGACCAGAGCCACTCTAGCGCCTGGGGCAGAGGCCGAGGAGCCATCCCCAGCGCCCAGGCCATCCTTGCTCCAATGGAGCCTCGGCTGCTGCGGGAGGGGAAGAGAGAGACAGAGAGGAAGGAGAGGGGAAGGGGTGGAGAAGCAGATGGGCGCTTCTCCTGTGTGCCCTGGCCCGGAATCGAACCCGGGACTTCTGCACACCAGGCCGACGCTCCACCACTGAGCCAACTGGCCAGGGCCTTAAAACAGTTTTTAAAAAGACACTGAGACCTGACCTGTGGTGGCGCAATGGATAAAGTGCCGACTTGGAATGCTGAGGTCCCCGGTTTGAAATCCCGGGCTTGCCTGGTCAAGGCATATATGGGAGTTGATACTTCCTGCTCCTCCTTCTCTCTCTCTCTCTCTCTCTCTCTTTCTCTTTAAAATGAATAAGTAAAATCTTTTAAAAAGACACCGAGGACAGATCAGATGTGCCAGCAACAATGGGCTGTGGTCCATCCAACATGCTGATGCTTCTGTGCTTTAGTCATCTCAGGATAGAAACCATCTTGTCATTGGGACAAGAAATATTCAGAATCTGATGTGGAAGACTTCCTGCCATCTTCATAATGTTTGGATGGCACCACCATTGTTTGCCTCAGTGACTCCTCTTAATTCTTCAGCCTTACTTATGAGTGCCATGTTCTTTTGATCTGATAATCCAACCCATCAGGATATATAGTACTCTGGATAGCTTAGAGACTATTCATATATATATATATATATATATATATTTAGTTAGTTAGTTAGTTAGTTGAGAGAAGGGGAGATAGTGAGGCAGACTCCTGAACATGCTTTAACTGGAATCCACTCAGCAAAACCATCTAGGGCTGATGCTTGAGTACTGAGCTATTTTTAGTGCTTGAGGCTGATACACTTCAACAGAGCTATCCTCAGCTCCCAGAGCCACATTTAAATTGATTGAGCCACTGACTACAAGAGTAGAAGAGGAATAAAAAGAGAAAGAGGGAGGGGGAGAGAAACAGATGGTCACTTCTCCTATTTGCCCTGACCAGTAATTGAACCCTGGATGTCCATATGCAAGGCTGATGCTCTGTCCACTGAGCTACCAGCCAGGGCTGGTAATTCATTCTTCTTCTAGTGACTTTTAAAAAATTTGGACTGATTCATTATAGATTGTTCTTTCAACTTACCTTCATATTTTTATTATGAAAAACTTGAATATAAAATGTTAGAAAACAGAACAATGAACCCCTAGCTACTCATATTACTCAGATTCAGAATTATTAAGATTTGTCACATTAAGATGCTTCATGTATGCATCTTTCCTCACTTTGACTGAAGCTTTTTAAAATAAATTTTAGATATGATATTTAAGTCTTACGAATTTCAGTATACATTTCTAAGAAAATAAGCTTTAAATAAAATGTATTGTTCCCGTGCCATTAGCCCATCTATCAAAGTTAACAATATTTCATTCATCCCAGAATGTCCCCTGTTCTGCTTTGTTCTCTTTGCTTCCTTGTGGTGTTATTGACTGTGTTCTCTTTCCCTCATATTTCTTTTTAATGGATGTTAGCTCTAGAAACTTTGTCAGGTTCAGGTTTTACTTCAAGGAGGTGCTGGGTACATTTGGCTTTTAGAAAACTATCCAATTGCTCTCGTCTCCTGATTCGTGGCCCAGTGGTTCAGGGTATCCCCCAATTACTGACAGCCATTTTTGTTGTCTACAACCCTGAGAGTGTCTTTTTTGATATCACAAGCAAACAAAGCAAATCTGCAGGGGACAGTTTGCCTTTGATCTTTTCTTTCTTCTTTTCTATATCCATCCGTCATCAAATGCTCCTTTTTTCAGAGTTGTCTAGGACTGATGCTAGTACTCCCTTAAGAAACTTTTTGAGAATTGTCTTTCTCCATTACCAAATAAAAGGTGCCTTAGGAATAGATGTAACACAGGAATTCTTGGAGAAGGGAATATAATTCAGAGAGATTACCCCCCTCAAAACAAATCAGCACCTATTCATCTGTTTTATCGGAAGTCACCTCTACATCTGCCAACATAGAGGAAAACACTGTGGTGGAGTCCTTCCTTTTACAGTCATTGAAACATCTGGTGGAAAGAAAAATCTGGGAGATGGTTCTGCGTATTTTAATAGCTAAGTTGTTGTAGTACATCAATGCTAGCTAATTCTCAGTAGTTGACAATGAAATTAATTACTGGTACTCATCAATTACCATGGAGGAAGGTTATCCCAACTCTCCCTTCTGGAGATAGTCTTGTTTCTCTGACCCTATTAGGTTAAAAAAACATTATGCTTAAAAAAATATATAAATATATATAATATATATGTATGATATATGTATATATGTATGTATAGATTTATTTCTTATAATGTATATATATGTATTTGTTTATAAATATATAAATTTTTATACTGTATGTATGTTTATGTATATTATATATATTTATATTTTTTAATTTACATTTTTTATTAATTTTAATGGGGTGACATTAATCAGTCAGGGTACATAGGTTCAGAGAAAACATCTCCAGGTTATTTTGACATTTGATTATGTGGCATACCCATCACCCAAAGTCATATAGTCTTCCATCACCTTCTATCTGGTTTTCTTTATACCCCTCCTCTCCCCCCACCCCTGTCCCCTCCCCATCCCCGATTACACTTTTTTTTGTAAGAGAGAAAGGAAGGGAGAGAGTGAGAGAGATTGATTTGTTTTTCCACTAATCTATGCACTCATTGGTTAATTCTTGTATGTTCCCTGGAAGAGATTGAACCAACAACCCGGTGTATCAGGACGATGCTCTAACCAGCTGAGCTACCCAGCCAGGGAAAGAGGACACTGTTCTTGACTTCGCTCTAGGTTATATTATAATAGTATTATGCCATTGACAGACAAAGGACACCATGCATATTCTTCTCTCTCTTATACTTAGGATTTTTCCTGGGTCTTAGCTTAACTCCTTCATATCTGTTGTTCAGAGAAACCAAGAACAAGCATAATATTAGGTTCAACCCAAGAATGATGGGCCCTGACCAGTAGCTCAGTTGCTTAGAGCACCATCCGGAAAACCAAGGTTGCGGGTTTGATTTCTAGTCGGAGCACATACCGGAAGTGGCCAATCAATGCACAAATAAGTGGAATAACAAATGAATGCTTCTCCTTCTCTCTTTCTCTATGTCTCTCTCTTCCTCTATCAATCCCTCTAAAATCAATCAATAGTAAAATAATTATTATACCACAACTACTGAAGGGAATTATTTTAGATCATCATCTCAAGTAGAAAATATTACTATTCTTTTCCAATTGTTTTCAATGATCCACTTTTTTATTTTTAAGTGGCAATTTGAACTGTGTTCTAAAGCCCAAAATACTATATTCTTTATCATCATTTAGGGCATATCTGTCCTTACTGTTAATCTATGTGTATAATCTCTGAAAGGTACAGAAGGTGCCCAAGGAATATTAAGAAAAGAAGTGACACTCTGTGTTAGTTTGCTGGGCTGCCTTTTCAAAGCACCACAGACTGAGTGTCCTAAACTATAGGAATTTCTATTCTCACAATTCCAGAGGCTAGAAGTCCAGGGTTAAGGTATTAGCAGGTTATCTCCAAAGACCTCTCTCCTTGGTTTGCCATGGCCACCTTCTTGCTGTGTCTTCATGTGGCCTGTGCACTGGGAAGTGCATCCCTGATAGCTCTTCCTCTACTTGTAAGAACACCAGTCCCATTGCATTAGGACCCTACCCTTAGAATCTCATTTAATAAGTACCCTACCTCCAAACTTCAAATATAGTCACTTGATGGGTTAAAGGCTTCAACATATGACTTTGGAGAGATGCAATTCAGCCCATGGCACACCCCTGAGAGTATTCTTTCTGATCTATAAATGTTTATATAAAATAAACAGTCTAAACTCTATTGGTTCCACATTTTGAGTACGCATGCCACAGTCAAAATGTATATTTATTAGCAGACTTGGATCACAGCCTATCTAATAGTTTGCAACTGAATCATACTTCCATTTGATCACAGCTCATTGGGGAAATAATTCAGGTGTTCACCCTGGGGTTTGAGTATGTATTTTCATTCATTTAGTTATTTCTGGTTTTAATGATTCAATAAAATCTGCACTGTTACTCTTATGCCCCTCTCAAAGAATAGGCACAACAAATATTTGGATCTGTCCTTTGTCTGGAATCCATGTTTTTATTTTTTAAGTTTAATGTTATTAAAATGACACTACTCTGAAGAAGAGCACATTTTTTAGCCACTTGCCTTCTTGTATAAATTTTAAATTCTTTTCTTAGTGTATATGATAAGTTTAAAAAAAAGTCACTAGTAATTTGTAGCTCTTCGAAATTCAATAAAAACTGTAGCAAAAAATTAAATCAGAGACAGAGACAGAGAGAAATTGAGAATAACAAATAAGATAGGACAGTGACTTCCATATAAAAGTCTGAATGAAAAAAGTTAGTGAATTGATGGTTGAATGTTAACAAAATTATGTTCATTCCATATGGAAGTAATATTCGTATTGAAATGATGAGCTAGAAAATTCAAAATAATAGTTTTAAGGAATGTTTCTATGCTATAATGCAGGCTGTGTATACTGTACATTTTTCATTATTAGCTGCATAAAAATCACTGGTTGTTTAGAGTCAAACTATAATTTTTTAAAAATATTTTATTCTTCCAAAAGCCTCTAGCTGAAGAAAAAGGTCATGTTCATAAATTATGGTGATTGTTTTAAGTTAGCACCTGAGGACAAACTAAATCCTAAAACTGTGTCCTGTCTGCGATAGGTGAAGGCAATTAGCAACAAATTAGAGTACTGAAATTAGACACTACTCAGGATAAATAAATGTCTTTGGCTTGTGTGATAAACTGGGCCGGTGATGAGTGTGCGTCTATGTGCCAGACAGTGGCGAGAGTCACCAGGATTGTTTTTCTAAGTCTGTCCCAGACCAGTTCAGTTCTTAAATTTCAATTAAACTAAATTTGGTCATAAAAACAACAACAATAAGAAAAAATCAGGTTGCAAATTGTAAGTTTTTTTTCTTCTATCTAGCCTGAGCTGTTGGCAAAGCAAACTGGCTTTTCCGTACTTGGCATTTATTAATAATATTTTGAATACCATTGCGCTTTTTAAGCTGAGTGTGGTGCAAGTCTCTGGTGGGATTATTAAATGAGTCGATTTGCATTCTAATGAGAACAAATGTTTGGGATTGCATTGTTAAAATGCTAAAACGATGTGTGTATAATTATTTTGCAGCTTAGATTCGCAGAACTCATTTCCCCAAACTCCTTTTTTTAAATAACTAAAGAGTTGGAGCCCACTGAAGGCTGGAGGGGAGGTGATTAGGGTAATTTAAACTGTTCACAAATGACTTTGCCACGGAATGAAAGCATTTCTTTGACTTTGCCCGACTCCTTTCATTATCTTTAAGCGGCCACAGTGTTGACTCCCATAAGAAGTCTCACCAAGCTCTCTTTCCTTGTACAGTTTCTCATTTGTATTGATTAATCATTTCTGTAATTCCATTCTGGGTTGACTTGCTCATCTTTAAGGCCCTGGGCTGCTTTTTATTTGCTTGTCTATCCTGTAACGGTTATGTTGTCTGTCTAATACCTTAGCGTTATCACTGCAAGTCAAGCTTTAAAACATTAATCCCTTCATGCTTTAATTTCATATTCTATTACCAGAATGAATGCAAATACTGTTTCCTTTTTCTCCTTTTTAATCATCTTTTCTACGGCTTTTGCACATGTTCCAATAGTAAAGTAAGCCTTTATTATTTAGACTATAACTCCTCTTTTTTTTAGTAGTAGTAGTTTTAAGTTCCTTGCTTATATTTTGTTGACAAAATACAGATGTTTGCTGAAAATATCTGTAGCCATAAAGCAATTTGTTGTAGAAATGCTTTATTATTAGATTTTCAACAATTTTGATTGCTAGCCTTGACTAGAGATATTCATTGTGATGGCAAAGTTTTGGGGAATATGGTGATTTTGAATTTCTTATAGCAAACAGTTTTAATTTACCTCAATAAATTCAATTAAAAAAAACACACTGTGAAATTAGGGAAGAACTAGAGAGGAGATAGTCCACACCTTTCTCTTTCTGGATAATGATTGTTAATCTGGAAAAGTTAAATAATTTTCCTATGGACAATAATTCTTTCATGCATGTTGGTTTCCAAAAATCAAATAAAATATAGCCCTGTCTATAAGTTTATATTGTGATGACCAATGCTTTATTAGCTAAATGATACATTATATAATGCATAAAGCATACATTTATATACATATATAAATACATATGTAATACAAATATACTTGTGTCGAAAATATTGACAAGAACATTAATTTGAACAATGCAAAAGTATGAAAAACATGTCCTGAAAAGTTATGACAGTTACTAATTAATCCAGTCGAAGCAGGTGGCTTCACAGTTAAAACAAATGTTCAAATTTGATGCTATTCAAAATAAAGAAAATGCCAGTTAACTAATGCGCTGGTGGTAGCTCCCTGCTTGAGACATTAATTAAAAGCTCATAATAATTGATGTCAAGACTTTTTGTAATCTAAAAATTGCTACTTTTGTTCAGAGTCAATCTTTGAGGATTCTAAGAACTTAAAATGTTTTCAGAACAGGAGCAGTTTTAAAAGAGTACAGTTACGAAAGCGGGGAAGTTTGAAAGTTTTTCATAGCCCCTCATGGAGCCGTTGCTATAGGCTTGGACCTCAAACTGAGTTACATTTGTTGGAAGCAGGTAACAAAAAACATGCTATAGACCAATTTAAACAGAGTGGTGGAATTTTTTTTGGTTTTTTTTTTTTTTTTAGTGCGAATAGATGAAAAGACCAGAGGGGGCACTGATTTCAGCTTTTCATATTGATTCGATCTACATTATTGATCTCACCCCGTGACAGCTTGCTTGGATTGCGAGGTTTTCTAAAGAAAATCAGTAGCCATTTGGGAGGATAGGGAGTCGTTGGTGCAAAAAAGAAACTTGAAAACACCCACAAAATGGAATTATCACCGAAAGTTGCCGGATTGTAACATACGATCCAAATGAGCATACTGAACTCCCCTCTGTCTCTTTCCTCTCTTTCTCTTTTTTCCCTACGTGCTTTCATCTTGGAAATCGCACGATGTGTGAAGGAGAGGGGCCCTGATAAAACGTATTTCAAGAGAATGCGGCAATTGCATCTTCATTCTATTTCCGACTTCCGATAGAGGGCAGATATATGCATCCCGAACAACACCTCCTCTTGGAGACAGAAAATTACAAACTTTATTCTCTACAACTTTGAATCCTTTAATCTTCCTGTGGATGAATAGCTTCCTCCTCCTGCCCCCCAAAGCCTTAGTCTGTCATGACCTTTCATACCTGTTTTGTCTTTAGAAACAGCTTTGTAAATGTCACGAGCTTAGGATTCTTTTGAGAGGCTTTGGGTTTCAGCTCTATAACCACTAAGTAATCAAATTCAGGTTGGTTGTGGTTCATGATATTTATTGACTGCTGGTTTGGCTTTAGGACCCTAATGCCATAGGTTGAAGCGCCATATTGTCCTATTATCAGAAAAAAGTCAAAGGCTATGTATGGGTCTTGTTAGCTTCTCTTTTTACTTTCTTATTTAAAAAAAAAAAAAAAGTAAATTTCCCGATTTATCTACAACCTTCATAGTTTGAACTTTCTGATGTTTCTTCTGTTGATATGTAAGAAAACCAAAAGAAACACAGGCTTTGACCAATCGGCACTAGCTTAATGTCATTCAAAAGTTGAACTGAGGAATAATGACCAAAACTAGGTCTTCCAATGAAATTGGCAAGAGGTAACACTAGTTTGGCATTTCTGCAGCCGTAATAAAGCGTCTAGCTTCTGCAGATGTTGAGCAAAGACAAAACTGAAAATTGAAGCACAATTGGTTGCAGAAACATAGTATCATAGATGATGTTGATATATCAGAATGACTTAGAAAAATGTATCATTTTCAGGAGCATTAACCTAATTTCTGAAATACAATAAATGATCAGATCTTTAACAGTACTGATAATACAGGTAATTGCATCAGATGTGCAGAAAACCTCACGGTGAGAAATTTTACTCAGGAGCCAGAGCCTGTTCATAGTTGGCAAAAACCACATTTAGACAGGAGCAAATGCTCTTGTAGTTGATTAAGCAGCTCACTCATTGTGTGAATGCAGCGAAATAAGTTGCCCTGAACCTGTTTTGCTGGTGCTTTCTAATTGAGCAGGTGTACTGTTCAAAGGGTGTTCATTAAATGGATTTCAGTGTGTGTTTGTGTGTGTGTGTGTGTGTGTGTGTGTGTATTTGAATCTGTATTTCAAGTCTACCAAATGGCTTTCAATAGTTCTGTGTTTAAAAATAAACATAAATTCTCTGGACAACATAGAAATCCTGTAATGCTTAGATAAAAATATATATATTTCTATTACTTTTACACCTAAAAGAAGAGAGGAGCTTCATTTATATTTTTAAAAATCTTACCTTTATTCTTTCTTTTTCCTTGGCTTTGGGACTTTAAAATTTTTGTAATTTTGCCAAAGCAGTGCTAATCAATTTACTAAAATGTTAAAGTGAATTCACAAGTCTGACAATATTGATTTGTAATGGGTGTTAATCTTGGCAATGCTTATTCCTCTAGTTGTAATAAATCCAATTACTCAAAAGTACATTTATTTGCTCTTTTTAAAAATTTCTCTTTGCTTCCCTCTACTCAGGATTAAAATGCTTAGTAACAGAATAGATGTACTTAGCTAGCTTCCACAATCTCCTACCAGTCTGTAATACAGAAAAATAAAGCTACATTGGAGACAAGTAAATTAACATAGTTAGAGGAAATTAATCCCAAGTGGTTTTATAAGTTATTGGACTCAAAACTATAAATTACGTGCTATGAGGGGATTTTAAAAGCCATTGTGAACCTCTGGAACAAAGTTTTACTTTAGTCAAAGGCCAAAACACTTAGGCAGCTTATTGAAAGCAAAACAGAAATATAATATCCATATATTCTTTGTATTTTTATTTATTTATTTATTTTTTTGCTTTACAACTTAGAAGATATTTTGACATGCATTTCTGTAATGTGCTCACAAATACTTCTGTGGTGTGGCAACAAAATAATGAACGTCTTTAGTTTATAGATTAAGAAATGCAGGTATAATGAGAGAAAGTTGCACCTAAAACCATATAGATTGTCACGGGGGGGGGGGGGCCCAAGACTTGAATATGTGTACAGGATGGGCCAAAAGCAGGTTTACAGTTGTTGGTATAAACTTTGGGTTTCACATACTCACAGCTGTAAACCTACTTTTGCCACACCCTGATAAAATTGAGAAGGAAGTTCATGTTCAAGAGAAATGCCATTGGGTATAAAATGTTGTGGTAGAGGTTTGGGGAAGATAAATTGATTTGCATAAACTAGAGTCAGACTATTCAATCCAGTAGTCACTAGTCACACATTGTTATTAAACACTTAAAATATGGCTAATTGAGATGTATGATAAGTATTCAACATATTGAAGCTTTCGGAGAATTAGGATAAAACAAAAATTTTAAAAATACATATATTGATAATGTTTTGTTAATATTTTAGATATATTGGGTCAAATAAAATATTTGTTAAAATTAGTTTCACTTCTTCTTACAAATTTTTTTGAACATGTCTATTAGAAAATTTAAAATTACATATGACTCAATTTAACCTTATTGGTCAGGGGCTGATATAGAGAGAATATGGAGCCCCCAGGGTTGCTTGACAGGAAGAGAAGAGGAGCAGATATGGGAAGTGGAGAAAGGCAAGGTGTCCATGGAAAAGTAGAAGACTCTTGGGGGTTGTGTTCCAAAACTCTAAACCTTCAATCCAGACTATCCAACACAAAATCTTTCTTGCGAACACTTCTTGCGAAAAGGCCCAGTTTTGCATACGGGACAAATGGGGATAAGTATTTGGAGTCATATAACAATTTAGGGATCTACTGCTGATGGGGCTTGGAGAATGTAAACTCATCTCTATTCATTATCTTGAATTAATCAAACTAATAGGAAAAGTTCTGAATTTCATCACGCTATCAAATCCAAGTTTAGTTAGGTTTTACAGAGATGAGGGAACCACTCACAAGTCTCTGGGTGAAAACAAAACACATTTTGCAGCACTATAAACAGCACTCTTAATACCAGGTTAATTGATCCATTCAACAATCTATATTATATACTTACTACATGTTTTGTGCAAATGGGCAGTATGCATAGTAATGAACCCTATATCAGTGGTAACAGGGCACCTACTGAATATTGACCCTAAACAAGTGAGCGTTATTTAATGTAACTCTCAAGGAACTGATAGTGAAATAGAGGAATCAAAGTCGTCCATCTATTTCAGTGACAAGTAGAAAGGGGTCAATTATGAGGGCTTAATGGAGAAAGAATTTCAATCTGTGGAAATGATACAACCCTATAGAGTAAATGGCATTAGAGACAGTTCTTAAGGAAGGGGCTAGATCTAGGTATGGGTAAGTTTTTTAGGGGTATAATATTTTACATATAAATAACAAAAGTAATATAGAGCAGAAAGCTTAGTAGGCATGAATAGTTCAAGATAATGAAAGAGATTTTAAATGAGTGTTCAATATAGAAAAATTAATTCCTTCGCTCCTGTACTCAGTTGAGATGTTGTGCCATAAAGCCTGAAATATGGCGTCTTATGCCTCTGAAGAGCTGGAGGGAAAAACCTGAGAACAGAAAGGCCAGTAAGAAATTGGAGACTGGCAGTGTCCCGGCTGACGCCTCTGCCTTCCTTTCTTCTCTCTGTGTACAGTTTCCAGAACGGTTCTCCCTGCGTTGAACCTTCCATTGGATTCCCACATGATGAGAAGGAGTATTTGCTGCGTGACTCTTTGCAGCTCGCTGGGAAGCAGTGGGCATCGCACTGATGCCGTCCACCCTTTTCCTTGCCTCACCCTCCTGCTCAGGGCTTCCGTAAATAATCAAGACTTGAAGTTTGGCCTGAGTCGGTTAATTTTTGTTTTTAGAAGACTGAGGCTAAGGAAAGCAGGGATGTTGATAAATGTGATTAAGTCACAAGAAGGGCAGAAATACTCACTAAACAGGTTTTTTTGAGCCCTGCGTTTTCAGAAATTCATCTTTAGTACATTTCATAAATTATCTTTAGTAATCCTTCATAACAACCCCATTATTTCCATGTACAGGTGAAGAAATAGGGGTTCAGCTATGGTAAACATATGATTCGAGGTTTAAGAGATTGTGAGGGAGTGAGCAATGGCGCAGAAAGTTTGGTTGAGTTGCTTAAGGTCAGAGAAGTGGAAGAAGAAATGAAGGGTTCAAAGGGATGAAATAACTAGTTTGATCCAAACACAAATTAATCGGGGCAGAAAAGAGTGTCACAGTCTGACGTGCCAGCTCTGTAGATTGAGATCTGAATCGCTTTGTCTCACTCCTTCTCCCAGAGCAAAGAAGGAAGATGAGAAAATCTTAAAAAGAATTAGAATGATTAAGATGCCTACATAGAAGAAAATTTCAAGGGACAAAGAAGCCCTAAAATATGTGAAGTGGTTTCTATTGAAAAAGACATTTTAGACTTGGTCTGTATAACTCCAAGTAGTAAAAGAGAGAAATAGTAAAAGAACCCATTTTGGCTCATTTAAGAAAAAAAACTTTCTGACAATCAGAACTGCTTAAAAATACCAAAGGCTTGTGATTTTTCCCATCATTAATAGGGAGTGGGAAGCATCAAATTAGGTAAGAAAAATTTTAGAAAGATCATGCCATGAGGCAAGTGTCAGAGTAAATTATCTTTAGAAAAATACTTTCTAATGCAGAGATTACATGATTTTGTGATTTTTTTTTTCTTTTGGAGTTTGGCTAATGTTTGAACGCACTAAAATTTTAAAAGCAAGACATTATAAGTAGTTCCTCTGAATAGATACTATGATCATTTGCCCCAACTTTAGGCCAGGCAAAGATCTTCTTTTAATCGTGCTGGAAATGAATACTGGAAAACAGACATCTTATTCACAGAGTCATGAGTTTTTAACCTTAAACTAATACAGTACCACAACATTGTATGACTATATCAGAGAGTATTAATTCTTCATTTTATAAAAATAATTATATAAAGGTCAAGGTAAGGCTTTTATGCATGATAAAAAAAATATGTTGGCATCAACTTTAACCCAATAATTGCTGTCTGTTACAAAGAGTATCTTACAGAAAAAACTTCAGTGACAAGTAGAACATATATCAGCTTTGAGTACGTGGTTAGAATACCCAGGGAGCAGATGGAGCTTTAGAGGTCTAAGTTATATTTAAATGTCTCATTATTTCAAATATCACCTTCCAAGCTGTATTTTTCCATCTCTCTTTATTATGAAACTTGCCATGTAATGTTAAAATTATGATTATCATTAATGTAAAAATATATTTTGTAAACCCCCAAATAAATTAAGGTCTATTCAGTGATAATTATTTCACTTGTCACATAAAAAAATTGAATTTAGTCATGTTGGCTATTCTCAGATCAACAGAATCCTTACCAAGAGATATCTCAGGAAGGTTATTCAGTAGGAGTAAAGAACTTGGAAATAACCTCTCACCACAAAAAAAA
This sequence comes from Saccopteryx leptura, assembly GCF_036850995.1. Taxonomy (NCBI): domain Eukaryota; kingdom Metazoa; phylum Chordata; class Mammalia; order Chiroptera; family Emballonuridae; genus Saccopteryx; species Saccopteryx leptura. The sequence continues at coordinate 183,187,339 of NC_089508.1, forward strand.
AAAAAAAAGGAAATTGATTTGGTTGATATTTTTGGAGACAGCCATAGGCTGATAAAATAGATCTCCATGTTGATGTATCTTGTTTTACACTCATATTTTACAAATATATAGAACTTCAAATAGTAAATGTCTCTGTATGTAGGAGCCTGTATTCAGCAGGATGTAGATCATGGAGAAACACTTTCACCCAGAGTTCCTCTCTAGAAATCATTGAGACATGATCCTTCTCACAATGGCACCATGGTCTATTTGACATAGATTTAAGGTTTTATTCTCCAAAGACTTTGAGAATGGAGATTTCTGTTTGGTTCTAGAGCCCATGTTTAATACCGTCAGAGAGAACAGAACAGTTGAACATAAATGGGTTTGTTGGACTAGGCAACCTGAGGGTGATATAATCCTGCTTAAAATAGAATTTTGGTAACCCACTCAGAAAGTAAAATTTTATTTTCTTAGGTTGTGAAATGTAGAGCTTTTCCTTTTGAGGGATTAACAATATTAAGCGAAAAGCTACACTAACTTAAAGATAAAAATACAGGCCTGACAGGGCGGTGGCACAGTGGATAGAGCTTCGGACTGGGATGCGAAAGACCCAGGTTCGAGACCCCGAGGTCTCCAGCTTGAGCGAGGGCTTGTCTGGTTTGAGCAAAAGCTCACCAGCTTGGATTCAAGGTCTCTGGCTCGAGCAAGGGGTTACTCAGTCTGCTGAAGGCCCGCGGTCAAGGCATGTATGAGAAAGCAATCAATGAACAACTAAGGCAGGGGTCCCCAAACTATGGCCCGCGGACCACATGCAGTCCCCTGAAGCCATTTATCCGGCCCCCACTGCACTTCCAGAAAGGGCACCTCTTTCATTGGTGGCCAGTGAAAGGAGCACATTGACCATCTCATTAGCCAAAAGCAAGCCCATAGTTCCCATTGAAATATTGGTCAGTTTGTTGATTTAAATTTACTCATTCTTTATTTTAAATATTGTATTTGTTCCCATTTTGTTTTTTACTTTAAAATAAGATATGTGCAGTGTGCATAGGGATTTGTTTATAGTTTTTTTTTTATAGTCCGGCCCTCCAACGGTCTGAGGGACAGTGAACTGGCCCCCTGTGTAAAATGTTTGGGGACCCCTGAACTAAGGTGTCACAATGCACAAAGAAAAACTAATGATTGATGCTTCTCATCTGTCTGTTTCCTGTCTGTCTGTCCCTGTCTATCCCTCTCTCTGACTCTCTCTCTGTCTCTGAAAAAAAGAAAAAAAGATAAGAACACAGTATTCTCTATAGCAGGTGGCATTTTGGTTTCTACGATCGTCTCCCTTGCCACACCCCCACCTCTGCCTCTCACATTACTCCTGTGTCTATTACCCTTTGTGGCAAAAGGGACTTGGCAGATGGAATAAATGCTGTGCACCTACCATCGGGAGAAGATCCAGGACTACCAGGTGTGCCAGTGTAACCACATGGGCCTGGAAACGTGTGAAGAGGGAGAAATAAGAAAAGAGTGTATTAGAGAGTCAGAAAGCAAAAGGAGTGGTTAGAGAAGTGTGGCATGAGTAAGACCCATTCTGCTGTTACTGGCTTTGGAGATGCAGAAAAGAGGCCACAAGCCAAGGAATGTTGGAGGCCCTTGAAGACGGGAAAGGCCTCAGCTGACAGCCAGCAAAGATCAGCATCTCAATGCTCCAGCTACATGGGACTGAATTCTGCAACCAACCTAAATGAATAGGGCACAGATTGTCTCCTGGGGCCTCCAGAAAGGCTCACAGCCCTGCGGACACCTTAACTTCTACCTGTTTGACTCTATACAGAGACTCCGCCAAGCCTGCTGGACTCTTGACCCGCAGCAACTCTGAGATAATGAATGGGTATTTTGTTTTGCTTTATTCTTGAGAGAGTCAGAGAGAGAGAGAGAGAGAGAGAGAGAGAGAGAGAGAAATATTGAGCTGTTCCTGTATTTGCCCTGACCAGGAAATCTACCAGCGACCTCCATGCTCTGGGGTGATGCTCCAAGCAACCGAGTTATCTGGCCAGCGCTTAATGTTTATTGATTTTTAGAGAGACGGAGAGAGGAAGGGAGAGAGAGAGGAGGTGAAAAGGAAGCATTTGTTGTTTCACTCAGTTGTGCATTTTTTGGTTGTTTCCTGTGTGTGCCCTGACCCAGGATCTGACCTACATTCTTACTGTTTTGGGACAATGTTCTTAACTGACTAAGCTAACCAGCCAGGGCCATGGGTGTTTTGTTTGTTTGTTTGTTTTAATGTTAAATTTCTGGCAATTTCTTGAGGCAACACTGAAAAATTAGTATACTCTCCTACAGTTTTAGGCACTACTTCTGCACTGAAATTCTGTGTGTGTGTGTATTGGCATGACAGTGCCATCAGATGTTGGTGACCCACATTTTGTGTTTGCACCAGGGATTGGAAATATAATTCTTCTGATTTCTTACCCAGTTTAGATTACTGCTGGGAGCAATATTTTCCTTTAAATATTTTGTGAGAGTGTTTTATAGATGGAGAAGAACAATAATATTACCTTCTTTGTGGCCTGATCTCTCAGTTTATGATCCTTCAAAAATGAAGCAGGTGCACCTAAATTGCCAGCATTCTTTATATATATATATATTAGCGGGACAATAGCAAGGCACATCCACCAAAAGTAATGTTCTTATTTCCTTTTATTTAGTAGTATGGCCCACATATTTACTCAGACATTAATTTGGAGCACTGGATTTATTGTCATGAAGTTATTAGCAATGCATGAAAATCTTACAGGCCTTGTTATAATTCACTAATATTCTCACTATTAGCCAACCACCCTAGAAGAAAATCACCATAAAAAATATTGGTCTTGTTAATAATGCAAGGTCCTGTGCCTATCTTTGACAAAGTTATATGTGTGTCTTTAATATAAATTTACACCAGAAGTTTGTGGACTTAAAGAGAAATAAGGAAAGCCATCGGAGTTGTGAAGCTATAGTCACCTTTGTTTATTTTAGCTCTGGTGCTATGAGCGAGGAACCTCGTGATATCTTTTTCTATGTATCCCCAGCATGTTTCCTGAGAGGTTCTTAACTGCCTTTCAGAGAGGAGGCCAATTCTTCCTCATCTATTGAGTGATTCTGGGAGTCAGTCTTAAGAGGTCTCATTCTGCATGTATTTATTGCCCCTGCCCACACTGATAACTTATCAGGGGCTCGTGGCTTATTATTTAGTCTCATGCGGCTATAATCCACCACAGTATTACACAGAACCATGTTATAATAGTACATTCAAGTAAAACACCAACAGGGTTAAGATCAAAGAACAAGTTCAGTAGAAAAGATTGGGGAGGGAAAACACTTCTTCTTCATTCTCCTGCTTTGTAAACAGCAGGTTGGCTCAAACGTCTGCCTCATTAGTAAACCACCTAAAAACAATAGACTGTAATGAGCAAAGTTAGTGGCTTCCCGTTACAACATAGCTGGGGGGTGCGTGTTCTTTTAGTCGAGGAGTGTATTTTTATAGAAAACAAAATTTAAGTGGCTCAGGTTAAAATCTCAGTGACAAATCAGTGCTAACTAGCACATGTCTGCATGTCACCAGAGGTGGCTGCGCCTGACATTTCCTAGAGGACAGCCTATATTTAAGTAGCATTGAAAGGCACCACAGGCATTAGAGCAAATGTATAGGGGGACAGTGAACAACAATGGGGCAAAATCAAGCTATTGGAACTAATGGCTGATGCTGTGTTCCATGAATTATACTTGTGCCATTCACATCACTGTGGCTAAGGCTGTGTCACTCTTTTCATAATAGAGCTACTATTTTAGAGGTTTATATAGCCTGGGAATAGAAACTGGCTCCCGGCAAACACTTGACACACAAGACAAGACCTCAGCAAGAAAGTGATTTTTGAGAAATCGTGTTTTGTTACGGGGAGAGGGTGTGGATATGTTTTGTTGTTTCAGATGTCCATTTGAGTGTCTGAAACTCAAAATACACCTCATGCTTGGAGAATGGCATTTTGTAAGTTATTAGACTACAAGGAGAAATCAAATTTGTGAAAGCCTGGTCAAACAATACTTATTGTTAGAGGCTTAGCTCAGAACATTCTTACCCTTCAAAATGTTCTTTCCAGACTTTGTATTGTGAGAGCGTGTATAATGATTTATAGTCTTTTATTTTGATATATAGAAAGGCATGGTTGCATGAAGATCAAAGAGTTAAAAGGAGCTTGATTTTTTCAGAGGATAATATATTATACATGGCTTGTTTTTTGGAAGTCAGACTCCTTAATAACACCTAATTTATTAAGCCTAGTATTAAATGTCATGGATTCACAGCATGTAAACATTGGAAGAAATCCAACTTCTACGAAGAAGTGGAAGATACATCACTGTTGTCATCATCATCATCATCATCTTCAGCTGTTCATTGCATCTTCCGTCTGCGCCCGGTAGCATACTGGAGACTCGGGGGTAATCACTTAACATTCAGTGTTTGACCTCACAGATCTTTGATTCACATAGAGAGAGATAGACA